>NW_027256881.1:336247303-337493144 GCF_029215685.1 Pituophis catenifer annectens
GGCGGGAGGCTCCGCCCACTGGTCCGGATGTCATCATAAGTGATCTGCGCATGCGAACCGGTAGTAAAGGTAAGTAGAACCCTGGCTGGAAGGGACTTGGAGGTCTTCTAGTCCAGTGGCCCCCAACCTTTGGGGCCTCAGGGACCGGTTTTGTGGAGAGAGGTTTGTCCATGGTGGGGGCGTGGTTTTGTATGCTGCCTGCATCCCATGTTCGCACGGGCCTTGCTTGTTTGCACAGACCGGTTTTGGCTCAGTTTCTGGCATGCCATGGACTGGTATCGGTCCACAGGCTGGGAGTTGGGTACCTCTGTTCTAGTCCAACCCCTTGCTCAAGGCAGGAGACCTTATACCAAGGGTGTCAAACTGAAGCCCCTTGGGCTGCATCAGGCCCACGGGGTGCTTAGATCTGGCCCGTGTGGCCGCCCTGGAAACAGCAGAGGACCGGCCCAGGGTGCCCCTGCCAGTGAAAATGGAATTTAGGAGGGCCGCGTGTGGCCTTCCCGATCTCCATTTTCACTGGCAGAGGGTTGCAGGAGGCCGTCGCAGCCAAAAACGGAGATCGGGAGTCCATTTTTGCTGGCACAGCGCTTGCGCCGCCACAGGCACCCCCGACATGAGTGATGTCAAACTGGTCATGCCCCCCCCCGCCCCCCTGAGGTCAAACACAACTCTGATGCGGCCATCAATGAAATTGAGTTTGACACCCCTCTCTTATACCATCCTTGTCAAATGGGTGTCCAGTCTATTTTTGAAAATCTCCAATGATGGAACTGTCAGCACTCCAAACTACATTCGTTCCAGTGCTGACATAAGGAGGAGAAGAGGGGGCAGCTGGCAAGAGGACGCTTGACTTTTCACCTACTTATTTTCCCTGAAGATAATATCCCCTAGGAGATGGGATGGGAGGGGGGACATTCCTGGGAGCTGAAGTAGTAGATATGGGGAGAGTGATTTGGAAGATGGCCAATGAGATGCAGAGAATTGGGGAATGGAAAGGGAAGGTTTGGGGTCAGGAAGTCAGTGTTGGCTACGACATAATCGGGGACAGATTGTCGTGCTTAATAAATGAAAGATTTCATCAAAGATTATTCGTTTGGAAATGCAATTTATTTGAGACGACATCGAAACCTGACAGGAACACTGTTGAAAATCTCTCCTCACTTCTAGGTTGGATCTCTATTTTTCAAGCTTCCACTCACTTCTTCTTATCCTGCTCTCTGGTGCCTTAGAGAATAAGTCAAACCACTCTTCTCTGTGACAGCCCCTCAACTATTGGAAGACAGTTATCATGTCCCCCTAATCCAGGGGTCTCCAATCTTGGCAACTTTAAGACTTGTAGACTTCAACTCTGCAAAGCTGGCTGAGGAATTCTGGGAGTTGAAATCCACAAGTCTTAAGGTTGCCAAGATTGGAGACCCCTGCCCTAATCCTTCTCTTCCATAGGCTAGCTAGACGTACCTAGCTCCCTCAATTGTTCATCATACTATTTAGCCTCCAGTCCCCCTAATCATCTTTGTTGCTCTTCTCTGCCCCTGGATGGGTTCTACTTACCTTTACTACCAATTTGCAACGGGGCCATGCACATGCGTGCACTTCTATGCATGCGCAGAAGCTTCCTGATGATGTCGGGATCGGTGGGCAGAGCCTCCCGCCAGTTTTACTACCGGTTCTAGCGAACGGGTCCGAACCGGGGGCAAAGCACCACTGCTCTGCACCCTTTCTAGAGATTCAGCATCTTTTTTGTAATATGGTGATCAGAACTGAACGCAGTATTCCAGGTGTGGCCTCAACTAGTGGGGTACCATCATGTCCTGAGAACTAGGACCCCCTCCTACCTTCTTCTCGCATCTGCTCATACTTTCTGATGGCGATGTGACGGCGCCACGCTTTCTGGATGATCCGGGCGTACCCATCAAACTTTCGTTCCCGCATCTCCTCTAGGAGGAAGAGCTGGCAGCAAAAAGAGAGGGGGGAAAAAATCAAAGGAAGGCAGGAGGAAGAGAAGGGGGGAAAAAACTAGCATTTATGCTTTTTAAAAATTCCTATCAGTCCTATCAGGTAAGCTAGACCAAGAACACAACTCCACAGGAAGGCTAAAACTACTTTTATTGAAATAGCTATGATAACAGAATCTTGCAACCTGGATTGTGCTATCCTGTCCCTTCATATCTGAATTAGAGAGGTGACCCTTTCCAAATATTATTTGCCTGTTGTGGACTGAAAATATGAGGGGTCCTTGGTGCTCTCTGAGCTTGGTTGATATGAGCCACGGTGATGCAGTGGTTAGGGTGCAATACTGCAGGCTACTTGGTGGTGGTAGAGCCCTGGTGGCGCAACAGACTAAAGTGCTGTTAAGTAACACCAGCTGCCTGAAATTACTGCAAGTTCAAATCTCACCAGGCTCAAGGTTGACTCAGCCTTCCATCCTTTCGAGGTAGGTAAAATGAGGACCCGGATTGTGGGGGCAATAAGCTGACTTTGTATAAAAAAGAACACCGCTTAGGGGGGGCCGAAAGCCCTACTAAGAAGGTATATATAAAAGTATGAAGGCTATTGCTTAACGCATTGTAAGCCGCCCTGAGTCTCCAGAGAAGGGTGGCATATAAATTGAACCAATAAATAAATAAATAAAATACTTCTGTTGCCTGCCGGCTGCCTGCAAGAGCCTTGGTAGTACAGTGGTCTAAAGCACCCTGTTATTAACACCAGCTGCCTGCAATTACTGCAGGTTCAAATCTCACCAGACTCAAGGTTGACTCAGCCTTCCATCCTTTCTAAGGTAGGTAAATTGAGGACCCAGTTGTGGGGGCAGTAAGCTGACTTTGTATAAATATACAAAAGGATGAAGGCTATTGCTTAGCGCATTGTAAGCCGCCCTAAGTCTCTGGAGAAGGGCGGCATATAAATCAAATAAAAAAATAAAAATAAAAAAATTGGCAGTTCAAATCTCACCAGGCTGAAGGTTGACTCAGCCTTCCATCCTTCCGAGGTGGGTAAAATGAGGACCCACCACGCATATTGACCCCAATTGTTGGGGGCAATATGCTGACTCTGTAAACCACTTAAAGAGGGCTATAAAGCACTGTAAAGCGGTATATAAGTCTAAGTGCTATTGCTATTGTTCTCTTGCATACATTTTATTACCTAAACTAGGTAACATCATCCATGCTGAGCTACAGATGCAGATAGTCCTTGACTTAAAACAGTTCATTTAGTGTCCGTACGAAGTTACAACGTCACTGAAAAAACGACTTATGACCGTTTATCACACTTCTGACTGTTGCAGCATCTCCATGGTCACATGATCAAAATTTAAAATCCTTGGCAGCCGGTTCATATTTATGACGGTTGCAGTGTCCTGGGGTCATGTGACCCCCCCCTTTTGCGTTCTTCTGACAAGCAAAGTCAATGGGGAAGCCAGATTCTCTTAACAGCCGTGTTACTAACGTCATGACTCCAGTGATTCGCTTAACAACTGTGGCAAGAAAGGTCGTAAAATGGGGCAAAATTCATTTAACAACAGTCTCACTTAGCAACAGAAATTTTGGGCTCAATTGTGGTCGTAAGTTGAGGACTACCTGTATTCAACAACCCTGAATACAAATATTCTCCTTTTATCGGTACTTATGCTTTTCCCCTTGTCACTTTAGTAATGAACCTTGCATATCTCCATCAAGGTTTCCTTCCTTACCCTCAACCTTGTAATTCAGTTTATAGATTATATTTTTTACATGATATCAACAATAGAAAAGGACTCCGTTTTTCAAAAGAGCTAAGGTTGCCTCGCTTACCGACTCTGGATTCTTGACGAAAATCTTTGTGCGGCCCATCTGGTACTGATCCACATCCATGTTGACGGACCTCAACAAGTGCTGGACTCCTTGGCGTTCCTCTCCTCGCCACCTTGGCCAAGTTTCTGAGGTCAGGATGGCATACCTTAAGAAAGGAAGCACATGTATATCAGGGGTGAAATGCTCCCGGTTCAGACCGGATCACCCGATCCGGTAGCGATGGCGGCAGGTGGTTCGGAGAACCGGTAGGAAAAATCCCTGCGCCCCCCCCCCCCACCATGCCCAGCTGAGCCGCACGATCATCAGAGGCTTTTTTTTTTTTTTTACTTTTAAAAGCATTTTTTCTACAACCTCTTCCAATGAAAAAATGCTTTTAAAAGTAAAAAAAAAAAAAGCCTCTGATGATCGCGTGGCTCAGCTGGGATCGTCAGAGGCTTTTCAAAGCATTTTTTTCTACAACCTCTTGGCCGAAGAGGTGGTAAAAAAACCACTTTGAAAAGTCTCTGACGATCCCAGCTGAGTTGCATGATCGGCAGAGGCTTTTCAAAGCATTAGAAAAAATGCTTTGAAAAGTTTTTTTTTTTAAAAAAATTGGCCACGCCCACCCAGTCACATTAACCCCCCCCAAGCCATGCCCACAGAACCGGTAGTAACAAATTTTACATTTCACCCCGATGTATATGCTCAGATAATAACCTGAAAGTGATGCTAACATTCAAGGAGTCCATGACTATAAATGTAACCTGTTTTCTTCAGGGTCAGGAGGGTCCATTTAGTGTGTGGGATGAGTGCAGATATGATGCTGGAAAAATGCTGTTCCTTTCTCCCCCCATTCCACTTCCTCTCTTTCAGAAAATAATCTAGTTTTCTTCTCTTGTTTTCCCCCAACTCAAGGATTTAAGAATCTCAGAACTAGTGGAAACCTCAATTCCTGGCCATTGACAAGTCAATGCTCCATCATCCATTCTTGGCCATTGACCAAAGTCAAAGTTCCATAATCCATTCCTGCCATTCACAACAACCATTATCTGGAGGGAAGATGGGAATGGCTTAGTTAAGATCCTGGAGAGTTGAAGAATTTGAATTGATGAATTAGTCCCTTTTTCCTCCCATCTAAACCTGGCCAAAAGGTTTGACTATCCACACATTCTACCCTACAGGGATTAGCTCAATCATAGTAAGACTGAATAACTCTTGGTTTTAGGGCCTCCTGCAGGGGTGAAATCCAGCAGGTTCTAACAGGTTCTGGAGAACCGGTAGCGGAAATTTTGAGTAGTTCGGAGAACCAGCAAATACCACCTCTGGCTGGCCCTGAAGTGGGATGGGAATGGAGATTTTGCAATATCCTTCACCTGGAGTGGGGTGGGCATGCAGATTTTGCAGTATCCTTCCCCTGCCATGCCCACCAAGCCACATCACTCCCACCAAGCCACGCCCACAGAACCGGTAGTAAAAAAAAATTGAATTTCACCACTGGCCTCCTGCATCCAGTTATTTCCCCCCTTTAGTTCTGGATAGGGTTGTGCTATTCCAGACAAAACTGGTGCATAATTTAAGGGTCCTCCTAGACTCACAGCTCCTATTGAAGGAGCAGGTGGCAGCTGTGGGCAGGATCACTTCTGCCCAACTTCATCCTTCTTCATCCCAACTTCATCCTGTGTGCCAGTCACTTCTTAAAGCAGAAGGCACTAATCATGGTCACTCATACTTTGATCACCTCCTAAGTGGATTACTGCAATATGCTGCTTTGGAGAATAAGCTGACCCTGTCTTCTTTGTAGCAGCCCTTTAGTTATTGGAATCTCATCTCTAGCCTACTTAACCTGGCCTATCTATTCATCATATCATTTATTCTCCCTCTCTTTCTCTCCTCTCTTTCTCTCTCCTCTCTCTCTCTCTCTCTCTCTCTCTCTCATCTATCTATCTATTATCTATCTATCTATCTATCTATCTATCTATCTATCTATCATCTACCTACCTACCTACCTATCTATCATCTATCTATCTATCTATCTATCTATCTATCTATCTATCTATCTCTATCTATCTATCTATCTATCTATCTATCTATCTATCTATCTATCATCTATCATCTATCTATCATCTATCTATCTATCAATCATCTATCTATCTATCTAATCTATCATCTATCTATCACTATCTATTATCTATCTATATCTATCTATCTATCTATCTATCTATCTATCTATCTATCTATCTATCATCTACCTATCTATCTATCTATCATCTATCATTTATCATCTATCTATCTATCTATCTATCTATCTATCTATCTATCTATCTATCTATCTATTATCTATCTATCTATCTATCTATCTATCTATCTATCTATCTATCTATCAGTCTGTCTATCTATCTATCTATCATCTATCTATCTATCTATCTATCTATCTATCTATCTATCTATCATATGTCTGTCTGTCTGTCTGTCTGTCTGTCTGTCTGTCTGTCTGATAACAACAATCTAACGTCTTACCTTTGCAGGAATTTATGAAAGATTCTGCGATATGCAAATCCAGCTCGGCGGACTCGGATATTCTCCTTCAGTCCCAGGTATTCCACTTGGTGCTTCACCCTGCAAGATGTATGTGTAACATAGCAGGGGGATGTCAAGGACATTAATTTTATGAAAACTGCTAATGAGGGAAGACGTCTTAGAAATGGGAGAGGCCAGGACAATTAGCAAGTACAGGTAATCTTCAACTTACAACCATTTGTTTAGCAACTGTTCAAAGTTACAATAGCACTGAAAAAAACTGATGAACAATTGATCCTCACCCAGGGGTGAAATGCTCCCGGTTCGGACTGGATCGCCCGATCCGGTAGCGATGGTGGCAGGTGGTTTGGAGAACCGGTAGCAAAAATCCCTGCCCCCCTGCCATGCCCAGCTGAGCCGCGTGATCATCAGAGGCTTTTTTTTTACTTTTAAAAGCATTTTTTCTTCGGCCAAAAAAATGCTTTTAAAACGAAACAAAAGCCTCTGATGATCAGGCAACTCAGCTTGGATCGTCAGAGCCTTTTAAAAGCATTTTTTTTACAACCTCTTCGGCTGAAGAAGTTGTAGAAAAAATGGTTTTAAAAGTTAAAAAAAAAAAAAGTTGGCCACGCCCACTCAGTCACATTACCCTCCCACCAAGCCACGCCCACAGAACCGGTAGTAACAAATTTTACATTTCACCACTGCCCTCACCGTTATGACCATCGCAGTATCCCTATGGTCACGTGATCAAAATTTGGGTGCTGAGCAACGCTAATGAATTTACGAGTGCCGCATCCTGGGGTCATGTGACCGCCATTTGTGACCTGCCCATCTGGTTTCTGACGAGCAAAGTCAATGGGGGAAGACCGATTCGCTTAAGGAACGACTGCACGATTTACTTGACAACTGTAGTGTTTTGCTTAACACCTGTGGCAAAAAAAGTTGTGCAAAATCAGGTGTGGTTCACTTAACGATGTTTCTCAGCATCAGAAATGCTGGTCTCAGTTGTGGTCATAAGTCAAGGACTACCTGTCACGGGATCGATTAATATCTTAAATGCATTTTAAGATTAAGTTTTGCTTTTGGTTTGTGGTTTTGATATGGAGATTTGCGCACCATTAGTAACTCCTTCGCTCTTACCTACTCTCTTCCCAGTCTCGTGACCTCTTCGTCTCGTTGGGCTTAATGCAACGGATGTAATGAGGTGTACACTTCATCAGTGTTTTCACAAGATCATTGGCTTGTTTCTGGGGAGAGTCAAGATCTTTGGTGTTACCCAATCTGTTCCACCACATTTTGTTTCAGATCACCAAAAATAAAGTACTTTCCAAAGAACAAAGGGCCTTCCAGAATTCTCCTTGTCAAATCTTCTCACTGAAGTTTGAAATTTTCTTGAGAACTGCTATTGCCTTGAGATGTAATGGTTGTATTAGGATTCCTGTCTATTACTTTATTTATTTACATACTTGTTTTTATCCTGCCTTTTTGTTTTTATCAATTACCAAGGCAGCTAACATACTCCTAATTTCCCCACAACAACAACTCTGCAAAGTAGATTAAATTAAGGAGGAGTGATTGGCCCAAAGTCACCCAACTGGCTTTCATGTCTAAGGCAGGACTAGACCTCACAGTCTTCCAGTTCCTAGCCTAATGCTTTAACCACTAGACCTGTTCATTGACAAGCTACAGAGATTGCTTTTATTGCCCTTAATTGCTTCCTAGCATCAGTTGATGGGGAACAAGTTTTTTTAAAAAATAGCTCTAATCCAATGGAAATGTACCTTAATTTTGGATCCAGCTGTAGTGGGACGTCCTTTTTTGTCTGCATCAAGTTTTTCTGGGAAAAGCATCCGGATGAAAGCACTAAGAAAGGGGAAAGAAAGTAAGAAAGAACTAGAATTTTGGAAATAGACATGTAAAAATAAACCACTGATGCAGACTGTGATTGTATTTGAGGTGGTATTCCCCTGTATCTAAAGGGCACAAAGAGATAAATTCTTCCCTGCATTATATGCGGGACTGACTCTGAATAAGTTAGTCTACTATGGATAGAATGGAATGGAATGGAATGGAATGGAATGGAATGGAATAGAATAGAATAGAATAGAATAGAATAGAATACCGAATTTTTTATTGGCCAAGTGTGATTAGACACACAAGGAATTTGTTTCCAGTGCATAAGCTCTCAATGTACATACAACAATAGTGATAAGCAACAAAGTTACCATATTTTTCAGAGTATAAGACGCACCGGACTATAAGACGCACCTACCTTTTTTGGTGAGGAAAAGAAGAAAAAGAAATCTCCCTCTGTCTCTGCGCAATTTTGCCTCGTTGCAGCAAACAGCAAACAGCCTGCTTTACTTTCATTTTCGTTTTCAGCATAGCTTGATTAGCACAAGGAAAAAAAAATCTACTCCAGCAATTTATCTCTTTGCAGCAAGCAGCAGAGCCCTGCGCAAAATAGCTGAGAGCAAATCTGCTGAGAGTTGGGAGGCCAATCCAATCAACTTGTGCTGATTAGGTTGTGCTGAAGCTGAAAGGAGCTGTTTTTTCTTGCTATTTGCTTGCAAGGAGGTAACTGCTGCAAGGCAGAGGCCAAAGGGTGGGGGCCTGTGAGGGCTACATTTGGTGTATAAGACACACCTAAATTTTCACCCCCTTTTAGGGGGGGAAAAGGTGCGTCTTATACTCCGAAAAATACGGTATAATCATAAGAAGATAACAGGGAAGATGAGAATAATGATGGTAATACTGCCTTTTTAGATAGTTTGACAGCGTTGTGGAAATTAGTTGTTTAGCAAAGTGATGGCATGGGGGAAAAACTGTCCTTGTGTCTAGTTGTTCTGATGTGCAGTGCCCTATAGCGTATAAATATAGCCATATATTTATTGAAGGTCCTCTTAATAAGAGCAAGAGAGGTCTTGTTGCCTCTTGTTGCTTTCTGAGGGATGAAAGAACATTGTACCCCATCACTTTAGCGTTATAGGTGTGACTTTGCTTATGGTACATATTAGTACATGCACAGAAAAAGAGGCGGATATTGTAAGATTTATGCTTTTCAACGCTGGTTGTATTTTATTCTGTTTCCATTTGTTTTTGATTGTTAGCTGCCCAGGGTCATGTATATGAGATGGGCAGCCATATACATTTACTGAATAAATAAATAAATTGGGATACCCTAATAGACTGCTTTTGCCAATCTAACCAACACCTCCTCTTCCCAGAAATACTACTAGTTATGTGTATGTATGTATGTACTGTGTTTCCCCTAAAATAAGACCCTATCTTATATTTTTTTGAACCCCAAAATAAGTGCTTGGTCTTATTTTCAGGGATGTCTTATTATTTTGGGGCGCATGGAGCAAGATGGGGCTCCTCTTGCCATTTTACCTTATTTCCAGCTCTGCGTTTAAATATTTTCGGGGAGGGCTTATTTTCGGAGGGAGGCTTATTTTAGTGCATGCGCTCAAAAGCCCGATTGGGTTTATTATCAGGGGATGTCTTATTTTCAGGAAAACAGGGTATGTATGTATGTATGTATGTATGTATGTATGTATGTATGTATTTAGTCATGTTCATGTAGTATATATTGGAGATGGTGGCCCTTTGAGAGCTGCTATGCAACGAAATTTCATTTTAATGTATGCCAATTATTGTACATTCAAAGTGACAATAAAGTTATTCTAATTCTAAGTTAGTTGTTTATCTAGCCCAGATCTGGGGATTTTTTGCCTCTTTAAATCAGGATTCCCAATTTGATTTGTGTCAGAACTACAATTCCCAGAATTCCAAGGTAACATGTCCTATCCTGAGTTTCAACACATCTCATAGCACCAGTTGAAGCAAGTCTGTTTTGAAAGTTGTTGGAATAAAATTCCCATTCCTGACTCTTGGCCGTGTTGTCTGATGGGAGTTGTAGTCCAAGTACACTCTGAGCCTTTCTGTTTTCCTTCATTATGTGCTTTTGATTTGGGGGTAACACGACGATGCTTCCGAGAAGCGTATAACCAAGTATTTTAAAAAATGAAATATACAACCAAGTGAGGTTTGGGGAGGAAAGCACAGGAAACGGACTCACAATTCACTGCTCTGCATTAATTCTATCAGGTCGGTGAAAAGCACATCCCGATTTCGTTCACAAAAGCCGTTCACGTCATAGGAGACCTGTGGTTAGGTTAGGGCAACGGTTAGCATTTTTGCCATCTGTAAATCCTTTTAGGCATCTGTGCTCTCTCACTGCTTTCTCCAGATAAATCTATCCACTCCCAATCTAGCACCTTCTCCACCATACAGGTAGTCTTTGTCTTACAACCATTCATTCAGCGACCATTTGAAGTTACAACAGCACTTTAGAAAGTGACTTATGACTGGTTCTCATACATATGGAGCCGTGGTCAGAATGCAGTACTGCAGGCTACTTCTGCTGACTGCCGACTGACTGCAATTTGGCAGTTTGATTCTCACCAGGCTCAAGATTGACTCAGCCTTCCATCCTTCTGAGGTAAAATGAAGACTCAGATTGTTGGAGGCAATATGCTGACTCTGTAAACCACTTAGAGAGGGCTGTAAAAGCATTGTGAAGCGGTATATAAGTCTAAGTACTATTGCTATATGACCGTTGCAGCCACTCTGAGGTCATGTGATCAAAATTCGGTCTCATGGCAACCGGCATCTATTAAAAACAGTTGCAGTGTCACAAAGTCCTATGATCACCACAAGCAAAGTCAATGAGGGAAGCGGGATTCACTTCACCATTGCATGATTCGCTTAACAATCGCAGCGACTCACTGAAGAACTGTGGCAAAAAAAGGTCACAAAATCAGGTGTGACTCACTTAACAACCTCCTTGCTTAGCAATGGAAATTCTCGACCCAATTATGATCGTATGTCAAGGAGTTCTGCCTTTGTTCTTCTAGTGTGAGTCTGCATATACACACACAGATAACCCTCACTTAAAGACCACCCGTTCAATGACTGTTCAAAGTCACAATGACTCTGAAAGAGGAGAATTCTGACTGTTGGAACCATTGCAACATCCCATGGTCGTGTGATCACAATTTCGTTGCTTGGCAACTGGCTCATAATTTAAGTGATTGCAGCATCCCATAATCACGTGATCACTATTTGTGACTTTCACTGCCAGCTTCTGCCCTCCCTGCCATTTTTCCCTTTCTCTGCATCTGCCTCCCCTTAACCTGATTTCAGATTGGCTAGAGATTCATCCATCCGGAAGAGCGACTTTGCAAAATGTGCCTTCCTGCTTCGGACCATTAAAGCAGCTACCTCCTTAGGAAGTCTCAGCATGGCAGAACAAGTTCCTGTCTGTGTGTAGGTCTGTGCATTTGCATGTTCTGGCACATGCACTGCATTTGCTGGGACTCTCAACACACATTTAGGTCATTGAAATCAAGAGATTCCCAAGGATGTTGCTGCTTTAATGAGTCCAAGAAGCCATAGGTTCACCATCATGGCCCTATATCATTTCAGACAAGGGGTTGTCCAATCTCTTCTTAAAAACCTCCAATGAGGGAGCACCCACAACTTCTGGAGGCAAATTGTCCCATTGATTAATTGTTCTCACTTCACTTATTTCTAAATTGGTTCTCTCCTTGATTAGTTTCCATCCATTGCTTCTTGTTCTGCCTTCTAGTACTTTGGAGAATAGATTGAGATATCGGAACACTGCCATCACATTATTATTATTATTATTATTATTATTATTATTATTATTAATTTAATTTGTATACCGCCCTTCTCCCAAAAGGGACTCAGGGCGGTGAACAGCCAAAATTAAAATACATACAATACAAAAGTTAAGATAATTAAAAGAAATTAAATCAATTGGCCTCCCAATTTAAAACCCCAAGTCTATAAAATTTAAAAATCCCATTAAAAACCATTTAGGCTAGGCCGGCTTGCTGGAATAAATAAATCTTCAGGGCCTTACGGAAGGTCCGGAGGTCCAGGATCAGTCGTATCCCAGGAAGTAGCTCATTCCACAGGGTGGGTGCCCCCACAGAGAAAGCTCTCCCCCTGGGGGCCGCCAGCCGACATTGCTTGACCGACGGCACCCTGAGGAGGCCCTCTCTGTGAGAGCGTATTGGCCGGTAGGAAGATATCTCCCCTAGTCCTTCTTTTCGCTACACTAGATAACCCAATTCCTGCAACTGTTCTTCAAATGTTTTAGCCTCCAGTCCCCTAATCATCCTTGTTGCTCTTCTCTGCTCTTCTCTGCACTCTTTCTGGAGTCTTGACATCTTTTTTATATTGTGGCGACCAAAACTAGAGGCAATACAAGTATGTGCAACCCAGTAGTGAGTTTCAAATCCTGTTACTACTGGTTCGCTTGTGGGCACGCGACGCTTCTGCACAGAGACGTCTGGGTGGGTGGGCGGAGCCTCCCGCCACGGCCGCTACCAGTTTGCCTGATTCGGGGCAAACTGGTAGCAACCTACCACTGGTGCAACTCACAGCACAACAGAGTTGGCAATTTTCAGCCCAGAAACCAGAGAAGCCAAACTGAAAGGAATAAGGAAGGGGGGGACAAGAAAGGAAAGTGGGGAACTCGGGAGACCTTGCCAGCATAGTGGTGGATGATGAATCCTGAACTGGAGCCGTTGAAATGCTCGTGGGTCCCCACTCCAGACTGGAGCTTCTGCAACAGGGTCTGGTCGGCCCCCTCGCCCTTCGCATACACAGTAGCACAAACGTCATCTAAGATGCTCATAATTCCAGGAGGATTCTGGAAGAGGGAGACAAAGAGGGAGTGAAAATCTGGCCTCTCTGTCCCATTTTTTCAAGAAGCAATTGGGGCTTTCTTTGTTTTTCCTTGAAGACATTTCGCTTCTCATCCACAAAGCTTCTTCAGTTCTCTTCAGAAGTGAAGAAGCTTCTTGGATGAGAAGTGAAATGTCTTCAAGGAAAAACAAAGAAAGTTCAGTTGTCTCTTAAATAAAAAGCACTTATGGGACAACCATGACCTGAATGACTGAGAATCTCCATAGATATTGGGCCTCTCCATCTTGTTCAAGAGGGCAGGGTTGCTGAAGTCCATACATGGCAAATTCAAATTACTTTTAAATTGGTTGTAAAATGTATAATTAAGAAATGGGTGAAATGGGTTTTCTGTGTTATAACTCCACTTGTATGCATTTGTTGTTCATTTTCAGATAGAGATGGTTTTATTTTCCCCAGCTGGTAGGAAAAATCTTTAAAGACTTCTCTCAGCAATTGTAATTTATCTATCTTTTGTATCATTTAAAATAAATTCTGGCAGTCAAAGTCCAGACATCTTAAAGTTACTGAGGTTGAGAAACACTGTTCTAAAGCATTAAAAATGTGTTTATTTATAAAATTTATAGGCCGACCATTTTACCTCAAGGCTGAGGTAAGAAACAATAATCCCAGTCAGAAAACAAAGCTAAATTTATGCTAAGCCCACCCAGAGTCGCTTTGAATAGTGAGATGGGTGGCATATAAATTAAATAAATATATATAAATAAATGTGGGAGTCTCCAAGGTTTCTTTTTTAGAGAGTAATGGCTGCCATAGAATGCTCCAGAACAACATAGCAAAGTTTTAAATGAATTTTAGGGGAGAAAAAGGCATGGATGTTTCATTATTTTATGGAAAAAAACAAGGCCTTTTAAGAATTTAATTCAACTGGAATAAAATAATAACACCACCCCCAGCTCAACCCTCACACCACAATCTCCTCCTCAGTCCTCCCCTTACCACTTTGTTTTCAATGAGATCGCACACAACTTTGTTGTTGAAATATTCAATTGGGGTCCACTTGATGCCTTCCTGCACATACTCTTCCTAAGGCAAGAGGAGAGATTGCTTTTAAAGAAGCAATTAATGCACGTTTAAAGAATCGTAAGAAACGAGGATCTAGTCAAGAATACCATTCTGTACCTGTCTAGCTAAGAATACCTGTCTGATCTGATAATCTGCAGCTCACAGATCAGAATAGAATAGCAGAGTTGGAAAGCACCTTGGAAGTCTTCTAACTCAACCCCTTGCTCAAGCCTATGCCTGTGATGGTGAGCCTATGGTACCTGTGCCGGAAGTGGCATGCAAAGCCATCTCTCCGGGCACGCCAACCGTCGCCCATTGCTCTTCCGGGTTCTGGCGCACACATGAGTGTGACCAACTGGTCTTCACATACACATGTGCACCAGAAACTGGAATACCAGGTGACTGGCACGCATGCGCATGCCGGAAACCAGAAACTCAACTTCCTGGTGCACACATGTGCACTAGCAAGCTGCTCTTCCAGTTTCTATTGCTCCCATGCGCGTGGGCGCATGCTCCTGTTTCAGCACTCGGTGCCGAAAAGGTTCGCCAACATTGCCCTATGCCATTTCAGACAAATGGTTGCCCAATCGATTCTTAAAACCTCCAGTGATAGAGCACCCAAAACTTCTGGAAGCAAGTCGTCCCACTAAATAAATAAATAACTTTATTGTCATTGTATGTGTATACACAGTATAGCCATACAACAAAATTCAGCCAACAACCAGGTCCAACACACATAATAATCCCCAAACACACTCCCACCCACCATAATTCCCCACCCCTAAACCACCCAAACATCCACACAACAGACCAAGTAATACTGTCCAACAGCTCACTGATGGTGGCCCTTTAGTTCATTGTTGAGTGCAATTATAGCTCTGGGATAAAAACTATTCAGAAAACATGTGGTCCGAGTTTTAATTGTTCTGTATCTTCTGCCAGAAGGCAACAGTCCAAAAAGATTGTAAGCAGGATGGGAAGAGTCTCTGAGAATGTTATGCCACTTCCTCAAATAGCGAGATTCGAAGATGTCGTCCAGGGTTGGTAGCTGGAGCTCGATGATATTCTGGGCAGTTTTAATGATTCTCTGTAGAGCATTTTTGTCTGCTACAGAGCTGCTCCCATACCATGCAAGAATGCTGTATGTCAGGACACTCTCAATGGTGCTGCGATAGTAGGACAGAAGTAGATGCTGAGATAGATTTATCTTCCTGAGCATTCTCAGGAAGTACCGCCTCTTCTGGGTCTTCTTCACAAGCATGTTAGCATTCATAGTCCACTAATTGTTCTAACTACCAGGAAATTTCTCTCTAGTTCTAGGTTGCTTCTCTCCTTGGTAAATTTCCATCCATGACTTCTTATCCTGCCTTCAGGTTATTTGAAGAATTGGTCAACTCCCTCTTGTTTGTGGCGGCCCCTCAAATATTGTAACACTGCTATCATGTCACTCCTAGTCCTTCTCTTCTTTAGACAAGACGTACCCAATTCCTGCACTGTTCTTCATATGTTTTAGCCTCCAATTCCTAATCATCTCTGTTGCTCTTTTCTGCTCATTTGTACCTTCTCCCACACCAACTCACCTGCTCTGCTTTAAGTGTCAATTCGATGAAGATCTGTTGAAGTTTTTCATTCACAAAGTTAATGCAGAATTGTTCAAAGCCATTTCTCTGAAGATCAGGGGAATATGAGGCAAGGAAAAGAGAACAGGTTTGAAAAGGCGGAGGTTAGATGATATTCCATCAAGTTCCAGATTTGGATAAAAGAATATCCAGATAAAAGAAATGGGAAACTGTGTGGATCACAGATTCCAAATCAGGCTGACTCAAGCCAGCAAAAGTACAAGGGAAGCTTCCCATTGCTAAGAAATTATTCTTTAATGGTTTAGTGGTTAAGGCACCAGGCTAGCAAGCAGGAGACTGCGAGTTCAAGTCAAGCCTTAGCCATGAAAGCTAGCTGGGTCACTGGCCAGTTGTTTGGCCCAACCCACCTCACAATGTTGTTGTGGAGAAAATAGGAGGAAAAAGGTGTGTTGGATATGTTTGCCACCTTTGGTTGTTTCTAAAAACAATAAAGTTGGGATACAAATAAATAAGTAAAAAAATAAATGATCAACCATTAAGAATAACCGACAATTAAAATTAGAGTGGTCCCAACATTTTCAGAGCTTTTCTTTGTTTCTGCTTAAACATAACAAACAATTCATATTCTGTCAGCACCTCCTAATTGAGAGATGTGTAAAATATTATACTGATTAGGTGAAATTGAAATTTGATTGGGCCTGTGTCATGCTGAACAAAATGGGTCAAAATTTACCAATTCTGTCCTTGACAGAATTGCAACGGACAGGGAATGCTGCTTATTGTATGTACATGACTTGAGACTAATAATGCCACCCAAACCTTTTTACTTTACTAAAAAGTATTACTTGTAGTCCTCACTTAACAACCTTTCATTTAGTGACTGTTCAAAGTTATGACGGGGCTGGAAAAAGTGACTTATCACCGTCCTCGCACTTATGACTATCACAGCACTGTCTTGGTCACACGATTGTAATTCAGGCACTTGGAAGCTGACCCAATATCCTGCTGTCATTTATTTATGGCTCCTTAGATATTAAAATTAACAATGAATATTTTGTCTTTTAGTTTTGTTTACTAAACTAAGTTAAATAATATGGCCAACTGGACAATGGGGATCTTTGGAGTACAGAAACATTTTTGAGTTCAGACTTTTGTCACTGGTTTCTCAGTGATACAGACCTACCTTGAATATTTCAAAACCGTAAATGTCTAGGACACCAATGCTATATTCTTCTTTTGGTTTCTGTATGGCTCTGTTGATGGACTGGAAATGAAGAGAAAGCAATTACTAGCTGCAAAAAATATAGACTTTTATTACCAGAGGCCACATCACTTCAGTGTTGATATTGAGTGATAAAAAATACTACCATCTGGTAGAAAAGAACCCAAATTCCCATATAAGATATAGAGGTGAAATCCAGCAGGTTCTGACAGGTTCTGGAGAACCGGTAGAGGAAATTTTGAGTAGTTTGGAGAACCGGCAAATACCACCTCTGTCTGGCCCCAGAGTGGGGTGGGAATGGAGATCTTACAATATTCTTCCCCCAGGAGTGGGGAGGGAATGGGAATTTTGCAGCATCCTTCTCCTGCCACACCCACCAAGCCACACCACGCCCACCACGCCACGCCCACAGAACCGGTAGTAAAAAAAATTGGATTTCACCACTGATAAGAGACCTCTTTTTCAAACAAAACAAAGCAAAAAGGCATATTTCCCTCTATTTTTAGCATTCAAAGAAATTTGGGGTGTTGAACAGACCACTGTTTTTCTGATAAAATTTTAGTCCTCCTCCATCTGAGAACCTTAGTCCTTCTCATGTTGGGTACCATTGTAATATGCCCATCTTTCTGATTTGGTGTTCAAAAAAACCATAGAGTTGGAAGTGACAAACCGGACACCATTGTATTCAACATTTTCCAGTTCCGTCTTATGGCTGAAAACACTATAGAGTTGGAAGTGATAAACCGGACACCATTCTCGTTCAACCCACTGCAGAAAGTCCACCCTTCACAGTTGTTAAAGACAGAAATGGAATGAGCCCAACCAGTCATCAATTTGTTCCACACTCCATCCCAAAGGTCCTCCCCCCAGCACAGAACAAGGTTGCATACCTCAACGAGGAAGTCAAAGACCCGGGAATAAAGGCCTTTGGCCAGGGCATCACGCGTGTAGGATGCTTGTTCTACATTGAGGGTTACGTTAATGGACTCTGACCGGCCACCCCATTTGCTGTCCATTTTCCGACTGGTGAGCTTCTCATCGAGGCGATCCTTGTCAATTCCCAAAAGATAGGCAGGAAAAGCTAGCACTGGAGTGGGGAAATGGAAAAAGACTCCTTTGGCATCTCTGGAGAACAGGATATGCCATCATATATATAACATTTGCTCATGTTCCAATACCTTAAATTAGGGACATGTGTAGGGAGTAAAGAAAATGACCTTGATGGAGATATATAGGATCTATTGAAAGTCCAGAAGAGATAATATTTGGAAGTAGTTCAGAGAGGTGGCTCAGTGGCTAAGACACTGAGCTTGATCAGAAAGGTCGGCAGTTCGGTGGTTCAAATCCATAGTATAGGTCTCCTGCATGAGCAGGGGATTGGACTAGATGGCCTCCAAGATCCCTTCCATCTCTGTTACTGTTACAGTTACATTGTTACAGATTCCTCTCTAATTCACTGGAGTGCAGGTAGTCCTTGACTTATAACCATACACTTAGTTAAGGCACAGCCTTTGATTTTTCCCCCCTAACGTTTTCTTCATTTATTTATTTATTTATTTATTTATTTATTTATTTATTTATTTATTTATTTATTTATTGGTTTGATTTATATGCCGCCCTTCTCCGGAGACTCAGGGCGGCGTACAATGCGTTAAGCAATAGCCTTCATACTTTTGTATAAACCTGCTTAGTAGGGCTTTTGGCCCCCGCTAAGCGGTGTTCTTTTTTATACAAAGTCAGCTTATTGCCCCCACAATCCGGGTCCTCATTTTACCTACCTTGGAAGGATGGAAGGTTGAGTCAACCTTGAGCCTGGTGAGATTCGAACTTGCAGTAATTTTCCTGGTCTTAAAACATGTTTTTGTAACCATCAGCACATATTTTTTTTCCAAGCTCATCTTTACGGTTCTTCACATTACCATCGACCATGTCAGAATTAATATTCACAGATTAATGAATCTATCCCCATTAATGGATAGCTTACTCACAGTCTGAATTCTCCACTTGAGCGTAGTTCCCTTTCTCCTCAAAACTGATATTCCCTAGATGGAGAATACCAGCTACAATCTGTAGGACAAGTTGCTTGTCTTGGCCTTTGATGCCAATCACATCCATGGCATTCTGGAGAGAGAGAGAGAGGAGAGAAAGAGAGGGAGAGGGGGGAGAGAGAGAGGGGGTGGAAAGGGATGTAGAGAAGAAAGAGGAAAAAGAGGAAAAAGGGAAGGGGAAGGAAGGAAGCGAGGGAGGAAGGAAGGGAGGAAGGAAAAGAAAAGCAAGGGACAGAGGAAAGGGAAGAGAGAGGAAAAAAGAAAGGAAGGAAGGAAGGAGAGGGAGAGAGGGAGGGAAGGAGGAAGGAAGGAAAAGAAAAGCAAGGGACAGAGGAAAGGGAAGAGGAAAAAAGAAAGGAAGGAAGGAAGGAGAGGGAGGGAGGGAGGGAAGGAGGAAGGAAGGAAGGAAGGAAGGAAGGAAGGAACAAAGAAAAAGAAAGAAAGAAAGAGAGAAAGAAAGAAGAAAGAAAGAAAGAAAGAAAGAAAGAAAGAAAGAAAGAAAGAAAGAAAGAAAGAAAGAAAGAAAGAAAGATTATTTATGGGTTTCAGGTACAATGTTTAACACAGCTGAAAATATTAAATTTATTGGTTAATAGACTCTGGGCAGCATTCAATAAAAAAACCCTAATGATGAGTCTTGTAAAATAATGGTCCCTTACCATGGTTTCATGGAATTCACTCCGATCATCTGTGTCATCCACTTTGTAGGTTTCTGACTGGCTTAAATAATAATAATAATCCGGGCTCATAATGCCCAGGTTGTGTTTCTGATCTTGGGAAGCACCCTCAATAAGCTAGAGAAAGAAGTAGATAAAGACATGAGACTGAGAGATCACCATGTTAAATTCTTTAGGGTTGGGTCAGCAACATTTCTTAAAGACTGCAGTCTCTCCAAGGTCATTTCATGGGATCCAAATTGTAGAGAGGCAATTACTGGATTCAGAAACCAACATGAATGGGATCCTTATTCTACCTAGCCTGTCTTTTCCTTCCTTCCTTCCTTCCTTCCTTCCTTCCTTCCTTCCTTCCTTCCTTCCTTCCTTCCTTCCTTCCTCCCTCTCTCTCTCTCCATCCCTCTCTCCAGGAATGCACAAATACTTCTCATTGGAAGTTCAAACTCAACTCATGCAGAACATTTTGGAAACGGAGCAGAGGGTCATCTCAAACAATCTAAAAAAATTGCATAGTGTGTATTGACCCACAACCAGGGGTGGGATTCAGCCGGTTTGGACTGGTTCGGGTGAATCAGATGCTAATTTTACATCTGGTTTGCCGAACTGGTAGTTGCACGGACTGGCTGGCCCCGCCCCTCCCCTCCCACTCCGCCCCTCCCAGGAGTCTCTACGCGGCCCATTTTGGATGCCAGGTAAGTGCAGAGTCTGCACAGAGGCTCTGGGAGGGCGAAAAATGGGCCTCCCGGAAGTTCTGGAAGTCTGGAAACAGGCCCGTTTCTGACTTCTGGAGGGCCTCCGGAGCCCAGGGGAGGCTGTTTTCGCCTTCCCGGAGGCTCAAGGAAAGCCTCTGGAGCCTGGGGAGGGTGAAAACGCCCCCCTGCCGTGGTGCAGGAAGCCGAGTAGACCACACCCACCATGACCACGGGCAGAGAACCGGTTGGTAAAATTTTTGAATCCCACCCCTGCCCACAGCCCTGTTTCAGCAATTCAAGGGATGCTATTCAGGCCACCTTTTTAATCTCCTGGTAGACCTCAATTTACGACCAACCCTGGTTGTGTTTTTTCTCTGGAAGAAGGGCTAACACATCAGTCAGAAGCCCAACATCATTTTTTTCTCCAAAATTTTACTTTACAATTTATAAGGAAAAAAAAAAAAACCGGACAAAGCAATGAAATATGAAAATATACAGTATGGTATAAAGTATATGAAAATATACCACGAACAATCTTTAAAATAAATAAATAAACCATCCTCAAATTTACTGCTGGTTGTAAATCCGTAGTAGCAGCATAGATCACACCCCAATGTACAGGTGGGTTAGCACAAGCATTTCTTGCCAATGGCCATATTGCTCTGTGATTTTTCCAATTACCTCAGAGGTGGGTTTCAGCAGGTTCTGACCAGTTCTGGAGAACTGTTAGCGGAAATTTTTGAGTAGTTCGGAGAACCGGTAGTAAAAATTCTGACTGGCCCTGCCCCCATCTATTCTCTGCCTCCCGAGTCCCAGCTGATCGGGAGGAAATGGGGATTTTGCAGTATCCTTCCCCTGGAGTGGGTGGGAATGGAGATTTTACAGTAACCTTCCCCTGTCACACCCACCAAGCCACGCCCAAGCCACACCCACAGAATTGGTAGTAAAAAAAATTGAAACCCACCACTGAATTACCTGGTAATAGATGTGGAAATTCCTTTCGCTCTCGTTTTGGCTCACCACCCGGGATTTTTCCAGCAAGAAATTGGAGATCTTTCCTCCGTCGGGCTCACCCCCGCGACTGAACTGGATTTCAAAGTATTTCCCCTGGTATGAGACAGTAGAAGTTGCAAATCCAATGGTGCAGGTGCTTCAGCATCTCATGACCTACTGACCACAAGGGGGCAGCAGGATGTAGGTTCAAAGTTTAAGGTTTCCTTGCTTTACCTGCTCTTTGTCTAAAACAGTGTTTCTTAACCTTGGCAACATGCTGGCTGGGGAATTCTGGGAGTTGAAGTCCAGACATCTTAAAGTTGTCATGGCTGAAAAACACTGATCTAACAGATTGCAAATCTGAAACCATTTCCTTCTGCTTATCTTCCCCGGGCACAGAGCATATCAGGTTGCTACACTTGGCCTATCCATATTATGTATTTCCTGTAAATTAAAGGTCTACTAGAGCTTACTACTAGAGTTTTACAACTTGTTTCACTAATCTTTGCTTAGGTCCGATTCCCGTTCTCAAGAGTGCATATGTACACACAGAAAACATTTCAACCTCCAATGTAAGAGAAGGCATATTGGACAAATCTGAAATGGGAGGTTCTAGAAATAGACACTCCAAGATTTTTTTAACAGAATAACAAAGTTGGAAGGGACCTTGGAGGTCCTCTAGTCCAACCCCCTGCTCAGATAGGAAACCCTATATTTATATATTTGTGAATGAGATGGTGAGGTGACGTATTTCTAGTTCCCCATTGTTGTATCTAAAGTTTTATGATGAATAATATATTTTTACAATGACTATGATAATGATCTATCACTATTGTTGAATGTAATAACTCATGACAGTTATAAAGTGGGCCTAATGGAAGTTCAGGAAGGCCAGAACTCATTTCTGGCCTCCAGAGGGCCTCCGGAGCCTGGGGAGAGTGTTTTTGCCCTCCCAGAGGCTCGAGGAAAGCCTCCAGAGCCCGGGGAGGGCAAAAACGCCCCCCGCCCCATTGTGGTGCAGAAGGCTGACTAGGCCACACCCATCATGGCCACACCCACCCAGCAACCGGACAGAGAACCCCTTGCTAACATTTTTGAAGCCCACCCCTGGAAGTGTGGTCTGGTCATGTAACCATAGAGGGAGGTTGACCATCAAAATCTGAATCTGGGTTGTAAGTACTCCTGAGATAGGTCTGTCAAAACTTCAACAGTTGTAAGTTGAAGCCTACTTGTAGATGAGAGACAGATGCATCATTATCTTAAATGTTATCTTAAAGTTGCCAAGGTTGAGAAACACTGCTATAATTGTTCTGCCCCAGCTACGGACCCCAAAGAATGCAGCACACACAAACTCTATACAAAGCTTATTTTACTCAAATAATTCAGTCTTTATCAACCAAAGGCTGTTAATAAACTATCTTAACAGCCTACAAGAATTCTGAGATAAGGTAATCACAGCCTTACTAGAGTTGGCAGAAAGCCCAGAAGCAATTTTGCAGAGAATCCAGACATGAAGGAGTGTGAACTAAAGTTGTTCCCTACAGCTTGCTGCAAGCGGCGTTCCTCCTTAAATAGGCTAAGGGAGTGGCCAATTAGCCCCAAGCCTTACTCTCGAGGAGACCTCCTCCTGAGGAACCACTCCTGCCTTTTGGCAGTTCTGCGCGCCCGTGCATTGAGAAGAGGCTCCTCCACTTCGTCCTCTTCACTTAAAGGAGCTTCTGGAGATTCTGAAGGCCCTGGCTGAATCCCTGCCTCTGGCACCACATCTTCTCCAGCCTCCTCACTGTCCGACTCGAGTGCCAGCTGCACAGGCTGCTGGCGCAGCACCACACCAGCCTCCTCGCTGTCAGAATCAGCTACAATCCGCACAGGCCGCTGACGGGCCACAACAATAATGCATTTTTCCCCGCACCAGCAGCCCACATTTCTCCCCATACAACAACCAGCTGTTTCTTATATTGATAGTAGGAACGTCTCTTCTACCCAAAGACTTACGAATCGACTGGAATTATTATTTCTCACGGTCTTGGCATTGCCAAAGGCTTCAAGTAATGGATTGGACTGGAGAATGATGTCTTTGACATGCTAAAAAAAAAAAAAAAAGGAAAGAAAGGTTAGTAACAGTAACAGAGTTGGAAGGGACCTTGGAGGACATCTAGTCCAACCCCCTGCTCACGCAGGAGACCTATACTAGGGATTCGAACCGCCGAACTGCTGACCTTTCTGATCGACAAGCTCAGTGTCTTAGCCACTGAGCCACCACAGAGCCAGCTGGAATAGAATCATAGTTAGGTAAAAGGGTTTGGCCTCAGTGGTTGGTGCTACAATAGCGATAGCAATAGCATTTAGACTTATATACTGCTTCACAGTGCTTTACAGCCCTCTCTAAGCGGTATATAGTGTCAGCATATTGTCCCCAACAATCTGGGTCCTCATTTTACCAATTTAGAAGGATGGAAGGCTGAGTCAACCTTGTAACTGTAATGGTACAACTGAAACTCTGCCTGTTTTTTTATGTGTAACAATCAGGAGTGAAATGCTCCCGGTTCGGACCGGATCGCCCGATCCGGTAGCGGTAGAGGTGGGTGGTTCGGAGAACCGGTAGCAAAAATCCCTCCCCCTCCCCATTGCCCAGCTGAGCCGCGTAATCATCAGAGGCTTTGTTTTTATTTTTAAAAGCATTTTTTCTACAACCTCTTCAGCCGAAGAGGTTATAAAAAAAATGCTTTTAAAAGTTTTTTTAAAAAAAAGTTGGCCACGCCCACTCAGTCATATTACACCCCCCACACCAAGCCACGCCCATAGAACCGGTAGTAACAAAATTTACATTTCACCACTGGTAACAATCTATGCTTTGACTGCATTGTTATGGTTGCTGTCTTTTTAATGGTACAGCTGGTCCTCGACTTATATGACCACTTGCTTAATGACCATTCAAAATGACAACATATTCGAAAAAAGTAACTTACGATCTGTCCTTGAAGTTATGATTGCCACACCATCCCCCACTGCTAAATGTCTATGGAGATTCTCAGTCATCCAGCTCATGGTCGTGCCAAAGGTGCTTTTTCAGGAGGCAACTGGATTTTCTGGTTTTTCTTTGAAGATGTTTCGCTTCTCATCCTAGAAGCTTCTTCAGCTCTGACTGGATGGTGGGGAATGGAAGGAATGTCTGCAAGGAATATAAATCCTTCCATTCCCCAACATCCAACCAGAGCTGAAGAAGCTTCTAGGAGGAGAAGCAAAATGTCTTCAACCAAAAACAAGAAAGTCCAGTTGCCTCTTGAAAAAGAAAGCATCTTTGGGACATTGCTCCCCACCCCCCACCCCCCCCAGTTGTAGGATTGCATCTGGGGCATTTGGTAATTGGGGAGCATTTACGAACCATTGCAGCACCCTGTAGTCATGTGATCACGCTTTGCAAAAAAACCCACTATCGGATAAGTGTTGGATTTGGATTTATGGCAACATGATTTGCTTCACGATTGTTATAAAACAGTAATGAAATGGACTCCAGTCACATGATGACTTGAATTATGAGCAAAATTCCGGGTTCATATTGTGGTTATAAGTCAAGGACTACCTGTATTTTGTGGACAGCCCAGGCTGAAAAATACTACTGCAAAACTTTATGTATTAAAGAAATGTATACCCCGAATAATAATACTAATAAAAGAGCCAGTTTGGTGTAGTGGTTAAGATAATATGCTAGAAAGTGGGAGATCATGTGTTCAAGTCCTGATTTTAGCTATGAAAGCCGGCTGGGAGAATAGAATAGAATAGAATAGAATAGAATGGAATAGAATAGAATAGAATAGAATAGAATAGAATAGAATAGAATAGAATAGAATAGAATAGAATAGAATAGAATGGAATGGAATGGAATTAGAAAGGAATGGAATTGGAAAGGACCTTAGAGGTCTTCTAGTCCAACCCCTTGCTCAGGCAAAAAAGAGGAAATCCTATACCATTTCAGACAAATGTTTGTCCAATCTCAAGTTTTTAAGAAAACTTCCAGTCTCGAAGCACCCACAACTCCTGGAAGCAAATCATTTCACAGATTATCAGATTAACTGTCAGGAAATTTCTCCTTAGTTCTAATTACTTCTCTCCTTGATTAGTTTCCATCCATTGCTTCTTGTCCTGCCCTCAGGTGCTTTGGAGAATAGTTTGACTCCCTCTTCTTTGTGACAATCCCTGAGATATTGGAACACTGCTATCATGTCTCCCCTAGTCCTTCTTTTCATTAAACTAGACATACAAACTTTGTATGTCTAGTTTAATGACTTGTGACTTTGGACCAGTCATTCTCTCTCAGCCCAACCCACCTCATGGAGTTGATGTTGTGGGGAAAATAGGAGTAAGAAGGTATGCTGGATATGTTCGCCACCTTGGGTTGTTTGTAAAAATAATGAAGGGTGGATATAAATAAATACAATAAAATTTTTTAAAAATAAAACATTTTAAAACTAACATAAACTTGCAGGATTATAGGAAATTAATGTCTATCAACTGCACACTAGTATCTGAATCTACAAGAGGGTGGGCATGGCATCTGAAGGGACACAGTTTCAATTATGATACCACACCTCCATCTTGCAGATTTTCACCCTCCCCCCACCCCCACACAGGTGGTCCTGCAAAGATGGAGGGACTCATTATCTAAGATGTTTGTCCAGGTCACCCTTCAGTCTTCTAGTCTTTTTGTCTTCAATTCTCACATTTCTAGGATTAGAGTTATAAATATCCAATGGCCCTATATCAGCCTGATGTCTTTCCAATATGTTGGGATGATGACTGGCTAGACTAGGAATTCTGGGAATCACTGTTCCAACACACCTGAGAGGTAGGAACACAAGTAAGGTTCTACATTTAGGCAAGAAAAATAAAATGCACAGGTACAGTATATATGTGGTACCTTGCTCAATAGTAATAACTATGAGAGGGATCTTGGAGTCCTAGTGGACAACCATTTAAATATAAGACAGCAGTGTGCTGCAGCTGCCAAAAAAACCAATACAGTTCTAGGCTGCATAAACAGAGGGATAGAATCAAGATCACGTGAAGTGTTAATACCACTTTATAATGCCTTGGTAAGGCCACACTTGGAATACTGCATTCAGTTTTGGTCGCCATGATGTAAAAAAGATGTTGAGATTCTGGAAAGAGTGCAGAGAAGAGCAACAAAGATGATTAGGGGATTGGAGGCTAAAACATATGAAGAACGGTTGCAGGAACTGGGTATGTCTAGTTTAATGAAAAGAAGGACTAGGGGTGACATGATAACAGTCTTCCAATATCTCAAGGGTTGCCACAAAGAAGAGGGAGCCAAACTATTCTCCAAAGCCCCTGAGGGCAGGACAAGAAGCAATGGGTGGAAACTAATCAAGGAGAGAAGCAACTTAGAACTAAGAAGAAATTTCCTGACAGTTAGAACAATTAATCAGTGGAACAACTTGCCTCCAGAAGTTGTGAATGCTCCAACACTGGAAGTTTTTAAGAAGATGTTGGAAAACCATTTGTCTGAAGTGGTGTAGGGTTTCCTGCCTAAGCAGGGGGTTGGACTAGAAGACCTCCAAGGTCCCTTCCAACTCTGTTATTCTGTTCTATTAACTTGTAAAACCTGTTGTACATGCATGACTTCTGAAATAAAAGAATCGGATTTTGTTCTGCCTGCACAATGAAGTGAAAGAGAAAAGTAAAAAAACAAAACAAAACAAAACCAGAATTGGAAGAAGGAAGAGAAGAGAATGCAAGCCCATTGCTCTTCACACTTACCTGAACCTTTTCACCTCCTCCCGACACCTTGGAAATGTATCCCATGATGTATTTTGCAGCCACTGTTTTCCCAGCGCCACTTTCACCACTAAAAATACACAGACATGCTGTAAAATGGGCGAAATAGGATGAATTTAGAAAGCAGAGAGGACAGGAGTGTAAATGCTCCATTAGATCTGATAGAGAAGGCATGCTACGGGTCCCATCAGCTAGGGAGCTTCCTTTGGTGCGTTCCACGAGACCGTGCCTTCTCTGCTGTGGCTCCCATTTTATGGAACATCCTTCCCCCTCAAACTAGATTATCTCCACCCCTTTTAATATCCTGATAGTCCTCAAGACTCTGTTGCTCCCAAGAACCTCTTTAGATCTTGCTGCTAAATTCCAAATAGCTCCTGTGACCTTTCCCAGTTTTTTGAATTAAAAGAACCAGAACAAAGAATAAATAAATAAATAAATAAAAATAAAGAGACCTGGGAACTATCTTGTTGTATTTGAAAATGACAGTCTCTTAATGCAACTATTTAATGTAAAGAAGATATATATTTGTAGATACATTTTTGTGTCTTGACTGATTTTGCACCTTGTGTGTATTTCTGATCTTTTGGAGGTCTACATTTAGCTCCCTGCAATTAAGCTTGGTATAAGTTAGTATGATTTCTTTGGGCCAAGCAAAGTTGCATTTGCTTATTTCAGGTCTAGAATAGTTCCATGAACTTTGGATGGAACCTTGTAGGGTGCTTCTATTTTGCACTTGATAATTTAAATAAAGTGTAACCATTTGTTATTTTGTAATATTTTTTTGAAAAAGTATAATAAAGTGTATTTTCTTAAAAAAAAAAGAGCCAGGACAAAATATACAAAATATTTGTATACAAAATGAATGAAACACTCAAAATTGCATCATCAGGCATACCCCTGTGGCTTTGTAGACGGATGGAGAGAAGGAAGGAAGGGAGGGAGGGAGGGAGGGAGGGAGGGAGGGAGGGAGGGTGGATAGGCAGACAGGCAGGCTGCTTAACAGCAAGAAGAAATAATGTAGTACAGGTAGTCCTCACCTTCCGACTACTTGTTTAACAACAGTTCAAAGTTACAGCACTCCTGAAAAAAATGACTTACAACCAGTCCTCAAAGTTATGACCATTGCGCTCCCTGCTTAGTCACATGACCATGGTTTGGGCACTTGGCAGCTACCTTGTATTTGCAACAGTTGCCGTGTCCTGTGGTCACACATGATTGCGATTTGTGACCTTCCCAATTGTTTCGGCCAAGTCAAGTCAAAGGGAAAAACCAGATTCGCGTAATGATTGCGTCACTCATTTAATGATCACATGATTTGATTAACAACTGATCATAAAATCAGACCCGGTCACTTGACGACTTCCTTTACAACTGCATCATTTAATGACCAAAATTCCTGTCCCAATCATGGTCGTAAATCGAGGCCTACCTATATTCGGATAAATTTATTTAAGAAAATTTAAATAGTCTGTACAGATTCTCAGTCATCCAGGTCATGGTTGTCCCAAAGGTGCTTTTTCAGGAGGCAACTGGACTTTCTTGCTTTTATTCTGAAGATGTTTCGCTTCTCATCCCAGAAGCTTCTTCCAGGCGAAACATCTTCAAAGAAAAACCAGAAACTCCAGCTGCCTCCTGAAAAAGCACCTTTGGGAGAACGGTGATCTGGATGACTGAGAATCTCTACGGATGTTTAGCTATACAATTTGGATGAACACCCTTTGAATGGTGTGGGAGTAGGAATGGATTTCCAGAGGGAAAAAAAAATTGTAGACTACAGGAACCAGGAGTACCACTCAGGTGACCCTGAGGACACAGATAAACCTCCAAGGGCTTCAAGGACCCTCTAAAAGGATGCAAATGACCAGCTGTCTGTAAGGAATATAAATCCTTCCATTCCCCACTGTCCTGTCAGAGCTGAAGAAGCTTCTTGAATGAAAAGCGAAACGTCTTCAAAGAAAAACCAGAAAGTCGAGTTGCCTCCTGAAAAAGCAGCTTTGGGTTAAATTTAAACAGTTCCTGATGCCTTAAGCATTGATTCAGATTTATCAAGAAGCAGAACAAAACAGCTACTTTAGGCAATGGGCCAGAGGTGGGTTCTACTTTATTATTAGTTATATTTCTATGCCGCCCACTCTCTGAGGACTCTGGGCGGCTTACACCAAAGACAGTATACTAAATAGCATATTGCCCCCAACAATCTGGGTCCTCATTCTACCCACCTCGGAAGGATGGAAGGCTGAGTCAACCTTGAGCCGGTGAGATTTGATCTGCTGATCTGCTGAACTAGCAGTCAGCTGAAGTAGCTGCTGTACTGCACTCTAACCACTGTGCCACCTCGGCTCTAGTACTTACCTTTAGTACCAGTTTTCAACGGGACCGCCTGCACGCGCTTTGCTCACGCACACTTGCGCACTTCTGCACATGTGCAGAAGCTTCTGTGCATGCACAGAAACTTCCTGATGACGTCGGGGTCAGTGGGTGGAGCCTCCCGCCGGTTTTACTACGGGTTTTTGCGAACCGACCCGAACCAGGGGCAACCCACCACTGCAATGGACTCCCTGCAACCCTAACCCCACTGCTTGTCAAGTTTTCCTTGCTGACCATCTGGAATCCGTTTTACCCGGAGGGCACCAGGGGTGATGTATTGAAAAAGCAGTGGAGGCCAGCTGGTTGGCTAAATGGAAAGAGAAGGATGAGGCTGATGGATGTGTAGGAAGTTAGCACCCACCCCTCTCCTAGAAAATGAAATATTTTAGGAAATATTAAAAGGGAAATATTAAAATAATTAAAATATTAAATATTAAAATATATTTAAATATTAAATTTTAGGAAATATTTAAATATTTAAAATATTTAAAATATTAAAATATTAAAAGAATATTTCCCCTAAAAGGGAGGCACAAACTCAGCCCCCCCCCACCTTTGTCAATGGTCCATTAAGGTCAGTCTATTCTACATAACAAAGATCTACCTCCTTCAAGCAGAACCATTTAATTGCCCTTCGTTGCATCACCCAGCAAGATTCAACCAAGCTTAACCCACAGACAACCTAAAAAGCTAGCCATGATCTCTGACAGCAACCAATCAGGATACTCTTCCTGTGCCCCAGGAAGTTCAAAGCCAGAGAGGGTATAAAACCCAGGGACTCTCAGCATCTTTTCCCTTTTTTTTCCACCCAAGATCTCCAAGCCAAGTGATCCTGTTCATCAATAAACCTTCTTTCCAAGCAACTTCCATGAATCCAGTGTCTTTTTCCCCACTTGGAACTGAACCCAGAAGGATATTTCTTCCAACAGATGCAGATGGGTGCAGGAAAAGTTTGCATTGAAGATGCCAGTAGAGAGAATATACTTTGCTCTTGAATTTCAGAGAACTGCTTCCCTTTTGGCCTCTTACTAAAAACAATGTAGGGCTTATTTACAGAATTTTGCAGCCTGCACAGAGGGGAGAATTGCCTCATATCCTGCAATCCATCTTTTGAAATGATCGCATCATGATTGCAGTGGAGAAGATTAACTAAAAGAAGGAGACGAGAGTTTGCACCCAGTGCTAAGGACAGCTTTTCTTTCCCTGCCAAAGGTCCGAAGCTTTAGAAAGTTTATTTATTTAACCAGTTAATTAGATCATTTTTATTGGTGAAAAGGTTCAGTGTGTTCTCTTTTTGCATTTCATTTACATGAAAAAGGTCATTTCGCATGTAACGAAACTACAGAATTTTGAATAGAGGGGGGAAAACCCATATCAGTGACATTTATGCTACTTCCACTTGGTATTTTAATTTAATCTTTTAATAGTCACCATGGTTTTTTAATTATATATATTTATAACCGAGAGAAGTCTCACAAAATTACAAGATATCTCTGCAATATTCTTCATGAAAAAAGAAGGGAAAACGCTGCTTGCTTTCTACTGTATAAAGTAAGTTAATTTCACAAAAAGGCACAAATTCCTGCAGGATTTTATTTTTTTATTTTTTCCTATTCTGAAGGATGTTCTACTGATTTTTTTTTTCAATGTTGAGCACTTTTGCTGCTACTAATAAACTTCAGCTGGAGATCCTTGGGGCAGCAACTCTTGTAGACAGAGGATGGGGGAGCTGACTTGCAAGTAGAGCCTGGTGGTGCAGCAGACTAATAGCCTGTTATTAACATTCAGCTGCCTGAAATTACTGCAAGTTCGAATCTCGCCAAGGCTCAAGGTTGACTCAGCCTTCCATCCTTTCTAAGGTAGGTAAAATGAGGACCCAGTTTGTGGGGGAAATAAGCTGACTTTGTATAAATATACAAAAGGATGAAGGCTATTGCTTAACGCATTGTAAGCCGCCCTGAGTCTCCGGAGAAGGGCGGCATATAAATCAAATTAAAAAAAAAAAAAGTAGCAGAAAGCAAACACTGAATTCTGCTAGTTCTTGTCTGGAGATTCTCAGTCATCCAGGTCATGGTTGTCCCAAAGGTGCTTTTTCAAGAGGCGACTGGACTTTCTGGTTTTTCCTTGAAGATGTTTTGCTTCTCATCCAGGAAGCTTCTTCAGTTCTGACTGGATGGTGGGGAATGGAAGGATTTATACTCCTTGCAGACAGCTGGTCATTTGCATCCTTTTTAGAGAGTCGTTGAGGCCACCTGCAGGTTTATCTGTGTCTTCAGGGTCAGTTGAGCAGGGGTGGGTTCTAATTTTTTTTACTACCGGTTCTGTGGGCGTGGCTTATTTTGTGGGTGTGGCTTGGAGGTCATGTGACTAGGTGGGCGTGGCTAGCTGGTCAGAGTCATTTCTGGAAGGTCCTCGCACTTACGACCCGACTCATTTGTTTGCTTTTAACACTGATCAGCTGTAGGACGGCCCTTTGAAGCTCTGCAGCAAGAGTTTAAACAGTTTTTTCCCCTCTAGTCATCAGCTGGGACTCAGGAAGCAGCAATAGATTGGGGGTGGGGCCAAATAAAAGGTAAGAATAACGTGGGTGGGAGGGTGGGGGGGGGAGATCCAGTTCGGTGATGTCATATCGTCACCGCTACCGGCTCGGCCGAACCAGACCGAACCGGGAGGAACCCACCACTGCAGCTGAGTAGTGCAAATTGGGTGTGGAGCCTTCTTGGAACTGTTGAAAGGACTGTTTTGTAAACTGGAGATAGATGATGTGGTATCTCTCCCCCGCTATTGAGAGAGGGCTGTTCAATTGTGACACAGATGGCCTCTTTGTCAAAAGATGTCGAAGTTGAGCAGCCCTCTTTCAACAGAGGGGGAGGGATACCACATCATCTATCTCCAGCCTACAACACAGTCCTTTCGGCAGTTCCAAGAAGGCTCCACACCCATTTGCGCTACTCAGCTGACCCTGATGACACAGATAAACCTTCAGGTGACCTTAATGACCTGCAAATGACCAGCTGTCTGCAAGGAGTATAAATCCTTCCATTCCCCACCATCCGGTCAGAGCTGAAGAAGCTTCTTGGATGAGAAGCGAAACATCTTCAAAGAAAAACCAGAAAGTCCAGTTGCTTCTTGAAAAAGCACCTTTGGGACTCCTAGTTCTTTTTCCATTTTTATATGGTGAAATAAGATTGAGGGGGAAGGGTGGAAAGCTCAAAGATTTGATCTGTTTTTGATCAAAAAGCATTGCCAAACACTGTACTTACAACCACAATTAAAATTACTGCAGTTGTTCCTCCATTGACTGGTTGTTGGAAGCTGACTGGGAAGGTGTCAAATGGAGATCACATGATCCCAGGACAGTGCAACCATCATAAATACATGCCAGTTACCAAATGTCCAAATTCTGATCATGTGATCCTGGGGTAGCTGCGACGGTCATAAGTTCAAGGACTGCTCATAAGTGACTTTTTCAGTGCCGTTGTAACTTTGAACCGTTGCTAAACAAATAGTTGTAAGTTGAGGACTACCTATACTCCTCCCAGTGTCACTTCTGGTGAGATGGATAGTTGTATAAATTTAATAAATTAACAAAAAGGGGTTCCTTTGGCATCCTGAGCTGCTAGTCAAGCAGACTGAGGTTCTTGCTTATAGATTTACAAGGTTCAGCATCTTCCTACTTTTAAGTGCAAAGATGGGATAGTTCAGGAGCATCTGCAGAGTCGAGTTCAAAAAGAGCCACCATAGGGGCTTCAATTGCACAATTCTGACTGCCATCTTGACTTTTTTGATCCTTCTGCCACAGATGCACCTGTTCCCCAGTTCAGGTCTTCCTGGACACAGCATCCCTCATCCTAGTTACTGGTCCCTGCAATCTGAAGTTTGTCGGGACCTTGGTGCTCTCTGAGGAGTAGTAGAGATTGTTTATATCTCTATTTATAGAGATAAACACCATCTACCTACCACTCAAAAGAGACAATCCAAATGTCCAAAAGGAAACAAAGAGATCAAAACACCTCCTCACCCAGCAATCAACACCCACATGAGCAGAGGTTAACATCAAGATTAAGACGAGACCAACAATCAAGAAGAAACAATATCCCAATCAAGGAACTACCAGTGCAGATAAACAAACAGTAATTAACAATCTAATCAAGGAACCACCAAGAACACTCCCACCAACACTGACAGGACGAGCCACCAGTGTATAAAAATAAGAGCAAACCCTACTGCCTTCTAGCACTGATGATATTACCTAGTTTGGTAATGAAATGTCTGCAAGAAAACCATCAAGCTCAGAGAGCGCTAAAAACCCCACATGAGTTCAACTATGAGCTACAAATATTCTCTTCTATCAATACAAAATTTACCTGATGATGACACATTGGTTCTCTCCATCAATGAGCATATTGCGATACATGTTGTCTGTGAGCGCATAGATGTGAGGTGGATTCTCGTACTGAGCCTAGAATATAAATTGGAGGTCTACGGTCAGGATGTAACATTTGCATTTATGGTCTTAGTTTTACTTTCCTGCTTCTGATCTATATAAAGGGGGTTAGGATTAGGGTTAGGAATCCCTAACAGCGGAACAGTGTTTACAGTGGAATCCATGATTTTTAGTTTTTGACTCCTTCAAATCGTCTAATAACAAACAAGGGAGAAAATTCCCAGCAGTGGGTGGGTTGCCTCTGGTTCAGACCAGTTCGCAAGAACCGGTAGTAAAACCGGTGGGAGGCCCCGCCCACTGCCCCGGATGTCATCATCAGCGATCTGCGCATGTCATATGAACAAGGGATTTAATTAAACATATTACATTGTAATAAATAAACAGAATACATACATGGATTTGTACTGGTCTATGATTTCAATAAGCTGAAATGATTGATTGATTAATACATGAATTTATCTGAGCTCATGGATGTAAAGAGACATAAAATTGAAATAAAACTAGCATTTCTGGTGATCATATCAAAAAATCAATTGAATATATCATTTTAATTTGCTGGATACTGCCTGCAGCCTGATATAATGCAATAGTTGTTCTACATTTTTTGCTTCAGTTTGCAAAATTGTAGATCAAATCAATATTTTAACCAGCCTTCCTCAAAGGTTTTGGTAGAAAGAGTGATATCTTTATACAAACCATTTTACTGGGTGGATTAAAAATGTAACTGGATAACAAAATAGATTGTAAGAAATTCAAGGAATGGGATCGTTCAGATTTCAGATTCATTTTTCTCATTGAATTGACTCACCGCTCCTTGATAGAGTTCAATTTCTCGATCTGTAAAGTAGGGCATCTGCTTAAAGGGGTTGACAGATATAAGGACTGGTCCAATATAGGTCTGAGCATTCCTTATTAAGGTCCAGAAAGAGAAAACAAAAATGGCCTGTGATTTCTTTAATAATGTTTGGGCTCAAAAACCCAGAGATTTGCAACCACTGTGGCTGACATCTTGTAAACCAGACAATCTGAACTTAAAAAGTGGGAATCTTGAGATATCAAAGCTACATCTGCAAGATATCCACAGACTCTTTCCTAAGTGGAGATCCTTTGCATTCATGCCTGAATATAGACTTATATGTGTGGATATAGATATATGTATACATATAGCAATAGCATAGACTTATATAGTGCTTCACAGTGTTTTACAGCCCTCTCTAAACAGTTTGCAGAGTCAGCATGTTGCCCCCAACAATCTGGGACCTCATATATCTATATAGGTCCTCATAAGTTAAGAACCGCCATATAGGTAGTCCTTGACTTATGACCAGTTGCTTAGTGACTGTTTGAAGTTATGACCCCCCCCCCAAATAGCAGTAGCACTTAGACTTATATACCGCTTCACAGTGCTTTACAGCCCTCTCTAAGCAATTTACAGAGTCAGCCTCTTGCCCCCAACAATCTGGGTCCTCATTTTACCCACCTCGGAAGGATGGAAGGCTGAGTCAACCTTGAGCCGGTGAGACTTGAACTGCAGGCAGCCAGCAATCAACAGAAGTAGCCTGCAGTACTGCATTCTAACCACTGCGCCACCACGGCTTTAAGTACTTATAACCCAGTTCTGATGTTCCAATGGCTGCGATTCCTGTGATCACATGACTGCATTTCAGATGCCTGGCAACCAGCCTGCATTTATGGCGGTTTGCAGCATCCTGCAGTCATGTGCCCATAATTTATGAGATTTTTGCTGAAAACTGGTATTTACTTCCAGTTTTTGGCAAAAACGCCCCGCTTGCGAACAATGGATTCACTTAACAACAGCCACAAAAGTGGGTAAGCTCCATTACAGTTGTAAAAATGGTTGAACAAACAAAAGGCTTTTTCTGATCAAACGTACTCAGTTGATCCTGTCAATATCCCCCCTCATCATTTTCCCCTCCCTTTTTTTAAAATAAGGACAAAAGGATACGAAAATATAATCATCCATGTAACGTTTCTTCAGATTTTCAACGATGGCATCTTCATTAATTTTGGAGAGCAAGACCATGTCATCCACCCCGCTCTGTTTGACATTGTGGCTTTGCCAATGAAAGCGTTCCTTGCTGCCCTTTAAGAGAGAAGAAAAAAAAAAGAGATTTTATCCATGAGAAAGTAACTCCGGATTACGTTAGTGATCAATCAATTTTTCTTTGCTCAGGCTGGAGTGGATGGAGTTATAGCCAACACACCTGGAAGATACCTGGTTGAAGAAGTATGAGATACAGGTAGTCCTCGACTTACAACCATTTGTTTAATCACCATCTTCTAACAACCCCCATAATTGCTTGCGGGGTGGAGTCTGGGCAACTGAATGGAGCTAGCAGAGTGTTTTAATGGCCGGATGCCCTTCCTGTTGCCAGTGCAGAGTTTTGTTCAGCCGATATATTCTCAGTGTGCCCAGAGAGAGAAATATCTGCCTCTACCTAGGATCAAACTCACAGCCTCCTGATTGTGAGGCGAGAGCTCCACCTCTAGGCCAACGCACCATTCCATACAACCATTCGTTTAATGGTTTAGGTTTAGGTTTAGGTTTATTAAATTTGTATACCGCCCTTCTCCTGAAGGACTCAGGGCGGTGAACAGCCAAAATTAAAATACATACAGTATAAAAATTAAAATAAATTAAAACAGAATTAGATCAGTTTGGCTTCCCTAAATTTTAAAACCCTTTACCCATAAAATAGCCCATTAAAATTTTAAGCCAGCCCGGCTTGCTGAAATAAGAAGGTCTTCAACGCTCGGAGGAAAGTACGGAGGTCCGGGATCAGTCGTATTCCTGGGGGTAGCTCGTTCCAGAGGGCGGGTACCCCCACAGAGAAGGCTCTCCCCCTGGGAGAGCCTTTGAATGTTGAATGAACATTCAAATTACAACAGCACTAAAAAAGTGACGTATGACCAGTTCTCACACTTACGACTGTTGCAACATTCCCCAGTCATGTGATCAAATTTCAGGTGCTTGGCAAATGGCATGTTTTTACGATGGTTGCAGCATCCTGTGGTGCTGGGATTGTCACCTGAAACCTTTCTAGAGAGCTTCTGACAAGTAAAGTCAATGGCGGAAGCCAGATTCACTTAATGATCGCATAATTCACTTAACAACAGCAGAGATTCACTTAACAACAATGCCAAAAAAGTCATAAAACATGGGCATGACTCGCTTAACAACTGCCTTGTTTATAGCAATAGAAATCTTGGACTCAATTGTGGTCATAAATTGAGGATTACCTCTAACTTTAATCCCTTGCAGATTTTTTTTTTTTACCAAAATTGCATTCGTAGTAGAAAAAATTCCCCTCTTTTAACCACCAGCTGAAAACCTTTGCAAATCTTCAGGTTTTGGAAATAGAGCTTTTATTCAGCACATCTGATTTTAATCTGTTTTTCATGTTGAGATTGCTATAGGTTTTTGTGTCTTATTCTGAATTGCTTTGATTTTTATACATTGGCGAGTTGAATGAGTGAATAGTGAGACCTCCCAGGAGTTTGCCTCTAGAATTCAGTAAAAGAGAATAAGTAGAAATACCTGTTTGTTTTGAAGGATTATATCCTGAAATGGGAGAGGTGAAACACCACTAATAGAATAGAATTGAATAAAGTGGAGTGGAGTGGAGTGGAGTGGAGTGGAGTGGAGTGGAGTGGAGTGGAGTAGAGTAGAGTAGAATGGAATAGAATGGAGTAGAGTGGAGTAGAATTGAATTGAATTGAATCGAGTAGAATAGAATAGAATAGAATAGAATAGAATAGAATAGAATAGAATAGAATAGAATAGAATAGAATAGAATAGAATAACACAGTTGGAAGGGACCTTGGAGGTCTTCTAGTCCAACCCCCTGCTTAGGCAGGAAACCCTACACCATTTCAGACAAATGGATATCCAACATCTTCTTAAAAACTTCCAGTGTTGGAGCATTCACAACTTCTGGAGGCAAGTTGTTCCACTGATTAATTGTTCTGTCAAGAAATTTCTCCTTAGTTCTGCTTCTCTCCTTGATTAGTTTTCATCCACTGCTTCTTGTCCTGTCTTCAGGTGCTTTGGAGAATAGTTTGACTCCCTCTTCTTTGTGGCAGCCCCTGAGATATTGGAAGACTACTATCATGTCTCCCCTAGTCCTTCTTTTCATTAAACTAGACATACCCAGTTCCTGCAACCGTTCTTCATATGTTTTAGCCTCCAGTCCCCTAATCATCTTTGTTGCTCTTCTCTGCACTCTTTCTAGAGTCTCCACATCTTTTTTACATTGTGGTGACCAAAACTGAATGCAGCATTCCAAGTGTGGCCTTACCAAGGCATTATAAAGTGGTATTAACATTTCACGGGATCAATAGCAATAGACGGTGTCCTGAAGGCTGTGGTTGGATGTTAGCTATCTGCTTAGTAAGCAGTAGCTGTACAGGTAGTCCTTGACTTATAACTACAACTGGGACCAGAACATCTATCATTAAGTGAGGTGGGTATTAAATAGATTACATACATTTTTTTTTTTTTTTTTTTGCTGCATGGAATCTGACTTTCTCTATTGACTTTGCTTGTTGGAAGCCAGCTGGGAAGGTTGCAAAAGGTGATTTACCTGACCACTGGATGCTGCAACTGTCATTAATACAGGCCATTTGCCAACCATCTGAATTTTGGTCACGTAACCATGGGGATGCTATGATGGTTATAAGTGTGAGGACCAGTTGCAAATCACATTTTTCAGTGCCATTGTAACTTCAAAGAGACACTAAACAAACTGAGGATGAGGTAGTCATAAATTGAGGATTACCTGTATTATTACTGCTAAGGAATGTCTTAACTCTGTCCATAGTTAGATTAGAGTTGCCTTGCGGTGAGATGGGTGGCAAATAAATTTAATACAGGTAGTCCTCGACTTACAACCACAATGGAGCCCAACATTGCTGCTGTTAAGTGAGACATTTGTTAAGTGAATTTTGCCCCATTTTATGACCATTCTTGCCACAGTTGTTAAGTGAAACTTTGCAGTTGAGTAAACTAGTTGAAACTTTTCAGTTGAATTTAGTAGCCTGGTTACTAAGTGAATCTGGCTTCCCCATTGATTTTGCTTGTCAGAAGGTCTCAAAAGGGGATCACATGACCTGGGGGACACAGCAATTGGCCATTACAATTTAGGTTGTAACTTTGAAAAACAGTCATAAGTCACATTATTCAGTGCCGTTTTTAAGTTTGAATGTTCACTAAATGAACGGTTGTAAGTGGAGGACTACCTGTAAATAAAAATAAAATTTAAGTTTGAGAGGGCCAAATTTAAAGGGAAATCTCCTACTTTTTCTTTTCCATTCAGAGTCAGAAGTTTCTACTTATCTAAGATGAGAACCTGAGATAGAGAACAAGCCATCAAAAAGATAAGGTTTCTGTTGATTATGTTTGAAGAAGAAAGACGGGAAAATGTAGGGACAAGAATCTGAAACTGTGAGCCACATTGCTGGTGGGATGTGTGAGTTCCTCCTGAACTTATAACATACCCAAGCTTGTTACAGTACTTGAAGAAAAATCAAAAGCTCTAGAGCAGCTGGTGACCATACTTCAGATGATGAAAAAGGCTAAGGATTTATCCAGTCTAACAAAGGAAATTTTACAACTGAAACAACAGAACTATTGTTCATCTTCCTAGTGGTTGGTATCCCTTTCTTATTACCTTTATTTCTTTATATGAGAAATCCCATTATTTTTATTTATCATAATTGTATAGCTGTCCATCTCATAAGAAAATGACTCTGGGTGGCATACAATATTGGGAAATCTTTACTAATTCTCTTCATCTTGCTCTCATAAAAAAAAAATATAAATCCTTTTCTGGTTATGAGACGCTTTTCTTTTATTTCCTTTTGTTTATATGTCTTTGAGATATCACGACCAGATCAGTAATGGGATTCAATTTTTTTTTACTACCGGTTCTGTGGACGTGGCATGGCTTGGTAGGCGTGGTGTGGCTTGGTGGACGTGGCATGGCTTGGTGGGCGTGGCATGGCTTGGTGGGCATGGCTTGGTGGCATGGCTTGGTGGGCATGGCAGGGGAAGGATACTGTAAAATCTCCATTCCCTCCCCGCTGCAGGGGAAGGTTACTGCAAAATCCCCATTTCCTCCCAATCAGCTGGGACTCGGGAGGCAGAGAATAGATGGGGGCGGGGCCAGTCAGAGGTGGTATGTACCGGTTCTCCGAACTACTCAAAATTTCCGCTACCGGTTCTCCAGAACTGGTCAGAACCTGCTAAATACCACCTCTGGACCAGGTGGAATGTAGGGGAGATAAAAGGCAGTAATTGGTTATGTATTTATGGGACCACCCAATCAACAACATCACTCTGAGCGGAGTATAAAAATTAACAAGAGACACAGAGGAAAGCAATACCTAGCATGAAAACTAATAATAAATAAAATGGTAGCAAGCCTTAACATTAATTAAGAAACTAACTAAAATTAATTAATGAATTAAGGAGAAATTTCCTAACAGTGAAAACAATTACCAGTGGAATGGCTTGACTTCAGAAGTTTTGGGTACTCAAACACTGGAGGTGTTTAAGAAGAGACTGAACAGGCACTTGTTTGAAATGGTAGAGTCTCCTGCTTGATCAGGGGGTTGGACTAGAAGACCTCCAGGGTCCCTTCCAGCTCTATTCTGATTGATTGATTGATTGATTGATTAAAAATATACTATAACTCAACCAATTGGACCTCTACTCATCTTGGCCCAAAAGCTTGGAGGAAAGTTTTGAGTCAACCATGTATTGAGGGAACATTGTTCCAGAAGGCAGGGGCCACCACTGAGAAGGCAATTGGTTAACTTTGAAATGAAATGAATGGAATTGTATTAAATAACTTTAAATGATTTATAAATGGGTTCACTTGATTCTACAGTGTACTTATAACCAGTCAATACTTACCTACCTGGGCACAAAATATAATTCTAACCCTATCCTGATAGATGGAGGTTTGCTTAGCTAGGACTCCAAGTCTCTCTTAGACACATCCGACCATCCTTACCAGGAGTGTCAAATTGGATTTCTTTGAGGGCCAGATCAGCATTGTAGTTCTCCTCTGTGGGCCAGCTGGGGGGGGGGAGGGGAGAGACAGAATGGACGCCTCCTGCAGCATTCGGCCGGCCAAAACACGGCACGGCGCAGTCGCATGTGGCCCCCCTCCCCCGGTGCCCCCATTTTGGCTGGCAGAGTGCTGCAGGAGGCCATCCAGACCGAAAACAGGTGCAGGCCTTGAGTTTGGCACCCCTGATCTATACCTTCATCCTTCTCAGTTCTCAGTGAAGATGTGGGAGTTAAAGTCCACACTTCTTAAAGTTACTGAAGTTGAGAAATTTACAGAATACTGTCTTTCCCTGAAAATAAGACCCTGTCTTATATTTTTTTGAACTCTGAAATAAGCGCTTGGCCTTTTTGCCATGCACTCAAAAGCCTGATTGGGCATATTATCAGGAGACATCTTATTTTGGGGGAAACAGGGTAGAAACTGGTGAGGGATGCCCTGCATTGCCATGCTATGAATAGCAACCTTATGAGGAACAGCCCTCCAGAATGAAAACAGAGAAACAACAGAGCAAACTGCCAAAAAAGCCAATGCAATCCTAGGCTGCTCAACAGAGAGGTTGTGTGAAGTGTTAGTACGGCTTTGGTTAAGATCATGCTTGGAATATTGCATCCAGTTTTGGTCACCACGATACAAAAAAGATGTTGAGACTCAGAGTGCAGAGAAATATGATTAGGGGGCTGGAGGCTAAAACACATAAAGAACAATTGCTGGATATGTCTAGTCTAACAAAAAGAAGGAATAGGGGTGACATTTTTTTTAAAAATTGATTTATATGCTGCCCTTCTCCGGAGACTCAGGGCGGCTTACAATGCGTTAAGCAATAGCCTTCATTCTTTTGTATATTTATACAAAGTCAGCTTATTGCCCCCACAAACTGGGTCCTCATTTAACCTACCTTAGAAAGGATGGAAGGCTGAGTCAACTTTGAGCCTTGGCGAGATTCGAACCTGCAGTAATTGCAGGCAGCTGGTCTTAATAACCAGCTTAATAACAGGGTGCCTTAGACCACTGTACTACCAAGACATGATAACAGTGTTCCAATATCTCGGGGATTTCCACAAAGACGAGGGGATCAACCTATTGTCCAAAGCACCTGAGGGCAGGACAAGAAGCAATGGATGGAAATGTGTCAAGAATAGATCCAACCTACAGCTAAGGAGAAAACTCCTGGCAATGAGAACCATTAATCGGTGGAACAGCTTTCCTCTTGAAAATTGTGGGTCCTACATCGTTGGAGCTTTTTAAGAAGAGATTGGACAGTCATTTGTCAGGAATGGGATAGGAACGTGATGGCGAACCTATGGCACATGTGCCAAAGGTGGCACACGGAGCTATTTCTGAAGGCACGCTAACTGCTGCCATAGATCAGCTCCGCTATGCATGCACACGCGCCTCCTGCCGGCCAGGTAAGTACAGGACTCGCAAGGAGACCCTGGGAGGGCGAAAAACGGGCCTACCGGAAGTCCAGAAACAGGCTGTTTCCGGCCTCCGGAGGGCTGGGGGAGGCTGTTTTTGCCCTCCTGGAGGCTCCAGGAAAGCCTCTGGACCAGTGGTGGGATTCAGCCGGTTCGTACCACTTCGGGAGAACCGGTTAACTTTCTGAGCAGTTTGGCACACTGGTTGTTAGAAGAAATCATTAGGGCAGAGAACCAATTGTTAAATTACTTGAATCCCACCACTGGTCTAGACCCTCCAGAGGGTGAAAAACGGGCCTACCGGAAGTCTGGAAACATGCTGTTTCCAGTCTCCAGAGGTTTCAGGGAGGCCTGCTAGGCCCAAACGGGGTGCGGGGGGTGGGGGAGCACGAGGGGTCACATGTGCCTGTGCAGGGGGGGTGGGGCAGTGTGCGGGGGATTGTGCATGCATGTGCAGGGGGGCAGGCCGTGCATGGGGAGTATTGTATTATGGGTGTGGGCATGCATGTGTGCGCTATTGCACGTTTGCGCACGCTTTTGGCACCCGAGGAAAAAAAGATTAGACATCACTGGAATAGGGTCTTGAGGACGGGGTTGGACTAGAAGACTTCCAAGGTTCCTTCCAACTCTGTAGTCTGTAAACTCAATAGATGGAAGTAGCCATCCGAAGGAGACCGAGAAGATACTATGCTTTGTCAGAACTCAGAGTCCTGCAGATGAAACAGGACCTGAGTATTTAGAGGAAACAGACAGGGCGGATGGGAGGGTGTCATTAGCCATAAAAGGCAAAGAGGATGCAACTGGGCCCAATCAGAAGAAAAAGAAAAGAGTCATGGTATTTGGTGACTCTGCTCTACGAAGAACTGAAACACACATATGTCAGCCAAGCCCATCAGCCTGTGAAGTCTGTCGTCTTTCAGGAAATTCCTGACGTCTCTTGCTTTTTATTTTGATTGTTCTTTGATTTAACAGCAAGACACAGAGCACTCACAAAAACAAAAGAAGGTCGGATTTGATTACACAGTGAAAATAGTGCCATATTTTTCAGACTATAAGACACCGGAGTATAAGATGCACCAAGATTTCAAAGTGGAAAACAAGAAAAAAAAAAGGTTTTGGCCTCTGCGCGTCCGATTTTTGCCCTCCCCAACCCCCAGGGGCACTCTGCAGGCCTCCCAAACCCTCTGTGCGTCCCGTTTTTGTGAAAAACAGGCTTGTTTTTGGCGAAAACCGGATCCGTGGGGTGGGGTGTTTCGGGAGGCCAAAAATGGCCGTATTTGGTCTATAAGACGCACCGACATTTCCACCCTCTTTTGGGGTGAGGGGGGAAATGTGTCTTATACGCCGAAATGTATTATGGTGATTAAAACAAACCAAATGTGATCGATAAGAAAAAGAAAACTGATTGATAAAAGAAAGAGAATGATCTATAGACTAAAGACAGTGATTTAAAACACATTCAATCTGTAAGCTTGCAAAGGTAGTCCTTGATTTATGACCCCAACTGAGCCCAAAATTTCTGTGGCTAAGCAAGACAGTTGTGAAGTGAGTTTTGCTCCATTTTACAACTTTTCTTGCCACAGTTGTTAAGGGAGTCACTACAGTGGTTAAATGTATCGTTCAGTGATTAAGCGAATCTGGCTTCCCCCATTGACTTTGTTTGACGGATGTCAGCTGGGAAGGTTATAAAATGGGGATCACATGACCCCCGGATTCTGCAACTATCATAAATACCAGCCAGTTGCCGAGTGTCTGAATTTTGATCACATGGGAATGCTGCTACGGTAATTGTGAAAAATGATCAAAAGTCACTTTTTTCAGTGCCATTGTAACTTCAAATGGTTACTAAACAAATGGTTGTAAATTGAGGACTACCTGTAATTAAATCTTGACTGTATAGAAACATATCTTCAGAACCGTGGTGGCGCAGTGGCTAGAATGCAGTATTGCAGACAAACTCTGCCAACTGTCAGGAGTTCGATTCTCACTGGCTCAAGGTTGACTCAGGCTTCCATCCTTCCGAGGTTCGTAAAATGAGGAGCCAGATTATTTGGGGGCAATATGTCAACTCTGTAAACCGCTTAAAGAGCTTTGTAAAGCACAGTGAAGCAGTATGTAAATCTAAGTGCTGTTGCTATTACTCTCTTCTCATTTTTAGAACACAGACTTCTCAAAAATAGGTGATAGACTTATATCCTGGATCAGTTCCTTAAAATTAGAAGGGTGTTTCCCTCCCTTGTCTTGACAACTTTTTTTCTTTCTGAGGATAGAAAAAGGCACAAGAAGGTCAGCATGTCAGGGTTTCAAGTAACACCCCCAACAAATGAAAACTCCGAGGCTTGGATTTCCTCAAAGTTCCATTTTATTAGAGATCCCAAGGTGCTTTTTCAAGAGGCACTTTGTTTTTCTTTGAAGACGTTTCTCTTCTCATTCAAGAAGTTTCTTCAGCTTTTCAGAGAAGCTTCTTGGATGAGAAGCGAAATGTCTTCAAAGAAAAACCAGAGAGTCCAGCTGCCTCTTGGAAAAGCACTTTTGGGACAACCATGACCTGGATGACTGAGAATCTCCATAGACATCAAGAACCCCCTGTACTCCTGTAAATTGATGCCGGCTTTCCCAGCTAGTGTCAATCCAATGGGGATGGCTTCTAGGCTAATAAACCATAGCCTAAGAATTTGGTATCCTGATATTTCATCGGCATCTGTGACTAGCAGATGGGACCAGTGGTGGGATTCAAATAATTGAACAACCGGTTCTCTGCCCTAATGACTTCTTCCAACAACCAGTTCACCAAACTGCTCAGAAAGGTAACAACCGGTTCGTCCGAAGTGGTGCGAACTGGCTGAATCTCACCCCTGGATGTGACTAGCAGTAATTGGCTAAGCTCCTGTACAGTGTTTTTCACACAACTATTTTCTCATTGGATAATATTAACAGAATTCTGGAAAGCCCGTTTCTGATTGGTTCTCTGTCCAGATGAATTTGCAATTGTTCTGTCCAGGTTAATTTGTAGTCACTCTCAAAATGCCAAGACATTAGAAAATTACACCAGAACTTATTAGTCCAGAAACCTATCACCAATTAGCTTCTATTCTGACAGCATCTGAGGCAGCCTCAAGATGCATAAAATCTGTTAGGCATTCCTTCCCTATTCAGTAGGTTGTCCTTGAATTACAACCTTTCATTTAGTGCCCATTTTAAGTTATGTCAATGCTGGAAAAAATGACTTATGATCGGTCAAAAATATGACTGTCCCTGCAATCACATGATTAAAATTTAGGCCCTTTTGGCAACAGGGCCATTTAATCACCATTTACAACCTTCCCAGCTGGTCTCAGACAAGGAAAGTCAAGGGGAGCTGGATTTTTCTAATGTCTGTATGCTTCACTTAACATCCACAGTGATTCATTTAAGAACCACAGCAAAATGTCTTAAAATTGGGCGTGACCAGGGGTGAAATGCTACTGGTTTAGTATTTAGTGATAAAAGCTACCGGTTTGGGCGAAACGGTATTAAGAAAAAGCTACCGATTCATCCGAACCGGTATTTCCAATGATCAGCTGTGCCACACGATTTATATTCTCTAGAAAGCAGGAAATCCCCCTCCCCTCGCTGTTCTACTTATCTTCTTAAGCTTCCTTTTTCCGCACAAAGTGTGCGTTTGGTGCGCAATGTGCATGTGTGTGCAGCATGCATTTCAGAGGTGGGTTTCAGCAGGTTCTGACCAGTTCTTGAGAACTGGTAGTGGAAGTTTTGAGTAGTTCAGAGAACCGATAGTAAAAATTCTGACTGGCCCCGCCCCCATCTATTCTCTGCCTCCCAAGTCTCAGCTGATCGGGAGGAAATGGGGATTGTGCAGTAACCTTCCCCTGGAGTGGGGAGGGAATGGAGATTTTGCAGTATCCTTCCCCTACCATGCCAGCCAAGCCACGCCCATCAAGCCACGCCCACAGAACCGGTAGTAATCATGAATCACATGATTGATGTTATGAATTTTTTGGGGGGGGGTGTTTGTTAAGCAAACTAATGATTCATCAGGGGAGCAGTTTTGCCAAATAACCTGAAGTCAGTGCTGGTTTGGGGCAAAACCACATGCAATGTGATCATGCAACCATAGAGCACTGCAAACAGCTATAAACATGGGTAGTTGCTGAGCATTTGAAGTGTAGAGGGGTGGGCTGCTGGGGGTTCACAGGGGTTCGGGAGAATCTCTAGCTAAGACTCTGTGCAGTTCGGAGAACCCCCAAATCCCACTCTTGGCTGGCAAATGCGTGGGCAGTGAACGGGTGGCAAACTGTGGAGGATTTCACCATTGGGCGTGGTTGTACGTCGAGAAGTATCTGTATTACTTTGGAAAGAAGTCATGTAATGACAGCGACTTGAAACAAAGCAAATATCAATGAGACAGGGACTTGCAAGGGGGACGCTGAAATTATAATTATTTACCAACAAGGATGTATAGAAAAGATTTCAGCTTGGCATCTCTACAAGGATCTCTCATCAGGGCCGTAAACACCATCCTCAGCCATGTTTCTTAGCGTCCGATTTAACATGCAAGATAAATTTAAATCAAACACTTCCTCTTTGCAGCCCTTACTCTGAATTTAGTTTGTTCAGGCTAATGCTTGTCCTTTGCAGCTGACATATTCAAAAGCCTGAGTTCCTTCACTGTTGCTGCAAGCAACACAACCTGAAGAGTTTATGCAGGGTACTGAAAATAAAGATACCACATCCCGTGTTGACCACTCAGTTCACAGAGAAAAATGCTTGTTGGATTCTCTCAGAAGGGAGCCAAGAAGATAGTTTTTTTAAAAAACAAACTTGCTAAATTTTTCAAATCACTGCCCAGAATACCTTTATTCTGCACAGGCTTGAGCCTTATGAGGGATTAGATGCCAGCCAGGATCAAGATTAAGGAAAGTCGATATCTGGTTTTTTAAAAAAATCTTCGTTCAGGATGCAGCATAAAAACATAGCCACTGGGGAAGCTGGTGATATGTCTGGTGATAAAGGTAAAGGTAAAAGTTCCCCTTGCACATATGTGCTAGTCGTTCCCGACTCTAGGGGTCAGTGCTCATCTCTGTTTCAAAGCTGAAGAGCCATCACTGTCCGAAGACATCTCTGTGGTCATGTGGCCGGCATGACTAAACGGCAAAGGCGCACGGAACGCTGTTACCTTCCTACCAAAGGTGGTTCCTATTTTTCTACTTGCATTTTTTACGTGCTTTCGAACTGCTAGGTTGGCAGAAGCTGGGACAAGTAACGGGAGCTCACCCCGTTATGCAGCGCTAGGGATTCGAACCGCTGAACTGCCAACCTTTCGATCGACAAGCTCAGTGTCTTAGCCACTGAACCACCGCGTCCCTTTTTGTCTGATGAGATGTGGTGACATATAAGATATGTCTGGTGATATGTGGTGACATATAAGACTAGACATATCATTGGTGATATGTCTATTCTTATGAAAAGAAGGACTAGAGGTGACATGATAGCAGTGTTCCAATATCTCAGGGGTTGCCACAAAGAAAAGGGAGTCAAGCTATTCTCCAAAGCACCTGAGGGCAGAAGAAGCAATGGGTGGAAACTAATCAAGGAGAGAAGCAACTTAGAACTAAGGAGAAATTTCCTGACAGTTAGAATAATGAATCAGTGGAACAACTTGCCTCCAGAAGTTGTGAATGCTCCAACACTGGAAGTTTTTAAGAAGATGTTGGATAACCATTTGTCTGAAGTGGTGTAGGGTTTCCTGCCTAAGCAGGGGGTTGGACTAGAAGACCTCCAAGGTCCCTTCCAACCTTGTTAAATTATTATTATTTCAAGCGGGCACAGCAGCGCCTGTATTTTCTGCATCGCATGAGAAAAGTACATCTTCCTCCCCCTGTCCTTACCACTTTCTATAGAGGGATGATCGAGAGCATCCTGTCATATTGCATTACAGTCTGGTTTGGAAGCATTACTGCAGGGGTGAAATCCAGCAGGTTCTGACAGGTTCTGGAGAACCGGTAGTGGAAATTTTGAGTAGTTCAGAGAACTGGCACATACCACCTCTGGCTGGTCCCAGAGTAGGGTGAGAATGGAGATTTTGCAATATTTTTTCCCCAGGAGTGGGGTGGGAATGGAGATTTTGCAGTATCATTCCCCTGCCATGCCCACCAAACCACGCCCACAGAACCGGTAATAAAAAAAATTGGATTTCACCACTGCATTACTGCCTTGGACAGGATGGCGGTGCAGAGAGTGGTGAGGACGGCAGAAAAGATTATTGGCAGTTCACTCCCTTCTATCCAGGACATGGCATATGAGCAATGCTTGGGCAGGGTCCGCAGGATTGTCTGGGATGCTTACACATCCTCTTCATGACCTGTTTTCCTTGTTACCTTCTGGGAGGGGGCTTCGTGGTATCCGAAGCAGAATATCTAGATTCAGTTATAGTTTTTGTTCCATAAAGCATCAACCTTGTGAACTCTCAAGTTTCCTCTTTCCACTAAGTATTCAAAATGGACAGTGATTATAAATAATATACATATGTGTGTGTGTGTGCTTGTAGGTATGTGTAAGTATGTATGTATGTAGAATGTGTATATGAGTCTTACGTATGTCTATGGGTAGATATATACTTTCTTATGAGAGCAGGCAATATAATTTCATTTTTAATGTGTGCCAGTGTGCTCACAGTAAAAAATAACAATAAAGATTATTCTCCCTTCCCTTTCCTTCCCCTCTCAACCAATAAGGCGAAAACAGTTCCTAGAGAGAATGCACTACAGGGAGTCACTCATCTTTTTACCCTCATAAAAATAACAACCTAGCGAGGTAGATTATTCTGAGATACAGTAATTGACTCGAAATTATGAGTTCTGAAAGGAAATGGGAACTTGATTTATAGTTTTGATGATTAGACAGAATAGTTTATAGCAACCACAGAGTAAGAAAGAAAGTTATAGTTATACTTATAACTGCTGCAAAGGAGATTGAAAGTTACTTCTTTGTATTTTTTCTATTTTTCTTTTACTGGGTCCCCTGTCCCCCACCCTTTTCCTGAACTTTTAGCTCTTTCTTTGATTTGTTTTTTCTTCTCCCTCCCCCCCCCCCATAACGGTCTGTATTAGTTTTTGTCTTCCTTCTTAAAATCTTTAATACAATTATATATATACATGAAGGGGGCGTGGTGGCTCAGTGGCTAAGACACTGAGCTTGTCGATCGAAAGGTCGGTAGTTCAGCGGTTCGAATCCCTAGTGCCGCGTAACAGGGTGAGCTCCCATTACTTGTCCCAGCTTCTGCCAACCTAGCAGTTCAAAAGCACGTAAAAAATGCAAGTAGAAAAATAGGGACCACTTTGGTGGGAAGGTAACAGCGTTCCGTGCGCCTTTGGCGTTTAGTCATGCCGGCCACATGACCACAGAGAGGTCAGTCCTGACCGTCTGTCAGACTTCGATGCTATCTCAAAATAAATGAATTTCCAAACTGCCAATCTTTAAGGAAATTTTCTCTTTATTCGAGTACAGCAAACGGATCATGGCTCGTGCAGTCAGGATTGACCTTTGCCCCCCAATCCCTCCCTTTCCGATCCCCAATTCTCTGCTTCTCATTGGCTATCTTCCAAGTCACTCTCCTGACTTCTTCTCTCGTCAGTTCACAGGAATGTTTCCCCCCCCCGCTTCATTTCCAAGGAGACCGAGCTTCAAAGGGATTTAGCAGGCAAAAGTTCAGGCTTATCTCCCTCTTCTATGTCAGCGCTGAGACGCTGACAGACGTCTTCAGACAGCACTGGGTCTTCGCCTTTGAAATGGAGATGAGCACTGCCCCCTAGAGTCGGGAATGACTAGCACATATGTGTGAGGGGAACCTTTACTTTTACCTTTATACATATAGATATAGATATAGATATAGATATAGATATAGATATAGATATAGATATAGATATACATATACACATACACATACACATACACATACACATACACATACACATACACATACACATACACATACACATACACATACACATACACATACATATATAAGGAACTTGAACTTGGCTTTTTTTATTTCAGTTTCATCACTATTCTCTGTGACATCAGTATCATTTCCAAAGAGAAGAAGGAAGAACTGTCAATTTGCATAAAATCTGCAGGTGTTTCAGAGAGAGAGAGATGCTAATGTGGAAATTATCAGTAAAGTCTAAAGAGAATTCAGATTCAGATTGTCATGTCATATTGAGGAAGGAATTGCCTTGCTAAGATGCACACTGGCTTACCTTGGACAATTCTAAGGTCTTTCATTTTTATGGGTCTCAGTCACTTCAAATACAGAATGTAAAAGTAGAACGCATGGCTACAGATAGTCCTCAATTTATGACTGTTCGTTTACCGACCGTTCAAAGTTACAACCTACCTTTAAAAAGGGAGTTACAACCCAGTTCTTAAGCTCCAATGGTTATTCCCCACTCTGCAGTCACATGACTGGACTTTTGGCACTCGGCGACACTGACACATTTACAATCGTTTGCAACATCCTGTGGTCATGTGGCTGCATTTAATGACGGTTTGCCGAAAACTGGAAGTTGCTTCTGGCTTTTAGCAAAACTGCACCACAGCAGACAGTGGCTTCGCTTAATGATTGCGCTGTTCATTTTTTATGACTGCTTCAAAAAAAAAAAAAAATGGCATAAAATCAGGTTGGTTATGTAACCAGCCTGTTTTATGACCATCTTGGTATATGACTGTACGGGTAGTCCTCGACTTACAATGACTCATTTAGTGACCAAAATTATAACAGCCTGAAAAAAGTGACTTATGACTGTTTTTCATACTTACAAGTATTGCAGCATGCCCATAGTCACATGATCAAAATTTGGATGCTTGGCAACTGACTCATACAGTATTTATGATGGTTATAAAATCCTGGGGTCATGTGATCCCCGTTTGCGGCTTTCTGACAAGCAAAGTCCATAGGGAAGCCAGATTCACTTAACAACCGTGTTACTAACTTAACAACTGTAGGGATTCACTTAACAACTGTGGCAAGAAAGGTCGTAAAACAGAGCAAAACTAACTTAACGAATGTCTCGCGACAGACGTTTTGGGCTCAATTATGGTCATAAATCGAGAACTACCTGTAACGGGCAGGCTCCATTACAATTGTATATCAAGGACTACCTATAGCCTTCACTTGCTTTTTCTACAATCGGATATATGCCCTCATCTGCCAGCAATGCCCTTCTAGATTTTGTGCAGGAGAAACAGAGACCAAACTTTTCACAAAAGAATAGTTGGCCACAAGCGTGAGATTAGGACTCAAAAGAAGGACACAGTAATACCAAAGTGTTGTTGTTAGTTGTGAAGTCGTGTCTGACTCATTGCGACCCCATGGACAACGTTCCTCCAGGCCTTCCTGTCCTCTACCATCCTCTGGAGTCCATTTAAGTTCACGCCGACTGCTTTAGTGACTCCATCCAGCCACCTCGTTCTCTGCTGTCCCCTTCTTCTTTTGCCCTCCATCGTTCCCAGCATTAGGCTCTTCTCCAGTGTGTCCTTCCTTCTCAGTAGGTGGCCAAAGTATTTGAGTTTCATCTTCAGGATCTGGCCTTCTAAAGAGCAGTCCAGGTTGATCTCCTCTAAGACTGACAGTTTTGATTGTCTTGCAGACCAAGGGTCTCGCAGGAGTCTTCTCCAGCACCAGAGTTTAAAGGCCTCAATTCTTTGGCGCTCAGCCTTCCTTATGGTCCAACTGTGGACTTCAACTTAAGGGCCTGGTGGCTCAGCAGACTGATAGCATTGTGATTAACACCAGCTGTCTGCAATTACTGCAAGTTCGAATCTCACCAGGCTCAAGGTTGACTCAGCCTTCCATCCTTTCTAAGGTAGGTAAATTGAGGACCCAGATTGTGGGGGCAATAAGCTGACTTTGTATAAATATACAAAAGTATGAAGGCTATTGCTTAACGCATTGTAAGCCGCCCTGAGTCTCCGGAGAAGGGCGGCATATAAATCAAATTAAAAAAAACAACAACTCCCAGAATTCCTTGAGCCAGCGTGGATTCTGGAAATTGAAGTCCACAGATCACAAATGGGCCATACTTCCTCACCCCTGCCATAGATCATAGCATGCCAGGCTCCCATCCTTCACCCTCTTCTGGAGTTTGCCCAAATTCATGTTAATACTTTGGTATTAACAAAAGTGTGTAGAGTCAAGGCTATGGTTTTCCCAGTTGCAATGTATGGCTGTCAAAGTTGGACCATAAGAAAGGCTGAGCACCAAAGAGTTGAGGCCTTTGAACTCTGGTGCTGGAGAAGACTCCTGCGAGTCCCTTGGACTGCAAGGCGATCAAACCGGTCAGTCCTAGAGCAGATCAACCTTGACTGCTCTTTAGAAGGCCAGATCCTGAAGATGACACTCAATTATTCATACCTTTTTCAGTTGGCCTTTGGGGTTGGGAAGAGTCAGACACAACTTAGCAACTGAACAACAACAATACCAAAGCGTTCAACCTCAAAGGACACCTACTGGCAGATCTCAAAGTAACTATTTGGGACAAAAAAGAGAGAAACTTAAATGTTGCTCAACTCCTACACATCAAAAGATTTCAGGCCATCTGAAAAAGGTCTGAATAAACACAATGAGCTTTTAACACATTGCATTAAGCAATCAATAAGGTACTTGTAATCTGTCTTCCGCTCTCTTTCCTCCCCCTTCCCCCTCCTTATCTTAATTTAAATCCTATATCAGTTTAGCCAGTCCAAGCGTCTTCTGGTGAGCTGTAGCTCAGGAAAGCTTATGAAATCTGTAAATTCAAAAGGCTAATTAATAAGTTAGTTAAAAGGTTAGGTAACAAGGTGCTTCTAGGTCCTGAGTTGTGATTACCCTTACAATAATCCTTGAGTTATGACTGTAAAGGAACCTACCCATCATAGTCGTAGCGCTTGTCTTGAGGCTTATAAATCAGATCACCCATGATGTGATCAATCTGATTTTACTATCTTTTTTGCAGGCCTCTTTAAGTGAATCAGTGGTTTGCTATGGCCGTGGTTTTGCCAAAAATCAGGAGTAAATGATGGTTTTTGGCAAACTTGTCAATAGCATAGCATAGCATACCGTGCTTCCCTGAAAATAAGACCGGGTCTTATATTATTTTTTTGCTCCAAAAGATGCATTAGGGCTTATTTTCTGGTTAAGTCTTATTTTGTGGAAAATACGGTACTAATCGCGTCTGTCTGGCTGATGATCTTAACTGGGGCTTATTTTCGGGGGTAGGGCTTATATTACAAGTATCTTGAAAAATCATGCTAGGGCTTATTTTCCAGTTGGGTCTTATTTTCGGCCTGGTGGCTCAGCAGACTAAAAGCATTGTGATTAACACCAGCTGTCTGCAATCACTGTAAGTTCGAATCTCACCAGGCTCAAGGTTGACTCAGCCTTCCATCCTTTCTAAGGTAGGTAAATTGAGGACCCAGTTTGTGGGGGCAATAAGCTGACTTTGTATAAATATACAAAAGTATGAAGGCTATTGCTTAGCGCATTGTAAGCCGCCCTGAGTCTCCGGAGAAGGGCGGCATATAAATCAAATTAAAAAATATAAAATAAAAAAAAAACAGGGTTGCATAGCATAGCATAAAAATACTTTATTTGGCCAAGTCTGATTAGGCACACAAGGAATTTGTCTCCAGTGCAGAAACTCGCAGTGTACACGCAGAGCAACAGTGTAATAATAATTATAGTAATTATACCAATAAGAGGGGATAGTAAAGAAGATGAAAAGGATAATAGTAATACTACAGGCAGGCATACACCATGGATAAATATACTTAGACGTCAGATAATACTGTAAGGTTTATGTGTTTAGCAGAATGATGGCATGAGGGGAAAAAATTGTCTTTGTGTCTAGTTTTTTTGCCATGCGATGCCCTGTAGCGGCCTTCCATGGGGAGGAGTTGAAACAGTTTATGCCCAGGATATGAGGGTGGGGGGGTCTGCAGATATTTTCTTAGCCCTCCTTCTGACCCAGGCAGGTCTTCCATGGAAGGCAGGCCAATTGCAATGGCTTTTTCGGCAGTCATAACTATTTGTTGGAGTCTGTATTTGTCCTGTTTGGTCCTGTCCTTTCCTCTCTCTCTCTCTCTCTCTCTCTCTCTCTCTCTCTCTCTCTCTGTGTGTGTGTGTGTGTGTGTGTGTGTGTGTGTGTGTGTGTGTGTGTGGTGCATGCAAAGCAGGATTACTGTAAGAACTTGCTCTCATTCTGCCTAGACAAACCAGCAGTTGTGGGAACAAGTTGAAAGAGGGCTCCAGTATGGGGTAAACATCAGAGGTGGGTTTCAGCAGGTTCTGACCAGTTCTGGAGAACCGGTAGCGGAAATTTTGAGTAGTTCAGAGAACCGGTAGTAAAAATTCTGACTGGCCCCGCCCCCATCTATTCTCTGCCTCCCAAGTCCCAGCTGATTGGGAGGAAATGGGGATTTTGCAGTAACCTTCCCCTGGAGTGGGGAGGGAATGGAGATTTTGCAGTACCCCCCCTGCCACGCCCACCAAGCCATGCCACGCCCACTAAGCCACGCCCACATAACCAGTAGTAAAAAAAATTTGAATCCCACCATCCCTGAAGCTGAAGGGTTGTCACCTTGTTTGGTTTGGACAAAATTTAGGATCTGATACATTTGCTGCTCTAAAGAACTATCGATTCAAAATAAACGCAAGAGAGCATGGATTCTGGGAATTAAGCAAGAATAAACAAGTACGTCCTTGCCATTAAAATATGGGTTTTAAATGTGAGTGTTTAGCTGCATATTTCTGATGAGAATATTTCTTTTATAAAGTTCCAAAGCTCCATCTTTGTTTTATTTTTGAGCTCCTGGCTTAAGTGCATTCATAGAATTAACGTTGTTATGAAGTACAGATTACCCTGCCGTTAATTCATTGAAAAACAATGTCGCCTGGTTCTCATCACATCACACAGAACCATGATACAATTTGTTTGGTTTTTATTTAATGGGATCTGTACATCCCAATCCTGCGATTTGTAAACCAGAGTTGATGGCCAAATTTATCTTGTCTGAAGGCCATGCTAGGTTTCTAAATGGTGATTTGGGGTGGGGGGGGTACAAGCTAAAAACGTTTGGTGGGGCCAGGACAATAATTAAGAGACTTCATTTCATTTTCAAACTTTTTGCAAACTTTGGCATCTTTCAGATGGGTGAACTTCAACTCGCAGAATTCCTCAGCCAGCAAAGCTAGCTGGAGAATTCTCGGAATTGAAGTCCATCCATCTTAAAGCTGCCAAGAAGCTTTATGAAACACTACATTACACTGTAATGTGGATTAAATGTAGTTAATGTGATTACTCTCCAGTTATCTATTTAACATTTTCCCTCTTTTATCACATTAAAAAGGTGCCTGTGGATGACACTTAAAGGAGTTAATAATCTCATATGCCTCACATGATCTATCTGTCCTATATTTTATATGTGTGTGTATATGTGTGTGTGTGTGAGAGAGAGAGAGAGAGAAAGAGAGAGAGAGAATATAAATCAGGCTACTATAATTTGTTTTACAACAATGGTTAACCCAAGCAGCTATGTGTAATGTGTGAGCTCATTCTTAATGTTATGCAAAGGTTATGCAGCGAGCGAAATGAATTTGTTAAATGGGTTTTCACATATTTCTATTCATGTTCTGAAGATGACAATGTTTTCAACCATTTATAAAATGTCTCATAAAACTAAAATTTTGTGGTTTCATGGCTGGGGGAGAGAACCCAGTTAAATAGTTGAGATCCATGTTTGTGTCACCAGTCTGCTAAGATCTGACACGGAGGAAAGATGATAGAAAAAGCAGCTGAGGAATATGGAGGGAAACACCAGAGCTATTGTAGATCAACTGCAAATTTGAAAGACAGAAGCAGAGAGACAGAAACAGCTAAGAAACTGATGTCACAGTTTAAGTCAAGAAACAATATGGTTTGGGGACCAATGATGTCCTTCCAAAGTGAGCTTTGTTTCCTCTAGAACAGGGTCTCCAACCTTTAAGCCTGGAAGACTTCAACTTCCAGCTGGCTGGGGAATTCTGGGAGTTGAAGCCCTCCAGGCTTAAAGTTGCCAAGGTTGGAGACCTCTGCTCTAGAAGCAAACCAGATGCCTTGGAGGTGGTTATAGTCAGGAGATGGAAAGCAACCTCTCTCCTCAGCAAGTGGAATTTAGAATCATGGTGGTCCAATTCTAGAGGTAATATGAAAGACTAATAGACTTTTGTAGACACTTGTCCCATAGCATTGCCAAAAGTCGAACATGACTGAGTGGATATCATCATCATACAATTCACTCTACATTTATTCCATCCTTTTTTAAAACCACGCAAGCTAGTGGTCCTCACCATATTTAACAGCAATGACTTCCATACCATACTCTAGTCTAGTGCTTTGTTGTTTTCTTGAAGATGTTTCATTATCCAACTAGGTACATAGCATCATCAATGCTAGAAAGGAGTGAGGATTGCTTTCTGTTTATACACAATGGATTGCCTGGTCAAAGTTGGTGGGGAATGTTTTCTTCTTGATCTTTGATTAATCTGCTGTTTACTTTTTGATTGTCTGAGTTGGTAGTTCCTTGATTGGGGTGTTGCTTACCGGTTAATTGTTGGTCTGGTATTAATCTTGGTGTTAATCCCTGCTTATCTGAATAATGATTGCTGGTGAGGTGTTCTGGTCTTTTTGTTTCCTTTTTAGCTTTTTGATTGTCTCTTTTGAATGGCATGTATATGTTGTTTATCTCTATGTGCCGGTCGATGGCTAGCAGAGCACACCCAAAAACACCAACCAGCAGTCAGAAGACATAATGAAAACTCCTTAATGGCACAATGCACGGACATATTTAACCATAGTTTCAACTATGAAATTATGAATATCCTAGACCAAATTAAATCCAAAAGCACTAGAGAATTCCTGGAAACTTGTCACCCGGACAAACCAGCCATCAACAGACACATAGAGATAAAGAACGTTTACACACCATTCAAAAGAAACAATCAAAAAGCTTGGACTGAAGCTCTCATTATCCTCCAGACAACAGGAGAACTGTGACAATGGTTTTCTCCCTAGTTTTCACAAGAGATCTAGAGATGTCTGATATGTGGGTTTGTGTTGGAGGTATGAGTCTGGAAACAGGAAGAGTTGGCATCCTTTATGCTCATATTTTAATTCCTTTATGACTTTTTCTCCAAGATTGAAATGTCAACCTTGACCTTAATGACTTCTTGGATAATAGGGAGGAGTCTCAGATTGAACTGTCCTCTCCAAGGGCACGTCCTCCCCAACCAACAACAATGTTATTCTGGCATGATTGCACTTGACTAGTGGGAAAATATAGCCTTGGATCCATCTCTCTAGGAGGTTCCTTTTGATTTTGAGAAGAAATCTGAATCAAGTGTGCCATTAGCAATAGCAATAGCACCTAGATTTATATACCGCTTCATAGTGCTTTTACAGCCCTCTCTAAGTGGTTTACAGAGTCAGCTTATTGCCCCCAACAATCTGGGTCCTCATTTTACCCACCTTGGAAGGATGGAAGGCTGAGTCATCCTTGAGCCTGGTGAGATTAGAACTGCCAAATTGCAGGCAGCTAGCAGTCAGCAGAAGTAGCCTGCAGTACTGCATTCTAACCACTGTGCCACCACGCCATTGCTAGAGGATGCATGCTTACTTAGCCTACAAGTAAGCATGCATTGAAGAAATAAAAAATTGCCTCCTTGTAAAATACGTTTAGGGCCAAGTTCTTAGTCACAACTAGGAATTTTGCAAAGGACTCTCAAGTTTTAAAGTCACTATTGGCTTCTAATTTTGCTAGGTTTCTGGGTTGCCTTCTAACTCTTTGATATGTCTTGATCTCTGTCTGTCAGCCCTGCGAGGTAGTCCAGATAACCAATACCATGAGTTCCATGAATACTAATGCTATCTTTTATTGTAAGATTATAGTAATACAATCTTGCAAGTTTCAAATACATTCTCCCCCCTTGCTTTACAAGTAGTTCTTGACTTACGAGGACTGGTTTTTTGAAAAACTGCACCCATAGTGAACCATTGGTTCGCTCAATGACCACAAAATTTACTTAACAACAGCAGATTTTCTTAATGACCACTGCAAAAAAAAAAGTGATGAATTACAACCATGATGGGCAGGCTCCATTAAGGTCATAACTTGAAGAACACTTCTACTTTCCAGGAAAAACTGGGGAGATCCCTTCTGGGATGCTTTTCACATCCCCATTCTTTCGGTTGGCTGAGATGTGTCTTATTTGACTCTTGGCCTGTCTGTGGCTCTTCCTTGTCATTTCTCTCAAGGATTTTCCCATTGATCGGAGGCCGTTGCAGGCTGAAAACGGAGCTCGGGAGCCCGTTTTCGCTGGCAGAGCACTCAGGCGCCCCCAACACAAGTGACATCAAGATGGCCATGCCCACCCTGGCCACGCCCACTCCAGCCCCCCCAATGCGGCCCTCAATGAAATTGAGCTTGACATCTCTGCAGCCCTCTGCCAGTGAAAATGGAGCCGGGGGGGGCCACATGCGGCCCCGTCTGAGCTCCATTTTCGCTGGCAGAGGGCAGCAGGAGGCCGTCACAGGCAAAAACTGAGCCTGGGAGGGCCGCACACAGCCCTCCCTAGCTCCCTTTTCGCTTGCAGAGGCATCACGGTCCTTCATTGTTTCCAGGGTGGCCCCACAGGCCAGATCTAAGCACCCCACAGGCCGGATAAGGCCCACAGGCCTTGAGTTTGACACTCCTGTCTTTGGACTTTGCCATCACAGTAAATATGATTTGTGGAATAAGCCATTTTCTAAACATGTTGAACCAAAACATGGACTATGAACCAAAATAGCAGAGCACAGAAGACACTAAATCAAAAATAGCCACTAAAGCTTAGTATAGGCAAGCCATGACTCCTCGCTCATCATTTCAAAGAGCTTTCCTTATCTAAACAAAAATAGAATAACCAAGGACAAAAAAGCAGTGGGAGTAGGAACAAACTGTGACTTCCTTCTGACTTCCCCATTGACTTTACTTGTGGGAAGCTGCCAGGAAGCACCAGAAATCATGTGACTGTGGTGATGTGGAGATGCTTCAGCGCCTACAATTTAGCCAATATAGCTGATCTGGAGATCTTTGAAATTTCAATCTCATGGGTTCCAGATTTTGGATAGATTATGTCAGTGGTGGGCTGAAACTGGTTTAACAACCGGTTCTGTGAGCGGGCGTTTGCGCGTAGACGTAGGCTTTGCGCATAGACGTAGGCTTTGCGCGCACATGTGGGCTTTGCACGCAGATGCAGGCTTTGCACGCGCATGTGCCTAACACACTTGGCGCAACGTTCAAAATACAGCAATTTGAAGCTCAGCTGCTTACCTTCTAAGGTAGCCCTGATAAGTAGAACAGCGAAGGCGGGGAAATCAGCTGTGCCACATGAATCAGCTGAGCCAGAAAGGAGGAAATATAGGACAGATAGGGCAGGGATGGGGGGTGGAGCCAGCTGATCGTCGGAACTACCGGTTTACCCGAATCGGTCCAAACCGGCAGCAGCCACCACTTCATTCTTTAACTTAGCCCACTTGAGATATCTTGATTCAAAAACTGTCGCCCTATGATACAATGCTTTGCCCAATTGTTTTCCCCAAATTTCCCCAACCCCCCAAAACTTTAACCTCAAACTGTCTACTGTTGACCTCACCCCATTTCTAAGAGGTCTGGAAGGGGCGTGCATAAGCGTACCAGCGTGCCTACCATCCCTGTCCTAATGTTCCTTTTTACTCTTACTCTTTTCATGTATTCAAATTATGTTTATACTTTTACCTGTTATCTTATATATGCTTGACAAAATAAAAAAAAAAAAAAGATGGCTATAAACAGACAGACAGGAGAGTTTTAGTAGTATATAGATGAGCCAAACTGATTTAGCTTGAGATCTCTTTACTGAACATCATGTGTGAGCCTTGGCTTGCTATGAGCATAACGTTTGGCTTTCAGCAGCCTAGCAATATGGAATTAGAGCAGGGGTGAAATGCTCCCGGTTTGGACCAGATCGCCCGATCCGGTAGTGATGGCGGCAGGTGGTTCGGAGAACTGGTAGCAAAAATCCTTGTGCCCCTCCCCCATGCCCAGCTGAGCCGCAGGATCATCAGAGGCTTTTTTTTTTTTTACTTTTAAAAGCATTTTTTCTATAACCTCTTCTGACGAAAAAATGCTTTTAAAAGTAAAAAAAAAAAAGCCTCTGATGATCGCGTGGCTCAACTGGGATAGTCAGAGGCTTTTCAAAGCATTTTTTTCTGCAACCTCTTAGCTGAAGAGGTGGTAAAAAAAATGCTTTGAAAAGTCTCTGATGATCCCAGCTGAGTTTCCTGATCTGCAGAGAGGTGTTTTTAAAAAAGCCTCTTTGACGATCCCAGCTGAGTTTCCTGATCGGCAGAGGCTTTTCAAAGCATTAGAAAAAATGCTTTGAAAAGTTAAAAAAAAAAAAGCCTCTGATGATCGTGTGGCTCAACTGGGATAGTCAGAGGCTTTTCAAAGCATTTTTTCTGCAACCTCTTAGCTGAAGAGGTGGTAAAAAAGTGCTTTGAAAAGTCTCTGACGATCCCAGCTGAGTTTCCTGATCTGCAGAGAGATATTTTTAAAAAAGCCTCTTTGACGATCCCAGCTGAGTTTCCTGATCGGCAGAGGCTTTTCAAAGCATTAGAAAAAATGCTTTGAAAAGTTAAAAAAAAAAAAAGCCTCTGATGATCGTGTGGCTCAACTGGGATAGTCAGAGGCTTTTCAAAGCATTTTTTCTGCAACCTCTTAGCTGAAGAGGTGATAAAAAAATGCTTTGAAAAGTCTCTGACGATCCCAGCTGAGTTTCCTGATCTGCAGAGAGATATTTTTAAAAAAGCCTCTTTGACGATCCCAGCTGAGTTTCCTGATCGGCAGAGGCTTTTCAAAGCATTAGAAAAAATGCTTTGAAAAGTTAAAAAAAAAAAAAAGTTAGCCACGCCCACCCAGTCACATTACCCCCCCCCACCAAGCCACGCCCACAGAACCGGTAGTAACAAATTTTACATTTCACCCCAGAATTAGAGGTAGGATGTATTCTGTAATCACCATGTCATTTTGGTATTATTGGATATACTTCAATGGGTACAGTTTTGCCTGCCATGGTAGGCCTCTGAAATGTAGGATGTCAGCACTCCAAACTACATTCGTTCCAGTGCTGACATAAGGAGGAGGAGAGGGGGCAGCTGGCAAGAAGACGCTTGACTTTTCACCTACTTATTTTCCCTGTAGATAATATCCCCTAGGAGATGGGAGGGGAGGGGAGACATTCCTGGGAGCTGAAGTAGTAGATATGGGGAGAGTGATTTGGAAGATGGCCAATGAAACGCAGAGAATTGGGGAACGGAAAGGGAAGGTTTGGGGTCAGGAAGTCAGTGTTGGCTACGACGAGTCGGGGACAGATTGTCGTGCTTAATAAATGAAAGATTTCATCAAAGACTATTTGTTTGGAAATGCAATTTATTTGAGACGACACCAAAACCTGACATAGACGTTGTGGTCCTAGGAAATTAAAGCTAAGTCCCCAATGTGTCCGAAGGCATATCCTCTCCTCAAGTTTTAATTGTTCAGGTTTTATTCAATGAAAATCCCCTTTAGTGATCCAGTGCCCCAACTTTAAACCTCTGCAAAGAGTAAGATCCTTTTTTGCTCGTTAAATTTGCCCAAACCAGCTCTCAAATTTTCCCCTAGTTCACTCCAGTGAAAGAGTGGTAACACATCCAGTTTTGGTTGCAACCAGTGATGGGTTTCAATTTTTTTTTACTACTGGTTCTGTGGGTGTGGCTTGGTGGGCGGGGCGTGGCTTGGTGGGCATGGCTTGGTGGGTGTGGCAAGGGAAGGATACTGTAAAATCTCCATTCCCACCCCACTCCAAGGGAAGGTTACTGCAAAATCCCCATTTCCTCCCGATCAGCTGGGACTCGGGAGGCAGAGAATAGATGGGGGTGGGGCCAGTCAAAATTTCTGCTACCGGTTCTCCAGAACTGGTCAGAACCTGCTGAAACCCACTCTGGTTGCAACGATGTAAAAAAGATGTTGAGACTCTAGAAAGAGTGAAGAGCAACAAAGATGATTAGATGACTGGAGGCTAAAACATATGAAGATCGGTTGCAGGAACTGGGTACGTCTAGGTTAACGAAAAGAAGGAATGGGAGTGATACAACAGCAGTGTTCCAGTATCTAAGGGATTGCCGCAAAGAAGCCACAACCTATTTTCCAAAGCAACTGAAGGCAGAACAAGAAGTTGTGGGTGGAAACTAATCAAGGAGAGAATTTAGGGGAACTTTCTGGACAGTTAGAACAATTAATCAGTGGAATGGTTTGCCCAGATGTCATGGGTGCTCCATCACTGGAGATTTTTAAGAAAAGACTAGACAACCATTTGTCTGATATAGTATAGGGCAGGGATGGCTAACCTTTTTTGCCGTCGTGTACCAAAAGCGTGGGGAGCGTGGGGAGGTTGCCCACGTGTGTGCCCACACCCATAATTCAATGCGTGGCGCCCCTGCGCATGCACCCCCCCTGCTTTTAGTACGTGATGGCACGGTGGGCCTGGTAGGCCCGTTTTTCACCCTCCCCAGGCTCCAGAGGCTTTCTAGGAGTCTGGGGAGGGCGAAAACGGCCTCCCCCCCACCGGAGGCCCTCTGGAGGCCGGAAACAGCCCATTTCCCAACTTCTGATGGGACCGAAAGGCCCAAAAATCAGCTACGGCAACGCTCGCGTGCCCACTGATAAGGTTCCGTGTGCCATCTGTGGCACCCGTGCCATAGGTTCGCCATCATGGGTAAAGGGTTTCCTGCTTGAGCAGGGACTTGGATTAGAAGACCTCCAAGGTCTCTTCCAACTGTTATTCTGTTACGTCAACCGGGACAGCCAACCTTAAAATTGTTGAATTGCTCCTCTGGGTCAAATTTGGATAATAACATAGCATAGACACAAACAGGCCGAAAGCAGAAAGGACCTTCCCGAATACACTGGGACACTGAGAATGTTAGGCCTGCAGCCTGCAAAGCCTCGTTTATCACCTTCTTCTGAGTTTTGACACTGTGGTTTGAAGATCTTCAGTAAAGGGAAGGGGAAAAGGAGAACTGTTGGTAGGGGGAGGATGGAGATTGCGAAAGACGTGCTCTGCCATTTCCCAGGTCAGTTTCGAAAAGACTAAAAGCCAGCAAGGAACCAGCCTCAAGCAATGACATTTCTAAACTAGCTGTGTTGTGTAAGGCATTAAAACATCAAAAAGGCACACCCGGCCTGCTCCAAGAAACTAGCTTGCAGAGCTGGCCTTAAAATGCAGCTGTGTATGAACAGAGGCTCCAAACTTTACTTCTGTTGATTTAAAAAAAAAAAATCTCACTTACTCACTTGTGGGATGTTTTTGACTTTGCATGTAAGCTTCGGACGTCATGTGTGGCGTTTCATATGATTTTGTTACTCAGTTGATTAGGGGTCTAGTTTTCACCAACATGAAAAACCTGGGGTTGTGCATTATTATTATTATTATTATTATTATTATTATTATTATTATTATTATTATTATCTGAATTTATATACCACCCTTCTCCCCGAAGGGACTCAGGGCGGTGAACAGCCGAAAATTAAAATAACATACAATATAAAAGTTAAGATAACTAAAAATAAATTAAATTAATCGGCCTCCCAATTTAAAACCCCAACCTATACAATTAAAAAACTAACCCATAAAACCTTTTTTACAAAGGGGAAGTGACTGAATCTACTGCCACATAACATTCCTGACTTAACAATTAATAAGAAAAACAAAAAAAGTCTGGATAGTGGATGTGGCAGTGCTTGGAGGCAGAATAGAAAAAAGAGGAAGAAAAAAAAAACCTGGAGAAAATCACAAATCATAGGGACCTGCAAATAGAAATAGAACAATTGTGGCAAAAGAAAGCAAAGGCCCACAAGGTACAACCTCAAAACATCTGGAACACTACTTAAACACCATTGGCATTGACAAAGTCACCATCAGTCAATTGCAAAAGGCAGCTTTATTTGGAACAGCTGACATCCTGTGACAATACCTTTAATGCCATCAAACAACAACATCCGCCTAACTCAGAGCTTTGGAAGAACTAAATAGATGGATAAAAATGCCAAATCCAGGCTAAGCATATCTAGCTAAACCTGCCATCCAATCATAATAATAATCAAAGAATTTTTTTCCCGAGGACAGAATACAAAAGATGCACATGAAGGAGAAAGATGACAGAATTATCTTAGTCTTAGCAGTTTGTTTTCTTGGGATTTTTTTTAAAAAATAAAAGCTTTCTTTTGTTAATGAAGGAACATTCTTGGATCATCTTGTAAGCTCTTCCCTCAGTCCAAATTCTCATGACCCAAATATATAGTAGGTCAGCTACTCAGTAAAGATTGGATTCACAGGAGAATGCTTGGAAACAATGGAATTTATCCTCCTTGAGTCTCTTCTTAAAATGGTGATGTTCTTAGCAGGTATATTCTACCAGTGGCTGCTGTTAAATTTTGCAAAATAAAATTGGCAAAAAAAAATTATTGGTGCTCTTGATGTTGTATAGTTTCCTCAATGAGCTTTAGAATGTTAGTCTAGACTGTTGAGCACGATCAACACCTAACATGGTGGAAAATTCAAAAAGTGAATTCTGGGAAAAGCTTTATTAGACCAAAGAACATAAGAATGTATGGTTGTTTATAGTCCTGCTGATTTAGAATTCCAGCAGTGGCAACATCAGCCTCCTTCACTCTGATGTCCTCCAGATGTATTGGACTTTTAACATCTTAATTTCCAGTTGATTGGCTGGAAGAATTTGAGACTCAAATGAAAGGAGATTTCTAGCTGAAATCTAGAAATTCCTGACTGACATTATTAGACACTGTAGGAAGCATCAGGTATACCTTGGATGGCCATCTCTTGAGTCTTAAGAATGGTACAACAGAAATCAGAAACAGCATGATGCCTATACTTTTAAGACCATCCACAGAACACACCCACCTACCCCTTATTAAATAATTTATTTCATTTCTAAAGGCTGAAATCTTATGAGATTGATCTCAGGAAATTTCAGAGTTTTTGGGCTAGATTATGCAGGATTCTAATTTTTGGGTCTGAACATCCTATAATAAGAGTCTCCGAAGTCACATAATATTTAATCATCTTGTAAGAATTGGTGTAACTGAAAAAAAACAAACATCAGGGGATCCATCTCTGAACAGGAATATTCTATTTATTTTATCCGCTAAAATGTATCACAGAATTGAAAATCACATGATCTAAACTGAACAAAATTCTACCCAGGATAATAAGAATGATTGTCACCAGGGAAAAGAAATCAAAAAGTATTTCAAGGCAAGGAAGAGGAAATTTCACCCACTACCTCAAATTTATGAAAGCAAATATAATGTTCTAGTTCACTCTAATCATTCTCATCCAAAATGAATGTTCTATTGATTTGGGTGGGTTTTTCAACCAGGCCCTTCAAATCTTAGCCTGACATAACTTCCAACTAGTGTTCAGTAGTTGTGTAGATGTGAACACTTATTTCAAAATGTTTACAAGGGTCCGTCAATATTAAATCTCAATGCATGTGTGTTTGGGGGTCATTTTTGCAGGAAACATACCCTCTTATTCTCCTCTTTTAATATCCAGGTGTCATGGGTCATTAATCCCATTTTTAAGTGGTCCAAAATAGGATCTCAACATTTCAACAACGCATTCCTCACCCTCCTGCTCTGTACCCAGGTTTTTGGGTCCGATGGGACTTACCATGGCCGCCTTCCTGTCTGCTCTCCAGCTTGGTGGCCAAGATTAACCTGCCACCAAGATGGGCCAATTACCGTCTTGATTCACCACGTTTTCCCAGAGGACATGGCAGAGTTGCTAACAAGCGAGCTTTGAGTCCTTCAACAACTCTTTATGCAACAGAAAGAGAACGAACGAAATGGAACCACAGTTGCTTCCTCTATTCCCCCCACCCCCCACCCTTTGCTTAATTCCCCTTCATTTCCGTATTTTGGGTAAGTCAAAAAAAAAAAAAAGAGGTTTGTCCTCACTTGAGATGAAGAGGAACACCTCTGCTAGAATCAATCCGGATGTATGAAAAAAACCAACACCCTTGTTGTTTTAAAGGTACCATCTTCAGAGAAATGACTCATCAGACATGAAACATCAGCTATGAGGATGTGCTAAATATCCAGCCCCTTAAAAAGGAGTTATGCTCTGAGAAATGAAGATGGCTTTACTTAAATCCACCCATTTAATTAAATAAATATTTTCCAAATATTTTGGAAAATCAGCAATTTTTAGTGACAGCACAGGTGGTGGCGGCGGCTAAAAGCAGTGCATTAAAGTAGGGGTCTCTAAATGGCAAAACTGGTTGGGGAATTCTGGGAATTGAAGTCCTCCAGGCTTAAAGTTGCCAAGGTTGGAGACTAGTAGTGGGTTTCAATCAGTGGTGGGTTTCAAAATTTTTACTGCCGGTTCTGTGGGTGTGGCTTGGTGGGTGTGGCATGGCTTGGTGGGCGTGGCAGGGGAAAGATACTGTAAAATCTCCATTCCCTCCCCAATCCAGGGGAAGGATATTGTAAAATCTCCATTCCCTCCCCAAACCAGGGGAAAGTTACTGCAAAATCCCCATTTCCTCCCAATCAGCTGGGACTCGGGAGGCAGGGAATAAATGGGGGCGGGGCCAGTCAGAATTTTTACTACCGGTTCTCCGAACTACTCAAAATTTCCACTACCGGTTCTCCAGAACTGGTCAGAACCTGCTGAAACCCACCTCTGGTTTCTATTTTGGTTGCTAGCGGTTCGCTCGTGGGTGCGCACATGCTCATGCACGCGGGTGACGCTTCTGCGCATGCACAGAGATGTCCAGGCGGGTGGGCGAGGCCTCCGACTGGATGGTGTCAGAACTGAAGGAGCTTCTTGGATGAGAAGAGAAACGTCTTCAAAGAAAAACCAGAAAGTCCAGTTGCCTCTTGAAAAAGGCACCTTTGGGACATCTGTTGTCTCAAGAAAAAGAAAACATATTGTACCAAGATGTTGTACCAGCGGTCCCCAATTGTTCTGCCCCAGCTACGGATCCCAAAGAATGTAGCACACACAAACTCAGTTTACTTCAAAACACAGTCTTTTTGCAAATGCAGGCTGTTAATAAAACGTTCTTAACTGCCAGAAATTCCACAGATAAGATAGAGTCTTACAAGAGTTGGCAGAAAGCTCAGAAGCCAGGTTTGCAGAGAAAATCCAAACTCAATGATCAGCGAATGAACACGTCGTTTCCTGCAGCCTCCTCGTCGTCGGGATCAGCAACAATCCGCGCAGGCCGCTGACGGGCCACAACACCAATCTTTATGCCTTGGCAGCCCACGGGGGAGGTTAGAGGGGAACCAGCCCTGGCGCTTGTGCAAATCAAGTTGCACGCACACACATGTGCTGGCCCACTGCTCACGCAGCCTAGTTCTGAACGGGCCACAGCCTTGTAGTGGGCTGTGGCCCAGGGGTTGGGGACCTCTGGGTTAACCAACCTTCAATTAACTATCATAACCTTTTTATATCTTTTCTCTAGGCTAGTTATTTTCAGTTTTTCAAATTAATAATCTTAGCTTAATTCTAGACTTCTCTACATAATACCGTGTTTCCTGTCCAGACCTGTCTTATATTTTTTTGAACCCTGAAATAAGTGCTTGGCCTTATTTTCGGGGAGGTCTTATTATTTTGGGGCATGGAGCAAGACGGGGGTCCTCTTGCTGTCTTACCTGATTTCCAGCTCTGTCTCCCTAACACATGCATTTAAATATTTTTGGGTAGGGCTTATTTTCCGGGGGGGGTTATTTTAGCGCATGCGCTCAAAAACCCGATTGGGCTTATTATCAGGGGATGTCTTATTTTAGGGGAAACAGGGTAATGATCCCTTACTGGATGTGTTCCAGAGCGGGACACTATTTAATTATCATCCAGGTAGGGGAATGTCAGAATCTACAAGAGGGTGGGCAATCAAACTCCTCTTTCCAAATTAGCAAATATTTACAGGAAGTCTTTGACTTACGACCACAATTGAGCCCAATATTTATGTTGCTAAGCAAGACAGTTGTTAAGTGAATTTTATGACCTTTCTTGCCAGAGCTGTTAAGTGAATCACTGCATTCTTCATTGATTTTGCTTAGCAGAAAGTTGCAAAAAGTGATCACATTGTCAGACCTGGAAGCCATCTTTTACATTTGGACCTTCAGGCCTGCCACATTTTCTACTGTGGGAAAATGGGAGGAGGGATTGCATAGAGTATGGGTGATATGTAGTCAAAATAACATTCCTTTCTCAGAGAGTCAAGGTCGCCTTGCCCTGGCACCTGGAGTCAGATGACTGGGAGGTATCTCCAATTTGGATGGTGGATGATAGGACCATGTGATAGACTTGTGGGTGCTGGGCAGGGACTTGAACTTTCATTTGGGTGGGGAAAACCTGGAAACTTTCAGATTAGGGTTTTCCCAGATGTGCCAATATGACATTTCTAATAAAATGAAACTTTGAGGAAACTCAAGCCTCGGAATCTTCTTTCGTTGGGGGTGTTACTTGCAATCCTGACACACATGACCCCAGGACACAGTCATAAATATGAGCTGGTTGCCAAGCATCCGAATTTTGATCATGTGACCTTGGGGATATTGCAACAGTCATAAGTGTGAAAAATGGTTGTCACTTTTTTCATTGTTGTAATTTTGAGCAGTCATTAAACAAATGGGTTTAAGTCGAGGACTACCCGTACACTGTATAACTGTCATCAAACTCCGAAGGGCACTAACATTAGCATGCTGCAACGCACTTCCAAAAAGCAGTTTTGAAGGGCCGATATAAAAAAAAATCTGTATGAGCGGGGACTGTACATCTGTAGATACTGGGTTATCGAAACTGCAGCTCATGTCATACTATACGGGTAGTCCTCGACTTACAACAGTTCATTTAGTGACAATTCAAAGTTACAATGATGCTGAAAAAAGTGACTTATGAGTTTTTCACACTTATGACCGTTGCAGCATCCCCGTGGTCACATGATTTACATGTGATACACGGTCATGGGATCAAAATCCAGCCGCTTGGCAACTGACTCATATTTACGATGGTTTGCGGTGTCCCTAGGTCATGTGATCACCTTCTGTGACCTTCTGACAAACAAAGTCAATGGGGAAGCCAGACTCACTTAAGAATTGTATTACAGGTAGCCCTTGAACAATTGAGCGCAAAATTTCTGTTGGTAAGTGAGACATTTGTAAACTGAATTTTGCCCCATTTAACGACTTTTCTTGCCTCAGTTGTTAAGTGAATCACTGCAGTTGGTAAGTTAGTAACCCGGCTGTTAAGTGAATCTGGCTTCCCCACTGACTTTGCTTGACAGAAGGTCACAAAAGAGGGTCACATGATCTTGCAATACAGCAATGGCCGTATGAACCAGTTGCCAAGCATCTGAATTTTGATCACATGATCATGGGGGGCTGCTGCAAAGGTCGTAACTGTGAAAAACGGTCATAAGTCACTTTTTTCAGTGCCGTTGCAACTTTGAATGGTCACTAAATGAACTGAATGGTCACTAAATGAACTGTTGTAAGTCAAGTACTAACTAAGTTAGTACTAACTGTACTAACTTAACAACTGCAGTGATTCGCTTAACAAAATGTGGCAAGGAAGATTGTAAAATGGGGCAAGACTCACTTAACAAAGGTCTCACTTAGCAACAAAAATTTTGCACTCAATTGTAAGTCGAGGCTTACCTGTATGTACTTTCTATAAGGACTCACGGACCCATTTCATAAGACCTCACCTGATAAAATATCTTGGAAACACCGATCTTCTCTACGTACAATTGCTGTTATCAGATCAGTATCATCATTTCTTTGAATGTAGCTAAATTTTGGTATACTGCCTACGAAATTAGGCAATTTGACTGTCCAATCACAATCCATCTCTAATCATAATATATTTATCTTGTCTTTTAAATTTTTTAAAAAATGTTTCTCATTTTTAAAAAATGAGCCATGATGGTACAGTGGTTAGAGTGCAGTACTGCAGGCTACTTTTACTGACTGCTGGCTGCCTGCAATTTGGCAGTTTGAATCTCACCAGGATCAAGGTTGACTCAGCCTTCCATCCTTCCGAGGTCGGTAAATGAGGACCCAGATTGTTGGGGGCAATAGGCTGACTCTGTAAATTGCTTAGAGAGGGCTGAAAAGCACTGTGAAGCGGTATATAAGTCTAAGTGCTATTGTACTTATGCTTATGTGTAATGCTAATCTGTGACTATAATAAAAAATATTATTATTATTATAAGTGGGTGGGAACAGCACTGTAATTCAAATCCCGCCCCATTTTGTACATGTACGTGATGTCAAAACATGTATAAAAGAGGTGGAGCTTGGATCATCATGTCTTGCCCGCCATGTTGTAGATTTTTACCTCTGTCTGAATGCCATTATGTTTAATGCTATATTTTCTTTACTGAAATTCATTTGTTAGTTGTTTTGACCCTTTAACCTTAACCCTACATCTTAATAATTATTTTAATCCTACATTTTAGTATCAAGTGAAGTTTTACAAATCTGTTCTTTTCTGTTCTGGAAATTGTAGCGTTTGTGTTTTCCACAGCTGAATGAAGGTACTGATTCATAAGAATCACTAAGAATGGACAGTTCTAGAGATCAGGATTCAAAAGAAGTAAATAAATTCAAACTTGGGCTGGTAGGTAGTCCTTTATTATAAAACTCATGCTGTAATTTCTCCCTCTGTCTTTCAAATGCTTTCAGCTTGGAAATAAGATTTTAAACAATTTCTATAATAATTATAATAATACATCTGTGTATATTTATGTATGAAATTATATATATATAAAATCTTAAGTTGCAAGCATCAGAACAGAATTCCCTATCTGAGCAGAAGTAAAAATCACATACATCATTTAAAACATCTTTTGCGAGGCAATCAGAATGATTACAAGTAATCCTCACTTAGTGACTATAACTGGGAATGGCAACAACATTGCTAAGTGCTGGGGTGACTAAGGGAAATGTCACGTGACTGTGCCAGAGTTATGTTATTTTTGTTCCCAAGCGAATCACCATGGTTGTTAAGCGAGACATCATGTGAATATGACCTGAAATTTCACTTCCATGCTTCCATTAATTTTTGTCTGAAGTCAGTTGTGAAGCTCGCAAATGGTGATCACATAATCGGGGGAGCTTCAATGACTATAAATGTGAGGATTAGGGCCAAGCTGTTTTTTCCAGTGGTTGTAACTTCAAACAGTTACTAAACAAGGGAGCCAGTAAGCAAAGACTACTTGTATATTGGGAGAAGGATCTTTGCTTGTACAGGAATGACCTCAGAATAGGAAGTTACCTCATATTTTCTTATTGCACTATAGTCCAAAGCTGAACATTTAAGGATTTGTCCTCAGGCGAGTTACCAAGTACTGAAAAGTCAAAGATTTTTTTAAAAAAATAACACTTGAAAATATTTTCATGTATATGAATATCAGTGGAATCAGTGCAATGCTCCAAAACTGGAAATTTTTAAGATGTTGGATAACCACTTGTCTGAAGTAGTGTAGGGTTTCCTGCTTAAGCAGGGGGTTGGACTAGAAGACCTCCAAGGTCCCTTCCGACCAGGGGTGAAATCCAGCAGGTTCTGACAGATTCTGGAGAACCGTAGCAGAAATTTTGAGTAGTTTGGAGAACCAGCAAATACCACCTCTGGCTGGCCCCCGAGTGGGATGGGAATGGAGATTTTGCAGTATCCTTCCCTGCCATGCCCGCCAAGCCACACCACACCCACCAAGCCACGCCCACAGAACCGGTAGTAAAAACATCTGGATTTCACCACTGCTTCCGACTCTGTTATTCTATTCTATTCTGTTCTTATTCTAAATATGTCATTTTCCTATTTCTAGTCAAATGCTGGTTATCATCGATCTAACATTTGAACTGTATCCAGATTTTTTGTTTTGTTTTAACTCAGGTGAAATGTCAAGGGGAGACAAAAATAAATAGCACAAAATGAGTGAAATTCCACATAATCCTTGCACAATAAACCACTTTCTCAACGTATCTGGGAGGGACCAAATCAGGGCCATCCGTTATGCTAATTCTTAGGGTTAGGGGAGTTTGATTTCAACACAGACACAAGAGACCCATTAAGGCAGGGGTGTCAAACTCGCGTTGACACGTGATATATCGCAACTTTTTCCTCCTTTGCTAAACAGGGCATGGGTGTGGCCAGCGTGTGACACACCTGGCCCGCAGGCCATGAGTTCGACACCTCTGCATTAAGGGTTGTCCTCATTAGATTATAAAAAGGGTAATACTAAAGACCTCCATGGAGCCCTTTCCATGGATGATATAGGTAGGGACAAGCAAACCACCTTTGTTGTGCTTTGATCTGAATCCTTCTCTTTAATTTTAGCTCACCTGGAAGCATTGCTAAAACAGTAGAGAAGTGGATAAAGCAGCTTTCTGTTTTTGTATTTTTCCTCCTAGAATACGGGTAGTCCTTGATTTATGACCACAGTTAGGACAACTGATAAGTGATGCAGTTGCTAAGCGAGTTGTGTCCAATTTTACAACATTTTTCGTTAAATGAATCTGGTTTTCCCCATTGCTTATTGGAATCTGGCTGGGAAAGTTTGCAAACAGTGATCAAATGACCCTGGGAGTGGGGTACCGCAACCATCATAAATACATGCTGGTTGCCAAGAGATCAAAGTTTGATCCTGTGACTGTGATGACACTGCAATGGTCATAAGGGTGAGGACCTACCTGTACATGAAGCAAGCAGGATAGAATTCCCCTCAGCAGAATCAATACTATAGGTCTGGCTTACCATCTTTAAAATATGTAATCTAATAAATACTCATTATTATCCAAAGAGTTTTGCCCCTAAGACCATTCAATACAAAGCCAACAGATGTATGCATTGATCAAACATTGTGTGTACACACACAAACACATTTGCACACACGTAGCCCCAGTCATGATTAGAGATGGAAAAGAAATTCAAGAAATAAATCCCAGTTGTGAAAATTGTATTTTTCTGAGCCATGAAGCTTGTGGATCATAGAAAATACTGGAAAATATTTCATTCAAAACGCCTCTCTGGAAAGTAATATAGAAAAATGCAATATGGGGAAATGGCTTGCAAAACTATATACTTTATACATTTGCAAACAAATGTGGATGTTCAAAAAAATTTAACAAATGTTAGTGTATTTTTTAAAAAAAAAACAAAACCTCAAAATTGTTTGGAAGTATAAAGTTTACAAATAAAAAAACCCGGAAAAATGAAAGACAGAAAATGAGTCAAATAAAATTGACCGAATTACAAAAATGAGCCTCAGAGAAACTGAAAATTACAGTCTATTTTGATTTTGTCTTTTATATCCTAGCAATATATAATTATTTGCATGTATACAGTTTTAAAAAATGAAGATTGCTGCTCTATGTACCGGTATGTCAGGATTCTATTTGTGTAGTATTTTGAAAAATGCTATAATGAATTGGAAAAACACTACACAAACACAATCAATATAGCGTCACATGACATATCATTTTTTAAAGAAAAGCATTTTATTTTATGTCCATATATATACGGTAGTAGGAAGATAGATAATAGGGAGGAAAGGTGGATGAATGAAAGCATTTGAAATTATGGTTTATACATGGATTTTTTTTTTTTTTAAAAAAGGAAATTAAATTGCATGTGACTCAGAATTCTATTTGAGCAGTATTTGCCTTGAACATTTTTCAACTAATAAAACAAAATAAAACATACAGGGCTTTCATACATACACACTCCATGTCACATAAAGAAGTCATTCCTGCAATTAAAACAAAAATAAAAAACATGGATTACATCTGAATCAATAATAAATTTTCTATGGCAGAATAAAAATAAGCTAAAGTGATGTTACATTGAAACCATAGCACCAATTATTGCTACTCTCAGTTGAAAAGCTGGGGGTTAAAGAGAGTGATAAGGGGGATGGAAAAATCACAACAAATATCATTGAAACATGCACCTTAAAAAGAATTCTAAATTTGGCACAGATTCAAGGTATTAGCAAACAAATTAAAAACCAGATAAACAAACAGGATTTTCCTTTTCCCATATATGTATTTTGGCTGCTAACATTCACTTTGTGATAATAAAAGATTGCGACTGAACTTCTTACATTTGAAAGAAAACTACTAAAATTCCTCACGCATGATCCAATGCCTGTAAGGAAATTCAGAATACAGAATAATAATACAGAGTTGGAAGGGACCTTGGAGGTCATTCATTTGTCTTTTCCCTTCTTTTAGAAAGCTAAAACAAGAACAAACTCACAAACCAAGTGAGCTTTATGGAATCTCTTGTGTTGTGTACAAGAAAAAAAAAAATCAATGATTTCTGTTCTACAGGATTTTGGGGAAATTTTAAGGTGTGTGGACTTCAACTCCCAGAATTCTTCAGCTAGCCATGTCAGCCAGCCCAAATACTGGGATTGCATGCTGTCTGGAGAATTCTGGGAGTTGAAGTCCATGCATCTTTGCTCTACCGTTTGATAGTAGGCTTGTGATTCCATCCACTTCTCTCTTCGGTTCTTTTATCCACCCTATTCTGTAACCCTGCCAAAGGCCTGCCTGTAAGGCGGCACTACATATGAGGAAATTTCACGCACTGCTTTTGGGGGCAAGGTCTAAAACATGTCGGTGGGGCGCTGGTGCCTTGAATTTCCTTCCCTGTTGGGCAGTGGGGGGTTATTGCTGTGATAGTGCAGTTGGCCAGCAATCATGGTACCTAGCTGTGTAATAAAATAAATACAAATGTTTAGCATTTCAAGTAATGCGCTTAAATGTGCTTTCCCATCCATTCGGCCTCCCTCTTGCCTCCGTGTAGTACTTCCTAGCCTGATATGCCCACTGTCTGCCTCAGGGCACATTTCAGCAGTGGTTTAATAACGGTCCTTAGCCAATGGGGAAGATAGAGATTTTCTTTGGTTTCTGGGAGCACCAAAGCCTATGGTGCTGGCTTTTTCACTGATGATCTTGGTGGAGATGGGAAAATGGTGCAGCTGTCTCCTCCCCTCCTGGGCCTTTCCAGTTTTCCTGCAGTTCCAAATGGACATGTATCCGTTTAATGGCCCTGACAGGTTTTGCAACACATCTGCCGGAAGTATGAACGACTACAGAACTTAGCTTTCAGCACCAAAGGGCAATAGGCAACCTTGTTGACATCTTTGCATTCTGGAGAAGAAGAGAAGGCAAGAGGGAGGGAGGGAGGGAGAGAAAAAAAAACAATGAATTAGTCATTCTGATAGAATATCTGTAGCTTGGGGTTGAACTGTGGAGTTCTTGTTGCTTTCTGTGGTTGTTTGCTTACAGCCATGGTGGCGCAGTGGTTAGAGTGCATTACTGCAGGCTACTTTTGCTGATTGCTAGCTGCCTGCAATTTGGCAGTTCAAATCTCACCAAGCTCAAGGTTGATTCAGCCTTCCATCCTTCTGAAGTGGGTAAAATGAGGGCCCATATTGTTGGGGGCATTATGTTGACTCTGTTAAACTGCTTAGAAAGGGCTGTAAAGCACTGTGAAGCGGTATATAAGTGCTATTGCTATTGCTACAGACATTTTATTACCCAACAAGTTAATATAAGTGTGAGTGAGAGTGGGAATTGCTGTCTCTTTACATGTATAGTTGGATAATTTTCCTCAATAAATGAGCAAGTATAATGTTTCTAACTTATTTATTTAATTGGGTTCTTTTATCTAATTTTAGGACTTGGGTAGAAAACACATTTTAGTTAATATTTATGCAGAAATATTGAAAATTCAAACAGTTTCACAAACTTTTTTACCACCACTGTAGTTGCTTCCTCTGCCAGTTGTGGTGGGGTGTGGTTTCCTCCTTGGTGGTTCCTTGTTTAGAGTATTGTTTTCTGCCCGATTGTTTGTCTGATTGTTTAGTCTTTTATCTAATAGAGATACACCACATTTACACACCATTCAAAAGAGATACTAAAAAGTCTAGGAAGGAAATGAAAAGATCAGAATGCATCTTTTCCAGCAGTCAACGTTCAGATAAGCAGGGATTAACACCAGACAAACAATAAGGCAGAAAAGGATACTCTAATCAAGGAACCTTTCCAAGAAGGAAACCACACCCCAACAAAACTTCAGGGAAAGCTACAATATATAAAAAGATAGCAAATTCCACATTCCATCATATTGATGATGTTACCTAGTTGGGTAATGAAATATCTGCAAGTAAACAACCAAGCTTCAATAGTGTCAAGAACTCAACAAAACTAATCATTTATCCATATAACATGCTAAACTTGTTTAGTTTAACCATAGCTTGGTGACCAAGCCATAAGGGCAAAGTTCAGATCGAATGCTAAATCATACATCAAGGAACAACCACCTATGGTCTTCCAATGGCCGTTTATTACAGGCTTCTAGATGCTTCTGATGCTACTTATAAGATGCTACTTGTATTACTTGAAACTCTGCGCCTCAGAAAATGAACAAAAAAAGGCCAAATATTCTAAGTCTCCTTTTTCTGATGATATCATCATGTCACCCACCGTTATTCCTGCAGCCCTTAAATGCTGGAGTAAAAAAACTCAACAACTAAAGTAGGGATGTCTAACCTGGGCAACTTTAAGACTTATGGACTTGAACTTCCAGAATCCCCCAGCCAGGCATGCCGGTAGGGGAATTCTGGGAGTTGAAGTCCACACTTCTTAAAGTTGCCATGGTTGGACACCCCGGAATTAAAGTCTACTTTTAGTATGCAACCCCTCATGCCACTGTAATGCTCTGTGGTGAAAAAAATCAGCATGGCTGGGCTTTTATGAACTGCATGGCAGATCTCCTACTACCGTGATGGCGAACCTATCGCACGCGTGCCACAGGTGGCACGCGGAGCCATATCTGTGGGCACGCGAGCATTGCCCTAGCTCAGCTCCAGCCCGCATTGTGCACTGGCCAGCTGACTTTTGGGCCTTTCTTGAAGTCGGGAAACGGGCAATTTCTGGCCTCCAGAGGGCCGCTGGGGGAGTGGGGAAGGCCATTTTCGCCCTCCCCAGGCTCCTAGAAAGTCTCTGGAGCCTGGGGAGGGCAAAAAATGGGCCTACCAGGCCCACCGGACCATCAAGTGCCAAAAGCGGGGTCACACAAATTCATGAAGTGTTCCATATTTTTTGCATGCATGAAGAGCCTTAGTACAGTGGACAAAGCACTGTTATTAACATCTGCTGCTTGCAATTACTGCAAGTTCAAATCTCACCAGGCTCAAGGTTGACTCAGCCTTCCATCCTTTCAAAGGTAGGTGAAATGAGGACCCAGATTGTGGGGGCAATAAGCTGACTTTGTATAAATATACAAAAGTATGAAGGCTATTGCTTAACGCATTGTTAGCCGCCCTGAGTCTCCGGAGAAGGGTGGCATATAAATTAAAAAAGCAAAAAAGCAAGCACAGGGGGGGTCGCGAGTGTATGCACGGGGGCGGGGCGCATTGAATTATGGGTGTGGGCACATGCACGCTTGGCCCCCCCATAGCCCCTACTTTTGGCACGCGATGGCAAAAACGTAAGCCATCACTGTCCTTCTACATGTTCCCTTGGCCAAAAGTATCCCACGCCAAATTCACATTTGGCAATCTATGGTTTCAGGCTTCTGAACCACATTACAATCCAGAATGCAAACAACAGGTTTGAGTCATTTGGCCATTTCAAAGGGGAGGTTCTTTGCTCAGCTTGCAAATCATTCCATGCAATGGGTTTACCTTCAGGGTTTTCTATCAGTCCAGAGTCACACTTGCTTTCACACTGTTGCATGGATGAGGGCTTCAGGGCTTCCACACATTCCCCAGATGGTTGTCCTGTGTAGGTCACGCACTGGACAGAACGCCTCTGCTGGCCAAAACTGCACTGCCCAGAGCACTGCAGGAAAGAGTAAGGTAGATGAAGAAATTTGGCTAAATCAAAAGAGCAGATCTATTAGTTTGAGTTTGAAGCACAGCCCTTCAGCCTTTTGCTGTGCCTTGAGTGTTTCTCAAGCTTCCCAACTTTAAAATGTGCGTCTATGGAGATTCTCAGTCATCTTGGTCATGGTTGTCTCAAATATGCTTTTTTTTCAAAAGGCAACCGGAATATGTTTTTTTCCTTGAGGAGGAAGAAGACCTTTCACTTATCATCCAAGAAGCTTCATCAGTTCTGACTGGATAGTGGGGGTGGAAGAATTAGTTCTGGACTAATTAGAAGAAGAATTAGTGGAAGAATTAGTTCTGGACTAATTCAGTTACTTTTGAAAAAAAAATGGACCTCAAAGGATTTCGTCTTAGATTAAAACCAATTAGTATGGCAGATCAGCTTTAGAATAGCATAGAATAGAATTTTTTATTGGCCAAGTATGATTGGACACACACAAGGAATTTGTCTTGGTGCATATCATGACATTTAGATCATGGAGTCTTTAACACTTTCATCACCATCCTCTCCTTGGCCCTTCCGATTCAAACATTATTAATCTCTGAATGCATAAAAGGCTGATTTAGTGAACTTGCTTTGGCTTGTTTCCCTGAAAACATAACCATTCTTCAGTTACTTTTGAAAAGCAAAAAAAAACAGACTCCCAACATGCAGTGTGTTGCCTCTTGACCAATTCTTCACTCACTAAAATTGTAGGAGAAAAATAAACTTTGTGTACCTCTCCCCATTCGCCAGTGACCCACCGTGGGGGTGGGCAGCGCCGAAGACTGCACCTTATGGTGTTTGGGGGTCTGGAGCTCTCGGGACACTGGGAGGTAGACAGCGTGGCACGATGGTCGCCACTTTTGCAAAGGACAACGCGATGACGGAAACCAGGTCCACAACTTGGAGTACACTACAAGGAAGGAAAAAGTTGGAATTCACTGATTGGTTGTGATTTATTGCAATTCCCATGCTTTTTTACAGCCTCTGGGGTGATGGAAAATAAATCGGTTAAATCATCTTGGGTGTGGATGTTGTGACTTTGCATGAGTTTGGCAGAAAGTGGAATCCAACGTTTTTTGTTTTTTTTTTTGTTTCCCGTTGGATCCAGCAAAATTAGTTTATAACACAAACAGTGGTAATCATGAACCTAACGTCTAGTACACATGGCACTTGAGGAGATCTCAGAGGCTTTCCAGAAGTTATTTATTGTTTATTCATTCGATTTATAAGTTGACTTTCTTCCAAGACATCAAAGTAACATACAATGTTCTCCCTCTCCAAATGTTTCTTCACGATAACTCTCTGAGAGAATTTGGGCTGGGAGAGAGAATGGATGCCCCAAAGTCATCTGAAGAACTTTACGGCTGAGGATAGACTTGAACATGGATCAACACAGTCTTGGTCCAATAAATTACGTCAGTGGTTCTCAACCTTTTCTTCACCATGGACTCCATGGACACCATGGACTTCATCTTGGATATTGGGTCTGGACCATGGCCTGGACCCTCAAGATTTAACTCAAGATTTAAATCATAACATTTCTTCAAGCCTTCATGGACCCCCACCCCCCGTGATGACATCGCAACCTTCCCAGGGGTCTGTGGATCACAGGTTGAGAATCACAGTCTTATGTACATCATCTGCTTCAATCCCAATCACTTTAGCTATTACTGGAGTTATGGATGGTAACCATGGTGTATGCAGGGGAGAGTTTCACTTACCTTTACCACTGACGAAAGAAAGAAAGAAAGAAAGAAAGAAAGAAAGAAAGAAAGAAGGAAGGAAGGAAGGAAGGAAGGAAGGAAGGAAGGAAGGAAGGAAGGAAGGAAGGAAGAAAGAAAGAAAGAAAGAAAGAAAGAAAGAAAGAAAGAAAGAAAGAAAGAAAGAAAGAAAGAAAGAAAGAAAGAAAGACAGACTAAAATTGGAAGGTGCCAGACTGAGAAGGCCTGAAGAGAAGCTCATTACCTCAGACCAATCAAGGGTTACCCATTCTGGAGGACAGGTGTGATTATTACAGGGTTCCAGCACATGAGGCCGTGGCAAGTTGCAAGAGGAATCATCCAGAGTTTTCTCATCTGTGGTGGAGATTTTGCGCTGACAGATCACGCTTCGGGTCCGCACTCCCTGATTGCAACTGCGGCTGCATTCGGACCAGTTCCCGATCACCCAACTAGTTGAGATGGGAAACAGAAAGCAAAATCTTTCTTCGAGACCGCCTGCTGCTACCGACGACCTCCCATCGTCCCGTGCGCTCCCACAGAGAGGGCCTCCTCAGGGTGCCATCAGCCAATCAATGTAGGCTGGTGACCCCCAGGGGGAGGGCCTTCTCTGTGGGGGCACCTACCCTCTGGAATCAGTTGCCCCCAGAGATAAGGAGAATCCAAGACCTTAGTGCCTTCCGCCGTGCCCTTAAAACCCACTTTTTCCAGCAAGCCGGGCTGGCTTAAGAAGAAATTTTAAATGTTTTAATTGGTTTGTATTTTTAATTTCGGGCCAAATTTATATATATTTTAATTGTTTTTAATATTTGTATTTCATGTTTTTTAATTCTGGCTGTACACCGCCCTGAGTCCTCAGGGAGAAGGGCGGTATATAAATTTAAAAATAAAATAAAATAAAAATAAAAAATAAGGGCATGGCTAACATTAATCCTGCCAAAATTTGAAACTCATCGGCCCTGTTGCCATTCCACTTTTGATAATGTAATCAGAGGTGGGTTCTTTACTACCGGTTTGCAACAGGGCTGCGTCCTGATGATGTCAGGGTCAGTGGGCAAAGCCTCACGCTGGTTTTACTATCGGTTCTATAGGTCCAAACCAGGGGTAACCCACCACTGAATGTAATGGGAGACAGTGTGTGATGGGCACTTCAAAAAGGTGCTAATTGACCTGATCAGCTATCTCCCACAGTCTTAAATTGAGCTTTAAACAAAGCTCTTCTAATCTTCATTTAATTTCCCTGGCTACCTGAGGTAATGCATTCTGCTCACTGTGAGGGTACACAACACATCCTTGTCTCGAGATTCACTTCGTACAGGTAGTCCTCTACTGTCGACCACAATTGAGTCGAAAATTCCTGTTGCTAAGCGAGACATTTGCTAAGTGAGTTTTGCTCCATTTTATGACCTTTCTTGCCACGGGGGTTAAGTGAATCACAGCAGTTGTTATTAACACGGCTGTTAAGTGAATCTGGCTTCCCCATCGACTGTGCTTGTCAGAAGGTTGCAAAAGGTGATCACATGACCCCGGGACACTGCAACTGTCATAAATACATGCCAGATTCCAAGTGCCCGAAATTTGATCACAGGACCACGGGGAAGCTGCAGCTGCTCCATTTTTGCTGGCAGAGCGCTGCAGGAGGCTGTCGCAGCCGAAAACGGAGCCTGGGAGGGGTGACCCTGACATGAGTGGCCACACCCACCTGGCCCCCGAGGTCAAACACAACCCTGATGAGGCCCTCAATGTAATCGAGTTTGACACCCGTGCTCTAGGTTGTTGTTTGACCCTTCCTTTTTTGTATATGCATATTCAACATATATTCTCTTTCCCTTGCTGCTTTGTCCTGTATAGCATCCACCCTTAATCCTCAGTCCCTTTTGAAAAGAGCTCCTGCCCACCCCCTCTTTAAATGCAGCCCTCCAAACACTGGAAAGAATTAAACTCACGCTGGCGGGCATGGCTCAGTGTTACATGGCCGCTGCCTCTCCGGTAGCTTGGTTTCAGGGTTGCAGAAATGATTGAGCACCGTGGAGCTGTCAGCTTGATTCCTGCATACAACGGGTTGAACTTGACTGCCTGTGGGATGATGGGGGAGGCTGAGTGAGGATGCAAAATCTCCAACATTAGAAAACGGTAGGGTTTTTCCCCCCTTTCTTTCAATAGCCAGGACATCTCCTAATCAAATAATAGGCATTTGAAGACCAGAGAACAACTTGTCCAATCCCAGAATATTATTTTTAAAGGTCTGCAGACAATGAGTATTGTGCTATAAAGGGGACACAAATACATTTAGTTGGATAGATCTAAAGTTTCTGAGAAACTAATATTAATTCAAGTTTCTAGATTTCTAGAATAAACTCAAGACTGCCCCACCTTGATTTACAAGAGAGGGGAAATATTTTTGTGAAGCCATCATGTTTCTGTTATTATACCTGTAACTATTGTTACAGGTAGAGTTATTATTTTAAAGTGCTGACAAAAAAGTGCTGATGACACCCAGCTGTACATCTCCACCCCGGATCACCCCAACGATGCCCTTGAAGTGATGTCCCGGTGCCTGGAGGCCGTACGGATCTGGATGGGGAGGAACAGGCTCAGGCTCAACCCATCCAAGACCGAGTGGCTGTGGTTTCCGACGTCCCGATATAGCCAGTTGACGCCATCACTGATTATTGGGGGCGAATCATTGGCCCCCACGGAGAGGGCTCGCAACTTGGGCGTCCTCCTGGATTCACGGCTGTCTTTAGAAGAGCACTTGACGGCCGTGACCGGGAGGATTTTTTATCAGGTCCGCCTGATTCGCCAGTTGCGTCCCTTTCTGGATCGGGACTCGTTATGCACGGTCACTCATGCCCTCGTCACCTCCCGCCTGGACTATTGTAATGCTCTCTACATGGGGCTCCCCTTGAGGAGCACCCGGAGGCTCCAACTGGCGCAGAGTGCGGCCGCGCGGGTGGTAATGGGAGCGACATGGCGCTCCCATGTAACACCTCTCCTGCGCGAGCTGCACTGGCTCCCGGTGGTCTTCCGGGTGCGCTTCAAGGTTTTGGTTACCACCTTTAAAGCGCTCCATGGCTTAGGGCCTGGTTATTTACGGGACCGCCTACTACCACCAATAGCCTCCCACCGGCCAGTACGCTCTCATAGAGAGGGACTCCTCCGGGTGCCGTCAGCCAAACAGTGTCGACTGGCGGCCCCTAGGGGGAGAGCCTTCTCTGTGGGGGCACCTACCATCTGGAATGAGCTCCCCCCGGAGATACGGAGGATCCCGGATCTGCGCTCCTTCCGCCGTGCTGTGAAGACCTTTTTATTCCATCAAGCGGGCTTGGCCTGATCTCTTCCCTTTTTAAATATGTAAATTTTAATCTGTTTTTAAATTATTGGGGTATTTTAATTTGTCTGGGCCAAAAAGTTTAATTTGATTTTATCGGGTTTTTAAATTTTGTGTATTTATGTATTTTATTGTTGGCTGTTCACCGCCCTGAGTCCTTCGGGAGTAGGGCGGTATACAAATCAAATAAATAAATAAATAAATAAATAAATAAAAAAGAGACTGGAAATGGTTGATGGTTTAATTGGTCTTCCTGTCCTTCTCAACATTTGGATTAGATGATCCTTATAGTTCCTTACATATTTGATTCTGTGATTTTAAGTATTGGCTGTCTTCCAATGACTCATCAGAATATTCTTAATATAGACACAGAACTTGTAATACACGCTATAATAAACAAACCCAAAGCATTGAGAACAAAACTGAAAGCAGAACTGGCTAAAATGGAGATAGGAATTATTTAGTGCATGAAGATGGAACGGAATAATTAAATAAATTCAAAGACAGCATTATGACATCCCAAGAAAAATGAAATAGACATGAAGATATTTTCCAAGCTAGATGAACCAGAGTTTTGGCACATACTATTGAAATATTATGGCCATGTATGTTTAATACACCATATGGTTAATATTGATTGCATGCCCTTTGGCATTTTGCTTCTGAAGTGTTTTATCATATTATGTAATAACTGGTGGAAATACATGGTGTACGTGAATATTTGTAGGGTGTGTCACAGAGAAAAAACATATAAGTTTAAACTAACATTTAAACTTATATACCACTTCATAGTGCTTTATAGCCCCCTCTAAGCGGTTTAGAGTCAGCACATTGCCCCCCAACAATCTGGGTCCTCATTTTACTGACCTCGGAAATTCATTCTGAGGCTAGTTGCACACATCACAAAAATGAGGGCATTACAGTACTTTGTGAAGATGTCATTTGACACTAGATTTATGCAGAGGACGCAGGAAATCCAGATGTTATTGTACAAAATATACAAAGTGTACATGTAATCAAGAAGCTGAATAGTGATGAATGTTGTGTGATACTTAATGTAGTCTTATTTCTTTAATTGTGGTAGGTAGGCTGCTTGTTTGATGTCAAGCAAGAAAATAGACAAAGGATAGTAGTTGTCATCATTAGACTTCCGCGTTATACAAAAAGTGGGAACTACTATTTTGTAAAAAAAAAACCCTATCCTTAAGGTGAAAATATGAGAAGGAGAAAGTTTTAAGAAAATCTCTTTTGTAATGTTTAGCTGTCAGTAACAGCCAACTGTCAATATTCAACTTATTGTTAGCTTTCTCCCTTACTTTAACAGGATCATTAAACTCTTACCTCCAGCACAAATGGCAGAACACTTGGTCCATGAGACATACTGCCATAAATATTGGGCCATGGAATTGCGAACAATGGGTGCATTGAACTTGTATCGGATCCTCTGCAGTTCTTCTCGCACAAGAACCTATAACAATAGACAGGCAACAGTATCACAAAACTGTTGAAAGAAAAGGATCATATACGACCATTTACTGCAGGAGGAAATGAGAGGTCAGAGGTTTTATTTTAAATTGTTTCTTCTATTCAGTGTACATTTGAGGCCTCAACAACTATGCTATTACATTGCTCTAGTGATCCCATTCAAATAAAGATCACCTTCTGGATGTGAAAACATACACATAGCCAAATGCATGAGAGCAACAAGGAGTTGATATTATTAAATACGGTAGTTATGTGTGTGCATCTAGATGAACACACATTACATTTCTGGCCTGTGAGCTGTGCTGACTACTAGTTTGCTGCCAAGTTCAATTCAAGATGCTGGTGATGATTTATAAAGCCCCACATGGCATGGGGCTGGGATATTTGAGGGACTGACTCACCCCAATCACACCTGTCCCATCAGGTCTGGCATAAAGCGCATGTGGCAGGTCCCAACCTTGAAGGAATGTCACCTGAAGGGACCCAGGAAGAGTCTTTTGTGTTGCCTCACCTGCTCTTTGAAACATAAATCCCTTGAGGTCACATTGACCCTGACCTTATTGGCTGTAATGGTATGTGGAAATGACCTTGGGGCAGTCGTGGGATTCAAATTTTTTTTACTACCGGTTCTGTGGGCGTGGCTTAGTGGGTGTGGCATGGCTTGGTGGGCGTGGCTTGGTAGACATGGCAGGAGAAGGATACTGCAAAATCCCCATTTCCTCCCAATCAGCTGGGACTCGGAAGGCAGAGAATAGATGGGGGCAGGGCCAGTCAGAGGTGGTATTTACCGGTTCTCCAAACTACTCAAAATTTCCACTACCAGTTCTCCAGAACTGGTCAGAATCCCCACCTCTGCCTTGGGAACAGGGGGAAGAGTTGATGAATAGGAATGGTCAGATAAAAGAGGGTATATCCCACAGCTGCATAATGGGCAGAGGAAGAAGCTCAGAAGGGACCCCCCCACCTACAGTTCTCAGACTGTGAAGGAGATGGTGGGAGATTTGTACTTTCAAACTTGTAAACATTCATATCAGCCTTCCCAGGCAGAAAACATGACCAGATGAGTTAATGCTACTTTACTGTAAGATTGCATTAATGGAATCTTGTAAGTTTGGTAGTACAAATCTCCCACTCTCTCCTTTAACAGCCTGTGAAAAATTTTTTTGGTGGGGTGGGGTGGGAGGCTTCTGAGCTTCTTTTTCTGCCCATTATGCAATTGCAGGCAATGCCCTCTCTTAGCTGACCATTCCTTGGGCAGAAGTAACTCTTCCCCTTTCCTCCGAAGGTCATTCCCACATATCATTACATTGGCCTTCTGATAGAGGCTGAAGATCTGGCTTTGGCATTTGGCCTGGGGATCCAGGGATGCTGGGTGGCTGTACTGTTAGGAAAACCTCCCTCACAGATTGTATTTTTTACAGTTTTAAAAGTTTTTATTGGGTTTTTTTTTTTAATGTTTTAGTGACTTTCAGAGTTATAATTTTGGTGCTTTCTTTTTGTATTTATAACTTTGTAAGCCGCCCAAAGTCACAGAATTAAGATAGGTGGCTCTATGAATTTAACAAAGGAACGAATAGATTAACAGCTACAGATGGGAAATATACTGCATACTAATCGCAAGGCAATCTATCTTATCTCCTCAGTGATCTTTATAAAAATTAATCAGCTGCTCTGAAACAAATTTAAATCACTTGGGTAATTCTAGCCTGTGAAAAAAAGGACCATGTTAATGAGCAGTTCCTCATCTCTTTCACAATTTAAATTCATCAAGTGAGGAACTCTTGCTCAACTTGAGTAAAGCTTTCTGTCTTATTAATATTTCCTTTTCCCATCACTTGTTTTGGCCCAACATTATAACTAACCATAACAATCAGGGTGATGTTACTTGGGCCTAGGGCCTCGAGAGACTCTGCTTCATCCTGAGAGCGCCCGTAGTGGAATGTGGTTCCAGCAATGTCAAAGCGCCGGGGAGGGTCGATCGAAAGTTTCCCGTTGACAAAATATTCATCATTTTCTCCTTTCAGAGCTGGAAGAAGAAGTCAAAAGAAAGTGTTTGAAGCTGATGGGCTGTCTGCTAAAACGAAGCAAAGCCAGTGGTGGGATTCAGCCAGTTCTATCCGGTAGCGGCGACTGTGGTAGACTCCGCCCACCCGGCCAGATGTAATGCCACGTTTTGGAGGCTGTGAGCATGCGCAGAAGGCGTACACGCAAGCAAAAAGCATGCATGGAAGGCCGAGCATGCATGGAAGTCGCACGCGCTCACATTTGCGAACCGGTAGGGAAGGTAAGTGAATCCCACCTCTGAGCAAGGCCGTGGCATGCACTTGAAAGAAAACTGGAAAGCCTGTAATTGTGGAGTCTGTCCGGCAAGAACAAAGAATGCTTATTCACAGAGAATATGCACGTGTCACATTTGCATTGATTCTAGGTGGTTACAGGACTGATAACAGTATCAAAGACATCCTGCATAGCTCAGCTAGAAGTTAGGAATAGGGATGGCTTGGAGCAGATAGAATGCTGGAGCGTTCATTAGGCAAGGCTTAGGAATAGGGATGGTTAGAGGTCAATAGGACAATGGTTAGATCATTACTAAAATGTTCATTAGATGATTTGTTTTATATATCCCGTCTTATCACGCCTTCCGCTTTAGTGAAAATGTATAAACCTTTCTTAATTCTATTGTTCAAGGTTCCTTGGCATTTTCTAGCCGGGACCCCTTTTCTTGGAGCGCTTCAATAAAAGGAAACAAAACCTGCACCTCGTGTCTGGTGGTCTTCATCGGCTTCGGCACCAGGCTCAGACCCGAATTGAGGACAACAAAGCCAAGCCTCGGGCAAATGAAACCATATGGAACACGCACCCTCCCACCTTGCAATATTAGTAATCCCATCACTAATGCTCAGAGCCTACATTTGGGGAAGCAGATCTCTCCTGATGCCTAAGGCTTGTGCAGACAAGCAAACTGCAGGGAGGAACAGCAGCAGCCGTGGTTCAGGAACTGGCAGGTTGTACTGTATTCTGTGATAGGACTATGTGATTTAGGCTGCAGGAATATCAATAACCACTAACGGCAGCAAAGAATTACAGTTTTCTGAATCTCTTTGCTACCATCTAGTGGTTGCCCTAGGTGCAGTGGTGGGATTCAGCCGGTTCGCACCAGTTCAGTAGAACCGGTAGCTAATTTTTTTGCTGAGTTCGGCGAACCGATTAGACGTGTTCTGGAAAATCAACTTCCTTCCAGGCAGAAAAAAAAAACCCTCCCCAAATTCCCAGTGGTGGGATTCAAGCCCAGTGGCAGGGCGGGTCCCACCGCCTCCACAAAGGCCGAGCTACTTCTCTCCCGGAGTGTATCAGCCCCGCAGCTGACCCTGCACAGGGCTTCAGGAACTGCTTGTCCTGGCCGGGCCCTGCAAGCTTGCAGAGTGCAGAGGCTGCACCCCTTAGGTAGCAGTGAGGGCTCTCCAGCAGAAGCAGGGGGCACCTTCCTTGGGGGAGCCGGGCTAAGTGGGGGTGGGCTTGCAGGGCTTCTTCCTCCCTTCCTCAAGATGAGGCCGAGCGAGAAGAAGGACCTGGGCATGTTGGGTGAGTTGGGCGCTTGGGATGGCGTCTGTGCAAGACCTTCTAGGACCCCCTTGAATCTTCTCTGGGAACTCTTTCCGAGCTCCTGGATTTGCAATGCATGTTGTATAGGATGGAGGAACACACACACACACACACACACACACACACACACACACACACACACTGCAAAATGGTCATTAGGGCAGAGAACCGATTGTTAAATTATTTGACTCCTACCCCTGCCTTGGTGGCATGCACTGAGGCTGGTAGCTGCATTACTTTTTTTAAAAAAAATTTTTTTATTTTTTTTTAATTTGATTTATATGCCGCCCTTCTTCGGAGACTCAGGGCGGCTTACAATGTGTTCAGCAATAGCCTTCATACTTTTGTATATTTATACAAAGTCAGCTTATTGCCCCCACAAACTGGGTCCTCATTTTACCTACCTTAGAAAGGATGGAAGGCTGAGACAACCTTGAGCCTTAGCGAGATTTGAACCTGCAGTAATTGCAGGCAGCTGGTCTTAATAACCAGCTTAATAACAGGTTGCCTTAGACCACTGTACTACCAAGGCTCTTCATAGTCTCTTCTGCTCTGCCCATCCCCATAGTGCCAACCTAAGAAAATTCTTAGGTTCTTTATGGGCATGCATCAGTAAACCACAACCAGGGTTAGGGATAGGATGAGATATTAAAAATTACAATACAATACCAACTGAGGGTGGAACTTCGTTCTCCGAGCTTATTGGTTGGTTTCTGAACGTTTCATTACCAAGCTAGGTAACATCTTCAGTGGAATTTAGGGAATGTCAGTGTCGGTGTTCTTCTGCTTATAAGAGCTTCGTGTTTAAGTCTCATGATGGTGAGGTCACGTCAGGTGAGGGTCAAATCAGGTCATGGTCTTGTGATGGGGCAGGTGTGGGATATGTCAAGTGAGAGTCTTGTCATGGGTCAGGTGTGGGTCCCTTACACCTTACCTTGTGAAGTTTCCGAAAGATGCCCTAATTAATTCATGAGCCATGAGCCAAACTTCAAAAGAAATACAGTCATTTATTAGGAGCACCATTTCGGCAATATTTGGATGCAGTTAGAACTAATCCCACATAGATTTACGTTCCCCTAGGACCCTGTCTCTCCTCTCCTCTCTGGCCATGTCATAAATCACATTCTCCAATTAACCACTTTGGCTGGCTGTGAAATCCAACACCCTCCTTCTGATTGCGGTCAGGAAGAATGTATGGAATGCACTTCAGTTAGGGAAATCAATAAGCTCTATCAGTTCTCCCTCCCTTCTGCTCATGGCAACTTGAAAGCTTTGCAGGTTGACATTCGGCTCCCCTCACTTGTGACCCACATTTGATCCATCATAAGACCCTGACCTGATGTGACCCTCATCTGATGTGACCTCACCATCACAAGACCTACTGACCACATGAAGCCCGTATAAGCAGAAGAATACCAACACTGACATTCCCTAAATTCCGCTGAAGATGTTACCTGGTCTGGTAATGAAACGTTCAGAAACCAACCAACAAGGTCGGAGAACGAACCTCCACCCTCATCCTCCACTCGAGCTACAGATATTTGCCGCTATTGCAAACAATGTCAACTTTTTAAAGAAGAAAAAAAAGAGGACCTACTTTGATCCTTCAGATTGTGTTTTTCTATTTTTTAAATATTTGTTACTTGCTGTAGGCTGACAAATTAAGCTAATGGGCAAAATAACCTCCAGATAAGCAAGAGTTTCTCCTTAGCACATTCTGAAGCACAGGAAAACTGGTAGAGACAGAAAAGAATTGCTGGGGAACATCTACAGAAAGTCATTTCGAGAACATAAGACCTAAAACATTTCCCAGATAATACAAACTTCTCACCAAGATAACTCAGAGAATGGTTAAGTTCCCGAATATCAATGTGGACAGATCCTTTGGGAATCAGTATCACCTCCTCATAGCCTGAAAAACAATGTTAAGAACGGAGTGGGGAATTTATAACCAAGTATTTACTTACTGGAGTTGCATCAAATATGCAAATTTTACACAGGGTAATTTTACATAATCTTGCAGATAATTGCGGTGGGATTGTGACTCTCAGAATATACAGCAACTGTGGTCTGAGGAACTGAAATTAGTTCTCTGCATCTTAGTAACATTGTTTGGGTAACTGTGAAGTTTTCTTCAACCTGATGCCCTCCAATTACATTGGAACAGCAGCTTCCAAAATTACCTTTATCTTGGCTTTGCAGTGCACTTTAAGCACATCTGGAGGGCACCAGGTTGGATAGGTATTTTTTATTCTAACTGGCCATGATTTACAAAAAATGTTCCATTCTCTATTACTTGATTTAAAAAAAAATGGAACCTAGATCTGGAATTTTATGCACGTAAACTGTCAACACAATGACTGAGTTATAGACTATGTTCACACAATATGCTAGGCTAGGCTAGAAAAAGAGATTGATGTCTATAGAGATTCTCAATCATCCAAATCATGGTTGTTTTAAAGGTGCTTTTCCAAAAAGGCAACTGGATTTCCCTGTTTTTTTCCCTCAAAAGCATTTCACTTGTCATCCAAGAAGCTTCTTCAGTTCTAACTGAATGGTGGGGGATGGAAGGATTTATATCCTTTGCAGTCATATGGTCGTTAGCACTCTTGAGAGTCGTTGAGGCCACTTGGGAATTGATCTGTACCCTCAGGGCCACCTGAATCAGAGTCCCAAATGGATGTGGGACCTTCTTGGGACTGCTGAAAGACAGGAGATAGGTAGTCCCTCTCCCTCTGTTGAGAGAGGGCCAGGGGTGGGCTCCTGGGGGTTTGGCAGAGTTCGGGCGATCCTCTAGCCAAGGATTGCCGTGGTTTGGTGAGCCCCCAAATGCCACCCTTGGCTGGCCACACCCACCCTGCCCCACCCCTCCCCTCCCCTCCCAGGAGTCTCCACGCAGCCCATTCATCATTCCAGGTAAGTGCAGGGGCTGCGCGGAGGGTCTGGGAGGCCAAAAAATGGGCCTACCGGAGGTTCTGGAAGTCCAGAAATGGGCCTGCTTCCAGCCTCCGGAGGGCCTCCGGACCCTGGGGGATGCAGTTTTTTGCCCTGGAGCCTGGGAAAGCCTCCGGAGCCTGGGGAGGGTGAAAATGCCCCCCCCCGCCGGGGTGCAGGCAGCCAACTAGGCCACGCCCACCATGGCCACACCCACCCAGCAACGGGGTAATGAACCTGTTGCTAAAGGATCTGAAGCCCACCCCTGGAGTGGGCTGTTCAATTTTAACATAGATGGCCACTTTGACCCCTCTAAAAAGAGGTTGGGTAGTTGTGATTGGGTAGTTGTGATTAAATGTACTGTGGGAATCCAACCACAGTGTTAATACATTGTGTTAATCTGGTCATAATACTAAATTGTAATATGATTTAATTTTGGGGGCACAACAAGTTATGTGAATTTAGGAAGTGTTTTCTTAAATCCTAGTTTAGGATACCATATAAACTCAGAAGGGGACAGAAGGGTCTGACCAAAACAACTTTTCCTTCCCCATTTCCAAATGAGAGTCTTATAAATGTGGTTAAGATTTGTCAAGATGAAAATAGAATCTAAACCGCAATTTAAATGTGTACATCTACATTATTTAGTGATTACACACACAAGTAAGTTGGACATTAGTTTAGCCAGCCAAGCTTTGTCTTTCGCCAGGTTTTCAGAGGAACAGACCAAAATATTTTTAAATGCACAGTGTCTATGTTTATGTTGTTGCTCATTTGACCATTTCTGCATTATCATTGCAATCATCCTTGAAGACGTATTTTAAAAGTTGAAAAACACCCCTTGCTTGTGACAAAGGGCATGTGACGTTCCAGATACTGGCCATTGAGTGTTGTTTACAAGCAAAACATCCCAATTCAAACTCAGTGGGTGTTCATTTTTCCAATAACAATTTTTTTTCTCAAAATAGAAGTATCTTTGTGTGAAATGATGCCAACTCTGCTCGTACAGCTCTCTCATTGTTAAACCTACTGAGTCAGAAAGTCATCCTCACCTCCATCAGGCAGTGAATGGTTGAAGATCCCTTCTATGGTTTCACAGGTGGTCCCATCTCCTCCACAAACTCGGCATTTGTCCTCCTTAGTATCTGAGCCTAAGACGCGGTCACAGCCCACATGCTTATGAGAAATAAATGGAAAATGTTGGTGGATCTGGTGCTATCACTTTAATAGCTTTCCTGTTACTTCCTCTAAAAACCTAAAATGCTCCTCAATCAGATAAAAAAAAAATACTCCTCTTATTTCCCAGTGGCCATACAGATGCTGCCAGGAAGCCTATATAACCCTTCTTTGTTGTTCGACGCTAAATCTGCCTCTTAAGAATATTTTTTGTGAATTGTGTCAAAGCGCCATCAGGGCACCTTCAAAAGTTCACAGGCATGGGATAAAGACAATTGCCTTTCCTGTGACTGTTTCTCTACAAATACTACCAACAAGAATCTTGGTGTTTTTAAGATGATCAATAGTTCATGATAGATCTCTCTCTCTCATCAATTTGTCTCATTATAGCAATAGCACTTAGACTTATATACCGCTTTACAGTGCTTTTACAGCCTTCTTTAAGCCGTTTACAGAGTCAGCGTATTGTCCCCAACAATCTGGGTCCACATTTTACCCACTTCGGAAGGATGGAAGGCTGAGTCAACCTTGAGCCGGCGAGATTTGAACTGCCGAACTGCAGCTAGCAGTCAGCTGAAATAGTCTGCAGTACTGCACTCTAACCACTGCGCCACTGCGGCTCTTAATTATCTTTTATAGCCACCTGAACAAACACCATGAATATATCTTGTGCCAGTGAATTCTATTGGTTGATTCTCCAATGGAGAAGCTATTAATGCACCTAATTGTATTCTTGCATTCGCCTCCAAATTAAGTCCAGAAGTAGCATACAAAAACTCCTTGACTTACAACCGGTCGCTTAACAACTCTTTGAAGTTGCAACAGACCTACTTTGGGGGTACTTACAACCTGGATTTGAAGTTCTGATGGCTACCACCTTACAGTCACATGACTGCACTTTTTTTTTTTTTTAATTTGATTTATATGCCGCCCTTCTCCGAAGACTCAGGGCGGCTTACAATGTGCTCAGCAATAGCCGATAACTTTGGGCTTTCAGCAACATTTATGGCCATTTGCAGAATCCCCCATAGTAACACACCTGCTTTTATGACAGTTTTACCAAAACCCAGAATTTACTTCCAGTTTTCAGCAAAAGGAGCCACTTAGCAAATCACTAGCTTGCTTAATGACTTTAAAGTTAACAACCGTTGCAAAAAAGATTATAAAATCAGATTGATCATGATCTACGACTGTCGTGACTTACGACTGTGATCGGCAAGCTCCATTATGGTCGTAAGTCGAGGACTACCTGTATTGCGCTGGAGCAATAAGCCGAGAGTACTGTGCGGGCAGGAAAAACCAACGGTTTTGAGTAACACACGGTCACCTTGCACTCTCCGCTGACGCAGATGTCATGGGAGTCCTGGCGGCAGGCCGTTCCATCAATCACAGCTGCAGCCCTTTCTGTGTAGAAGTTAAAACCTTCGGCCAAACAGTTGAGTGAACAGGACTTGACACCACCTGCAAGCCGGGAATTCATTCACACGAGTTCATTAGAGGCTGGATTGCGGAATAGCACCTTTACTGAACGCAGAATGAATCTTTACCTAATTAACCAAAAAATGTGCATTTGTGATGTGTTGTGGCACAGGTCCCAAGCCTCTTCCTCAGCCAGAGCCATTGGATACGTGATGGGGAAGCTGCATTTTTTGTACCCAGTATCACACACCGCCTTCTGTGGGACAAGGTGATTTCTGTACATTTTTTTATATATAGCTTGCCAAATTCTGTGCCACAAGAAATAAAACTGAGGACTGGTTTGGTGTAGTGGCCAAGGTGCTAGGCTGGAAACTGGAATCGGATACTATACCATGCTTCCCCGAAAATAAGACCCTGTCTTATATTTTTTGGACCCCGAAATAAGAGCTTGGCCTTATTTTCGGGGAGGTCTTATTATTTTGGGGCGCATGGAGCAAGATGGGGCTCCTCTTGCCTGATTTCTTACCTGATTTCCAGCTCTGCGTTTAAATATTTTCGGGGAGGGCTTATTTTCGGGGGAAGGCTTATTTTAGCGCATGCACTCAAAAGCCCGATTGGGCTTATTATCAGGGGATGTCTTATTTTGGGGGAAATAGGGTAGTTAACAGTCCTCCTTTAGGCGTGAAAGATATGAGTTTGGGCCAATTATACTCTCTCAGCTCAATCAGCCTTATTATGAAGAAGACAGGAGACTGGAGTATTTGGCATATATACTGCAGTGTTGGCAAGTTGAGTATGTATGGACTTCAACTCCCAGAATTCCATATGACTGGCTGGGATTTCCGGAAGTTGAACTCCACACATCTTCAACTTGCCAAAAATTGAGAATCATTGGTACAGGTAATCCTGGACTTACAACAGTTCATTTAATGACCATTCACAGTTACAGCGGCACTGAAAAGAGTGACTTATGACCATTTTTCACACTTACGATCGTTGCAGCATCCCCATGGTTACATGATCAAAATTCAGAGACTTGGCAACTGGTTCATATTTACGACCGTTGCAGGGTCGTGTGATCCCCGTTTGTGACCTTCTGACAAGCAAAGTCAATGGGGAAGCCAGACTCACTTAACAATCATGTTACTAATTTAACAACTGCAATGATTCACTTAACAACTAAGTAGTCATAAAATGGAAAAAACTCACTTAACAAATGTTTTGCTTAGCCACATAAATTTTGGACTCAATTGTGGTTGTAACTATATACTGTTTTGGGGAAAGGAAGGAAGGAAAGGATTTTATTCTGCTAGCCATTGCTGACTGTAGGAGGTGGCATACGTCTCCATTTTGAGGCCATTGAGCCAAAGTTTTCCAAAGACCTTTCCACAGTTATGTGGCGTGATGTTGCGGAGTGCTGTTCCCTTCCCACTGAAGTGGTACCTATTTATCTACTCACATTTGCATGCTTTTGAACTGCTAGGTGGACAGGAAGTAGGCGAAGATGGGCACTCACCCCATTGTGTGATGCTCGGGTCATAGACTGCTTTGAGGTGGCCAAAAATAATGGTAGAATTAAAACTGGTTAAATTCTCCCTAGAGTCCTAGTAGGCATTGGAGGTGGAAAGCTATGTTAGTAGCCAAAAATCAGGACTTTGGTGTAACTTTTCAATTGTTAATAAAATGATGCTACCAGACTACGGATTCTGGGAGTCCTAGAAATCTCCAAGATATGTAACTATAAAAGATAAGTTATCCATAATCGTTCTATCTCAAATATTCCACTCTGAATTTAACTTTTGAGTGGGATTTAAGCAATGGACGTAACAATATACAGTATTTTCAAAGAAGTCTTATTGCTTCTTGGAATCTCTGGGCTGGCCTCTTTCCAATCTGCCTCTGCTCAAAATATATTATTCTATCCTGTTCTGCACTAATAAAATTTAATTGCTGAATCATTCCTGAACCAGAGGAATGATACACCCTTTCATCAGGCTGGTTGTTATTTTTCTATATGAGTCCTTGTAGTAAAATCCAGAGAGGTGTTCTAATCATGAGTCATTCAAAAGCCCTAGAAGCCAGATCTTACAAGTTGATCAATTCTTGTTAGTTTTCTAACAGGAAACATTTTAAAGTTGATCATGGAAATTAATCTATAGGAGAAAAGGACTGTTAGGTGTCAGAGGTTATATGATGAGCACTTGCAAATGGTGATTTTCTCTGCCTTAGGCAGCATGTTCCCTATTGATAATGTATTATTGAATGTGCCACATGATAGCAGTGTTCTAATATCTCAGGGGCTGCTACAAAGAAGAGTGGGTCAACCTATTCTCCAAAGCCCCTAAAGGCACGACAAGAAGCAATGGGTGAAATCTAATCAAGGAGAGAACCAACCTAGAACTAAGGAGAAATTTCCAGACAGTGAGAACAATTAATAAGTTGCCTCCAGAATGGTGCTTATCACTGTAGGCTTTCTAGAAGAGGTTGGACAACCATTTGTCTGAAGTGTTATAGGCAGTGGTGGGCCGCCGCCAGTTCGGGCGAACCGGTAGTTCTGACGATCAGCTGGCCCCGCTCACCCGCCTCTGCTCTATCCTGTCCTATATTTCCTTCTTTCTGGCTCAGCTGATATACGCGGCACAGCTGATTTCCGTACCTCTGCTGTTCTACTTACCGGGGCTGCCTTAGAAGGTAAGTAGCTGAGCTTCAAATTGCTGTATTTTGAACAATGCGCGCAAGTGCGTTAGGCACATGCACCCTGACAGAACCAGTTGTTAAACCGGTTGCAGCCCACCACTGGATATAGGGTTTCCTATTTTGATCGGGGGTTGGACTAGAAGACTTTCAAGATCGCTTCCAACTCTGTTATTCTGATATTCTGTTAATGTGAACAAGTCTTGATGTTTTCGTTGCTTCAGAAAACCCATTTGAATTTTTCTTCCTTGTTTTAGAAAAGAGTTAAACTTGTGATCTAGTCATTTGATCCTAAATTAAAGCAGCTATTTGCTGCACTAAAGATATATTCTGAGAATTGCTAGGGAAAATCCTTCTTAACACCCCCCCACCTAAAAAACCCCACCCCTTCACTTTCTCTTGGTCCTTTGGAATACACCATAACTTTACAACGTATTAGAAATTAATTGGCATATGGATAGTGTGAGAGATTTTTGTGGCTGGCTTCATGCAATTAGGCAAAAAGAAATTTAGACTTAAGGGAATTTAGAGTAAGATAAAATGAAGTTGGGGAATTTGTTGTTCAATATATTAAGACAACCCAGCCAGTCTTAACAAGTTGTGTAAACTAGGCCATCATGTTAAGCCATCACATGATTTGTTTGTAGAGCAAATCAAGATTACAAGGAACTGGAACTTTTAGAAATCCACAGTCACATAAAGTTTGTGTGTTTATTGAACAGATGGTTGGAGCCTCTAAGAATATCTATCATCTCTAGATTCTAGCTGAACTCCATATATATCTGCTAGAAGATGGCCCCTCAGCAGGGCCTCTTTAGATTTCTCTGCTGAATGGGAGAATTTTATTTCGGTGAGCTACTACCTGATGTGCTGTATGTATAGGGCTTTTAAAGGTAATGCATTACTATTAATCTTCTCATTGTTCCTATCACCCATCTCCTCCCACTTATGACTGTATGACTGTATCCTTAAGATTTATACTGACTGTTTCCTTATGACTATCATTAAGTGTTGTACTTTATGATTCTTGATGAACGTATCTTTTCTTTTATGTACTCTGCGAGCGTATCCACCAAGACAAATTCCTTGTGTGTCCAATCACACTTGGCCAATAAAGAATTCTATTCTATTCTATTCTATTCTATTCTATTCTATTCTATTCTATTCTATTCTATTCTATTCTATTCTAGTCTAGTCTAGTCTAGTCTAGTCTAGTCTAGTCTAGTCTAATGATTAGCCTTTAGAATTGGATGGAGGGGAGACATGGCTGACATCACGGTGAGATGACATGTCCTTTGGGAGCTCCCATGGGACCATCGAAATCCCAACTGTCGGGTGGTCCTTTTTGAACCTGAATCCTAGAATCCTTGGTATCCTAGGGGCGATAAATGAGGGGAGCACACTCCGATGATCTCAGGGAGCCTACAAACTCCCTGATTGATCCAGAGAAAGCTTCCTAAACTGACAGCTGGGAAAGCAACCAGCCATAGCTGGTAGATCTAGTAGCCAACAATCAGATTAATCAAGTCAAGGGATACCTTGCTCATTTCCTCTGATCCTGTTTGTGAACTTTTATGCCAAGAGAGCACCTGCCAAGCAATAGTCTCTTCTCATTAGAAAGCCAGGCTGCAATGGATGGGGCTTTAATCTGCAGCTAATTAATATTTGAGGGATGTGTTGATTGATGGGTGGAGCCAATCAGTATCCCATATAGGTAGTCTCAATTTACAGCCATTCGTTTAGTGACCATTCAAAGTTGCAACAGCACTGAAAAAAGTGACTTAAGACACTTATGCCGTTGCAGCATTCCCATGGTCATGTGGCCAAAATTCAGGCGCTTGGCAGCTGGCTCATATTTACAAATGTTGCAGTGTCTGAGATCATGGAATCACCTTTTGTGACCTTCCAACAAGCAAAGGCATTGGGGAAGCCAGATTCACTTAACAACTGTTTTGCATCCTAAACAACTGCAGTGATTCACTTAGCAACCATGGCAAAAAGGTTGTAAAATGGGGCAAAACTCACTTAACAACTATTGCTTAGCAACAGAAATTTTGGGCTCAATTGTGGTCATACGTTGAGGGCTACCTGTAGTTGGTTAGGATCCTGGATTTGCAGAAAATAGCTGATGGGAGGACTCACAAGTTCCCTGATATTATTTTGGGTTAAAAGTGCCCCCCTCCCCTTTACTAACAGAGTAACCAGGTATGTGCTACTCTCTGGACCCTGAACCGACCTGCTTAAGTGTGTTGTGTGAACCCTGGCTATTGTATCAGCAAGTGAAAGAGGAACCTCTTTAGCCTAGGAGAGTTAAAAACTGAAGCCATGCCTACAAATCTGAACGAGGAAAATTGATTGCATATCCTTCTGTCCCCTTATATTTTAAATTCATTTCAGCTCTGGCTTCCTGGAGTTCTACACTGCTCAGCTCCTTCAGAGGGTTAGCAGCTGAGAAACCTGGAGCTTATTAACAGATGTCTCAGAGGTGGTTTGGCTGAATGGCCAAGTCTGAGTGTTTAGCAAAAACAGATGGAAGAGTGGAAAGGAATCTCAGTTGGAAGGCTATAAGCCAGGATATGCAGCTTTGGTGGGTTTTTTTTTTCTTTTTTGGCCAAGGGCCATACTTGACCTTTGAGCCGTATGCCAAAGGTCTGGGACTTGTTTAAGGAACTAAGCATGTTTAAAGGAAAGTGACAAGAATGCTGGTAAATCAAGAAACCAAGCCCTGCAAAGAAAAAAAAAAACTAGGAAGGTTAGCCTGTAGGACAGATAATTAAAGGAAAGCACAATGCTGGTTTTTCCCGCCCAATTATTGTACCTTACTAGTCCTAAGGGGGACGATAACATGAATCTGGTTTCCCTGATTCCACAGAAGAACTAATGGGGAAAAGTGGCAGGGCAGCCATTGGGCTAAACCCAAAAATAACCTTCCTGTAAACTGTTTGACCCTGGAACAAGCTACTTTGAGAGAGGATGGCCTTTTCTTCTCTGCAGGAGTTTTAAGCAGAGGCTGTAAATTTGCCTGCCAAGAATGCTGAAGTTGCAAGATTTCGGCATAGAACAGGGAACTGGATGACCTTCGAAATTCTTTCCAACATAAAAAATCCTACACAGTATATTTGGGTGGGCAAGCTCTCGGCAGCTGGATGCGGCACAATTTTTTTTCTTTTAACTTTTCCTTAGCGGGGAATGAAAGCTGCAACAGGCTAGCCAGAAAATGTCCTTCCCCAGACGTTTTTAAGATTATCATGGAATAGCTGAAGATTTTTGCCTCTTTCATTCCCTTGCAATATTCCTCCCCCCCTTTATCTGAAGAATTATAAATGCCTAGTTCCTGGGTGAAACATTATTTCCTCAGAACAAGCACCACAAGGACAGTGTTTCTCAGTCTTGGTGGCTTTAAGATGTGTGGACTTTAATTGCAACGTGACAGCTGGGGAATTCTGGGAGTCCACACATTTTAAAGTTGCCAAGGCTAAGAAACACTGCTGTAGCATTTCAAAATCTGTTTTCATTACGTGTTTTTTTTTTTTGCTTCTTCATCCCGTAGCTCTTGTCCCAAAGGAATTAGCTGCAATAATCATTCACAGTGAAAAATCATCCATTTATTTATTTTTTTGGACAATCTTGCCTGTCTGAGTTTCTCTCCACAGCCTTTCCTGGATCTTTTCTCCCTTGTTTCTATCTGCTGCCTTGTAGCTATTTCTATATTGAGGGTAGGGGATTGGGGAATGTGAAATTCCACACAATCTCTGTAAAAGCCTGAGCTGCGCAGTCCCCTTGTTGTGCCTCCTTTTGCAGTTGTAAATCAGAGTTGAAAAATAGGAGCTGCCTGGAAAAGCACCTGCTTTCCCTTTTTTTCTCTCTTGTCTATCTATGTCTCATTTTCTCTGCTATTTGCACAGCTGGATTAAAGCCAACTGATGCCTTAAGCAATAGCAACTGCTCGCTACTCCATTGATTAACACAAGATATTAAGATTCAGAGTGGTAAAGGTGAAATAAGTTATTAACATTTCAGTTTTCTCCCAGGCTATTTTCCGGGTTGGACCTCACAACTATATTAAATATAGACTTTTTATAAGAAAATTATCTCAAAATACAATAAATATAAGCCAATTATTTACTTATAAAGAGGGTGATAGAAAAAAGGCAATTTTTAAATCAATCTTGAAAGCATTTTTAAAGAACATTATGTCCTTCAAAAATTAGGAGGAGGCCACAGGACAAAATAGAATCCCAAAGCAATAAACAGACGAGTGAAAATTGATTTAACACTTCCAATAACTTTGTGTTTTTATTACTTCAATGCAATTGTACCCTGGAGGGCCACAAGAACATCTCATTTGGTCCAAATAAGGGAATTCATTTGTCAGTTAGACTGGCCTGTAAGAATACAATATTCTGCAGTTGGCAGGAGTCAGATAGGATAAGGCATCCTTTCTTTACAGACCATGACAGAAGCCAGGCAGTAGCTGTCAGATATGCTAATAAAGGAAAAGTTTTCTCATGTCCAGGTGAGTCCAACTCTTAGGGGTGATGCTCATCTCCATTTCTTAGCCGAGGGCGCCATTATTGTCCGAAGACACTTATGTGCAGTGGTGGCTTGCCCCTGGTTCGAACCAGGGAGGCCCCGCCCACCGCCCCAGATGTCATCATCAGCAATCTGCACATGTGCAGATGCCTCTGCGCATGCGCGATCCTGTTGCGAACCGGTAGTAAAGTTAAGTAGAACCCACCCCTGCTTATGTGGTCATGTGACCAGCATGACTATATGCTGAGGCGCACAGAACTCTGTTATTGAAGTGGTATCTATTCATCTACTCACATTTACAGGTTTTTGGACTGCTAGATGGGCAGAAGCTAAGGCAAGTAATGGGAACTCAACCCATCAGGCAGTGCTTGGGTCTCCAACTCAGGCTGTCAGCTTTCCAGCTAACAAACTCAGCATCTTTAATCGCTGAGCCATTATGCCCCTTGCAAATATGTTAATAGCAGCTTCAACTCTGAGTGTTAAACTTTACACATCATGCATAAAACCCCAACCCAACTCAAAACCTTTCTAGGAAAAACACCTGCATGGAATTCTCACTGACTGTTGGAGAGAAAAATGGAAAAAGCAGAGATACGATTGGAATAGGGTGCCCTGGAAACAAAACACAGTTGGCCAATTGTGCAAAAACACCCCACTCTGCAAAATTTTGTTAACTCCCACTTATATTAAGGCCATGCGGACGTTGAAGCAGTCTGTTGGAAAATGCTACACTTACCCCCTCGGTACGTCTTCCAAGTATAATATTTGCCCCGAAAGGGGATGTGATCAAATTCTGCACACTGAACCTCTCGGAAGTCTTTTGACCCAGGAGGACAATCCTAAAGCAGGGTAAGAATCAAGGAAGAAAGGAAAATCCCAGGATTATTATCAACAGCTGGGTTTGGTTATGTCCACCAATGCATGGATGGTAAAGCTATTTCTGGCTCCTAATCAAAAACATCATGATGGTGAAATAAACATATTTGGTTGTTAGGATGGAGCTTAATCTTGAAATGTAGGGTCTACAGGAAAAGTGTTGGTTTTTTTTTGGCATTGAGATATATTCAAATAGAAAGTAAAACTATTTGTGACTCTTAACTAATAGATGAAAAAAATGCTACACACAGGAAGTCCTTGACTTACAACCATTTGCTTGTACAACAGAACTGAAAAAAGTGACTTACGACCAGTCCTTGCACTTTCAACCGTTGTAGCCTCCCCATGGTCACACGATCAAAATTTGGGCGCTTGGCAACCAGCATGTATGTATAATGGTAGCAGCATCCCCGGTAGGGGTGAAATGTAAAATTTGTTACTACCGGTTCTGTGGGCGTGGCTTGGTGGGGGTGGGTGGGTAATGTGACTGGGTAGGCGTGGCCAACTTTTTTTTAAAAAAACTTTTCAAAGGATTTTTTCTAATGCTTTGAAAAGCCTCTGCCGATCAGGAAACTCAGCTGGGATCGTCAGAGACTTTTCAAAGCATTTTTTTACCACCTCTTCGGCCAAGAGGTTTGAAAATGCTTTGAAAAGCCTCTGATGATCCCAGCTGAGCCACGCGATCATCAGAGGCTTTTTTTTTTTACTTTTAAAAGCATTTTTTCGTCGGAAGAGGTTGTAGAAAAAATGCTTTTAAAAGTAAAAAAAAAAAAGCCTCTGATGATTGTGCGGCTCAGCTGGGTATGGGGGGAGGGCCTGCAGGGATTTTTGCTACCAGTTCTCCGAACCACCCGCCGCCATCGCTACCGGATCAGGCGATCCGGTCCAAACCGGGAGCATTTCATCCCTGATCCCAGGGTTATGTGAGCAGCATTTGTGACCTTCCCAGACAGCGTCCGACAAGCAAAGCCAATGGGGGGGAGCCAGAGTCACTTAATGACTGCATGATTCACTTCACAACTTTAGTGATCCACTTAACAACTGTGGCAAAAAAAGGTCGTAACACGAGGCACAACTCACTTTGACCACCACCTTGCTTAGCAACAGAAATTCTTGTCCCAGTTGTGGTTGTAAGTTGAAGACTACCTGTACAAGGAATTCTGTGGCCGAGCATGCAGACAATTTTATGGGTTCACATAATGGACCAGTGATGGCTAACTTTTTTGCCATCGCATGCCAAAAGTGAGGGGAGCGCGGGGTGATCACATTCGCGTGTGCCCACACGCATACTTGCCCCCCCCATTGCTCCCCCCACTTTTGGCACGCAATGGCATGGTGGGTCCGGTAGGCCCATTTTTCTGCCCTCCCTAGCCTCCAGAGCCTTTCTAGGACCCTGGGAAGGGCGAAAATGGCCTTCCCCACTCCCCTGGACACCCTCCGGAGGCTGGAAATGGCCAGTTTGCCAACTTCCGGTGGGCCCAGAAGACCTGAAAATCAGCTGGTGGAGCTGAGCTCGCGTGCCCACTGATACGGCTCTGCGTGCCACCTGTGGCATGCGTGCCATAGGTTCGCCATCACGGTAATAGACTGAAGCATTAATTAGTCAAGTGCTCTAGATCAGGGGTCTCCAACCTTGGCAACTTTAAGACTTGTGGACTTCAACAAAGCAAAGCTGGCTGAGGAACTCTGGGAGTTGAAGTCCACAAGTCTTAAAGTTGCCAAGGTTGGAGACCCCTGATCTAGATTCACACACTGCATAGCCCCAAAACAAAAGCATAAACACAAAACTAAACTAAACCCCCGTGCCACCAACTGAAGTTAAAACTGACCGCACTTAGTATTTTGAATGAATGCAGACATGATGTTTTTAACTGCTCTGATTAAGCATTTGTGAACACAACAATCTCTAATGGACGTATTCTGGGAATATACAACACAGGGAAACTGGTGCCTCTCACAGCTCTATAAAAGGGTCATTTTGATAATCATTTCCCCCAAAGACTGATTTTAAATTTCAAAATATTGCCGGGGGGAGGTGGGGAAACAAGCTGTTTGGTGCAGTTTTGAGAACACTTGTAGCAGGCATAGTGGGAGGTGCAGACAGGGTAAAGTTGCAACTCCACATTATTAAGCAACAGTTTGGAGCAAGGATTAATATGGTGAATTATCTTTCAACCAAAATGACTCATGAAGTTTGAAGAATATGAATTCCCACCAGCTGGCCAACCCAAAATTCCTTATAGCTAAATGCAATTTCAGGCAGCATCAAAGAAGTGCAGTTTGCAAGTATGGGAAGTATTAGCGGTTCCGATGCCAGTTTAGGTATCGTGTCTGGTTCTGAGCATCCACTTTTAAGAAGGATTCAGAAAAAAACCAGAACTGTTTCAGAGAAGAGCAAAAAGGATGCATGGAAATGGATGGAACTATGTTCTGCTAGGAAAGTAGGAAGTTTAGTCTAGAGCGGGGGGGGGGGTCAAACTCACAACCCACGAGCCGGATGCGTCACGTGCTGGCCACGCCCATGCCCGGTTTAGCAAAGGGGGAAAAAAGGTCCCGATACGTCACGTGATGCTGCCGTGACGACATGAGTTTGACACCCCTGTTCTAGAGCAATGTTTCTCAACCTATGCAATATGAAGATGTGTGGACTACATCTCCCAGATTTCCCCAGCAGCATACTGGTTGGGGAATTCTGGGAAATGTAGTCCAAATATCTTCATGTTGCCAAGCTTGAGAAACACTAGCCTGAAGAAGAAAAGACCAAGGAGGATGTATGTGTTGATCTATCTATCTTTCTTTCTTTCTTTCTTTCTTTCTTTCTTTCTTTCTTTCTTTCTTTCTTTCTTTCTTTCTTTCTTTCTTTCTTTCTTTTTTTTTCTTTCTTTCTTTTTCTTTCCTTCCTTCCTTCTTTCTTTCTTCTTTCTTTCTTCCTTCCTTCCCTCCTCCTTTCTTTCTTCCCTCTCTCTCTCTCTCTCTCTCTCTCTCTCTCTCTCTCTCTCCCTCCCTCCCTCCCTCCCTCCCTTCCTTCCTTCCTTCCTTCCTTCCTTTCTTTTTATTTTCTATAACTCCTCAGGTACCTGAAACAATGTCAGAAAATAGGCCCAGACTATTCTGTATCACATGGAATAGTGTGCAGAGCCTGGAATAATGGTTTTAAAATACAGGAAGGCTGATTCACTTGAGTATTAGAGAGAGAGAAAAAAAGAGAAGCTCAAAAGAGAAGCTTAATTTCCCAGGAAAGAGGAGGGCCCTCCTCCTCCAGATGTGTCTGACAGACACTACACATCATTGTCTGGGGATGACTTAATATGAATTCCTGCACTGAGAAAGAGTGTTAGACTTGATGGCCTAAACAGTTTTTCCGGCTCTAAATTTCTAGGATGCTGCACAGTGTTTTTTGTGGTTAGTGTTACTCACATCAACGTTACACGACCGGTAGCGCTTTCGTTCCCCTAGGCAATACCTTCCTCCAATGGTTGGCCTTTTGAAACAAAAACAAAAAAAAAAAAAGAAAAGGGAAAGAATGCATCATTGTGGGCCCACAGGGCTATGCCCAGAGGCTGCACCGAATGTTGACAGTGGACCGCTTACCTTGGACTGTCGCAATAGCGAGTGGATGAGGAAACACCTCCCCCGCAGGTCCGGCTGCACTCTCCCCAGGGTGACCAGGTGCCCCATGCTCCATCCACCCCTTCTGGCCGCATGCCAAAAGGTACGCATTCCCGCTTGTAGCACCACTGAGTAGGGTGGACGGTGAGAAAAAACACAGGCAATATTACAGAAACCCAACGTGGTTATTCATAATCCTATTGCTTTAGTCCTCGAGTTACAACCAGATTTGAGACCAGGTTGCTAAGCCAAGGTGTCAACTTCTCTAGGATCTGTTGGACCAGGTTGATGTGCTTGGAACAGTGATGCAGTTTTATCATCTTTTTTGGTCATGGTTGTTAAGCGAACCACTTCAGTTTTGTTTTGTTTTTTGCTTTAATTTATACGCCGCCCTTCTCCGGAGACTCAGGGCGGCTTACAATGCGTTAAGCAATAGCCTTCATACTTTTGTATATTTATACAAAGTCAGCTTATTGCCCCCACAAACTGGGTCCTCATTTCACCTACCTTTGAAAGGATGGAAGGCTGAGTCAACCTTGAGCCTGGTGAGATTTGAACTTGCAGTAATTGCAAGCAGCAGATGTTAATAACAGTGCTTTAGTCCACTGTACTACAGGCTCTTCTTAAGTTAAGTTAAGGGAATCACGGGGTCATTAAGCAAATTCGGCTTCCCTTGTTGTTGAATACGTTTTTATTGGGTTATAAAGTATTATAAAATACAAAATACAAAAGCAAAGAAGAGGACAGGGAGAGGGAAGGGGAAAGGGCAAAGAAAAGTGTGGGAGGGTAGGAAAGAAAAAGAAGCACTGACTTCCGATTCCATCTGTTACCGTAGAATAAGGCATTAACAACAAATCACAACTTCTTGTTTTACTATAATAGTATGAACCAGTCGTTTCTACAAAAGTCTATCAGTCTAATCTGTAAAACCCAGAATCAAAGTTTCATTCTTTTCCACATCAAGCACATAGTTCAGAAGTGGTTTCCACATGGAAACAAAAGTACTTGTATGTTCTTTTCTTTGAGCAGAGTAGTCAGTTTTGCCATTTCAGCCAACTCCATCTGGCTGAAATCTGGCTTCCCTCGTTGACTTTGCTTGTTGGAAGCCAGCTGGGAAGGTCAGAAATGGTAATCATATGACCGCAACCCTCATAAATACATGCTAGTTGTGAAGCACACAAATTTTGATCACATGATTGTGGGGATGCTGTGATGGTCATAAGTGCTAGGAATGGTTGTAAGTCACTTTTTGGAGTGCTGTTGTCACTTCAGTCACTAAATGAATGGTTGTATATCGAGGACTATCTGAACCCTTGAATATGAGACATATGCTTTACCCCCAGCTCCTCGAGGTTCCCAATCCCCACTGTTTTGAATATAGATCTGATTTATCAACAAAACAAAACAAAACAAAACAAAACAGGAAGCCATTTCAAATTGGCTCATTTGTTACAGGGAGTCACAGTACTAGGTAGAAGTATTTTTGTGGTCCCAGCTTAGGTAAAATTGGAACCTTCTGCATGCAAAGACTAGATCCGCTACTACTGAGCAATGAGCCTTTACTGTACTACCCTGTTTCCCCCAAAATAAGACATCCCCTGATAATAAGCCCAATTGGGCTTTTGAGCGCATGGCAATAAGGCCAAGCACTTATTTCAGGGTTCAAAAAAATATAAGACAGGGCCTTATTTTCAGGGAAACACGATAATTAGATCAGTGTTAAATTTAAATTTACTGGCAAAGAAATAAAGGGAGACTAGTATAGCTATTTCCAGCTTTTTAGCACTCATCAGCTAGCCATACCCTTCTGGAATTCGAACCATGAGTCCTTCGGGAGAAGGGCGGTATAGAAATCTAATAAATCAAATCAAACCATTAGTAAGATCAGTGTTTTTCAAACTTGGCAATTGGAAGATATATGAACTTCATGTTGGCTGGGGAATTCTGGGAGTTGCAGTCCACACATCTTCTAGTGCCCAGGTCTGAGATGCTTATCCCTTCCTGATATCGTGGTTTTTCCTTACCCCCTTTTCAATGGTATTAGTCTGGCATATGGTCCCTTCTGCAGCTGGAATACTGTTGGTAATACACCGGTTGCTCTTGCTAAGACACCACAGCTCATTGCAAACTTCCTGGATGACAAACAAAATAACAATTGGTGGATTGTAGGAACAGGAAAAGAGAGAGTGCCAAGAAGAGTAATGGGGTGGGATATGGAGCTGAGTGAATTCAGTTTTGGTTTAGCTGACTTTTTCATTTTTCCAGCCATAAGTAGTTTTGAATCAATTGTTTCAGCCTTGATTTATGCATGTTTTTAATTTTTTTCCCTGGAAACTCACATGATTTTTTTGCAGATTGTCCAAGGATCATTTTACAGGCAATTTCTGCATATTTCTGCATTAGATTTTTCTAATCCACTGTCTTCGATAATCTGCATTTTCTCCTTATAAACATTCATTAAAATGCAATTCTTGAATTTACAAAATTTGGAAAAGTAGAGTTTTCAGTATGTAAGCGTCTTCTTCAGAAACAACAGACTGCATAAGTTTGCATCAACATAAACTCAAGCTAATTGCTTCCCTAGCTATTTGTAGATCTGAATTAAGAATGGGCGTACTGATAACAATCTTTCAGTTATCTGAAATAAGCAGAAAAATGGTTTTCAAAACCGCCACAAATAAACATGAAGTTAGCCCTAAAGACAAATGCAAATTTAGAGCGTACGGATTATAGCAATAAATAATCAAAACAGGTTTGTTCTATACAGTATAAGGATATGTTCATTTTCCCGTATGTGGCCACCTTTATTCAGCACACTTACTCTGTGAACATGAATATGTTTTTTTTAAATGAATCAGGTCCAAAAGACGAAATGCAAAACAATACAGGTAATCCTCAATTTATGATCATAATTGGGGTCAGAATTTCCATTGCTAAGGCAGGCAGTGGTTAAGAGAGTCACACCCAAATTTACAACCTTGTTTGTCATGGTTGCTAAGAGAATCACTGCAGTTAAGTCAGGGGTGTCAAACTCAAGGCCTGCAGGCTGCATCGGCCTGCGGGATGCTTAGATCTGGCCTGCAGGGTCACCCTGGAAACAGCGAGGGACCGGCCCATGGTGCCTCTGCCAGTGAAAATGGAGTTCGGGAGGGCCGCATGTACATAGCAGGAGGCCATCGCAGCCCTTGCGAGCTCCGTTTTCACTGGTAGAGGGCAGAGGTGGGTTCTAATTTTTTTTACTACTGGTTCTGTGGGCGTGGCTTATTTTGTGGGCGTGGCTCGATGGTCATGTGACAATTATTTAGGATTTAGCAGAGGTACTGGTCTACCAGGCTTTTAACTGCTTGCAGAGCTGTACCGGTCTACCCATTTATTTTTGCAGGCACTGATCTACTCATGTATTTTTGCAGGCACTGATCTACTCATGTATTTTTGCAGGCACTGGTCTACTCATTGGTTTCCTTTAACACTGATCAGCTGTAGGGCGGCCCTTTGAAGTGGCAAGAGTTTAAACAGTTTTTTTCCCTCTAGCCATCAGCTGGGACTCAGGAGGCAGCAATAGAGTGGGGGTGGGGCCAAATAAAAGGTAAGAATAATGCGGTGGGGGGTGGCGGGGGGGCAGAACCGCTTCGGTGACATCATATTGTCACCGCTACCGGCTCGGGAGAACCGGGCTGAATCGGGAGGAACCTTCCACTGGTAGAGGGTTACAGGAGGCTGTTGCAGCCAGAAACAGAGCTCGGGACCCTGTTTTCGCTGGCAGAGCGCTCGGGCTACCACAGACGCACCCGACATGAATGATGTTGAGCTGGCCATGTCCACCCTGGCCCCACGAGGTCAAACACAACCCTGATGTGGCCCTCAATGAAATCGAGTTTGACACCCCTGAGTTAAGTGAATTATGTGGTTGTAAAGCAGATCAGGCTTGCCCCATTGACTTTGCTTGTCAGAAGCTGTCTGGGAAGGCCACAAATGATCGCATGACTCTGAGATGCTGCTAGCTTCGTAAAATACATGATGGTTGCCTAGTGCCCAAATTTGGATCAGATGTCCATGGGGATTCTGTTTCAGTTGTAGCAGTAGCACTTAGCACTTAGCCTTATATACCGCTTTACAGTTCTTTACAGCCCTCTCTAAGCGGTTTACAGAGTCAAATATTTCCCCCAACAATTTGGGTCCTCATTTTACCCACCTCGGAAGGATGGAAGGCTGAGTCAACCTTGATCCTGGTGGGATTTGAACTGCCAAATTGCAGGCAGCCGGCAGTCAACAGAAGTAGCCTGCAGTACTGCACTCTAACTATTGCGCCACTGTGGCTAAGTGTGAGGAATGGTTCTAAGTCATTCTTTTCAGTGCCATTGTAATTTTGAATATCATTAAACAAATGGTTGTAAGTCAAGGACTACCTGTAAGGTTATTTTTGTAATGAACTACAATTTCTTCCATTTGATAACACACAGCTACAAGTTTTCTGCACATGAATGAATATCACAGGGAAAAGGGTGTGGGCTTATTTTCCATAGTACTGGTAGTCTTCGACTTATGACCACAATGGAGCCTCAACTTTTCTGTTGCTAAGCGAGATAGTTGTTAAGTGAGTTTTGCCCCCATTTTATGACTTTTTCTCACCACATTTGTTAAGTGAATCACTGCAGTTGTTAAATTAGTAACAAGGTTGTTAATTGAACTAGGCTTCCCCATTGACTTTGCTTATCAGAAGGTTGCAAAATGGGATCACATGACCCCCGGGACACTGGAAAAGTCATAAATATGAGTCAGTTTCCATGCATCCAAATTTTGGTCGTGTGACCATGAGGATGTTGTAACGGTTGTTTTGCTCTTCATTGATTTGCTCTTCGTTGGGGACACCGAAATCACTACAAGAAATATTATGTTTTGGCTTCAAGGGATGCACCATCTTCTCTGATTCCTGATAAACTGTTAATCTGATAGGCATAAAAGCATATTACTAAGACTGACCAGAAATAAACAAACATCAGGGGCATTCAATATAGGAAAAAGTTAGCCATAGCTAATAGCTTGAAAACATGCTGCCAACCGTCGTGGTTGATGCAAAAATTGTGACAGTCGCACTTGTGAGTGATGGCAGCTGATTTTAATACCTCTGTTGTGATGCTAAATGAATGCAATGTTCATTAAGTGAACGCCGTGGTTGTTGAGTAAATCCATTGTTTCCTATGGGCAGTTTTTTGCTGGAAACCAGAAGTACACTCTGGTTTTCAGCAAAAACTTCAAAAATTCAGGTCATTGATCATGGGATGCTACAAACAGCCTTTCAACTCTGAAGCTGGCCTGACTGAGGCCATCTTGGAGGCTTCAGTGTTGCCACAATGGTGCTGAGAGATAGGCAGGGGGGAATAGAGATAGCTGGGATTTTGTAGCCAAAACAAAATAGTTTCCCCTGAGAACCAAGGACATTCCCACAGGTGGCTGAAAAGAGGAGTGAAATTTCCAAGCAACCGGGCAGCACTTTGATTGGGCCATGTGACTGACTGTTTGGGAAAGGGGATAAAAACTTTACTTTTAATTAGGTGAAAACCGCGGGAACTTTTAGAGTCGGTTTTCACCAGTCTGTGCCAATATGATATGTCCACTCAACTTGTTCTTTGAGGAACCTACTTGCCTCGGAGTTCTGCTTGCTATGGGTGGATTACTTGGAACCCTGACACAGCCCCAAATGTGAGCCAGTTTTCAAGCATCTAAAATGTGGTCATATGGCCCCAGAGGGAGGGAGCTGGATGTCAGAACTTGGGAATCATAAGTAGCTTTATTAGGATTCGAATGGAAACTAAGTGACTGGTTGTAAGTTGAGGACTACCTCCAATGTTCTTGCCTAACTAAAATTCCTTCCTTCCAACCCCTTGGGAATCAAGAGGAAAAGCAGGAAGGCTTCTCTACCCCATATTTACACTGGCGAGATTTTGTTCCGTACTGAAGCCGGCATTGCTCGTCTGCATCGTAGGCTTGTCCTGGAGCCACTGTAGGGTAGATGAAGTCTTGCTTGGGTGGAGCGTTATTCAGGCAGAGTCCCATTCCAGAGCTAGGGGTAGAGGGAAGGAGCACAGGTTATGAATAACAAGGATTTGGGAGAAAAAAACCCTGGTTTTGGGGGATGAGGAACATTCGATAATGAAGTGAGTCAAGTCTTACTCCAGGAAGCTGGTTATATAATCTCTACTGCATGCTGACCACACAAAGGGGTTGGTCTTCATAGTAATATGAGCTGCCATGAGTTTAGCTGTCTCCCGTCCCCGGGCTCCACAGCTATTTCCAACACCATCATGGTTCATGCCAAACCTGGAAAAGGGGAGAAACGTTATGATTGTTTTTTACATCAGGAAGGGTCTTCCCCATTCAAGGAAGATGGAAACCCAAAATGGGTGCACTAACACTCTTTTAGAAGGCCTTGAAGATGTGGTTCTGCCAGCGGGCCTGGGGAATCCAGAGCAGGATGGAGCCCATTAAATGGCAAGTATGAATGGGTGTTGTCGCCCAGGTGAGGGTGGGTTATTATTTTATTATTTTTCTTTTTTTATTATTTTTCTTTTTATTTCTTTCATATTGTGTTTTTATGTCCTTGTAAGCTGCCTTGGGTCGCCATGTGTTTCTGTTTCTGTTGCTCCCCTCTGGGAGGAGGTTTTGAAGTATTTCTAGCAGGACGACCAGAGTCTGTAACAGCTTTGTCCCTTATGCCATTCATATGCCAAACTCACAAGATTAGTTTCTCTCGTCATGTACATGTATACATACTGTTCTGTCCCCGTATCACACACGCACACAAACAGACAGCTGGGGGTTAAATAAACTGGCAGACAACCAATTCTTCGGATAAGAGGCTTGGCAGCAACCCAGTAGCTGCTTGCCAAGAACTTTACTCATAAACAAGATACACACAGTTCAAGAATTGTCCAGTCCGTAATTAAATCCAAGGCAGATAATGCTGTTTCCAAAGATGCAATGTGACTCGATAGTAGTTAGTTTTGTCCGTCACAGAGTCTGAATGGCCACCTCACCCCCTTTTATACCCTGTGGGGTGTGGTCCAGTGACTCAGCTTAATCTCTGGCACGCCTCTTCTTCTGTTGCGCGCGCTTATCTCTGCGACGCTGCCGAGGATCCAGCCAAGACTCATCTCCCTCATTACTGTCCACCTGTGGCTGCGTGGACGTGCTTGGCCCCAGGCCTATCTCTTGCCCTTCGGCGGACACCGAAGGCATTGCCAGAGAGGAGGGTCCTGGAGAGGGAGGCCTTGCCAACTCCTCTCCTTCACTCTCGGAGTCCTCTCCTGCCAATGACACAGGCTCAGGTAACGGAGCCACAACACATACAAACGAGACTGGGTTGTTTCTCTGTGCCGTATAATATATGTGGGTATATGCATAATTTTGTATTTATTTAGTCATTTTTATGTAATGTAAATTGGAGGTGGTGACCCTTTGAGAGCTGTATGCAACGAAATTTCATTTTAATGTATGCCGATCAGTGTATATGCATCGTGACAATAAAGTTATTCTAAGTCTAAGTTCTAACATAAATTTTCTAAATAAATACATAAATTAGTAGCATGAAAGCTGCTTGCATATGCCACAAGCGCAACAATGGGAGTGGACTCACGTGTGGCCTATCTCGTGAGCAATGGTGAAAGCTGTGGCCAAGCCGAGGTCTTCGTTGATGCTGCAGCTCCTTTCACGTTCACACATCCCACCCACAGGGGCCAATCCTGGAGAAAGAAAAACATTACTGTGGGGAGCAGAAGCGAAGTCGACCCACTGCGTGGCTCTAGCCCACTTCCCAATTTGGTCTTTGTGATTTTAAAATGTTCATTAATTAGCTCATCTGTTAGAGCAGGAGTGGGAACTATGGCCCCCTTTAGGACCTGTGAACTTCAACTCCCAGAATTCTTGAGCCAGTATGGCTGGCTCAGGAATTCTGGGAATTGAAGTCCACAAGTAGCTGCCCACCCCTGTGTTAAAGGTAAGTTAATAGGCATCACCTTAAAAACAACAACACATTTTCCATATTATTAATTATATCAAGGCTATTATATTGCTGCCCTCCAGGCCCCCTACTTGAGAATGTCAGGGTTCCAAAAAACACCCCCAACGAAATCTGTTACAGATTTCATCTACCTCAAGTTGCCACAATGGACAATCCCAGTTCACTATTTCAAACTTTTTGAGAGTCTGAAAGTTTTAATTCAGCCATTCTCTGCAAGCCACAAGTGAGGATGATTGTGATTCTACAAATGCATTTAACTACAAGTCCCAGAACCCTTAGCCAATGTGGCCATGCATACTTCTCCTTAGGCCATGCTACTACGGGTACTATATATAAATCTACTGTACTTCCAGGCCAACTGTATCCAGAAAAGAAACCAGAATTAAAGGTATCAGTAAAAGGAAGACTAGGTTGCCACTTAATTGGTTGCATTCACCCCAAGATGCTATAAACCTTAAATCACATAAGCAAAATTTAATTGCCTTACCCATATAATGGGCCCTTACAAATACAATTTCAGGTAGTCCTTGACTTATGACCAGAATGGACCCAGTAAAGTGACTGCTGCAGTCATTAATCAAACATTGCAGTCATTAAGTAAACTCATTGTCCGCTATTGGGCATGCTCTACTTATGTCATGCTCTACTTATGTTTATGGGATTGGGTAGAGACAAAGGATGAAAATGATGCAATTTATATGCATGATGACCCAACTGCTAAGTTTTCATAATGACATCATGAAGCACATATTGTCATGTTGACAGCGGTATTTATCTCCAAACCTGGCAACTTTAAAACTTGTGAACTTCAACTTCCAGTATTCCCCAGAGAGCATGGCCTGCTAAGGAATTCTGGGAGTTGAAGTCCACAAGTCTTAAAGTTGCCAAGTTTGGAGACTCCTGTGATAGACACTACTGCAAATCAGAGGTGGGTTTCAGCAGGTTCTGACCAGTTCTGGAGAATAGGTAGTGGAAATTTTGAGTAGTTTGGAGAACCGGTAAATACCACCTCTGACTGGCACCTCCCCCATCTATTCTCTGCCTCCCAAGTCCCAGCTGATCGGGAGGAAATGGGGATTTGCAGTAACCTTCCCCTGGAGTGGGGTGGGAATGGAGATTTTAGAGTAACCTTCCCCTGGAGTGGGAAGGGAATGGACATTTTACAGTATCCTTCCCCTGCCACGCCCACCAAGCCACACCATGCCACGCCCACCGTGCCACGCCCACAGAACCGGCAGTAAAAAAAATTGAATCCCACCACTTTTTCAAACCGCATTTTGGTCGAGTTGTATGATCCCAGCCCAAATAAAATTTTTCCACTTCAAAAAAATCAGCATAAAAAATTAGCATAGGCTATAATGATAAGCCTTTGATGGCACGTTTTGTACCTACCTAGAGTTCCACAGGGTTTGTTTTTGTAAATGCAAATATCATATCTAGAAGGAGGGGAAGAGAGAAGAAACAAAGAAAAATGCCATATTAGATCAGATTCCATTGCACTGATTAAGCTAGCTGTGGTTTCTGCAGGATTATTGCCCGGAAACTAATCACCAAATGAAGAATCTATCAAAACACCACAGCGCGGGTGGGGTACATAAAGCTAAATTTTGACGCCAATATTTGCGTTTTCATCAGTGGAATGTTTACAACCATCTCCTGAAAATAAAGTTTGAATAAAATAAAATGGCCCCTGAAATTTACCATTGAAAGCCAGATGGGTAAATTTGTACCCACCTCACAGGTTTGTTGTTGGGAAAATAGGAGAAGGGAGGAGTATTAGGTATGTGTTTGCTGTGGAATTATTCATAAAAATAATAAAGGCGAGATATAAATAAATCAATAAAAATAAATTGGACCGCTGGGAGGGATTAAAGGAATTTGATTTTAATTGTTGGGAACCACTACCCACCATTATGTTAAGAGCTTTGCTGAGTCTGACCATAGATCCATCAAATTCAACATCCCAAATTTTCCTGTGACTAACTTCAGGGAGAAAAACAAGCAGACCATGAAAGAAAGAACACAGGTAACCCAGTGATGAAATGTAAAATTTGTTACTACTGGTTTTGTGGGCGTGGCTTGGTGGTTGTGGGGTAACGTGACTGGGTGGGCGTGGCTAACTTTAAAAAAAAACTTTTAAAACCATTTTTTTACAACCTCTTTGGCTGAAGAGGTTGTAAAAAAATGCTTTTAAAAGCTTCTGATGATCCCAGCTGAGCCGCGCGATCATCAGAGGCTTTTTTTTTTAAAAGCATTTTTTCGGCCGAAGAGGTTGTAGAAAAAATGCTTTTAAAAATAAAAAAAAAAGGCTCTGATGAATGTGCGGCTCAGCTGGGCGGGGGTGGGTGGGGCAGGGATTTTTGCTACTGGTTTTCCAAACCACCTGCCCCCATCGCTACCGGATTGGGTGATCTGGTCCGAACCGGGAGCATTTCACCCCTGAGGTAGCCCTCAATTTTCAACCACAATTGGGAACTGAATTTCCACTGCTAAGCAAGGTGAGTGAGTAAGTAAGGTTATTAAATAAGTGAGTGGCACTTGATTTTACCAACGTTTTCCCCATGGTTGTTAAGCGAATCACTGCAGTAGCTGTGAATCACACGGTCATTAAGCGAAAAATCCACCATTGATTTTGCTTGTTGGAAGCTGGCTGGGAACATTGCAAATGGTGATCATAAGATACCAGGGCATTGCAACCATCGTAAATGCATTCTGGTTTCCAAGCGCCCAAATTTTGATCACGTGACCACAGGTATGCTGTGACAATTGTAAGCGTGAGGACTGGCTGTAAATCGCTTGTTGTAACTTTGAAAAGTCACTAAATGAATGGTTCCAAGTCAAGGACTACCTGTGCTTTGCTAAACTGCTGGTTAGAGGCAGAGGATTGAAAACCGGGTCTTGGAGAAGTTATGCTTTTCCTGGGAATTTGGTAAACTTTGTGATGGCACAACTTCAGGTCAAGGTGATAGTAACTTGAACTTAAGGCTTCCCCCTCTGCTCAGTTAAGGCTCTCCACCCCTCTGAGCATCAGCAAAAAAAAAAAAGAGAGAGAGAGATACAGGTAGTCCTCGACTTACAACCATTCACTTATTGACCATTTAGGAGCCTTGGTGGCGCAGTAGACTAAACTGCTGTTAAAGTAGCACTTAGCTGCCAGCTGCCTGCAATTACTGCGAGTTCAATTCTCACCAGGCTCAAGGTTGACTCAGCCTTCCATCCTTCCGAGGTAGGTAAAATGAGGACCCAGTTTGTGGAAGCAATAAGCTGACTTTGTATAAAATAGAACACCACTTCGGGGGGTGGGGGGTGGGGGGGGCCAAAAAGCCCTACTAAGCAGGTATATACAAAAGTATGAAGGCTATTGCTTAATGCATTGTAAGCCACCCTGAGTCTCTGGAGAAGGGCGGCATATAAATCGAACTAATAAATAATAAATAAATAAATTTAAAACTGAAAAAAAGTGACTTATGACCGTTTTTCACACTTACGACCATTGCAGCATGCTCATGGTCACGTGAACAAAACTCAAGACGCCTGGCAACTGATTCGTATGTATGATGGTTGCAATGTCCCGGGGTTGTGTGATCACCTTTTGCAACCTTCTGACAAGCAAAGTCAGTGGAGTCCCAAAGGTGCTTTTTCAAGAGGTTTTTCTTTGAAGAAGTTTTGCTTCTCATCCAAGAAGCTTCTTCAGCTCTGACTGGATGGTGGGGTCCTTGCATTCTTTTAGAGAGTCATTTCAGGGTCACCTGAGTGGTGCAAATGGGTGTGGAGCCTTTTTGGAACTGTTGAAAAAGTCTTCCATTCCCCACCATCCAGTCAGAGCTGAAGAAGCTTCTTGGATGAGAAGTGAAACGCCTTCAAAGAAAGCCCAAGAAATCCAGTTGCCTCTTGAAAAAAGCACCTTTGGGACAACCATGACCTGGATGACTGAGAATCTCCATAGACATTTAAAGTCAGTGCAGAAGTCATGTTCAATTAACAACCATGTCATTAATTTAACAATCGCAATGCTTCACTTAACAACTGTGGCAAGAAAGATCGTAAAATGGGGCAAAATTCACTGTTGTACAACTATCTCGCTTAGCAACAGAAATGTTGGGCTCAATTGTGGTCGTAAGTCGGGGACTATCCGTACTGGCATGAAAGTTGCTCTCCTTATTGCTGATCTCTCTCCAGCCTCAACCGCCTCTCTTCTTAGTCATTGCCAGTTCCCTGATTTTCCTCCAAAGTAACAGGGAAGAAGTTTAAACAGATTTTACATATCCTGAGACTGACAATGTAGGAGGAAATGGGAAAAAAACATTGCAGCCAAGGATGACTTAAGCCTATCTTACTCATGGGCTAGGGATGGGATGAAGCCAATGTTATGGGGCTGCCACATGTTTATGCCTTGGTTATGGGCAAGAAGGAAAAGGCCACGAATCTCTGTTGACGATCGAAGATAGACAGACATGGGATCAGTGGTTGGATTCACCGGTTCGGCTCAGTTTGGGCGAACTGGTAATTAAATTGCTTGCTGGCCCCACCTCTCCCTGCCCCGCCCCTTCCAGGTGTCCCCACATGCCCCATTTTGGCTCCCAGGTAAGTGCAGGGAGGCCTCCTAGGCCCAAAATGAGGCACGGTGTGTGTGTGTGTGTGTGCAGAGCCCCCTCCTCCCACAGCCTGTTTTTACTCCTAGGAGGCTTCAGGGAGGCCTCCTAGGCCCAAAACAGGGTGCAGGGGGGGGGATGCCCTGCGGCCACCCCACGGACTGTTTTCATTCCCAGGAGGCTTCAGGGAGGCCTACTATGAGATGGTATGTCAGGGATACCCAACAGAAGCAAGGAAATTGTGAATACATTTTCCTCTCTTGCGCTGAGCCAGACAGAGCGGGAGAAACTGGCAGCCATGTCTTTAAAGACGGGAAATTGTACCCAAATCACTGTAAAAGGAGACGTACTATTCCAAAACTTGTTTGATTTTAAGATTTTCATTCACTGGAAGGGTAAAGAATTGCCACCAAATTATTCTGTTCATCTGGATTTTTTTTTTTTTTGGTCAACAGGTGAGTTTTCTTTTTCTTTTTCTTTTTGCAAATTTAAAATTCATTACTTCTTATTTGATTTTACTATGGTTTTTTTTTTTTTTAATGTCTGGTTGAAAATTCATAGGTGTTAACGAGGTGCACTTCTCCAAAACAGAACTCCCTCTTTGTACGCTGTTTTGAAAAGAACACCATATTGCAAATGTCAGAAAGGCAGATTCTATTTCAGTTCATGTAATATTTTGGGAAATTCAAATTAAACAGGTTTCCTCTGAAAGAAACTTGAGCAATTGTTATCCAACTGACCACTGCAACATCATGGTTGTCATGCATCCTTGTAATAGCCTATAAACCCTTGCAAACAACACGGTCAAACTTAGCATCCTTAATAGCTGCCACTCCAGATATTGGTTCTTCCTTTTTCCTGAAACTTTACCTCATTTGATACCGCTGCAAAATTTTGTGGGGGCTACAAATGGGATATGAATATGGGCAGATGGGCTAAACCCAGGGGTGGGCTCCTGGGGGTTTGGCAGGGTTCGGGCAATCCTCTAGCCAAGGATTTCTGGGGTTCGGTGAACCTCCAAATGCCACCCCTGGCTGGCCACACCCACCCTTCCCTTTCCCGCCCCTCCCACCCCGCCCCTCCCAGGAGTCTCCACGCAGCCCGTTCATCATTCCAGGTAAGTGCAGGGGCCGCACGGAGGGTCTGGGAGGGCAAAAAATGGGCCCACTGGAGGTTCCAGAAGTCCGGAACCGGGCCTGTTTCCAGCCTCTGGAGGGCCTCCAGATCCCAGGGGAAGCTGTTTTCGCCCTCCCGGAGGCTCGAGGAAAGCCACTGGAGCCTGGGGAAGGGCAATCCCCACCATGGTGCAGGTGGCCAACTAGGCCACACCCACCACGGCCATGCCCACCCAGCAACGGGGCAGTGAACCCTTTGCTAAAGGATCTGAAGCCCACCTCTGGCTAAACCTTAATTTTGTAAGTTTCCTGGTTCATCTCTTACTGACATGTGTGCCTTTTGCAAAAACCAAACCAATGAACTCTTTCGCCCTTCAAAAAAAAAAACCAAACTCCAAAGCACAGCAGGATGTTATCTGGAGATGCGGAATTTATGAGGCACAGAGAAGTTTTACAAGGCATTTGGTTTTTCGTCCAAGGTTTGGCTTTGTAAATATGCCCCAGGGACTCAGTGGGAAGACTCACAAGCAATTGCTCAAGCAGTTGTGTTGAAAGACAAGGCTTTCCAAGTTAGCATATTTTTCTTCCCTTCCTTATCTTGCACATCAAGAATGAAGGGAGACAAAAGATATAATTCCCCAGAAAGACGTAGTTCCCCAGAGAAACAGTGGATACCTTGCAGGATTTCAGAGCTGAGTCAGGCAAAGGAGTATTCCAGCAAAAAGTAGGAAAGAAATATGAAGTTTTTATTTCATGAAAGTAAACTACAAGGAAGAGAAGAAACTGTATTTCAGCATAAGCACCACAGATAGTCCTTGACCTTATGACTGCAATTGGGACCAGAGCTTCTGTTGCTAAGCAGGCTGGTCATTAAGTGAATTGCGACTGATTTTATTACTTTTTTTGCTGCGGTGAATTACTGCGGTTGTTAAGTGAATCATGCAATTGTTAAGTAAATTCATGTTCCTTCATTAACATCTCTTGTCTGAAACTGGCTGGGAACATTGCAAATGGTGATCACGTAATGTCAGGATGCTGCAACCACTGTGAATACATGTTGGTTGCCAAGCACCCAAATTCTGATCATGCGATCAGGCGGTGGCTGCAATGGTCATAGCAATAGCACTTAGACTTACTGATATATACCGCTTCATAGTGCTTTACAGCCCTCTCTAAGCAGTTTACAGAGTCAGCATATTGACCCCAACAATTTCACCATGGCCAAGACTGCCTACAAACTAGAAGACAATGGCCGGCGACCTCACTGGTGTCCAAAACAGAGATGGCAAGTTACCATCAACAAAGATATGCAAGCTACGGGCCTGCACCCTGGAGACACAGCTGACCATACAAAGTGGCGTTCAATGATCCGAAAAGCAGACCCTGCACCTGCAGGAATACATTAGGAAAAAGAAGAATAATCTGGGTCCTCATTTTATGGACCTCAGAAGGATGGAAGGCTGAGTCCACCTTGAGCCGGTGAGAATCGAACTGCCAAACTGCTTGCAGCCGGTAGTCAGAAGAAGTAGCCTGCAATACTGCATTCTAACCACTGCACCACCACGGCTCTAAATGCAAGGACTGTTTTTCATCGCCACTTTTTCATTGTCATCATAACTTCAAATGGTCACTAAACAAATACTCATAACTCAAGGGCTGTCTGTATTGGCTTTTCATCCCCATCCACTCCAACTTTACCTCCCCGAAATTAGAGGTTTACCTGGTGATCAAAACCGCAGTATCATGGTTAGCGATGCCGTTGTCAGGAATGGCATTCCCATCACTGCTGAGGCTCACAATAGCCTTCTGCCACTTGCAAAAGCTGTCAAGGGACTTCCCAGCATGATGGTTGATTTCCAGGGATGGCTGGAGAAGATAACAGGTCAGTCTTAACATGAATGATGCTATGAGGAGCTAGTCTATTCATTGATGATCTTTGGAGACCAGTAAAGGAGAAAAATTGTAGCTCAGGGTTCTCATGAGGGGTCCTTGGTGCTATCTGAGCTTGGTTGTTTTCTTGCAGACGTTTATTTTATTTATTTTATTTTATTAAATTTTTATACCACCCTTCTCCCGGAGGACTCAGGGCGGTGTACAGCCAGAGATAAAACCCACAACAATATAAAAGTTAAAAGACGAATTAAAAATATTAAATAATTTGGCCGAAAAAGCTAAAATAAAGACAACCCAATATAATTTCATTATCCAGTTAGGTAATATCATCAGTGCTATTATCACTAGCACTGATGATGTTACCTAATTGGGTAATGAAATGTCTGCAAGAAAACAACCAAGCTCAGAGAGCACCAACCAAGGACCCCTCAATTTTTGAAGAACTTTCCTTGGCACCTTTGTCTGTTTTGGAACATAAGATGGGGCCTCCTTTGCAACTACATTTTGTTATTGGAACTCCCTTCATGTTGACAATCTCCTCCTCCTCCCATATTCCTACATTATCTCCTCATCCTTTCCCACATTATTTGGGTAATTTCTGATTTTCCATAACTAGGAAATTATTATTTCCTGCATTGGAGAGGAAATTATATACGAGCCTTTCCTTCTAAGAACCTCCTCTTTTTTTTATTAGGATCTAAAGGTCATTGCGTTTCTTCAGCTCTCTCTTTTTATTTAGTTCTAGGTCATTTTGAAAATGTTCAGTAGCATGATGGGGGTGAAACCCAAAGATGCTTTTTTAGGAGACAACTGGACTTCCTTCTTTTTTCTTTTGAAGACATTTCGCTTCTCATCCAAGAAGCTTCTTCAGCTTTGACAGGATAGCAGGGTGGATAAAAATCAATGATTTTTTTAAAAAAATCAAAAAAATCAGATTTTTAAAATTTAAATCGGATTTTTTTGATTTAAATCAGATTTTTTTTTTATTTTTATCGAATTTATTTTAATAAAAAGCTTTTGGGGTAAAAATCTATCGTAAGATAGCTTTCTATTTAAGATACATAAATAATTTAGTTTATTCAGCATGAAATGGAGCTTAGTTATGTAGCATGAGGCTGTATATTCTGCAACACTGGGACTATCGGTGAGTCAACAGTGGGTCAAAGGAGTAGCGGAGATGACAGTTGCTCTTTAAAAATTATGATTTAAATCGAGTTGATTTAAATCAAGCCTTTTTACTAGTGATTTAAATCATGATTTAAATTGTGATTTAAATCAACTCGATTTAAATCAAATCCACCCTGCAGGATAGTGAGGAATGGAAGGCTTTATATTCCTTGCAGACAGCTGGTCATTTGCATCCCTTTAGAGGGTCGTTGAAGCACTTGGAGCTTTATCTGTGTCCTGAAAAAGCAGCTTTGGGACAACCATTTATTTATTTTATTTATTTATTTGGTTCGATTTATATGCCGCCCTTTTCCGGAGACTCAGGGTGGCTTACAATGCGTTAAGCAATAGCCTTCATACTTTTGTATATACCTGCTTAGTAGGGCTTTTGGGCCCAGATGTTTATAGAGAATCTCTATAGACTTTTAGCAATACAATTAGGGATGAACACCCTTTGAATGGTGGGGGAGTAGGAATGGTTTTCCAGGGGAAAAATTGCAGACTACAGGAACCAGGAGCATCACTCAGGTGACCTTGAGGACACAGATAAACCTCCATGGGCTTCAACAACCCTCTAAAAGGATGCAAATGACCAGCTTTCTGTAAGGAATATAAATCCTTCCATTCCCCACTGTCCTGTCAGAGCTGAAGACGCTTCTGGGATGAGAAACGTCTTCAAAAGAAAAAACAAAAAAATCCAGTTGCCTCCTGAAAAAAGCACCTTTGGGACAACCACGACCTGGATGACTGAGAATCTCTACAGACGATGAGGGTGAAAACATTTTTCATATATAACTAGATTGTTTTGTGCCTCTGGTCCATCTCTCCAAGAATTAGCCTTGGGATTGGTGATGGTTCTTCACAGTGATCTTCCCTAATATGCCAAACTTGGTGCTGGAGAAGACTCTTGAGAATCCCTTGGACTGCAAGGAGATCAAATCAGTCGATCCTAAAGGAAATAGATCCTGACCGTCCTTTGGAAGCACAGATACTGAAGGTGAGGCTCAGATATTTTGGCCACCAGATGAGAAGAGAGGATTCATTGGAGAAGACTCTGATGTTGGGAAAGATGGAAGGCAAAAGGAGAAGGGGGTGGATGGCAGAGGATGAGAGGGTTAGATAGTGTCAGTGACGCAATGAACATGAATTTGGGCAACTCCAGGAGACAGTGGAAGACAGTGGGGCCTGGTGTGCTATGGTCCATGGGATCACAAAGAGTCGGATACAACTTAGCAACTGAACAACTACAAAATAGTCTTTCATTCCTAATGCTGAATGAATGATCTGCCTGTAGTACAGTGACTGAATGTTACTTTGTAGTATGCCCAGTCTTTATCAAAACACTGTATAGATATATATTTAAAATAATCTACTCCTCCTCCTTGCTTTGGGAATTCCTTCCTTACCTGGTCCTCTGTCAGCAGGATAAGGCGGGTTACCAGAATGTTCACGATATTGCCCAAACTTGAGTCTTGGAAAAGTTTAGCAACCTGACCTCCAGGAAACAAGGAAACACCAGTGTTAAAAAGAAGATGGATTCAGCATCATGACTGATCAGAAATGGCATCCTTTGCAGGATTGGCAGAATATGGAAGAACTTTTCAAGCTAAAATGAGAGGGTAGAGGAATGAGGCATGTTTAAGGGAGATTTTGTGGTTAACCAGATCTGACTTCCACCAATCTGCTCTCCTACCCAGAAGCCTCTTTTCATAAAAGTCAGTCTTCTGTCTCTATCAAGCACCATTGTGGCCCAGCAATAGATTTCCCTGTCCTGGGCATTATCCTCTTTCTTCTAAACTTTGGCTGCTAGCTATGAAAAGCCATGGTGGCACAGTGGTTAAATGCTATTGTTATTACTATGAAGATCTGAGAAAGTACTGGGGACTTGGAAACCTTCAGCTCCATAAAGAACGAATGTGAGAAGGATATGTCAGCCTTTGTAATGAGCTTTTCTCATTGTTTTGCCTTTTGAAGGTCTTTGGCGCGTAACTACCAAAATTCCAACCTAGGAGAGGAATTTGGGGAGCTGTAGTCCTGACATATCCAAATGGCACTAAGTTGAGAATGTCTGGTAAAAAGAAAATGTGGAAATCAATATCCACAAATGAAGCTGCTAGGGATTAGTCAGCTATGGAGACTACTAGGTCACAAAAATGGGAGTAGAAAATTATGGTAATACAGGTAGTCCTCTACTTACAGTAATTCATTTCGTGACCGTTGCAACAGCATTATAAAAAAAAGTGATTTATGAATTCACTTAACAAGTGTCTTGCTTTGCAACAGAAATTTTGGGCTCAATTGTAGTCATAATTCAAGGACTACCCATAGTGTGTGATGGTAAGGTATGTGCGAGTGATCTTGGGAGACAAACCTGCCCCTAAGCTGTGGGTCCTCCTCCTGTCTCCCAAGGGCCTTCCCACATAGCATTCTTGGTTATAATACTTACAATATTCATGATAGCCAGGATGTATTCCTCTATATCTCGCCGGCCATGGTAGCCCACCATCATCTTATCAGCCACCACAAGAGTCTCCACATAACGCTCAGTGCTGACTGACCTCTTCAGAGGCAGTTGTCCCCTTTGAGAAAAGTTGCCCAGGGTCTTCAAAGGGGAGGGTTTCAGTGTCCGCAACCACCAGGGTCTACCTTTCCATGGCTTCTCATCTGCAGGGAAGTAGCGATGACGTCTTTATTTATTTATTTATTTATTATATTTCTATACTGCCTTTCTCCCGTAGGACTCAAGGTGGTGTACAGTCAAGAAAAATATAGATACACAAATATTATAAAATTGCTAGTTAAAATTATTATTATAACATAGTTTGGCCCAATTAAATAGAACCTAAAATTAGATAACATTTTAAAAACATTCACATGTTCATATGTTTAGCCACGCTTGTTGGAACATCAGGGTTTTGAGGGCATGGCGGAAAGCACGGAGATCAGGGATATTTCGTATCTCAGGGGGCAGTTCATTCTAAAGGGTTGGAGAAGGCCCTCCCCCTGGGAGTCGCCAGTCAGCATAATTTGACTGACGGTACCCTGAGTAGTCCCTCCCTGCGAGAACGAACTGGTCGGTGGGAGGCTATTGGTGGCAAAAGACGGTCTTGTAGGTACCCAGGTCCTAAGCCATGGAGCGCTTTAAAGGTGATAACTAACATTCAATTTAGCATTCTCTCTTCTTCCTCTCCCCTCGGACCCCCCCAATACTTCGCAAAACAAAACCAATTGACTTCTTATGCCTAAAATTGCTTCCAAAAGAACACATTCAACAAATTCAACGATAAACCATCATGGTGGGTGGCCTGGTTTTAGGTTAATGCCAAAAGAATCCTTGTGAAAGGACAGGGCGGGCATGCTTGGTCAGCAGTGGGAGCAAGAAGATTGTGAAGGTCAGTTAGGGCAGCAAAGGCTGTGGAATGCAGCGGGCCAAAAGAGCATAGATGGGCAGAGAGGTAGGTGGATGGGGGGGAGTTAAAAGACCCCTGCAGTCATAACTGTGGCTGCCAAGCCACCAAACTATGATCACATGATCGTGGGGTCATTGCAATGGCCATAACTTCATTGACTGGTGGTAAGTCCCTTTCTTCAGTGCTGCTGTAATGGCTGCCGAACAAATGGTCGTAAGTCGAGGACTATCTGTAATATACAGGAGTAGAGAGCTTCAAAAAGAAACATTCTGTCCTGAGGCCTCCCAAAAAATTAAGTGCTGGGCATTTTAGTGTTTTAATATATGCCCAAGAAAGCTGACCAGTGACGCCTGTGGTCATGTTACATATAGTCCTCGACTTACAACAGTTTGTTTAGTGACTATTCAAAGTTACAATAACACTAAAAAAAAGTGACGTTTTTCAAACTTACGACCAGCATCCCCATGATCATGTGATCAAAATTCAAATGTTTGGCAACTGATTCATATTTATGATGGTTGCAGTGTCCCGGGATCATGTGGTCCCCTTCTGCGACCTTCTGACAAGCAAAGTCAATGGGGAAGCCAGGTTCATTTAACAACAATGGAACAGTTGCATGATCCATTTAACAACACTAGCAAGAAAGGTTGTAAAATGGGGCAAAACTCACTTAACAAATGCCTCACTTAACAACAGAAATTTTGGGCTGAATTGTGGTCCGTCTATAAATGGGCAGTTTCCAAATCTGATAAGTATATAACAAATAAAAGGTAAGTATAGATATCACTAAGAAGTTGTTACTGTAAATAATGAGGAATCAAATGATTAAATCTGTGGATAATTTCCTTCACAAAAACTAAATGCTCTTTCCTCCAGATGCCACCAGAAATCAAGTGGTTTGCTGTTCACCCTCAAAAGCAGATTGTCAGCTCTGGAAGCCATCTTTCTCTTTGGATTTTCAGGACTGCCACATTTAATGCACAGGCCTGCTGTGGGAAAGTGGGAAGGGGTTGCATGGAGTGGGTAGAGATATATAGCCACAACAACATTCTTTCCTCTGGGAGTCAAGGACATTCACCCTGCACCTGGAGAGGCGTGACTGGGAAACATCTCCAGTTCAGAGGTGGGCTGCTGCCGGTTCGCACCGGTTCGAGGAAACTGGTAGTTAAGATTCTGCGCAGTTCAGTGAACCAGCAAATCCTACCACTGGCTGGCCCTACCCCCACTCAGGTTTTGGCCTGTTTCTAGGCTGTTTTTCAGGGCAGAAACAGCCTGGAAAACGGCCTGAAAATGGCCCCAAAACCAGCCTGAAAACTGTCCCAAAAACGGCCAAAAACAGGCTGAAAAATGAGCGGGGGTGGGGCCAGCAGTGGTGGGATTAGCCCCAACCGGCTGAATCCTACCTCTGCCTTTGAGGCGAGTGGTTGGGAGGTGGGGCTGGGTGTGATGAGTGACATCACCCACCCAGTCACATGACCAACTGGCCATGCCTAACCAGCCAGAGAACCAGTTGTTAAGTTAAGTCCCACCACTGCTCCAGTTGGGACAGTGGATTGATTGGACCATGTGATAGACATATGGGTGCAGGGGAAGGGACTTTGACTTTCCTTTGGGTGGGAAAAACCCGGGAGACTTTCAGATTTGGGTTTTCCCAGATGTGCCAATATGTCATCTCTAATAAAATGGAACTTTGAGGGAATGCCTACCTCGGAGTCTTATTCGTTTGGGGGGGGTGTTACTTGGAACTTGACACAGACTTCCTTTGGCCTATTTGGATTAGCCATTATTATTCAGAAAGAGGCATGCATGTTGGATTTTGCATGAAACATCAACAGTAAAACCAAATCTGGAATGAGAGGCAAGGAAGGCGGTGTTTGATGGTAAGGACCTGAATGCAAAGCGCCCACTTCTTGTTCCAAGATTACATTTGTCCAGTAGTTCTTGTTTTCCAAGAAACAAATTGGAAACAGATTGGGAACTCTATTTCAGCCGGGGAATATAACGCAGCATCAATACACAAAGGGTAAGCTTGGCAGCTTTAATGTGAAAAAAATGTCAGACATCCAAGGTCAGCTGGCTCGCTCTCCTCTCCTCCTTCCGGAAACTGGGAATCTAATCCTATGAATTCCAGCATCATAATTTAGAGAGGTGGTATGTGTCTCTTTCCCTTCTCCCTGGCCGCATTTCAAATCCACAACTACATCCTCAAACCAAATGTCTGCTGGAGTAAAACATTTTAAAACTAGCTGGATGGCTTTTAAAGTTTCTGCCTTAATGTTATTGACATTTGTGGTGTCTCCTACATTTAATCTAATCCAGCCTATTAACTACCCTGAATTTAACGCGAAGGAAAAAAAAATAAGTGTGGCTTTGTGGTTGCCAATAGGAACTTGAATAAGTCTTACATGTTGATAATAACCTTCTGTTGCCCTCAGCCTCTCTCACTTTGCATAATTTTTGTGTGCTTTGCTAATCATAGGAAGGGTAGAAAATATAAGAATGTTCCAAGAACTTCCCCCCTCCTTTAAGTCTTAGTTCTCTCTCTACATAATTTCAGATAATAAGCATCCAAATGTCCTTTAAAGCACATTTTAAAAAAGAAAGAAGAATGAGGGCTAGAAACTTGTTTATTCTAAGTATAAAAATATAATAGAAATCACAATAAGACATTTCTTCATCAAATGCAGTCAAATAGAGGTCCTACCTAACACACCACAAGCTGTGTCCATATGTGGGTGCTGGAGAGACGATCGTTTGTAGATCACATGAGGGCTTCCTTCTCTTCCTTGTTCCTCACTGATATTGTCCCCAAGTGTCAGGGGTTCAATAAAATACTCATCATCTTCTGCAATTATCACACCATGCTGGAACAAAGAAAGGCAGGAAACTGCGTGCTTGCATTCAATAAAAAGAACACAATATCTATGGAGATTCTCAGTCATCCAATTCATGGTTGTCCCAAAGGTGCTTTTTCCAAGAGGCAACTGGACTTTCTTTGTTTTTTTCCTTGAAGACATTTTGCTTCTCATCCAAGAAGCTTCTTCAGTTCTGACTGAAGATCTGGCTCTTAGAACTGAAGAAGCTTCTTGGGTGAAAAGTAAAACCTTCCTCTTCAGGGAAAAAACAGAGAAAGTCCAGTTGCCTCTTGGAAAAAAACACCTTTGAGACAACACAATTAATAGGTAAAGGTAAAAGTTCCCCTTGCTCATATGTGCTAGTCGTTCCCAACTCTAGGGGGCAATGCTCATCTCTGTTTCAAAGCCGAAGAGCCAGTGCTGTCCAAAGACGTCTCCGTGGTCATGTGGCTGGCATGACTAAACACCAAAGGCTCACAAAACGCTGTTACCTTCCCACCAAAGGTGGTCCCTATTTTTCTACTTGCATTTTTTACGTGCTTTCGAACTGCTAGGTTGGCAGAAGCTGGGACAAGTAACGGGAGCTCACCCCGTTACGCAGCACTAGGGATTCGAACTGCTGAACTGCCGACCTTTCAATTGACAAGCTCAGTGTCTTAGCCACTGAGCCACCGAGTCCCTTTACAATTAATAGATTCAATCTAATGTCTCTGTTCTCCCACTTTCTTTAAGTGGGGTGGTTTTGAGATGCTGACTTGGTTATTTTTTTAGATTGTTTTGCCTGCTCAGGGCAGGATATGTATCTATGTAACACTCCCTCAACTTATTTCCCCGCACAACAACACTCCTATGAAATAGGCTGGGGACAAAAGAAGTGAAATAGGCTGGGGACAAAAGAAGAAGAAGTCCAAGGTCACCAAATAAGCTTCTACAGCAGATAGTGGATTTGAACCCATGTCTCCTAGTGTCAGTCCAGCACCCTGTTGACAGGGAAGAAAATTGAGAAAGCAAAAATCTAGAGAGAAAAAGGACATGAATTGTATACCAGATATATGCTGGCAGACAATTAGCTCATCAAGGTCTTACAACTTAGACGGCTTTCTCAATTTCAGTCTGATTTTTTGGGGAGGGGGTGGGTATTACAAGAAAAGCATCTGGAAAGGCTTAAAGGCCTGAATAGGTACATAAGTAAGGGCTCATTCTTTGAAATACCATTTTGCATTAACCATACATTTGTAATGGTTAGTTCAAAGTACCACTTTCTTTCCAGTTAAAAAAAAGCCAGTTTCATTAGTAATTAAAGAATCAGGCTTAGAAACCGGGAGACAGTGAGTTCTAGTCCTGCCAATCCCATTCTCTCAGCCCAACCCACCTCACAGGGTGGGGAAAATAGGAGGAGGAAGGAGTATTATGTATGTTTGAGTTACTTATAAAGTAATAAAGGCGGGATGAAAATCTAATAAATAAATAAAATGAAAAAGCAACTGAGGTAGAGGATTGTGTGTTTTTCTCATGGGTAAATATGAGTACTGTATTTTTCGGACTATATCTCGCACCAGTGTATAAGACGCACCAAGATTTCGAAGAGGTAAGCAAGAAAAAAAAGCTTTTGCCCTCCCTGGACCCTGGAGCACTCTGCAGGCCTCCCAAACCCTCTGCGTGCCCCGTTTTTGCCCTCCCCAGTCCACAGGAGCACTCTGCAGGCCTCCCAAAAACTCTGCGCGCCCTGTTTTCTGAAAAACGGGCCCATTTTTCGCAAAAATGGGACGCGCAGGGCAGGGCTTCGGGAGGCCAAAAATGGCTGTATTCGGTGCATAAGACGCACCAACATTTCCATCCTCTTTGGGGGGCGGGGGGCGTCTTATACTCCAAAAAGTACGGTAAACTTTTTCTTCTCACATAAACACCTACAAACAGGTTGCAACTGTGATGGTATGACAAGATTAAAGCAAACAAATACAAAATATATAAAATTAAAACAACATTTAAGGAACAAACGACAAGCATCCTGAGCACCTATGAAATTATATAACCTAACTAAAAGATGAATGGATTTGGAATAAATCTATAACCCGTATCAGGGTATGGGACTGGGTATGGTAATTTAAGGGAGCACCTTGCCCTGATTTCATCCACCTGTCCTACCAGATCCAACAGAGTGAGAGCAGGGTCTGGAACAACTCGACTCGACCAACTCACTACAGCCAATTCACCATAGCCAATTTGCCACAGCCAACTTGCCACAGTCAACTCATCACAGGGTTACTTGCCTTGGGACAATTCAATGCTGCATTAATCATTTCATTCAGTTACTTTTATTATTAGTGACCACATTTTCATTCAAATTATTGTAACTTTTGTATTTCTGGATTGACTTCTTTATTTTATTATTATTGGCCACAGTTCCGTCGAAATTAATTTAACTTTTGTGTCTTGAATTGTCCTGGAGTGAGCTGTCCCATGGCAAGTTGGCCGTGGCAAGTTATTCCTATCCAGAATGGGCATGCTAAGGGTTTTCTTGTCTAAGGAGCTACTTCTGGCGGGCCCTAAGTGGCAGGCCTTTTCTGTTGTGACATCTTCTCCCCTCCCAAGTGAGGATGGCCTCATTGCTTCTGAGCTTGCGGAAGCCCCTCAAGACCTGGTTGTGACAGCAGACCTGGGAACCCCAGGGGATGGGTGAACAAGTGAGGTGGCTCTGTCTACTACTAGCATCCCTTCCTCTATTATTTCTATTTCAGCTGAAAAACAGAACCAGAATTTCCGTTCGCTAAACCAAGTGGTTATTAAGTGAGTCGCTCCTGATTTTATGACCTTTTTAGCCTCGGTTGTTAAGCAAATCACTGCAGTTGTTCAGCAGATCTGGCTTTCCTCACTGATTTCGCTGCTTGAAAGGTTGCAAGAGGCAATCACGTGACCCCATTTGCAAATACATACCAATTGTCAAACGCCCAAATTTTGATCATGTGATCGTGGAGGTGCTGTAACTATTGTAAGCATGAGGACTGGTCATAAGTCACTTTTAAAGCGTCACTGTTAACTTTGAACAGTCACTAAACGAATGGATGTAAGCAGCGGTGGGTTTCAAATTATGTTACTACCGGTTCACTGTGCGTGTGCACACTCGCCTTCCGCACATGTGCCCAGCCTTCCGCGCATGTGCTTTGCTCTTACGTGCACCTTTTGCGCATGCGCCGGCTTAAAAAAGGTACCTAAATAGGATGGCATAGAGCCAGGGTGGGTGGGCAGGCCCACCCACAATTTCCGCTACCAGTTCGGGCAAACCGGTCTGAACCGGCTGAATACCACCTCTGGATGTAAGTCAAGGATGGCCTGTACTGTTAAGAGCTCTTGTATATCAAAGGCTTTTACACATTCCTCATCTCTTACAAATTTCTGTCGCTCTGGTTTAATTTGAGATAATTGCAGAACAACAACAACAACGAAAAGTATCAGAGAATCGCAAGGGTGTTATTTTCCTTCTAAAAGCAGTTCTTAAGAAATTTAGCAAATTTAAATAGCGGTTGATCTTTTGAAACCCCCCCAGCTTCTGCCAACCTCACCACAACAAACCCTGAATCGCTCTTGTGTGCCTGCAGCTAAGCATTCAACTTCAGCCGCCCTGCGAGGGGGTGTGATGGGCCAGCAGTGGTTTCTCACTTCCTATGAAAGCTTTGTAGCTCTTGGCCAGAGGCCATCATTCCAAACACAAGCGAGGTAGTGTGAGGATAGTTTGGCGGGAAGTTGCCAGAAACTCAAGGATCAGTCGATGAAGGCAGCTGGGAAGGGGGAAGAAAACTCTTGGCGTGGAGCGCAACAGTTGGGGCATGTGTGTTTGTGGTACGGTGTGGAGATGGGGGGGGGGGAAATGTAAAGAACAGAGGCTCCAAGGGACGCTTATAAAATTCTCTTCAAATTACCTGGCCTCATTTCCGAAATGGAACCACTGCATTAGGAATTTAAACAAATGGGTGGGATTTGGCAATCAAGGGCACTTTAGCTAAACATGAGAAGAAACTTCCTAATGGTAGGAGCCGTTTGGCAATGAAGCAGTTTGAGCAATGTTAAAAATGAGAACTCAGCAGGCATTTGCTTTGATGGTGGATCAACTGAGCAGCCTGAAGTCTGGGAGGACGGAGAGGTTACTTTGGTTACCGGATCTGGGGTGGCAAAAAAATGGATCGCAGCCAGGGGGCGGCAAAGAGATGCAGAAAACTAACTCTTTGCTGTCATCTGCTGAGCCGCTGGATTTTTGCAGAAGGAATCTGGCAACTTTACCTTTGACCCTTTTTTTCTGGCAAATGTTTTGCTTTCCCAGCTGCTATTTCATGCCTTACTAGTATGGTTTGCAAATAGACATCACAGTTGCAGTTTGCTTGTCGACGTTTTTGGGAGAAGAAAGAATTTGACCATACTCTTCCCTTCCTGCAGGCAAATCACCAGACTGTCAGTTTTTTTACAGATAGTCCTTGACTTATGGCCCCAAAGCAAGACACTGAAGTGAGTTTGGCCCCATTTTATGACCTTTCTGGCCACAGTTGTTAAGCGCATACATTCTGGTTACTGAGTGCCCAAATTTTGATCACATGACCATGGGGATGTTGTGACAGTTGTAAGTGTGAGGACTGGTTGTAACAGTTTGAACAGTAACTTTGAACAGTTGCGGAATGGAATGGAATGGAATGGAATGGAATGGAATGGAATAGAATAGAATAGAATAGAATAGAATAGAATAGAATAGAATAGAATAGAATAGAATAGCAGAGTTGGAAGGGACCTTGGAGGCCTTCTAGTCCAACCCCCTGCTTAGGCAGGAAACCCTACACCATTTCAGACAAATGGTTGTCGAATCTCTTCTTAAAAACTCCCAATGTTGGAGCATTCACAACTGGTTGTAAGTCACGGACTGACAAAATGGGTTGTAAGTCAAGGACTATCTGTAAGGTCATGTTTGTAATGAACTACAATTTCTTCCATTTGATAAGAACCCTTTGAAGTCATTCAGCATGTCTTTTGGAGCCGGACAAAAAATGTTGTTCAAAATGACCAGCAAATGGTTGTTTTGTGAATCCCACCAGAAGTTAGGAAGAAAACAAGACACTTACCAGACCGTTACAATTACTGATAGCAACTTTTGAGTTCAGATACTCATCTTGTAAATGACCAGCATAGTGGCAATCTTCATGGAACTCATGTTGGTAGTCTACTCCACCTCTTTTCCAATACTCCACTCGAAAGCGCCTCGCCAGCAAGTTGGTGTGTAACGTCAAGTTGAGAAGGAATTGGGTCCGGTGAGCAGAGACCTTGTAGAACACGTGCTGTTCAGGCGTGTCGTAGGAGGGGTGGCCTGCACTCCGGCGAGACCTCCATTTCCGATGGCTTTTGATGTCAAAACTGAGGAAGTCACCATTCTGATCCACCTGGATGGGGAAGGCAATCTCGTAGTGGCTGAGGTTGGAGAGAAATTCTTCTGTGAAGGCAGAAGAGGACAGGAAAAGAGTAACTGAGGAGGGGGTCTTTAAATCAGGGTTTTTACCCTTTTAGTTCCTTGGAGGCAGTAGTGAAATGTAAAATTTGTTACTACCGGTTCTGTGGGCGTGGCTTGGTGGGGGGGGGTTATAATATGACTGAGTGGGTGTGGCCAACTTTTTTTTTTTTTTTTTACTTTTAAAAGCATTTTTTCTACAACCTCTTTGGCTGAAGAGGTTGTAAAAAAATGCTTTAAAAAGCCTCTGACGATCCCAGATGAGTTGCCTAATCGGCAGAAACTTTTTTTCCTTTTAAAAACAGGAAGAGGTTGTAGAAAAAATGCTTTTAAAAGTAAAAAAAAAGTCTCTGATGATTGTGCGGCTCAGCTGGGCATGGGGAGGGTGGGGGGCAGGGATTTTTGCTACTGGTTCTCCAAACCACCCACCTCCATTGCTACCGGATCAGGCGATCTAGTCCGAACCAGGAGCATTTCACCTCTGCCTTGGACCCCTTAGAGAGTTTGGTAAGATCTATGTATCTGATCTCAGGAAAAAAAATGTGCTTAGATGTGTAAAATAAAATATATACAGTAGTTATACATTGGATCTCAGAGAAAACTAGTTATACAAGTAGTCCTTGACTTATGACAATTGAGACCAAATTGCTGTTGCTAGGCGGGACAGTTGTTAAGTGAATTTTGCCCCATTTCACAACTTTTCATGCAACAGTTGTTGAGTGAATCACTGCATTCGTTAAGTTAGTAAATGGCTGTTAAGTGAATCTGGCTTCCCCATTGATTTTGCTTGTCAGAAGGTCGCAAAAGGTGATCCCATGGCCCTGGGACATTGCAACCGTCATAAATATGAGTCAGTTACCAAGCGTCTGAATTTCGACCATGGGGATGCTGCAGTGGTCATAAGAATGAAAAAAATCACTTTTTTTAGTACTGTGGTGACTTTGAACAGTCGCTAAATGAATTGTTATAAGTCAAGGACTACCTGCACTCAGCTTTGAGTATGGTGCTGGCAAAAATTATTGTGTATACCACAGCCAGCCAGAGCAAGCAACAGAGAGGTGCTGAATTGTATGAAACCACAGAAGCCCAAATCACAAGATTACATCTGATTTACTTTGGTTATGTTATGCATGCAAATTCATTGGAGAATGGAGAAGTCAATGGTGCTAGGAATGGTTAGTGGAACAAGAAGGGGCAAGCAAAGAACACGCTGGCTTGATAACATCAAAACTGATACAAAGATGAACATTCAACAACTGAAAGAAGCTGTGCTTGACAAGGTAGCATGGAGAGCACTTGCATATAAAGTCGCCAAGAGTCGGACACGACTGAACTGTTTAAACAACAACTCGACTTTATTTTTCAAAAATATTGAAAAAGAACAAATATATAATATAGGAATAGATGTGCTTTTTTATTAACCCGTTAACTCAATAACAAGGCAATAAATAAATTTAAAAGATGGACAAGTTAGTGAAAATAAGTTGTATTTATATTCCCCCATCCAAGTTTTTGGACTTTGGGTGTGCATAGCAGCATAACGCTATTTTATTTTTTATCAGAATTTTGGTTAAAGTGTTCTGTTAATAAAGATGTGTACCCTGATTAAGGGAAAGATTAAAATGATCTGATAGGTTGTGCAGTGTTTCCCCTTTTGTACCCTATCACTCTGGATGATTCCTTTGGAACGTTCACCTACCTGTTCTATTTTAGGATTTTCGCAGAATACTGGTGAAACTTTGCACTACCAATGCAAGGTTAATGGCTAGCAATAGCAGTAGCACTTAGACTTATATACCGCTTCATAGTGCTTTACAGCCCTCTCTAAGCAGTTTACAGAGTCAGCCTATTGCCCCCAACAATCTGGGTCCTCATTTTACCCACCTCGGAAGGATGGAAGGCTGAGTCAACCTTGAGCCGGTGAGATTTGAAGTGTCAAATTCAGCAGTCAGCAGAAGTAGCTTTCAGTACTACCCTCTAACCACTGCACCGCCACGGCTCATGGGGCTGTATGTTAGCAACGTGATCTTTGCAGAAACAAGTCTGAAGGTCCTATGTGGCGGTGAGCCATATAGCGTCCACCTTTAGCTTAGGGACTAGAAATACAAGATTTCAAAGATCATTAACCATGGTAGAATTTTGTGTTTTGGGCCAGTAACACTGTACCTTGTGACTGAAAGGTGTAGCCAGGAAGGTTGCCTGTAGACATGGTAGAGACAAGTGTCCAGGTGAGAAATCTCCAGACCGTTGTCATCTTGGGTGGCAGTACTCTTTATAGTGTCAGCTGGGTTGGACCAAGTTGACCGACTCTGCCCCAACATTTCTTTCTTTGAGCCACCACTTATGCCACTGCAAGAGAGGTTCTAGGGTCCTTCGTGGTCATCCTCAGCCGCTCTCTGGAAGGCAGTGAGGACGGGGGATGTTTAAGGCGTCTTGAAGCAGGATCTCGTCCTTCAGCATATGCCAGTTCTCTATTGCATTGCACTGGAGAAGATTGGATAGTGAGTGGAGGCAACAGTAGTACGGAGCAGAAGAGGAGGAAGCAGAGTTTAAGGGGAAAAAAACAACAGGAAATATTAAAATACAGGTAGTCCTCAACATACAACCCAAATTGACCCCCAAATTTCAGTTAAGTGAGACACTTGAGTTTTGCCCCATTTTACAACCTTTCTTGCCACAGTTGTTATGTGAATCAGTGCAGTGGTTAAAGTAGTAATACGGTTGTTAAGAGAATCCAGCTTCCCCATTGACTTTGCTTGTCAGGTCATAAAGAGTGATCACATGATCCCAGGATAATGTAATGGTCACGAGTCAGATGCCAAGATCCCGTGACTATGGTGATGCTACAACAGTCATAAGTGTGAAAAATGATCGTAAGTCACATTTTTCGAATGGACATTAACTGTTGTAAGTCGAGAATTACCTGTAACAATTTAGCCACTGAGTGATGGAAAAACAGAGCTGAAACCAGGGGTGAAATCTAACATTTGTTACTACTGGTTCTGTGGGCGTGGCTTGGTGGGGGAGGGTAATGTGACTGGGTGGGCGTGGCCAATTATTATTTTTTTTACTTTTAAAACCATTTTTTCTACAACCTCTTTGGCGAAGAGGTTGTAAAAAAATACTTTCAAAAGGCTCTGATAATCCCAGCTGAGTTGCCTGATCATCAGGGACTTTTTTTCTTTTAAATGCCTCTGATGATCAGGCAACTCAGCTTGGATCATCAGAGGCATTTAAAAGAAAAAAAGGGTTTTTTTTTCTTTTAAATGCCTCTGACAATTCAAGCTGAGTTGCCTGATCGTTACAGGCATTTAAAAGAAAAAAAGTCTCTGTCGATCAGGCAACTCAGCTTGGATCGTCAGAGGCATTTAAAAGAAAAAAAGGTTTTTTTTCTTTTAAAAGCCTTTGATGATCCCAGCTGAGCCGCGGAATCATCAGAGGCTTTTTTTTTTTTACTTTTAAAAGCATTTTTTCGGCCGAAGAGGTTGAAGAAAAAATGCTTTTAAAAGTAAAAAAAAAACCTCTGATGATTGTGCGGCTCAGCTGGGCATGGGTGGGGGGGCAGGGATTTTTGCTACCGGTTCTCCGAACCACCCGCCTTCATCGCTACCGGATCAGGAGATCTGGTCCGAACCGGGAGCATTTCACCCCTGGCTGAAACTTATCTCTCATATGTGATTAAGTGAGGTTTACCATGTGTCTTAACTAGAAGGCTAGAAACTGGGAGGCTGTGAGTTCTAGCCCTGTCTTAGGCATGAAGCCAATTGGGTGACCTTGGGCCAGTCATTTCTCTAAGCCCTAGGAAGGAGGCAGTGACAAACCACGTCTGGAAAAGCTGCCAAGAAAACTGCAGGGACGTGTCCAGGCAGACTCTGAGAATTGGACATGACTGAACACAAGAAAAAAAAAAGACATGTGTGCAGAGCATAAAATGAAGCATGGTGCTTCAAGCTTTCTTTTTTTTTTTAAAGTTCTGGAACAAAACTGCTTACAAAAGCACTAAATGAGCCAATGCTTTAATGGGAAAACATTTTTCAGACAGATGACAAGAAAGATGTTCAAATTTCTGGACTTCGGTGGCTTTTTGCCTCTTGAAACCAACAGAGAAAAAGATGGAGAAGAGAGAGTGAAGACCGAAAAGCAAAAAAGAAAAAGCGATTCAGAAATATTAAGTGGACGCTGCGCAGGAAGAAAAATATTGGCAGAGGAGAAAAAGAAAGAGAAGGGAAGGAAGAAGGAACGAGAATGGATTTCAGCAGACTGGAGGGGAACAGAAGGTTGGCAAAGTAATGGATGGAAGAGCAAAGCAGAAGAGGTTAATGGATCACGGGAAGGAAAAGCAATGAGACAGAAAAAGAGAGAAATTCAGCTGATAGTGTGGCTGGTGGTAGCGAAGAAAAGAAAAGGAAAAGGAATAGCAAGAAAGGAATTCAGCTCAGAGCATGCCTGTCTGAAGTCAGCATTTTTCCTTTGTCAGCCTTCCAGAATTTCCAGGCTGAGGCCTGGTTTACCTCAGCCTCATTAATTGCCTCGCATTTCAGTGTGTGAAGCAGCTTCCCTTGGGCCCTTATGAATAATTACTTCTCATTACCCTTCAGCAACTCCCAGTCCCAGCTGATGGACACCCAACCCAATGCCTCCCCCCCACCAGCCTGTCTTTTATCAGCAAACCCCCCCCCCCCCAGCCTCTTGTCCTGTTGCATTTTGCAACTTGTGCTTTAAATTTCTGCAGATTCAGGAAATAGCTGGCTCAGCCTTCCTACTTGGTGTCCTCCAGATGTGTTGGAACATGTAGCAGCATTTGCACTAGGCCTATTTGGACTTGTCTGGTGGCATCTGGGGAGCACCAGAAGGTTGTCTTAGACAGGGACTGTCATTTCAGAGCTGCAAAATCACAAACATTAGAGGACAGTAGAGATCTGGTAAAGCTCTCTTTGCTGCCCTCTAGTGCATGTCTAAATTTTGGCAACTCAGATGCAGTTACTCTGTTGTAGATCTTTTCTCTCCCCCTAACTCCCACTCCTCCTCCTCTTCCTCCAAACATATTGTTGTGCCGGAGAGGAAGGGAGGGCAGCTATTCTTCCTTTCACCACCAGAGCTGGAGAGAATTTAGCCATTTGGCTCAGTCTCTGGTTTGAGATGTTAATGGAAAGCAGATGAGGATTGATTTTTGCCCTAAGGGGTGCCTCTTTTTGTGCTACAAAGCAAATCAGGACATTTTCTGCAGGGCTTTCCATCCTCTAGTTCATGTTTGTAGAACGGAACCTGTGATTTATTTAACATGTTGAAGATCTCAAGCAGAATGAAGAAAATTCAGAGGAAACCCACCCCTCAATTTATTTATTTATTAGTTTGATTTATATGCCGCCCTTTTCTGGAGACTCAGGGCGGCTTACAATGCTTTTAAGCAATAGCCTTCATACTTTTGTATATACCTGCTTAGTAGGGCTTTCGGCCCCCCCAAGCGGTGTTCTATTTTATACAAAGTCAGTTTATTGCCCCCACAAACCGGGTCCTCATTTTACCTACCTCGGAAGGATGGAAGGCTGAGTCAACCTTGAGCCTGGTGAGAATTGAACTCGCAGTAATTGCAGGCAGCTGGCAGCTAAATACTACTTTAACAGTAGTTTAGTCCACTGCACCACCAGGCTCCTTTTCTCCGAGTTTTCACCTAAATCTCCTCCTTTATGGTAGTCAGAGAGTTGGTTAAGGAAAATCCACCCACCCTTTGATGCCACCACCACAGCATCTCCAGGGCAGATGTACATGAGAAGAACTTTCTTGGATTAAACCGAGATAATCTCAGTTTATCTCAACCTGGTACTGCACTTTCTATAAATGTTGGGACTACATTTCCCAGAATTCCACCTGCTACATATTTGGAAGGCACTGTGTCCACACAGATGCAACTGGGAAGCCTACAAACAAAACTAGAATCATTCCAGTTCTATTCTGCTCCTGACTTGAGATACTTGAGATACACAGACTTGAGATACACAGTTGAGATATCTCAACTGTGACTTGAGATACTGCACAGTACAGGAACGAAATAATTCAGCCATCTGCTATGACAGTGATGGCTAACCTTTTCCGGACTGAGTGCCCAAAGTGTGTGCGTGAGTGGACATGCGCGTGGCCCAACCCCCAAAATGCAATGTGTATGCGGCCCTCACACATGCGCACGTAACCCCTCGCACGTCCCCCGCATGCGCTCGTGCCACCCTGCTAGCACCCCACCACCACCACACATGCGCGCACACCCCCTGCACACGCCCTGCTCCCCGTGCATGTGTGGCCCCCCGGACACGCACCACCCCTGTGCATTCACACGTGCCCCCCTGCATGTGCCCCCCCCCCCCCGCATGCATGGCAGAGACCGGATGACCAGCTGGCTGGTGGGAATGGTGGAGCTGAACTGGGGCAACAGTTTGCATGCCATCAGAGAGGGCGCTATGTGTCATCTTTGGCATGCGTGCCAGAGGTTCACCATCACGGCGCTATGAATTCACTCTAAGAAGCACCTACAGGTAGTCCTGGAGTAATGACTGTAACAGACCCTGCCCATTACAATCATAATGGTTGTAACAGGACAGTCACACAACCTGATTTTACAACCTTTATTGTGACAGTCATTAAGCAAACATGGCAATCATAAAACGAACACAACAGTTGTTAAGCAAATGCCGTGGTTGTTAAGCAAACCCATAGGTGCAGTTTTGTTGAAAACTGGAAGATAGTGCTGCTTTCTGGCAAAATTGTTGTAAAACGTGGACATGTAATTGCAAGACACTGCAACGACAATAAATGCAGTCATGTTGCCAGGCACCCAAAGTCCGGTCATGTGACTGCAAGGTGGGGGGGCACTGTCGGAATTTTAGATCCAGGTCATGACGCCTTTTTTGGAGTTAGTCATAACAAAGCAACTGGTATAAATCAAAGATGTATTTCTCAGAATCTCAGCCTCTCCATCTGCTTATGGCACAATCTGGCCATATGTGGATGGGTGAATGGGTGGAAGGAAGGAAGGGAATATATTTGAACCAATGGAAAGAGTGAGTAGAAAGAAAGTAGACTTGAACTGATGGAATATAGTGGAAGAAGAAAAAAGAAAAGATAGGATATAAATCTAATTACAGTAATAAAATAATAAATAAATCAAATTTACTGACTGTCATTTCAGAGGACAAGATAAAGAAGGAAGCAGTGTGTCCTTCCCAAATTTTCTACCAGTGTATTGTTTTCCTTTCCTAAATTAACTGCATTAGTTCACATTTTAATATTCTGCATAACAATGATATAACTTTCTGTGTACATTTTTCACATATACAAATATATCCACGCATATACACATACATACACCTGACAGCACATTTTCTGGCATGATATATCTGAGATATAGAAGATTTGAATATTTTTTTTTTCAGTTCCATGCTTTTCTATGCACACTTTCATCTCATACCAGCCTCTTTTTACACTTGTTGTTTTTAATGCAAGAACTTAATGGCAAAATTTAGCAAAATGTAAAGGCAGAAATTGTAATTCTACCTTGGTTGAAGTATTTATCTTGGATGTGCAGATTAGATATAACCCAGAGGAAGTGAATTCTTCTCTCTGCTTCGATAGGGCCCAAATTGATAGGTTCAATTAATTAGAACAAAGGGATTTTAGTTACATTTTAAGAATTTGTTGATGATACAAGAAAGCCCAAGTAGTGGATCTGCTTTCATTGAAAGGCAAAAAGAGGTAATCTAACAGGTCTGTTTGTTTGTTTGTTTACTTACTTATTTATTGGATTTATGTGCAGTGCAAAGGGATTTTAGTTATATTTTAAGAAGGAATTTGTTGATGATATGATGGTTCACCGATAAAAAAAACCCCTGCTTTAAAAAGTGGTGGACTTGCTTTCATACAAAGTTTTAACTAGAAAGAGGTCATCTTGCAGGATATCTATCTATCTGTCTGTCTGTCTGTCTGTCTGTCTGTCTATCATCTATCTATCTATCTATCTATCTATCTATCTATCTATCTATCTATCTATCTCGCTGTTTGAGGAAGTGGCATAACATTCTCAGAGACTCTTCCCATCCTGCTTACAATCTTTTTGGACTGTTGCCTTCTGGCAGAAGATACAGAACAATTAAAACTCAGACCACACGTTTTCGGAATAGTTTTTATCCCAGAGCTATAATTGCACTCAACAATGAACTAAAGAGCCACCATCAGTGTGCTGTTGGACAGCATTACTTGGTCTGTTGTGTGGATGTTTGGGTGGTTTAGGGGTGAGGAATTGTGCTGGGTGGGAGTGTGTTTGGGGATTATTATGTGTGTTGGACCTGGTATACTGTGTATACATGTACAATGACAATAAAGTTATTATTATTATCTATCTATCTATCTATCTTATCTAACTGATTTATGTGTTGCTCATTTTGTCCTGGGGCGACTCTGGGCATCTTATAAACATTAAAAACTAAAACAGTAATAGCAATAATCATAGTTATACTAAAAATATAACATTAAAAGATTAAAAGAAGATGTGGGGGGAGAAAAGAACGGAAGACGACAAGAGGTGGAGTTTCCTTCAATCTACTAACCACCTCCAGAGTGATTTCAACACACACACACACACACACACACACACACACACACACACACACACACACACCAGAGGGAGAGAGAGAGAGAGAAAGAGAGAAAGGAGAGAGAGGGGTCTTCAGGCCCTTACAGCAGGTTAGGAGCCAAAGCAGAGAAAGCTCTTCTCCTGGACCTGCCCACCCAAATTTCTTGCCTGACAGGGTCCATAGCATGTCCTCTCTGCCGGCATTGGGGGGGGGGGAACCCATAATATTATCTTTCAACTTTGTCATTATATTTCACTTCTGCTTTTGCATATCTATTAAAGGAGCAGAATGTATGCAAATTCCCCCAAAGCATGAGCTCCCAAACATCTGGATTCTAATCTTGATCCAATTCCAACTTGTTCTGAAGGCTAAACCTCCTTTTATTAACCTCTTGTTATTTGCACTTCTAATCCACGAGATGTAAATCCTTGCTTTTCATCTTGACAAATGTTTACTTGAATATATTAAAAGAATACGTTCCCAGGGATTTAATTAAATGGGTGGTGCTTGGGGGTTTTATTTTATTTTGGGTGGGTGGTTTTCAGACGTTTTCTGGGATCTAATCTGAGGAACATATGATTTGAAGATGCTGTGCCAGCTCTCCAGCGGCTCTTGCAAAATTTAGCACCACCGTTAATTGGCTGTTCCAAGGAAGGGTATTTTGGAAAACTGTCCAGGGAAAAGGAGAGATTGCCATATACACCGAAAAATAAAAAAACGAAGAGATAAGAGGGACAGAGACAGAGAAGCGTGCTTTTTAGTCGGAGGGCAGGGCAGGGCAAGGAAAGGCAGACATATAATTCCACACCGCCTGACAGGCTGCCACAGAAGACAGGTAATTAAAAGCAGTCCCAAAAAGGGAAAAAAAAGAAAAGAAAAGAAAAGTCAAAGCAAAAGTCTTGAGGGAGATGGAAATTGCAACTTTGCAACCAGATGGTCGAGGCTATGCTTAGGGGAAAAGAACAGCAGCAGCAGCAGCAGCACCAATCTGCTGGCTCACGAGAAACAATGACATGCCATTTTCTGCATACGTGTGAAGCTTTGGGAACATCTGGCAAGCATTGCCTTCTCCCCCCATCCTCTCCCCATGCTTCCCCACCCGCTCAGAAGGTGAGGAATCCTGCCCGATTTCAGGACCTTACCGCTCTCTCTCTCTCTCTCAGCTGGAGCAACCTTGGCAAGCTGTGCTCAGCTCCACCAGCTCGGTAGCATGGAAGTCCCAAATCCTGGCGCGGGATTTTGAGCCTTGCTGGGATGGCAAACTCCAAGGGGCCAAGCCAGGGCTGGAGAAGGGTGAGGGGGGTTGGAGCAGAAGAGAAAAAATAATAATAATAATTTTGCTTACCCTTTGTGAAAGTGGGTTGTGTGTGTGATTTTTTTTCTCTTGGCTGCCCCAAGTTCGTTTTTGTTTTTGTATTCCTCCTCTTGTCAGAAAGTGCTCCAGACTTTTGAGGGCAAAGCTTTTCCTAAAGCCACAGCTGGAGGAGGTGGGGAAGAAAAAGAAAAAGAAAGAAAGAGAGAGAGAGAGAGAGAGAGAGAGAGAGAGAGAGAGAGAGAGAGAGAGAGAGAGATTTTTTTAAAAGAAAAAAAAGAAAGGAAAGAAAGAAAGAAATGCAGGCAGCTCTCAAGCTAACGGATTACAGGGAGTGAGTGAGGGAGGAAGGCTCTTTTCCAAATACAAAAGGTCCATGAGAGAGGTTAGCAAGTAGTGTGGAGTGCAATAAGTTGCTTTAAAAAAAAAAAGAGGAAACTCTTGCCAGGCTAAATTAAAAAGAAGAAAAAAAAAAGAGAAAGAAATTCAACCACTCTTGCCTTTTCACCAAAAATAACTCCTCCTCCTCCTCTTCTGACGCCATCTAAAGGCAGGTCTCTCTTTTTTTTTTTTGCTGTGATAGGATCAAGTCACTGTGAAAAGAAGGTTCAGAACAAGTTATTTCAATTGCCCCTCCAAAGAAAGTCTGGGGTTTTTTTGTTTGTTTTTTTAAATGGCAACCTTCAAAATGTTTTAAAATAAAATTCACAATTAGCTATAACAAGCCCAGGATTGCTTAGCCTTTGGAAGTGTGGAGCTTATCTGCTATTATAAACCGAAGTTCAGTTTTAAGAAGCTTCAAGAGTCTTGGTGCTTTTTTGCTTCAGCATACCATCGGGGCCAATTTTTTTCCATTAAAAGGTTAAGAGCATTAAAAGTAGCCCATTTAGTAGAGGGCTAATATTCCCTTTCCCTGCACTGTTCCCACTTTTACACAAAGTTGTCATTTTAATTAAAGAAGTTCTCACTTCTTGTGATAGTGAGTTCCATCTGCCCTGTTATTTGGCATGGATCACTGCAGTGCTTAAGTAATTTAAGTAAGTTTTTAAAAATATTAACGTAAGTGAATATTTTTAATACTGTCACATTTATGATTTTAATTGTAAGAGTTGCTTTGCAGATGGGCGAGTGGCATATAAATTTAATGAATGGTTTTTTTAATTTTTTTATTTTTTTTATTTTTTTGAATTTATATACCGCCCTACTCTCGAAGGACTCAGGGCGGTGAACAGCCAAAAGATAAAATACATGTAATACAAATATTAAAAAAACCATTAAAATACGATTAAATAATTTGGCCCAGAAAACAAAATTTAAAAACCCCAATTTTTATACGACAAATTTAAAATTTAAAAATTTTTAAAAACAGTTTAAAAAAGAGGTTAGGCCAGGCCGGCCTGCTGGAATAGGAATGTTTTGAGGGCACGGTGGAAAGCGCGCAGATCAGTGATCCTCCGTATCTCTGGGGGAGCTCGTTCCAGATGGCAGGTGCTCCCACAGAGAAGGCTCTCCCCCTGGGGGCCGCCAGTCGACACTGTTTGACTGACGGCACCCTAAGAAGCCCCTCTCTATGGGAGTGTACTGGTCGGTGAGAGGCTACTGGTGGCAGAAGCCGGTCTCGTAGATACCCCGGTCCTAGGCCATGGAGCGCTCTAAAGGTGGTAACCAAAACCTTGAAGCGCACCCGGAAGACCACCGGGAGCCAGTGCAGCTCGCGTAGGAGGGGGGTCACATGGGAGCGCCACATCGCTCCCATAACCACCCGCGCGGCTGCATTCTGGACCAGCTGGAGCCTCCGGGTGCTCCTCAAGGGGAACCCGATGTAGAGAGCATTGCAGTAGTCCAGGCGGGAAGTGACAGGGCATGAGTGACCGTATTTAACGAATCCCGATCCAGAAAGGGATGCAACTGGCGAATCAGGCGAACCTGATAAAATGCCCTCCCGGCCACAGCCGTCAGATGCCCTTCTAAAGACAGCTGTGAGTCCAGGAGGACACCCAAGTTGCGAGCCCTCTCCATGGGGGCCAACGACTTGCCCCCAATAGTCAGTGATGGCACCAACTGACTATATCGGGATGTCGGAAACCACAGCCACTCGGTCTTAATAACAGGAAGAGGGGAGAAATGATGCCATTCTTTTCCACCCAAGTTGAGATAATTACTAATTCATTTAAAACTTATCGCAGAAAAAATATTTCATGGTGGGGGGAATAACATAGTGGAATAAAAGGTGGGTGGGGACTTTTTGGTGTGATGATCTTCTGCTATGAAACCACAGAATTCAGTGACATTTCTAATCTTTTTTTCCATGGTCATTTTCTATTAAAGTTCCAATTAAGAATAACAATTCTTAACAAAACTGATAAATCTGTGTCTCCTTTCTTCTTCAATGAAGCCTCCAGGTTTAAAAACAAATACAGGTAGTTCTCAACTTACAACAGTTCATTTAGTGACAATGTTAGTTACAATGGCACTGAAAAAAAGTGATTTATGTCAACTTTTCACACTTATGACCGTTGCGGCAACCCCATGCTCGGTCAAAATTTAGACACTTGGGAATTGACTCATACTTATGACAGTTGCAGTGTCCCAGGGTCATGTGACTACCTTTTGCGACCTTCTGACAAGCAAAGTCAACGGGGAAACTAGATTCACTTAACAACCCTGTTGCTAATTTAACAACTGCAGGGATTCACTTAACAATTGTGGCAAGAAAAATCATAAAATAGGGGCAAAACTCAATTAACAAATGTCTCACTTTGCAACAAAAATTTTGGGCTCACTTGTCGTAAGTCAAGGACTACCTGTAAGCAATTCCTGAACATGCCTTATATTCATGACTTGATTCATGACTTGAACTGGTCTGCTAGCTCATGTAAAGTGTGTGAAAGCATGACCCATATACTTGCATGATGTTTAGAGGGTCTGAAGGCCATATGAAATCACACCCCATTGTTGTGTGGCCTCTGCAGCCTCTGAAAAATGTTCACAAACAGGGTGTGCTTTTGAGAATAGTTGTTATGGGTGTTGGTGAACGCTGGTGTGTCACCTTTGACACGTGTGTCATAGGTTTGCCATCACTGCACGGGTGTCTAGTCCAGTGTTTCTCAACCTTGGCAACTTTTAAGATTCCCGATGTTGGCTGGGGAATTCTGGGAGTTGAAGTTCCTACATCTTAAAGTTGCCAAGGTTGAGAAACACCGGTCTAGTATTGGTAGCAGTGAGTTTTGGAGAAATGAAAGTCTAATTAAGATAGCCAAGAGCAACATCCTGAGGAACCTGTTCACCTTTTGACAAACGGGAACAAGGCAGCAAGTCTCCCATGGCAGCCATTTTGTAAGTGTGCCTACCGCACATTCTGAAATTCTCCATGTGTCTCAGCTTAGCTTCCCTGTGGTGTATGAAAGTTGGGTTATTCACAGTAGTCACGTGGAGCTTGTACGGGAAAAAGCAACCTATATCTGAATTCCAGATTTTGGAGGCAACAATGGACAGCTAGACAATGCCCACTCTTGCCTTTGTGTGTTTTGCTTTTTGCATGGAATCCTTTAGCGCCTGGCACGGAAGGCAGAATTGCTGAATGATGCATTTACAGATGAAAACGCTTGTTAGATGCCAGTTAAAATGCCAGTAATTTAGTTTAGTTTTAGTTTAGTTTTATTTGATTTGTATACCGCCCTACTCCCGAAGGACTCAGGGCGGTGAACAGCCACAGGATAAAAAACATAAATACAAAATTTAAAACTGAATAAAATCGAATTAAACAATTTGGCCGAAGACAGATTTAAAACACCCCAATAAATTAAAAACGAATTAAAATTTATGTTTTAAAAAAGGAAAAAAGGGAAACAGTTAGGCCAGGCCAGCCTGATGGAATAAAAAGGTCTTGAGAGTGCGGCGGAAGATGCGTAGATCCGGGATCCTCCGTATCTCCGGGGGGAGCTCATTCCAGATAGTAGATGCCCCCACAGAGAAGGCTCTCCCCCTGGGGGCCGCCAGTTGACATTGTTTGGCCGACGGCACCCGGAGGAGCCCCTCTCTATGAGAGCGTACCAGCCGTTGGGAGGCTACTGGTGGCAGCAGGCAGTCCCATAAGTAACCAGGTCCTAAGCCATGGAGTGCTCTAAAGGTGGTAACCAAGACCTTGAAGCGCACACGGAAGACCACCGGGAGCCAGTGCAGCTCGCGCAGGAGAGGTGTTACATGGGAACGCCATGTCGCTCCCATAACCACCCGTGCGGCCACACTCTGCGCCAGTTGGAGCCTCCGGGTGCACCTCAAGGGGAGCCCCATGTAGAGAGCATTGCAGTAGTCCAGGCGGGAAGTGACGAGGGCATGAGTGACTGTGCGTAAGGAGTCCTGATCCAGAAAGGGACGCAACTGGCAAATCAGGTGAACCTGATGAAAAATCCGTGAAAAATCCTCCTGGTCACGGCCGTCAAGTGCTCTTCTAAAGACAGCCGTGAATCCAGGCTGTAAGCCTAGGATGATTTGTTAATTCTAATGAAGGATTTTTGTATACAGTTTTGAAACAGTCCCATGAGTCTATACAGGTAGTCCTTGACTTACGACCGCCATTTAGCCCAAAAGCTCTGTTGCTAAGTGAGACATTTGTTAAGTGAGTTTTGTCCCATTTTATGACTTTTCTTGTCACAGTTGTTAAGTGAATCACTGCAGTTCTTAAGCTACTAATATGGTTAAGTCAGGAGTCAGCAACCTGCGGCTCGGGAGCCGCATGTGGCTCTTTCACCCCTCTGCTGCGGCTCCCTGTCACTGAAAATATGCGTCACAACTGCCAATGTGTGACACCCGCCGGCACGCAATTTATTGAACTTTTCAACCCCCGGTAGGCCAACCATGGATAAATCCAAGAAAAGTTTCAGAAGAAAACAGAACATTTAATTAAACTACATATGCTAGTTTTGTGGCTGCTCAAGAAATAGTCAGGCACGGGAAGGGTTTTGTGGCTCCCGGTGTTTTCTTTTCTGTGGGAAACGGGTCCAAATGGCTCTTTGAGTATTTAAGGTTGCAGACCCCTGGGTTAAGTGAATCTGGCTTCCACATTGACTTTGCTCATCTGAAGGTTGCAAAAGGTGGTCGCAAGACCACAGGACACTGCAATGGTCATAGATACGATTCAGTTGCCAAGTGTCTGAATTTTGATCACGTGACAATGGTCGTAAGTGTGAAAATCGGTCAACAGTCACTTTTCACAGTGCCGTTGTAACTTTGGTCACTAAATGAATTGTTGTAAGTCGAGGACCACCTGTACTAGGTTCCATTCCTTTGTTTGGATATATGCACAGACACAACAAAGGATCTTGGTGGATCCAAACAATTTTCAAGAAGGAATAAATTGTAGAGTTCTGCAGCATTCAGTCTCCACCTTTTTGGGGCAGGAAGGTTGAGTTCATACAATGAATTACAGTCAAACCTCCTAACAAACCAGTATTGTTGTGCTACCTGAACACATTAAGCCCATGCCTTTATCCTTACAGCAGCCTAATTCATTTCCTTCCTTCCTTCCTTCCTTCCTTCCTTCCTTCCTTCCTTCCTTCCTTCCTTCCTTCCTTCCTTCCTTCCTTCCTTCTTTCCTCCCTCCCTCCCTCCCTTCCTCCCTCCCTCCCTCCTCCCTCCCTCTGTGGGAACTTCGATCTCCCAAAGTTTCAAAGATAACCTGAACTTGGGCCTCTTGAGATGAAAACAAGTTAGAGAAGCATGTGAAGAATACAGTGGTGCCCAAGGAGCTGGGTCATAAAATTCAAGATGTCCCTCTTGGCAGGGTAACTGAATCTCTGCTCTTTACGATGTGCCCACACAGTGTGAATGCTTGGACAAAAATGGTGAGCCTTTAACAACATTGCTATCATCTTGACTTTTTTGACCATGTAGATGCTGTTAACTTCTAGAATTCTTCCCAACCTATTTATCAGCAGTGGCCTTAGAAGGATCTCTACAGCTAGTCCTCGACTTAACAAAGCTTCTCAAAATTTGGTTTTGAGAAGTTAATTGGTATTGTATTTTGTATCGTTATTGTTTTCTAATGTAGTATCCTGTGATCTATCCAGAATTATGCAGTTTAGTATGGCCGACAAATTAAAATAATAATAAAATTAAATTAAATTTAAAAAATAAGTGTTTAGCTCTATTCAGTCACCCCGACTTCATCCTGAATAAAGGGATTAAAGTGTTGTAAAAAGAAAAAAAAAAAGTATGGCCGATAAATTAAAGCAATTACAGGTAGTCCTTAATTAATGACCAGAATTGAGACCAGAATTTCCATTACTAAGCAAAGCAGTTATTAAATGCATTGTGCCCACTTTTATAATCTTTTTTTTTTTAACCACAGTTGTTCAGTGACTCACACAAACAAGCAAATCCAGCTTCCCCTAACTTTGTTTGTTGGAAGCTGGCAGGGAAGGTCTCAAATGGTGATCACACGACTCCAGGATGCTACAAATGTTTGAAATATAAACTGTCACCAACTGCCCAAATTTTGATTGCAGGATCGAGGGGATGCTGCAATGGTTGTGTTGGAAGAAATCTCCTTCTAGGTTCTGCTCCAAGTGGGGAAAAAGACACTGGAAACATGGAGACTGCTTGGAAAGATGGTTTAATAGTGGACAGAGGGAAACATAACATTCTGCCTTATTGATATTTCCCAAAATGTTTCATTCTCCTAGGAAAGGGGTGTGTGCTAACCTCCTACAGTTGTAAGCACGAGGACTGGTCATAAGTCACTTTTTTCAGTGCCACTGTAAAAATGGGGGTGGGTGGGATGGGACTTTTTTTTTTTTTTTTTTAATTTGATTTATATGCCGCCCTTCTCCGGAGACTCAGGATGGCTTACAATGTGCTAAGCAATAGCCTTCATCCTTTTGTATATTTATACAAAGTCAGCTTATTGCCCCCACAAACTGGATCCTCAATTTACCTACCTTAGAAAGGATGGAAGGCTGAGTCAACCTTGAGCCTGGCGAGATTCGAACCTGCAGTAATTGCAGGCAGCTGGTCTTAATAACAGGGTGCTTTAAACCACTGTACTACCAAGGCTCCTATAGACTTGATAATCTCTACCTGCTAGAGCTCTGCTGGCTGGGGAATTCTGGGAGTTGAAGTCCACACATCGTCCAGCGGCCAAGGTTGAGAAACTCTGTGCTAGAGGGATGCTGTTACTACTCAGTGGTAGGAGGAATAAAGAAGGACAAAGTCTTTGGATCACCTTCTAAACCAGCGTTTTGAACCTTGGCCACTTGAAGATGTGGGGACTTTCATTCCCAGAGTTCCCCAGCCAGCATGGGGAATTCTGGGAGTTGAAGTCCACATATCTTCACGTGGCCAAGGTTGAGAAACACAGCTCTAAATAAAATTGCTCTAAATCTCCATTGGCCTTCAAACAAACCAACCAACCCAGATCCACTAAATTTGCCACCTCCAAGACTGGAGGGAAGGAGCAATTGTAACTCAGTGAGAGTTCATCTAAATGTATTCCAGGAGAGGAAACTCATGGGCGTGAGGTTCTGTTTCCTTCGGATGAATATATAAAGAAGGGAGGGTGCTAAGTTCGAATTACAAGGCCGTGTGCCAAAATTCTGTTCCAAGAGACAAGAACCTTCCTGGACCAAACCTTAGGTCGGATTCTACGGTGGAAAGCTGGGTGCTCTTGGGTTCAATGTCTTTTTATGTTTGTGCGCTGGAGGAGCCAGAAACTAGGCCAACACAGCATGAATTGTATGAAAGGAAGGAAACAAATATTCCCTCCCTGCATGGGTGGTGGCCAAGATTCCCACCCACTCATCAAATCCTCTTTGAACAGTTGCTACGCGTAGCGAGATGCGAATCCGGGCCTCACCTAACACTGCTGTGCTTCCAGCTTTTTTCATCAAAAGCTGGTTTTGTACTTGCAAATCCTCTTGATTTTGAAGCATGCCAAGAACCACTGCTCTGTTGGGCGCAAGGATTATGGGAAGTATTTTAGGGGTGCATATAGGTAGAGAATGGGCGAAGCTTGGCTTGGTACCAATAAACAACTTATCAGTGGTTCTCAGTGTTAGATCAGGCGCAGGAACAGAAGACGTGACCAGCTCGATACATGTAACAACTTTATTTACATAGTAACAAGTAAAAGAAGACTGCTGGCGCGCTGCCGGAGCTCTCCTTATATTCGCTCCCGGCAGACGCACCGCCCCTAGACAGGGATTCAAATCTCCCGCCCGATGGCTGGCAGCCAATCAGGGCGGATGCCCTTATATGGACATAACACTCCTCCCCCCTTAGTCTGAACTGTCAATCTCGTTTACAAAAGTCACGTAGTCGCGCAGGTACGTAGGACGCCTCGGCACCCTAGCTGACCTGCGCAGTCTCACTTGTTCTCCGTCTCCGACCTGGATGGACGGGGCTCTGTCGTCTCCGGGCTCCCTCTCCGGAACCGGGCTTGGTTCGGCTGTCGAGTGAGCGGGGTCACCCCCAACGCCTCCGGCCGGACCGCAGACCTTGGGTGGCTGGTTCTGGTGGTCTTCTTCCTGGCCTGTGGATCTGTTTCCTCGTCTCGGTGGCTCGGTTCCGACCCGGGAAGAGCGTCTGAGTCTCGGTAAGTCCATCGTTTGCTCCTCCCTGGTCTCCCGGGCGCTGCGGTTCGGTTGCGGTTCGGCCTGGTGCCGGGTGGGTGGTGGTTCTGTTTGGTGCCCTCTGGACCGGCCCGCCGGCTGCGGGAGGTGCTGGCCCGTGTTGCGTTGTCCGACCTCGCAGGGGTGGTGTTGGTCTGCTAGGTCGGGCTGGCGTTGGTCTACCCTGTCTGGTCGGTGGTTGTCGACCTGGTCGGGCTGTTGTTGCGGCACTACCTCTGCGGGGCGGCGGAGGTCTCCCTTGCCGGGGTGGTGCAGGCCTACCTGGCCGGGTTGTTGTCGGCTTTCCCTTCCCCCTAGTCCCTGGTCTACCGTTGGGTGGTGCCTGGGGTCATCCGGGTCGGGGTGTTGTTTCCTGGCTGCCTCTTGTGATGGGCGGGGGTCCCTCTCGCCGGGGAGTCGAGTGCCACCCTTGCCCATAGGTTTGGGGGTGCCCGTCTTGGATGGGTCCCGGTCTACTCGCCTGGAACTGCAGTCTCCCTTGCTGGGCTGGCATGGGCTGCTCTAACTGGTGGGGTGCGCTGCTCCTCCTCTGGGCAGGTCCCGGTCTACCTGCGGGCTGGGTTGGTGGTCCTTGGCCTTGCCGTGCCCGGTGCCCACCTGGCTGGGTTGGTGGTGCCATCCCCCGTGCGGTTGGCCCCAGTCTACCTCGCTGGGCTGCCGGTGTGACAGCATTTGGTAGTGGGCTGGGCCAACCTTGTCGGGGTGGTGCTGCTCTGCCTCGCAGGGGTGTGGTAGGCCTACCTCGTCAGGGTGTTGTAGGCCTACCTCGTCGGGGTGTTGTAGGCCTACCTGGTCTGGGTGTGGTAGGCCTACCTCGCCGGGGTGTTGGAGGCCTACCTCGTCGGGGTGTTGTAGGCCTCCCTCGTCAGGCTGGTTTTCATGTGCCCCCCCCCACCTTTTTCGGAGTTGGTCGATGTGGCGTCTCGTGAACTGTCCATCTTCCAACTCAACGATGTAGGATTTGGGCCCGGTTGTGCTGGCAATTTTCCCCTTCAGCCACTTAGGAGAGCCGCTGAAATTCAGCGCGAAGATTGAATCTCCTTTGCTGAAGGCGCGAAGCGGGCGGCTGGTGGTTGCGGTCACTTCCGGGCTGTATTGGGGGTGCAGCCGGTCCAAGGGTGACCTCAACCTTCTGCCCATCAACAGTTCGGCCGGGCTCTTGTGGGTGGTGGCGTGTGGCGTGATGTGCTGTGTGAGGAGGAAGTTGTCTATGCGCTCTTGCCAGTCCCCCGGGCCCATCTTGGTGAGGGCCTCTTTGGTCAGCCGGACCATGCGTTCGGCTTGTCCGTTTCCGGCCGGCCTGTAAGGGGCGGACAGGGCGTGGCGGATGCCCAGTCCTGCCAGGAAGGACTCCATGGCCAGGGATGTGAGCTGGGGGCCGTTGTCTGAGACCAGCACATCCGGTAGGCCGTGTGTGGCAAACAGGCGGCGCAGGGCTCGGATGGTTGCTTCAGTTGTGGTAGATGCCATCGGCACCACCTCGAGCCATTTGGAGAAGGCATCTACCACGATGAGGAGGTGTCGCCCTTGCATCGGACCCGCGAAGTCAATGTGGATCCTCGACCAGGGGTTGCTGGGGGTCTCCCACTTCGCGACTTCGGATTGCGGCGGCGCTGGGCGAACTTCTTGGCACGGGTCACATCTGGAGACCCATTGTTCAATGTCTTTGTCCATGGAGGGCCACCAGACATAACTCCGTGCCAGGGCCTTCATGCGGACGATGCCCGGGTGCCCCTTGTGTAAGGTTTCTAGCGTCCGCCGTTGCAGGGTGCCTGGAATCAGCACCCTGTCTCCCCATAGCAGGCAGCCTTTGATGGTGGACAGCTCCTCCTGTTTCCTTGCGAACGGGCTGAACCTTTCCTCTGGCTTTTCCGCTGGCCACCCTCTGAGGATCCAGGACTTCACTTGGCGGAGTGTGGGGTCCTTTTGGGTGTGGACGGCCACATCTGCGGATGACACCGGGCAGCTGGCGTCGTCATCAATGTGAAGTAGGTGGAGCGTGGGGGCTGGGTCCTCGACCGGCTTTCTTGACGGGCATCTGCTGAGGGCGTCAGCGTTCCCTATGGCTGTGCCTGGCTGGTGCACGAGCCTATAGGAGTAGCCAGCTAGGAAGATGGCCCATCTCGTCATTCTTGGGGACATGAAGGTCGGGGTTGGTTGGTCGCCTGCGAGGAGTCCCAGGAGAGGCTTGTGGTCTGTGACTATGGTGAAGCGTCTTCCGTAGAGGTATTCGTGGAAGCGCTTCACTCCAGCCACGATGGCCAGGGCTTCTTTGTCCAGCTGGCTATAGTTCCGTTCTGCGCCGGACATAGTCTTTGAAAAGTACGCGATTGGGGCTTCCGAGCCATTGGGCAGTTCGTGGCTGAGGACTGCCCCCACCCCGTAAGGCGACGCGTCGCAGGTCAGTCTGATGGGGAGCGTCTCGCTGTACTGGATGAGGACGCTTTTGGACGTCAATAGTCCTTTGATGGCCCGGAATGCCGCTTCCTCTTCCTGGCCCCACTTCCAGGAAGCCGATTTCCCCAGCAGGCGGTGGAGTGGCTCAGCAACTGTGGCTTTCTGTTTTAAGAAAATGGCGTAGAAGTTGAGCAACCCAAGGAAAGCCTGAAGCTCCGTTTTGTTTTTTGGGCTTGGAGCTTCATGGATTGCTTCCACTTTTGATTTGGTGGGGTGTATGCCTGTGCTATCAATGAGGAAGCCCAGGAACTCGACTTCCTGTACTCCTATGATGCACTTGTCCCGCCTGACCCTCAAACCCTTGTCCTTGAATCGCTGCAGGACAAGCCTGAGCCTTTCAAGGAGTTGGGGTCTCGAGTCACCGGAGATGAGCACATCATCGAAGTAAGGCACCACCCCTGGAACGCCTTGGAGAAGGCGTTCCATCATGGATTGGAATATGCCAGGGGCAGCGCTGACTCCAAATTGGAGGCGGTTACATTTAAATGCCCCTCTGTGCGTGACAATTGTCTGAGCCTCCGCCGTTTTGTCATCCACTGGCAGTTGCTGGTAAGCCTGGGCCAGGTCCAGTTTCGCGAAGATTGATCCAGATCCCAGGGAATGCAGCAGGTGTTGCACCACTGGGACTGGGTATGCGCTCTGTGCCAACGCCTTGTTGATGGTACAACGGTAGTCAGCACAGATGCGCACAGACCCATCATGCTTCAGTGGGGTCACAATGGGGGTCTCCCATGAGGCATGATCGATCGGTTCCAGTACGCCCTGGGCGATCAGCTTATCCAGCTGTTCATCTACTTTCGGCCGCAGGGCAAATGGAACTCGGCGGGGCTTGAGCCTGATTGGGGTGATTCCCTTGTCCAGATTAAAGGAGATTGGCCTCCCCACAAATTTCCCCAGCTTACCATCGAAGACTTCTTTGAACTCTTCGATGATGGAGTCGAGTTCGTCCCTGCGGGTCTCGTGGATGCCCTGAAGTGAAAGTCCTAGAGGCTTGAACCACTCCACGCCCAGCAGGTTCGGTCGGCTGTGCTGCACGATGGTGATGGGCAGCTTTCCATCGAAGTCGTTGTACTTCACATGGATGGTTGCTCTGCCTAGGATGTCGATGGGGTTTCCATTAAAGTCCACAAGTTTGTCTTTCGGGGCTTTCAGCTGGGTCCTTTTGTATGCCGGTTTCAGCTGTTGTAGGTGCTGCCAGTCCATGATGGAGAAGGCGGATCCGGAGTCTACCTCCATCTTGCACGGAGACCCCTCTGCTAGCAGCGTCACGTGGAACTTGGTGGTCCCCTCGTCGCTTGTGTGAGCAATGGTGGTGGTCTGGTGCACCGTTCTGTTTCGGGGATATTCCTCCTCCCCGCGCCGGGACTGGTTTGAGGACCGTTTGGATGTCCTCTGGTTATCTTTGCGATTTTCCCGGAATCGCGGTCTGGGCGGCTCTGGGGCTGGGTCTGTGGCTCTGCAGGCCTCGGCGATGTGGCCCCTCTTCAGGCATCGGCGGCAGGTCGCGTCCCTCCATCTGCAGGTCGCTCTGGGGTGGTCGCCTCTGCAGCTGCCGCATCGCTCTCCGCGGTCGCCATGCGGTGGGGTTTCCCGCCTGGGAGGGCGGGACACCTTGTGGACGGCCATTTCCTCATCAGACTCGGATTGAGTGGTTGCCTCGTCCGATGAGGTTGGGCCCGACTTGTGGATCTTATGGATCCCTCTTGCTTTTACCATTGCAGCGGCTGCTTGTTCGGACGTTTCCGCCGCTGTTGCCTCGTCGAGGACGTCTTTAAGCGGAATCTTCTTCCTGCTGAGGAATTTCTTCTGCAGCCCCACATCTCGCATTCCAAACACAATGCGGTCCCGGATGGCATTGTCCACATTGTCGAACTCACAGTTGGCAGCGAGTTGGCGGAGCGCTGCCACGAATTCTTTGATTGATTCACCTTCCCGCTGGTTTCTTTGCTGGAAGGTGAACCTGTTTGCGATGGGGGTGCCTGTAGGTGCATAGTGCTCCTGTAAGACGTCCTGCAGGTCATTCCAGGACATCTCCTCGATGTCCCTAGGTGCCACGAGGTCCATCGCCATCTCTAAGACGTCCGATCCGCAATGAGCCAGGAAGAGGGCTCTTTTCCTCTCATCATCGAGGTTCTGGTATCCATTGCCTCGCAGGAACTGCCGGAATCGGACCATGTATGACCTCCACTTCTCCCGGGATGGGTCGAACGGGTTCAGCGCGGTCATCGGGGCTTGCGGGGTAGCCATTCTGGAATTCGCTGTGGTGAGGTGACTTCAGCTCTTTGGGCGATCGTGCCGTGAGTCTTTCTCAGGTTCTCTTCTCTAGTCCTTCGTCGCCAGTGTTAGATCAGGCGCAGGAACAGAAGACGTGACCAGCTCGATACATGTAACAACTTTATTTACATAGTAACAAGTAAAAGAAGACTGCTGGCGCGCTGCCGGAGCTCTCCTTATATTCGCTCCCGGCAGACGCACCGCCCCTAGACAGGGATTCAAATCTCCCGCCCGATGGCTGGCAGCCAATCAGGGCGGATGCCCTTATATGGACATAACACTCAGCCTTTTCTTCACCACGGATCCCCCTTGAAATATAGTTTGTGGCCACAGACCATGGCCACGGCACGGACCCCCAAGACTTAACTCAAGATTTACATCATAACATTTCTTCAAATGTCTATGGAGAGTCTCAGTCTGCTTTTTCAAGAGGCAACTGGACTTTCTGGTTTTTCTTTGAAGACGTTTTGCTTCTCATCCAAGAAGCTTCTTCAGCTCTGATTGGATGGTTCTTCTATTCCCCGCCATCCAGTCAGAGCTGAAGAAGCTTCTTGGATGAGAAGTGAAACGTCTTCAAAGAAAAACCAGAAAGTCCAGTTGCCTCTTGAAAAAGCACCTTTGGGACAACATTTCTTCAAGCCTTCACGGACCCCCTGTAATGACATTGGGGTCTCCCAGGCGGCCATGGACCACAGGTTGTGAGAACCACTGATTTATCTTGCATTTTTCAGAGTAAGGCATGAGGCAGAATGCCATTGTAATGGCTTGCTCTGAGAATCTCCAAAGATTTTAAAATAGGCTTTTTTAAAAAACAGAAAAGGTTTCCCCTGTCTAGCTGTGTCCAACTCTAGGGGGCAGTGGCCAGCGCTGTCTATAAACACTTCCATGGTCATATGGCTGACATGAGTCTATGCCAAGGCGTACAGGATATTGTTGTAGGGGTGGGTTCTAAAATTTTTTACTACTGGTTCTGTGGGCGTGGCTTATTTTGTGGGTGTGGCTTGATGGTCATGTGACAATTCTTTAGGATTTAGCAGAGGTACTGGTCTACCAGGCTTTTAATTGCTTGCAGAGCTGTACCGGTCTATCCATTTATTTTTGCAGGCACTGGTCTACTCATTTATTTTTGCAGGCATCGGTCTACTCATTTGTTTTTGGAGGCACCGGTCTACCACCACACTGCCTTTTAACACTGATCAGCTGTAGGGTGGCCCTTTGAAGCCCCGCGGCAAGAGTTTAAACAGTTTTTTTCCTTCTAGCAGATCAGCTGGGACTCAGGAGGCAGCAATAGATTGGGGATGGGACCAAATAAAAGGTAAGAATAACGCGGGGGGGCAGGGGGGCAGAACTGGTTCGGTGACGTCATATCGTCACTGCTACTGGCTCGGCAGAACTGGGCCGAATTGGGAGGAACCCACCAGATTCCTCCTGGTTAAACTCAAGGCCCGAGGGACAGATCTGACCCCCAGAGTGCTTAGATCTGTACTGTTGCCTTCCTATTGAAGCGGTACCTGTTTATCTACTCACGTTTGCATGCTTTAGAACTGCTAGGTTAGCTGGAGCTGGGGCAAGAACAGGAACTCAACCCATCACACAGTGCTTGGGTCTCAAACTGTTGACCTTCTGGTCAATCACGCCAGCATCTTTACTGCTAGGCCACCGCGCCCCTATATTAAAATAGGCTCACCAAAATCCATGTATCAGGTAAAAAAGGCTTGTGAAGATTTCTACATGCAGGAAAACTTGAGTATAAAAAGGTGTACATCAGGGGTGTTAAACTCAAGGTCCGAGGGACAGATCTGATCCACTGAGTGCTTAGATTTGGCTTGCAGGGCTGCCCTGGAAACAGCAAAGGACCGGCCCGCAGTGCCTCTGCCAGTGAAAATGGAGCTCGGGAAGGCCGCGCGTGGCCTGCCCAAGCTCCGTTTTCAGCTGCAATGGCCTCCTGCAGCCCTCCGCCAGTGAAAACACACAACCCACCCAAGCTCTGTTTTCACTGGCAGAGCGCTCGGGCCATGACAGATGCCCCTGACATAAGTGACGTCAAGCTGGTCATGTCCACCCTGGCTATGCCCCCCCCAGGTCCCCCCCTCGCCCAAGGTCAAACACAACCCTGATGCGGCCCTCAATGAAATCAAGTTTGACACCCCTGATGTAAATTAATGGAAATTGCTTGCAACACGCTGGCTGAATTAAAATCAATTGATGCTCTATTCACGACTTAACAATGATGCTCCTTAGCTCTTCCATTGTTCAGCTGATAAGACTAATGTCAGTGCTGAAAACTAAGCTGATTATGGCACTGAAAGAGTTAAGCCCATGGTAGTCTTAAAGAAAAACCCTTTGTGGTGCCCGCCCTTCCCTTGGTGCCTTAAACTTGTGCTTATTTTGCTTAATGGTTAATCCAGGGATGCAGACTTGTATGTAATAAGAGAAAAGAATACAAAAATAACCACAAACTTTTATGCCGAGGACAAAGTATACGAATGTTTATGCAAATGTCTAAAAAATATTTACAGGCAGATGCAGAAATGGAATGTAATAAATGTTCACTTGGAAAAAAAAATTGGCAGACGTGCCCTTTCCCAGTTAAGTTCTGGGAATTGTTCTGGACTCAGAGGCATCCAAACGGAGAGACAAATATATATATATTCTAGATGGTGGCCATGATGTAACAGAATAACAGAGTTGGAAGAGATCTTAGAGGTCTTCTAGTCCAGCCCCCTGCTCAAGCAGGAGGCCCTTTACAATTTCAGACAAGTGGCTGTCCCATCTCTTCTTAAAAACATCTAGTTATGGGGCACCCACAACTTCTGAAGGCAAGCTTAGCTGTTCCACTTGTTAATTGTCACTGTCAGGAAATACCTCCTAAGTTCTAAGTTGCTTCTCTCCTTGATTAATTTCCATCCATTGCTTGTCTTGTCTTGTCTTCTGGTGTTTTGGAAAATAGTTTGACCCCCTCTTCTTTCTGGCAGCCCCTCAAACATTGCAATGCTGCTACCATGGTCTCCTTCTTCTTTTCACTAGAGCAGACATACCCAATTCCTGCAACTGTTCTTCATATGCTTTAGACTCCAACCCCCTAATCATCTTTGTTGCTCTTCTCTGTACTTTTTCAACATCTTTTTTTCTATTGTGGTTGTTGCAATATTTTCAGGATCAGACTCAATAAAGATAATAGAAGTTAGAGATTTAAATATATTTTTCTTTAATCATAATAGGCATTCTATATTCGCTGAATATTCAAGATAGAAGCAAGTAAAATGGGGAGGATGGCTCCTTATATATACAAGGGGTGGAGCCAGGAATGGGAGTGGTAAATTATGAATACATTAAAGTCCAAAGAATAAGTTAACCCCTGATGTTCCATATATACATTATTTACACATTAGAGAATAAGGCATTTACATCTGACAAATCCCCCTCTAAATGCCGGTTCGTTATACAACACCAGTTACATTCAGATTCAGGACAATATAATACATATAATTTAGAAGTTAAATATTTGTGTTGTTTAGAAGGTAAGGGTTTTGTTAATATGTCAGCTAATTGTTCAGAAGTATCACAATGTATTGCTTTGATGAATCCGTCTTGAGATAGTTGTCTCACGTGCTTAAATTTTATATCAATATGCCTGGACCTTTGTCCAATTGCATCGGATCTAGATATTTCAATGGCCGCTTTATTGTCTTCATGCATAATAAATGGTAAAGTAGGTTTCTTCCAAACATCTGTGATCAAATCATTGAACCATACAAGGTTATTTGCAGCTTTAGACAAGCAAACATATTCCGCTTCTGTGGTAGAAGTGGCTACCAGTTCTTGTTTACCAGTATACCAGTAAACTGGACAATCGTTCAATAGAAAAACATAACCAGAGGTACTCTTTCTGCATGATGTATCACCAGCCCAATCTGCATCAGCATAACAAGTAATTTTTGGTTCTTTGTCATTATTGGGTTCCAATATTAAACAAAAATCTAATGTACTTTTCAGATATCTTAAAATTCTTTTGACAGCTTCCCAATGATACAAGGTTGGTCTGCTAACATATCTTGACAATAAATTGAGAGGTAATGCAATATCTGGCCTAGTCCAATTAGATATATAAAGGAGTGAACCTATAACTGATCTGTAAAATGTGTTGTCTTTAAACTCAGGGGAAGATTCATCAATGTTTCTGAGAAAATCAGTTTGCATGGGTGTGTCACATGTTTTGGCATTATTTAAGTTACATTTGTTTAGGAGTTCAATGATTTTATCTTTCTGAGTAAGTTTGAATCCCCTTTTTGTTTTGTTAATTTGTACACCAAGGTATTTGTTCACTCTACCTAGTGATTTTAATGAGAAGTGTTCGTTTAACTTATTTACAAAGATTTCCCTGCTCTCTTTATGCTTTCCAATATATAAAATATCATCAACATAAATTAATACAAATTCAATATGATCATTACTCTTTTTTACAAAGAAACAGTTATCAGCAGTGGTGGCGTTGAAATCCATGGTCTTAAGTACTTTTACCAAACAATCGTACCATCTTTTGCCAGATTGCTTCAATCCGTACAGACTCTTATTTAATAACCAAATTTCGTTCTTATTAGTGTATTGACTGTGTGGTGCTCTTACATATATTTCCTTATCTAATTTTGCGTGTAAGTATGCAGTCTGTATGTCATATTGAAACACGTCCAGATTGAGTGCAGATGCTACTACAAGAGCTGTTTTGACACTCTCTGTTCTCACTGTTGGTGAATATGTGTCAGTATAGTCTTCTGGATATTTTTGTGCATAACCTTGTGCAACTAGTCTGGCCTTGTATAAGGTATTACCTCCTTCTAAATTCTTAATTTTATAAATCCACCTGGTACCTATAATTGTTTTATCCTTAGGTGCGATCGCAGGTGTGAATACATTTAATCCTTGTAAACTTTCCATCTCTTTTTCCATAGCTAGTTCCCATTTTTCTCTTTCTTCACGGGGAAGTTTCAATACTTCCTCATATGTATTAGGTGTTATTTGTTCTTCATCCATATGCATTATGTAATCTTTGTATTTATTTGGTATTTGGTTTCTATTGTTTCTAATATTTCTTTCAGGTTTGCTATGGTTGTCATGCAAATATCTAGCTTCCTTTTTTGTTAATGTGTCTGTCTTTATTTTATGCTGACTATTTGTCCAAGTTTTGGTTTTGTTCTTACTTTTGTTAATACTTTGATTTTCTGTTGTTCCTTCCTCGCAAGATATATTATCTTTGCTTTTATTAGGAAATATTTCATTAAGGTGCAATTTAGACCAATTGGCCTGCTCATGGAACACAGCTGTTCTGGATACTATAAATTTGTTATTATTATCAATGAATCTGTACCCTTTGGTTCCAGTTTCGTATCCCATGAATCTTAATCTCCTGGATACGTTTTCTCCCTTTCTCCTCAATTGTTTAGGTATGTGTACGTCTGCAGTAACTCCAAATATGTGCATGTGTGCTAATTTGGGTTTTCTATTGTACATCACCTCATATGGTGTCTTATTCACAATACTGGACCATGTCCTATTTTGAGTGTAATTTGAATAATGTAAGGCTTCTGACCAAAATTGTTTGCCTAAACCAGCATCCTCTAATGTGCATCTAATCATGGTTTGTAGTGTGGAATTCTTTCTCTCTGCAATCCCATTTTGAAATGCAGAAAATGGATTGGACGTGAAATGTAGCATCCCTCTATCCTTTAACCATTGGGAGAATTCTTTAGACATGAATTCACATCCCCTATCTGTCATAATTTGTTTTATTTTGATATTATGTTGTGTTTCTATGCGTTTGTAGAATTCCTTAAATTTCTGAAAGGTTTCATCCTTGTGCTTTAATGTGTAAACAAAACCATAGCGACTGTAATCATCCACTATTGTTAGGAAGTAACGTTTTCTATAGGTAATTGATGGAGTTAATGGACCAACTAAGTCCATATGTACCAAATCAAAAATATTGTTGGTTGATCTGTTAGATTTTTTTGGTCTGGGACTGGTTTTTAGTTTGGTGGATTTACATACTGAGCATTCCAAATAATTTTCACAATTTTTTATTTTGACACCTTCTGCGTGTTCAGTCATTTTTTGTACTACAGGAAAGCTTGCATGTCCTAACTTCCTATGTAAGATGTGAGCACACTCATCATGAATTGGTTTACCTATTTTTGGTTTCTTCTCATTGTGTGCATTTTTGTTATCATGAGTTATTTTACATTCATCATTGTCACTGTTACTGACATTTTCATCATCTGCTTCAATACAATCTTCCATATTTGAATCAATGTTATGTAACCATCTTTCTTTGGTTATCAGATAGGGTAGACCCCCTTTTATCATCACAGTGCCTACATTTGTTTTGTTCTTTTCTATAGTTGCTTTCCCCTTTGAGAAAACTATATTGATGTCAGATTCTCTGCTTAGTTTTATAGCACTCAGTATGTTGTGAGGTATTTCTGGGATTAATAATACCCCCTCTATTTTCCCTAAACCAGGCAAGGTCACATTTCCTCTGCCTAATACTTGAACCTTTTCTTGATTAGCTACCTTTATCACAAACTTATCTTCTGTAAATGAAGATAATATACTTTTGTTGTTAGTGGTGTGATTTGTTGCACCAGAATCAATAAGCCAATTATTGTTCTCATCTTGTTGTGTTCTGATGCTGTCTTGTTTATTTAGCCCATTTAGTGACCCAGATTTTCTCTCTTTTGAATTTTCTCTACCCCCTCTACTTTCTCTGTAATTTGGTGGACTTCTATATTTGTGTCTATCTGTGGAAGATTGTCTGTAATTGTATTTGCTCCTATATTCTGGCCTATGTCTCTCCCTTGGGACTTTGGGACAGTCTCTTCTACTGTGTTCCCTGGATCCACAATTGTGGCATCTAAAGGCCTCATTATATTTATCTTGAAAGACTACTTTTCTAAAAGATTTGTGTTCTGTTTGGTTACTGGAACGATTTTTTCTTGAATTGTCTTCTGCTATCAATTTATTAGATAGACTTTCTATTGATAAATATCCCAAATTAATGGTATCTAAGTGTGACATAAAGCTATCCCATGATGGATCAAGTGAATTGATAATAACACTTTTCATTGTTTGATCTGAAATCACTTCCCCCCTCAATTGCAACTCAGCTCTTATTTTGTTTAGATTTATCAAATGCTCACTTATAGAAACCCCTGGTTTCACTCTAGAAGAAAAGAAATCCTTAGACATTCTTGTGGTTGTGGCTACGCTATCGCTGTGAAATAGATTAAACATGCATTGAATTATTTCTGATACAGTTAGGTTTGGTTTGATGCTATGATACATTGCAGGAGACACGCTAGAAATTATTATGAAAAATGCTCTATGATGTAAACAATCTATTTTTAAAGTCCAAGGTCTTCTTGGAGGACTAGTTATAAAGAATAGTAAATTTTCTTTCATAAAAATAACCTGAAGCTGTTGGTACCACTCTTGTAAATTAATGCCATCAACTCTAAGTTTTGGGAAGTCACTGGGTAAATTCCCCACATTATTTTGTCCATTACTTACAACCTGAGGCAGTCCGTGGTCTCTCAAGTGCAGGAAATTACAGAACGGCATTGGGATGCTTGTAACGAGTCTGCGCGGTTCTCTGGCCAGTTCAAGTCTTTCGGGGCTGTCTACGTAGTTTTGCACATGCGCGTTGCTCATTTCTTCTTTGGCGCCGTTGTGGAAGGTTCTCTCCATTTCAGCTCTCTCGATCCGCTCCTCTTCAGATGAGTCGGTCTCTGGCTCGGTTTTTGGGGCTTTGGTGATGGCGACGGTTCTTCTCTTTCTCTTGTGTGCGCTGGCACTCGATTCTGTCTGCGGTGTAGGACGGAATCGGCATGGCTCTCTGGGCTCGGGTGTCGTCGTTTTCGAAGTCAGGATGGGAGCGTGCAGGTCTTGAGTTGTCGGTTTGATTTCTTGCTTCTTTGTTGATGTCTTGGAAATTTTCAATCTTGGCCCAAAAGCAGCAAAAAGCGTTTTCATTGCTGACTTTACTTGAGACTTTGTTAAATCGTCTTCACTTTCTGATTTTGGTTCATCTGAAGAGTTTGAGACTTCTTTTTCACTTTCTTCGTCTGATAGCGTTTTTCGCGCCAGAAATTTTGAACTGAGCGTTTTGATTGGCTCTGCTTCACTCTCTTTTGAAGTTCGTTGAAACCAAGATGGCTGCCATTCAAAATTTCGCGCGATGTCACATCTTTTCTTTTTTACAACTATTTTCTCAGTAGTCATTTCACTCACAGTTTTTTGATCTTTGGGTTTTTCTTTAAAGACGTTTTTCTCTCTCGCTGCTCCGCTGTTTCTCAGCATCTCCTGGAGGTCCGCGATGAGGCTTTCATCATTCTTTTGGCTTTTTAGTATCTTTAATATCTCTGACCTGAGTTCGTTATTTTCTATCTCGATTTCTTCCTGGTCGTTGTTTTCACTCATCAGTTCTTCTTCTTCAGTGGTGTATTCTTCGGATTCTCTCGAAATCGCATTAGTGGATTCGTTGATCGTCTCTTGATCAGTTTCTATTTCTTTGCTGTAGGCCCTGGTGTTGGGCCTATCTTTCTTGGACATTTTTAATTACTTATTGAGTCAATTAACCATCCTCTGCTACCAGCTTGTTGCAATATTTTCAGGATCAGACTCAATAAAGATAATAGAAGTTAGAGATTTAAATATATTTTTCTTTAATCATAATAGGCATTCTATATTCGCTGAATATTCAAGATAGAAGCAAGTAAAATGGGGAGGATGGCTCCTTATATATACAAGGGGTGGAGCCAGGAATGGGAGTGGTAAATTATGAATACATTAAAGTCCAAAGAATAAGTTAACCCCTGATGTTCCATATATACATTATTTACACATTAGAGAATAAGGCATTTACATCTGACAGTGGTGACCAAAACTGGATGCAGTAATCCAAGTATGGCCTTACAAAGAGGCACTAACACTTCATGTGATCTTTATTCTCTCTCTCTGTTAATGCAGCTAGGGTTGCTTTTCTGTGAAATACATAAAAAGGAGTGGGGCTTCATTTGTATGACTCAGGGCTGCCATTTTGCCTTTTTTTTTACCTCAGTGGATGCCCAACTCATCCTGTTTCCAACACATTCTAACCACTGCACTACCGGTCATTATAATTCCATGCTTGAATTATTATACCAGCCATTAAGCTAGGAGCATTTATTTCTGAAATATTTTTACTCTGTTTTGCTGTAAATTGGGGTGGGTGTTTTACGGATTTTTTTCCGATTTAAAATAAATTATGAGTCAGCCAATCTCTCAGAAAAGATTCCCTTCTCAATGTTGGTATCTCTTACGGAACATCTGCCATTACAGATAAGAATTTCATCTTTAATCAGTTTCCACTCATCATGTAAGCAAGTAAAAAAATGTGCGTCTTTAAGAGAGTACATTGATGTGTGCATGTTAGAATTTGGTTTCTCCCGCTATTGGTCAATACTGTTATGGTAAATATTATTATTGGTGTATTGTTTTTAGTTCTCCATTTTTTCCCCTCTGTTTGCTGTTCTGAGAATAGTGGAAAACAGAAAAGCAGTTAATTAATTTATCTGGCCACTATAATCTGTACAAGTCTGGACAGATTACAGGATACCACAACAAAAAACAATAGATACACCTCTATAAAATATTGAGGTAGTCCTTGTTTTATGGCAACTGAGCCCGACATTTCTATTGTTGAGTAGGGCAATTGTCAAGTGAATTATGCCCTATTTTATGACCTTTTTGCTACTGTCGTTAGGTGAATTTTTGCTGTTGTTAAATGAATCGTGCAGTTCCTAAGCAAATGTGGCTTCTCCCATTGCCTTTGCTTGTCAGAAGCTGGCTGGGAAGTTGCGATTACATGACCCCGGGACAGCGTAACTGTCATAAATACACACCAGTTGCCAAGAATTCATGTTTGATCACATGACGGTGGTGATGCTGCAACAGTCATAAGCATTGGTGGACTGCTGCTAGTTCTGACTGGTTCGGTTGCGACCTGCGGCTTGGCGCTAAGCTGTCCTATTTAGCTGCACTTTTTAAGCCGCATGCATGCGTGCAAGCTGCCCGAGAGAGCAAAGCACATGCACAGAAAGCAAGCTGCAGAAGGCAAGCCGCGTGTGCTCACCTTTTCAGTGCTGGGCAAACCGGTTGCTAATTCATGTGCCGCCCACCTCTGGTCATAAGGATGAAAAACGGTCATAAGTCACTTTTGTCAGTGCCATTGCAACTTTGAATGGTCACTAAATGAATGATTGTAAGTCGGGGACTATTTGTAACCCAAAACAAGTTTTAGAGAAAAACAAAATTTCCCAATTGCCTGGCTAGGTGGCTCCGTGGCTAAGACACTGAGCTGGTTGATCAGAAAGGTCGGCGGTTTGGCGGTTCGAATCCCTAGTACAGGTCTCCTGTGTGAGCAGGGGGTTGGACTAGATGACCTCCAAGGTCCCTTCCAACTCTATTACTGTTACTGTTACACAACAAAGAGAGTCACAAAGGGACTGATCATTCACTCTAGCCCAGGACCTGCAGACAGAGCCAGGTTTTTAAATATTTTTCTTTAAAAAGCCTCCCACCTTTATTCTTTTTATAAATAACTCAAGGTGACAAATGCTCCTTCCTCCTCCTATTTTCCCTTATGAAGTGAATTGAGGTGAAAGAGAGTGACTGACTTAATTAGCAACCGTCTTTCATGCCTACATTGGGACTAGAACTCACAGTCTCCTGTTTTCTATCCTGGTGCTTTAATCGCTAACGCAGACAGCTGGGGAATTCTGGGAGCTCCACATGACATCCACATGTCTTAAACATTGCAAGGTTGAGAAACATTTCACTAAATCAGAGGTCTCCAAACCTGGCAGCTTTAAGACTTGTGGATTTCAACTCCCAGAATTCATCAGCCAGCTCCCAGAATTCCATGCTGGCTGAGGAATTCTGGGAGTTGAAGTCCGCAAGTCTTAAAGTAGCCAAATTTTGGAGGCCCCTGCACTAGACCAATGGGCTCACTTTAACAGTGTGAGGATGGAGCTATATGCATTTGGAATGGAATGGGGTTCCAGAGGGCAGCTACAATGGCAGAAAAGGGCAGGTTTCTGTGTCCCATTAGACGCCACTGTTTAATCTACGAGACTTCAAGTGTCCCATAGACTGAAACTACAGGAGTCAGGCAGTTCCTTAAATCAGGGCTCTCCAACCTTGGTCACTTTAAGCCTGGTGGACTTCAACTCCCAGAATTCCCCAGCTGGGGAATTCTGGGAGTTGAAGTCCGCCAGGCTTAAAGTGGCCAAGGTTGGAGAGCCCTGCCTTAAATATCTAAGCCCTGCAATTGGTTTTATAAGGGCTTTATAGGTGATAACCAGCCCTCTGAATTGCACCTGTAATTAATGGGCAGCCATGTAATTCATGAAGTAGCAGTGACACATGGGCAGCTTATGTTCTATCCATAATTACCCATGCCACTGCATTCTGGGGCCAGCTGAAACTCCAGAGTGGTTTTTAAAAGGAGCCCCATATGAAGTGAATTGCAATAGTTCAGTTGCACGGTGATCCAAAATGAATCAGTGAGACCAGGGGTGAAATCCAGCAGGTTCTGACAGGTTCTGGAGAACCGGCAGCGGAAATTTTGAGTAGTTTGGAGAACCGGCAAATACCACCTCTGGTTGGCGCCAGAGTGGGGTGGAAATGGGGATTTTGTAATATCCTTCCCCCAGGAGTGGAGAGGGAATGGGGATTTTGTAGTATCCTTCCCCTGCCATGCCCACCAAGGCACACCCACCAAGCCACACCATACCTACCAAGCCACGCCCACAGAACCGGTAGTAAAAATAAATTGGATTTCACCACTGGTGAGAACAATTAATCAGTCGAGTGACTTGCCTTCAGAAGTTATGAGTACTCCATCACTGGAGGTTTTTAAGGAGAGATTAGACAGCCATAGCAATAGCATTTAGACTTATATACCTCCCCATAGAGCTTTAGAGCACCCCCTGGGCGGGTTTTTTTGTTTTTTTTTAATTTGATTTATATGCTGCCCTTCTCCGGAGACTCAGGGCGGCTTACAATGCGTTAAGCAATAGCCTTCATACTTTTGTATATTTATACAAAGTCAGCTTATTGCCCCCACAAACTGGGTCCTCATTTAACCTACCTTAGAAAAGATGGAAGGCTGAGTCAACCTTGAGCCTGGTGAGATTCGAACCTGCAGTAATTGCAGGCAGCTGTGTTAATAACCAGGGTGCTTTAAACCACTGTACTACCAAGGCTCTTTGTTTACAATGTCGAAGCATTATTTGCATATTGCCCCCAACAATCTGGGTCCTAATTTAATCTACCTTGGAAGGATGGACATCTGAGTCAACCTTGAGCCCCGTCAGGAGTGAACTCCAGGCTGTGGGCAGAGTTTGCCTGCAATACTGCACTTTAACCACTGTGCCACTAGTTTAACCACTAATGTAGAGTTGCTGGCTTGAGCTGGGAGTTGGACTAGAAGACCTCCAAGGTCCCTTCCAACTGTTATTCTTGTAGGAAGCCCCCCCCTCCCCAGATTAAAATATTCTTTATTCTTAATATTAAAAAGCGGCAGGCTAGAGGAGAAAAATCTTAACAAAGGCAGAAAGCAACCCCCAGTTTTTCTGCCATAGGAAGACAGCCTCAAGCAGAAGCATGAAGAGGCCAGTTTTTAGGAATGGAGATTTTGTATCCATTCAGAAAGACTGAGCCAATCTATTCATAAGGAAGGGGCAGCCAGAAACCCTAAATAAGCAACACAAGAGGCAAGGAGTCCAAACTGACAAGATTAGCTCAGACAAACAAAACACCTTGGATTTGCATTTCCCCTTTTGCCTGTAGAGCCAGCCATGACCCCTACATGACCCCATAGGAATCTGGCAACAGCCATTAAAATATCAAAGGACATATTCTTACACAGGAATAGGCATCTCAATCACAAAGCCCCCCAAAATGTATAAAAACCCACCTACTCTCATCCCCATGTTATCAGCCACCCCAGAAACATGCTGCTGTCACTAGTTTCTGGCTACCAAATAAACAGAGACTTCTTTTCCTGCAGCCTGCCTCCATTTTATTTTCAGTGTATTTCTCCTGGCCTGGAACTGGGCTGGATTTTTCTCCCAACATTCTGTTATTCTGGGTGATTGTCTTGAGGGCCTCTTGGAAAGAAATAATAAAATTAAATTAAAAAAAATACTTTCAGGGTGTATAATATTTTATGACAGGCTCTGTAGGAAATTAGTCAACCATGCTTTATATTAACATGGTTATACGGTATTCATTACTGATCATAGTTATATTTACTACTGACCACTAGGAGGCACTACAGCATTGGTTTCATTAATGTCTGAGATATGAGAAGCAAAGGTTCAAGACCTGTGGTTCAAATCCTCAGGAAAGGATTGACGTAGTGTACACTATTTTTAAGACCTAATCTATGGGGGCTACCTACAGTTAAATAGTGGTTCAATCCAGGGGTGGGTTCTACTTACTTTTACTACCGGTTCGCAACAGGATTGCATGCGTGTGCTCGCTTTGCTCGTGCCTTGCTTCTGCGCAGATCGCTTCTGATGATGTCAGGGTCAGTGGGCGGAGCCTCCTATCAGTTTTACTACCGGTTCTATAGAACCGGTCCGAACCGCCATCTTTTTTTGATTTATATGCCGCCACTGGTTCAATCCCCCCCCCCCATTTCTGGGGAAGAATCTTGAGATTTCTAATATGAGACTCAGACAAATTAACACCTACACCTTTCTAGTCTGAGAATGCAAACAAGAAAGGAACGTGCAACATTCTGAGAATCACACCTTGGCTTTGTGTTGTGGTTACTTCATGTTTAAGCTCAGGTGGATGAATTAAGGCTGAATGTGAGTTGGAAAATACATTTGCACACATAGGCCTATTCTGACCGCTCGGCCTCAATTATGAAAGTTAAACTCCTTCCTGTTTCTGATTTTCACCTGCCCTGTTGCTAATTAAACAAGTCCTGTGTTTAAGAAAGAAGGACATTTCTTATTTCTTCCTTTCTCTCTTTTTTTTGTGCTTCCCTCTCTTAATTATTTATTTAGAAAATGTATATGACCGGCCATTTTAAAGATATAACTGGGCAGCTAACCACAAATTTGCAAAGAATAATACAGTATAAAAAGAATCCTATCAGCAACCATGTTAAAATAATCCAATAGAAAAAAAAACAAAGGCCCTATATAGGGATTGGGCAAATAACAAACAAGAGGAAGCTTAGATACAGGCAAGTCTCTCTTTTGTTTTCATGTATTCCCTAATAGATCTACTTCTGTATTCAAAATAATACTACAATGCCTGGTGCCTGCAGATAGTCCTCAATTTACGATGTGTCATTTAGTGACCTTTCAAAATTGTGACAGACTTCCTTCAGCCTACTTCAGACCCAGATGGCTGCCCCCCCCCATGGGTCAATGATCACATTTGGGTACTTCGCAACTGACCTGCATATACAGCTGTTTGCAGCATCCCATGGTCATGTGACCATGATTTACGACATTTTTTTTTGCTGGAAATTGGCGTTTACTTCTGATTTCTTGCAAAAAACACCCATTGGGTACAATGGCTTTGCTTTATGTCTGCAGCATTTGCTTAATGACCGCTGCAAAAAAGATAATAAAATCAGGCACACATCACCTGGTGACCAGCATGATTTATGATTGTAATTTGGGTTCCATTATGGTCAGAATTCGAGGACTACCTGTAAGGGGAAAGTCAGAAAAACCAGAGAATTCCTGCAGCAGCAGAAGCAATGCCCCAACCATTTGACACATCCCAAATGGGTGAAGCATCATCTCACAGCCCCAACCACCATCTTTATTTATTTATTTATTTATTTATATGCCGCCCTTCTCCGGAGACTCAGGGCAGCTTACAATGCGTTAAGCAATAGCCTTCATACTTTTGTATAATTTATACAAAGTCAGCTTATTGCCCCCACAAACCGGGTCCTCATTTTACCTACCTTAAAAAGGATGGAAAGCTGAGTCAACCTTGAGCCTGGTGAAAATTGAACTCGCAGTAATTGCAGGCAGCTAGAAGCTAAATACTACCTTTAACAGTAGCATTAGTCTGCTGCACCACTCAGGCTCCTTGCCTTTTTCGATTGGTAAAGAGAGACATCCACTGGCGTGGGGTGGTGTTAAAATAAGATCAAGATGGCAGCCACAACCATGCAATCGAAGCCTCAGCCATTTTTCCAAGCATTGTGATCAGTGGTGGAATTCAATTTTTATACCACTGGTTCTGTGGGCGTGGCTTGGTGGACATGGCTTGGTGGGTGTGGCAGGGGAAGGATACTGCAAAATCTCCATTCCCACCCCACTCCAGGGGGAAGGATATTGCAAAATCTCCATTCCCACCCTACTCTGGGACAAGCCAAAGGTGGTATTTGCCGGTTCTCCGAACTACTCAAAATTTCTACTACCAGTTCTCCAGAACCTGTCAGAACCTGCTGAATAGCACCCCTGATTGTGATGCACGTATAGAAAGGTGGGGCTTTGATTCTGTGGTTGTTGTAATGGAGGTACACTGTTTTCATTGTATCAGTTCAATTAGAACTGCAGAAAAAACAATTAATACCAACCTGCCTTCCATTGAGGACCTGTATACTGCACGAGTCAAAAAGAGGGGTGTGAAAATATTTACAGACCCCTCGCACCCTGGACATAAACTGTTTCAACTCCTACCCTCAAAACGACACTATAGAGCACTGCACACCAGAACAACTAGACACAAGAACAGTTTTTTCCCAAACGCCATCATTTTGTTAAACAAATAATTCCCTCAACACTGTCAAACTATTTACTAAGTCCGCACTACTATTAATCTTCTCATCATTCCTATCACCCTCCTCCCACTTATGACTGTAACCTTGTTGCTGGTTTCCTTAAGATTTATATTGACTGTTTCCTAATATGATTTGATTGTTTATTAGTTCCCTGTGACTATCTTTAAGTGTTGCACCTTATGATTCTTGACAAACGTATCTTTTCTTTTATGTACACCGAGAGCATATTTATTATTTATTTATTAATGAGATTTATATGCCGCCCTATCTCTAGCCGGACTCAGGGTGGCTCACAACAGTTAAGAAACATCTAATAAAAAGATAAAAAAATAAATCCAAATCTCATAATATAACAGTTAAAAGTACAATTAAGACTAACAAGTTAAAATTAAATTAGAATTAAAACCCCATCAGTCCAGGCCGGCCAAACAAAACAGCCACATTTTCAGGTCGCGGCGGAAAGAGCGGAGGTTGGGGGCCACCCGGAGCTCCAGGGGCAGTTGATTCCAAAGGGTAGGTGCGCCCACAGAGAAAGGTGCTGTCGGCCTGACACTGTCTGGCCGACGGCACCCTGAGGAGGCCCTCTCTGTGGGAACGCACCGGGTGATGGGAAGCTGTTGCTGGCTGCAGATGGTACCCCAAATATCCCGGGCCTAAGCCATGTAGGACCTTATAGGTAATCACCAGCACCTTGAATCTCACCCAGAGGGCAACCGGCAACCAATGCAAATCACGCAGGAAAGGTGTAACATGGGAGTGTCGGGGCACTCCCATCACTACCCGCGTGGCCACATTCTGCACCAGATGAAGCCTCCGAGTGGTCTTCAATAACCAAAGATACAAAAATCCACTGACAATCCAAACTGCCGACTTTGCAACAACAGAGTCGAAACTGTTTAATATGTGAATGCAGCAAAATGTTTACTATTTAATATGTGAATGCAGCAAAATCGCACAAACTGATTACAAAGCTAGACACGACCGAGTTGCTAAATTAATCCACTGGTCATTATATAAAAAATACGACTTACCTGTATCCAAAAAGTTATGGGAACATAAAGTGGAAAAAGTTATAGAAAATGAGAAGGTAAAGATCTTGTGGGACTTTCGAATACAGACAGATCGTCACTTGGAACACAACACGCCAGATATCACAGTTGTTGAAAACCGAAACGTACAATTTATTGACATTGCGGCAGTGGTGGGTTCCTCCCGGTTCGGCCCAGTTCTCCCGAGCCGGTAGTGGTGATGATATGACATCACCGAACCGGTCCTGCCCCCCCGTGCCCCCCCCGCACCCCACCCACCCACCCGCGTTATTTTTACCTTTTATTTGGCCCCACCCCCAATCTATTGCTGCCTCCTGAGTCCCAGCTGATGGCTAGAAGGAAAAAAAACTGTTTAAACTCTTGCCGCGGGGCTTCAAAGGGCCGCCCTACAGCTGATCAGAGTTAAAAGAAAACAAATGAGTAGACCGGTGCCTGCAAAAATACATGAGTATTTTTTTTATTTATTTATTTATTAGATTTCTATACCGCCCTACTCCCGAAGGACTCAGGGCGGTGCACAGCCAGACAATAAAAACACATACAATACAAAATTTAAAAAATAGAATAAAATCAAATTAAATAATTTTGGCCCCGACAAATTTAAAACCCCAAACTTTTAAAACCAATTTAAAATTGAATATATAAATACTAAAAGATATTTAAAATTTTAAAAATCTTTTATAAAAGAGGGGGAAAATTAGGCCAGGCCGGCCTGGTGAAATAGTAAGGTCTTTAAGGCGCGGCGGAAGGTGCGCAGATCCGGGATCCTCCGTATCTCTGGGGGGAGCTCGTTCCAGATAGTAGGTGCCCCCACAGAGAAGGCTCTCCCCCTGGGGGCCGCCAGTCGGCATTGTTTGGCTGACGGCACCCGGAGGAGCCCCTCTCTATGGGAGCGTACCGGCCGGTGGGAGGCTATTGGTGGTAGTAGGTGGTCCCGCAAGTACCCGGGTCCTAAGCCATGGAGCGCTTTAAAGGTGGTAACCAAAACCTTGAAGCGCACCCGGAAGACCACCGGGAGCCAGTGCAGCTCGCGCAGGAGAGGTGTTACATGGGAACGCCATGTCGCTCCCATTAGTAGATCAGTAGATACTCCCACTGAGTAGATCAGTGCCTGCAAAAATACATGAGTAGATCAGTGCCTGCAAAAAATAAATGGGTAGATCGGTACAGCTCTGCAAGCAGTTAAAAGCCTGGTAGACTAGTACCTCTGTTAAATCCTAAATAATTGTCACATGACCATCAAGCCATGCCCACAAAATAAGCCATGCCCACAGAACCGGTAGTAAAAAAATTTAGAACCCACCTCTGCATCGCGGTACCAGGAGATGCCAGAGTCGAAGAAAAAGAACTGGAAAAAATCATGAAATATCGTGACCTGGCCATCGAAACTACATGGCTATGGATGAAACATAACAGTGATACCCATTGTCATTGGGGCACTTCGTACCATGTCCAAGAATTTTATAAGATACATCAACAAATTGCAGCTTCCTGTAATAACACCAGTGGAACTGCAAAAAAACTGCGCTACTTGGAACATTGTACATCTTAAGAAGGTAATTGGTTGATACCTAGGACGCTGGCAGCAACCCGTATCAACCATTAGCACCAGTCAATGGTATCTGTGATGCATTTTTGAATGTTCAGTTGACTGAGTTTCATATTTAATGAATAAAGTAAATAATAATAATAATGAGGATGAGGATTGATGATGAGGATGATCTGTGCTGTGCTGTGCTAATGACACTACCCTGACAGCCAAAAATGCAAAGCATCTGCAAGTTGTGGTAATAAAACTCAAGGAGCAGAATGAAAAAAATGGGACTAAAATTAAATATAAAGAAGGCTAAACTAATGGCAACAGGTAGAACAACCAACCTTAGAATTGACAACAAAGATATTGAAGTGATGGATAGTTTCTGCCTTTTGGGATCACCAACCATTAATAATAAAAGAACCGTCAGTTAATAAATAGGCCCCAAACTACCAATTGGTAGAGTGGCCACAGAGACCTTGGAAAAGATAATCAGATGCTGTGATGTGTCTATATCTACAAAGATCAGAATTGTGCAAGCAGAATTGTGTATTTTCTCTGGCATTCTATGGAAGTAAAGGTTGGACTTTAAAGTAGGATAAAAAAAAATGTGTTGGCAGTTTTGAATATTGGAGTAGGAGAAGACTCCTGAAAACACAATGGACAACAAAGAAAACAAACAATGGGTGATCAAACAGATTAACCTGAAGTTCTTACTCAAGACACAGATGACCAGACTCAAGTTGTCTTACTTTGGACACATTGTGCAAATATCTAACTCTCTGGAGAAGGTTCTATTGTTGGGTAAGGTAGAAGAAAGGGAAGGACAGCAGCAAGAATGATAAACTCAGATAGTGTTGATGAGAGTAGATTGTCACAGGGAAAACCTATTTATGTGGTAATTAAGAGTTGACAATGACTTGATGGCACATAATCAATAAAATTCAGCATTTCCGTCTGTGTTGATGTTCAATACTTGCTGTTAGAAAACTATTTAGCTTCATTATATGAACCTATAATATTGTTGATTTAATTTAGATTTAGTAGATTATGTTAATCCAGCCATTGTGATTTATAACCCTTGATATTATGCCTGAACTAGGTTACTTGGTTTGTTCACAAATGATGATTAAACTATGCTTTAGTATACAGTGTAACAGAGTCTATAATTGAAGCAGAGTTTGTACGACATACTTAACCAGTGGTGAAATTCAGTCAGATCTATCCGGCTCGGGCGAACTGGTAGCGCTGGCAGTGGGAGGCTCCACTCACTTGCCCAGACGTCACCACATCCTGTTTTTGACCCTCTGCGCAAGCGCAGAAAGCTCTACACATGCGTGGAGGAGGCGCACGCTCACATATGCGAATTTCACCCCTGTACTTAACTATAGTAGGGTTTGTCTAGTTTTGGATTAGTGTCCTGGTATGAATTCAACCACCACAATTGGTAAATCATTGTTTGCCTTAATATGTTCTGCAAAACTCATCTAGTGTGGTTTATGAAATATCGGATTAGCCTCCTTTTGCACTATATCCACTGGTCTAGTCCCTTGTATCTTAATAATGCATAAATGACTACCCTGTTTCCCTGAAAATAAGACATCCCCTGATAACAAGCCCAATCGGTCTTTTGAGCGCATGCGCTAAAACAAGCCTCTCCCCGAAAATAAGCCCTCCCCAAAAATATTTAAACACAGAGCTGGAAATCAGGTAAGATGGCAAGAGGAGCTGCATCTTGCTCCACAAGCCCCAAAATAATAAGACCTCCCCAAAAATAAGTCCAAGTGCTTATTTCGGGGTTCAAAAAAATATAAGACAGGGTCTCCTTTTCGGGGAAACACAGTACCTAGTTTATAGGATGCTATGTGCATCCAGATCAGTCTCTATTTCAACCCACCCACTAAAAATTTCAAAATCTATATAACTTATACTGATAGTTTGGTGTTTTTTTAAAAAAAAAATGTTCTTTTTTTTTTAAGAAGCAAAAGAATTTGAGTGAATCCTTACTGTTAGGAACAGCTGCCAAACATCCATATACTGTACAAATCCTCTTTGGATAGCGAGATGTGAGAGGCATATAAATTTAATAAAAAAATAAAATTAAAAATCTGTTGGGCCTTCCATAGTGATCTGGCAGTCAGGAAAACAAACACTGGTAGTTTTTTAGACCAGGCAGGATAGAAATGGTTCTACCAGTTGAATTTCAGCCTGCTGAGCAGCTCTGACAAAGTACAGATGCCCTGTCGGCGAAGGAAATGACAAATGTGTTTTAAGGTGACGGTTGTATTCCTCAGAGCATCACGAATTCCGTTTGCATTCATCTAAATGTGCACCTTTCAAACTTTCCTGCTTTGGTAAGGAGGAAATCAGGTTTTCACTTGAAAGTGAAGCCTCCCAGTGACGTCACAGGTGCAGTCTGCTTTTTGAGGGCAAACAGCTCCGTTCTACCCACATGGCCACCCAAACGCCTGCTGTTCTGCTGTGAGACAGAGAGCATCTTTAACTGCATGGTCTTTTTTTGATTGGTTCCGTGAAAAGAAGAAAAAGTCTGAAGGAAGGCCTATTTTGTCTACCCGGTTTGTTTTTTAAAATCAGGTAAGATTATCTGGAGATGAAACAAAAGGGTAGCAGTTGCTAAACCTCAATTCCATTTCTCATTCTGAATTCTGGGTCTCTGTTTGATAACATTTGACAAGGGAACATGTAATGATCAAGGGCCATTTTTCATTTACTACAAACTATGGCTTATTCATGGTTTAGTGATCTTCTTTCTTTTTCGTTTTGTACTGTTAGGAGAAATGCCACAAGTCTTAAAAATTGGGGGGGGGGATGCATATTCTTAAAATCGTCTCCTTTTATGTGTTAATTTTTCATAGGTATCAAATGCCAGAGTTTATTTAACTATTTGTCAAGGGATGAGGAAGAATTTGATTTCTAACAGTGAGTTATTGACTATTTGGCTGCTGTCAGCAAAGTAGTTAACTTATGCCTTCATATAGTTCTCAAACTTAACCCCGAACAGATAGACAACAAACTTAATTTTACTTCTGCTACAAATAGTTTGGACTTAATACAGTTAATTATTTCATGTATCTTATTATTCCAAAAGATTTTTATTTTAGGGCGTTCTCATCAAAGATGTAAATAAGTTCCTTTTTGTCCATCCAGACAAAAAGGAACTTTTTGTTCCTTTTCCAGACATTTGGGAAGCATGTGATTTTGTAACTTTTCTGAGTCGGAGTGTAGTGCCATTTATAAGTGAGGAATCCTCCTTAAGAGATATAGGAATAGCTCAGAAGAGTTTCCCTCCCCATGGCCTACTATTTCCTGAATTGGTTGATCTATATTTTATGCCTACCAAATTTCTTTCCAATTTATTTTATATACTATATAAATAGTGTAAATTTTAATGTCCTATTCAATGTCCTTCCATTGAGGACCTGTATACTACACGAGTCAAAAAGAGGGCTATGAAAATATCTACAGACCCCTCGCATCCTGGACATAAATTGTTTCAACTTCTACCCTCAAAATGACACTATAGGGCTCTGCACAGCAGATCAACAAGACACAAGGACAGTTTTTTCCCGAATGCCATCACTCTGCTTAACAACTAATTCCCACTGTCAAATTAACTACTAAGACTGTATTATTATTATTATTCTCATCCTTACTAGTATCTATCTCTTCCCACTTATGGCTATACTTGCATCTTTACAACTTATATTGTTTTTATTGTTTCCTAGTATGATTTGATTGCTTATTAGTATCCTATGACTATCACTAAGTGTTGTATCTTATGAGTCTTGACGAATATATTTTATTTTTTCTTTATGTACACTGAGAGCATATGCACCAAAGACAAATTCCTTTTGTGTCCAATCACACTTGGCCAATAAATTCTATTCTATTTAAATTACCTAAATTTTTAAATATGTTTTTTAAAAATATACTTTTTTCCTAAAGGTTGAATTTTCAGGTAACTGTTTTCACCTTTCTTAGGAAAAGCAATCCTTTTTCTCCACTGTATTTCTATGATCTATCTCATGAGTATGATAGGCTTCAATTATCCTTAGCTGCACCCCAGTGATAAAGCTGTCTTTTCTCATTTCTTCACTGTCTAAGGAGGTTCTCAAGTTGAATAAGTTCTGTTAGGTTTGGTTACCCGTTAGCTTGGAGGGAAGTTGGGGATACAATTTGGAAAATAAACCATAAAGTCAGGAAATGGACTGGCAACAGGGACAGCGTGTTTTATGTCTGTTTAGTGTTCGGCTGACTCAAGGAGGAGCAGAGGGAATGGTAACTTAATATTTGAGAAAGTCCCTACAATGAATCATTGGCCTGATCCAGCATAGCAATTATTCTTTTGTGGAGAACTAAAAGGGCACCACAAAATTGCCTAGTTCAGAATTTAGGAAATTGCTAATAACAAGTTGGATTCTAGATCAAGGCAGTGTGTAGTTTTGTCTGTGTACATAGTAACTCTCCATAGTTTCAAATCGAGATCGTACTATGCTCTGCTTTTGAACCGTAGCAGCTGTCAAGTAAGATCCTTTGTGACTAGTAATTTCCAAAAGTATCAGGAAGATTTTTTGTTTCTGAACGCCAACATATGCCAGCATGTAAATGTACATAAGTTAGCCTTTTGAAGTAGTCCAGACTAAAAGTATGATCGTGATTACTAACTTTATTTTTATTGTAGGGTTGTATTAACAGAATCTTGCAAATCTGAAAGTACCCCTCCTGTCCTTGCTTTTACTTTCCTGAAAACTAGAGAGGGTCCCTTCTGAGATGCTTTCCCCATCCTTTATGCTTCAGACACAGGTTTCATTTCCCAGAATATTGTCTAGGCTGCAGTTCTTCCTTCTGTCTCCCACAGTCATTCTCACATACCATTACAATATATTGCAATCCAAGCATAACATGGATATGTAATAGTCTGTATGTGCCCCATCTATGTTTCTCACTCTCTCCTATCTATCTATCTATCTATCTATCTATCTATCTATCTATCTATCTATCTATCTATCATCTATCTATCTTATTCTATATCTTATGAAATATTAAAAACAGTATACAGGTAGTTCTCGACTTACAACAGTTCACTTAGTGACCGAACAAAGTTACAACAACAGTGAAAAAAGTGACTTATGGCCAATTTTTACAGTTACAATGTTTGCAGCATCCCTATGGTCATGTGACAAAAAATTCAGACGGGGTTCATTGGCTCAGGGAGAATTGCCACCTTTGGTCTTGGATGGAGTGGCACTATCCCAAACAGACCCTATGCATAATCTGGGGGTTCTCATGGACTCACCACTCCTGCTCAAAGAGCAGATGGTGGTCATGGCCAGGAGGGCCTTTGTGCAACTGCAGGTTGTGCACCAGTTACTCCCTTTCCTGGGCCAACGGTCCTTACTCACAGTAACAGTCATGTCCTAGTCACTTCCAGTCTTGACTATTGCAACATGCTCTACATGGGGCTGCCCTTGAAGAGCATCCAGAAGCTCCAGTTGGTGCAAAATGCAACGATCTGCATGGTTTTGTGCAGACTCCGGTGTGCACATGCATCACCTCTCCTGCGGGAGCTGCATTTGTTGCCGATTTGCTTCCGGGTGCAATTCAAGGGGCTTGTTGTCACCTTTAAAGCTGTTCATGGCTTGGGACTAGGTTATCTGAGGGACCGTCTCTTGCCGGTCACATCTACCTGACCCATCAGAGTGGGGAGGCAGGGAATGATGCGGGTCCCATCCCCGAGGGAGATACACCTGCTGGGACCCAGAAGAAGGGCCTTCTCCATAGTGGCCCCCTCTCTCTGGAATTGTTCTGTCCCCATCTCAGACACGCACGGGGGTTAAATAAACTGGCAGACAACAAATTCTTCCGATAAGAGGCTTGGCCAGTAGCTGCTTGCCAAGAACTTTACTCATAAACAAGATACACACAGTTCAAGAATTGTCCAGTCCGTAATTAAATCCAAGGCAGATAATGTTGTTTCCAAAGATGCAATGTGACTCGATAGTAGTTAGTTTTGTCCATCACAGTGTCTGAATGGCCACCTCACCCCCTTTTATACCCTGTGGGGTGTGGTCCAGTGACTCAGCTTAATCTCTGGCACGCCTCTTCTTCTGTTGTGTGCGCTTATCTCTGCGACGCTGCCGAGGATCCAGCCAAGACTCATCTCCCTCATTACTGTCCACCTGTGGCTGCGTGGACATGCTTGGCCCCAGCCCTATCTCTTGATCTTCGGCGGACACCGAAGGCATTGCCAGAGAAGAGGGTCCTTGCCAACTCGTCTCCTTCACTCTCGGAGTCCTCTCCTGCCAATGACACAGGCTCAGGTAACGGAGCCACAACAGGAACATCATTTCCCCCAGAGATTAGAATGGCCCCCACTCTAATTCTCTTTCAGAAGGCGCTGAAGATCTGGTTCTGCCAGTGGGTCTGGGGAACCCGGAGCAGGATGGAGCCCATTAAATGGCTCATGTGATCTGCTGTCGCCGGGGTGGGGGGTGATTTTATTATATTATACTATATTAATTTATTTGATTCTTTTTATTAGTTTTATTGTTTTAAATGTGGTTTTATATTCTGTAAGCCACCTTGAGTTGCCATGGGCGAATAGGCAGCAATATAAATTCAATAAATAAATAAATAAATTTCTCCTTAACAAGTTTCTTCTAATCAGAGTCCTCCCTGATGGTGTTTAAAACTCCCTATCTAATTCCTGTATGGGTTCTGTGCAGGGGTGGGTTCTAAATTTTTTTACTACCGGTTCTGTGGGCGTGGCTTATTTTATGGGCGTGGCTTGGAGGTCATGTGACCAGGTGGGCGTGGCTAGCTGGAAGGTCCTCACACTTACGACCAGTCCTCGCACTTACGACCCAACTCATTTGTTTGTTTTTAATACTGATCAACTGTAGAACGGCCCTTTGAAGCCCCACGGCAAGAGTTTAAACAGTTTTTTCCCCTCTAGTCATCAGCTAGGACTCAGGAGGCAGCAATAGATTGGGGAGTGGTACCAAATAAAAGGTAAGAATAACGTGGGGGGGTGGGAGAGAACCGGTTCGGTGACGACATATCGTCACCGCTACCGGTTTGGCCGAACTGGACCGAATGGGAGGAACCCACCACTGGTTCTGTGGGACAACATCCAATGAGATCAGTCTTAATGTTATACTAAGCAAAGTGAGGATAAACATTTAATGTTTTTATGTTTTAATTGCAGGCTGCTCAGAATCACTCTGTGAGTGAGATGGGCAGTTTCTAAATTTGATGTACAAACAAACAAACAAATAAATAAAACTTGTTTGTTTGGGTACCATCACGTATGCTTGAATATGTGAAGAACTAGTGAGACCCCCACAATGGGGGAGGACAGGTTCATTCTATATTTCATCCCAATAACTCAGAATTGTCCATACCGATGTGCAATAATAACTCTCCAGGATTTTTAGGGTAGCGGATTTTTAAAGTGTCCACTTAACAACCATTCCAAAAATGGTAGTAAAATTAGGTTTGGTGGTGTGACGTCTTGCTTAATGACTACATAATTTAGCAACTGAAATTCTGGTTCAATTATGGTCATAACCTGAGGACTACCTGTATGGGAAGGAAAGAAGGAAAGAAGGAAGGGAGGGAGGGATGAAAGGAGGGAGGGAGGGAAAAAGAGAAGGAAGGAAGGAAGGAAGGAAGGAAGGAAGGAAGGAAGGAAGGAAGGAAGGAAGGAATAAGTCTTACAAAAGTAGTTACCAGGGCATGTCTGGATGTGGGATTTGTGGATGAAGCCAGATAGATGTTTGCTGAAGAGTTTTAATTTGAGAAAATAAGCATTCCCCGTGCTTTCAACTATTCCTCCATATCTGTTGCTGATCGACTACAGCTTTGTTACAACTGATAACATTGTTCCTTTAAGCCATCCTAGATAGAATATATTGGATAGAGTTTCTGGGAAATAACGGAGTAGGTAGAATGTAAGTAAAATATAAGCAAGTAAATTGAGGAAGATCTTGTTTGTAGCTGGGGAAACAAAATTGCTTGCCCAGCACAATAAATTGCAAATAATAATAATAATAATAATCTGAAAGATGCCCAAAGCTCTTTTTCTTCTCTGTGTTAACTGAATAGAACCTGCAGTGTCTATTGACATTTAAAATAAAACAAGAGGGAATTTTTGCCTTCAATAATTTATGAAATTCCAAAGAGCATTATGGGTTGGCCACTGCTGGAAAAAGAAATTTAGGATTGCTCAGATACTTGTGCCAACACAGCAGAAGTCTATTTATGTATGGAGCTTTTATTCAAAGGGATTACATTTTGCTACTTTACAGGGATTTAAATAGATGGAAAATATATATACAGTAGTTGTAGCATGGAACCTCCATGAACAGTCTAAATATAAGAGACTGGGTGTAAAAGAGGGAAGATACTATTGTTGCTCTGGTTCTGTGCTTTGCCTGTTGTTACAACTGGGGAGTTTTAACCTCATTTAATAAGACGGTCATTTTACATTTTACCATCCAGATCAATGAAGAGGCAAATAATACAAACTGTTACAGAGATTTTAAAGCATCTGTACATCTTTGCTTTTGCCTGAGAGGATTCCTTCACCGCAACAAATAACTTTTCTTCAATGTATTGTCAGTAGATAAGAGTATGTGAAATATTTCTCTTTAGGGGGGCAAAATCCAGACACCCACCGAGACACAATCTACCTGCTATGTTTACTTGCAGCCATCACTGGCTGGTTTCCTGCCACAATTTCCTGCTTAAGAATGTCACAAATGGCTGTTCTAACTTTGAAAAGAAGAGAAAAAAAAATAGTTTTTGGACCGGATGATGATGTGGTGAGAATGTGAAAGTCCTAACAAGCAGGTTATGCTTAAACCAGGTTCTTTATAAAGTCTTTTGGTGGTTTAGGAGCTTGAGTCTGTCCACCATTTTCTCACTGAATAGTAAGATAATAAATAACTACTTCTTCTTCTTCTTCTTCTTCTTCTTCTTCTTCTTCTTCTTCTTCTTCTTCTTCTTCTTCTTCTTCTTCTTCTTCTTCTTCTTCTTCTTCTTCTTCTTCTTCTTCTTCTTCCCCTTTCCCTTCCCCTTCCCCTTCCCCTTCTCCTTCTCCTTCTCCTTCTCCTTCTCCTTCTCCTTCTCCTCCTCCTCCTCCTCCTCCTCCTCCTCCTCCTCCTCCTCCTCCTCCTCCTTTCTTCTCCTTCCTTCTCCTTCCTCCTCCTCCTCCTCTTCTTCCCCCCTCCCCCTCCTCTAGTTTTGTCCATTGGAACTCATCAAATGGAAGTATGAGGATATAGAAATAACTCAAATAATTTTTACTCCATCCCCCCAGAGTTCTTAATCCTCAAAACTCCCGTGTTGCATCTATCAATCAGCCTTCAAAGGTTTGCCAGGGACAACTGCTTTCTGAGATATGATATTTTTTTTAAAAAAAAAATAGGTAAATAATCGAAAAATGATGGATAAGAGCATACTTATTCTGCTACTGTCCTCTTTCTACAAGTGAATTCTGTTTCTGAAGATTGTATCTTTTCTGTCCAAAGGAAACTAAGAAGAGGTGCCTTGGCAAGTATATATTTTCTTTTTTCTTTTTTGTTAATCATGTGATGTTCACATTTTCCTTTTAGACATCTTTAAACTACAGGATATTGTGGTGGAACCAGCAACGCTCTCCAGATGCCCAATCCAGCCGCCCATCTGCCTTTCTACTTCGGCAGCATCTCCCGGTCAGAAGCAGAGGATCACCTCAAACTGGCAGGGATGTCAGATGGGCTATTCTTGCTGCGGCAGTGCCTTCGCAATCTTGGCGGCTACGTCCTCTCTGTAGTGCACAAACTCCAGTTCTACCATTACTCCATCGAGCGTCAGATGAATGGGACCTTTGCCATCTCTGGAGGGAAAGCACACTGCGGCCCCGAAGAGCTCTGCGAATTTTATTCCAAGGATCCAGATGGACTTTGCTGTACTTTACGGAAGCCTTGCCACCGTCCTAATAGCCTGGAACCCCAGCCGGGCATTTTTGACAATATCCGGGAGAATATGGTCCGTGAATATGTCCGTCAAACGTGGAACTTGGAGGTATGAGCCTAATTTTGATTTTATTTTTCATTAGAGAATTTATTTCTTTTTATACGTTGCACAATTTTGGAGGGTAGAGCCGAGGATTTTGTTCAGTATCTGCATGACAAAATCACACAGATCCGGAAAGATTTGGACTCCGACTGGGTAGTCTCAGGGGGAGGGACTGGGGCAGGTCTTGAGAATGTTATCTGGGATGAGTTTGATCCTGTGACCCCTGAGAACGTGGACAGGATTCTGGGTAGACTGAACGCGACCACTTGTTTATTGGACCCTTGCCCCTCCTGGTTAGTGCTGGCTTCCCGGGAGGTGACGCGAGGCTGGCTCCAGGGGATTATAAATGTTTCGTTGGGTGAGGGTGACTTCCCCGCCACCTTGAAAGAGGCGGTGGTGAAGCCTCTCCTCAAGAAGCCTTCCCTGGACCCAGCAGTGTTGGTTAATTATCGTCCGGTCTCCAACCTTCGTTTTGTGGCGAAGGTTGTTGAGAGTGTGGTTGCGTGACAGCTTCCCCAGTACCTGGATGAAACGACGTATCTGGATCTGTTCAGGCCTGGGTACAGCACGGAAACGGCATTGGTTGCGTTGGTCGATGATCTCTGGAGGGCTCGGGACAGGGGTTGCTCCTCTGTCCTGGTCCTATTAGATCTCTCAGTGGCTTTTGATACCATCGACCATGGTATCATGCTGCACCGGCTGGAAGAGTTAGGGGTGGGGGGCACTGTTCTACAGTGGTTCTCCTCCTTTCTCTCTGACCGGTTGCAGTCTGTGTTGGCAGGGGGCCCCAAGGCCCCTCGTATGTGGGGTGCCACAAGGGTCGGTCCTCTCACCCCTTCTGTTCAACATTTATGTAAAGCCGCTGGGCGAGATCATCCGTGGTTTTGGGGTGAAGTTCCATCAGTACGCTGATGATACTCAGTTGTACATCTCCACCCCGGACCACTCCAACGATGCCCTTGACGTGATGTCCCGTTGCCTGGAGGCCGTGCAGATCTGGATGGGGAGGAACAGGCTCAGGCTCAACCCATCCAAGACCGAGTGGCTGTGGTTTCCGACGTCCCGATATAGTCAGTTGACGCCATCGCTGACTATTGGGGGTGAATTGCTGGCCCCCATGGAGAGGGCTCACAACTTGGGTGTCCTCCTGGATTCACGGCTGTCTTTAGAAGAGCACTTGACGGCCGTAACCGGGAGGATTTTTCATCAGGTTCGCCTGATTCACCAGTTGCGTCCCTTTCTGGATCGGGACTCGTTACGCACGGTCACTCATGCCCTTGTCACCTCCCGCCTGGACTATTGTAATGCTCTCTACATGGGGCTCCCCTTGAGGAGCACGTGGAGGCTCCAACTGGCGCAGAGTGCGGCCGCGCGGGTGGTTATGGGAGCAACATGGCGCTCCCATGTAACACCTCTCCAGCGCGAGCTGCACTGGCTCCCAGTGGTCTTCCGTGTGCGCTTCAAGGTTTTGGTTACCATCTTTAAAGTGCTCCAGGGCTTAGGACCTGGTTACTTACGGGACCGCCTACCACCACAAATAGCCTCCCACTGGCCGGTACGCTCTCATAGAGAGGGTAACCGGTTGCCATCAGCCAAGCAGTGTCGACTGACGGCTCCCAGGGGGAGGGCCTTCTCTGTGGGGGCACCCACTATCTGGAACGAGCTCCCCCTGGAGATACGGAGGATCCCGGATCTGCGCACTTTCTGCCGTGCTCTCAAGACCCTCTTATTCCAGCAAGCCGGCCTGGCCTAATTTTTCTCCCCTTTCTTTTAAATTTTTAATTGAAATTTCAATTTGTTTTAAATTTATTGGGATTTTAATTGTATTAACTTTTGTATTTCTGTATTTTATCCTGTGCCTGTTCACCACCCTGAGTCCTTCGGGAGTAGGGCGGTATACAAATTTAATAAAACTAAACTAAACTAAAACAATTTTACCTTAGAGATGGCTTACAAAATCCAACATCTATTGACGAAAGTAAATTCCCAGTAATGTTATATTTTATATGATAGTATACACACATATACACTGCCCCCCAACACACACACACACACAGGGAGGGAGGTGGGGAGAGAGAGAGAGAGATACACAGACAGACACACGCACACACACACATATACCAGGGGTGAAATGCTCCCGGTTTGGATTGGATCACCCGATCCGGTAGCGATGGTGGTGGGTGGTTCGGAGAACCGGTAGCAAAAATCCCTGCCCCCCCCCCCATGCCCAGCTGAGCCACGCGAACATCAGAGGCTTTTTTTTAATTTTTAAAAGCATTTTTTCTACAACCTCTTCAGCTGAAAAAATGCTGTTAATTTTTTTTTAAAAAAAGCCTCTGATGATCGCGCGGCTCAGCTGGGATTGTCAGAGGCTTTTAAAAGCATTTTTTACAGCCTCTTTGGCCGAAGAGGTTGTAGAAAAAATGGTTTTAAAAGTAAAAAAAAAAAAAAAAGTTGGCCACGCCCACTCAGTCACATTACCCCCCCACACACACACACACCAAGCCACGCCCACAGAACTGGTAGTAACAAATTTTACATTTCACCACTGACATATACATATACACATACACATACATCCCCTTAGGGGCTATGCACATTTTGAAAATTATTTTGAAGAACTGTTTTGAAAGTCACACGAGCTCAATTCCTCTTTGCTACCTATTAAAGCCACTATGTCTTTTTTCAGGTTTCTGAATTTGAAAAAAACGACATGGCTGTGTTAACAAACAGCAGCTGTGTTTGAGTAGGAGGATCTGGTAATCAATTAAAATAGTGAAACAACTGTTATGACCCATTTTGGGCAGCCAAAAGATTTAGGATGCTTCCTTCCAGTAAATCCTTCCAGAGGGGCAGCATTTGCCAAGCCCAGCTGCAATGGTACAGGTAGTCCTTCACTTATGACTATTTATTCAGCAACTGTTCAAAATTATGACAGTGCTGAAAGAGGTGACTTATGACAGTCCTTACGACTGTCACAGTGTCCCCATGGTAACATGAATGCAATCCATGTACTTGGAGGGTTGGGGCACAACGTAGAAGAATATTTCAGTACAAAAGTAATTTACCGCCAACCCTAAACTTTGCACTTTAAATTCTACAATTTAATTCAGTTTAATGCAAAAGAGGGAAGGATATTCTAGGATCTATACATTCCTCCTAAAATACCCTGTTTCCCCAAAAATAAGATATCCCCTGATAATAAGCCCAATCGAGCTTTTGAACGCAAGCATGAAAATAAGCCCCCCCCCAAAGATATTTAACCACATGCACAGCCGGTGCCCGCCATTTCCTTTGGTTAAGGTTAGGGAGACAGAGCTAAAAATCAGGTAAGATGGCAAGAGGAGCCCTGTCTTGCTCCACGCACCCCAAAATAATAAAACCTCCCCAAAAATAAGGGGTTCAAAAAAATATAAGGCAGAGTCTTATTTTTGGGGAAACATTATATATATATATATATATATATATATATATATATATATATATATATATATATATATATATATTCAGTGTTTTGGAAAGGTTTGATTCCTCATTTTAAGAATCATACCATTCCAAAACACTGAATTTGTATCTTTTTTAGGTAGAATATATAACTCCAGGATATCCTTTCCAGTGGTGGGTTGCCCCCGGTTCGGACCGGTTCGCAAGAACCGGTAGTAAAACCGCTGGGAGGCCCCGCCCACTGCCCTGGATGTTGTCATCAGCGATCTGCGCATGCGCAGAAGCAAGGGGCATGTGTGAGCGAAGCGAGTGCGCGTATGTGATCCCGTTGCGAAGCGGTAGTAAAGATAAGTAGAACCCAGACCTGATCCTTTCCTCTTTTGCACTGAATTTAACGGTAGAAATTAAACTCTCAGGTTTAGGGTTGGCGGTAAATTAGTTTTGCACTGAAATATTATTCTACGTTGTGCCCCACCCCCACCCCACCTCCAACTTTTTAAATTCAGATTGCTGAGGAAAACACTAGATTGAAATGTATCCATTTATCTAAATATATTTTAGGCTGAAAAAAGCAAAGTTTCCATTCCGTTGTTACTGATCTCCCATGTTTTAACAATTCCCAAAAATGCGAAAGATAAATTCTCTTCCCCTCTTCTTTTTTTACAGGGAGAAAATCTTGAAGTAGCCATCATAAGCCAAGCACCTCAAGTGGAGAAACTCTTGGCCACCACAGCTCACGAGAAAATGCCTTGGTACCATGGCCCCATCTCCAGAGAGCAAGCAGAGAGCCGGCTCTACTCAGGAGCACAGCCTGATGGGAAATTCCTGTAAGCATTTAAGGATGCAGGGGGGAAAAAATTCCCCTTTAGTTCTGGAGAAATATTTTTCTCCCCACTACCTGCAGTTTCACATTCATATTTAAGACACCAATTTGCACACAGTAAAGGCAATTAACCAGTGGCACAGCTTGTCTTCAGAAATTGTGGGCACTTCATCACTGGAGATTTTTAAGAAGAGACTGGACAGTCATATGTGTGAGATGGTATAGGTCAGTGAGGGCTAACCTTTTTGCCGTTGCGTGCCAAAAGTGGGGGGAGTGCGGGGGGTCGCGCACGTGCGTGCCCACACCCATAATTCAATGCGCCCCACCCACCCACCCATGCACGCGCGATCCCCCCCACACTTTTGGCACATGGTGGGACCATTTTTCACTCTCCCCAGGCTCCAGAGCCTTTCTAGGAGCCTGGGGAGGGTGAAAACTGCCTTCCCCATCTCCCTAGAGGCCCTCTGGAGGCCAGAAACAGCCTGTTTCCCAACTTCCGGTGGGCCCTGAAGGCCCGAAAATCAGCTGGCCGGCGCACACATGCACACTGGAGCTAAGCTAGGGTAACGCTCGCGTGCCTACTGATACGGCTCCACGTGCCACCTCTGGCACGCGTGCCATAGGTTCGCCATCATGGGTATAGGTTCTCCTGCTTGAGCAGGGGGCTGGACTAGAAGACCTCCAAGGCCCCTTCCAGCTCTATTTTATTCTATGATTCTACATTTTGGCTAAGTCAGTCTTGGCTATAGGCAGTCCTTGACTTACAGCCATTCTATTTATTGACCATTCAGAGTTACAACGGTGCTGAAAAAGTGGCTTATGACTCGTAGCTTGCAACTTTCTCAGAATCCCCACAGTCACGTGATCAAAATTTGGGTGGTTGGCAACTGTATATATATATATATATTTACAATGGTTTCAGCATTCTGGGGTCATGTGATCAGCATTTGCAACCTTCCCAGCCAGCTTCTGACAAGCAAAGTCAATGCGGGAAGCTGGGTTTGTTGAACAACCACATGATTCATTTAACAACCATGGTGATTTGTTTAACAACCGTGACCAAAAAAAAAAAATCCCAGGGTCATGTGATCACTTTTTGCCACCTTCTGACAAGCAAAGTCAATGGGGAAGCCAGATTCACTTAACAACTATATTACTAACTTAATTTCAGTGTTTCACTTAACTGTAGCCAGAACATTTGTAAAACGGGCAAAATTCACTTAACAACAGGTGTTTTGGGCTCAATTGTGGTGGTAAGTTGAGGACTACCTGTATCAAACCATGTGTAAAGTAATATATGAAATCTCAGGGCAGTAGAGCTCAACCAAAGCTTGCATTCTTTAGATCAAATTCCACTGTGAATAATTATAGATGATATAAACCACAGCGAAAGGCTTAAATGTCATATTTACATATTGTGGATTGATGAATAATAGACATCCAATTAACTCTGATTCAGGGATTGCCTCGTTGAATAGATCATTCTATTCTGTTCCATCAGGGATTAGACTCACCAGGGATTTATTTTGTCTTTGTTATAAATGATTGATTTTATGTTTGATGTACACAAAACACAAACAGTATTTAATGTATAAACATTCATTAAAATTGGTGTAACTGCAGTCATTAAAATACTTTGGTTTGCAAGATATATTTGAATCAGTTGAAAAATGCCAAAATAATCCCTTAAAATTAGAATTTATTTCATAATTGTTTAAAAGAAACTGAACTTTCTACGACAGAAAACCATGATATTCCAGGATTTTGGAATATACTATCAGGCAATATCCAAGCCAGCTTTGTCATTAGCTTTTTCAAAATATCAGTTACCAGGATTTGTAATGAAAATATGCACCTCTGTTTTTATATATACAATTACTGTTTATATTATATTTATTTACATCACTAGGGAGCTAGTTTTCTAAAAATGGTCACGTCTTTCTAAAAACTGCTTTGGCAGCAGTTCCTCAATGGTTTTTCTAGTGATTCCAATAAATCTCATTCTGTCAACAGTCCAAAAGATCCTGAGAGCATCCAATTCCAAGGCATTTTGAGAAAGTCAAATGACAGGCCTGGAGGCATTTCATGGGAAATTACATTTGAACTGAGAAATCACCGTATCTAAAGTGGGCTTGTATATTTTTTTTTGCTGGAGAATCTCTCAGTGCTTCCTAAGGAAGGGAGCGAAACTGATTAAGTTTGCATTTAAATGCAAATAACATATATTTACATTTTCAGAGTGATATATTTTATATTATATTTTCAAAGTGATATATTTTATATTATATTTTCAAAGTGATATAAACCAAAATATTCCTTTTTTGCCCTCCATTATGTTAAAATCTTATCTTCTGCAGTCTAACATTAAAATTTTATATATGAAATGTTTTTGCCTACAGCAGACATAATTGATTAGTGCAATACTGTAACCAGTGGTGGTTACAGTAACAACTGGTTCTCTGCCCTAATGACCGACTGGGTGGGCGTGGCCATGGTGGGCATGGCCAGGGGGTGCCCTCTGGGCAGTACTCTGCCTCCTGCACCCACCTGGGAGCAAAAAAGGGCATTGGGGGGGCCACGCTGCATCCCCCCACGCCCCATTTTGGGCCTAGGAGACCTCCCTGAAGCCTCCTGGGAGCGAAAACAGGCCATGGGGGCGGGGTGCACCACACACTCCGCACCCCATTTGGGGCCTAGGAGGCCTCCCTGAAGCCACCTGGGAGCAAAAATGGGGTGCGTGGGGACTCCTGGAAGGGGCGGGGCCAGCCAGCAATTTAACTACCGGTTCGCCCCAACTGGCTCGAACCGGCTGAATCACACTGCTGATTGTAATCTTGTTAAGTGTGGATATATAATATGCCATCCTTGGTGCTCTCAGAACTTAGTTGTTTTCCTGCAACAGATGTTTCATTAATAAACTAGGGAACATCATTAGTGCTGTTGATGTTTATGATGCTACCTAGTTTAACACTAGGAGATTTGAAAAAAAAAATGAAGCACAGGTACATTGACTTACAATAGTTCATTTAGTGACCTCTCCTATCTTTCCTATCAGGTTGAGACAAAAGAAAGAACAAGGAAGCTACGCCCTCTCCCTTGTATACGGAAAGACTATTTACCACTATCGAATAGGACAAGGAAAATCAGGGAAATACTCTGTGGAAGAAGGAACCAAATTTGATACGCTGTGGCAGGTGAGATTGCAGCGAAGACTGAGTGGTTTGCTTATTTATATCCCACCTTTATTATGTTTACAAATAACTCAAGACGGTGGACATACCTTCCTCCTCCTGTGAGGTGAATTGGGCTGAGAGAGAGTGATTAGTTCAAAGTCATTCAGTTGGCTTTCATGTTTAAGGCAGAACTAGAATTCATAGTCTCCCACTTTCTAGCCTGGTGCTAGAAGCAACTGTTATTGGCTCTCTGGTTGGTAAGTGGGAAAAACTTACCAATCAAAGTGGGATGAAGCCAAGATCCATCCCTTTGTATAGGAGTGAGTGGGCATGTTGTGTGTTGGCTGTATCATAGTTACAGGTAGTCCTTGGCTTCCAACCGTTCGTTTAGCGACCGTTTGAAGTTACAACGGCACTGAAAAAAGTGACTTATGACTGTTTTTCATACTTATGACCATTGCAGCATTCCCACAGTCACACGATCAAAATTCGGACGCTTGGCAACTGGTTCATATTTCTCACTGTTACAATGTCCCAGTGTGATCATGTGTTCACCTTTTGTGACCTTCTGATAGGCAAAGTCAATGGGAAAGATATTCACTTAAGAACCACGTTACTAATGTAAGGAGCCTGAATAGCTCAACAGACAGAGCACTATAATTTAACACCAGCTGTCTGCAATTAAAGTAAGATCGAATCTCACCAGGCTCAAGGTTGACTCAGCCTTCCATCCTTTCTAAGGTAGGTAAATTGAGGACCCAGTTTGTGGGGGCAATAAAATAACTTTGTATAAATCTACAAAAGTATGAAGGCTATTGCTTAATGCACTGTAAGCTGCCCTGAGTCTCCAGAGAAGGGCGGCATATAAATCAAATAAAAAAAAAACCAAAAACTCAGTGATTCACTCAACAGCTGTGGCAAGAAAGTTTGTAAAATAGGACAAACCTCACTTAACAGCGGTCTTGCTTAGCAACAGAAATTTGGGGGTCATAAGTCGAGGATTACCTGTATTGGCCAAATGGAACCCAGGAAGGGCAGCTTTGCTCCAATAAGTTACTGTAAAATGTATTTCTGACTTTTCCACGTATCTTTTTGAGATAAACATCTCAAATTTCCCTCCCACTTTCTCTGAGGGATGCAAGAAAATAGGGATGCCAAAAAGGCAATTAAACTAAAAACCTTGGTTGTTCATTAGTTTTCTAGCCTCCTTGACTTGGTCTCTTCATACATTGTCTTTAGTGAAGCATGCAAACCAGTGTTTGCATTTCCTGCATCAGATGAGGAGAGCCCATCTTTTTCCTTCTGCCCTAACCACTTTTTACAGAGGCACAGTTGAGAGCATTTTAACAAACTGCATCACTGTGTGGTGGCAGCAGTGCCTCAAATAGAAAGTCCATACAGAGAGTGGTAAGGACAGCCGAGAAGATTATAGGAAGCTCGCTTCCTGTTATTCAGGATACTGCATATAAGTGCTATGTACTTACAGCTGAAAGCATTGTTAGAGACCCCACACATCTCCTTCACGGTCTGTTTCTGTTGCTCCCTTCTGGGAGGAAGTTTCGAAGTATTTCTAGCAGGACTACCAGATTCGGTAACAGCTTTGTTCCTTATGCTATTCGCAGGATTCTTTTTTTTTCGCCATGTATATGTATACATTCAAATTAGACTGTGATGTTTCTCTGTGTCATATATATGTGTACTGTATGTGGGTATATGCATAATGATTACCTTTGGAGAGCTGAATGCAACGAAATTTCATTTTAATTTTATGCTGATTAGTGTACATTTAAAGTGACAATAATGTTTTTTCTCTTCTCTTCTCTTCTCTTCTCTTCTCTTCTCTTCTCTTCTCTTCTCTTCTCTTCTCTTCTCTTCTCTCCTCTCCTCTCCTCTCCTCTCCTCTCCTCTCCTCTCCTCTTCTCTTCTTCCATTCCATTCCATTCCATTCCATTCCATTCCATTCCATTCCATTCCATTCCATTCCATTCCATTCCATTCCATTCCATCTCTCTCCTCTTGATGTTCTTCTCCTTCAAAATTCTTTCACCAGCTGGTTGAGTACCTCAAACTCAAACCTGATGGCCTTATCTATTATCTGAAGGAATGCGCCCCAAATCCTGAAATGCAATCAGGTAAGATTTTAAATTCTCTCCTATCCCCGAGAAAAGGATTGGCAAGTCTAGTTATTTCCTTCCCTGTGTATATGTTTTAGTTATCATGAAATCCATATTCCTTAAAGATTGTATTACAGTTTATAACAAAAAGATCTACAGAAAAGGATGATCTCAGGATTTTTATAATCTAACAACATCCTCCAAATGTTATAGGTTTCAACTCCCCTAATTTCCTCCCCTAGCATGGTAACAAGGGGAAAAAAAATCATATTGGCTATGGGAATCTGGAAACTGATTGTGCACACATCTAGAAGGCTCCACTATACCACTATATGGATTTGGCATAAATTAGAGGGTTTGGGAAAAAGGGATGTGGTGGCTCAGTGGCTAAGACGCTGAGCTTTTTCGATTGAAAGGTGAGCAGTTCAGCGGTTCGAAACTCTAGTGCCGGGTAACGGGATGAGCTCCTGTTACTTCTTCCAACCTAGCAGTTCGAAAGCACGTAAAAAATGCAAGTAGAAAAATAGGGACCACCTTTGGTGGGAAAGTAACAGCGTTCCGTGCGCCTTTGGCGTTTAGTCATGCTGGCCACATGATCATGGAGACGTCTTCGGACAGTGCTGGCTCTTCGGCTTTGAAATGGAGATGAGCACTGCCCCTTAGAGTCGGGAACGACTAGCACGTATGTACGAAGGGAACCTTTACTTTTACCTTTTTAGAGGGTTTGGGATTTATTTTGGCAATTAGATTGGTCAATCAGACCATAAGAATTGACTGGCATTAAATGGGTAGAACAGTGGTCCAGAAGGGCAGTGGATCAGGAGATATTCTAAAATTGCACTATGACAGCCTTTAACAGAAACAGGGAGGGGTAAAATGTAAGGGAGGCTTGGGAGGGAACTGTGGAATGCAAGAGAGCCGACTGTCGCCTGGCTAAGTCCTAGTGCCCAAGGTCAAATAATGGGGAAGTTCCAGGGTGCTCAGACCATTTCCCAAAACAAATTGACTGTAACTGATAGGTGGCCAGGGATTTTACTTATGCTGATTTTACTTTCGTGCGCGAAAACTTCAGAACCGGCTTTGCTTCTTCTGTACCTATGTGGAATTATCAGTAATTGGTAAAATAATGTCCCAGGAGTTTCTTTTGCTGCATATGCATATTCCTATCCCCATAAGTCAGGGCATTCAATTTTATAGATGTTTATATACACGACAGCAGGCAGGTAGTTATACAGGTAGTTCTTGGCTTACAGCCATTTGTTTAGTGACCGTTTGAAATTAGAATGGCACTGAAAAAAGTGACTTATGACAGTTTTTCACATTTATGACCATTGCAGCATCCCCATGGTCACGTGATCAAAATCCAGGCGCTTGGCAACTGGCATGTATTTACTGTATGGTGGTTGCAATGTCTCCGGGTGATCTCCTTTTGTGACTGTCTAACAAGCGAAGTCAAGGGGAAAGCAAATTCACTTAACAACCGCGTTACTTACTTAACAACTGCAGTGATACACTTAATAACTGTGGAAAGGCCATAAAATGGGATAAAATTCACTTAACCTTTGTCTTGTTTAGCAATGGAAATTTTGGGCTCAGTTGTGGTTGAGGACTACCTGTATACCTTCTTGGTCAGCCCATATGATGTATCTGCTCTGCAAACTGCACTGGTTGCCAATATCTTTCCAATTCAGTTGTAACTGGGGTGGTTGTAACTCTTCATGGCACGGGGCCTAGATTATTTCTGGGACTGCCTCTCTGAATTATATCTACCCATCAGGAGTGGGTCCCAGTGGTGGGTTGCCCCCGGTTCACACCGGTTCTATAGAACCCGTAGTAAAACTGGTGGGAGGCTCTGCCCACTGACCCTGATGTCATCAAAACGCTTCTGCGCAAGCACAAAAGCGTTTTGATGACATTAAGGTCAGTGGGCGGAGCCTCCCGCTGGTTTTACTACCGTTTCTATAGAACCCGTTGCGAACCGGGGGCAACCCACCACTGCTACCCATCCCATCTGGTCCAGCAGAAGGGGCATGCTCTAGGGAGTGTCATCTAGCAGGGCCCAGGAAGAGAGTCTTTTTTGTGATGGTGCCCACCCTTTGAAGTTCCATTCACCCCACCCTGAGGTTACATTGGCCCCCCTGACCCTGTCAGCCTTTCACAGGCCCTTAAACTCATGATTCTATCATCAGGCCCGGGGGGGGGGGGGCGGTCAGGAGGTGTGACGGATCCCACACAACAATTATCACTGATAAATTTGTTTTCATCCCAGTTATAGCTTAAATGTGTTGTCATTTTTGTGGGGTTTTTTTTAATGTTAGCTGCTCAGAGTCATGAACTTCTGATGGGGGAGCCATGCCAAGTGAAATAATGAATTAATAAATATGCTACTGGCCACTAGGAGGCACTACATGATCAGTTTGGTTTTTGCTGGAACTCATTAGGTATAGGCAGCCCTTATATGTCAGGTATATAATCCCTCCCATATTGGGGTAGACCAGGTGCTTCGACAGAAAAACACTTAATCTCTCCCCTGGCTCAAGATGATAAAGGGAGGAGAACTTGTGGCTCAGAGGTTATGAGGTATGCAGGTAGTCCAAGTTCAAATCCGAGTAAGGGTATGGCTAGCTGATGATAGCTAAATAGCTTGAAATAGATCTATACTAGTCTCCCTTTATTTCTTTATCAGCATATATGCTGATAAATATGCGTGTGTGTGTAATACACACACACACACACACACACACACACACACACACACACATAATATACTTGGCATGGCTCCCCGTCAGAGGTTTATGACTCTGAGCAACTAACATTAAAAAAACCCACAAAACGACAACTTCAAGGGAGATCTTGCAGAGTAGTTGCAGCCCATGTTTTCCCACAGATGTAATGGCCTTCCTATAACTGTCACCTTGTCCAGGGCACACAGGTAGTCATCAATTTACAACCATAATCGAACTCAAAATTTATGTTGCTAACTGAGACAGTTGTTTTATAACCTTTCTTGCCACAGTTGTTAAGTGAATCACTGGAATTGTTAAGTTAATAATACAATTGTTAAGTGAATGTGGTTTCCCCTTTGACTTTGCTTGTCAGAAGGTCACAAAATTTGATCACATGACCCTGGGACACTGCAAACGTCATAAATACATGCCAGTTACTAAGCATCTGAATTTTGATTATGTGATTATAGGGATGCTGCAATTGTTGTAGGTGTGAAAAACAGTCATAAGTCACTTTTCCCAGTTCCATTGCAACTTCAAACGGTCACTAAATGAATTGTTATAAATGGAGGTCTGCCTGTATACACAAACAAATTTTGCTATTATTCCTTTCCTCCCTTCTTTCCAGCAGCCGCCACTCCACTGCCACCAGCACATCCATCTACATTGGTAAGTGTGGTCTTCATTTGCTCAGTGAATGCTTTTATGGATTGCTCCTCATCCATGCTGCCTGCAAAAACATTTACAGCTATCATAAAACAACCTAAAAACAATCCTCTCCAGGGGGACAAAGCAAAGGGGAAGAACAAATTAATAAGATGAAAGATGAAAGAATGATCACTATGGCAGAGAAGTCTTCCTTCTTCTCAAAATGGCTTGACCCGGTGACAAGGAGGAATAGATAGTAGATAGATAGATAGATAGATAGATAGATAGATAGATAGATAGAGATAGAAATATATAGAGATAGATAGATAGATAGAGATAGAGATAGATAGAAATAGATAGAGATAGATAGATAGATAGATAGATAGATAGAGATAGAGATAGATAGAAATAGAGATAGATAGATAGAGATAGATAGAGATAAATAGAGATAGATAGATAGATAGATAGATAGATAGATAGATAGATAGATAGATAGATAGATAATAGAGAGAGCTAAATAGGTAGGTAGGTAGGTAGGTAGGTTGATGATAGATAGATAGATAGATAGATAGATAGATAGATAGATAGATAGATAGATAGATAATAGCGAAAGCTAAATAGGTAGGTAGGTAGACAGACAGAGACAGAGACAGAGACAGAGACAGATAGATATATTTCTGAGCAGGGAATCACATACAGAAACAAAGCCCTGGGTTTTAGACCTTCACAGTTTTTCACTTTCTCAGAACACCCAGAGTTCTATTCTTGGAAATAAAGGTAATGCTAGTGCTTTTGTCTTCAGCCCTTTTAAAGTTCGTTTGAGGCTAAAACCATCTTTAGAGCAGGGCGAGAGTTTGTCAGGAAGTGAGGGAGGTACCAGCAGCCACAGTGCTAAGCAATTGAGACTTCAGGTTACAAAGACATGGATTAGGAAGGCCAGATGGATGCAACTAATACACTGGCCTAATTTGGTAAATGATGCTCATAGCTACAAGGGTTTCAGATCTTAACAACAATCCTGAGTCTGGTAGTTGTAGCTCCAAATCTCAAGCCTGTTTCTTCCGCGGGAGTTTAGTGGCATGCAGAGAACATGGAAACCATCCACTCTTTTAGCTCCATCTCTTTCAAACTGAATGTCAAGGTTTCAAGTAATGAACCCAACCAATCCAGGAATTCTGAGACTTTTGGCTTTCTCAAAGAACTGCTTTATTGAGTACATCATTTTGGCACAGTTGAAAAACAAACCAGCACTGGCTATTTCCTGTGTTTTCAGTATAGAACAATACCAGAACAAGTAGACACAAGAAGTTTTTTCCTGAATGCCATCACTCTGCTAAACAATAATTCCCTCAACACTTCAAACTAGTTATTAAGTCTGCATTACTATTAATCTTGTCATCGTTCCTATCACCTATCTCCTCCCACTTATGACTGTATGACTGTAACCTTGTTGCTGGTATTCTTACGATTTCCTAATATGATTTGATTGCTTATGTGTACCCTATGACTATCATTAAGTGTTGTACCTTATGATTCTTGATGAATGTATCTTGTCTTTTTATGTACACTGAGAGCGTATGCACCAAGACAAATTCCTTGTGTGTCCAATCACACTTGGCCAATAAAATTCTATTCTATTCTATTCTATTCTATTCTATTCTATTCTATTCTATTCTATTCTATTCTATTCTATTCTATTCTATTCTATTCTATGCTATAGTTAAAGATTAGACAGCTCTGTCCCTCCTTGTCACAGGTCACACTGTCCAATGAGTTGTTCTGGCATCTCCTTGGTAACCTCTTCCAGTCTCTGGCCAGCACCCCTTAGGATGATCTTGGTTCCCATGAGTTAATAAGTTGTTGATGTCTGGTCTGACATTCCAAAGCTCCGTCCTCCTCTCAAAGTGTGTCAAGCTGAGAAACAGAGAAAATGGCTGCAACAGGCAAAATTTGTTTTGAAGCTGACACTGGGGGTGGGTGGGGGAGTGAGTGAGCAAGATATTGTTAGTGGACTGCTATTCTGATGAGCCCCATACCCACCAGTTGCCAGGAAAATCCTATTGAAATCATTTAATGGAAAATATTGGAAAGCATGCCAAAAAAGATAAAATTGGAGCAGGATATAAATCCCAAATCAGACACGCAACTCCCTGGCTAGCTTTAGGATCCCTTTGTCCCTTTTTATTTGCAGAGTTAGGGCATAACTGAGTGGTACAGATGCATATTTTCTGCTCTGACTTTCCTAGGCTGGTCGGAGATTCACACCTCAGAACTCAGATGGATACACACCAGAGCCCTTTGGTGAGTTTGAGAACAGTATTCGCAGATACAGCATAAAGATAAAATGTTTATTTTATTGGCAGGGAAGTTCACAAATGGCATTCATGTGACCGTGGCTCATTGTGACATCATAATTGTGAGCCAAGTACCCAATTGCTCAGATTGTGATAATGTAACTGCAGGGATGCTGCAACGGTTACAACTTCATGGTCCAGTCATAGATTCCCCCTCATTCACTGCTGTCATAATTTTGATGTTTAACAGAATACAAATAGTCCTCGATTTACAACCACAATGGAGCCCAGAATTCATGTTGCTAAGTGAGAAATTTGTTAAGTGGATTTTGTAAACCAAGGCCGACATTTACTTGTACTAAGAATTACTGTTGCAATCTTCTGTCTGAAAAGAAGACATGGCAACACAATTCCTACAAGAAATACTATTCCCCAAAGAGTGCTCAACCAGCATAAATTAAATTTAAAAATTCTTGTTAGCTTGTTGTTTATAAGGTCCCATCCACTGTTCAGGCTGCAGCCTGTTTTGGAAAAAAGTTTATTGTACTTTTAATAGAACCCAAAACATGTATTTACTTTCTGTTAGTCTCCATGTAATTTCAAGTTGGAAAAAAAATCTTTTTTTTTGGCCATTTCATAAAAAAAGCATTTGAAACATACTTTTCTTTCCATTAAAACATAATAATAAAAAGTAGTATTATCAGTGGCCACAGGAGGGTGTAAAGTAATCACACTGTACAATATCCTTAATGTGATAGAACAACATTAGGATACACTGTACAGCATATGTTACTTTATCACCCTCTTGTGGCCACTTGTGGGGTTACTTTTTTTGGAAAAAAAAAATACGGTTCTTTCGGCTTCAGAAGCTCAGCTCCAAGTACCTGGTTAATACTTCCTCGGGAGACCACCAGAATAATGTCCTCCTATTGGAGGTTTGCTTAGTTCTAACTCCATTTGCCTTCTGGAAGAAGTTGGGCTTTTCTGAAAGGGGTGGGGGGTATGAAACAGTCTTAATTGTTGCTAGTGGGTTTTAGTTATTTTAGATATTGTATTTTTAGATATTGCATTTTTGTATATCTTGTGTTTTTTTAAGCCCTGGAGAGATTATTTAGCTTGTGGTGGGGTAGAAATTAGACAAATATTCACACAGACACAGTTCACACTTGGATGCTCTTGGTGGCCAATTAGATGTGTTAGGAAATAGCTATTGCCTAACTGGTTGGGTTGGCAATATATATAAACCATCAATGGAGTAGGGGACCATATCATGTGCTGGGGGCGCGCACCCGCTGTTTGAGAGCAATTGCGCGCTCCGGTCCCCAAGACTCCACTCGGATACTAGGTGGCTTAGATACTCAGGACCTGAGCCTCCGGCTGATGTTATGCAATGCCAGGTCCGTGGTTAATAAGGCCCCCCTCATCCATGATCTTATACAGGAGGGGGGAGCAGACCTGGCAGCTATTACTGAGACTTGGTTGGGCCCGGAGGAAGGGGTCCCCCTGGTTGAGATGTGCCCACCGGGCTTTAGAGCGCTTCATCAGCCGAGGGCCCAGGGGAGGGGCGGGGGGGGGTGGCGGTTATTATTAAAGAAGATCTTGGTCCGAGGGAAACCACTGTGCCACAGACGGCCGGATGTGAAACCCTCTTTGTGAGATGGGGTCATGGGGCTCAGATGGGCCTATTGCTCACGTACCTGGCTCCCTGCCGCGTGGCAACGGCCCTGCCCGAGCTACTCGACGTGATAGCCATGGTGGCAGTTGACACACCCAGGCTTATGGTCATGGGTGATTTCAACCTGCCATCTGTTGGTGAGACGTCTGAGATGGCCCGGGAGTTCATGGCTTCCATGATGGCCATGGACCTGACCCAGTTAGTTCATGGCCCCACCCACAGGGGGGGTCACACTCTGGACCTGATTTTTGTCTCTGGCCAGTGGTTGAGTGGCCTTGTTATAGGGGATATAGACATGGAACCCTTGTCATGGTCTGACCACTCGCTCCTTCGCCTAGATCTTCGAATCGCTACACCCCGCCGCAGGGAGGCGGAGCCTACAAGATGGGTCCGCCCCAGGCGCCTGATGGATTCTGATAGATTCCAGATGGAGCTTGGGCCATTTCCTGAGGTTCTAGCCCATGACTCGGTCGGGGACCTAGTGGCGGCCTGGGATCAGGCCGCTAGCGGAGCCTTAGATCAAGTTGTGCCTTTGTGGCCTCTGACCCAGTGCTGATCCCTCGCGGCTCCTTGGTTTACTGAGGAGCTGAGGGAGATAAAGCGCCGGAAAAGACGCCTGGAGAGTGGTTGGAGGGCCAGTCTCGCCGAATCTGATCGAACACTGGTAAGGTCGCATATTAAGACCTACCTAGTAGCGATAAAAGCGGCGAAGTCCAATTACTTCTCCGCTCTTATTGCGTCATCAGAGAATCGTCCGGCGGCCCTGTTCAGAGTGACCCGCTCCCTGCTTCAACCGGGAGTGCGGGAGGACCCTCTGGAGGGCAGGGCTGAGGATTTCGGACGATATCTGTATGACAAAATCGCTCAGATCCGGCGGGATTTGGACTCTGACTGGGTAGATCCGGGCAGGATGACGAGGAATAGTCTTGAGAATGTTATCTGGGAAGAGTTTGACTTTGTGACTCCGGATGACGTGGACAGGATTTTGGGGAGACTTAATGCGACCACATGTTTACTGGACCCGTGTCCCTCCTGGTTAGTACTGGCTTCCCGGGAGGTCACACGAGGCTGGCTCCAGGGAATTATCAACGCTTCGTTGAGTGAGGGTTACTTCTCCGCTACCTTGAAAGAGGCGGTGGTGAGGCCTCTCCTCAAGAAGCCCTCCCTGGACCCGGCAGTATTGGCTAACTATCGTCCTGTCTCCAACCTTCGCTTCGTGGTGAAGGTTGTTGAGAGTGTGGTTGCACGACAGTTCCCACAATTCCTGGAGGAAACGTCCTATCTGGATCCATTCCAGTCAGGTTTCAGACCTGGGCACAGCATGGAAACGGCATTGGTCGCATTGGTTGATGATCTCTGGAGGGCTTGGGACAGGGGTTGCTCCTCTGTTCTGGTCCTATTAGATCTCTCAGTGGCTTTTGATACCATCGACCATGGTATCATGCTGCACCGGTTGGAAGAGTTGGGGATGGGGGGCACTGTGTTACGGTGGTTCTCCTCCTTTCTCTCCGACCGGTCGCAGTTTGTGTTGACAGGGGGGCAGAGGTCAACCTCGAGGCCTCTCATTTGTGGAGTGCCGCAAGGGTCGGTTCTCTCGCCCCTTTTGTTCAACATTTATGTGAAGCCGCTGGGCGAGATCATCCGTGGCTTTGGGGTGAGATACCACCAGTACGCTGATGACACCCAGCTGTACATCTCCACCCCAGGCCACCCCAGCGATGCCCTTGAAGTGATGGCCCAGTGCCTGGAGGCTGTACGGATCTGGATGGGGAGGAACAAGCTCAGGCTCAACCCTTCCAAGACTGAGTGGCTGTGGTTCCCGGCATCCCGATATAGTCAGCTAACTCCATCGCTGACTATCGGGGGCGAGTCTTTGGCCCCCGTGGAGAGGGCGCGCAATCTGGGTGTCCTCCTGGATACGCAGCTGTCCTTGGAGGAACATCTGATGGCTGTTGCCAGGGTGACCTTTTGTCAGGTTCACCTGATCCGCCAGTTGCGGCCCTTTCTTGATTGGGATTTTGTGCACACAGTCACTCATGCCCTCATCACCTCTCGCCTGGACTACTGCAACACTCTCTACATGGGGCTCCCCTTGAGGAGCACCCGGAGGCTCCAACTGGTCCAGAATGTGGCCGCGCAGGTAATTATGGGAGCTGCATGGCGCTCCTGCATAACACCGCTCCTGCGCGAGCTGCACTGGCTCCCAGTGGTCTTCCGGGTGCGCTTCAAGGTGTTGGTTACCACCTTTAAAGCGCTCCATGGCATAGGACCTAGTTATCTTCGAGACCGCCTTCTGCCACCGACGACCTCCCATCGACCCGTGCGCTCCCACAGAGAGGGCCTCCTCGGGGTGCCATCAGCCAAGCAATGCAGGCTGGTGACCCCCAGGGGGAGGGCCTTCTCTGTGGGGGCTCCCACCCTCTGGAATCAGCTGCCCCCAGAGATAAGGAGAATCCAAGACCTCCGTGCCTTCCGCCGTGCCCTTAAAACTTACCTTTTCCAACAAGCCGGGCTGGCCTAACAAATTTTTTAAATGATTTTAAATTTGTTTGTCTTTTTAAATTTTGGGCCAAATTGAGATATTTCCTTTTAATCTGTTCTTAATGTATTTATTATGTGTTTTTATTTGGCTGTACACCGCCCTGAGTCCCTAGGGAGAAGGGCGGTATATAAATTTGAAGTAAAAAATAAATAAATAAATAAATAAATAAAAAAGCATATTTGCAGTCAAAATGTAAGGTATAGCTTTAAGACTGTAATGCTGTATTGCATCATACTGTATTCTGATTGGCTAGCTCTGTAGCCAATGTACTTAAGAGGAAGCTTGAATCATGGCTTATTGTTCTTATTACATTATTATTTCTACCTCTGCTCCTCTCTGCGCATATTCCTTAACATTGGTTATGGGCCCAGAATACTGAGAGTTGGTGTGAATACACAGTACTATATTCAGACAGCTGTGTTTGTGGTCAATTGTCTAAGTGAAGATGGCACAAGAACAGTCATCCAACATATCCATGATAACCCGGTTGGATGGAACAAACTATTTTTCCTGGTCTATAAAATGCAGCCTACTTCTGCGCAAGGAAGGGCTATGGGATGTAGTTATTAATCCACCGGTTGTAACTGATTGGAATCCAGCAGACGATGAAGATTCGAAGAAAATAGCTGAATTTTACCGGGATAACGAAAAGGCTCTTTGTATTATTGGACTGACACTGAATGACCAGCAGCTAGTCCATATTCGTGGCGAGGATTCTGCTGCCAGGTGTTGGAACAATTTGAAGAGGATTTATGTTCGTGATAGTTTGGGTGCACACATACATCTTACACGTAAACTGTTTAGAGCTCGTCTTCTGAAAGGTGGAGATATGTTAGCTCATTTGGAGTTTATGAAGAGAACTTTACAAGAGCTACATGAAAAAGAGCTAATTTTCTCAGAACTGCATCAGGTTTATATCATTCTTTCCTCTTTGGATGAAAGTTTTGATGATTATTTGTCTTCACTGGAAGTTTTGACCAGAGATGAACTAACATTGACTGGCATAACCGGAAGATTGTTAGAAGAGTCCAGAAGAAGGCAAGAAAGAGACCAACTGAGAGAGAGACAACCACAGGAAGAAAAACTGTCTTCAACTGCCTATACTGTTAGAAAATGTTTTTCTTGTGGGGCCAAGGGTCATATAGCTAGATTCTGTAAAAATGGTAAGAAAATGAATACTGGTAATCAACAGAGAGTCAAAAAGAATGTTAATCTAGCTATATCTAGTTCCACTACTGTAAACCATGATTTGTGGGTAGTTGACAGTGGGGCATCGCAGTCTATCACTAGAAGTAAAGAGAGATTTGTAAACATGACTAATAGAAAACAACATATATCATTAGCCAATGGGTGGAAAATGAAAGCATCTGGAGAAGGTATTGCATATTGTTCATGTATAAATGAGCAGTTACCAATGTTGTATATATCTAAACTAAAATTTAACTTGCTATCTGTAGAAGCATTGATAAAAGTTGGATTTGTAGTAAGCTTTAGGGGAGATAAATGTTTGATAGAAAGGGATGGTACAAGTGTTACTGCAAAGTTAGAGAACGATTTGTTTGTTCTGAAAGATGATTCATTACTCATGGCTAATGCTAACTCAGTTTATGATAACAGGAAGCCACATGATGAATGTATTCATTTGCTTCATAGGCGTTTGGGACATATAAACTTTAAGGTGTTAAAAAGAACTGTAGAATTATCTGAGGGGATAAAATTAAAATCTTATTAAAAATACCTCAGTTGTAAGCCTGCTAAGACACCATGCTAAGTTTTAAGCATGGTAATATTCAAAGTCCTGTATTCGACAAGGAAATATATCAATCCTTGATTGGTAGTCTATCTTATATTAGTAATTGGTCTAGGCCAGATATATCCTATAGTGTAAATCAACTGGCTAGGTATAATGCTAAACCAACTTATAGGCATTGGAAAGCTACTAAACAAATACTTAGGTATTTGAAACAAACAATGCATTATGCGTTATATTTGGAGCTTAGTAATGATCTTGTATTAACTGCATATGCTGATTTAAGTTTTGCAACTGATTTACCTACACGTAAATCAACATCGGGTATTGCAGTACTGTTGGGTAATGCTTTAATAGGCTGGAAGTCCATCAGGCAAAAAGCACATTAGTTTATCAACTATGGAAGCTGAGTTTTCCTGTTTATCTTTGATGTGCACAGAACTAGTATATTATAAATAACTGTTATTAGATATCGGCTTAACTGTAAACGATCCATTTGTAGTTTATGAAGATAATCAAGCTGCAATTAAAATGGCAAATAATTTAGCTGTAAGGACACATTGATATAAGATACTTGAATGTGAGACAATGTGTACAGAGTAAAATTATTCAATTAGAATACTGCATGACTGAAAATAATATTTCAGACCATTTTACAAAAGCTCAGGGTGCAATTAAGCATAAAGCGTGTTGTGAGTGTTATGGTTTAAGAATGTAAGCTATTATATATTGTCCTACCCAAAAGGGAGAATGTTAGGAAATAGCTATTGCCTAACTGGTTGGGTTGGCAATATATATAATTCATCAATGCATGTTTGCAGTCAAAATGTAAAGTATAGCTTTAAGACTGTAATGCTGTATTGCATCATATTGTATTCTGATTGGCTAGCTCTGTAGCCAATGTACTTAAGAGGAAACTTGAATCATGGTTTATTGTTCTTATTACATTATTATTGCTACCTCTGTTCCTCTCTGCCTGTTCCCTCTACGCATATTCCTTAACAAGATGCTTCTTGGGATGTTCACAACTAGGAAACAAAGCTTTTTCCCAGCATTGTTCTCCTTCAGGTCATAGTTGGAGGCCTGCTGCCTTCAACCTAGAGGTATCATGGCATCTTCAAGACTCCTATCCCTTGTTAGGCTTTTCTTCCATGGATTTATGTCATTCAAGCCCTTACTTGAAATCCTGAATTTGCTATTGTAGAAAGAGAGGATAGAAAGGAAGCCATAAGGCTGAAAAGCAGGCATTGTGAGAAGGTTCTAATATTTTAAGGTCTCTATTGGTCTGAGCAAAAATCCAAGTAAGCTCAACAGACTGTACCAATGCATAATTTCATTCACATTCTGGTTTCCCTTAGATTGTTTCAAGATGCCTCACAGAGTGGCATGGAGACCATAATTTCCCCCTGTTATTTAATCCCACTACTTGGTGATCAGAAGAATATTGTTATGGTTAATCAAAGTTCTGTTCAATTTCAGTGAAACATACTGTAAATTGGCTTACTCTTACAGTTTTACAGGAGCCTATGTCACTAATACAACACGGGTAGCTTGAACTGAACCTAGGAGAAGGGGGAATTCTGAAACAAGGAAGGGGATCTTCAAACACGAAACCCACAACTAATCTACTTTATTTTCTTGGGGATGGAATAGGAGCAGGGAAAAAGACTCGGATCTTGCCCATGGACACAACATGTTATGAAAGCCCATACAGTGATCCTGAAGAGCTCAAGGACCGGAAATTATTCTTAAAAAGGAGCAGTCTGATGATAGATGAAGTGGACCTGGGAGAGGGCAACTTTGGGTGTGTCAGGAAAGGAGTTTACAAAATGAAGAAGTAAGTGCACACCATGTTTTCTGGATAAATTTCTCTTAATGTGCTGAGACAGATCTCTGCAGTTTTCAGAAGTTGCTATTCCCTATGAGAAAAATCAAATTTTATTATTTATTTATTTATTACTCATATTTCTATGCCGCCCACTCTCTGAGGACTCTGGGCAGTTTACACCAAAGACAGTATAGTATACTAAATAGCATATTGCCCCCAACAATCTGGGTCCTCATTTTACCCACCTCAGAAGGATGGAAGGCTGAGTCAACTTTGAGCCAGTGAGATTTGATCTGCTGACATGCTGAACTAGCAGTCAGCTGAAGTAGCTGCAGTACTGCACTCTAACCACTGCGCCACCTCAGCTTGGGATAAAATATACAGTCACAACATGGGGGTATTACAGTCAATATATTCCTTTGCTTTGAGGTTCTCTTCTTGGTTGTTATTTTAAAACCCCACATTTTGTTTTTAGGAAATTATGTTACATTCATTCTCTTTCATGGAGTTTGCTGTGGTTACTTTTTGTTATATATATCTTATTGTTATATATATAGATAAGGGAGCTATGTTGGCAGCTATTTTCTGATGACTGCCATTTTATTTTTCCCAGAATCCCAGAGATGTTTTGTTTCAGGGCTAGTATGATGTAAAAAAGATGTTGAGACTCTAGAAAGAGTGCAGAGAAGAGCAACAAAGATGATTAGGGGACTGGAGGCTAAAACACATGTAGAATGGTTGCAGGAACTAGGTATGTCTAGTTTAATGAAAAGAAGGACTGGGGTAACATGATAGCAGTGTTCCAATATCTCAGGGGCTGTCACAAAGAAGAGGGAGTCAAACTATTCTTCAAAGCACCTGATGGCAGGACAAAAAGCAACGGATGGAAACTAATCAAGGCGAGAAGCAACCTAGAACTAAGGAGAAATTTCCTGACAGAACAATTAATCAGTGGAACAATTTGCCTCCAGAAGTTGTGAATGCTCCAACACTGGAAGTTTTTAAGAAGATGTTGGATCACCATTTGTCTGAAGTGGTGTAGGGTTTCCTGCCTAAGCAGGGGGTTGGACTAGAAGACCTCCAAGGTCCCTTCCAACTCTGTTTTCTATTCTATTCTATTCTATTCTATTCTATTCTATTCTATTCTATTCTATTCTATTCTATGAAATAAAATTGCACTCATTAGGGGATGACTGCCCAAAATAGTTGACATTTCTAGAAAGAAAGAGAACAACGATGAATCACATGTGTTTGGAGTTATATTCAATTTTTTTGTTTGGAGTTACAGCATATTCATTTTTTTTTTTTGTTTGGAGTTATATTCATTTCGAAACAATTCAGGCTCCTCACATCAACTGTTCCCTACTTTTGCTATCATGAGTGGCATTTCCATCTAGGATTGATATGATAGCAGTGTTCCAATATTTGAGGGGCTCCTACAAAGACGAGGGGGTAAAACTATTTTCCAAAGCACCAAAATGCAAGATGAGAAATAATGGATAGAAACTAACTAAGGAGAGAAGCAACCTAGAACTAAGGAGAAATGTCCTAATGGTGAGAGCAATCAACGGGTGGAACAGCTTGCCTTCAGAAGTTGTGGGAGGTTCTGTCACTGGAGGCTTTCAAAAAGAGACTGGACCATCATTTGTCTGAAATGGTAAAGGGTATCCTGCTCAAGCAAAGGGTTGGACTAGAAGACCTCAGAGGTGCCTCCCAACTCTATTCTACCTTCTACCTTCTCATTTTCTCTCCCTTCCAGGAAGCAAATTGATGTAGCCATCAAAATGCTAAAAGATGGCAACGGAGTGGTACAGCAGGATGAAATGATGAAGGAGGCCCAGATTATGCACCAGCTTGACAATCCTTACATTGTTCGTCTCATTGGAGTGTGTCATGCGGAAGCCCTCATGCTGGTGATGGAGATGGCATCAGGTGGCCCCCTGCACAAGTTCTTGTCTTCCAAGAGGTGAGTTGATGCCATCACATCATGCAAGAAATGTATACTTTTCCAGGATGTGGGCTTAGAACCATTTATGACCCATCAGTTCAGTGTCGCTGAGATAATCACAAAGTCATATATTCTGGAAGGGGTCTTTGATGTCAGCTACTCCACTTCTCAGCTCTGTGGGGTGAGGTGAGAGAGGACCTGGGAGGCCTGACACAGGCCGTTTGTGAGTATCTCTCTGCTCAGGGCCTGAAAATCCTCCCTGATAAGTTGCCAAGTGTCCAAATTTTGACCAAATGCCCACAGGGATGTTGCAACGGTTGAAATATGAAAAACAGTCATACGTCACTTTTTTCAGTGCCACTGTAGCTTCGAACAGTCACTAAACGAATGCTTGTAAGTCAAGGACTAACTGTAATAAGGAAATGAGTGAGGGAAGGGTTATGCGGTGCTTGTAAGATAAACCTTCCATTATCTGGAATTCTCCAAATGTACTTGGTCTACAAATCCTAGAATATAACAAGTAGCCAAGTGGAGAGGTGAAGTTCCAGTCCATAAGGAGCAGATCAAGTAGAGGCAGTCCTTGACTTACAAGCACAATCGACCCAAAGTTTCTGTTGGTGAGACAGTTGTCAATTGAGTTTTGATCCATTTTACAACCTCTCTTACCAGGGTTGTTAAGTGAATCACTGCAGTTGTTAAGCTAGTAGCATGATTGTTAAGTGAGCCCGGCTTCTCCATCGACTTTGCTTGTCAGAAGGTCACAAAAGGTGATCACATGACCAGGGGTGGGTTCTACTTACCTTTACTACCGGTTCGCAGCAGGGCCGCGTGCTGGTTTTACTACCAGTTCTATGACATTGGGGTCAGTCGGCGGAGCCTCCCGCTGGTTTTACTACCAGTTCTATAGAACCGTGCGAACCGGGGGGCAACCCACCACTGTACATGATCCTCAAGACATGGCTACCAACATGACTCAGTTGCCAAGAATTTTGATCATGTGACCCTGGGGATGCCACAACAGTCGTAAGTGTGAAAAACGATCATACCTGACTTTTTTCAGTGCCTTTCTAACTTCGAACAGTCACTAAATGAACTGTTGTAAATCGAGGGCTACCTGTAAGGGAACACGGTTGTGAGATTTTTTTTTTTTTCCTCTTCATTTTCCCTTAGGGATGAAGTTCCTGTGAATAACGTGGTCGAACTGATGCATCAGGTGTCCATTGGAATGAAGTATCTGGAGGAAAAGAACTTTGTCCACCGGGACTTGGCTGCCCGGAATGTGTTGCTTGTCAACCAGCATTATGCCAAGATCAGTGATTTTGGGCTTTCCAAAGCTTTGGCAGCTGATGACAGTTATTATATGGTGAGCAAGAAGACAAGATGGGAAATCAATCCTGCTGGCATTTCAGAGAGACCAATAAAGGAGAATATTTGTCGCTCAGGGTTGGCATGAGGGGGTCCTTGGTGCTCTCTGAGCTTGCTTGTTTTCTTGCAGACGTTTATTTTCCCCTTATTTCTGACATGTCTACTTTCTTGTCCCCAGATGGGAAACGAATCCCGGTATAAGTTCCTTGCTAGCATTGATGATGCTACCTAGTTTGGGTAATGAAACATCTGCAAGAAAACAAGCAAGCTCAGAGAGCACCAAAGACTCCTAATTTCAGAGAGAATTTTGTTGGAAAGGATAAGAAGGGTGGGAAGGATGATTTCATTCTCACTTTTTATCTCACCTTTTATTTTACCAGGCTGGTCTGGCCTAACCTTTCCCATTCTTTTTTAATGTAAATTTTAATTTGCTCTTAACCTGGGGTTTTAAATTTGTCTTGGGCTAAATTGATTTAATTTGATTTTATTTTTGTTCTTAATTTTTGTATTTTACGTGTTTTATTCTGTGCCTGTTCACCGCCCTGAGTCCTTCGGGAGTAGGGCGGTGTACAAATTAAATAAAACATAAAAGCTTTAATGCAAGCATTCTCTGTTAGCGCTTCCTGAATACATAAAAAACAGAGCAGAAAGTCATTTATCTCTTTTTCTTCTTACCTTTTTGCACTTCTGTCCCTAGTCTCTTATCGTTTCTCTTTATTTATTAGAACAGAATAGAATAGAGTAGAGTAGAGTAGAGTAGAGTAGAGTAGAGTAGAGTAGAGTAGAGTAGAGTAGAGTAGAGTAGAGTAGAGCCTTGGTAGTACAGGGGTTTAAGGCACCCTGTTATTAAGCTGGTTATTAAGACCAGCTGCCTGCAATTACTGCAGGGTTCAAATCTCGCCAAGGCTCAAGGTTGACTCAGCCTTCCATCCTTTCTAAGGTAGGTGAAATGAGGACCCAGTTTGTGGGGGCAATAAGCTGACTTTGTATAAATATACAAAAGGATGAAGGCTATTGCTGAGCACATTGTAAGCCGCCCTGAGTCTTCGGAGAAGGGCGGCATATAAATCAAATTAAAAAAAAAAAAAGTAGAGTAGGGATAGGGATAGGGATAGGGATAGGGATAGGGATAGGGATAGGGATAGGGATAGGGATAGGGATAGGGATAGGGATAAGGATAGGATAGGATAGGATAGGATAGGATAGGATAGGATAACAGAGTTGGAAGGGACCATGGAGGTCTTCTAGTCCAACCTCCTGCTTAGGCAGGAAACCCTACACCACTTCAGACAAATGGTTATCCAACATCTTCTTAAACACTTCCAGTGTTGGAGCATTCACAGCTTCTGCAGGCAAGTTGTTCCATTTATTAATTGTTCTAACTGTCAGGAAATTTCTCCTTAGTTCTAAGTTGCTTCTCTCCTTGATTAGTTTCCACCCATTGCTTCTTGTCGTACCCTCAGGTGGGTAGTTTGGAGAATAGCTTGACTCCCTCTTCTTTGCGGCAGCCCCTGAGATACTGGAACACTGTTATCATGTCTTCCCTAGTCCTTCTTTTCATTAAACCAGACATACCCAATTCCAGCAACCGTTCTTCATATGTTTTAGCCTCTAGTCCCCTAATCATCTTTGTTGCTCTTCCACTCTCTTTCTTTATTATTATTTATTAATATTTCATTTTTTCAAAGCTGCTTATCTCCCATCTCCCTCAAAGAGAGGCTCTTGATTATTAGTTTATCTTGGTTTTTTTATGTGTAGGCTTTGCAAAATGTGATAACATTATTTGAAAAACAAAACTAACTATCATGGGGGGGGGATATACATTATATACCTAAATAAATAAATAAATAAATGAATTGGTAAACACTCTTAAGTGCACCTGTCTGTGTGGGTGCCACAGCAGAGTCTGTCCTATTGAATATCAAAAATCCACCTTGATAGAAATCTGTTTATCTTATGACCTTTAAGATAAAGCTGCTTCTAGAGGTATATAGAATTTAAAAGAATTTCAAGAGTTGCAAAGGAGACTACATCACTTTCCGCCATCATTTTGTATTTTAGGAGAAATAAATATGTGCTTGTACAGGTATTCCTAGACTTACAACCATTTGTTTAGTGTATGTTCAAAGTTACAACGGCATTGAAAAAAGTGACTTATGACCGTTTTTCACACTTACGACTGTTGCAGCATCCCTGTGGTCATGTGATCAAATTTGGGGTGCTTGGCAACTGGTTCATGTTTATGACGGTTGCGGTGTCCCAAGGACATGGGATCGCCTTTTGCAACCTTCAGACAAGCAAAGTCAATGGGGAAGCCAGATTCACTTAACGTCTGTGTTACTAACTTAACAATCGCAGTGATTCAATTAACAACCGTGGCAAAAAAAAGGTGGTAAAACAGGGCAAATCTCACTTAACAACTCTCTCGCTTAGCAACATAAATGTTGGCTCCATTATGGTTGCAAGTCAAGGACTACATACTTGGTCTCCTCAAATAATTCATCTCATCCAAATAGTTTTTACCTGGAGAAATTTCCATTCTGTCCTCATCTACAGGCCAAGACGACTGGGAAGTGGCCATTGAAGTGGTATGCGCCAGAGTGCATCCTGTATCGGAAGTTTTCAAGCAAGAGTGATGTCTGGAGTTATGGGGTGACTATGTGGGAGGCCTTTTCTTATGGTCAGAAACCCTACAAGGTAAATATGGATAGAATTTGGTTGTACACTAGGGAGAGCTCAAAAAAGTTAAGGTAGTGCTGTGATCTAAAGAATGAGGCTGCAATTGTATGGTTGTGAAGCCACCTTAAATGAATTTTGTATTTTTGTTATTTTTTAATTGTATTTTTATTGCTTTATGTTGGTTTTGATAAATACATTTTGACGTTTTGGCCCTACTCCGTGGGTGCCTCTGAATTAGAACCTGCTTCTGGATGCGTGCAATTGGCTCCAGGTTTTTTGTGAACAGGATTCAGCAAAAATTATTTCCCTCATATGAAGCTTTATTAAGTGTCTGCTGCAGACGGGAAGTGAAAATAGTTCACAAGACACCTTTCCAGTCAAAGCACCTGATTTCATCATTTTATTTTCTAAGAATAGCTTTGAGGTCTCTATTTATTTATTTGTATCCTGCCTTTATTATTTGTACAAATAATTCAAGGTGGCAAACATATTGAACGTACCTTCTTCCTCCTATTTTCTCCACAACAACAACCTGTGAGGGGGCTTGGGCTGAGCAAGAGTGACTGGCCCAAAATCACCCAGCTAACTTTCATGGCTAAGATGGGACTTGAACTCACACTCTCCTGCTTTCTGACTTGGTGCTTTCACCGTTAGACCAAGGTGGCTTCCTATTGGCTCAGAGGTGATGGCAGAAATACAGATTTTACTTGAATATAAAGCTTGCTTTGTAGCATGTTAGATTCCACTTAATTACTTTTAATATTAAAGCAATCTTTAGATAAAGGATTAGATGTGGCAGGGAATCTGGTGAATATCAAGGAAGGTCTTGCCAAGTGTCTTGATGTCTCCAAAGAACCTAGGAAGTAGGAAGCTGGATTGGTTTGTGTATTTGCTTATTTAAGAGATGCCCATCTTACACAATATAAACCTGGGAAGCTAACAACAATCAAACCTGTATAACATATTAAGAAATTTGTTGTTGTTGTTAGTCGCGAAGTCGTGTCCAACTTATCGTGACCCCATGGGGCCTTCCTGTCCTCTACCATCCCCTGGAGTCCATTTTAAGCCAGGGGTGGGCTTCAAAAATTTTAGCAAGGGGTTCTCTGCCCGGTTGCTGGGTGGGCATGGGCGTGGCCATGGTGGGCATGGCCTAGTCGGCCTCCTGCACCACAGCGGGGGGTGGGGTGGGAATAGGACATTTTTGCCCTTCCCGGGCTCCAGAGGCTTTCCTCAAGGTCGAAAACGGCCTCCCCAGGCTCTGGAGGCCCTTTGGAGGCCGGAAACGGGCCCATTTCCGGCCTTCCTGAATTTACAGTAGGCCCATTTTTCGCCCTCCCCGAGCCTCCACATGTGCCCTGCACTTACTTGCATGCAAAATGGGCCGCATGGTGACTCCTGGGAGGAGTGGGGCAGCGTGGGCGGGGCCAGCCAGGAGTGGAATTTGGGAGTTCTCCGAACTGCAAAGAATCTTAGCTAGAGGTTCTTCCGAACCCCTGCAAACCCCCAGCATCCCACCCATGCTTTAAGCTCACACCAACTGCTTCAGTGACTCCATCCAGCCACCTCATTCTCTGTCATCCCCTTCTTGTTTTGCCCTCAATCGTTCCCAGCATTAGACTCTTCTTCAGCAAGTCTAAGAAATACACCCTTTCTAAGAGACAACCAAGGCACCAAAACAGTTTACATCAGAAGGGGCTCAACTCCCTTCTTTGCCCAGCACCCAGGGGGAAGAGCCAGGTTTTCATAGCCTTCTGGAAGGCCAAGAAAGTAGGAGCCCTCCATCTTGTTTTGAGTTTTGTCACTCTGTATAGGCAGTAAGGAAGATGACTTTGATGGAAATATCACATAGGCAAAAGGAGCCGAAGCATTTTTTTAAAGTCCACAACAGCCAGAACACATTAGTAAACAGCACAAAGCAACACCTCTCTAATTCACAAGAGCATAAGAAGGAGAAGGAGGAGGCATATCACAATCAGACTTGCAAAACTCTTGTTATAGCCAGTGTCAATCAAAGTAGTTTTAGCTTTCCTGTGCACTTGATTTCATGGTCTGGTCTACTTGAGTGGGGCTGATTCTAGCGTTTTACCAAAACAGATGCTCAGCTTCATTAACCAATCTCTTTCTCCCCTTCTAGAGAATGAAAGGACCCGAAGTCATGGCATTCCTCGAGGAAGGGAAGCGTATGGAACGTCCATCCAGCTGTCCAGAAGAGATGTACAAGTTGATGAATCTATGTTGGACTTACAAGTAAGGCGAGAACCACCACCTTCTCTTTCGGTTTGGCAGCAGAGGCATGCTAAGAGTCCCTCAGCCAAGGAGGATCACATTTCTAGACTCAGAAAACATGCTTTTCTGTACCGATAAAGGAGAATATTTGTAGCTCAAAGCTGAAATGAGGAGTCTTTGGTGCTCTCTGAAATCGGTTGTTTTCTTGCAGATGTCTGTAGAGATTTTCAGTCATCCAGATCATGGCTGTCCCAAAGGTGCTTTTTTCAGGAGGCAACTGGACTTTCTTGTTTTTTATTTGAAGATGTTTCGCTTCTCATCCATGAAGCTTCTTCAGCACTGACAGAATAGTGGGTTCCATTCCCCTGAGCTGAAGAAACTTCTTGAATGAGAAGTGAAACATCTTCAAAGAAAGATCAAGAAAGTCCAATTGCTTCCTGAAAAAAAGCAACTTTGGGATTTTCTTGCAGATGTTTCATTACCTGATGGTGTTACCTAGATTGCTAATGAAACATCTGCAAAAAAACAACCAAGCTCAGAGACCATCAAGGACACCTCGTGCTTTTCTGTTGCAGCGTTCGCCTTTTGGAACATGACCCTCCCTATGATTTTGCAAAGCCTTGAACTCTGAAAGTGTTCCCAAGCATGAGGGCGGATTGTTGCAATTGTCATCTCGACATTTTGTCCATACCTGCAAACTAGGCTTGGGCTCTACTTACCTTTACTACCGGTTTGCAACGCATGCACAGAAGCATTTTGATGACATCAGAGTCGGTGGGTGGAGCCTCCCACCGATTTTACTACCGGTTCTATAGAACCGGTGCGAACCGGCGGCAACCCACCACTGCTGCAAATACCTCCATGCTAGAGACCAGATTTCATTGGAGAGGGAACTTTGCCATGTATGTAGGTGTGTCATTCATACAAGATTATTTTACCCTTATTTCTGACATGTCTACTTTCTTGTCCCCAGATGGGAAGACCGCCCAAACTTTGCTGCTGTGGAGACACTGATCCGCACGTATTATTACAGCATTGTTGACAAGAAGGAAGAGATGTCGTAGAAAAAAAATGTGATGGACATCATGGACTCATGAAAATCGTTGGAAGGCACATGTGCTGCATTACCTCTTGCCAGCTTCAGCATTTCTGAAGGGATGGTGTGCTGCAGAGCTCCATTTTTTTTTTTCAATCATTCAAAGAATCTCCCTCTCTCTCCCTTTTTACCTGGGACAGCAGGATGCTCATGACTGTTAATACTGTGATATATATATATATATTGAACAAATCATAGGGAACATTCACCAAGGAAATATCTTAGGCGCAATGTTTACCTTCCAGCTTTTGTTTTCTGTTAATGAGACTGTGGGGATTAGAATGTTGTGAGAGCTCCCTTGGGTTAGGAAAGGAGTTTTAATTTGGGGGCCATTTCTTTTTTATGCTTGTTTTTTGTTGTTTTTCCTATGTATTTGTTGGATTGTTGTTAATTGTTTCAGATGGGAATGTACAAAAATGGGAATTGTATATGCTGCACAGGGTCATTTTGATTGGACTGGCTGATCAGCACTGTAAAATAAATAAAAATGAAAAGCATCCATTTCTCCGCTATAACGCCTCGATGCTTACTCCTTTGCAACAGACAGAATCACAGAATGACAGAGTTGAAAGGGACTCTAGAGGTCTTCTAGTCTAACCTGCTGCTCAAGCAGGAAACCCTATACCATTTCAGTCAGATGGCTGTCTAATCTCTTCTTAAAAACCTCCGGTGTTGGAGCACCCACACCTTCTGGAGGCAAGCTGTTCCACTGATTAATTATTCTGTCAGGAAATTTCTCCTTAGTCCTAATTTCCATCTATTGCTTCTTGTCTTACCTTGTCCTACCATCAGGTGGTTTTCAAAATAGGTTGACCCCCTCTTTTTTGTGGCAACCCCTTAAATATTGAAACACTGCTATCATGTCACCACTAGTCCTTCTTTTCATTAAACTAGACAGATCCAATTCCTGCAACTATGGTTTAGACTGCTGGATCTTAGGGGCAGTGAGTCTGGCAGCTTCCCTATATCTGCTCTAGGGGTGAAATGCTACCGGTTCACACCAGTTCGGACAAACCAGTAGCAGTGGCGGTGGGTGGTTCGGAGAACCGGTAATGGCGTGTCAGGTTAAATGTCTAACTATCTTACACAACAACCCCACAGCCCGGTGAGAGTTAACAAATCACATATCCCATCATCCCCATAGCCACACCTTACCTCCTGACTCCTCCCCCTGGGTATAAAACCTTCCACCACGAGGTCATCCAGCAGTTCCAGATGTATACCTGCAAGGGAAAGAACAAAGGTCAGTTAGGTTTAACTGAATAGGCCTAGGATTAATTCAGGCCTGCAATAAAAGGATTTAAGAAATATATATATGCTTGTTTTGTGAGTTATTGGGTCAGATCCATCCCTATAACATGGCAGCAGCGCAAGGCTCCGCCTACCCACCTGGACATTGTTATTTCCTGGTTTTAACCAGGAAGTAACCTGTTTTTTACCTTCTGCGCATGCACAGAGGGTACAAAATTGTGCACGTGCAGCAGACACACTTCCAAACCAGTAGGGAAGGTAAGTAGATTTCACCCTTGAACTGCTCCCATTTGATGCTTTAGGATTGCAAATCCCAGAATTCCTAGTCAGCTGTTCCAGACAGGGGAGGGGGGGACAATTGGAAAGTGAGATTGGTCACAACAAAAGGGTATGACAGGCCATCAAAACCCTCTTCAAAAGCCAGCAATCTTAGGGCTCCCACGTAGTGTCTGCAGAGTATGGTTAAAAATGTCAAGATGTCAACCATGATGTTTTTTAATGTGTCTTTTTTTTTTTTTTTTTAAATACTTTATTGAATTTTCCAATTTTTAAAAAGACAATATACAATCACAATCTTAATCCGAGGTGCAATGTTACACATTTCATTAGATCAAACATTAAATGAAATCTATCCATAGCTATACAATATACAGTTCTATACAGTTCTCTACGTTTCTATACAATTAAGTCCATTTCGGGTGTCTAACAGATCGTAGCCTATTATCATATTTTTATTTTTATTCTATTCTTTAACCAGTTATACCAAATTCCCCAAACTTCGTAGTACTTAAAGTTCTCTTCGTTTTTTAGCTCGCTCGTCAATTTAGCCATCTCTGCGCACTCTAGAATTTTATTTATTAATGTTTCTTCAGAGGGGGTAGAGTTGGATTTCCAGAGTTTCGCAAAGGCTAATCTAGCCGCAGTAATAATTTGAATTGCCAGTTGGGTTTTGTTGTTGTCAAGACCATCTTCAATCATACCTAAGAGGAAGTATTCCGGGGCCAGGGCTATCTCTTGTCCCATTATTTCCGAGAGCCAGAGTCGAATCTTTAACATAAAATATCTGGGAATATGGATTACGGCGAGACTCTCTTCATTAAAAGATGATAACTATATCCCTCTATTGCAGAAAACTAATCAAGATCTTGATAGATGGAGGAGGCTTAAATTGTCCCTGACCGGTAAAATTGCGGCGATCAAAATGAATATTTTACCGAAATTTTTATTTCTATTTCAAAACATACCGATATCACTAGATAAAAAAATTTTTTCGGATCTGAATAAACATATCAGGAATTTTTTGTGGGAGGGTAAGAAATCGAGGATTTCTCTCAAGACACTTCAAGGGAAAAGAAATTTGGGAGGGTTCGGGCTCCCTGACTGGGAATTATATCAAAAGGCGGCAAAAATAATCTGGATAAAGGAGTGGATCAAATTACAAGAAGGTAGACTTTTGACACTAGAAGGACACGATCTCCTTGAAGGATGGCACGCCTACCTCTGGGACATAAAGGATAGGAAGAAAACTCATTTCCATAAACATAAAATTAGAGAGACATTGATTCGTACGTGGCTGGAAATTAGACAGAAGATATATACCAAGGTTCCTAGCTGGTTGTCGATTATGGATGCTCTAGTGGCCCCAAATAGAAGAGGGAATTATAAAATGGGCACATATAAGGATATCTTGGATGAAGAAGGGAAGCTCAAACCCTTGGAAGTATTGAGGGACCAGGGGTATATTCTGGATTGGTGGAAATATCTCCAGATTAAGTCTAGATTTCAAGAAGATAGAGATAAATGTGGTATTGAAATGAAATATGGATATTTTGACAAAATTATTTGGGGACCAGATAAGAAAATGTTATCGAAAATCTATAACTTTATATTAGATGAGGATAGAGCCGAGAAGATAGCTAAAAATCAGCTAAGCATTTGGGAGAAAAATTTAGGATATGGCCTTAATTTCAATGATTGGGAGATAGCTTGGAACAGAAATCTCAAAATAACGAAATCCGTAACATTCAGGGAAAATCACTACAAAATGTTGCATAGGTGGTACCTAGCCCCGGACAGGCTGGCCAAAATATTTCCAAATTCCTCTGCTTTATGTTGGAAATGTGGAAAGACGGTCGGCACCTTTTATCATCTGTGGTGGACCTGCCCTGAGACCAAAAATTTTTGGTTTTTTAATGTGTCTTGCATATGCAGTGTGTGTAGAAAATGGATGGAGCTAGCTGTCTTGATGTTTTTGTTCTGCAAAACGTAAAATCTGCTAAACATGGAAAGATTAACTCCTCTTTTGTTTTACAAATGGAACAATTATGCTTTTCATGGATGTTCTGGTTTCCCTGATCCTTTTCTGGCTGGCAGGAAAAACCTCTGGCGATTTCATGATTTTTTAAAAAGATGTCCTGGAAGTGAATAGGTATAGGAATAATTCTCAAAAATATTTGCTACAAAAAATATTTTAAAGTTAGTCCTGAGAAATGCTGGATCAATATGTTCATGAGCACACAGTAATTCTGTATGATGCTCTTATGTGTGTGTGTTTGTGCACGTGTGTGTACATTTGTGCAAAGTAAACGCCAAAAAGTGGGAAAGCAAGCAATTCCTTTTTTTTAAAGCAAGAATAATATTTATTTTTATATATTTTAATCTGCAATAATGTAATCAGGGTTTCTTACACTTTTTTTTTTCTCTCAGGACTTCTTCCCACTTTTAAAAATTATCCAAGACCCAAAAAGAGTTCTTCTTTTTATAGGTTACATTTATAAATATGTACTGTATTAAAAATTAAAAATGATGCGCCTGCTGCTGCTACCGCTTCTCACAATTGTTTGGTGGGATGTTAATATTGTATTCTATTTCAACATTGGCTGGCAAATAAATTTGATTTCGCAGATCCCTGAGAGGATATTGGGGATATAACAGCTATATTTATTTATATTTATATAATTAAAATAATTATCTTAATATATAATATAAAAGCTGCTGCAAATTCCATATTTTGGATAATGGGGGGAATGGTCAGGGTAAGGTAAAAAAAAATCAAGATAGCAGCTGCAACAATAGTGACATCAAACTCTACTGCCTGTTTTTTATGTACATCACCCACACAACCCTATAAAAAACAGGTGGAGCTTTGATGGCACTATCATAGTTGCCATCCTAATCTTTTTGACCACATCCTGCATACATGGAACATTTTATGGTATCACCACCCTAATTACAGAGTTCATATCCTGGAAAAAAGTCCTTAATCTCACAATAATAGTTATGGATTCCTATCAGGAATGGCCAAATTCTGAAGCACATCTATCTCTTGGGCAACCCTTAAGTCAAAGTGGAACTCTTTCCTAGATTCTACACCTATCCTTCTGAAATTAAACAGGCTTAATTCGGTAACAGTATTTGCTAAGATAGATATCATTTAAAAAAAATAAAAATTACAGAATGAAACAACATAAGGTAGGGTAGGTGAAATAGGTCTACATGCTATACAGAAGATGTTCTTTCTGACTTAAAAGTTGCAACTATGTTCAATTCTGCAAGTTTATTAGGTAGTTTGTTTTTCAGTTGTAAGTCATTCTCATAATTTTCCATAAATATAGTATGTTTTGGGGGGAAATTTCAGAATGAAAATGTGACCTTTGCACAATTCCTCTGATAGCTATTGCAAAACAATATACTAAACATTTCTTTAAAAAAATTAGCTCCTTCCTTCCTTCCTTCCTTCCTTCCTTCCTTCCTTCCTTCCTTCCTTCCTTCCCTCCCTCCCTTCCAAGTACTGAATCTGGATTTAAGACCTGTATCTGGATTTAGGACCTAATGTGTGTAAGACAGAAAAAACAGTAGAGTGAAGAAGCTAAACCCTGAATTAGGGAACATATTTCTTTTGCTGTCTGCTTTGCCTATCTATTAAATATACTCTTCCTAAGTAGTGGTATCAGTATCAGTTGGATCCCCTTTAAATGTAATGTATAATATAATAGTGGATCTCTTTGCAACGTTTCTCCATCTTAAAAATACTTCTAGCAGTTCTGATCACTGAACCTCTCAGAAATAGTTTATTCATTCCAAGAAGTCTTATGAGAACGGAGCCTTCAAACAGACGCATCTTATCTTTTTTTTTCCTTTGTGGAAATATGATACTTGCAGAATAAGGTCCAATGGTTTTAAGGAGCAGCTATCTTAAAGAAGGAAATAATTGGTTTCTCTTATTTAGGACAAAGAACCCGAGGGTTGATTCCCAGAAGGTTTGGAAATATCTTTCAAAATGAATGAGTATAAAAAAGAGGATTTTGACTGAGAACTGAAAAGAGCCAGAATGTCTGCAGGAGTTAAGAAAAAGTCAATGCTAAATCTTAGTGGTTTGTGGGGCTGGTTTTAGAATTGACAATGAAGATACTGAAGTGGTAGATAGCTCCTGACTAGCTGATAGGATCAACTAACAAGTTAGGAAACAAGCAGTGAAGAAATATGCTATAGACTAGCACTTGGTAGAGCAGCTATGAAGATCTTGGCAGAGATATTGAGATGTTATGAAGATCTTGGCAGAGCATGAAGCAGCTATGAAGATCTTGGCAGAGATATTGAGATGTTATGGTAGAGCAGCTATGAAGATCTTGGCAGAGATATTGAGATGTTATGATGTGTCTACCATAAAGATCAGAATTATGCAAGCAATGTTTTCCATGTGGCATTCTATGAAAAGTTGGACTTTGGTAATAGTGTTGACACTTTCGAATTTTTGTGTTGGAGAAGATCCTGAAAATACTGTGGACAGCCAAGAAAACAAACAAATGGATTATTGGCTAAATCTACTCAGAGTTCCCACTCAAGGCTAAATGACTAAGCTCAATTTAGGTCCTTAGGTGAAAACCTAATTCTCTGGAGAAGGATCTGATGCAAAAGTGGGTTTCAGCAGGTTCTGACCAGTTCTGGAGAACCGGTAGCAGAAATTTTGAGTAGTTTGGAGAACCGGTAGTAAAAATTCTGACTGGCCCCTCACCCATCTATTCTCTGTCTCCTGAGTCCCAGCTGATCAGGAGGAAACGGGGATTTTGCAGTAACCTTCCCCTGGAGTGGAGTGGGAGTGGAGATTTTACAGTAACCTTCCCCTGCTACGCCCACCAAGCCACGCCCACCAAGCCATGCCACGCCCACCAAGCCACACCCACAGAACTGGTAGTAAAAATTTTTGAAACCCACCACTGATCTGATGCTGGGAAAGGTGGAAGAAAAGAGGAGGAGAAGATAATAATCGAAAACAAAGTGGATAGACTCAGTTACAGTAGCAAAGTGGCATTGGAGATTCTGTTGGAAAATCTAAAGCAGGGCTGTCAAACTCCCGGCCCATGGGATGGATGCGTCATGCACCAGCCACACCCATTCCCAGTTTAGCGAAGGGTCCCAATACGTCACATGACGCTGCTGTGACAACGTGAGTTTGACACCCCTGATCTAAAGGATCAATTTGGGGTCATATAACCATGGAAAAAAATCTATGTTAAGCTGCTAAGAGTTGACACTAGATTGGATGGAACATAATCAATCTTTATCGGCAGTATTGTGACTTTTTTAAATTTTTGTTGAAATAATGCAGTACAGGTTTTAAAAAGATGTATTAACTACCTGGAGGTCTCTTATTGGAATGTGCAACGTGGTTTATTGTTGGAACTGATTGTTGCCTAATTTGGAGAATACACAACGTGTTTGTTTATTGATAGAATAATAGTGAATGGAATTGAAAAATATAAAGAGCAGAGCAGAGCGTTCCTCCTTCACATAGGAGGAATATCTTCTTTTAAATAGTTTGTTGCAATTCTGATTAGGCAATAACCGTTATGTACAAATTGGATTCTTCTTTTGGGTGATGAACTCTCACAGTTTCAGTCTTAATAAAGTAAATGACTTTCTTACTGGAAATCTAGTCAAATCTTTTTACTATTTTTTTCCCATGGGTTTTTTTTTAAGTAGTTCAGATATGTGTTGAGATTAGCTCACAGACGTGAAGAAATGAGAGGAATCTCTTCATCAGTTTTTAGATTCTATATAATCCACTGTATTGTTTTATTTTTATTTTTAAAAGCATTTTATCAGTTGTCAGCAGACAACATATTGCAAGCAATTCACATCCAAGATTTGTGTTAAATTGCAAAGAAAGAAAGCTGTTCTGTGTAATAGCGATGCAGCCGTTTCAGTATTTCTGTATCACATTGTCAATTTCTTGAGAAATCTTTTGTGTTTTTGTGGGTCTGTTGTGTGACTGTGTACGGATTGTAGAATTATATTTTTTAGCTGGTTCTGGTTTTTAACTTTTTGATCATTTTATTCTCTTTGATTATATTCAATTTTTATCTGCAGAAAATGCCTCAGCAATCCCATTTAGGGACCAACTGATATTATCAATAGTTAAAACTATTTGAAAGGCCCATGAAATGATCCTGCTTCTTCTTGTAATATGATACACTGAGTGCATAATGCAAACCTTTTACAAACCAATTGTCCATAGCAGGAAGTTTGTTTGTTTTTTTAATTTTCCAGGGTTTTTTTTGTTGATTTCTCTTCCTTTTCCTGCTATGATAAAGTTATGCCAGGTAAAACAGGGTTGTAATTTTTATACTGAAAAGATTAAGGTAATAATTATAACAGGGGGTTGGCAGGATCTGGGGATTCAAAGGGAACAGTGCTGATTAGCAGTCCTCCTTTTACAGGCAGAGAAATCCAGAGACTTTCTTCATTGGAAGGGCAGATATTTGTATAAAACCCTTTTCCACACAGCATTTCTTCCTGACGGAAGTATTCATACAGATAATCCTCAATTTACTACCGTTTGTCTAGTGATCATTCAGAGTTACAACAGCACTGAAAAAAGTGACTTATGACTATTTTTCACACTTATGACTGTTGCAGCATCCCCATGGCCACATGATTAAAATTTGGAAGCTTGGCAACTGGCATGTATTTACAGTGTCATGTGATTTCCTTTTGAGACCTTCTGATAAGCAAAGTCAATGGGGAAGCCAGATTCACTTAACAACCATGTTACAAATTTAACAGCTTCGATGATTTACTTAACACCTGTGGCAAAAAAGATCATAATCTGGGGCAAAGCTTACTTAACAACTGTCTTGCTTAACAATAGAAATTTTTGGCTCAGTTGTGGTCATAAGTCGAGGACTACCTGTACAATACATTTAACCTAATTACTGAATTAATCAATGTTCTTGTTCTTCCAATACAATTAACCATAAATTAATCAAACAGGCTGGACTCACCTAACATAGTATATTGGAAAAAGAATGTAATCACAATGAACACTAAACAAGCTTAGCATGATATGTAAATGCACAGGTTAAATCTTTACATAGTTAAATTTGTTGGAATTATAATGCAATCTTATCTCCAGTTATCAAAGAGCAGGTGTAAAAATGAGGACCCAGTTTGTGGGGGCAATAAGCTGACTTTGTATAAATATACAAAAGTATGAAGGCTATTGCTTAACGCATTGTAAGCCGCCCTGAGTCTCCGGAGAAGGGCGGCATATAAATCAAATTTAAAAAAAAAAAAATTCTGACTAGAACTAGAAAAAGTACCCTCCTGAACCCCCAAAAGACACAAGGCTAGAGCATCTGAAGGACTACAGCAGTGTTTCTGAACCTCAGCAAATTTGAAATTTCTGGATTTCAGCTTCCAGAATTCCTTAGCCAGCCCACATATTCAAAGTTATGGAGGTTGAGGACAGAGGTGAAATCTAAAATTTGTTACTACCGGTTCTGTGGGCGTGGTTTGGGGGGGGTAATGTGACTGGGTAGGCGTAGCCATTTTTTTTTTTTTAAAAGCATTTTTTCTACAACCTCTTCAGCCGAAGAGGTTGCAGAAAAAAATGCTTTTAAAAGCCTCTGACGATCAGGCAACTCAGCTGGGATCGCTAGAGGCTTTTAAAGGCATTTTTTTTTTCCCTACAACCTCTTCGGCCAACACAATACTGCCTTAGGCCGTAGGATGTCAAACCACCCAGTAGGACTGTTTTACTATTATCCTTCATCTTTCCTTTTACCTATTCCTTTAGGTAAAATATTATGACTATCACTTTGTTGTTTGTATCTTATGATTTATGTTGATTGCTTTTATTTAATATCCTATGACTATCACTGAGTGTTGTATCTTATGATTTAGGATGATTGTATTTTATGATTATGATCTATGACTTATCACTTGTTGCTTGTATGTGCACTGAGAGCTTATGCACCAGAGATAAATTCCTTGTGTGTCCAATCACATTTGGCCAATACAGAAATCTAAATTCTGGAGTATAAAGAGAAAATAAAGAGATTTACTTGAAATAGAATGTTTTGCAGCAGACACAGATTTATCACTGTTGGTGTTCATATTTTGTTAGGAGCTCTAAATCCCAGCTTTCCATATAGCCTCTAATGCCATCCAATCTCTTTCATCATGATGTTTATACTTCATAAATAGCAGCCACAAAACCTGCAGCATAATTTAAAAACAAACCAACCAAAACACATCTATAAATACTGCTGCTCTGCCACAAAGTTTTCAGAGAATGAACTAAATCAATTGATCCATTTTTGCACCTTGAATGCTATGTGTGAAATCCTGCTAAAATAACCAAAATTATTTTTTAAGAGCAGCCAAAACTTTCCGTTCCATGGAGCACATAAACAGGACTATATAATCTATTTATTTATTAAGAAAGTTTATAGGGTCACCCAACTCTATGTAACCCCTCTGCCGTTCAAGATATATGGAGAGAAACTGCAGCACAGTTGTGAATGCTCCAACACTGGAAATTTTAAAGAAGAGATTGGACAAGCATTTGTCTGAAACGGTATAGGGTTTCCTGCCTGAGCAGGGGGTTGGACTAGAAGACCTCCAAGGTTCCTTCCAACTCTGTTGTTCTGTTCTGTTCTGTTCTGTTCTGTTCTGTTCTGTTCTGTTCTGTTCTGTTCTAAAAGAATAATGTTGGCAATCTGAAACACAGTTTTGCTGAAAGGATAGCTCTCTCTCTAGTGTGTGCGAATCCACATCCACCCACCTAACCCAGAGAGAGAGGTGGGGGAGAGAGGAAGAGAGAGAGAGAGAGAAAGAAAGAGAGAGAGAGAGAGAGAGAGATTCTGTTCCAGTGACTCATTTCCCACTTTCTTATGATAAAAGCAATCCCACCAAATTTAGGGTGTCCTCCCTCCTTACATAACAGTGACATCAGTGCCATCTTTCAGGTCGAAGCAAGCAAGCAAGCAGATAAGTTGCTCAAGACTACTAACTACTACAGATTTTCAGAGTCTGTAATCTCGCATTCAATCTTTGGTGCTGGCAGGTAAGCATCGTCTTCTTTTCCTCCCTTGATCTCAAGATCTGCATTTGCAGCTTATCTTTACTTTTTTGGGCTCACCTGTTTTCTGATCATATATTACATTGAAACACAAGCCATCCAAACAGACCAGATTTTAACAAAATGGTAAGCCACCCCTCCCTTCCTGCATAAAGCAACCAACACTAACCAAGTTTCATCTATTTGGCATCTATAACTTGGAGGTTTTTAATTGAGCATTTGTAAAAACCATCACAGAATGTACAAAATGAAACTATTGTTTATTTCTCTTTAGGGGCAACTGAGAAGTCCAAATTGTCCAGAGAAAATGAACTGTGTTCTCCAAAAAGGCCTTTGCTCAGCATAGTCCCATGCATTTATTCAGCATTTAAATTCTAAATAAGTATATACGATATTACATACTTGTACCACAATGAAGTCAAGGTTAGATGGAAACAAATTCCGTTTGTTTCTGGTAAACAAATTTAGCAGACTTTCTCCTTGTGTGTGAACACCTCCCTCCCAAAAAAAACCCCTCCTCGGTTCTCTGTTCTTCTTTAATCATTTCTAACCTTTCTTCCAATCTTTCTCTCCCTTCATACAATTTCTTTCACTTTCTTTCTCTCCATTCTCTTTGGATTTTATTCAAAGTCTTTGGAGTAAATGATTCCTCTTGACTCCATCCTACTTCATATGACTGCCCAGAGTAGCTGGGAGTTGGACAGCATATAAATTTAATAAATTATTCAAATTATTATTATATATGTTTCTGGATACTTAGCCAGAGATTCTCTCCTAAAATGTTTGCTCAGCGTATGCAATATATGTGTTTATTACAGCATTTCCTAAATCATCCTTGTAAATGGATGGGTTTGTTTTGCTGAGCAAGCAGAGCCTCAAGAAGCAGACTTTGTGGAGATCATAAAAATCATCTTAAATCTGAATTTGCAATTGTACAACAAATTTCTTTTCAAAATAAGCATATAGGAGAGGAAGGGATTTCACCAAAGAAGGGATTTTGAAACTCAACAGAGAGATCCTGAAAAAAGGCAATATTTTTAGGAAATGGATCACAAAATGATTTATCTATGAAGATTTTCACTAAGTCCTAAATTATCCCATATGTATTTTGATTATATCAAGACCCTCCCATCAAAGCACATCTGTTGTTATCCGCGCTAATCACTGTTTCCTCTTTTCGGAGTTATCATACAAAATTTCTTAGAAATTGTTTGCGAGCAGCCAGAAAGTAGCCATCAGAAATGTAATTTCCAAATAAAATGCTTGTAATTTAGGATTCAGAAATTAGCAAATATTTAGGAAGAAACAAGTATGTCTTGTGGAATTATTCCGGTTTATTAGTTCATTAAATTAGTTGGATCAGATGAGACAAGATTTGGATTAAAATTAAAATATTAATGTCCAAAATGTATGAAAGAATTGGGCAATAACTTACTGTCCAGCCAAGATTCAACATGATGCTGGAAATCTGATCTAATGAATTATTTTTGTATCAGGCACAGTGACAGCCTTGGAGAGTATTCTGTTTTTCAGATACCTAGTATAGGGTAAAATTTAGTTGAGAGATAGCCTGGTGATGGTTAAAGTTACCAGGCTAGAAATTGAGAGACCATGAGTTCTAGTCCTGCCTTAGGCATAAAAGCTGGTTGGGTGACTTTGGCCACTCGGTATCTCTCAGCCCAACTCATCTCTTAGGGTTGTTGTTGTGGGGAAAATAGGAGGAGGAAGGCGTGTGAATATGTTTGCTGCCAAAAATAATTGCCAAAAAACCTCCAGGGAGTTGTACCTATCTAGCTATATAAATGGGACTTCTAAATTTCAAAACTGACTTGCAGCAAAAAGTTAATGTTTGAAGTAATTTTGTGGGTGCTAAAATTGTACTAACTTGAATCTAGAATGTCCAAAGGATTCACAATTACACACTGGATAATTAAAATTCTGAAACAAATTTTTGTGTTAGAAGAAATGTTGCCTTTGTGGAACTTTCTAAGAAAAAAATGACCCTCCATTTATTCGCTGCTGAAAAAAATGGAATGCTATTGAAAAGTCATTGAAGAATTTTCCTTTTTTATTAATAAAACGTTTAGCTTGGTTTTCAATTTAAAATAAACTCAGAATGACCTTTTTCGCCAATTGAAACAATTGGTAATAAAGCTACTTCATAATTTAAACCTTCTTTAAAAATTCTGTATCTTTTTTTAAAAAAAAAACCAGGTTAAAAATGGAATAAGACAGAATGAAATAGAATATCGACAACAAACGTCGTTTCTTTCCATAGAAACATTGAGCGGGAGGGAAAAACATTTGAGAAATCCTAATTGGTTGGAACTGATGAACATAACTGAAAAGAGATTTACTTATTCCAAGTATTTGGTGGTCAAATGTAGAGCTCAGAATATAGTTGGGGAGATATTTATTTGAGATATTTGTAGCCCAACTTTTCATTCAACCTGGCATCTTTGACTTTGTGTTGTGTGATCAATGGACTAAACAAACTAGCAACATGTAACATTGGTTATGCACAGACATGGAAAGACCTCTAGATTCCTACAATGGGATAATGGAAGTTAATGGAACTGGCTGATATGGAAAAATTATTTACTTTGATTAAAGAAAAGATTTTGTCTAGCTTTGTTTTTATGTGGAAACCATTTGCACTTTTTGCTTGTAACCAAAAGAAATGCTATATTAATTTCAGAAACTGAGAATTAGAATTGTTTATGGTAAAATAAATACAGCATATTATTGAATTTTAAATCAAAAGATTAAGGTATTTTGCTTTTCTAATTGTATCAAAAGAAAGTTGGAAGCTCCCTCACAAATATTTTTTTCTTTCTTTATTCTATTATACCCCCTTCCTATTTTTTCCTTTTAATTTATTTGCTATATTTTATTTTTTCTAGAAATTTAATAAAGTATTTTTTTAAAAAAAAGAGATAATTAAACATTGCAGTTTTAATAAATCTTGTTGTAGGATTTGCTGATCCCTAATCAAAGGAGAGAGAAAAAATGAAAAAGAAACAAATTTTCCAGGATGCAATAAAAATATAATCTAGAAAATTGGTAGAAGCTTGTTCTTAAATTAGTCTTTTAAATTAATTTTTTTGAATACCTTATTTTTGGCGCTCTGATATTTTCTCATCTCTCTTGCTCCTAGATCTTTTCAGATGCTTCTTTGATGCTTACTCAGTGTAAGTATAATTACTCAGCATCTAGAGATCGGCTGTATATTACAGTTACGCTGTTTTGTTTCAAAAATAGAGGTGTTCATTTTACTTTTGATTTGGTTGTGATCCAATCATCGCTGTCCTCTTAGCCCTCAAGGTAGATAAGGATGGGCTAGAACAGTTTTTCTCAATCTCAGTAATTTGTGTGGACTTCAGCTCTCCAAATTCTCCATCATTATTGAAAGTTCACATTTTTAAATTTGCCAAGTTTAGAGCCTCAACCTATCTAAATCTGGCCCAATTGCAGTCTTTTGTGATTCAGATAGTTTTCCTTTTTGCATTGAACAGTCACTAAAGTGTAGAATAGAATAGAATAACAGAGTTGGAAGGGACCTTGGAGGTCTTCTAATCCAACCCCCTGCTTAGGCAGGAAACCCTACACCACTTCAGACAAATGGTTTTCCAACATCCTCTTAAAAATTTCCAATGTTGGAGCATTCACAACTTCTGCAGGCAAGTTGTTTCATTTATTAATTGTTCTAACTGTCAGGAAATTTCTCCTTAGTTCTAGGTTGCTTCTCTCCTTGATTAGTTTCCACCCATTGCTTCTTGTCCTGCCTTCAGGTGCTTTGGAGAATAGTTTGACTCCCTCTTCTTTGTGGCAGCCCCTGAGATATTGGAACACTGCTATCATTTCACCCCTAGTCCTTCTTTTTATTAAACTAGACATACCCAGTTCCTGCAACTGTTCTTCATTTTGTATGTTCACTAAAAGTGAACATCAGCGAACATTCACTGAAAACTCCCTCCCCATAGTATACGGTGCTCTGTTCCCCAAAATGATGTACGCAACTCCCTCCTTCCTGGCTTTTTACCCACAAAAGTCTTATTATATCTGATTTTATGAGGAATTATATCAGAGGAATTATATTGTTATTGTTTACTATGTTCTGTTGGAAGCAATGCCACAAAGAAATGCTACTAAAATAAACATGTGCTGACCTTTTGAATAATCTGTTTCATAAAAATAGAAGCTAACAGTGCTATTTTAATTCCCCTGATAATTGGAGGTAAACTTAGAAATATGAGCATGAAATTGAATTCCAAAATTACTTAATACTGTTTAAGTTATGAATAAGGGGTGATCGATGGACTAAATGAACCAACAACACACAAGAGAATTAAACATTGGCGGTTTTAATAAGTCTTGATATAGGATCCGCTGACCCCAGATCAAAGAAAAGAGAAAGAGAGAGAAAAAAGGAAAAAGTAGATACATTTTCCAAGATGCAACAACAACAACAAAAGTAAACCAGAAGATATATACAAGCTTTTTTTAAAATTAGGCTTTTAAATTTTAAATTAAATTTTAAACCATTTACTTTATTATAGAAGAGTTATTCTTTAAGATTCTGGCTTTATCATTTCATTTCTTTGTTCTTCTAAATTCTTTCAACACCCAGTTCTATCACCATACATGTATCTAGTTTTGGTTCCTGCCACCTGTATCTGTTTTTTCCTTAAAATTTTTTGTACTCTTGCAAAATTAGAAAAGATTTCTGAACATCAGAAATCAAAAGAGAAATAGATGAATTATCATAGTCAGAAAGTAATAGAATTTTCTATTAGACTTTATTTATTTATTTTAGACAAAACTTTTCAATAGATAAATTCTGGGCAGTAATATTCAAGTGAATTATCTTTAAGGACCTGATTAACATGTAAACTTCTAGAGTCAATTAGTTAAGAATTAATTGTATGAGATGCATTTAATTAAGTAAATTTTACTTGAGTTATGTTTACATCTAGTGTTTACTTAAATTGTGCTTAGTTTTCAGAATAACTTTCCTTCTTTAACTATAGTTAATCTTGTAACGCATGGAGTTTAATTTTTAAAAAATGCAATTTAAATTGTTATGCCACTTTTCTGAATTTATACTATGTTTAATGGTTTGCTCCCCCAATAACTGTGAACAGTGGAAAGCAGCTGCTATTTTAGAATAGAATAGAATAGAATAGAATAGAATAGAATAGAACAGAACAGAACAGAACAGAACAGAACAGAACAGAACAGAATAGAATAGAATAGAATAGAATAGAATAGAATAGAATAGAATTCTTTATTGGCCAAGTGTGATTGGACACACAAGGAATTTGTCTCCAATGCATAAGCTCACAGTGTAGATATAAACAGCAAGTAATAGGTCATAGATCATAGTTACAAACAATAATTGATAAATCAATTAAACAAGTGTTGGTCTGGTAAAGCATGATATTCTGAGACAGAAGAAATAAATAAAGGGTATCTTTCATATCCCTAATACGGAATTCTCAATGAGATATCCTCCAAATTCAATGAGACTCCAGCTCTTACACTTTCCAGCCATGCAATTCCAACACATCAAAACTGTGCCCCAATAAAAGATTGGCCTGAGATCCAGCATTATACTGGATTTTTAAAAATTTAGTTCCATATACCTCTATTCTTTGTCAGCCTTTGCCTGCTTCGTTCCTCTCCCATTCTCTACATCGTCAACAGTGCAAAAATTGAAAGAACCTCTAGCTAGCTGCAAAGAGTTGTTTTCTCTAACTTTTAACTAATCTCCCTTGGATTCTGATCACCCTAATGTGGCAGAACTACTCTCCTAATATCTTGTGGGGCAGGACTCAAGAGGTTGTAAAAATATGTGCAGATATGAGGCTGACTCTTGACAGCAAAGTTACAAACAATACCATACCTTTGAAAAACAAGAATGTCACAGGGGGTTTTAAGATGCATTCAAAAGATTAAAAGGTTTAGTTTACATAAATTTCTGAACACTTTAACTCAATAGCTATTCTTTTGACAGTTAATCGGAGAATGGGATGAGGTTCTGAAATTTATTTTCCAAGTGCCTTCCTGTTTTCCAGGCAACGAAAACACTGATATAATGGATTTAAATTTTCAGAGATAGCCTGATATCTTGAAAGATCAATTGCAGAAGAGGAGCGGAAGCAGAGGTGGTATTCAGCAGGTTCTGATCAGTTCTGGAGAACAAGTAGTGGAAATTTTGAGTAGTTCAGAGAACCAGTAAATACCACCTCTGAATGGCCCCATCCCCATCTATTCTCTGCCTCCCGAGCCCCAGCTGATCCGGAGGAAATGGGGATTTTGCAATATCCTTCCCTTGCCACGCCCACAAAGCCACACCCACAAAGCCATGCCACGCCCACAAAGCCATGTCCACAGAACCGGTAGTACAAATTTTTGAATCCCACCACTGAATGGAAGGCAATTTCTTTTATTGGATGCCGAGTTTCTATTCCATTCCTAATGTTTAGTGTCTGCAAAGGAGAGGTCCAAAAATTCAAGATGAATGGCATAACCACACAAAGTAACAACCTCCCTTTTTAAAATCTGCATCATGACTGCCATCTTGATTTTTTTTTTTTTTATATCTGCCAGGATATTCCAAAGCATACAAACAAAGATCCAAAGCTACTAACCAAGGTTTAAAATGAACCAAGCTTTTCACGCTATTCTCGGCATTTTCACAAGCTTGATTAAGTGTGGCTTGAGTCCCACAACATCTCAGGGAAGAGCTTATCTACTTCCTCGCCTCCATGCATTGATCAAATGCTTAAAAAAATAAAACAATAATCTGTGTTTGTGGCCTTGTGGTCACAACATTTATAAATGAATTACAAGTGTGAAAAAAAAAACCCTTAACAACTGTAGTGTTTAGGTCCAGATTTCAGTGAGTCAATGCTCAACTCTGATTATTAGAAAGACTGGGAAGTGAGGCCTTTCTCTGTCAATTCTGACTACAATAGCCAGATTTCATAAGTATTGCTATCTCTCTCTTTTTTCCCTCAAGTGAAAGCATCCAGATCTTTGAACATTCCCCTCTGTTCTTTATTTGTAGAGAAAATCTGCATTCCCAAGACTACAAAGCTAATAGCTATAAACTCATAATATTGGTTTTATTGGGAGGTGAGCATTATGGTTCCTAAATGTCACTTTGGGCTTTGATTTAAATAAATTAAACCTCCACAAGTCAATCTATCACACTGGATAACAACTCTTACCAGTAGAAAATTCCTCCTAACTGTCCACCCTCAGATAGAAGCTGGGTGTTATATAGTTTTGTATAAATAAATCAAACGCACAGGAATATAAAGGTGGGTACTTATGTTGGTGGTAATCATTGTGGAAAAAGATGTTGACGTAGTAGTTGAATATGAGTCAGCAGCAACAAAGGTAAATGCTATTTTAGGAAGTCTCAACAGAAACTAGATGGTTTCCCAGTCTTGGGAATTAATTGTTCTACTTTATTCTAGTTTGATCAGACTACACATCTCAAGTTCACTATCCTGTTTTTGGGGTACTACATTTAAGAAAGATTCATGGAAATGGGTGAATGGGGAATAATGGATTTAAAATACAGGATGGTAGATTCTAGATCAGTGTTTCTCAACCTTGGTAGCTTGAAGATGGGTGAACTTCAACTCCCAGAATCCCCCAGCCAGCAGTGCTGGCTGGGGGATTCTGGGAGTTGAAGTCCACCCATCTTCAAGCTTCCAAGGTTGAGAAACACTGTTCTAGATGAATATAAGGGAAAAAAACCTATATAAAAATAAGGAAGCAAATCAACAGTGCCTATTTCTATGATTCATACCTTATTTTACTGAACAAACCATCGATTATTGGAATTGCACATCATGCAAAATTGCTATCCTTCACTATGATTCTTTCTAGAGTTGTTGTGTGAATGTATGAGGACCGAGAAGATACAACTTATGTTTTATCCAGGAGTACAGAGGTAATCAATGGCTTCTGAACTTGGATATGAAACAAGCAAACACTGGATTGGCCAAGATAGAATGAGTCTTCATGTAGACTTTGATAGCTTTTGATTTTTCAGGCCAATAATATGAAATTTATCAACATGTAGTTGAAAGTTATTTCAACCATAAGTATTGTTTTATAACCTCAAGTATTTCCTCTTCTCCCACGCAAGTTGCAATTTATATCAGTAATAAAAGTAGTAGCTGTGGTTAGAGCTAAAAGGGGAGTGCGTGACATTTTTAAAAGGTTGCAAAGTTCTTCCTAATACTGTAACACATCACTTCTAGGTAACTGACATTCAACTTTCATCAATGAGGCAGGTTTCATTTCAGATGTGGTTTTCTGTGATCATCAAAAATCTTGGATTTCTATTGTTGCCTCCATTGGTAACAAAATCCACCTCAGGGTTGCCCAGTTTTTTTCTAAAAGATAGATCTCCTTTTTTCTTCCAGAACTAGAGAAGAAATATATTTATATCAATATCCTGCTATGGATGGATGCATGCATGAAGAATTCCCCAGATATTTTCAAATAGCATCGGGAATCTAGAGGGATCTTGGCCTAATGGTATGGAGGTGGGTGGATTAATGATCAAATTCAGTACAAGGAGGCTTCCTATACCCCATTCAACTTGTTCTTTTCTTCAAAATCATAGAGAACAGGGCCCTGATATTTAGAGAAAGTTTAGATATAGGAAGATGATCTAAGTTTTGGTTCCAGATATAGCTAGAAAACCCTGGAGAAGAATTGCCTGACTTGATAGACCAGGCTACTCCAGATGTTTAGGTCTATAATCCATCAGGCATAACCATTTACTAGGCTGTGAAGCTGACAAAGTTCAACTTCCTTCCATGAAGTTGACAAAGAAGGATGCATCTTATGGAAAACTGCTATAAACAATATGCAATTAGGAAATCCTTGTTTGGTTAGTCAGGAAGCAGTTTTCTCCAGGGATCTGGCTTTGCTTCACACATAGGACTATGAACAACCATGATCTGGTCTAGTCAGTGGACTTTGACTTATGGCATCATTCTAAGCTTATGTGTGTTTGCAGTGGATCAAAAGACAAGCCTGCTGTAACAGGAAGTTACAAATAATATTTGAGGTTCGTGAGTTCATATGTTTTTGTGCAACAATTCAGGGTGCTTTCCATTAGCATGTTCATCAATTTCTATTTGTTCTTACCACCTACACAATATTCAACACCTGGATTTCCCACTATTAAGACTGAGAAGTTTGGCATTATGGGTTATATGTTGAGAACTCAGCATCTTGATATATAAAAGGGTGCTATACAGACTACAGAAATACACTCTTTGCCATGGCCACAGAAAGTAGGCCAGAAATAATATGCAGAAGTTGCAGCTACTGGTATTTTGTTTAAATACAAGGACAAACTTCCTAATTGTCTATACAACAGTGGAACAATCTGTCTTCATAGAGTGTAGATTTTTCATCTCTAGAGATCAAGAGAGCCATCTCTTAAGGATGGCTCAATTGCTGTTCCTCTACATTGCCAGAAAATTGGCCTAGATAATCTTCATGGTCCTTTCTCACACCACAGTTGATTTTCTAAGCCCACCTCAATGGCCAAAAAATCCAATATCTTCAGTTAAGGAGCAAGATTTAGAAGGCATAAATTCAGCTTGTTGGGAAGGAGCTAGTTGCCTGAAATCATGGATCAATCATGAGCAGAAAGTCTGTATCAGAAAACATTAAAAGCTACAAGATGACTAAGAATCAGAAACTGGATCTAGAAGCTATAAGTTAAGAATCAAAAATGTACACTTATCAGGAATCATAACTCTTGTATTACTATAAACCCAGACTTGAATATAGGATTTAGAACTCAGAATCAAGGGCCGTATGCCATGACAAGGAGTTAGAAGGTTGACATCATAGACTGGGACTCAAAAGTCAAGAGTGGATTCATGGATGCAGAGTCAAAAAGTTGCACCCTCAGATTGGAAACTGTGTTGTGGATACCAGAAAATAAAGTTGCTTGAGAAAATTCAAAAGTGGTAAAGAAATATTTTCTGGAGTTACTCTAGTTCTATGTTTTGAAAAAAGGACATTCTCACAAGCAGCTGTTTATGTAATGTACTGTTCATTAGCGAATAAAATTTATTTAAAATGTGTTCATTTACATTTCTCACCTAGAGTGAAACTGAGCATACCTCATGAAATCAGTTATGATTCCTTTGATTCTTCTGAAGCAATCTTTCAAAATCGAAAGTCTGTCATTAAAAGCAGTGTCTGTGCTGCAGAATAAATCAAATTAAAAAATAAATAAATTTCAGGTCTCTGCAAACACTATCAGCAGAGCTAGCCCTCGACTTATGACCACAATTGACCCCCAAAATTATGTTGCTAAGTGAGACATTTGTTAAGTCAATTTTACTCCATTTTACAATTTTTCTTGCCGTAGTTATTAAGTGAATCACTGTAGATGTAAAGTTAGTAACCCAATTGTTAAGTGAATCTGGCTTCCCCATTGATTTTGTTTGTCAGAAGATTGCAAAAGGGGATTACATGACCCCAGAACACTGTAATTGTCATAAATATGAGTCAGTTGCCAAGCATCTGAATTTTGATCACATGACCATGGAGATGCTGAAATGATTGTGTGAAAAATGGATATAAGATACTTTTTTCAGTGCCATTGTAACTTTGAATGATCATTAAATGAACAATTGTAAATCGAGGACTATCTGTATTCTGATACACTAAGACCTCGTGCTACCACTAAACCAATATTATGGTAGCAAACTTAGTTTTTGCCATGAACCTCAGTAGTTATGACACCACAAATCTCTGACACCTAAACTAGGATTTAGATCAGAGTTTTTCAAACTTGGCAACTTTAAGATGTGTGGAGTTCAGCTCCCAGAATTCATGCTGGCTATGAAATTTGGGGAGTTGAAATCTATAAATCTTAAAGTTGCTAAATCTGAAAAATACTGGTTTAGATTTTTCTCTGTGTCTCTTGTTTACCAAATCTTTCTTTCAAGTAGCAATCGAATCGAATCGAATCAAATCGAATCGAATCCTATCTAAATCTGGCCCAATTGCAGTCTTTTGTGATTCAGATAGTTTTCCTTTTTGTATTGAACAGTCACTAAAGTGTAGAATAGAATAGAATAACAGAGTTGGAAGGGACCTTGGAGGTCTTCTAGTCCAACCCCCTGCCCAGGCAGGAAACCCTACACCACTTCAGACAAATGGTTATCCAACATCTTCTTAAAAATTTCCAATGTTGGAGCATTCACAACTTCTGGAGGCAAGTTGTTTCATTTATTAATTGTTCTAACTGTCAGGAAATTTCTCCTTAGTTCTAAGTTTCTTCTCTCCTTGATTAGTTTCCATCTATTGCTTCTTGTTCTACCCTCAGGTGCTTTGGAGAATAGTTTGACTCCCTCTTCTTTGTGGCAACCCCTGAGATATTGGAACACTGTTATCATGTCTCCCCTAGTCCTTCTTTTCATTAAACTAGACATACCTAGTTCCTGCAACCGTTCTTCATATGTTTTAGCCTCCAGTTCCCTAATCATCTTTGTTGCTCTTCTCTGCCCTCTTTCTAGAGTCTCAACATCTTTTTTACATCGTGGCAACCAAAACTGAATGCAATATTCCAAGTGTGGCCTTACCAAGGCATTATAAAGTGGTATTAACACTTCACGTGATCTGATTCTATCCCTCTGTTTATGCAGCCCAAAACTTTGTTGGCTTTTTTGGCAGCTGCTGCACACTGCTGTCTTATATTTAAATGGTTGTTCACTAGGACTCCAAGATCCCTCTTACAGTTACTACTATTGAGCAAGGTACCACATATACGGTACCTGTGCATTTTGTTTTTCTTCCCTCAATGTAGAACCTTTCCTAAATGTAGAAACAAACCAAGACACAATCTAAAACTGCCTCAAACTCTGGATTAGACCTTCTAGTATCTTCTGGCCACTCCTCCTCTCCTTCATGTACCAATCAGGAAACAACAGAAGTGACTCTCTTTCCTGTAGAAATTGGGAAGCACCATCTTAAGTTTCTTTTGAATTCTGAGCATTTGAGCATATTTTTTGCTCCCGGATGTACTAAGCATGACTGAGTAAAAGTGGGACATAGCTAAGAAAATGTGGACATCTAGTAACCCTGTGGATTCCAGAAGGGACGCAAAGGCCAACTTGACAAGGCAAAGAATAACTATTTAGAGTCAAAGAATAAGTAATACATTTCTATCTTCCCAGTATAATTTCCAAATATTGTGTTATAAAACATGTATGATTCCAACCATCTGGACACCTGGTTTGAGAAATCTACCCTAAAATTTCCTCTCAAAAGTGCCTCTTAGCACCCGATAGTAATGCTGCCTGCCAATTGGAGTTTCAGTTGAATGAGACACACTTTTGACCCACAGAATTAAGAAAACATGTGTTCCCTCTCAGCTGCCCCTAGATTTTGCCCTTTGCAGCAATATATATATATATATATATATATATATATATATATATATATATATATATATACGTCTCCGTGGTCATGTGGCCAGCATGACTAAATGCCAAAGGCGCACGGAACACTGTTACCTTCCCACCAAAGGTGGTTCCTATTTTTCTACTTGCATTTTCTACGTGCTTTCGAACTGCTAGGTTGACAGAAGCTGGGACAAGTAAAGGGAGCTCACCCCATTATGCTGCACTAGGGATTCGAACCGCTGAACTGCCGCCCTTTCAATCAACAAGCTCAGCATCTTAGCCACTCAACCACCACATCCCTTAGGTAGGTAGGTAGGTAGATAGGTAGGTAGGTAGATAGATGATAGATAGATAGATAGATAGATAGATAGATAGATAGATAGATAGACAGACAGACAGACAGACAGACAGATAGATAGAAAGAAAGATATAGATAATGTAGATATGGTTCACACAATCACCCTAAACTTAAATCTGGGGTCATAAAATCTAATTGCTGTTTAAACCATGTGTAATGGCCTAATAATCAGATCTTCTTCTGGCTTTAGCCTGCATTGCAATTTGTTTAGAAAACTGTTGTGAAAAACCAGCCAATGAATTCTGGCAATAGGAGATCCCAGAAATAGGGCTCAGGGGATCACAAGAATGTTTGCCATTCTTTGAAAAGGTAAGATTGCTGTTCTCTTTCTTCTTCCAGGGTGAGGTAGCAGATCAGGTGGTGAAAAGGAAATTGTGGTTGATCTTACCAATTTTCCAGGCGGGTCTGAAGTGATTCAGAGTTGCAGCACTAAGCAGACTGAAAAGGTCAGGCATCCCCAGCTCTTCTGTGATTTCACTGTACCTTCAATATCGACATCAAAACAAGAAGAGAAAGCATCCTGTAAGTGCTGAAACATGAATTATGTTGCAAATCTCAGGTAAACCTGGGGAAAGACCAATGCTGACAGGGTTGATTTTTGTGATGTTAGCCTGCAGAAACAGCTAAGTTTTGAAAGCATGGTTTTCTGCTTCTTTTCTGGATCCATTTCTATTGCTAACATCCACACAAATTCCTGCTTGAGCTGTTTGACTTTGATTTTTTTCAACAATCAATCAATTTATGGGACTTTTCATCTTAGGGTGTGGGCAGGGGTGGGTTCTATTTACCTTTACTACCGGTTTCCAACGGGATCGTGCACTTGCACTTCTGCACATGCGCAGAAACTTCCTGATGATGTCCGGGTCGGTGGGCGGAGCCTCCCACCCAATGGTGGGATTCAGCCAGTTCGCACCACTTCGAGAGAACCGGTTGTTAACTTTCTGAGCAGTTTGGCAAACTGGTTGTTGGAAGAAATCATTAGGGCAGAGAACCGGTTGTTAAATTACTTGAATCCCACCACTGCTCCCACCGGTTTTACTACCGGTTCTTGTGAACTGGTCTGAACCAGGGGCTCCCACCACTGGGTGTGGGGATAGGTTTTGAGTAGGGGCATCTACAGTTGAGGAATAGCACAGTGGTGAAATCCAAATTTTTTTACTACCGGTTCTGTGGACCTGGCTTGGTGGGTGTGGTGTGGCTTGGTGGGTGTGGCTTGGTGGGCGTGGCAGGGGAAGGATACTGCAAAATCTCCATTCCCTCCCACTCCTGGGGGAAGGATATTGCAAAATCTCCATTCCCACCCCACTCTGGGGCCAACCAGAAGTGGCATTTGCTGGTTCTCCGAACTACTCAAAATTTCTACTGCCAGTTCTCCAGAACCTGTCAGAACCTGCTGGATTTCACCCCTGGGATAGCATCAAAGATGTTCAAGATGGGTGCATGATCTAGACCTCAGTCCTTTTTAAATGCAGAATTCTGGACTTTCACTCTGCTTACTGTAGTCATTGAATTCTTAAGGGGCAAGGGCCACATTGGTACAATTGTAGATACTGCATCAATTGCAACCTTTCCTGTTTCACTCAGATTTAGTTATCTATGACTTGGTTGCATTGCATTGACTACTGCAATGTGTTTTATGGGGAACTACCCTTGAAATGTATCCAGAACTTGCAGTTGATGCAGAACACACGGCTAGACCAGCAAGAAAGCACTTCCTCTCCCAAGCTTTTATCTTGATTTTTTAAAAAGCATTTTATTGAATTTACTACATTTATACATCACGACATCACCTTAAAAGAGAGATGAGCAGCAATTTAATTTATAAATTTATAAATTTAAATTTAATATATACACTGCTCAAAAAAATAAAGGGAACATAAGCAGAAGACATCTGAGATCTGAATGAATGAAATAGCCTTATTAAATACTTTGTTCATTACATACAGTAGTTTTGGGTTCCCTTTAGTTGTTTGAGCAGTGTTTAAACTACTGTATGTAAAGAACAAAGTATTTAATAAGGCTATTTCATTCATTCAGATCTTGGATGTCTTCTGCTTGTGTTCCCTTTATTTTTTTGAGCAGTATACATAAATGATACATTTTGTGTTTTTGTTTTAATTGCTATAACCACTAGTTTTGGCTATATGAACAGAATGGCTGGTATGTTGTATAACTCTCCTAAAAGAAGATAGAAAGATTCGTAGTTAAAGCACCTCTTTAAGGGAAGACAAGAGCTTCCTTTGTAAGGTAGGCCTTTAATTGTTGACAGTTGCTTGTATTCTGGATTTATAAAACTAGAATAACCAATGTAGGGCAAATTTAACAATAAATCATAAATACATAGCTAATTGGTCCCTTTGCAGAAAAATTGGTGGAGAGGTCTTGATTGATGAGAAGATTCTCTCAATTACTCATTCCACAAACTCAGCCAAACCTTTTACAAAGCTGTTCATTCATAGATCTAATCTTTTTTTTTTTTTTTAATTTTCTGCTAGCAATTGAGAAAAAATATACAGGCACCATGAACCCTTCTCAGGAAATAATGGGGCCTTTGGGTCCACTGTCCATTTGCTACAAAAATGCCACAAGCAAGGCTCTACGTCGGAAACGAGAATTCATCCCAGAAGAAAAAAAAGACACCATCTACTGGGAGAAGAGGCAAAAGAACAACGAGTCTGCCAAGCGTTCCCGGGAAAAGAGGAGGTTCAGCTATTTTGCAATTGAGAGCCAGATGGCTGCACTCCAGGAGGAGAATTTTCACCTCCGCTGGGAGCTCCAAGACTTAAAAGCCCGTTGTGGTCTCCTTAATAATCCAGAACCACAAAATGCCAGTGTTAATTCTCTGCTCTGCACACAAGGTAACTGCTGGTCTAGGGCCCAATGCACCGTTCCTCCAGCAGAAAGGTTGATGGATTACATGTGGATCCCAAGAGAACATCTTGATTCCAACCCAAAGCATACGTCCTTCTTCAAGCAATACAACATGGTTCTTTCACAAGGAAAGAATAACCCTGCTTTTTCCAATTCTGCCTTCCTTCCTACTTACTTCAACTGCCAATTTATACAGAGATATTCCCACCATTTCCCAATATATGACAGATCTCACTTTCCAGTCAAGTTGCCAAATACAGGTGAGGTAGGGAAGGAAAATCCTCAAAACGATGGCAGTGAGAAGGAAACAAGGTCAGATGTTTCAGTATATCCAATGATGGCTCCAAATTATTCTGCTCTGCCTCATAAGCTTAGGATTAAAACAAAAAAACATCAATTTCTGTGATAAGAATGTCAGTAGGCATATTTCAGCTGAAAATAATAAACCAAAAGGAGAAATATTTCAGTTGAGATCAAACTGGACTTCTCACACTTTCATAATCTAGGAAGAATTTTGTTTTTGGCTTCATGGAACTGGAATACTGGGTCTCAAAGTATTGTGGTCGGGAGAATTGATGTATGTCAGTTGGAGCTGTGTATTCTTCCTATCTCTTTTGAGTTTTTATTTCTGAATTGTGGGGGGTTATAAAATGGAATAAAATCTTTAACCCTATACAGTTGTACATTGGATCTCCAATGTATTTTTCTGTTTGTGCTAACTTTTACTTTCAGTGCCTCAGATGCAGGAGCAAGAAATTTCAGGCTTATGATACAAGTTTTTGGACCTAAATTAGAAATTTCAATGTGTGAAACTCAATTCGAATTCACACTCTGGTTGCAACCTTAAGTTTAAGTCACAGCTTGTAAAAAAAGATGGGAGTCCTAAGGCTGAACAACACAAGCAGTTTATCCCAGGTTAAACACAGCCACCTAAGCATGTGTCGAGAACTGGAATACATAAGATCATCCTCTAGCCCCCCCTCCCCCATCTTATCAGGAAGGGAATCAATCGATCCTTGTATCCATTAAAATACTGTCCATTTTCTGGTTTGTGCTAGCTCAAGCAGTGCTGTCCATTTCCCCTGTGCACTTCATTTCATTGTGTAAAGGTAAAGGTTCCTCTTGCACACATGTGCTAATCATTCCCGACTCTAGGGGGTGGTGCTCATCTCTGTTTCAAAGCCGAAGAGCCAGCGCTGTCCGAAGACGTCTCTGTGGTCATGTGGCAGGCATGACTCAACGCCAAAGTCACACAGAACGCTGTTACCTTCCCACCAAAGGTGGTTCCTATTTTTCTACTTGCATTTTTTTACGTGCTTTCGAACTGCTAGGTTGGCAGAAGCTGGGACAAGTAACGGGAGCTCACCCCGTTACGCGGCACTAGGGATTCTAACCGCTGAACTGCCGACCTTTCGATCGACAAGCTCAGCGACTTAGCAAGCAGTGCTGTCCATTTTCTCTGTGCATTTCATTTCATTGTACTATAAGCAAATACAGGCAGTTCTCAACTTATGACAGTTCATTTAATGACCATCTGAAGCTACAACAGCACTGAAAAAGGGACTTATTACCATTTTTCACACTTAACAACTGTTGCAGCATTGCCATAGTCGCAAACGATGAAAATTAGGATACTTAGTATCTGTCTCATATTTATGACTGTTGCAGTGTCCTGGGATCATGTGATCACCTTCTGCAAAATTCTGACAAGCAAAGTCCATGGGGGAAGCCCAATTCACTTAACAACTGTGTTATAAACTTAACAATTGCAGTGATTCAGTTAACAAGTGAGGCAAGAAAGGTCATAAAATGGGGCAAAACTCACTCAACAGCTGCCTTGTTTAACAGCAGAAACTTTATGCTCAGTACTTGTAGCCATAAGTTGAGGACTACTTGTACTTTAACAGTAACAGAGTTGGAAGGGATCTTGGAGGTCATCTAGTCCAACCCCCTGCTCATGCAGGAGACCTGTACTAGGGATTCGAACCACCAAACTGCCGACCTTTCTGATTGACAAGCTCAGTGTCTTAGCCGCTGAGCCACCTAGACAGGCAGGTGGCACAGTAGTTAGAGTGCAGTACTGCAGGCTACTTCTGCTGACTGCTGGCTGCCTGCAATTTGGCAGATCGAATCTCACCAGGCTCACGAGGTTGACTCAGCCTTCCATCCTTCTGAGGTGGGTAAAATGAGGACCCAGATTGTTGGGGGCAAGAGGCTAACTCTGTAAACCGCTTAGAGCGGGCTGTAAAAGCACTGTGAAGCGGTATATAAGTCTAAGTGCTATTACTATTGCTATTGTAGTGGCCAAAGTGAAGAAAGACTCTGAAACCTGTAAAGGAACTTCTTATATTGGTTTTATTTCAAGCCAGTTTATGCAAGGAAGTTAAGCAGACTTAGTTCCTGGCATAGGTGTTTGAACTCTATTTCATAAGATTAGCCTACTTTCATGATAGCTTTCGCTTTTCTTACTTCAATAGACATGAGATCTCTGGTTTGCTTTCTTTCATCTGATCAATTTGTGATGTTAACCATTAAGTCCTATTCCAAGTTTCCATCTCCTGTTTACCGCAGTCATAAGCAATGGTTCCCACAGATAGTGCCCTCCATGCCCATCATAGCTTTAGTCAATCAAGACTTTTCAACAATGCTTTTTAGTCAGACAGAGAAGATGTAGACTAGATTACCTGCCTTAGTCATACCAATCAATGGTGTACTAGTAGTTTTTTCATCTGTACTGCCAATGAAAGGACAACATCCGGTAAGAGAACAAAGAATTCTAGAAGTGAACCACTGGCTAAAGGGTTGGTGTCGCTCAAAAAACTTTGGATTCCTGGACCATGGTCTGTACTATCTCCATGATGGGCAAGGGATGGGCTGCACCTCACCAAGACTGGGAAGAACGTTTTCAGAAAACGACTGGCTCAACTTATCAGGAGGGCTTTAAACTAAAATTGAGGGAGGAGGGTGACCAATATTTAGGATCTCCAGGACCTAATTTCAAGCAAAACACCCCTAGAAAGCAAGCCAAATAATGAAGTAAGGAGGGATAGGAAGGAAGACAAACTCAAACACCAAAGGAACAAAGCTGTTACAGAATCTAGTCATCATTGGCATCCTTCAGTCTCAAGAGAGTATGGTATCGTGCTCTGGAAAGAGGTCCTAAAACAGCATCTGGTGTGACTAAAAAGGCCAATTTGAGAGTGGCAATCCCATCCACGGGGAGGGCAGATACATTCTGTCCCCTGCCCAGCCCCCAGATTTCTCTGGTTCCGGGACTGCCGCTTTGCCTCAGCCTGCCGAACAAGTGTCTCTTCGAATTGGAGAAGGCCATGCTGTGTCTTTAGCCTCCAAGCTGAACGATCGGAGGTCAAGGTTTCCCAGTTGTTAATGTCCATTCTCAGGGCCTTTAGGTTCCTCTTACAGATATCCTTATATCACAGCTGTGGTCTCCCTCTGAGGCGCTTTCCTTGCACTAATTCTCCATATAGGAGATCTTTCGGAATCCGACCATCAGCCATTCTCACGACATGCCCCAGCCAGCTGTTTCAATAGTGTATACATGCTAGAAATTCCAGCCTTGTGACAGAATCTAGTAGTCCTGCTATAAATACTTTGGAACCTCTTCCCAGAGTGGAGCAACAGAAACAGACCTTGAAGTGGGTGTGTGGGGTCTCTAATCTAAGGATCTTACCCATCAGTCTGGGCATGTTTTGACTGGTTTAGCACAAACATAGCTGAAGCTCAGCTTTACTCAAAAAAATAAATAAATAAATGCTGATGTTATTCTATGTAAGCCAGAACCTCTAATCTAGAAAACCATCTGGCAGACCAATGTTCTATTATTGCCTGTATCTCACCTACTGGGGAATATATTCAATCCTCTCAGAATATGGAAGGTAATGCTGAAGTACCACAGGAGCTTCTCCCCTCGCATCCCCTCCCCATTGGGTAATTTAGGTACAGTGGATGGTTGGATGGATGGTTGAAGGAAAGGCAGGCCTCAGAAGAGAGGGTGCCAAAGCTGAGGGGGACGAGGCACCTCAGGTGTCTCTGGCTGGGGTGATTTATTTATTTATTTATTTATTTATTTATTTATTTATTTATTTATTTATTTATTTATTTATTCAATTTATATGCCGCCCCTCTCCAAAGACCCAGGGCGGCTCACAATACACTCAAAAAAAAAAATCACTATAAAAACACTTAAAAATTAAAAACATTAAAGACATTAAAACCCATTCACACCATTCATGGCCGAATCTCCTCAGATCACAAAGCGAGATCAACGGCCCCAGGCCTGCCGGAAAAGCCAGGTCTTCACCGCTTTTTGGAAGGCCAATAGGGTGGGGATGGTCTGGACCTCAGGAGGTAATTGGTTCCAGAGAGCTGGGGCAGCCACACAGAAGGCCCGCCAGCCGGCATTGTTTAGCTGACGGGACCCGGAAGAGACCAACTCTGTGGGATCTTACCGGTCGCTGGGAGCTATGTGATAGAAGGCGGTCTCGAAGATAACCTATTCAAGTGATGACAGGCATGGGTCATCTAGATAGGAGCCAAAGGGCAGGCCATTGCAGTGGTGGGTTGCCCCGGTTTGGACCGGTTCGCAAGAACCGGTAATAAAACCGGCGGGAGCCCCCCCCCCACTGCCCTGGTTGTCATCATTGGTGATCTGCACATGTGCAGAAGTTTCCCGTTGTGCAAGCGCGATCCCGTTGCGAACCAGTAGTAAAGGTAAGTTCCCAGCCCTGGGAAGATGCTACCGATGTTTAAAACTAATGGTGTGTTCTGGACTTTTAAGCTCGCATCCAGACTTTGGACAGCAATCCCTCAGAGGCCTGAGTCTTGGATTCCTGCTAATAAACACCAGGTAAATAATAAGCTCTCCCCCTTATTTGTGATCATATTAGGGAGGACCTGGCTGACACCAGAGCGGGGACTTCCCCTCTCAGAAATGTGTCCAGTCGGGTATAGTGTTTGGCACCAACCAAAGCTGTAGGACAGCGATGGGGAATTATGGCTCTTTTATGACCTGTGGACTTCCTGGCTGGCTCAGGACTTCTGGGAATTGAAGTCTACAAGTCACAATGGGGCCGTTGTTCCCCACCTCTACCATAGGGCAAGGGAGGGGGAGTGGCAGTTGTCATTTGAGAATCTCTTCTGGACTTCAGAGGTCATGCTCCCCAAGTTTCTTGACCATGTTTTGGAACTGGCCTTGTGGGATCAGTTGGGATGGTTGCTGCTGAACCAGCCTCCCTGCTGCATAACTAGCTCCCTGCCTGTGTTAATGGAGGCCATCTCAGGGTTGGAGTTATCCAGGCTTATAGTCCTGGGGGACTTCAATCTGCCATCTCTGGCCTAGAAGCAGCTCAGGAATTCATGGCCACCAGAACAGACATGGGCATATCCCAGGTCATCCATGGCTCAAATTGATACTCTGCATATGATCTTGTCAGAGCAATAGCAATGTGACCTGGTGCAATATCCCCTTTATCTTGGTCAGGTCATGCCCAAGTGGCTTTGAGATTCTCTCACGCTTCCCCCTCCATAGGGAGGCCGGGCCAATTTGAATGGCTCACCCCCAGTGACTGATGGACCAGCTCAGGTTCTAAAAGGAGCTGGGATAGAACCTGGTAACACTGCTGCATGCTCCTATGGTGGCTTTGGCCTGGAATCAGAGAGCAACTGAAGTCCTGGGCCCTCCCATGGCCCTTTGGCCCCAACATTTCCCATGGCTCACATTTCCCATTCTGAAAAGGACCAAGAGTTGGCTGGAGCATTGTTGGTGGAAAACAAAGAATGAATCCGACCAAACACAGGTTAAAGCCATGATTAAAGTCTACCTTGTAATGGGAAGAGAGACAAAATGTCAATCTTTCTCCACACTTATTGCATCTGCAGGATGTCACTGTTCAAGGTCACCCAGTCCCTCCTCAAGACAGAGGGCTCAGATGATCATCTTTAGGGCTGCACGGAGGAGTTTGTGCAACACCTGATAAATTAAATTACTGAGATTCATTCTTGGTTGGAGCCCAAGTGTGGTACAATTCTGTTAGAGGCCATCTCAGGGTTGTCAAAAAGCCCAGGAAATGGACTTACTCTGTTTTCTGGGAGCAGTTGGATCCTGTTGGACCTGAGGAAATGGGCGGGGTCCTTGGGCTGTCAGCGCAAGTACTTGCTTATTAGATCCCTGTCCCTCCTGATTATTGAAAGCTTCCAGAACGGTGACTTCTGGGTGGGTGCAGGAGAGGCTTCCTTTGTAGGAAGGGTGGTGGGAAAAGTGGTTGCACTGCAACTCCAGAGGAAAATGGATGACATGGATTATCTGGAGCTTTAAAGCCCTTTATGGCATGGATCTGCAGAACTGTCTTTCCCCAATGGGTTTGGCCCATCCCATTTGTGCTGGAAGAAGGGGCATACTGCGGATTCCATCCGCCAAGGAATTTTGGCTGGTGGGATCCAGGAGAAGAGCCTTTTCTGCCATGAATCCTGGCCTTTGGAATATTTTGCTGCAGGAGGTAAGTTCTCCCCTTCTTTTTTAGCCTTCAGGAAAAGCCTTAATAAAACCTGGTCATGCGGTGTCATGAAGGAGAATCTGTTGGCTGGAAGTAGTTGAGAGCTGAGGTGGCGCAGTGATTAGAGTGCAACACTGCAGGCTACTTCAGCTGATTGCTAGCTGCAGTTTGGCAGTTCAAATCTCACCGGCTCAAGGTTGACTCAGCCTTCCAGCCTTCTGAGGTGGGTAAAATGAGGACCCAGATTGCTGGGGACAATATGCTGACTCTGTAAACCGATTAGAGAGGCCTGTAAGGCACTGTAAAGTGGTATATAAGTCTAAGTACTATTGCTATTGCTATTGATGCACTAACAGAGAAAGTATCACCACCTCTCTGCTCCAAACCTGTGTTTTTTAGCTTATGTTGATTTTTTTGTAGTTTTAATCTGGCTTTATATTTATAATTGTTTGAATATTTATATATTTTATCTCACTGTAAGTCACTCAGGGTCACCTCAATACTAGGTGGGTAGCAAATAAATTTAATGATAAATAAAAATAAATAAATGTTGAACTTGTATACAGAAGATGGTTACAAAATCTAAATACTACTTTTATTTTTAAAAAGGTCAAATCTCTCTGATTTTTCTACAACAATTTTTTTTAAAAAAAACAAACAATAAAAAGCAGCATTTACATTTTGTACCCAGTCTTTTTTTATTTTACGTACAAATTTGTAGTCCAGATTTTATGAATAATTCATTTTGAAAACATAGGGTTAACATCTCATTTTGCAGGGATCCATCCACAATATTAATCTAGGCTAGAAAGACAGCATGTTCTGTATCTTTTTGTTGTGTCTTTTCATCATGGAGGTTTTTGCAGCCCACATCTCACAGCTCTGTAAAACAAGGCATTTTAAGTACTGTTCAAGGAACTTCCATTTTACTTTTGCTCTTTGTTAGCTTCCGCTATTAAGATGGTCTTGGTTTTTGCATGATATGTCCACACAGCTGACATCTGACAGGCCATGCTGAATCTCTCAACAATAAATGCAAACCACATTTCAAGCCTATGCAACAGAGATTTATTATGAGTTGCTTCTCAGCCATTTCAGCCCTAGCTATCCTAGGCTTCATTTGGGTCATCTCAATAGCACTTCCTATGGACAATGTATGGCCCATTCTCATGGTATTGTTCCTTTCTGATCCAACATGGTTGAAAATTTTTCAAGGAAGCAAGTATGGATCCCCCTGTCCAGACGGAATAGTGCCTCAGTGGAACAGCTGCGACTTTGACTTTTGTATTTGTCTGCAAGTGGGACATTACATCATGGGTAAATCTCCTTTCAAATCCTTCAAAAAGTGATGACCCTCCACATAATATTATGTTTTCATACATTTCCTTCCTGGATTGTTCAGGGACCTTCCTTAAGCTTTTTTGGGCCATCCCATGGATTCCTACAAGTGTAAGTCCAGGCATTTGAGGAGGACTGAACAACATTTCTGGACACTGAAATCTTTCCTTTCCCAAAGTGATTACTTGACCATCTGGTAACTGGTAGTCCACCATGTATTCTCTCTTTGGACGATTCCACTCACTCTCAAAATCAAGTGCAACATAACAGCATTTTTGTTTGATATCATCAATAACATCCAACATTCTTTCATCAAAGTAATGCCCCATGTCTTTGAGGAGATCCATCAAAAAAGATGTCATATTGGCTCCAGCAATGTCCATCCTTTCTATAGCATGTGGCAAATTGTATCCTTGATAGACTGGTACTGAGTGTGTCATAGCGTGGCCTGTATCTACCACCAATCCACTAATTTTTCCATGAGCATACACTGATAGTACAGACTGATATGCCACATACATTCCAGGAGAATTGAGAGACTCAAAGACAACCTCCACCAATTTTTCCCGGTTCGTAGTTGGACAGAGAGGAGGATCAGACATTAAAAGTGCATGGTCTTCTGGAGCAACTTTGAGCTCATGGTAGAACAGGTGCCTCCACAGTGCTTCAGCTGCTTCCCAGTCTATGATTATGCCATGCCTTACTGGAAAAATAATATCGGTATCAGGTTCCAATCGAGCGTGATCTCCAATGAATGTATCTGGTCTATCTCTTTTAGTCCTCATAGATTTTTCTGTAGGGTGTCCAACTAATGTCCCAATGACTGACTGGGGGGTCTGCTGACCTGCAAATCCAGCTTTACATGTCCCTGTACCAGTATCTATGACAATAGCTCCTGTCTTGACAACTGAACGCCCTCTTTCTGGAGTACTTGACCTTCTCATGGTAACCCCTCGTTCTCTGGAAGATGCTCGAGATACGGATGGCTGGTCCAATGCATATCCTGTGGATGGGGTCCTTTTTCTTGAGTATCCTGGGCTCACTGGCCTTGACCCTGGGCTCTTTGATCGTAGAGATCCAGGACTCCTTGGATAAGAAGGCCCTGGACTGCTTGTCCTGTGACTTCTGGGTAACATAGTAAATATGTCTCAAGATACCTTCTCCAAGAACAAATCACGTTCTGTAATACCTAAATGTCAAGGGCCTTCTGTTTGCTTTGGCTAAGGCAAGTAGCACTGCCCAATGATGATCTCTTCCCTCCAACCATTGCTCGGGAGGAAAGTGCGTCAGCTCATCCTGCTACTGTCCTGTCCATCTGGAAGCTCTGAAATGTTCCACAAGGAACAATGGCCAGAAGGAAAGAATCTTAGAATCTTAAGAACTCATAGAATGCCATGAGTCATCCAGATCAACTCTCCTTGAGTGACATAAATACATTCAAAATTGTTCCCAGGACTTCTTTGATAACCACAAAAAAGGAAAAATATTTAGCTGAATCATGGCAACTACAATAACTGTTCACAAAAGATAGTGCACTTGCTACTAGCCTTTCCCCGCTAAGAATCTGAAGCTAAGGAATATGATGGCTGAATTTTCTGCTATGGTAGGATCATGCATTAGCTTTCAGTCATTTATTTCATTTTAAGAAGATTAGACAAATTCTACCAGTTCAGGATATTAACCCATCCAATTCTGCATTCTGCATCACACAGTGATCAGCTAGATACATTCAAGAAGCTCAGAAGCATAGATGGATGTCTTCCACAGCTGCTTTCCTGCAGTTGGTATTTAAATGATATTCTTTATTATTAAGGAGGTAGTGTTTAATAATGAAATCTAGGACCTACTGGTAATTTGATCTACCACACGTTTGTCCAGTTCTGGTTTAAAGCCGTCACTACATGCAATAGTAATTCAGCTTCTAAATTATGCATTGCCATGTTTATCTATTTAATCAATAGAGCATAATATTTGGGGGAGAGATCAAAAAGAGATTGGTTAATCCAATCAGTTACGGTAACTTTAGCCTCAAATCATTCATAAATAAAACTATGTTAAAGTATCTCCATTCAGTCAATGTACATAGGAATATCCCAACCCAGTCTACTAACCTGTTTTGCTTATCTAGTCCAAGAGATGGAGAGAGAGAATGTTTAATAAAATCAAGTCTCATTGCCAAGACCTGGCAGGGCTGGATACACCTTATCCTGGGTAGCTGCAGCCATGCCCATTGCTAGTCTCTTGATGGAGAGGCCCATGAGACCAGGCACTTCCTTAAAATGTACATACTCTGTATTCCTCAAATAGGAGGTTCTGACCTACAGCATTTACTGTGCTGCTGGAATCACCATCAAGGAGATCTGTTTGGAATAGCAGGTAATTGCATTCTGAATGGTGTGGAACAAGATCATTGTGAGATACTTTCTTTTACAGGTGCTAAATCAGGGGTGTCAAACTGGATTTCTTCGAGGGCTGGATCAGCATTGTAGTTCTCCTCTGTGGGCCAGTGGGGGTGGGGTGGGGAGACAGGACGGACACTTCCTGCAGCACCCTGCTGGCAAAAACAGGGCATGGGAGGGGCCGTGCGAGGCCCCTGAAGGGCCTGTTTTCTGCCTCCCCGGCCTCCTGCAGCACTCTGCCAGGCAAAAACAGGCCCTATGGAGGCCCTGCGAGGTCCCCTCGGGGCCCGTTTTTGACTTCTCCAGCCTCCAGCAGCACTCTGCTGTCCAAAAACACACAGAGAAAAAGCTCTGTTTGATCATGATTGTCTACATTATACAAGGCCATCAGAGGAGTATCTGGTGAAGGGGGATGAAGCAAAGTCAAAACTTGCAAATAGTGTATGCAGTGTCATGACTGAACACTTGTACCTAGAATAGAACTGGGCCTATGATTGCAACGTTGCCTCTGAAATCTTGCATTGTTGAACCAATTCCCACATGTCTCGTGCCTTTATACACCTCTGAAATGATTCGTTTTACCTTATCTAAGCAATATATATATATATATATCCAATCAGTTTTTCAAAATAGAGAATGTGCTTTTGCCCTTGAATTATTTTCTTTTATCTCTATTTCTCTTGGCACCTTTTTTGGATCTACAGTGTATCTTTTTTTAGAGGTAGTGATTAGAACTACCTCTAAATGAAGTTTCATCACAGCTTTATACACACTGGTATTCACATTTGCATCTCTAGGAATTCATTTGATATCTTTGAACTGAACTGAACTGAACAGTCCTTTTAAGTTCACATGAACTTTTTCTTAATTTCAACAACCTGATCTAGAATGTGACTGAATGAGGAGGATGTACAACCTTTTTGTAATTGTGGCTGTGAAACAACTGACGGTGTGAAATTCCACTTGCTAGAAGCCAGAGATCAAGCACAAACTTGATTTTCGTTCTTATTCCTAGTTTGTTTGTTCATTTATTTATTTATATGCCTACCCATCTCCATCTCATGACTTGGACTGTCAACCTTTTTCCCACTTCAGAAATCTATATTTAAACTCTCCGTAGACCACAGCTCATATACTTCATTTTTCTCTGTCCTTTCTTACCTTTGTCTTTATAACTATTTCTTCTCTGTTCTCCCATTATTATGTTTTCTCAATTTCATCCCAGATATTTGAATAATAATAATAACAATTTTATAGTAGGGGTACTACTCATGTGGCACATCTTATCTTGAAGAATAACCAAATTTCTCACATTTTAGCCGGCAAGGCACAAAGAACCAATGTGAAATAGCAAGAGTTTACCATAATAACTAGTTTGAGATTATTCTTAGCCATGAAAGCTCATTGGCCAACTTTGGAGCCAATCACTATCTCTTAGCCTAGCATCCATTCCAACCCTATTCCAAGAAAATTGGAGGAAGAAGCATTATGTTCAAACTATGGAATGTTAACACAACAGAACTTTTCTTTTTTCCAGGCTGGTGTGTGTATGTGTGTGTCCGTAAAATATGCCTTCAAGTCAGTCTTGACTCCTGGACTAGTCCCTGCAATTTTCTTGGCAAGGTTTTTCAAAAGCAGTTTGCCATTGTCTTCTTCCTCGGACTGAGAGAATGACTAAAATCACCCAACTGGCGTCATACTTAAGGTGGGACAAACTCACAATTTCCACATTTCTAATTTGGTGTCTTAACCACTACATCAAACTGACTCTCCTCAAATATGCTTAAAGAGGCACTATTTTGTCATTATAACTTGGAGTAATAAAGCCTGATGCCAAATATATAGGATTACCCACGTTTTTATTGACTGTGAGTTGCAAGGGTTGTCTGCAATAGATTCAGAACATGCCACAGCAAGGATTGCTGAGTTTTGCATGTATTCAGTTATTAATGTCCATACCATCAAACCTGCATATATTTTTTTTGCAATTTTCCCTAACACACACATTGAATACAACTTTTCCTAATCTGTTTTCTTTTTTGAACATAACTTTCTTTAATATTCATAATTTTGCAAGTGGTGCTTCATAATATGCAGATTATTCTCCCAAGATATACATATTTCCCAAATATAAATTTCATATACAGGAGTGCACTGCATTCAAAATCCAGAAAAGTGCAAAAGTCACACAAGAGTTTTTTTTTTGTAAAGATATTATTTTCATCTAGACTCTGGACTCTTTCAAGCTTTCTGACTGACATTGCTTGCTCATTTGGAGAACTGAGTCATTTATCTTTAGTCATATATGTTTAGATAAGGGGTGAGATCCAGCAGGTTCTAACAGGTTCTGGAGAACCAGTAGCGGAAATTTTGAGTAGTTTGGCGAACTGGCAAATACCACCTCTGGCTGGCCCTAGAGTGGGGTGGGAATGGAGATTTTGCAGTATCCTTCTCCTGCCACGCCCACCAAGCCATGCCCACAGAATTGGTAGGGAAAATTTTTGAATTTCACCCCTGATTTAGGTGATTAATGGCTTCCTGAGAAATAACGATATTAGTTGGTCGCAACAGCATCTGTAATTATATCTGTGGAATCTTAAGACAATGACTGAGTTGGTTAGTTTTGATGATCAAGATGATCACTTTAGGATGGCGAGATTGCATGAAATCAAGCCTAACAAATGGATAGTCATGTCTCATAAGTGTATAGAGCTACAGTTCTGAAATATATATATATATAATGGCTGGGTCCCTTTTAAATTGGAGTGAACAGTTATTAATTCTGAGACCAGATTTAAATATGCAGCCAATAAATACAAGTCACATTTCAAATCTAAGCAAAGTTACTAATTTATTATGGGCCATCTCCTATCCATTTTAATCCTTGTTAACCTGGCTGGGCCCAACTCAGTAGCATTTCCTGTGCACAATATATGGTCCATACTCTTGGTATTGTTCCTTTGTGATCCAACATGATTGGAAGTTTTTCAAGGAAGCAAGAACTGAACCTCCAGTCCAGACAGAATAGTGCCTAAGTGGAACAGCTGTGACTTTGATTTTTGTGCTAGTCTCCAAATTAGTCATGATATCTTGAGTAAATCTCTTTTCAAATCCTTCAAAAAGTGATGACCCTCCGCATAACATTATATTTTTATACATTTCTTTCCTGATTTGTTCAGGAACTTTCATTAAGCTTTTTTGGGCCATGCCAGGGATGCCTAGAAGAGCAAGTCCAGGCATTTGTGGTGGATTGAACAATATCTCAGGGCACTGGAATCTCTCCTTCCCCAAAGTAATAATTTGGCCATCTGGCAATTGGTATTGTGCTGTATTGTCTTCCTCTGGACAGTTCCACTCACTCTCAAAATCAAGTGCAACATAGCAGCATTTTTGTTTGATATCTTCAATCATATCCAGCATTTTTTCATCTAAGTAATGTCCCATGTCTTTGAGGAGATCCATCAAAAAAGATGTCACATTAGCTCCAGCAATGTCCATCTTTTCTGTGGCATGTGGCAAATTGTATCCTTGATGGACTGGCACAGTGTGTGTCACAGCATGGCCTGTATCTACTACCAACCCACTAATTTTTCCATGAGCGTACACTGACAGCACCGACTGATACGCCACATACACTTTGGGAAAATTAAGGGACTCAAAAACAACCTCCACCAATTTCTCTCTGTTTGTAGTTGGTGAAAGAGGAGGATCAGACATTAAAAGTGCATGGTCTTCTGGAGCAATCTTGAGTTCGTGCTGAAAAATGTGCCACCACAATGTTTCTGCTGCTTCCCAGTCTGTGATTATGCCATGCCTTAATGGAAAAATTATATCAATATCAGGTTCCAATCGGGCTTGCTCTCCAATGAATGTGTCGGGTATATCACTTCCAATCTTCATGAATTTTTCTATGGGCTGTCCAACTAATGCCCCAATAACTACCTGGGGGGTCTGCTGACCTGCAAATCCAGCTTTACATGTCCCTGTACCAGTATCTATGACAATTGCTCTTGTCTTGACAATGGAACACTCTTTATATGGAGAATGTGACCTGCTCCTGGTGGGCTCTTCTTTTTTTGATGATGTCCAAGATTGAGACAACTGGTCCAAAGCATATCCTGGGGAAGAGGTCTCTTCACTTGCATGGCCCAGCCTCATTGGCTTCTGCTCTGGACTCTTTGATCCTGAGAATCCCAGGTTTGTTTCTTGCAAAGGCTCTGGAGTGGTTGGTCTAGAACCGCTGATTGACATTGTAAATAGAACTTAAATTATCTTCCACTAGATTACACTATGATTTACAACATTTAAACCCCACCTTCTTTCTTCTACAGCTTTAAAATGAAAGGCACTTGCTTTCACTCAAGACACATAAAGGAGAACTATGACATCACATTAGAATTTTCAGCAGATTTTTCAGCTAGCCAAGTGTGACAGTATTGTTAACTCCTTATCGCTATGAAGACTTGGGAACGTTAGATAGGAAATGATGGATAATGAGCTACAATTTGGAAATTGTATGTGTGCAGGTAACATCATGAATTACTTCATACAACATCACTCAATTCCATTTTTGCTCAACTTTGTTCAAATGGAACTGTGTGAATCCAGACTACCATATGAGACAATCAGATGAACTCTACAATATGAGGAACAGAGGGAAAATACAGACCTGCATTTGTTTTCAACTCTGGATTTAAATATAATGGTCGTTTCCTATGCCAATGCATGCTGTTTCTCTCCAAACTATCCTAATTTAAGCAGAAGATACAGAATGTTGTTGGAGTGTGAGCTTTTTGTAGCCAGAAAGTTGCAATAAAGTTGAGAAATGGTAGGGATTTGCAGTGAGAAGCTTTAGAAAAATATTGTGGGTGCTAAAAATGTAATTACACAAGTATTTAATTGAAATGAATGAAAGGAAACAGGCTCTAAGTCAAGGGAGACTTAGTATCACTGGCTTTAAAGGTAAAGGTTCCCCTTGCACATATATGCTAGTCATTCCTGACTCTAGGGGGTGGTGCTCATCTCTGTTTCAAAGCCGAAGAGCCAGCGTTGTCCGAAGATGTCTCTGTGGTCATGTGGCCGGCATGATTAAATGCCAAAGGCGTATGGAACGCTGTTACCTTCCCACCAAAGGTGGTTCCTATTTTTCTATTTGCATTTTTTACGTGCTTTCAAACTGCTAGGTTGGCAGAAGCTGGGACAAGTAACGGGAGCTCACCCCGTTACGTGGCACTAGCAATTTGAACCACTGAACTGCCAACTTTTTGATGGACAAGCTCAACATTTTAGCCACTGAGTCACCGTGTGACTGTGTCTCTTAATATGACTGGCTTTAGGGACCTGCTTTCCAGGGAATTGAGGATATGGGTAATTATTTGAATGCAAACCATGTAAGAAAGCTGTTCTGGTCTCTGCATACATAGAAGTTTCTACTTTTCTTACCAGATCCAAAGAGGGAGACAGGAAATAATCCACTAGAGATGGTTGGAGAGTTGGCAGCAGGGGTGGTTATAGACTAGAATTGGAGCCAAAAGGAGCCTGCTGGTAGCTCTCCTGTTGAATCACTATTCAAACTCACAACAAGCTTCTGTTACAGCAGGAGCTTTCTATGAGCTCCACGTATAGGCAGTCCTCAACTTACAACAGTTCATTTATTGACCGTTCGCAGTTCAACAGCACTGGAAAAAGTGACCTATGACCGTTTTTCATATGACAAGTGCAGCATCCCCATAGTCACATGAACAAAATTCAGATGCTTGACAAAATTGATTGAGCCCAAAATTTCTGTAGCTAAGTGAGTTTTACCCCATGTTATATTTCTTCCACAGTTGTTAAGCAAATCACTGCTGTTGTTAAGTTAGCAAAATGGTTTTTTTTACTAACTTAACAACTGCAAAGTTAATGGGGAATCTGGCTTCCCTATTGACTTTGCTTGTCAGAAGGTCACAAAAGGTGATCACTTGATTCCAGGATACTGCAACTGTCATAAATACATGCCAGTTGCCAAACGTTTGAATTCTGATCACGTGACTGTGGAGATGCCGCAAAGGTGTGAAAAACATACCTTACTTATTTCAGTGCCATTGTAACTTTGAACAGTTACTAAACAAACTTTCTCCAGGAGGCTCCACAGGTAGAAATGAGGTGTAGGTAGGGAAGCAGCCAGCCCTTTACATCACAAGCCAGCTTTTTGCGCCCAAAAAAGGAGTCACGTGACCCAAGACAGCCAGTAGAAATAGAGAAGGGGATTCTGTCAGGGTTTGGTGGGAAGACTTTCGTGAGAGACTTGGCTGGAATCCTGAAAGGTGAAGGGGGCATTTACCTCAGACAAGGTTAGAAAACTGAGGAGTTAGAATTTTTAATTAGACTTGCCCTAAACAATTGTGTCCGTAGAAACTAATTTTATTTTAATATCTTTTATAAAGTTAGTTAGTTAGTTAGTTTGTTTATTTGTTTATTTATTTTCTTAGTTACTTAATTAATTACGTATTTATTTATTTATTTATTTATTTATTTATTTATTTATTTATTTATTTATTTATTTATTTATGTTTTCTTTTGTATCAATTGTGGAATTGGCTGATGGCCTTCGATCACCCTCCTCAAATTGGCTGAGCGACAGACATCCAAAATTTTTAGCTTCCCTTTCTGTATTTAGCTTAGGGGTGAGAGTTTTGGCTGGAATCCTGAAAGGTGAAGGGGGCATTTACCTCAGACAAGGTTAGAAAACTGAGGAGTTAAAAGTTTTTAGCTAGAATTGCCCTAAGGGGTTGTTTTTCATGTTCTTTCAAATTGTCAATTGTGCCTGTAGAAACTTATTTTATTTTACTATCTTTCACAAAGTTTTTATTTATTACTTTATATATAAAGTCAAATCACATTTGGCCAACTGAAGTTCAATAAAGTAAGGATGAGGACAGGAACCTCCATATTCACTTTTTTCACATACCCATGAAGTTTTCATGGTATTACTTCTTGAGAATGCAAATGGTTTATTAGGCTGAAATAGGGGAATCCAGTCTTTATCTTTGCATGTTATATGACTCAGATGTTGTGTTCCAAATATTTAAAATGGAAATGAGATTTTATGCATGCATATTTTGCAGTTTTATAGATATACAGACTCATGAAGGAAATTTTATAACTGTACTGAAGCATATAACATATGGGCAGATCCCCCCTCCCCCCCATTGCATCTGGTCTACTTAAACTGAAATCTATCTAGCTGAGTAAATTTATTACTTACCTGTATATAAAAGACAAAAAACAGACCTTCTGGTGAAAAAGTGAATGATCACTGTGTAAAGAAACACAATAAGTTGGACTTTTAAACAGATTTAACATATTCACTACTAGCTGCTAATACAAAACCGTTAAGTAAAGTTTAATTGTTTTTAATTGGCTAACCTAGTACTGTGAATGAATGAATGAGAGGCAAAAAACACTGTAATTGTATCGCCACACATCTAAGGTACTTTGCTGCTAGAAAAAGAATTGAAAAGAGAAAGATTTCAAGAAGATACTGGACTGTCATCTGTCACAAATGGTGTAGAGTCTGCTTGGGCAGGGTGGGGTGGGGGTTGGACTAGATGACCTACAAGGTCCCTTCCAACTCTGTTAATCTGTATCTGTTATTTTCAAAGATAGGTTTGGTGTACATACTTTATCATTTTGGGATGGTGGCAACTAAATTTTAGCTGTATACTGTATAACCGCAAAATTAATGCAGAAAGAATTATGCCACTTCTGACTAAAGCTGATTTCTTCATACTTACATTTTTCTTGTACACAGTATTCTAAGTCTTGAGTTCATAGTCATGATTGTCTTTAAAAAAAGTTACCATATTTTAGATTCTTGGTAGAAGTTTAGGTTTTGTTTTGTTTTTCATTTTCTTGCTCATGTTTATTGATTTGTAAACAATCAGGAACATTTGAAATATCTAAAAAAGGATTGAAAATCATCTCTACCCAAAATACATTATTTTGAAAACAGATATTACAGTACAGTGTAGTACAGTACAGTATGACATAATTGCCGCTCAAATAAAAATACTGTAAGTCTTCCATTTCAACAACTTAATTGTCTTTGAAAGACAAAAATTCATGCTTTAAAAAACAAACACAAGTGAAATGTTTACTGATTGAGCAAAAGAATACAGTATATATATATTTTTTACATTTTTAAATGTGCAAGAGTTCATTGATGCTTTGCAGTCTCAAAAGAATGCAAATTGTTTAATACTGATCCATACTCCAGGCAGAATCTCTCTCTTTTTGGCACTTAAATAATCTAATCTGTAGTTTTTATAGATACTTAAAAAGACTCCAAGTTTCACAACACATAAAAAATAAATATGACAGGGCATCCCATCAATCTATCAGTCTGGCAGTCTTCCACATGATATGCAGTATCTTTGTTCATCAAGAAATTCATTCCAGCTATAGTAAACATATTTTTGTTGAACAATATGTGCAAGATGGCAAGGGTCCTCTTGCAGGGAAGGAGTCAAGTTTCCAAAATCCACATCACTATGATTTTTGCATGCCCATGCATGGGAAATAGAGGCCAAAAATGTTCCTTTGGATCTGGTACTTGCCTGCTCTCCTCTTCACCCACACAACAGTCTGATTAAAGAGAGAAATAAATACATTTTATACAAGTGAAGTGCCTTCCTTCTTTTGTCCATTTTCTCTCTCATGATGGACATTCCTTCAGGAGCTAACAGCCTCAATTCCATCTGACTTTGTCAGAGGGATAAACGAAGCAGAAGACTCCTTCCATTGGCTCCATTAACTGCTTTTAGGGTCCTTCATTCCCAGAATTGCCTCGATTAACAGCATAGGAGGTCTCAAGGAAACTGTTTCATCACATTCCCATCCACTATTATTAAAATTCTTCTGAGAAAACATACACTCTCCTCAGGTATTTATTGGAAGAGTGCTGAGGATTCCTTATATTAGAGACTCATCATTAGCCCTCTACTTTGAAGCATAGTTCATACATACCAAGACACACAGAAGAAAGAAAAAGATAGAACCCAATAAGACGGAGAAGCATATGAGGATGATGGCCCAGTAAGGGAGCTCTGGAAATAAGAAATAATGCAAATGCATAAATTTAATGATGAAATTTACACCCTGCCCATTTCCACATGCATGTGTGTGTGTGCTTTGGGTAGACAATGCTGATTCTGTTTCAGTTTATAGCATCTTCTGCAGGGACGGATACAATAACAATTCTACATTTCTTCAGTTTAACGCAGCGGGAATGGGGGTATTGAAATCAGAAGCTGAAATATATTGGGATAATATATTTTATACTAAAGGTGGTATATTTGATAATTACCTTGTTTGGGTGGTTCTGTTGTTGCCATGGCTGAAGGATATGCTGGAAAAGAATGGAAAGGAAGGAAGGATTCCATTAAATATGGAAGGGGCAAAAGATAGGCAGAGTCCTGCAGGGATCAAACAAGTCAAGATGACAACCACCACCATGCAATAGAAGGTTTCCCCTCTCTTTTATATGTGATGCTTTTATTGCATGGTGATGGCTGCCATCTTGATTGTTTTTTTACACTCACCCACCTATGGAAATCCCTGGCAGAGTCCAAGATTCTCACTTCGACTCATCTCTCCTTTTCTAATTTATAGCATCTACCTCTGTCAAACATACCTGTGCTTCCCTCATCTTACCGTTAATATTTATGCTGTTATTGTCCAGGCTGTATTTCCCCATTATGGAGGCATTCTGAGTCAGGTTTTTAAATATATCATACACAAGGTCTTTGTCAAAAGTCCTTGAGCCAAAGTCCACTGCAAATGTGCAGAGAGAACTGACATCAGTTTGACTTTCATGGCTAGTGGGTCTGAAAAAGAGAAATGCAAGCCATGGTAAATATTAAAAAGTGAGGCTGAGAAGATAAACAGCTGAGATTTTTATTTGTTAATGTAAAAAGAAAGGACTCATTAGAGTTTTGGAACAGTAGTGGCAGTAGCAAATACAAGCAACAAATAGATTTGTGAATGTGGACTGGATACTCAATTAGCTTTGCATTCTGTTTAAAAACGCACCTCAAGTTTTTCACAGAACAGCCCACAAAACTCTTGTTCAGATCACTGCGTTGATATAGATGGTTGAGCTGTTCCAAGGAAAAAGAAGAGGATGGATTAATGGATTACCAGGAATGATAATGAATTAAGAAAGAACCAAATCTATTCCTCTTGACACTTTTTCTTCAGGTTTGAATGGAAAACTTCCATATTTAATTCTGCTTTAAAGAACATGCTGGCTAAAGCTGCAACATTATCCTTCACTTAAGAGGTGTAAAATGCTGATGGTGTCAAATGTGGGATGACATATATAAAATAAATTCACTACAGATTCATATTATGTGTTACAGAGTTGCCTGGACCGATGAGAACCCCCCTGTCTGTATTAACAACTGCAAATTTTCCATCTTGGAATTTTTCACCTTTTGAAATTTTGTAAAACAGAGTCTGGTTAATAAAACTTTTAAGGGGCTCTGACTGGTGTACAAAGTAATCAATAAAATTAAATATAAAAAACAGAATAATTTAGGATTAATTTTTTTTAAAAAATGTAAAACATTATAAAATTTCAAAAGGTGAAGAATTCCAAGATGGAAAATTTGCAGTTGTTAATATACAATGGACATCATAACTGGCCTACTCATGTGAATTGTAAAATGGAGCAAAATTGGGGTGATCTGCTCATTCCTACGGTATTCCTAAGGAGTTAGGCTGGCTGTTAGATACTGCATCTGTTGCTAATTGGTGGTTCTGCAGGGCATTATATTTTCTGGCTATGTTAAACTGCCCAAGATGTCTTTTAGGTAATGGAGAAGATGACCCAAGTCTTACTCAATCCTCCACTTCAGTATCTGACTTCCATTTGGCAAAAATATCTATCAATGAGGAGAATTTGTCAAAGGGTCACTTTCCCTCTTCTAGCTCTGAAATGGAGGATGAATAGAACAGTTCTTTTGGTAAATATTCTTGCATTTCTTTAAAAGCAGGGGGCATGTGGACTAACATGCAGGTACATTAATTTTTCTTTCCAAAGTCAGTCTTATTGTAATTACAAAACTTTCTCTTAAAATCTAATAAAACTCTAAAATACTCTAATTTTAAAGACTTTGCTTGGGAGCAGAAATGAACACACTTGAAGATTTGGAGAAGAAAAAGATGATCAGGGGTGGGATTAGGGGTGAAATCCACCAGGTTTTGACAAGTTCTGGAGAACCGGTAGTGGAAATTTTGAGTAGTTCAGAGAACCAGCAAATACCACCTCTGGCTGGCCCCAGAGTGGGGTGGCAATGGGGATTTTGCAGTATCCTTCCTCTGCCATGCCTACCAAGCCACACCCACCAAGCCACACCACACCCACCAAGCCACGCCCACAGAACTGGTAGTAAAAAAATTTGGATTTCACCACTGGGTGGGATACATTGCTATTGATCAATCTTTTTTTAAGGGAAGGCACTTAAAAAAAACAATCACACTGCCTTCGATTGTGCTATAACATTACATTAGCATTGTTCCAATGCACAATGGATAAACTGTAGAACTATTGCTGTTTCTTCGTGTTGACAGAAAATCTACACACATTTTTGGGACTTTAACATCAATGAAACCTGTAGACGTTTTCAGCCATTTACCTCATCCTTGATGCTCGCTTTGGTTTTCTGATAAACTTCTGACTTTGGATCCTTCATGTCCTTGTATGGCAAGTTGATAATGGTGAAATTTACAGTGAAGTTCTTCACCTTTAGCATGTGTGGGGGCTGATTGGTTACTGCTTTGGTATTTGTTTCAAGAATTTTCAATAAAAAAGGAGTGCACAAATAAAACAAACATTTCTTTTATTGTAAATTTAATAGTCACTTAGTTATTATAAGCTTCTGAAAGACCCTAAGAGTGTTAAAAATCTGCCTGTCTGCCCGCCCATCCATCCCATCCCATCCCATCCCATCCCATCCCATCCCATCCCATCCCATCCCATCCCATCCATCTGTCTCCCTTTTTACAACCCTGTAACCCCTTAATTTGGGCTAGAGTTGTGGTGACTGAATGGAGCTGAGCATTTACTGGCCAGATGCCCTTCCTGACACCAGGTGGAGTTTGCAGTAGATATTTTTTCTTTGTGCCCTAGGAGAGAAACATCTGCTGCTACCTAGGATTGACTTCTCATCTTCTGAGTGGCAGGTGAGTATCTTCACCACTAAGCCATCATGCTGCTCAGATCTATCTGTCTGTCTATCATGTCTGTCTGTCTGACATAAGTAATAGGAAAGGAGATATTATAGATTTCTTAAAGGTGTGAGGCCTACATTAATGACCATTACCATTTTAGTTCATGCCAAACTTTATACCTTCAATGGTGAAGCTCATGAATTGGAACCTGCTACCCAGCCACTGAGAGGTGGCATTCTGGGTCTCTTGTTGAAAGACATTTTTGACGGTTTCTTTGCTGATATTCCTTGCAGGATGGAAGTAACACTTGCAATCAACTATGATGGAACCGATTCTAAAAAATATAGTGGGGATTCAGAAAGAGAGAGAAAAGAAACATGAGTTGACTTCAGACTAAAGCTAAGAAGCAAGTCGGATTAACAGTAAAATGTTTTAATGCACAAAAACATATCACTGCTAGATAAAGTCAGACATTTTCAGAGGCAACTTTCAAAATCATCTTGAGTTTTGATGTCTTGATGACATGTCTAAGATCAAACTGCACACAGAACAAAAGACTCCTACTATATAGTATACTGAAACTTCATAATCAAAGTATTTTGCTAATATATTCTTTGCCATAAATAGCATTTTCAGTGGTGCAGAATTTCTAGCCAGCAGAACCACTGAGAGCTATATTTCCTACTATCTTAGTTAAAGGCTTCTCAACTACCCAGAAAGAAATATATTGCTCTTGGCATCTTTTACTGAAAAAAGCAAATTTGGGTAGGTCACTAAACAATAAATTCAAAAATAAGGCCTGAGGTACAGTGGCTGAGGTTAAAACCCAACAGACTCAGCTAAAATCAGACAAGCCACATGATGAGTTATTATGTAAATTTACCTACTAGGAGTGGGCCAAATTTACTTTGATGGAAATAATAATAATGCATCTCCATGAAGTTTCTGTATTTCAACACATTAAAAAAATGAAGATTTCCTAGAAACATTTCCCATTCTGATATGTGCATTAGATAAGCAAGATAACTTTTGCTTTATTTATAAAATAAGGTTGGGTTCACTCAATTAAAATAGGCTACAATAACAGCTTATTGGGTGATTCAATGTGCTGTAGCTATCAGACACTGACAATAAATTGTATGAGCAGGCCAGCACATTAATCATAAGATAGTCCATTAGTTTGGGATTAATATACGAGCATGCAATATTTTTCTTTATTAAGCTGGGTTTCTTGTGTTATCAGAACTCTACATAAATGAGGAACATTCAACTAGCTGACCATCATGATCTGAGGTACTTCTATGACTGATTATTAATCAATGCTGCAATACTCCAAATGAACCATACTTTTATTTTTAAAAATTCATTTTTTCAATTTATATGGCCGCTCATCTCAAATTCATGATTTTGTGTAGCTAACAATATTTAAAGCAGGGAAAAGACAGCACACACATTGTCTTTTCCCTATTTTAAATATTGTTAGCTACACAATATATATATATAAACCTCAGCCAGGGGGGAAAAACAAGCTTATTAATGATAAAAGAACATAACCATAGCATGGCCTCATTCATACCTCCTGACACCCCAGGCCCATTCATGTCTGCTTTTGCTTTCACTCAATATCAACTGAACTGGAAGATTTCAACATCTTGAGAGAAATCTGGCCATTCTCATATCTGATTATTTTGGAATGCCTTTCCTAAAATACCTAGCTCAGCAGCAGCAGGGCCTAGCAACCTTTTTAATGCCAAGAGCTGCATTTTCCAGGACTAATCTGTTAGTGAAGGAAGATCCACATGGTAGGCCTAGTAAGGAATGAACGCAGCCAGTGCAGTGGTGGGTTCCAACCGGTGTTATCACCGGTTTTCTTTGCGCACGCGCTTTGCGCGCAATCACCGTGCATTTGCTCGCTTCGCTTGCACGTGCGCCAAACTTGCGCTCTGCGCAAGCACATTAGGTTTCTGCCCAGCTGAGGTGCGGCAATCCACGCTGCCATGCCTATCAGCTGGGGTAAAAAATGAGAATTAAAGGTAAGTTTAACGTGGGGGCAGGCGGGAGGGCCCAGCTCCCAAAGAGAACCGGTTCAGTGATGTCACATCATCACCACCACCGGCTCACCCGAACCAGCCCGAATCAGGAGCAACCCACCATTGGGCTAGTGCCTAAAATGGACATTCCGTTTCTGATACATAGTTTGTTATTCTTTCTGACTCCCCCCCTTTTTAAAAAAAATAAATCTCTTAGGGGCACTTTTCTTCTCTCTCTCTCCCAAGCTGCAATTTAGAAAGAGCTCCTGATGCACAGAGTTTTTGTAATTAGGCCCAGCTATCTAGTGCTAGCTAATGGGTAAGTGGATGGAAAGCAATGGTCTGTGTGCAAGAAAGAGGTAAGGAATGAAATTCTCCTTTATTTTCAGTAGCTCTAAATTGCATCATAGTTGAGAAGTCTGAAGAAATGTAAAAATTGGGGAGTGCTATTTTATTTATTTATTTATTTATTTATTTATTTATTTATTTATTTATTTATTTATTATTCAAACTTCTATACCGCCCTTCTCCTTTTGGACTCAGGGCGGTGAACAGCCAAAATAAAAAACATATATACATAAAGTTACAATTAAAAATAGATTTAAAATAATTAGATAAATCTGGCCCCGTAGTTTAAAATTTGTCAATTTAAAATCCATATCAAATTTTAAAACCAACCATAAAATCAAGACAGACCGGCTAACTGAAAAAGATAAGTTTTTAGGACCCGATGAAAAGTCCGGAGGTCTTTTCATGTCTACCCTGCAGTATCTGCTCTACTTTACTTGGAAAAGTGGGTAAGGAAGTTCCTTTACAGACATGCTGGTTTGGAATTCTGGAAGTTAAAAGTCCAATGTGCGTGGAGAATGTGAGTTGGGAAATACTGTGCTTTCTTATTTTTATTTTATTACTTGTAGGTTAATGCAACATTGACAAATAATTTCCTAGTATGCTGTAAAAACAATCTCTCACCTAGAGAATACTATCTCAGTTAAAAGTTTTACGTAGCCAGATTTAAGTGGTATCTTCAAGTGCTTGGTATTGAGGACAGATAAGATCCAAACAATGAGTGTATAAGCATAATTTAAATATTTTATGAAACCATAATTTACTTAAGTGTAGTTTCTTGAGTAAGCCATATCTGGCTGAATTCACGTACCATAATAAGCAATAACAATTCACTTGGTTTTGATTTAATTGTTTATAAACTCAATGATGTCATCAAGATTTTGCTCAGAGCCACCTTTGGTAAATACTGACCTTAATTTAGTTACAGCACAAATTTTGAATCCATCGCTGATGGAACTCTGGTGGAAGAGTTGATTCAACTGGAATCAAATCAAATTAAATCCTATTAAGCTTAAATCTACATTTTTAAATCTCTTGTTGTTTGGTGCACAATAAGTCACTTATACTATGAAAGTTCAGTTATGAAAGAGGTGAGTACCAGAGGTGGGTTTCAGCAGGTTCTGACCAGTTCTGGAAAACTGGTAGTGGAAATTTTGAGTAGTTCGGAGAACCGGTACTAAAAATTCTGACTGGCCTCATCCCTATCTATTCTCTACCTCCCAAGTCCCAGCTGATCGGGAGGAAATGGGGATTTTGCAGTATATTTCCCTTGGATTGGGGAAGGAATGGAGATTTTACAGTATCCTTCCCCTATAGTGGGTGAGAACGGAGATTTTACAGTATCTTCCCCCTGCCATGCCCACCAATCTACGCCCACCAAGCCACACCCACAGAACTGGTAGTAAAAATTTTTGAAACCCACCACTGGTGAGTACCCAAAACAGATCTGAGAACAAACTATTCTAGAAGAACTACACTAAAGTTGTTTAATAACTAAGTGTTGTATTTTATGATTTAGGATTAATGTATTTTTATGATGACTATGATCATGATTTATCACTTATACCTTTTATGTACAATGAGAGTTTATGCACCAAAGACAAATTCCTTGTGTGTCCAATCACACTTGGCCAATAAAATTCTATTCTATTCTATTCTATTCTATTCTATTCTATTCTATTCTATTCTATTCTATTCTATTCTATTCTATTCTATTCTACCTTGATTCATTGGATTCAGGTCAGTGGTGAAATCCAATTTTTTACCTACCGGTTCTGTGGGCGTGGCTTGGTGGGCGTGGCAGGGGAAGGATACTGCAAAATTTCCATTCCTACCCCACTCCAGGGGAAGGATATTGAAAAATCTTCATTCCCACCCCACTCTGGGGCCAGCCAGAGGTGACATTTACTGGTTCTCCAAATTACTCAAAATTTCCGCTACCAGTTCTCCGAACTGCTAAAAATTTCCGCTACCGGTTCGCCAGAACCTGTAGAACCTGCTGGATTTCACCTCTGATTCAGATACAAAATTTTCACTCTGATTCTATCATTAAATGGAGTAAGATCTGTCCAACTGAGATCATCCCAAAGGTGCTTTTTTCAGGAGGCATCTGGACTTTCTTGTTGTTCTTTGAAAATGTTTCGTTTCTTATCCAAGGAAAAGAAGAAAGTACAGTTGCCTCCTGAAAAAAGCACCTTTAGAACATCCATGACCTGGATGACCGAGAACCTCCACAGATATGTCTAATTGAGAGTTTGCCCATTAAATCAAGATGTAACTATTACATTGAGATTATTACTACCAGTACAAATAATCAATTTACATCAATGATGTATTTAGACACATGAGGCAGATTGATAAAGTGATATGTTTGAATTTAATAGACCTTTAGATTTAATGGACATTCTTTTCCTGAACTACTTTATTATTATTATAAAGTTGTAGGTATGCCAGTTTGTGGAAGGAATGGATGCAAATTAGGAAAATTAATTCAAAAACATCTTACAAAAAGAGGGAATTAGAGAATGTGAGAGAGACTTGCAATGGCATTACTTCATGGTAGTTCCCTATCATGTTTCCATTCAAGGTTTGCAGTAGAGGACTTCTAAGTGAAAATCCTCACCTCGTTACTGATGGAACCCATCAATTGCTTATATTCTGGTGATAATGGATTTGTATTGGTCAAGTTGTTGTTGATAATTTTGAAACCAAGCTCATAGCCTACTAAATCTGGAGCTGAATCAGTTGTAGATGGTGAATATCCTAGAGGGAAACAAGAAGCGATCTGCTATTTTTTCTTTTTCTTTCTTTTCCCACTTTACTATCAAGCAAAATTCAAAGCAGTCATCGTCATGGCTGCTGACTTGATTATAATTTTTATTATGAATTTTGGTTATAACAGTAAAATCTAGTACAAAGTGAATTTAATGAAAAAAAAAGAATACAGAAAAGCAAAAAGTGTTTAGAAAACGAAAAAAGAGAAAAAAGAAAAGTAAGAATATAATGAAGAAAGAGAAAATAAATGTATGAAGAAGTGATTTTCAACCTTTATAACAATATGTTTAAACAAATTCTTCACCCCCTAATAAAGTTACTTTTTAATAAGAATTTTATTAAGGATCAAAAAACTAACACAAACTAATAAAGAGTAAAAAAGCAAAGAAAGAGAAAAGCAAGTGTGAAAAAGAAAAAAGTTTCTAATTTTCTTGGCAGCAAATATAAGTACAGTTACAAAATTGTATCTTACTCTCTATTACAAAAAAGTACACTTTTTATTATCAATTTTTTTCTAATCAAAATCACAAATCATAAATGCATTTTTTCTGTTTAATGCAAAAAGTATAGAAGGAATTTCCAGTCAGCCACAAATGTAGATGTTGGGTTTTTTCCTGATCAAAGAAGTTGATTTAGCCATCTTCATTATTCCACCATCTTCACCATCTTTTCCTCTATTGCGGCTAGAGCTGAACTGTTCCACTTTGGAGCATATAATAATCTTGCTGCAGATATCATACATAAATCAAAGTTCCATGGCTTTTTTCTAGTTGCCTGTCCATTGGTCCCAAAAGGAAAGTCGCTGGTTTCAGTTTTAACCTTTACAATCTTCTTTATGTACAGTATGTATTTGCATCCAGCCTTTTTTATTTTTTTACATGTCCACCAAAACATGATTAAAATGTCCCTTCACATTTTCATGTTGTTCCTTCACATTTCCAGCAAATATTCAAAGTGCCTTTATACAATCTAAACAGTTTTTCTGCTGACAGATAGCAATGTACATCATTTTACAAAAATTCTCATTGAGATTACAACCTAATCTAAATTTCAGCCTTTTAGCCACATATTTTCCCATTGAACCATTTGTATATTGTAGCCAAAAACTTTAGCCCATTTTATCATATATTCTTTCATGTGTTCTTTTTCTGAAGTTTCATCAGACATTTATTTATACATCTTAGCAATAACATGTTCATCATTAATAGTACATAGTTATATTTCAAACTCAGTCTCATATTGTTGAAAACCATAAAATCTTTTATCCACTAAAACTTTCTGTTAAGTGTACATAAGAAAAACATTTAACAAGAATATTTTGTTCTCAAATCTTTTCTTGATTTTATTTTACAATCCCCTTGTGAAAAATTTAGTACATCACAATAAATAAACCTCTCATTTCTCTTCTATAAAATGCTTCTTGCATTGAGAGCCAAAAAGGTGTTTTCAGGCAGAATCTATATTTTATTCCACATTCCACATAAATAAATCTTTATTTATTCCACATTCTAAAGAATAGCCCATCTGACATGAGTTCTAAAGTCTACATTCACTTAGCAACATCTTCTTTTATCTGCTCTCTTAATTTTACAAATCTTTCATCCATTCTTTCTTCAAAATCATCAATTTTTTTCCCATCTGATAAAATCTATCATTTCTGAAGAAAAGTTTGAAAGTACACACCATGCAATCATTTTTAATTGCTTGACACATTAGGCCAGGTCCATACTAACCATGAAAGGGTATTTCAAGATTATGACTATTTCTATAAAGTACAGCAAGCAATTTCAATGTTCTAAGGAATTCTGCATAAAATTTATGTGAGGTGATAATCCTCTTTGGGTAGAAATTATTTGCTCTCTAATAGAATAACAATAGCTCAATATAAAGTGTCCATCTAGCCCAATGTTTACTTGTAGAAGGTCCTGGGGCATCAGCAGACAAAAGTAAATTTAGAACAGTTACCAGCTCTGGACTACAAAATTCCAAATGACCATGAGGTGTCAATAAGCACTGCTGCCATCTAGTGTTCATCCAGATTTTTGTAACCCAAATCCGGTAGACAGAAAAAAAATTGTAGCCCACTGGTATCTCTTCTTGCTGTCATTGAGACACATCGCCATTTAAGTTCGATAATGTTGGTCAGAACTAATTCAGTGCTGAACAGCCTCAAACGTTTTTAGTCACGAAAGCAAAATTATGCTTCTTACCATTAACAAAAAGGCTGTTTGGATCCAGGTTGTACCTCCCCATCTTGGTGAAATGGTTGGTTTCATTTATGAATTTCTGATATATATTGATTGGATCGAAAGGGGGGGCTGTAGCAGCTTTACGATAGCAGCACACACTGTCTACTCCAGTGTACTTCCTCTGATTTACAGATCTGAGAAGGAAAAGATCCAAATAAAAATATATTCACGAGAGGTGTACAGATCATGGAACTGCCTGGCAATCTGAAGTATAAAATGATTATACTTCAGTTCAATTTCAGTTCTATTGTATTTCAGCAACCTATATCCTTGATTCTTTTCTTGACACTGTTTTGTATCATTTTTTCTTCCCGCCGGTTAGTTTGCCCCTGTTTATTTTCAAACTCATTTCAAACAAACATTGAAGCAAAGAAATTGTTCGGATGAAAATGAGGGACTCAAGTTTTTTAGAAATTAGAATGGGGATAATAGTGACGTTGAAAAATGGAACTGAAATAAATCATGGGTTTTCTCAAATGTGACAAGATGTTGTGAGAGATCTATATTAGAATCCATTAATCCCCATAGTAAGGCATTTACGGATCACTAAAAAATTTCCAACCCATATTGCTTACCTTAATGTTGATAAACGACAGTTGATCAAATCAGGACCAATGTCGCTCTTTTTCAATATATCTCCTAACTAGGTATAAAGAAAAAAACTATGTAATTATTGCCAATAGTAAAACACTATTGCTGACTATATTATGAAAGTCCTATGTGGAAGACTTATTGGACTAATTGGTCTTCTTACCAACTTATCGAAGAATCGTTGTGTTGTGCTGAAAATCCTTGATGTGGGATTAGCCATTTCTGACCTATAGATCAAATTGGTCGCAGTGAAGTTGACCGTAAAGCATTCAGTTGCCGCTGGAAGTTTGGAGGTGGGAGAAAGAGCTGGAAGAGATACAGTGAATTTCAGATATGGAAATCAGAGTTGATAGCATATAATCAGTCCATCAACACTATTTTGTATTTTGCACTTCCTGTCATGAACACAGGGGGTTCAGTGATGCATAACAGAAGTTTAAGCATATGCTTTTCACAGTTTGAAAGTAACTGTTATTCTCACTCTATTGTGGGTCCAGAAAAGGACAAAAAGGAAGATCAGGGGCTGGAAACCAAATTGTGCAAAAGAAAGATTGATGGATTAAACCTGGAGAACAGAGGATTGAGCAGGACTATGGTAGCACTATTCAAGAATATAAAAGAGTACTTTGCAGAAGGGCATGGCCACCCCAGACCACCCCAACGATGCCCTTGAAGTGATGTCCCAGTGCCTGGAGGCCGTGCGGATCTGGATGGGGAGGAATAGGCTCAGGCTCAACCCATCCAAGACCGAGTGGCTGTGGTTTCCGACGTCCCGATATAGTCAGTTGGTGCCATCACTGACTATTGGGGGCGAATCATTGGCCCCCACGGAGAGGGCTCGCAACTTGGGCGTCCTCCTGGATTCACGGCTGTCTTTAGAAGAGCACTTGACGGCCGTGACCGGGAGGATTTTTCATCAGGTTCGCCTGATTCGCCAGTTGCGTCCCTTTCTGGATCGGGACTCGTTACGCACGGTCACTCATGCCCTTGTCACCTCCCACCTGGACTATTGCAACGCTCTCTACATGGGGCTCCCCTTGAGGAGCACCCGGAGGCTCCAACTGGCGCAGAGTGCGGCCGCGCGGGTGGTAATGGGAGCGACATGGCGTTCCCATGTAACACCTCTCCTGCGTGAGCTGCACTGGCTCCCGGTGGTCTTCCGGGTGCGCTTCAAGGTTTTGGTTACCACCTTTAAAGCGCTCCATGGCTTAGGACCTGGGTACTTGCGGGACCGCCTACTACCACCAATAGTCTCCCACCGGCCGGTACGCTCCCATAGAGAGGGGCTCCTCCGGGTGCCATCGGCCAAACAATGCCGACTGGCGGCCCCCAGGGGGAGAGCCTTCTCTGTGGGGGCACCTACTATCTGGAACGAGCTCCCCCCAGAGATACGGAGGATCCCGGATCTGCGCACCTTCCGCCGTGCTTTAAAGACCTTATTATTTCACCAGGCGGGCCTGGCCTAATTTTCTCCCTCTTTTATAAAAGATTTTTAATTTTTAAATATCTTTTAGTATTTTATACATTCAATTTTAAAATTGGTTTTAAAAAGTTTGGGGTTTTAAATTTGTCGGGGCCAAAATTATTTAATTTGATTTTATTCTACTTTTAAATTTTGTATGTATGTGTTTTATTGTTTGGCTGTGCACTGTCCTGAGTCCTTCGGGAGTAGGGCGGTATAGAAATCAAATAAAATCAAATAAATAAAATAAATAAAGTCCCAAGGTGCGGAATAAATTCACAAGGCCATTTCTTGTTCAGTGTTACAGAATAGTTTCTAATGGTCATAATCAGAGTTGGAATATCAGAAATCAGTATCCACTCTCTGTTTGAAGAGCTCTATTGAACACACCACTTTGGAAAGTGACATGGTATACCAGTTGAAACCTTTTACTATCTGGAAATTTTTCTAATATTGAACCTGCTCCTACATCCCTGTGGTCTCCACCTATCACATGTGGCAAAAGCCTCTAGAGCAGTGATGGCTAATCTTTTCCAGGCCAATTGCCCAAAGCGCGTGAATTCACATGTGTGCACCTGAACCAAAATGCAATGTGAGTGCGGCCCCTGCACATGCCCCCTGCCCCTGTGCATGTGCATGCTCCCCCCACACACACCCCTGGGTGCCCTGCTGAACCCCCACAATGCAATGCGCATATGGCCCCTGCACATGCCCGTGCCCCGTGCATACACATGCCCCCCCATGCGTAGCAGAGACCTGACGACCAGCTGGCCAGCGAGAGGCATACGCGCATGAGCAGTGGAGCTGAACTGGGGCAACGGCACACATGCCCAGAGAGAGGGCGCTGCATGCCACCTGTGGCACGCGTGCCATAGGTTCGCCATCACAGCTCTAGAGCATATTGCTTTACTTGCTCTGCAATCAGTATATTTGGGACAAGGTTAGACATTTTAGATTGTACACCACAGTTGGAGTCCATGGCTCATGATACTTCTGTAATGTGTACTTACTGGTCTGAGGTGGTGCTTCATGATAATCTGAAATGGAAAGAGAATTGCAAAAATGGAAAGAGAGTCACAAAAGAAGGCACAAGAACACACTAAAATGGGAAATCTTTCTCAAGCTCTCCACCAAGAGAAAAATAAGATATGATAAATTTTTCTTACACACTTCCAATTATTCCGGGTCAACAAATCTCAGATAGTTGGGTTTTCAAATAATCCGGAAGGTCACCAAATAGTAGCAGCCTTTAGTTTTAGTAGGCCACTGTGAACTAACTCTATATAAAGTGTCCACCTAGTGGTTGCTTGTAAGAAGGTCCTGGGACAACTTCAGAGGAAAATCATCCAGAAGAACAGAGGCAGCAAGCCTTGACAGAAAAGCTCCAAATAAGTATGAAGTGTTAGTAAACACTGCTTTCATGTACTGGTCATCTAGATTTTAGTAGTGCAAATTTGGTATACCTGAAGAAAGTCTTGCAGCCCTCTAGCATCTCTCCAAGGGGTCACAGAGAGAATTGCAAAAATGAAAGGACAGTCACAAAAGAAGGCACAAGAGCACACTAAAATGGGAAGTCTCTCTCAAGTTCTCCAACATGACAAAAATAAGATACGATAAATTCCTCCTACACACTTGTAGCCCTCTGGCATCTCTCCAATGTATCTCAGAGAGAAACTATCATTTAAGTTACATAACATTGGTCAGAACCGATTCAGTTCCAGCCAACCTGATAACCTCTTTGGTCTTCTTCTTACCGTTAACAAAAAGGCTGTTTGGGTCCAAGCTGTACCTCTCCATTTTGGTGAAACTGTTGGTCTCATTTCTGAATTTATGATATATGTTTACTCGATCAAAAGGGGGAGCAGAAGCGGTTTTACGGTAGCAGCAGACACTGTTTACTCTGGTGTTCTTGCCCTCATTCACGGGTCTGAGAATGAAAAGACACAACTTAAGATATATTCAGAGAAGCTGTAGAAAACTCCACAGAGGTAAGGTCACACTTGGGTCTACCTGGCAGGCCAAAAAATAAAAGGTGAGGACTTCCAGTTCAGACTTAATACAGGTCTTCTGTATTATTGCAACCTTGACTATTTTGTTGACAGTGATTTGTTCCATAAGCGTGGCACCTCACAGTTTCCTTCCCCCTGGTTTAACTATTCAGGACCCCCTCTGGGTATTTCCTAGGTGATTTCATTCTTGAATGGCTCCCTACATTAGAGGGACACAGTTCTACCACCCTCTTTTTGGAGTTTTTCTGTCAGTACTCATGTTTCCTCAAATATAAGACCCGGTCTTATACTTTTTTGCCACCAAAAAAGGCACTAGGTCTTATTTTCAGGGGGTCTAGTTACACCTCGTGGTGACGGCACCAACAGCCTCACCCAGCAGGAGTCTGCTGCAGGCCTACTTCTGCAACCACTTGCCACCGGTCACATGTGTTGCCCCTGGCCTCCGTTTTCCTGTTATCGGCTGCAGAGGGCTTTCCAGAAGGCCTCTGATGGTGAAACGTGGGCCGAGGGCAACACATGTCAATCCGGACTTCGCTTCTCAGCTGTGGAGGGCTTTCCGAAGGCCTCTGATGGCAGAACGGAGGCCGGGGGTGTCATGTGCGAGTGGTGGCAAGCGCCCATAGAAGTAGTGGGCCGGCATGGCAGGTGTTGGGGTGTGCGAGGCCTGGCAAGTAGGGCAGGTCCACCCCCCCATCCCCACCTTAGCTTACTTTTTACCATTGCGCCTTGCCCCACCCCCTGCACCCTGGAGTGGGCAGGGAGCTTAATTATGGCTTATTTTGGGGGGCAGGTCTTAAATTGGGCACACATGTAAAAATCAAGCTAGGACTTACTTTTGGGGTAGGTCATATTTTTTGGGAAACACGGTATGTTTAATCTGGTGTTTCATTTTAACTTCCACTTCAAACCTTATTGTGGGAAGGAGTGGATGAAGCTAACCGTAGTGCCTCTAGCTAAGTGCTAGGAACTGAATTTTGAAACAAAGAAATCGTTTGGGATGAAAATGTGGAAGGGAGCCTTTTAGAGATTTGTATATCAATGTGATTTGTTACAGACTGGAACTGAAATAGTTTGCTCAAATATCACTAAATGTTGTGATAAGTCATCCCTATATCAGGGCATTTAGATATCACAGAAAAAATCTCCATTCCCTTTACTTACCTTAATGTTGATAAACTACAGTTGATCAAATCAGGACCAATCTTGCTGGCCTTCAATATCTGTCCCAGCTAGGTTTAAAGGAAAAACTATGTATTTATTACTGGTAGTAAAATACTATTGCTGACTATTTTATGAAAATCTTATGTGGAAAACAACTGGGGTAAGCATGCATTTGTCTCCTCACCAATTTACTGAAGACTCTTTGTGTTGAGATGTAGAGCTTTGACTTGGGATTACTCATTTGTTGCCGATAGATCAAATTATTTGTAGTGAAGTTGAGTGTAAAGCATTCAGTTGCCACTGGAGGTTTGGAAGTGGGAGAAACAGCTGGAAGAGAAATAATGGATCTCAGATAGGGAAACCAGAATTGATGATATATAATCTATCCATCAACCTCTGTTTCGTATCTTGCAGTTCCTGTCATGAACACAGGGTTCAGTGGTGCATTACAGAAGTTTAAGAACAAGCATATGCTTTTCACAGTTTGAAATTAACTATTATTCTTGATCTGTTGTGGGTCCAGAAAAGGGCAAGAAGGACGAGCAGGGACAGGAAACCAAATTATGCAATAGAATATTGATAGATTAATCCTGGAGAACAGAGAATCCTGAGCAGGACCCTTTACATTTCAAGAATGTAAAGGGGTATAATTATACAGAAGGGCATGACCAAGATGCACAATAAATTCACAAGTAAGATTCTTGTTCAGTGTTACAGAATAATTTCTAACGGTCATAGTTAAAGATGGAATATCAGAAATCAGTATCCACTCTCTTTTTGAAAATCTCTATTGAATGCACCACTTTGGGAATTGACATGATACACTGGTTGACACCTTTTACTGTCTGGAAAATCCTACATCCCTGTGGTTTCCACACATCGGTTGTGGCAAAAGCCTCTGGGGCATACTGCTATACTTGCCCTGCAATGGGTATATTTGGGACAAGGTTGGATGTTTTAGATTGTGTACCACAGTTGGAATCTATGGCTCAAGAAACTTCTATAAAGGTGTACTTACTGGTCTGAGGTGATGCTTCATGATAATCTGAAATGGAAAGAGAGTTGCAAAAATGGAAAGAGAGTCACAAAAGAAGGCACAAGAAGACACTGATATGGGAAATCGCTCTCAAACTCCCCACCATAAGAAAAAGAAGCTACAATAAATTCCTCCTACTTCCAAGTATTCCGTGACAATGAATCTCAAATAATAGGACTGTGAATAGGAATTGTAATAGGATTGTGAAGGTCCCCAAATAGCAGCAGTTTTTGTTTAACTAGGCCACTGTAAACTAAAGTGTCCACCTAGACCAATGATTACTTGTAGGAAGGTCCTGGGACAGCGTCAGGGAAAAATAATCCAGATCAACAGAGCTGAGGTATTTATTAATAAACACTGCTGTCATGTTCTGGTCATCTAGATTTTTGTACCCCAAATTTGGTACAGCTAATGGGAGTCTTGCAGCCCTCTAGCCTCTCTCCATGGTGACCCAGACAGGAACTATCACTGAAGTTACATAACATTGGTCAGAACCGATTCAGTGCTGGCCAACCTCATACTCTGTTAGTCATGTAAGCAATATCTGCTTCTTACCTTTTACAAAAAGACTGTCTGGGTCCAGGTTGTACCTCTCCATCTTGGTGAAACCATTGGTCTCATTTATGAATTTACGATATATATTCACTCGATCAAAAGGGGCAGCAGTAGCGGTTTTACGGTAGCAGCAGACGCTGTCTACTCCGGTGTTCTTGCCCTCATTCACGGGTCTGAGAATGAAAACACACAACTTAAGATATATTCCAAGAAGCTATAGAGGACAGTTGTTAGAATGCAGTATTGAAGGCTACTTCTGCTGATTGCCGGCTGACTGTAATTTGGCAGTTCGAATCTCACCAGGCTCAAGGTTGACTCAGCCTTCCATCCTTCTGAGGTGGGTAAAATAAGGACCCAAATTGTTGGGGGCAATAGCAGGGGTGAAATCCAGCAGGTTCTGACAGGTTCTGAAGAACCGGTAGCAGAAATTTTGAGCAGTTCGGAGAACTGGTAGCGGAAATTTAGAGTAGTTCGGAGAACTGGCAAATACCACCTCTTGCTGGCCCCAAAGTGGAGTGGGAATGGGGATTTTGCAATATCCTTCCCCCAGGAGGGGGGTGAGAATAGGGATTTTGCAATATCCTTCCCCCAGGAGTGGGGAGGGGATGGAGATTTTGCAGTATCCTTCCGGTGCCACGCCCACCAAGCCACACCACGCCCACCAAGCCATGCCCACAGAACCGGTAGTAAAAAAAATTGGATTTCCCCACTAGGCAATAGGCTGACTCAGTAAACTGCTTAGAGAGGGCTGTAAAGCACTGTGAAGCCGTATATAAGTCTAAGTGGTATTGCTTTCACAGAGGTAAGTTCGCACTTGGATCTACCTGGAAGATTGAAATGTAAAAGGTGACGTCTGCCAGATCAGACTTAATACAGATCTGCTGAATTATTGCGACCTCGATTCTTTTGTTGACACTGGTTTGTTCCATGAGTATGCCACCTCACATTTTTCCTCTCCCTGATTTAACTATTCAGGATCCCCTCTGGGTATTTCCTAGCTGATTTCATTCTTGAATGGCTACCTACATTATAGAGACACAATTCTATCACCCTCTTTTTGGAGTTTTGCCATCAGTATCTTTAATCTGGTATTATTAGATACTAAATTCCACCTCAAATCTAATTTTGGGAAGGCATGAAGGAATCTAACCAGGGCACCTCCAGTACAGTGATAGGAACTGAATATTGAAGCAAAGAAATGATTGGGGATAAAAATGCAGGAAGGAGACCTTTAGAAAATTCTATATCAATGTGATATGTTATAGACTGGAACTGAAACAAATTATGGGTTCTGTCAGATATGAGTCCATTTTAGAATCATTTCCTCCCCATAACAGGACATTCATGTGTCACAAAAAAAATCTCCATCTCATATTACTTACCTTAATGTTGATAAATTACAGTTGATCAAATCAGGACCAATCTTGCTGGCCTTCAATATCTGCTCCATCTAGGTTTAAAGGAAAAACTATGTATTTAGTGCTGGTAGTAAAATACTATTGCTGACTATTTTATGAAAATCTTATGTGGAAGAGCTATTGTGGTATGCATGCATTCATCTCCTCACCAATTTACTGAAGACTCTTTGTGTTGAGGTGAAGAGCTTTGACTTGGGAATACTCATCTGTTGCCGATAGATCAAATTCTTTGTAGTGAAGTTGACTGTAAAGCATTCAGTTGCCACTGGAGGTTTGGAAGTAGGAGAAACAGCTGGAAGGGAAATAATGGATCTCACATATGGAAGCCAGAATTGATGGTGTATATCTATCCATCAACCTTTGTTTTGTATCTAGCAGTTTCTGTCATGAACACAGGGGGTTCAGTGGTGCATTACAGAAGTTTAAGAACAAGCATATGCTTTTCACAGTTTGAAATTAACTGTTATTCTTGATCTGTTGTGGATCCAGAAAAGGGCAAGAAGGACGAGCAGGGGCAGGAAACCAAGTTGTGCAATACAAAATTGATGGGTTAGCCGGTTCGGACTAGATCACCCAATCTGGTAGCGATGGCGGTGGGTGGTTCGGAGAACCGGTAGCAAAAATCCTTGCCCAACTCTCCCCATGCCAAGCTGAGCCACGCAATCATGAGAGGCTTTTTTTTAATTTTTAAAAGCATTTTTTCTACAACCTCTTCGGCCGAAAAATGCTTTTAAAAGTTTTTTTAAAAAAGCCTCTGACGATCGTGCGGCTCACCTCTTAAGGTTGTAGAAAAAATGCTTTTAAAAGTAAAAAAAAAGTTGGCCATGCCCACCCAGTCACATTACACCCCCCCCCCCCCACCAAGCCATGCCCACAGAATCAGTAGTAACAAATTTTACATTTCACCACTGGGTTAAGCCTTGAAAACAGAGGCCTAAGCAGCATTATGGTAGAATATTTCAAGAATGTAAACAGAAGGGCATGGCCTGTTGTGTAAATTACCAAGATGAACAATAAATTCACAAGCCAGATTCTTGTTCAGTGTTACAGAAAAAATCCTATTGGTCATAATTGGAGACGGAATATCAGAAATCAGTATCCACTCTATTTCAAGATCCCTATTGAATACACCATTTTGGGAAGTGAGATGGCACACTGATTGAAACCTTTTACAGACTGAAAAATCTAATATTCAACCTGCTCCTACATCCCTGTGTTCTCCTCCCATGGCTTTTGGCAAAAGCCTCTAGGGCATACTGCTTTACTTGTTCTGCAATTGGTACATGTGGGACAAGGTGGACATTTTATATTAGATACCACAATTGAGGTCCATGGCTGAAGAAACTTCTGTGACATGTACTTACTGGTCTGAGGTGATGTTTCATGATAATCTGAAATGGAAAGAGTTACAAAAATGGAAAGAGAGTCACAAAAGAAGGCACAAGAAGACACTGATATGGGAAATCGCTGTCAAACTCCCCACCATAAGAAAAAGAAGCTACAAGAAATTCCTCCTACTTCCAAGTATTCCGTGACAATGAATCTCAAATAATAGGACTGTGAATAGGAATTGTAATAGGATTGTGAAGGTCCCCAAATAGCAGCAGTTTTTGTTTAACTAGGCCACTGTAAACTAAAGTGTACACCTAGTCCAATGATTACTTGTAGGAAGGTCCTGGGACAGCGTCAGGGAAAAATAATCCAGAACAACAGAGCTGAGGTATTTATTAATAAACACTGCTGTCATGTTCTGGTCATCTAGATTTTTGTACCCCAAATTTGGTACAGCTAATGGGAGTCTTGCAGCCCTCTAGCATTTCTCAATGATGACACAGTCAGGAACTATCACTGAAGTTACATAACATTGGTCAGAACCGATTCAGTGCTGGCCAACCTCATACTCTGTTTAGTCATGAAAGCAATATCTGCTTCTTACCATTTACAAAAAGGCTGTCTGGGTCCAAGTTGTATCTCTCCATGTTGGTGAAACCATTGGTCTCATTTATGAATTTATGATATATGTTCACTCGATCAAAAGGGGCAGCAGTTTTACGGTAGCAGCAGACGCTGTCTACTCCGGTGTTCTTGCCCTCATTCACAGGTCTGAGAATGAAAACACACAACTTGAGATATACTCAGAGAAGCTGTATAGGATTTAGGATGATTTCACATAGGTAATCTTGCACTTGGACCTACCTGGCAGGCCTAAAAGTAAAAAGTGAAGTATTCCAGTTCAGAATTAATACAGGTTTGCTGAATTATTGCAACCTTGATCATTTTGTTGACACTGGTATGCTACCTCATATTTTTCTTCCCCCGGTTCAACTATTCAGGATCCCCTCTGGGTATTTCCTAGCTGACTTCATTCTTGAGTGGCTCCATGTATTACAGGGGCACAATTCTATCACCTTCTTTTTGGAGTTTTGCCGTCAGTATTTTTAATCTGTTCTTCTTAAATTTTAAATTCCACTACAAACCTGATTTTGAGAAGGCATGGAGGAATCTAACCAGGGCGCCTCCAGTACAGTGATAGCAACTGAATATTAAAGCAAAAAAATGATTTGGGATAAAAATGCAGGAAGGAGTCTTTTAGAGATTTCTATATCAATGTTTCAGTTCACAGACTGGAACTGAAACAAGGGCCTGGTGGCTCAGCAGACTAAAAGCATTGTGATTAACACCAGCTGTCTGCAATTACTGTAAATTCGAATCTCACTAGGCTCAAGGTTGACTCAGCCTTCCATCCTTTCTAAGGTAGGTAAAATGAGGACCCAGTTTGTGGGGGTAATAAGCTGACTTTGTATAAATATACAAAAGTATGAAAGCTATTGCTTAACGCATTGTAAGCCGCCCTGAGTCTCCGGAGAAGGGCGGCATATAAATCAAAAAAACAAAAACAAAAAACTATGCATTCTGTCAAATATGTCCATTTTAGAATCATTTCATCCCCACAACAGGACATTTATATGTCACGAAAATTTTTTCCATCTCATATTATTTACCTTAATGTTGATAAATTACAGTTGATCAAATCAGGACCAATCTTGCTGGCCTTCAATATCTGCTCCATCTAGGTTTAAAGGAAAAACTATGTATTTATTACTGGTAGTAAAATACTATTGCTGACTATTTTATGAAAATCTTATGTGGAAGAGCTACTGGGGTAAGCATGCATTTGTCTCCTCACCAATTTACTGAAGACTCTTTGTGTTGAGATGAAGAGCTTTGACTTGGGATTACTCATCTGTTGCCGATAGATCAAATTATTTGTAGTGAAGTTGACTGTAAAGCATTCAGTTGCCACTGGAGGTTTGGAAGTGGGAGAAACAGCTGGAAGAGAAATAATGGATCTCACATAAGGAAAGCAGAATTGATGATATATAATCTATCCATCAACCTCTGTTTTGTATCTAGCAGTTCCTGTCATGAACACAGGGTTCAGTGGTGCATTACAGAAGTTTAAGAACAAACATATGCTTTTCACAGTTTGAAATTAACTATTATTCTTGATTTGTTGTGGATCCAGAAAAGGGCAAGAAGGACGAGCAGGGGCAGAAAACCAAGTTGTGCAATAGAAAATTGATGGGTTAACCCTGTAGAGCAGATGTCTGAGCAGGACTATGGTAAAATTTTTCAAGAATGTAAAGAGGTACTATACAGAAGGACATGGTCTGTTCTATAAATTCCCAAGATGCACAATAAATTCACAAGCGAGATTCTTGTTCAGTGTTACAGAAAAATTCCTATTGGTCATAATCAGAGCTGGAATATCAGAAATCAGTTTCCACTCTCTGTTTGAAGATCTCCAATAAACACACCATCTTGCGGATTGACATGGTGCACTGGTTTACACCTTTTATCTTCTGGAAAATCTTCTCAATATTCAACCTGGCCCTACATCCCTGTGTTTTCCACCCATGGCTCTTGGCAAAAGCCTATAGGCCCTACTGCTTTACTTGCTCTGCAATCAGTATATTTGGGACAAGGTTGAACATTTTAGATTGTGTACCACAGTTGGTGTTCATGGCACAAAAAACCTCTGTAAAGTGTACTTACTGGTCTGAGGTGCTGCTTCATGATAATCTGAAATGGAAAGAGAATTGCAAAAATGGAAAGAGAGTCACAAAAGAAGGCACAAGAAGACACTGATATGGGAAATCGCTCTCAAACTCCCCACCATGAGAAAAATAAGATACAATAAATTCCTCCTACATACTTGTAGCCCTCTGGCATCTCTCCAAATTGTCGCATAACATAACATTGGTGAGATCCAATTCAGTTCTGGCCAACTTCATAACCTCTTTAGTCATGAAAGCCATCTTCTTCTTACCATTAACAAAAAGGCTGTTTGGGTCCAAGTTGTACCTCTCCATCTTGGTGAAACCGTTGGTCTCATTTCTGAATTTATGATATATGTTCACCCGATCAAAAGGGGGAGCAGAAGTGGTTTTGCGGTAGCAGCAGACACTGTTTACTCTGGTGTTCTTGCCCTCATTCACGGGTCTGAGAATGAAAACACACAATTTAAGATATATTCAGAGAAGCTGTAGAATACTGCACAGAGGTAAGGTCGTACTTGGATCTACCTGGCAAGCCTAAAAGTAAAAGGTGAGGGCTTCCAGTTCAGAATTAATAGAGGTCTGCTGTATTACTGCAACCTTCACGATTTTGTTGACACTGGTTTGTTCCATGAGTGTGCCACCTCACATTTTTCTTCCCACTGGTTTAACTATTCAGGATCCCCTCTGGGTATTTCCTAGCTGATTTCATTCTTGAATGGCTTCCTATATTAGCAGTTCTACCACCCTCTTTTTGGAATTTTTCAGACAGTATTTTTAATCTGGTGTTTCATTTGAATTCCACTTCAAACCTGATTGTGGGAAGGAGTGGAGGAAGCTAGCCATGGAGCCTCTGGCGAAGTGATAGGAAGTGAAAATTGAAGCAGGGAAATGGTTTGGGATGAAAAGGAGTCTTTTAGACATTTGTATATCAATGTGATATGCTACAGACTGAAACTGAAACAAACCAGGGATTCTCTAAAATGGGTCTCTGATCCCTGTCCGTGCCATGTCAGAAACCAGGCTCTGCAAACAAGCAGAGTGGGATAAAGGCAACATGCCAAACCATACCCCCTCCAATCCATGGAAAAAACCTCTCTCCACGGAACCAGTCCCTGGTGCCCAAAAGGTTGAGGACTTCTGCTCTAAAATATGACTAGATGTTGTAAGACGTCCATATCAGAATCCTTTCACCCCCATAAAAGGGCATTTAGGTATCACAAAAAAAAAATCTCCATAACATATTACCTACCTTAATGTTGATAAACTACAGTTGATCAAATCAGGACCGATCTTGCTGGTATTCAGTATCCGTCCCAGCTGGGTGTAAAGGAAATATGATTTATTGCTTGTGGTAAAACACGATTGCTGATTATTTTATGAAAATCTTATGACGAAGAGCTGCTCGGATAAGTATGCATTTGTCCCCTCACCAATTTACCTAAGAGGCCTTGCCTCGGTTTAATGAAAAAACTATGCATTTATTGTGAATAGTAAAATACTATTTCTGACTATATTATGAAAGTCCTAAGATAAGAGCTATTGGGTATGCATTGACTTTCTTACCAAATTAACGAAGAGTCGTTGTGTTGATCTGAAAATCCTTGATGTGGGATCAGCCATTTCTGGCCTATAGATCAAATTGGTCACAGTCAAGTTGACCGTAAAGCATTCAGTTGCCACGGGAGGTTTGGAGGTGGGAGAAAGAGCTAGAAGAGATAAAGTGAATCTCAGATATGGAAACCAGAGTTGATGGCATATAATCAATCCATCAATCATTATTTTGCATTTTGCGGTTCCTGTCATGAACACAGGGGGTTCAGTGGTATATTACAGAAGTTTAAGAACAAGCAGATGCTTTTCATGGTTTGAAAGTAACTGTTATTCTCGATCTGCTGTGGATCCAGAAAAGGGCAAGAAGCACGAGCAGGGACTGAAAACCAAGTTGTGCAATAGAAAATTGATGGGTTTCCCCTGTAGAACAGAGGCCTGAGCAGGACTATGGTAAAAGCTTTCAAGAATCTTAAGGGGTACTATACAGAAGGGCATGGCCAGTTCTGTAAATTCCCAAGATACAGAATAAATTCACAAGCCAGATTCCTGTTCAGTGTTACAGAAAAATTCCTATTGGTCAGAATCAGAGTTGGAATATCAGAAATCGATTTCCACTCTCTGTTCGAAGATTTCCAATAAACACACCATTTTGGGGATTGACATGGTACACTGGTTTACACCTTTTACTGTCTGAAAAATCTTCTAATATTCAACTTACTCCTACATCCCTGTAGTTTCCACCCATCACCTGTGGCAGAAGCCTCTAGGGTTATACTCCTTCACTTGCTTTGCAATCAGTATATTTGGGACAAGGTTGAACATGTTAGATTGTGTACCCCCGTTGGCATTCATGGCACAAGAAACTTCTGTAAATTATACTTACTGGTCTGAGGTGGTGCTTCATGATAATCTGAAATGGAAAGAGAATTGCAAAAATGGAAAGACAGTCACAAAACAAGGCCCAAGACTACTCTCTCAAGCGCTGCACCACAAGAAAAATAAGATAGAATAAATTCCTGCTACACACTTGTAGCCCTCTGGCATCTTTCCAATTTGTCGCAGAGAGAAACTATCATTTTAATTACATAACATTGATGAGATCCAATTCAGTTCTGGACAACTTCATAACCTCTTTAGTCATGAAAACCATCTTCTTCTTACCATTAACAAAAAGGCTGTTTGGGTCCAAGTTGTACCTCTCCATCGTGGTGAAACCGTTGGTCTCATTTCTGAATTTATGATATATGTTCACCCGATCAAAAGGGGGAGCAGAAGTGGTTTTGCGGTAGCAGCAGACACTGTTTACTCTGGTGTTCTTGCCCTCATTCACGGGTCTGAGAATGAAAAGACACAACTTAAGATATATTCAGAGAAGCTGTAGAAAACTCCACAGAGGTAAGGTCACACTTGGGTCTACTGGCAGGCCAAAAAGTAAAAGGTGAGGGCTTCCAGTTCAGACTTAATACAGGTCTCCTATATTATTGCAACCTTGATTATATTGTTGACAGTGGTTTGTTCCATGAGTGTGCCACCTCACAATTTCTTCCCCCTGGTTTAACTATACAGAATCCCCTCTGGGTATTTCCTTGCTGATTTCATTCTTGAATGGCTCCCTGCATTACAGGGGCACAGTTCTATCACCTTACTTTTGGAGTTTTTCAGTCAGTATTTTTAATCAGGTGTTACTAAATTGTAAATTCCATTTGAAACCTAATTATGGGAAGGCATGGAGGAAGCTAACTGGGTCGCCTCCAGGACCGTGATAGGAACTGAATATTGAAGCAAAAAAATGATTTGGATAAAAATGCAGGAAGGAATCTTTTAGAAATTTCTATGTCAATGTGATATATTACAGACTGGAACTGAAATAAACTATGAGTTCTCTAAAATATGACTAGATGTTGCGAGACTTCCATATCAGAATCCTTTTGCCCCCATAAAAGGGCATTTAGGTATCACAAAAAAAAAAACTCCATTCCATATTACCTACCTTAATGTTGATAAACTACAGTTGATCAAATCAGGACCGATCTTGCTGGTATTCAGTATCCGTCCCAGCTGGGTGTAAAGGAAAAATGATTTATTGCTTATGGTAAAACACGATTGCTGATTATTTTATGAAAATCTTATGACTGCTCGGATAAGTATGCATTTGTCCCCTCACCAATTTACCTAAGAGGCCTTGCCTCGGTTTAATGAAAAAACTATGCATTTATTGTGAATAGTAAAATACTATTGCTGACTATATTATGAAAGTCCTAAGATAAGAGCTATTGGGTATGCATTGACTTTCTTACCGAATTAATGAAGAGTCGTTGTGTTGATCTGAAAATCCTTGATGTGGGATCAGCCATTTCTGGCCTATAGATCAAATTGGTCACAGTCAAGTTGACCGTAAAGCATTCAGTTGCCACGGGAGGTTTGGAAGTGGGAGAAAGAGCTAGAAGAGATAAAGTGAATCTCAGATATGGAAACCAGAGTTGATGGCATATAATCAATCCATCAATCATTATTTTGCATTTTGCGGTTCCTGTCATGAACACGGGGGGTTCAGTGGTACATTACAGAAGTTTAAGAACAAGCAGATGCTTTTCATGGTTTGAAAGTAACTGTTATTCTCGATCTGCTGTGGATCCAGAAAAGGGCAAGAAGCACGAGCAGGGACTGAAAACCAAGTTGTGCAATAGAAAATTGATGGGTTTCCCCTGTAGAACAGAGGCCTGAGCAGGACTATGGTAAAAGCTTTCAAGAATCTTAAGGGGAACTATACAGAAGGGCATGGCCAGTTCTGTAAATTCCCAAGATGCACAATAAATTCACAAGCCAGATTCTTGTTCAGCGTTACAGAAAAATTCCTATTGGTCATAATCAGAGCTGGAATATCAGAAATCAGTTTCCTCTCTCTGTTTGAAGATCTCTACTGAACACACCATTTTGGGGATTGACATGGTGCATTGCTTTACACCTTTTACTGTCTGGAAAATCTAATACTCAACCTGTTCCTACATCCCTGTAGTTTCCACCCATCGCTTGTGGCAGAAGCCTCTAGGGCAGACATGTCAAACCTAAGGATTGCTGGATTGTAATGGGTTTAGATCTGGCCCGCACGGCTTTCCTGGTGGCAGCAAGGGCCTGGCTCCTGCCACCTTGGCCCTGGCCCACCTCCACCTGGCCGGGTACTCCCCCTGGATATGCTCCCTGGAGGCGGAAATGCATGGGTACTGGGGGTGCCCAGCAGCAGCTGCATCTCGTTGGTCCCTTGGCTGCTCATTGGCCGGCAGCGATACCCTGCTAGATGTGAGCCTAGGGCATCCATTAAGCGACACTCAGCCCCGTCCCACCTATACTGCACTTGTGCACCTCGGGGTCTGGCAACTAGGCCACCCCTCCCCACCACCTGCCTTGCCTCGCCTCGGAGGCACTAGCAGCAGCAACAGCAGTGCCTTCCAGCAGAAGCCCCTCCGCCCTCTGGGAAGCCTGCGGGCCCAGAGGGAAGCTGTTGTCGCAGTCTGCTGAGCGAAGTAGCCACCTTGGACCTTTCTCAGCCCAATTTTCTCAGTTGTCACTCCTTTCATCTTGCTTCTTTTCATCAGAGCTGTCTATCTTTCAGTTTGCCTCTTTATTTTGACTTCTGAGCTTTGGGTTTATGGTAGCAGAGCTCCCAGGGTGACATTTTGGTTTCTTTCTCCTCCCTGTCTCCTGCCCAAAGCTCCTGTTTGATTGGCACTGCTGCTTTGATTAGCAGATGGGTCCTTATGATGATGGGGAAGGTTTAGGAAGATGGGGACAGAATTAGCACAGGGATTTTTAATCTGCTCAGGTAAACTGTCTTTCCACCTGCAGTGTGTAGACTTTTTGTTGGTGTGCATATACAAAAGAGAACGACTTAGACTAGAGAATGTCTTCCATATGGTACACAGAATTGCTTCCATAAAGTGGTCAAATTCTTAAGTCTTAAGTCTTTAGCACTATAGAAGCAAAGAATGACACAATGGAAAAGAAAAAAAAATCTTCTTTTTGAATTGCATATATAAAGATTCGATTTAAAGCTGGCTGAAGCCACAAATAGCAGCAGTTAGGAAATAGTTGTGAAAATGCTGATTAGACAAATGGATATCCAGGTTTCAATGAATGAAATAAAATGACTAATGAAGAAAAAACAAAGGAAGTAAACCTAAACCTTTGTGTATAGACACCAAAAGTTTCCCTTCAAAAGTTGTTTTCAAATTATTTATTTATTTATTTATTTATTGGTTCGATTTATATGCCGCCCTTTTCCGGAGACTCAGGGAGGCTTACAATGCGTTAAGCAATAGCCTTCATACTTTTGTATATACCTGCTTAGTAGGACTTTCGCCACCCACCTAAGAGGTGTTCTTTTTTATACAAAGTCAGCTTATTGCCCCCACAAACCGGGTCCTCATTTTACCTACCTTTGAAAGGATGGAAGGCTGAGTCAACCTTGAGCCTGGTGAGATTTGAACTTGCAATAATTGCAGGCAGCTGGTGTTATCTTAACAGTGCTTTAGTCTGCTGCGCCACCAAGGCTCTATTATTCATTACAATATCAAATGAGTATTAATAAACGTGGGGAGTAATTTTATTTAATCAAGGTTTTTTTTTTTAAGGCACCAGGCTAGAAACTGGGAGACTGTGAGTTCTAGTCCAGCCTTAGGCATGAGAGCTGGCTGGGTGATTTGAGCCAGTCATTCAGTCTCAGCCCAATCCAGCTGAAAAGGTTGTTGTGTTGTGGAGAAAACAGAAGGAAGAAGGACATTGGGTTTGTTTGGGTGATATGTTGGTTAGTCAATTCCTGTCATAACGTGTCCAAGATGGCCGCTCCCAGCTGAGCGGCGGTGATACCTGGGGGAGATTCCCCGGCTTTTGGGGGTTTTCGGGGGCCGGACCAGCTAATTTTGCCCCATGTCTGGCGAGGGGAGCTTCCCACCAATCGGATGCTGTCTTTTTGAGAGCTGGCAGCTTTTCAGAACGCGATGGCCGGGAGGAGACGGAGGCGGCTGCGCTGCAGTTTTACGAGCAGGGAGAGCGGCTTCGGCGTCTCCCCGCAGCTGCCGGACCGGTGGAGTGGGCGGTGGCGGCGCCGGCGATGCAGTTTCTCCCCGGAGCTCCGAGGGGACGGCAGGGGCTTCTCAGCGATGGATGGAGATTTTTTTCGAGAGCTGGGATCGTCGGGCTGGCACTTGCTACAATACTGGGACGAGCGGCTGTGAGGGATGGCACCAGAGGGGGCGAAAAGGAGGAGGAACTTGCTCGGGAGCGCGAGGAGCCTCTGACCACAATATACTATTAATGTCAGTTTCTTTGGAACTGCTATTACAACTTAGATGGGAGGCTTACTTGGAGGGGGCCTCTTCCTGGCTCTCCCAGAGGTTTCCCCCCCCCCTTATGTGGATGGGGGCGAGCTAAAAACATTGCTGGTTCTGACGGTTGGAAAAGACCTGGGGCCAAGCTCTTATGCCCCACGTGGTCTGTTAGCCTCTGTGAGGCCACTTATTATCTGGAGGTTCCTCTGAACAATAGGATGATATTTGCCTCCCATGGACATCTACAGCCCCCTGATTTGCCTCCTGATTCGTGAGTGAGATATCTCAGATTTCAAGCCTTGTATGGAGCCGGACGATGACTGCGGTTTTTGGCCCTTCCCAGCTTTCGTGAGAGGGCAGCTGGTGTTAACATCTGGCCTCAAAGTGGCTTAAGACTCCATCCACTGCTGTGAGAGAGCAGTGGGATTTATTGAATTTATTGACTTGGAATTGATTGAATGTCCCTCCCCAGACCTTGGACTATCTGGATTACCCCCAGGCCGTGGACTTCCCCCAGCTTAATTAATTAACTGATTGATTAGATGTATTCACCAACAGAACTTCTTATTCTGCGAGACTCCCCCCTCTCGCAGGTGTGGCCCTCTACTTTATCAAGGGCCTACCTTTATGACGGGCTTTGGCACCCCGAGAGGTGGCATGCTGCAAAAAGGGGATTGAGGGGTTTTTTAGGGAAACTTTTTGATAGATTTTTAAGGGATTTTAAGGGGTGGGAGGGTTGTGTGGGTTTGGGGGTTAACCCATGGGGGGAGGGGTCCGGCCCAGCTGTTAGTGGGGCCACGGAGGGTGCGGATTCCGGGGGTAAGGGGGACATTAGAGTCCATTCTGTCGAGGGCTTTTCTATCAATGTGTTGAGTGGGAGGGGCAGATATGGCGGGAGCAGGGGGCCGCATCATGTGGTGGGGGCGCGCACTCGCTATCTTCGAGCGGTGGCGCGCCCCGGTCCCCATAGCCCTTCTCGTATCCCAGGCTGTTCAGACTCTCAGGGCCCGAGCCTTCGGCTGCTGTCGTGCAATGCCAGGTCCGTGGTAAATAAAGCCCCCCTCATTTGCGATCTTATTCAGGAGGGGGGAGCGGACCTGGCAGGTATTACGGAGACCTGGTTGGGCCATGAGGGGGGGGTTCCCCTCGTGGATATGTGCCCACCAGGTTTCCGAGCATTCCATCAGCCGAGAGCTCAGGGCAGGGGTGGGGGGGGTGGCGGTTATTATAAAGGAAAGTCTTGATCCGAGGGAGACCACTGTTCCACAGATAGCCGGATGTGAGTCCCTTTTTGTGAGATGGGGTCGTGGAGTACAGATGGGCTTGTTGATCACGTACCTGGCTCCCTGCCGCGTGGCAACGGCCCTGCTTGAGCTGCTCAACGTCATAGCTGAGGTGGCGGTTGGTACCCCCCAGACTTCTAGTCATGGGGGATTTCAACCTGCCATCTGTCGGCGAAACGTCTGAGGTGGCTCGGGAGTTCATGGCTTCCATGACGGCCATGGACCTTACTCAGTTAATTCATGACCCCACTCACATGGGTGGACACACTCTGGACTTAGTTTTTGTCTCTGGTCAGTGGTCGAGTGGCCTTGATACAGGGGATATAGTCATCGAACCCTTGTCATGGTCTGACCACTCGCTCCTTCGACTGGACTTTCTAACCGCTGCACCCCGCCGCAGGGAGGCGGGACCGACCAGGTGGTTCCGCCCCAGGCGCCTGATGGACCCTGATAGGTTCCAGATGGAGCTTGGGCCATTTCCTGAGACTCTGGCTCACGACTCGGCTGAGGACCTGGTGGCCGCCTGGGATAGTGCGGCTGCCGGGGCCTTGGACCATGTCGTGCCTTTGCGGCCTCTGACCCGGCACCGAACTCACCTAGCTCCTTGGTTCTCCGAGGAGCTTAGGGAGATGAAGCGCCGGAAAAGACGCCTGGAGAGTAGTTGGAGGACCAGCCGCTCCGAATCCGACCGAACACTGGTGAGGTCTCATATTAAGACCTACCTAGTGGCAATAAAAGCGGCAAAATCTAGCTATTTTGCCGCTCTTATCGCGTCATCAGATAATCGCCCGGCCGCCCGGTTTAGGGTGACCCGCTCCCTCCTCCATCTGGAAGCGCGGGATGACCCCTTGCAGGGCCGAGCTGAGGACTTTGTGCAGTATCTGTATGACAAAATCGCTCAGATTCGGGAAGGGCTGGCCTCTGACTGGGTATGTCCGGACGGGATGACTGAGGCAGGTCTTGAGAGTGTTATCTGGGGGGAGTTCGATCCTGTGGCTCCCGAGGACATGGACAGGGTCCTGGGACGGCTGAACGCGACCACATGTTTATTGGACCCGTGTCCCTCCTGGTTGGTACTGGCTTCCCGGGAGGTGACACGAGGCTGGCTCCTGAAGATTGTTAACGCTTCTTTGAGTGAGGGGGTCCTGCCAGCCGCTTTGAAAGAAGCGGTTGTGAGGCCCCTCCTCAAGAAGCCCTCTCTGGATCCGGCTGTTTTGGCTAACTATCGTCCAGTCTCCAACCTTCGCTTTGTTGCGAAGGTTGTTGAGAGTGTGGTAGCACAACAGCTTCCCTGGTACCTGGATGAAACTGTCTATCTAGACCCGCTCCAGTCCGGCTTCCGACCTGGGCACAGCACGGAAACGGCATTGGTCGCGTTGGTGGATGATCTCTGGAGGGCTCGGGATAGGGGTTGCTCCTCTATCCTGGTCCTGTTAGACCTCTCAGCGGCTTTTGATACCATCGACCATGGTATCATGTTGCACCGGTTGGCGGGGTTGGGGGTGGGGGGCACCGTTCTGCGGTGGTTCTCCTCCTACCTCTCTGACCGGTCACAATCTGTGTTGACGGGGGGGCAGCGGTCGACCCCGAGGCACCTTGCTTGTGGGGTGCCACAAGGGTCGGTCCTCTCGCCCCTTCTGTTCAACATTTATGTAAAGCCGCTGGGTGAGATCATCCGTGGCTTTGGGGTGGAGTTCCATCAGTACGCTGATGACACCCAGCTGTACATCTCCACCCCAGGCCACCCCAACGATGCCCTTGAAGTGATGTCCCAGTGCCTGGAGGCCGTGCGGGCCTGGATGGGGAGAAACAGGCTCCGACTCAACCCCTCCAAGACCGAGTGGCTGTGGCTTCCAGCGTCCCGATATAGCCAGCTGACGCCATCGCTGGCTATTGGGGGCGAATCACTCGCCCCCACGGAGAGGGCTCGCAACTTGGGCGTCCTCCTGGACGCACGGCTGTCTTTAGAAGACCATTTGACGGCCGTGGCCAGGGGGGCTTTTTATCAGGTTCGCCTGATACGCCAGTTGCGCCCCTTTCTAGATCGGGACTCTCTACGCACAGTCACTCAGGCACTAGTCACTTCCCGCCTGGACTACTGCAACGCTCTCTACATGGGGCTCCCCCTGGGGTGCACCCGGAGGCTCCAGCTAGTCCAGAATGCGGCCGCGCGGGGGATTATGGGGGCGACGAGGCGCTCCCATGTGACACCTCTCCTGCGCGAGCTGCACTGGCTCCCGGTGGTCTTCCGGGTGCGCTTCAAGGTGTTGGTGACCACCTTTAAAGCGCTCCATGGCTTAGGGCCGGGGTACTTACGAGACCGCCTACTGCCACCAATAGCCTCCCACCGGCCAGTACGCTCGCACAGAGTGGGCCTCCTCAGGGTGCCGTCCGCCAGACAATGTCGGCTGGCGACCCCCAGGGGGAGAGCCTTCTCTGTGACGGCGCCCACCCTCTGGAATAACCTTCCCCCGGAGTTACGTATAATAACAGACCTCCGGATTTTTCGTCGGGCCCTGAAAACTTATTTATTTCAACTAGCTGGGCTGGCTTGAGCTAAATTTTAAATTGGTTTTAAATTGGGTTGTTTTAATTTACGGCCAGAATATCTAATTATTTTAATACTGTTTTTTAAATTTTGTATGCTTTGTTTTTACTTAGGCTGTGCACCGCCCTGAGTCCTATTTGGAGAAGGGCGGTATAGAAATTTAAACAAATAAATAAATAAATAAATAACCAAAGGATCAACACTGAGGAGACTTTACACTTGTAGAAAAAGGCTAGGAAAAAAAAAGATATACTTAATCAAGTATATTTTGCCCTAGTTCCACCTGTTATTTGGCTCAAAGTGTCCACTGTATTTCTCAAATTCATTATATTTTTGTTTTTTTCACACTATGAAAAGCATAATGTGACAATAAAACAATTTGTATAGCTGAATTATATAATTTTCTAAAATATCCTATTATTCTTATAAAGAAAAGGTAAGAAAATGAAAAGGCATCAATATATAAGCCACAAAAAGATAAAAAACTCATAAAATACCTATTGTAGATAAGATACACAACTTGTGCTCTAGGGCTGACCCAACCAGAACTGAACTATTTTTGTTTCTTATTGCTTCTAAATACTGTACACAATTTTTTAAAATGTCCATGAATCTTCATGTGTAAATATGATTTTTGAACACTTGTTCTCCAAAATGCTAAATATATTTCTGTTCATGAAAAATGAAACATATTAATTCACTCCTGAACTAACATGATACGTAGTCTTACGTGCAACTGGCTCTTTGAGGGCAACTATAATGCTGATGCAGCCCTCAATAAAATTTAATTTTACACCCCTGCTCTAGGGCCTACTGCTTTATTTGCTCTGCATTCAGTATATTTGGGACAATTTTAGATTGTGTACCACAGTTGGCATTCATGGCACAAGAAACATCTGTAATGTGTACTTACTGGTCTGAGGTGCTGCTTCATGATAGTCTAGAAGGGAAAGAGAATGGGAAAAATGGAAAGACAGTCACAAAAGAAGGCCCAAGACTACTCTCTCAAGCTCTCCACCACAAAAAAAATAAGATACAATAAATTCCTCCTACACACTTCCAATAATTCAATGTCAACAAATCTTGGATAGTAGGGTTGCAAATTATCCCAAAGACCCCAAATAGCAACAGTCTTTACTTTAAATAGACTGTGACTAATTCTATATAGGGTATCCACCTAGTCCAATGATTGCTTATAAGAAGGTTCTGGGATGGCATCAGAAAAAACACATTCAGTAGTACAGAGCCACCACATGATGGCTCCAATAAATAAATGAATGAACAAATAACCTCTTTAGTCATGAAAGCCATCTTCTTCTTACCATTAACAAAAAGGCTGTTTGGGTCCAGATTGTAATTCCTCATCTTGGTGAAACCATTGGTCTCATTTCTGAATTTATGATATATGTTCACTCGATCAAAAGGGGGAGCAGTAGTGTTTTTACGATAGCAGCAGACATTGTTTACTCTGGTGTTCTTGCCCTCATTCACAGGTCTGAGAATGAAAAGACACAACTTAAGATATATTCAGAGAAGCTGTAGAAAACACCACAGAGGTAAAGTCACACTTGGATCTACCTGGCAGGCCTAAAAGTAAAAGGTGAGGGCTTCCAGTTCAGAATTAATACAGGTCTGCTGTATTACTGCAACCTTCACAATTTTGTTGACACTGGTTTGTTCCATGAGTGTGCCACCTCACATTTTTCTTCCCCCTGATTTAACTATTCAGGATCCCCTCTGGGTATTTCCTAGCTGATTTCATTCTTTAATGGCTCCCTACATTAGCAGTTCTACCACCCTCTTTTTGGAATTTTTCAGACAGTATTTTTAATCTGGTGTTTCATTTGAATTCCACTTCAAACCTGATTGTGGGAAGGAGTGGAGGAAGCTAGCCATGGAGCCTCTGGCGAAGTGATAGGAAGTGAAAATTGAAGCAGGGAAATGGTTTGGGATGAAAAGGAGTCTTTTAGAGATTTGTATATCAATGTGATATGCTACAGACTGAAACTGAAACAAACTAGGGATTCTCTAAAATGGGTCTCCAATCCCTGTCCGTGCCACGTCAGAAACCAGGCTCTGCAAACAAGCGAAGCCCCATCTGTGAGATAGAGACAGCATGCCAAACCATACCCCCTCCAATCCATGGAAAAAAATTCTCTCCACGGAACCAGTCCCTGGTGCCCAAAAGGTTGGAGACTTCGGCTCTAAAATATGACTAGATGTTGCGAGACTTCCATATTAGAATCCTTTCACCCCCATAAAAGGGCATTTAGGTATCACCAAAAAAAATCTCCATTCCATATTACCTACCTTAATGTTGATAAACTACAGTTGATCAAATCAGGACCAATCTTGCTGGTATTCAATATCTGTCCCAGCTGGGTGTAAAGGAAAAACTAATTATTGTTTGGTGGTAAAACACGATTGCTGATTATTTTATGAAAATCTTATGACGAAGAGCTGCTCAGATAAGTATGCATTTGTCTCCTCACCAATTTACATAAGAGACCATTTCTTGGTTTAATGAAAAAACTATGCATTTATTGTGAATAGTAAAATACTATTACTTACTATATTATGAAAGTCCTAAAATAAGAGCTATTGGACTAAGTATGCATTATATTCTTACCATATTAATGAATAATTGTTGTGTTTTGCTGAAAATCTTTGATGTGGGATCAGCCATTTCTGACCTATAGATCAAATTGGTCGTAGTGAAGTTCACCGTAAAGCATTCAGTTGTCACTGGAGGTTTGGAGGTGGGAGAAAGAGCTAGAAGAGATAAAGTGAATCTCAGATATGGAAATCAGAGTTGATGGCATATAATCAATCCAATAATCATTTTGTATTTTGCGGTTACTGTCATGAACATAGGGGGTTCAGTGGTGTATTAAAGAAGTTTAAGAACAAACATGCTTTTCACAATTTGAAAGTAACTGTTATTCTCGATCTGTTGTGGATCCAGAAAAGGGCAAGAAGGAAGATCAGGGGCTGAAAACCAAATTGTGCAAAAGAAAGATTGATGGGTTAAGCCTGGAGAATAGAGGATTGAGCAGGACTATGGTAGGACTATTCAAGAATATAAAGGAGTACTTTGCAGAAGGGCAAGGCCTGTAAAGTTCCAAGATACGGAATAAATTAACAAGGTAGATTATTGTTCAGTGTTTCAGAACAATTTCTAATGAAAATTGTTGGAATATCAGAAATCAGTATCTACTCTCTGTTTGAAGATCTCTACTGAACACACCACTTTGGAGACTGACATAGTACAGTGATTAACACCTTTTACTGTCTGGAAAATCTTCTCAATATTCAACCTGGCCCTATATCCCTGTGTTTTCCACCCATGGCTCTTGGCAAAAGCCTGTAGGGCCTACTGCTTTACTTGCTCTGCAATCAGTATATTTGGGACAAAGTTGGACATTTTAGATTGTGTACCACATGTTCATGGCACAAGAAACTTCTGTAAAGTGTACTTACTGGTCTGAGGTGGTGCTTCATGATAATCTGAAATGGAAAGAGAATTGCAAAAATGGAAAGAGAGTCACAAAAGAAGGCACAAGAACACACTAAAATGGGAAGCTCTTCACCATGAGAAAAATAAGATACGATAAATTCCTCCGACACACTTCCAATAATTCCATATCAACAAATCTCAGATAGTAGGGTTGCAAATTATCCGGAAGGTCCCCAATAGCAGCAGTCTTTAGTTTTAGTAGGCCACTGTGAACTAACTCTATATAAAGTGTCCATTTAGTGCAGGGGTCCCCAAACCTGGCAGCTTTAAGACTTGTGGACTTCAACTCTCAGGATTCTCCAGCCAGCAATGCTGGGAGTTGAAGTCCACAAGTCTTAAAGCTGCCAAGTTTGAAGACCTCTGACCTACTGGTTGCTTGTAAGAAGGTCCTGAGACAGCATCCCAGAACAGTCATCAGGAAGACCGGAGGCAGCAGGCGTGGACTGCAAAATTGCAAATGACAATAAACACTGCTTCCATGTAGTGGTCATCTAGATTTTAGTAGCACAAATTTGGTATACATGAAGAAAGTCTGGTAGCCCTCTGACAACTCTCCATTGGGTCACAGAGAGGAACTATCCCTTAACTTAGTCAGAAGTTAACATTAATCACATTAGTCAGAACCGATTCAGTTTCAGCCAACCTGATAACCTCTTTAGTCATGAAATCCATCTTCTGCTTACCATTAACAAAAAGGCTGTTTGGGTCCAACTTGTAATTCCTCATCTTGGTGAAACCGTTGGTCTCATTTATGAATTTACGATATATGTTCACTCGATCAAAAGGGGGAGCAGTAGCTGTTTTACGGTAGCAGCAGACACTGTCTACTCCGATGCTCTTGCCCTGATTCACAGGTCTGAGAATGAAAGGACACAACTTAAGATATATTCAGAGAAGCTATAGAGGACTTTGGATGATTTCACATAGGTAATGTTGCACTTGTTGGATCTACGTGGCAGGCTAAAAAGTAAAAAGTGAGATCTTCCAGTTCTGACTTAATACAGTTCTATCATCCACTTTTTGGAATTTTTCTGATAGTATTTTTAATCTGGTTTTAATTTTTAATTTTAATATGGTTTTCCCAGTTGCAACGTATGGCTGTTAAAGTTGGACCATAAGAAAGACTGAGCGCCAAAGAATTGAGGCCTTTGAACTATGGTGCTGGAGAAGACTCCTGCAAGTCCCATAGACTGCAAGGCAATCAAACCGGTCAGTCCTAGAGGAGATCAACCCTGACTGCTCTTTAGAAGGCCAGATCCTGAAGATGAAACTCAAATACTTTGGCCACCTAATGAGAAGGAAGGACTCACTGGAGTAGAACCTAATGCTGGGAACAATTGGGGGCAAAAGAAGAAGGGGACGACAGAGAACGAGGTGGCTGGATGGAGTCACTGAAGCAGTAAATGGTGAAGTGAGCTTAAATGGACTCCAGAGGATGGTAGAGGACAGGAAGGCCTGGAGGAACGTTGTCCATGGGGTTGCGATGGGTCTGACACGACTTCGCAACTAACAACAACAATAATTTTTAATCTAGTATTTCATTTGAATTGCACTTCAAACCTTATTGTGGGAAGGAGTGGAGGAAGCTAATTGTGGAGCCTCTAGTGAAGTGATAGGAAGTGAATATTGAAGCAAAGAAATTGTTTGGGATATAAATGCGGAAGGGAGTCTTTTAGAGATTTCTATGTCAATGTGATATGTTAGAGACTGTTACTGAAGCAAACTATGGGTACTCTCAAATAGATTAAATGTTGCGAGTAATCATCCCCATAACAGGACATTTATGTGTCATGAAAAAAGTCTCCATCTTATATTACTTACCTTAATGTTGATAAATTACAGTTGATCAAATCAGGACCAATCTTGCTGGTCTTCAATATCTCTCCAAACTAGGTTTAAAGGAAAAACTATGTATTTATTGCTGGTAGAAAAATACTATTGCTGACTATTTTATGAAAATCTTATGTGGAAGAGCAACTGGGGTAAGCATGCATTCGTCTCCTCACCAATTTCCTGAAGACTCTTTGTGTTGCGCTGAAGAGCTTTGACTTGGGATTACTCATCGGTGGCTCATACTTCACATTCTTTGTAGTGAAGTTGAGTGTGAAACATTCAGTTGTCACTGGAGGTTTGGAAGTGGGAGAAACAGCTGGAAGGGAAATAATGGATCTTAGATATGGAAGCCAGAGTTGATGGTTGTTGTGGTCTGCCGGCGGTCTGCGGAGTTGGCAGCAGAGTCAGACAGTGAGGAGGCTGGGGCGAAACATAGGCCAGTCCTGGAGTCTGGGAAAGGCTCAGACGAGGGCTCTGCGTCAGAGGCAGAGATGGGGCCAGGGCCATCTGGGAGTTATGTGTGGACTCCGGAGCCTTCAGAGATGGACATCAATGAAGCAAAGGAACAGGGGGAGCCTGTTCCAGTGCGCACATGCGCAGAGCTGCCAGAAGGCAAGACCAGTTAAAACAAAAGGGACAACTTAGGAGTAGGGCTTGGAGATGATTGGCCCCTCCATAAGACATAAAGGAGGAGCAAAGGCACGTGGGCCTTTGTAGGAAGCAATGTTGTTTATTCTGGCCAGTTTAAATTTTGCAGCTCTATTTTGACTCTGTATTCCATGTGGCCTTGCAAAACTAATTGCCAATTAGGTCTTGACAGCATGTTAAGGGAGATAAAGGTGGGTCCTTATCAGCCTTATCCTGAAGGACTGTGGCAGACTTCTGTCAGACTCTTTACAACCATTTGTGACTCAACTGTGAATGAACAGAATGAGAATGAACAGGCTGTGAATGAACAGAATTCACAACTGTTGAAATAAAAAGAGGGTTTTTGGGACTAATTGTGTGCTTTTTACTGTCTCAGGAAGCCTAGATCAGAAGAGTGGTATATTATCAGCATATCAATCACTGTATTTTACAGTGGCTGTTATGCCCAGTGGTATTTCAGTATTGGATAATTTAAGATAAAAGATCTCAGATATGGAAACCAAAGCTGATTGCACATCATCTTTCCTTCCTTCCTTCCTTCCTTCCTTCCTTCCTTCCTTCCTCCCTCCCTCCCTCCCTCCCTCCCTCCCTCCCTCCCATCCATCCATTGTACTTTGCACATCATATCTTGAACTCAGTTCTGTTGTGGATACAGTAACAAGTTTGGCAACTAGGATATAGGTTCCATATTTAGTCTTCTACTTTTGACCATAACTGAGCCCAAAATTTCTGCGGCTAAGCAAGACAGTTATTGTTAAGAGAGTTTTGCCCCATTTTATGACCTCTCTTCAGGGGTTCGGACCGGATCACCCGATCTGGTAGCAATGGCGGCGGGTGGTTCGGAGAATCGATAGCAAAAATCCCTGCCCCCCCCAATGCCCAGTTGAGCCACGCGATCATCAGAGGCCGTTTTTTTTTTTTTACTTTTAAAAGCATTTTTTCTACAACCTCTTCCAAAGAAAAAATGCTTTTAAAAGTTAAAAAAAAAAAGCCTCTGATGATCGCGCGGCAGAGCTGGGATCGTCAGAGGCTTTTCAAAGCATTTTTTTCTGCAACCTCTTGGCCGAAGAGGTGGTAAAAAAAATGCTTTGAAAAGTCTCTTGCAACTCCCAGCTGAGTTGCCTGATCGGCAGAGAGCATCCGAATTGTGACCATGGGGATGCTGCAACAGTCATAAGCGTGAAAAATGATCATAAGTCATTTTTAGTGCCATTGGAACTTCAAATAGTCATTAAATGAATGATTTAAATGGTTTAGAATGGTCAAGAAAGAACTACCTATAATTGCCAGATTGGGTATTGGTCCAGAATGTCCTGCCTATATGTGATATACTCTCACTTATTTTATATCTTGCTGAAATATTTTGCTCCCATCCTATCCAAATGTTTTGATTGTACAGTAAGGTGACCAGATTTTAACATTGGTAAAGTGGGACACTATTGTGGGCGTGGCTTATTTTGTGGGCATGGTTTGGAGGTCATGTGACTGGGTGGGCGTGGCTAGCTGGTCATGTGACCGGGTGGCCATGGCTATGTGTATAGGGACTACTCAGAGGGCTGAAAAAAGTCATTTTTGACAGGTCCTCGCACTTTTGACTGGTCCTCACACTTATGACCATCCTCACATTTATGCCCGTGCAGCATTCTTAACAACCATGTCACTCATTTCACAACTGCTTCTCTTCACCATGGTGATAAGATAGGGCAAAAAACGTAAAATGTGAGGACAGTCGTAAGTTTGAGGACTGGTCAAAAGTGCGAGGACCAGTCAAAAATAACTTTTTCAGCCCTCTGAGTAGTCCCTGTGCACAAAAGGACTACCCAGAGGGCTGAAAAAAGTCATTTCTGACAGGTCCTCGCACTTTTGACTGGTCCTCACACTTATGACCATCCTCACATTTATGCCCGTGCAGCATTCTTAACAACCATGTCACTCATTTCACAACTGCTTCTCTTCACCATGATGACAAGATAGGGTAAAAATGTAAAATGTGAGGACAGTCGTAAGTTCGAGGACTGGTCAAAAGTGTGAGGACCAGTCAAAAATAACTTTTTCAGCCCTCTGAGTAGTCCATATGCATAAAAGGATACAGCAATAGAGAGGGATGAAGGAAGGGAAGGGAAATTAGAGTAGGAGTGAGGGTAAGAGAGGGAGGAAGAGAGGAGGAGAAGGAGAAAGGAAGAGGAAGTAGGGAGAAGAAGAGGGTGGGGGAAAAGAAAGTAAGAAGGAAAGAAAAGAGAGAGGTGGTAGGTTTGAGGAGAAAGATTGCTGTACAATAAAAAAGATGAAAGGGAAGAAAGCCAACCCCAAACAAATATAAAGATATTAAGATAAAGAATGAATTGTTAAACTTTAAAGAATAAAAGAGAACAAATATGAATAAATAGCAATAATTAGAAACACACATACAAACATACAATGTATTTTCTTTGAACAGAATATTTGGCTGGTTCACAAATTTAAACAGTGTTTAGTCATTTCAATTAAATTTACAATTTCTATATTTCCTTTTTGCCATATTTATTCCTCATCTATTTTTGTAAAAAACCAATATTACCCTTCATCCTCATCTCTAATCTTAATCAAATTCAATTTTTCCCTTCTATTCTATATTATACCCCTTCCCATTGTCATCTATTTTTATATCCATCCTCACATTGGTTAATTATGTAATTATGTAATACAGTTGTTTAATACAAATTCAACATTTTAATATAAATCAATTAGTTATATAACTATCTTTTTTGTATATTAATCAATATGAACATGAATATTCCAATTATTTCCATGCAATCCAATTTCTTACAAATCAATTAATTATATTTACCAATAATAATAAACCAAATAATTTCCCCCATATATTCCTCCAAACCACAACTTAACCATTTCTGCTTTCAACACAATATACAATTAATAGTATCTCAATTATTACAATTCCCTAGTTAAATAGAGCTTTTTTTCTTTTGTGTTTTAAAATCTTGAACTCTCCTCTTTTGCCCTAAATTTCCATTGTTTGCAGTTTTTGCACCTACCTTTTTTGGTGAGGAAAAAGAAAAAGATTGTCAGATGTAAATGCCTTATTCTCTATTGTGTAAATAATGTATATATGGGATATCAGGGGTTAACTTATTCTTTGGATTTTAATGTATTCATAATTTACCACTCCTATTCCTGGCTCCACCCCTTGTATATATAAGGAGCCACCCTCACCATTTTCCTTGCTTCTATCTTGAATATTCAGCGAATATAGAATGCCTATTATGATTAAAGAGAAATATATTTAAATCTCTAATTCTTATTATCTTTATTGAGTCTGATCCTGAAAATATTGCAACAAGCTGGTAGCAGAGGATGGTTAATTGACTCAATAAATAATTAAAAATGTCTAAGAAAGATAGGCCCAACACCAGGGCCTACAGCAAGGAAACAGAAACTGAACAAGAGATGATCAACGAATCCACTAACGCGATTTCGAGAGAATCCGAAGAATACACCACTGAAGAAGAAGAACTGATAAATGAAAATAATGACCAGGAAGAAATCGAAATAGAAAATAACGAACTCAGGTCAGAGATATTGAAGATACTAAAAAGCCAAAAGAACGATGAAAGCCTCATCGCGAACCTCCAAGAAATGCTGAAGAACAACGGAGCAGCGAGAGAGAAAAACGTCGTTAAAGAAAAACCCAAAGATCAAAAAACTGTGAGTGAAATAACTACTGAGAAAGTCGTTGTGAAAAAGAAAAGATGTGATCCCGCGCGAAATTTTGAATGGCAGCCATCTTGGTTTCAACGAACTTCAAAAGAGAGTGAAGCAGAGCCAATCAAAACGCTCAGTTCAAAATTTCTGGCGCGAAAAACGCTATCAGACGACGAAAGTGAAAAAGAAGACTCAAACTCTTCAGAAGAACCAGAATCAGAAAGTGAAGACGATTTAACAAAGTCTCAAGTAAAGTCAGCAATGAAAACGCTTTTTGCTGCTTTTGGGCCAAGATTGAAAATTTCCAAAGCACCAACGAAGAAGCAAGAGATCAAACCGACAACTCGAGACCTGCACGCTCCCATCCTGACTTCGAAGGCGACGACACCTGAGCCCAGAGAGCCATGCCGATTCCGTCCTACACCGCAGACCGGATCAAGTGCCAACGCACACGAAAGAAAGAGAAGAGCTGTCGCCACCACCAGAACCCCTAAAACCGAGCCAGAGACCGACTCATCGGAAGAGGAGCGGAACGAGAGAGCTGAGATGGAAAGAACCTTCCACGACGACGCCAAGGAAGAAATGAGCAACGCGCATGTGCAAAGCTACGTAAACGGCCCCGAAAGACTTGAACTGGCCAGAGAACCGCGCAGACTCGTTGCAAGCATCCCCATGCCGTTCTGTAATTTCCTGCACTTGCGAGACCACGGACTGCCTCAGGTTGTAAGTAATGGACAAAATAATGTGGGGAACTTACCCAGTGACTTCCCAAAACTTAGAGTTGATGGCATTAATTTACAAGAGTGGTATCAACAGCTTCAGGTTGTCTTTATGAAAGAAAATTTATTATTCTTTATAACTAATCCTCCAAGAAGACCTTGGACTTTAAAAATAGATTGTTTACATCATAGAGCGTTTTTCATAATAATATCTAGCGTGTCTCCTGCAATGTATCATAGCATCAAATCAAACCTAACTGTGTCAGAAATAATTCAATGCATGTTTAATCTATTTCACAGCGATAGCGTAGCTACAACTACAAGAATGTCTAAGGATTTCTTTTCTTCTAGAGTGAAACCAGGGGTTTCTATAAGTGAGCATTTGATATCTCTAAACAAAATAAGAGCTGAGCTGCAATTGAGGGGGGAAGTGATTTCAGATCAAACAATGAAAAGTGTTATTATCAATTCACTTGATCCATCATGGGATAGCTTTATGTCACACTTAGATACTATTAATTTAGGATATTTAACCATAGAAAGTCTATCTAACAAATTGATAGCAGAAGACAATTCAAGAAAAAATCGTTCCAGTAATCAAACTGAACACAAATCTTTTAGGAAAGTAGCTTTCCAAGAAAAATATAATGAAGCCTTTAGATGCCACAATTGTGGGTCCAGGGAACACAGTAGAAGAGACTGTCCCAAAGTCTCAAGGGAGAGACATAGGCCAGAATATAGGAGCAAATACAATTATAGACAGTCTTCCACAGATAGACACAAATATAGAAGCCCACCAAATTACAGAGAAAGTAGAGGGGGTAGAGAAAATTCAAAAGAGAGAAAATCTGGGTCACTAAATGGACTAAACAAACAAGAAAGCACCAAAACACAACAAAATGAGAACAATAATTGGCTTATTGATTCTGGTGCAACCAATCACACCACTAACAACAAAAGTATATTATCTTCATTTACAGAAGATAAGTTTGTGATAAAGGTAGCTAATCAAGAAAAGGTTCAAGTATTAGGCAGAGGAAATGTGACCTTGCCTGGTTTAGGTAAAATAGAGGGGGTATTATTAATCCCAGAAATACCTCATAACATACTAAGTGCTATAAAACTAAGCAGAGATTCTGACATCAATATAGTTTTCTCTAAGGGGAAAGCAACTTTAGAGAAGGACAAAACAAATGTAGGCACTGTGATGATAAAAGGAGGTCTACCCTATCTGATAACAAAAGAAAGATGGTTACATAACATTGATTCAAATATGGAAGATTGTATTGAAGCAGATGATGAAAATGTTAGTAACAGTGACAATGATGAATGTAAAATACCTCATGATCACAAAAATACACACAATGAGAAGAAACCAAAAATAGGTAAACCAATTCATGATGAGTGTGCTCACATCTTACATAGGAAGTTAGGACATGCAAGCTTTCCTGTAGTTCAAAAAATGACTGAACACGCAGAAGGTGTCAAAATAAAAAATTGTGAAAATTATTTGGAATGCTCAGTATGTAAATCCACCAAACTAAAAACCAGTCCCAGACCAAAAAAATCTAACAGATCAACTAACAATATTTTTGACTTAGTACATATGGACTTAGTTGGTCCATTAACTCCATCAATTACCTATAGAAAACGTTACTTTCTAACAATAGTGGATGATTATAGTCGCTATGGTTTTGTTTACACATTAAAGCACAAGGATGAAACATTTCAGAAATTTAAGGAATTCTACAAACGCATAGAAACACAACATAATATCAGAATAAAACAAATTATGACAGATAGGGGATGTGAATTCATGTCTAAAGAATTCTCCCAATGGTTAAAGGATAGGGGAATGCTACATTTCACGTCCAATCCATTTTCTGCGTTTCAAAACGGGATTGCAGAGAGAAAGAATTCCACACTACAAACCATGATTAGATGCACATTAGAGGATGCTGGTTTAGGCAAACAATTCTGGTCAGAAGCCCTACATTATTCAAATTACACTCAAAATAGAACCTGGTCCAGCATTGTGAATAAGACACCGTATGAGGTGATGTACAATAGGAAACCTAAATTAGCACACATGCACATATTTGGAGTCACTGCAGATGTGCACATACCTAAGCAGTTGAGGAGAAAAGGAGAAAACGTATCCAGAAGATTAAGATTTATGGGATATGAAACTGGAACCAAAGGGTACAGATTCATTGATAATAATAACAAATTTATAGTCTCCAGAACAGCTGTGTTCCATGAGCAGGCCAATTGGTCTAAATTGCACCTTAATGAGATATTTCCAAATAAATGCAAAGATGCGATATCTTGCGAGGAAGGGACAATAGAAAATCAAAACATTAACAAAAATAAGAACAAAACCAAAACTTGGACAAATAGTCAGCATAAAATAAAGACAGACACATTAACAAAAAAGGAAGCTAGATATTTGCATGATAACCATAGCAAACCTGAAAGAACTATTAGAAACAATAGAAATCAAATACCAAGTAAATACAAAGATTACATAATGCATATGAATGGAGAACAAATAACACCTAATACATATGAGGAAGTATTAAAACTCCCTCGTGAAGAAAGAGAAAAATGGGAACTAGCTATGAGAAAAGAGATGGAAAGTTTACAAGGATTAAATGTATTCACTCCCGCGATCGCACCTAAGGATAAGACAATTATAGGTACCAGGTGGATTTATAAAATTAAGAACCTAGAAGGAGGCAATACTTTATACAAGGCTAGACTAGTTGCACAAGGTTATGCACAAAAATATCCAGAAGACTATACTGACACATACTCCCCCACGGTGAGGACAGAGAGTGTTAAAACAGCTCTAGTAGTAGCATCTGCACTCAATCTGGACGTATTTCAATATGACATACAGACTGCGTATTTACACGCAAAACTAGATAAGGAAATATATGTAAGAGCACCACACAGTCAATACACTAATAAGAATGAAATTTGGTTATTAAACAAGAGTCTATACGGATTAAAGCAATCTGGCAAGAGATGGTACGATTGCTTGGTAAAAGTACTAAAGACCATGGATTTCAACGCTACCACTGCTGATAACTGTTTCTTTGTAAAAAAGAGTGATGATCACATTGAATTTGTATTAATTTATGTGGATGATATTTTATATATAGGAAAACATAAAGAGAGCAGAGAAATCTTTGTAAATAAGTTAAACGAACATTTCTCGTTGAAATCTCTAGGTAAAGTGAATAAATACCTTGGTGTGCAAATTAACAAAACTAGAAGGGGATTCAAACTTACTCAGAAAGATAAGATCATTGAACTTCTAAACAAATGTAATTTAAACAATGCCAAAACCTGTGACACTCCTATGCAAACTGATTTCCTTAGAAACACTGATGAGTCTTCCCCTGAATTTAAAGATAATACATTTTACAGATCAGTTATAGGCTCACTCCTTTATATATCTAATTGGACCAGACCAGATATTGCATTACCTCTCAATTTATTGTCAAGATATGTTAGCAAACCAACCATGTATCATTGGGAAGCTGTCAAAAGAATTCTAAGATATCTGAAAAGTACATTAGATTTTTGTTTAGTATTAGAACCTAATAATGACAAAGAACCAAAAATTACCTGTTATGCAGATGCAGATTGGGCTGGTGATACATCATGCAGAAAGAGTACTTCTGGTTATATTTTTCTATTGAATGATTGTCCAGTTTACTGGTACACTGGTAAACAAGAACTGGTAGCCACTTCAACCACAGAAGCGGAATATGTTTGTTTATCCAAAGCTGCAAATAACCTTGTATGGTTCAATGACTTGATCTCAGATGTTTGGAAAAAACCTACATTACCTTTTGTTGTGCATGAAGATAATAAAGCAGCCATTGAAATATCCAGATCCGATGCCATTGGACAAAGATCCAGGCATATTGATATAAAATTTAAGCACGTGAGACAATTATCTCAAGATGGATTCATCAAAGCAATACATTGTGATACTTCTGAACAATTAGCTGACATATTAACGAAGCCTTTACCTTCTAAACAGCACAAATATTTAACTTCTAAATTGTATGTATTATATTGTCCTGAATCTGAATGTAATTGGTGTTGTATAGCGAACCGGCATTTAGAGGGGGATTTGTCAGATGTAAATGCCTTATTCTCTATTGTGTAAATAATGTATATATGGGATATCAGGGGTTAACTTATTCTTTGGATTTTAATGTATTCATAATTTACCACTCCTATTCCTGGCTCCACCCCTTGTATATATAAGGAGCCACCCTCACCATTTTCCTTGCTTCTATCTTGAATATTCAGCGAATATAGAATGCCTATTATGATTAAAGAGAAATATATTTAAATCTCTAATTCTTATTATCTTTATTGAGTCTGATCCTGAAAATATTGCAACAAAGATAAAGATAAAGAAATCTCTCTGCCTCATTTTGCCACCTTGCAGAAAAGACCCTGCTTTACTTTCGCTTTCGCTTTTCAGCATAGCTAGGGGGAAAAAATCTGTTCCAGGAACTCTTTGCTAGCAACAGAACAGAGCCCTGCCCAAAACAGTAATCCTCAACCTATGACCAGGTTGCCTCTGTTGTGTGAAGGGCCCCATTTCCTGGTTATGCTGACAATGATGATTGTAATATCTTTTGGCTACTATTTGTATTTAATTTCTTTTTTTGCATTATGTTTTAAGTGTTTTTATAATTGTTTGCTGCCCAGAATCAGTGGTTTGAGATGGGCAGGTGTAACGAATGCATGCAAGAAAGGAAGGAAAGAAGGAAAGAAAAGAAAGAAAGGGAGAGAGAGAGAGGAAGGAAGGAAGGAAGGGAGGGAGGGAGGGAGAGAAGGAAGGGAGAGAGAAAGAAAGAAAGAAAGAAAGAAAGAAAGAAAGAAAGAAAGAAAGAAAGAAAGAAAGAAAGAAAGACGGAAGGAAGGAAGGAAGGAAGGAAGGAAGGAAGGAAGGAAGGAAGGAAGGAAAGAAAGAAAGAAAGAAAGAAAGAAAGAAAGAAAGAAAGAAAGAAAGAAAGAAAGAAAGAAAGAAAGAAAGAGAGGATTCCATCCTCAAGAATTCTCCAGCCAGAGTAGTCATTTTTAAAAATGCTGGGCATTGAAAATCACATATCAGGAAACCATCAAGGTTATGAAAGGCTGATTATTATTTTTCTAAACAAGACTGTCTACTTACTTTCAACTGGTGTTGTGCTAAGTAATGTGGATGCAATATTGGCTTCACTCGTAAAGAGGTTTCCTTCAGGAGAGGGGCTAGGGGCGGGGGTAACAGGCCCTGTTGATAGAGACCAGACATAATCCAGTTGTATTCCAGTTATATTACAAAAATAACGTGTCACTTAGTAATTTAGAACATGTTGCAAAAACAAGCTTACCTCTCCTTGTCTCTGAAGTAGAAGTTGATATTATATTTGTAGGGGATGTAGAAGTCCTGAAAGTGCCCAAGCTCGTCATACTCATCTCATGAGGACTAACAGATTCTGTTTGGTGTAAGACTGAAGAAATCGAAGTGGCAGTAGTAGAGATCTCTCCACTTACAGGAATCAAAGTTGTTCTCTCCAGAATTGAAGAGGTGGAGAAAGTCACAAGCGATTCTTCCAGTTTCACAGTGCTACTCTCTGGGGAAGATGTGGAGGATACACGACGCTCTGGAGTTGGTGTTGTGGTTTCGGAAATAGAAGAAGTTACTGTGCTCTTTGCTGATGCCGTAGAAGGCACTGCACTCATTGGAGAGCTGGCTGCTTCTGATGTGATGGATTCAGGTGTGGTGGCCTCGGGAGAAGTAGCTAAGAATTGTGTGGTCATAGAATGTTGAGTAGTCGTTTCTGAAGAGCTAGTAGTCTTGATAGAGCTGGAGGTCATTGTGGTCTCTGGGGGAGAAGTGGCTGTTGCTGTTCTTGCGGTTTCCAACGTGGTGGTTTGTGGAGAAGTAGTTAAGTATTCCATGGTGGTTGGAAGTTGAGTAGTGGTTCTTGTTTTACTACTCCTCATTGTGGAACTCTCGGGAAAAGGGCTGGATGGCTCTGTGGTCACTGGAGCAGATGTGGTAGTTTGTGATGTGGTGGATGCAGTCAAGGTGGTTGCTGGGATTGCTACCGAGATTGCTATGCTCTCTGGAATAGTACTTGTGGTTTCCATCGTGGGAGAAGTCACCATACTACTCTTTCCTGAAGCTGTCGTGCTCTCTGGAGGAGCCGTAGCTGTTTCTGATGTGATGGATTCAAACCTGGTCGTCTCTGGCAAAGGTGTGGAGTATGCTGGGCTCTCCGAAATGGAACCTGTGATTGCCGTACTAGCAGAAGTGGTTATGGTGCTCTTTTCCGAAATTGTCGTATGTGGTGTACTCTCTGGAGCAAAGGTGGACGTTTCCTTAGGGGTAGAAAGACGTCTGGAAGCGGTAGTGGGAGTTACAGATGCCCCACTACTTGATGAAGCAGAAGCAGTGGTCATTGGCGAACTGGATGGCGGCATGCTAGTCTGTGAAAAAGATGTGGAGGACACTGTGCTCTCTGGAATTGGTGTGGTGGTTTCGGAAATAGAAGAAGTTACTGTGCTCTTTGCTGATGCCGTAGAAGGCACTGCACTCATTGGAGAGCTGGCTGCTTCTGATGTGATGGATTCAGGTGTGGTGGCCTCGGGAGAAGTAGCTAAGAATTGTGTGGTGATAGAATGTTGAGTAGTCGTTTCTGATGAGCTAGTAGTCTTGATAGAGCTGGAGGTCATTGTGGTCTCTGGGGGAGAAGTGGCTGTTGCTGTTCTTGCGGTTTCCAACGTGGTGGTTTGTGGAGAAGTAGTTAAGTATTCCATGGTGGTTGGAAGTTGAGTAGTGGTTCTTGTTTTACTACTCCTCATTGTGGAACTCTCGGGAAAAGGGCTGGATGGCTCTGTGGTCACTGGAGCAGATGTGGTAGTTTGTGATGTGGTGGATGCAGTCAAGGTGGTTGCTGGGATTGCTACCGAGATTGCTATGCTCTCTGGAATAGTACTTGTGGTTTCCATCGTGGGAGAAGTCACCATACTACTCTTTCCTGAAGCTGTCGTGCTCTCTGGAGGAGCCGTAGCTGTTTCTGATGTGATGGATTCAAACCTGGTCGTCTCTGGCAAAGGTGTGGAGTATGCTGGGCTCTCCGAAATGGAACCTGTGATTGCCGTACTAGCAGAAGTGGTTATGGTGCTCTTTTCCGAAATTGTCGTATGTGGTGTACTCTCTGGAGCAAAGGTGGACGTTTCCTTAGGGGTAGAAAGACGTCTGGAAGCGGTAGTGGGAGTTACAGATGCCCCACTACTTGATGAAGCAGAAGCAGTGGTCATTGGCGAACTGGATGGCGGCATGCTAGTCTGTGAAAAAGATGTGGAGGACACTGTGCTCTCTGGAATTGGTGTGGTGGTTTCGGAAATAGAAGAAGTTACTGTGCTCTTTGCTGATGCCGTAGAAGGCACTGCACTCATTGGAGAGCTGGCTGCTTCTGATGTGATGGATTCAGGTGTGGTGGCCTCGGGAGAAGTAGCTAAGAATTGTGTGGTGATAGAATGTTGAGTAGTCGTTTCTGATGAGCTAGTAGTCTTGATAGAGCTGGAGGTCATTGTGGTCTCTGGGGGAGAAGTGGCTGTTGCTGTTCTTGCGGTTTCCAACGTGGTGGTTTGTGGAGAAGTAGTTAAGTATTCCATGGTGGTTGGAAGTTGAGTAGTGGTTCTTGTTTTACTACTCCTCATTGTGGAACTCTCGGGAAAAGGGCTGGATGGCTCTGTGGTCACTGGAGCAGATGTGGTAGTTTGTGATGTGGTGGATGCAGTCAAGGTGGTTGCTGGGATTGCTACCGAGATTGCTATGCTCTCTGGAATAGTACTTGTGGTTTCCATCGTGGGAGAAGTCACCATACTACTCTTTCCTGAAGCTGTCGTGCTCTCTGGAGGAGCCGTAGCTGTTTCTGATGTGATGGATTCAAACCTGGTCGTCTCTGGCAAAGGTGTGGAGTATGCTGGGCTCTCCGAAATGGAACCTGTGATGGCCGTACTAGCAGAAGTGGTTATGGTGCTCTTTTCCGAAATTGTCGTATGTGGTGTACTCTCTGGAGCAAAGGTGGACGTTTCCTTAGGGGTAGAAAGACGTCTGGAAGCGGTAGTGGGAGTTACAGATGCCCCACTACTTGATGAAGCAGAAGCAGTGGTCATTGGCGAACTGGATGGCGGCATGCTAGTCTGTGAAAAAGATGTGGAGGACACTGTGCTCTCTGGAATTGGTGTGGTGGTTTCGGAAATAGAAGAAGTTACTGTGCTCTTTGCTGATGCCGTAGAAGGCACTGCACTCATTGGAGAGCTGGCTGCTTCTGATGTGATGGATTCAGGTGTGGTGGCCTCGGGAGAAGTAGCTAAGAATTGTGTGGTGATAGAATGTTGAGTAGTCGTTTCTGATGAGCTAGTAGTCTTGATAGAGCTGGAGGTCATTGTGGTCTCTGGGGGAGAAGTGGCTGTTGCTGTTCTTGCGGTTTCCAACGTGGTGGTTTGTGGAGAAGTAGTTAAGTATTCCATGGTGGTTGGAAGTTGAGTAGTGGTTCTTGTTTTACTACTCCTCATTGTGGAACTCTCGGGAAAAGGGCTGGATGGCTCTGTGGTCACTGGAGCAGATGTGGTAGTTTGTGATGTGGTGGATGCAGTCAAGGTGGTTGCTGGGATTGCTACCGAGATTGCTATGCTCTCTGGAATAGTACTTGTGGTTTCCATCGTGGGAGAAGTCACCATACTACTCTTTCCTGAAGCTGTCGTGCTCTCTGGAGGAGCCGTAGCTGTTTCTGATGTGATGGATTCAAACCTGGTCGTCTCTGGCAAAGGTGTGGAGTATGCTGGGCTCTCCGAAATGGAACCTGTGATTGCCGTACTAGCAGAAGTGGTTATGGTGCTCTTTTCCGAAATTGTCGTATGTGGTGTACTCTCTGGAGCAAAGGTGGACGTTTCCTTAGGGGTAGAAAGACGTCTGGAAGCGGTAGTGGGAGTTACAGATGCCCCACTACTTGATGAAGCAGAAGCAGTGGTCATTGGCGAACTGGATGGCGGCATGCTAGTCTGTGAAAAAGATGTGGAGGACACTGTGCTCTCTGGAATTGGTGTGGTGGTTTCGGAAATAGAAGAAGTTACTGTGCTCTTTGCTGATGCCGTAGAAGGCACTGCACTCATTGGAGAGCTGGCTGCTTCTGATGTGATGGATTCAGGTGTGGTGGCCTCGGGAGAAGTAGCTAAGAATTGTGTGGTGATAGAATGTTGAGTAGTCGTTTCTGATGAGCTAGTAGTCTTGATAGAGCTGGAGGTCATTGTGGTCTCTGGGGGAGAAGTGGCTGTTGCTGTTCTTGCGGTTTCCAACGTGGTGGTTTGTGGAGAAGTAGTTAAGTATTCCATGGTGGTTGGAAGTTGAGTAGTGGTTCTTGTTTTACTACTCCTCATTGTGGAACTCTCGGGAAAAGGGCTGGATGGCTCTGTGGTCACTGGAGCAGATGTGGTAGTTTGTGATGTGGTGGATGCAGTCAAGGTGGTTGCTGGGATTGCTACCGAGATTGCTATGCTCTCTGGAATAGTACTTGTGGTTTCCATCGTGGGAGAAGTCACCATGCTACTCTTTCCTGAAGCTGTCGTGCTCTCTGGAGGAGACGTAGCTGTTTTTGATGTGATGGATTCAAACCTGGTGGTCTCTGGCAAAGGTGTGGAGTATGCTGGGCTCTCTGAAATGGAACCTGTGATTGCCGTACTAGCAGAAGTAGTTATGGTGCTCTTTTCTGAAATTGTCATATGTGGTGTACTCTCTGGAGCAGAGGTGGACGTTTCTTCAGGGGTAGAAAGACGTCTGGAAGCGGTAGTGGGAGTTACAGATGCCCCACTACTTGATGAAGCAGAAGCAGTGGTCATTGGCGAACTGGATGGCGGCATGCTAGTCTGTGAAAAAGATGTGGAGGACACTGTGCTCTCTGGAATTGGTGTGGTGGTTTCGGAAATAGAAGAAGTTACTGTGCTCTTTGCTGATGCCGTAGAAGGTACTGCATTCATTGGAGAGCTGGCTGCTTCTGATGTGATGGATTCAGGTGTGGTGGCCTCAGGAGAAGTAGCTAAGAATTGTGTGGTGATAGAATGTTGAGTAGTCGTTTCTGATGAGCTAGTAGTCTTGATAGAGCTGGAGGTCATTGTGGTCTCTGGGGGAGAAGTGGCTGTTGCTGTTCTTGCGGTTTCCAACGTGGTGGTTTGTGGAGAAGTAGTTAAGTATTCCATGGTGGTTGGAAGTTGAGTAGTGGTTCTTGTTTTACTACTCCTCATTGTGGAACTCTCGGGAAAAGGGCTGGATGGCTCTGTGGTCACTGGAGCAGATGTGGTAGTTTGTGATGTGGTGGATGCAGTCAAGGTGGTTGCTGGGATTGCTACCGAGATTGCTATGCTCTCTGGAATAGTACTTGAGGTTTCCATCGTGGGAGAAGTCACCATGCTACTCTTTCCTGAAGCTGTCGTGCTCTCTGGAGGAGCCGTAGCTGTTTCTGATGTGATGGATTCAAACCTGGTGGTCTCTGGCAAAGGTGTGGAGTATGCTGGGCTCTCCGAAATGGAACCTGTGATTGCCGTACTAGCAGAAGTGGTTATGGTGCTCTTTTCCGAAATTGTCGTATGTGGTGTACTCTCTGGAGCAGAGGTGGACGTTTCCTCAGGGGTAGAAAGACGTCTGGAAGCGGTAGTGGGAGTTACAGATGCCCCACTACTTGATGAAGCAGAAGCAGTGGTCATTGGCGAACTGGATGGCGGCATGCTAGTCTGTGAAAAAGATGTGGAGGACACTGTGCTCTCTGGAATTGGTGTGGTGGTTTCGGAAATAGAAGAAGTTACTGTGCTCTTTGCTGATGCCGTAGAAGGTACTGCATTCATTGGAGAGCTGGCTGCTTCTGATGTGATGGATTCAGGTGTGGTGGCCTCAGGAGAAGTAGCTAAGAATTGTGTGGTGATAGAATGTTGAGTAGTCATTTCTGATGAGCTAGTAGTCTTGATAGAGCTGGAGGTCATTGTGGTCTCTGGGGGAGAAGTGGCTGTTGCTGTTCTTGCGGTTTCCAACGTGGTGGTTTGTGGAGAAGTAGTTAAGTATTCCATGGTGGTTGGAAGTTGAGTAGTGGTTCTTGTTTTACTACTCCTCATTGTGGAACTCTCGGGAAAAGGGCTGGATGGCTCTGTGGTCACTGGAGCAGATGTGGTAGTTTGTGATGTGGTGGATGCAGTCAAGGTGGTTGCTGGGATTGCTACCGAGATTGCTATGCTCTCTGGAATAGTACTTGTGGTTTCCATCGTGGGAGAAGTCACCATGCTACTCTTTCCTGAAGCTGTCGTGCTCTCTGGAGGAGCCGTAGCTGTTTCTGATGTGATGGATTCAAACCTGGTGGTCTCTGGCAAAGGTGTGGAGTATGCTGGGCTCTCCGAAATGGAACCTGTGATTGCCGTACTAGCAGAAGTGGTTATGGTGCTCTTTTCCGAAATTGTCGTATGTGGTGTACTCTCTGGAGCAGAGGTGGACGTTTCCTCAGGGGTAGAAAGATGTCTGGAAGCGGTAGTGGGAGTTACAGATGCCCCACTACTTGATGAAGCAGAAGCAGTGGTCATTGGCGAACTGGATGGCAGCATGCTAGTCTGTGAAAAAGATGTGGAGGACACTGTGCTCTCTGGAATTGGTGTGGTGGTTTCGGAAATAGAAGAAGTTACTGTGCTCTTTGCTGATGCCGTAGAAGGCACTGCATTCATTGGAGAGCTGGCTGCTTCTGATGTGATGGATTCAGGTGTGGTGGCCTCAGGAGAAGTAGCTAAGAATTGTGTGGTGATAGAATGTTGAGTAGTCGTTTCTGATGAGCTAGTAGTCTTGATAGAGCTGGAGGTCATTGTGGTCTCTGGGGGAGAAGTGGCTGTTGCTGTTCTTGCGGTTTCCAACGTGGTGGTTTGTGGAGAAGTAGTTAAGTATTCCATGGTGGTTGGAAGTTGAGTAGTGGTTCTTGTTTTACTACTCCTCATTGTGGAACTCTCGGGAAAAGGGCTGGATGGCTCTGTGGTCACTGGAGCAAATGTGGTAGTTTGTGATGTGGTGGATGCAGTCAAGGTGGTTGCTGGGATTGCTACCGAGATTGCTATGCTCTCTGGAATAGTACTTGTGGTTTCCATCGTGGGAGAAGTCACCATGCTACTCTTTCCTGAAGCTGTCGTGCTCTCTGGAGGAGCCGTAGCTGTTTCTGATGTGATGGATTCAAACCTGGTGGTCTCTGGCAAAGGTGTGGAGTATGCTGGGCTCTCCGAAATGGAACCTGTGATTGCCGTACTAGCAGAAGTGGTTATGGTGCTCTTTTCCGAAATTGTCGTATGTGGTGTACTCTCTGGAGCAAAGGTGGACGTTTCCTTAGGGGTAGAAAGACGTCTGGAAGCGGTAGTGGGAGTTACAGATGCCCCACTACTTGATGAAGCAATAGCAGTGGTCATTGGCGAACTGGATGGTGGCATGCTAGTCTGTGAAAAAGATGTGGAGGACACTGCGCTCTCTGGAATTGGTGTGGTGGTTTCGGAAAAAGAAGAAGTTACTGTGCTCTTTGCTGATGCCGTAGAAGGCACTGCACTCATTGGAGAGCTGGCTGCTTCTGATGTGATGGATTCAGGTGTGGTGGCCTCGGGAGAAGTAGCTAAGAATTGTGTGGTGATAGAATGTTGAGTAGTCGTTTCTGATGAGCTAGTAGTCTTGATAGAGCTGGAGGTCATTGTGGTCTCTGGGGGAGAAGTGACTGTTGCTGTTCTTGCGGTTTCCAATGTGGTGGTTTGTGGAGAAGTAGTTAAGTATTCCAAGGTGGTTGGAAGTTGAGTAGTGGTTCTTGTTTTACTACTCCTCATTGTGGAACTCTCGGAAAAAGGGCTGGATGGCTCTGTGGTCACTGGAGCAGATGTGGTACTTTGTGATGTGGTGGATGCAGTCAAGGTGGTTGCTGGGATTGCTACGGAGATTGCTATGCTCTCTGGAATAATACTTGTGGTTTCCATCGTGGGAGAAGTCACCATGCTACTCTTTCCTGAAGCTGTCGTGCTCTCTGGAGGAGCCGTAGCTGTTTTTGATGTGATGGATTCAAACCTGGTGGTCTCTGGCAAAGGTGTGGCGTATGCTGGGCTCTCTGAAATGGAACCTGTCATTGCCGTACTAGCAGAAGTGGTTATGGTGCTCTTTTCTGAAATTGTCATATGTGGTGTACTCTCTGGAGCAGAGGTGGACGTTTCTTCCGGGGTAGAAAGACGTCTGGAAGCGGTAGTGGGAGTTACAGATGCCCCACTACTTGATGAAGCAGAAGCAGTGGTCATTGGCGAACTGGATGGCGGCATGCTAGTCTGTGAAAAAGATGTGGAGGACACTGTGCTCTCTGGAATTGGTGTGGTGGTTTCGGAAATAGAAGAAGTTACTGTGCTCTTTGCTGATGCCGTAGAAGGTACTGCATTCATTGGAGAGCTGGCTGCTTCTGATGTGATGGATTCAGGTGTGGTGGCCTCAGGAGAAGTAGCTAAGAATTGTGTGGTGATAGAATGTTGAGTAGTCGTTTCTGATGAGCTAGTAGTCTTGATAGAGCTGGAGGTCATTGTGGTCTCTGGGGGAGAAGTGGCTGTTGCTGTTCTTGCGGTTTCCAACGTGGTGGTTTGTGGAGAAGTAGTTAAGTATTCTATGGTGGTTGGAAGTTGAGTAGTGGTTCTTGTTTTACTACTCCTCATTGTGGAACTCTCGGGAAAAGGGCTGGATGGCTCTGTGGTCACTGGAGCAGATGTGGTAGTTTGTGATGTGGTGGATGCAGTCAAGGTGGTTGCTGGGATTGCTACCGAGATTGCTATGCTCTCTGGAATAGTACTTGTGGTTTCCATCGTGGGAGAAGTCACCATGCTACTCTTTCCTGAAGCTGTCGTGCTCTCTGGAGGAGCCGTAGCTGTTTCTGATGTGATGGATTCAAACCTGGTGGTCTCTGGCAAAGGTGTGGAGTATGCTGGGCTCTCCGAAATGGAACCTGTGATTGCCGTACTAGCAGAAGTGGTTATGGTGCTCTTTTCCGAAATTGTCGTATGTGGTGTACTCTCTGGAGCAGAGGTGGACGTTTCCTCAGGGGTAGAAAGACGTCTGGAAGCGGTAGTGGGAGTTACAGATGCCCCACTACTTGATGAAGCAGAAGCAGTGGTCATTGGCGAACTGGATGGCGGCATGCTAGTCTGTGAAAAAGATGTGGAGGACACTGTGCTCTCTGGAATTGGTGTGGTGGTTTTGGAAATAGAAGAAGTTACTGTGCTCTTTGCTGATGCCGTAGAAGGTACTGCATTCATTGGAGAGCTGGCTGCTTCTGATGTGATGGATTCAGGTGTGGTGGCCTCAGGAGAAGTAGCTAAGAATTGTGTGGTGATAGAATGTTGAGTAGTCATTTCTGATGAGCTAGTAGTCTTGATAGAGCTGGAGGTCATTGTGGTCTCTGGGGGAGAAGTGGCTGTTGCTGTTCTTGCGGTTTCCAATGTGGTGGTTTGTGGAGAAGTAGTTAAGTATTCCATGGTGGTTGGAAGTTGAGTAGTGGTTCTTGTTTTACTACTCCTCATTGTGGAACTCTCGGGAAAAGGGCTGGATGGCTCTGTGGTCACTGGAGCAGATGTGGTAGTTTGTGATGTGGTGGATGCAGTCAAGGTGGTTGCTGGGATTGCTACCGAGATTGCTATGCTCTCTGGAATAGTACTTGTGGTTTCCATCGTGGGAGAAGTCACCATGCTACTCCTTCCTGAAGCTGTCGTGCTCTCTGGAGGAGCTGTAGCTGTTTCTGATGTGCTGGATTCAAACCTGGTGGTCTCTGGCAAAGGTGTGGAGTATGCTGGGCTCTCCGAAATGGAACCTGTGATTGCCGTACTAGCAGAAGTGGTTATGGTGCTCTTTTCCGAAATTGTCGTATGTGGTGTACTCTCTGGAGCAGAGGTGGACGTTTCCTCAGGGGTAGAAAGACGTCTGGAAGCGGTAGTGGGAGTTACAGATGCCCCACTACTTGATGAAGCAGAAGCAGTGGTCATTGGCGAACTGGATGGCGGCATGCTAGTCTGTGAAAAAGATGTGGAGGACACTGTGCTCTCTGGAATTGGTGTGGTGGTTTCGGAAATAGAAGAAGTTACTGTGCTCATTGCTGATGCCGTAGAAGGTACTGCATTCATTGGAGAGCCGGCTGCTTCTGATGTGATGGATTCAGGTGTGGTGGCCTCAGGAGAAGTAGCTAAGAATTGTGTGGTGATAGAATGTTGAGTAGTCATTTCTGCTGAGCTAGTAGTCTTGATAGAGCTGGAGGTCATTGTGGTCTCTGGGGGAGAAGTGACTGTTGCTGTTCTTGCGGTTTCCAATGTGGTGGTTTGTGGAGAAGTAGTTAAGTATTCCATGGTGGTTGGAAGTTGAGTAGTGGTTCTTGTTTTACTACTCCTCATTGTGGAACTCTCGGGAAAAGGGCTGGATGGCTCTGTGGTCACTGGAGCAGATGTGGTAGTTTGTGATGTGGTGGATGCAGTCAAGGTGGTTGCTGGGATTGCTACCGAGATTGCTATGCTCTCTGGAATAGTACTTGTGGTTTCCATCGTGGGAGAAGTCACCATACTACTCTTTCCTGAAGCTGTCGTGCTCTCTGGAGGAGCCGTAGCTGTTTCTGATGTGATGGATTCAAACCTGGTGGTCTCTGGCAAAGGTGTGGAGTATGCTGGGCTCTCCGAAATGGAACCGGTGATTGCCGTACTAGCAGAAGTGGTTATGGTGCTCTTTTCCGAAATTGTCGTATGTGGTGTACTCTCTGGAGCAAAGGTGGACGTTTCCTCAGGGGTAGAAAGACGTCTGGAAGCGGTAGTGGGAGTTACAGATGCCCCACTACTTGATGAAGCAGAAGCAGTGGTCATTGGCGAACTGGATGGCGGCATGCTAGTCTGTGAAAAAGATGTGGAGGACACTGTGCTCTCTGGAATTGGTGTGGTGGTTTCGGAAATAGAAGAAGTTACTGTGCTCTTTGCTGATGCCGTAGAAGGCACTGCACTCATTGGAGAGCTGGCTGCTTCTGATGTGATGGATTCAGGTGTGGTGGCCTCGGGAGAAGTAGCTAAGAATTGTGTGGTGATAGAATGTTGAGTAGTCATTTCTGATGAGCTAGTAGTCTTGATAGAGCTGGAGGTCATTGTGGTCTCTGGGGGAGAAGTGACTGTTGCTGTTCTTGCGGTTTCCAATGTGGTGGTTTGTGGAGAAGTAGTTAAGTATTCCATGGTGGTTGGAAGTTGAGTAGTGGTTCTTGTTTTACTACTCCTCATTGTGGAACTCTCGGGAAAAGGGCTGGATGGCTCTGTGGTCACTGGAGCAGATGTGGTAGTTTGTGATGTGGTGGATGCAGTCAAGGTGGTTGCTGGGATTGCTACCGAGATTGCTATGCTCTCTGGAATAGTACTTGTGGTTTCCATCGTGGGAGAAGTCACCATACTACTCTTTCCTGAAGCTGTCATGCTCTCTGGAGGAGCCATAGCTGTTTCTGATGTGATGGATTCAAACCTGGTGGTCTCTGGCAAAGGTGTGGAGTATGCTGGGCTCTCCGAAATGGAACCTGTGATTGCCGTACTAGCAGAAGTGGTTATGGTGCTCTTTTCCGAAATTGTCGTATGTGGTGTACTCTCTGGAGCAGAGGTGGACGTTTCTTCCGGGGTAGAAAGACGTCTGGAAGCGGTAGTGGGAGTTACAGATGCCCCACTACTTGATGAAGCAGAAGCAGTGGTCATTGGCGAACTGGATGGCGGCATGCTAGTCTGTGAAAAAGATGTGGAGGACACTGTGCTCTCTGGAATTGGTGTGGTGGTTTCGGAAATAGAAGAAGTTACTGTGCTCTTTGCTGATGCCGTAGAAGGCACTGCACTCATTGGAGAGCTGGCTGCTTCTGATGTGATGGATTCAGGTGTGGTGGCCTCGGGAGAAGTAGCTAAGAATTGTGTGGTGATAGAATGTTGAGTAGTCGTTTCTGATGAGCTAGTAGTCTTGATAGAGCTGGAGGTCATTGTGGTCTCTGGGGGAGAAGTGGCTGTTGCTGTTCTTGCGGTTTCCAACGTGGTGGTTTGTGGAGAAGTAGTTAAGTATTCCATGGTGGTTGGAAGTTGAGTAGTGGTTCTTGTTTTATTACTCCTCATTGTGGAACTCTCGGGAAAAGGGCTGGATGGCTCTGTGGTCACTGGAGCAGATGTGGTAGTTTGTGATGTGGTGGATGCAGTCAAGGTGGTTGCTGGGATTGCTACCGAGATTGCTATGCTCTCTGGAATAGTACTTGTGGTTTCCATCGTGGGAGAAGTCACCATACTACTCTTTCCTGAAGCTGTCGTGCTCTCTGGAGGAGCCGTAGCTGTTTCTGATGTGATGGATTCAAACCTGGTGGTCTCTGGCAAAGGTGTGGAGTATGCTGGGCTCTCCGAAATGGAACCTGTGATTGCCGTACTAGCAGAAGTGGTTATGGTGCTCTTTTCCGAAATTGTCGTATGTGGTGTACTCTCTGGAGCAGAGGTGGACGTTTCCTCAGGGGTAGAAAGACGTCTGGAAGCGGTAGTGGGAGTTACAGATGCCCCACTACTTGATGAAGCAGAAGCAGTGGTCATTGGCGAACTGGATGGCGGCATGCTAGTCTGTGAAAAAGATGTGGAGGACACTGTGCTCTCTGGAATTGGTGTGGTGGTTTCGGAAATAGAAGAAGTTACTGTGCTCTTTGCTGATGCCGTAGAAGGCACTGCACTCATTGGAGAGCTGGCTGCTTCTGATGTGATGGATTCAGGTGTGGTGGCCTCGGGAGAAGTAGCTAAGAATTGTGTGGTGATAGAATGTTGAGTAGTCGTTTCTGATGAGCTAGTAGTCTTGATAGAGCTGGAGGTCATTGTGGTCTCTGGGGGAGAAGTGGCTGTTGCTGTTCTTGCGGTTTCCAACGTGGTGGTTTGTGGAGAAGTAGTTAAGTATTCCATGGTGGTTGGAAGTTGAGTAGTGGTTCTTGTTTTACTACTCCTCATTGTGGAACTCTCGGGAAAAGGGCTGGATGGCTCTGTGGTCACTGGAGCAGATGTGGTAGTTTGTGATGTGGTGGATGCAGTCAAGGTGGTTGCTGGGATTGCTACGGAGACTGCTTTGCTCTCTGGAATAGTACTTGTGGTTTCCATCATGGGAGAAGTCACCATGCTACTCTTTCCTGAAGCTGTCATGCTCTCTGGAAGAGCCGTAGCTGTTTCTGATGTGACGGATTCAAACCTGGTGGTCTCTGGCAAAGGTGTGGAGTATGCTGTACTCTGTGGTGTTTTGGTTTCTAACGTGGTGGCTTCTGAAGTGCTCATAGCCTTCGTAGAGCTGATTGTAGAAAAATTGGATGGCACTGTGCTCTCTATAGAAGATGTGGCTGTTTCTGATTTGGTGTATACATTAGTTGTATGCACCATATTTTCTTTGCTTGTAGTAGTGGAGGATGTTTCAATTGTAGCTGTTCCCTTTACTCTTCCTGTTGGTGCTGAAAGGATATAAATAATTGGGATTAAATTAAGGTAGTATGAAGGACAGAACAAAAGTTCTAAACAGCAATTTGCTAATAGAACACAAGACATAGCAAAGTTTTCATTCTTTTTGCTCTCATGACTGTTTCTTTACTTTTTGATCCTTTTACCATGCAGATTGTTTTGTATGGTAATGCTATGGATTTCCGTACAATAAGCACCAATTTGATTGCTTCCTTCATCAATTTGATTAAGTATATTAATTCCCTCTGTAGTTGTTTGGGGCATTTGTCAGTCTTTCCCTGTCTTATTTTTCTTAGCTACTGATTTTCATGAGGTTAGGCAAAGATATTCAGCTATACTTATTATAATTTAATATATTTATTGGTTGTATATTTCATCTTTCATTTAAATATCCCCCCCTTCTTCCTATTTTTCACACAAAATTCTATTTGTTATGTTGGGGTGAGGGAGAAAGATTGGGCTAAATTCACCAGAAAGCTTCTGTGACTGCAGAGGGTTAAGCATTGTACCACATTGTCTCTGAATTTCAGCAGAGAAGTTGGAAACTGAGAACTTGCATGCAGTGATGTGGTCTATCCTTAAGCTAAGGCCTTTTCGCTATAGGTCAGTGAAGGCTAACCTTTTTTTCCTCGGGTGCCAAAAGTGCGCGCCTCTGTGCAACAGTGCGCGCGTGCGTGCCCACATCCATAATGCTATGCCTCCCGCGTGCCCCGCCCCCCTGTGCATGCACGCTTGTGCCCCATGTTGCCCCACCCCCTGTGCATGCACGCGCATGCTCCATGTTTCCCCGCCCCCTGCACATGCACGCATGACTCCCCCACCCCCCATGCTCCCCCGCCCCCTTCACACATGCCGGTGCCCCCCCGGCCCATTTTTGATCCCAGGAGGCTTCAGGGAGGCCTGCTAGGCCCAGAATTGGGCATGGGGAGGCACATCGTATCCCCTTGCCCCCCCTGTGCATGTGCACATGATCCCCCTGTCCCGTTGCACATGTGTGCACAACCCACCCACCCAGTCCCCCCCGACCTGCGCGCGTGTCTCCACAGACCAGTCAGCTGGCCAGCGGGAGGTATGTGTGCATGCACAGTGGAGCTGACCTAGGGCGACGGCTCGCGTGCCTGCAGAGATGGCTCCGCATGCCACCTGTGGCACCCGTGCCATAGGTTCGCCATCACGGCTATAGGTAGTCCTCATTTTATAACCTCAGTTGGGACCAGCAATTCAATCATTAAGTGAAGCATTCACTAAGTGAAACTGTGATGACCTTCAACTATTCCCTGATTATTAGACCTGTGAAGGTTGTAAATGCAAGGATTGCTTGCAAAGTTACTTTTTCATCCCATCAATACTACAATGGTAACTAAATAAGTTAGTCACTAAGCAAAGATTACCCTTATAAAAGTCCTAAATAAAGGGCAAAAAACCCCATAATCATCTTACGATACATTTCTTCAGTCCTTCACTCAGCAGAAAAATATACCAGCATAAATTACATTGCCTGATGGTTGAGTTCAGTTCTTTCTTAGCATCAGGGCTGGGAAAAGGTACTGTTCTTACAACTGTAATTCAGGACAAATTAAGGGCCTCAAATAGTGGATTACTTCAGTGGTGGGTTTCAAATTTTTTTACTACCGGTTCTGTGGGTGTGGCTTTGTGGGCGTGGCATGGCTTGGTGGACGTGGCTTGGTGGGCGTGGCAGGGGAAGGATACTGTAAAATCTCCATTCCCACCCACTCCAGGGCAAGGATACTGTAAAATCTCCATTCCTCTCCAATCCAATGGAAGAGGAAAATACACAAAATACGCAAAATCCTCATTTCAAGGTGTTGGTGACCACCTTTAGAGCGCTCCGTGGCTTAGGGCCTGGATATTTACGGGACTGCCTTCTGTCACCGAGAGCCTCCCACCGGCCAGTATGCTCCCACAGAGAGGGGCTCCTCCAGTTGCCGTTGGCCAAACAATGCCGACTGGCGGCCCCCAGGGGGAGAGCTTTCTCTGTGGAAGCACCTGCCCTCTGGAACGAGCTTCCCCCAGAGTTATGGACGATTCCGGATTTACGTACTTTCTGTCGGGCCCTCAAAACCTTTTTATTTCATCAAGTTGGGCTGGCCTAATCTCTCCAATTGTGTATTTTAATTTGGATTTTTAATGGGGGATTTTAACTGTCGGGCCAAAATGTTTAATTTATTTTTAAATTGTTTTTAAATTTTATATTTGATGTTTTTTACTTCTGGCTGTTCACCGCCCTGAGTCCTTTGGGAGAAGGGCGGTATATAAATTTAAATATTAAATGAAATGAAATTAATTTCCTCCCAATCAGCTGGGACTCGGGAGGCAGAGAATAGATGGGGGTGGGGCCAGTCAGAATTTTCACTACCGGTTCTCTGAACTACTTAAAATTTCTGCTACCGGTTCTCCAGAACTGGTCAGAACCTGCTGAAACCCACCTCTGGATTACTTTGAATATGATTCCTTTCCCTCCCTTGTCAGCATCACTGGAATTGAGTGACTTGAAGATGGGTGACTGGGATGGAGGATTCAGCCACCTTTCAAATTGCACAAGTATGTCCTTCCTGTTTCAGCCAATACCTCCTCCCCACACTCCACTAACATGTCCCTAGATTACTTTTGGATAAGGGTGTTAGTCCTTCAAGGTTGGCAGGTCAGGAAATAAGACTTCATAAGGTTTATTGGACTCTGCTTTATAGTTTTTCGGGTATTCTGGCAAGTTTCCTCTGTCCTTTCTTGTAATATGACATTACTTTAAATCTTTTTTAGGCTCCCTTCTTTCCCAGGGCTGAAATTTGGCAGGGAATGTGTCTTTGAGTCATTATTGATTTCTGGTGACCGCCTGGATCAGTTCCTGTAGGTTTCTTGGCACTATTTTCAGAAGTTGTTTGTCCTTACCTTTTTCTTTCTAGGGCTTAAGAGAGGGAGGCTGGCCCAAACTCACCCAGTGGACTTCATGCCTAAAGCAGGACTAGAACCCAGGATCCTGGCAGTAGCTCCTAGCCTGTTGTCTTAACCACTACCCCAATTTGGCTCTTGAGATTTCATTTACAGTCTCTTTTATCAGTTAAAAGTTGTGTTCTTTTGCTCACGTTTCTGCCTGTCTTTACACCAGATTCAGCATTCTTTCAGAAGAATTCATAAAAAACCCATGTTTCAGGTCACCAGCATGGTGGAGAGATTATGAGGAATATTAGACAACTTCTCCCTCTTTCTCCCTTTGCCATATAACTATGCTTGTGACCTGGGACAGAACATTTGTAACTTTCATCCTTGCTCCCATTTATCTCACATAGATGGATGTTGAAACAAATGTCGATGCTGGCAGTGAATGCTCATGGCCAGCAGCACCTAGTAGTATTCTGCAGGTAAGTGAAATAACATCTCCCTTCCCCCAATTAAAGCAAAAACAGAAATAAAACAAATAAATCTCAAACAAATAATATAGACCAGTGCTTTATCTAGGGAATGGGGAACGCTAGTTTTGTTTTCTTACATAAAGGTCTACTATCCTTCCTTGTGTTTTAAAAACAGTATTCTTTAAGAAGCGAGCTAATCTGGAAATGTCAGGCTGGCATTTTCCAAAGCACGGGTCAGGCATTACGCATGTTGATGTCACTGTGGAAGCCAGGTGTCCTGCAGTTGAAGCCAAAAGGGCCAGGGAGGGCAGTTACCAGTGGCCTAGGAAAGATGACATTCCCACAATGTCCTCACATGAGCAATAGGTGCTGGCCAGATTACCTGAATATGTTATCACCAACTTCATCAATGAATCACTATAAATCATTCATGCATTGGGAGTGGTGCTGGAAGAAGAGAAGAAGACTACTTTATAAAACTGCCTCTAAAGATGAATTAAGCTGCCTCTGCAGCAGGTGAAGATGAGATGCTGAGATGAAAACAATATTTGAGCTGCCCAGGGTCGTTTGTGGGTGGCTATAGAAATCAAACAACAAACAAATAAAATGCCATGGAGGCATAACCTTGTAAGATAATGAAGGGGGCATAGTTATTCTATGGGAGGATGAGCCCTCAATCATTATTGGTGCTTGTCACTATTGGTGGCGCACAACAAGGTCTTTTCCAATCTGATGCATTGAATTCTACAATTAGTGGAAAGGTAGTAGATTAAACCTTTGACTGCTTACATGGTCTGTGAACTATATCACTGAATTATACGGGCTCTGGACAGAGGTGGTATTCAGCCGGTTCGAACCAGTAGTGGAAATCACAGGTGGTGGGCCCACTCACCCCCCGCCGCCCTGCCCCGGCTCTATGCTGTCCTATTTAGGCACGTTTTTGAGGCTGTGTGCATGCATGGAAGGCACGCGCATGAACAAAGTGCATGCGTGGAAAGTCGGGCGCATGCATGGAAGGCCGGGCGCATGCGGAGAAGGCATGTGCGTGAAGCAAGCGTGTGTGCATGCACGCAGCAAACTGGTGGTAACAAAATGTGAAACCCACCGCTGGCTCTCGATAAAGATTTATCCCAGCTTAACTCATTGCTCCAAACAGCCAACTCCACTCTGTTGCAGGGTATGGATGCCAATTTATCTGCAGTTCCCCTAAATGGTATCTACTGAACGTCCATGTCACTTGTTACAATTCAATTTAATAATTTGAGCATGACCAAAATCATTATGAAATCAGCAGAAATTGTAAGGTTTTGAAAGTCTCACACAAGAACCCATGAGATATCAAAGCAAAGTCTCGTTGTTACAAGAGATTCTGTGAAAATTCAGCATTCTCACATGAAAGCGTGGTGCAAATAGCAATGACATCAAAACGGTGAAACATGCATATGCCAAGATGCCACAATGCAAACTCCAGCCTTTTTGGAAACTGGAAGCATTTTGGAAATGCTTAAGTCACAGAATTTGTTTATAATGTCATGACCCATATTTTGTTTTGCCTCCTTTCTCCTCTCATGGATGTCCATATATGAGAATGAAGAATCTGGCAATCTCTCAAGACTCAGGGCATTTTAAAAATGTTTATTCTTATTTTCGGTGTGATGCTTCCTAGTGCATCAAAGGTTACTTTCTCTGGCTTTGCAGAAAAGCAAAAAAGGGTGTGTTTCATCCTGCATTGTTTGATTATTTAAAATTGGGATTTTCTGCCTGCCAAACCTGTCTCTACCCTGAGCCATGAAACCAACTCTAAACACAATATGTTGCATTCACATGCTGTGCTTAACCTGTTTTTTGCATTGTTTAATTTTCTGGCTTCACACACCCCTGAACCATAAACTACTAAAGTGTCTCTAAGCTTACATACCACACTATACCATATACATATACACATGCATACACATATACTGTACATACACACATACGCAAATATAAAATAATACACTATGGTTAAGTTATGTGATATATTATAAAGCTGTATGGTACATTTATGTTAGGCTTGCTCCATCTCACCGGGAGGTCACCAATCTTCTTCAGACAGTTGTAAGTGTGAGGACTGGTCACAAGTTCCCTTTTCATTGCTGTTGTAACTTTGAATGGTTGCTAAACAAATCATTGTAAATCTGAGCTTAGTTTGCTTAGGCGGAAGCCAGTAGGTTACTGGATTAGCCCAATTTAGAAGGTATTCTTGGATGAATTTTTCTTAGAGCCTAATCCAATCCTCAATCTGAAATTTAACTAATCACCTGAATCCTCTTCTCCCATATTAAAGTCTTCTTTTTGTTTGATCACATTCTGTTCTATAACATTAGCTGCAGGACACAGAGATTATCCCTATAATAAAGTGTCACTTCCCTCTTAATCCTGCAATGTGCCAGTAAAAAAAAAAAAAAAAGGAAAGGTTCATCCTGAATCCCTTTTTTTCCCCCCCGGTAAAAAAATAATTTCACTTCTATAATCCAGAGATGGGTGTCACCTCTCATTTTCCAAAAAGTTCTATATAGATTATGATGTGAAATTGGGACTATCCCATCAGCCAAAGCATTAGTAAACATATTCCATCTTCTTTCACTATAATCAGACTTGTTAAGTTAAAAAAAAAGTTTTTTTTTTTAAAAAAGAAAACTTAACCGGTTCTGCGGCCTGAAAAAAGTCTGAAAACCTGTTCTAGAGGACTAGGCTGGAGACTAGGAAAAGAGATTGGAATGAAAGAAAAAAGCTATTCAATGGGAAATGCTATTCATGAAATAGACTGCCCTGGTAGATGGATCACCTGCTCAATTAAATGCTTTTAAATGGAAGTTGGACTGCCCTGTGTCAAAGAGGCTGAAGGTGTGAGATTCCTGCATTCAGCAAGGAGAAGGAATATAAGGACTCCAAGATCTCTTCTGATGCTATCACTGGCCTTGTCATGCCCTGGTTCACATAAGATGCTAAAACACTGCTTGAGTTCCAATGGCATATGATCAAAGATGATTAGGGGACTAGAGGCTAAAACATATAAAGAATCGTTGCTGAAATTGGGTATGTAATGAAAAGTAGGACTAGGGGTGACATGATAGCAGTCTTCCAATATCTAAGGGGCTGCCACAAAGAAGAGGGAGTCACGCTATTCTCCAAAGCTCCTGAGGTTAGGACAAGAAGCAATGGGTGGAAACTAATCAAGGAGAGAAGCAACCTAGAACTAAGGAGAAATTTCCTGACAGAACAATTAATCAGTGGAACAACTTGCCTGCAGAAGTTGTGGATGCACCAACACTGGAAGTTTTTAAGAAGAGATTGGGCATCCATTTCTCTGAAATGGTATAGGGTTTCCCGCCTGAGCAGGGGGTTGGACTAAAAGACCTCTTAGGTTCCTTCCAACTCTGTGATTCTGCTGCGTACTGAACCCCAAACTATCCAATATCATTTTAACAAGCTAATATGTGGGACGAACCCAGCTAGTGAATTGGCATTATGTGCAGGATTTTTCTAAAGATAACTGAAGGACAGGCTGTTCGTTTCTTGTAACCCTCAAGCTCTTTATGACGAAATATGAAGACTTTGGCAAACTCTTTTAAATGCTGTATGAACTGGGATGGTAGAGAGTGTCTGGGATGGTTAAAAAGAATGGCAGGAAACAATTTAACTTCTGAAACATACAGACATTTTTTGAGTGTATCCACCATATCCACCCAATATACACTCAATATTTCAACTATACCTAATGACCAAAAGTTGTGTAGTTTGACATTAGCTTGGTTCAGGGATTTCCACAGAGCAGGTGTGTTAAAAATGCCAATACAACAGATCTGACTACATCCCTTTATATGTGGCTGTGATGTCAACACATATCCAAAGGGATAGGTTTCAGTTGAGTCATTGCGCCTGCTATCCTGACATTTTTGACCCCACCCTGAGGGGTCAAAATGCTGTTTTCATCAGGAAAAAACAGATGTGATCAATTATATTCAATCAACTGCAAGGGCAAGCTTGGTATAGTATTGGTAACAGGAAAGGAAATTGCTAGCAGTTTAGCCTAAAAGACCTAACCATGTAATATCCTCATTTTTGGAAACAAAGTTAACCTTACAGCAACAAATCACAATATTTGTACAGACTCTCTGTCCAAGATCAACCATACAAAGAAGCCAATTAAAATAATACAGACACATACGCAACCTGTGTTTGTGTGTGCCTGTTTGTTTGTTTGTTTTAGCTTGTTATCTCTTCCTCCTTCTCCAAGCTTTAAAATACACAACCATACCCTTTTTTGTCCTGACCTTTTTCTCAAAAGAACATTCCGTTATTATTTAGTCTCGTACAGCCACCTTTTATGCTGGCTCTAGGTCAAGTGTTGGAAGTCTGATTTAAACCCACGCTTTTCTCTTTCAGCCAAATCAATTGGATTGCGAGCCATGGGTTTTGAAGGATCTGTAAAATATCTGAAGTATCTGTAAAATTCAGGCTGCTCTGACAGTCAAATTTCAAATGGGTATTTTGAATGAGTGTTTTTGCTAGAGAATGCAAGAACTTGTTGAGATCAAATCGCCAGCACCTTGTAAGAATAAAATCAAAAGGAAATCAAAAGGAATTTGAAAGGATTCAATATGACACTGGGAATGTAATGGAAAACCAGAAATCTTTTAGAGCAGGGCTGTCAAACTTGATTTCATTGAGGGCCACATCACGGTTGTGTTTGACCTTGGGGTGGGGTGGGTGTGGCTAGGGTGGGCGTAGCCAGCTTGACGTCACTCGTGTCGGGAGTGCCTGTGGTGGCCCGAGCGTTTTTCCAGTGAAAACGGGCTCCCGAGCTCTGTTTCAGCTGCCTCCTGCAACCCTCTGCCATAGAAAACGGAGCTTGGGAGTGCCACCTCTGGCCCTTGTGAGCTCCGTTTTTGCTGGCAGAAGCACCGCGGGCCAGTCCTTCGCTGTTTCCAGGGTGGCCCCGCAGGCCATATCTAAGTATCCTGTGGGCCGGATCTGGCCTTCCAGGTCTTGAGTTTGACACCCCTGTTTTAGAGGGAAACTAACAGTAAGTTAGAAAACAGATTTTAACATAGGATTGGGCTAACTTTTACAATCAGAGAGTTGGAGAGCTGTATACAGACCTTGATCCCCTTTGCTACCCCTCTCAAGGTAGGGGCTGACATTTAGTGATACCATTTCCTGCCATTTTGAGATATGGTAAGATGCAGGGGTGGGTTCTAAATTTTTTTACTACCGGTTCTGTGGGCGTGGCTTATTTTGTGGGCGTGGCTTGATGGTCATGTGACAATTATTTAGGATTTAGCAGAGGTACTGGTCTACCAGGCTTTTAACTTCTTGCAGAGCTGTACCGGTCTACCCATTTATTTTTGCGGGCACTGGTCTACTCATGTATTTTTGCAGGCATTAGTCTACTCATTTGTTTTCTTTTAATGCTGATCAGCTGTAGGGTGGCCCTTTGAAGCCCGCGCAAGAGTTTAAACAGTTTTTTTCCCTCTAGTCATCAGCTGGGACTCAGGAGGCAGCAACAGATTGGGGTGGGACCAAATAAAAGGTAAGAATAATGCAGGGGGGCGGGAGGGCAGAACCGGTTCAGTGATGTCATATTGTCACTGCTACCGGCTCGGTGGAACCGGGCGGAACCGGGAGGAACCCACCACTGGTAAGATGAGGCTTGGCATAGCAAGAAGAGGCACCATTTCTTAATGTATCTCCTTCTGGGCAGAAAGTAAGGCAGGAGATATACATTTCACTACATTTCTTTATGACAGTAAGAAATTTTCCAGTCATATCTCAGGATTGGAAGGTTCATTAAATAGTGACAAGAATGAAGTTCATTGTTCTCCTCCTCCTCCTCCTTTACAAGTAAGTTAAAATACAAGTAAGGATTTCTCTCCCTGGATTCTATCCATTCTTGGAAGAACTAATCTTACTGAATTAAACTGGAGATGGTAGCTCAGGATTTAATCCAGTTCAGGTTTCAAGAATAATGGCTATGCAGGTAGTCCTCAACTTACAACAGTTCATTTAGTGACCGTAGTGAAGTTACAACAGCCCTGAAAACGTGTGACCATTTTTCACTCTTACGACCATTGCAGCATCCCCGTGTTCATATGATTTACATTCGGAAGTTTGAAAACTAGTTCATATTTATGACTGTTTCCGTATCCTGGGGTCACGTGATCCCCTTTTTGGCACCTTTTGGCAAGCAAAGTCAACGTTGAAGTCAGATTCACTTAACAATGGTGTTACTAATTTAACAGCTGCAGCAATTCACTTAACAAATGTAGTAAAAAAAAGTCATAAAATGGGGCAAAACTCACTTAACAAATTTCTCACTTTGCAACTTAAATTCTGGGCTCAATTGTGGTCATAAGTACCCGTACTTATACTTTTCTACATAGACAGGAGTTCTTCCCTCCCTCCCGCCCCCCCCCTCCCAATTCCAAATTTAGGACAAAAATAGTTCCAACCTCCTCGTTTTTCCTTCTCTGCATTGCTTGTATTGCTAGATTGACTGGGTGTTACACAAAAGAAAACTTTGTTGCGCAATATGCATTTAATGACTTAAAAGTCTCCCTTAATCTCCTGCTCCGTGTCAACGGCTTGTGGCTGTGTTAGAAGACGACAGATGGTATCACAAAAAAAGTAAACTTGTGCCAAGACAGTTTCTGCCTTATAAAAACATATCCTGCTCCGTTTTGACACTGACTCAGGCTAAAAAGCCGAGAAGAATAAACATTCGCTCATACCGAAAGGGAGGGAGGGGGGAAGCATACGCAGGAGTGTTGCAATTTCATGAATCAAAGAAAGTGTTTGATTTTTTCACTTCCTTGCACCATTTAGGCCCTGAAGGTGAATGACATTTCCAAACAGACTGTTCAGTGTCAGCTCTGAAAATAGATCCGGTACATCCATGAAAGAGACTGGCTCAGGGGTGAAATGCTCCCAGTTCGGACCGGATCACCCAATCCGGTAGCGATGGAGGCGGGTGGTTCGGAGAACCGGTAGCAAAAATCCCTGCCCCCCCCCATACCCAGCTGAGCTGAACAATCATCAGAGGCTTTTTTTTACTTTTAAAAGCATTTTTTTACAACCTCTTTGGCCAAAAAATGCTTTTAAAAGTAAAAAAAAAAAGCCTGTGATGATCGCGCGGCTCAGCTGGGATCTTCAAAGGCTTTTAAAAGAAAAAAAAACCCTTTTTTTTCTTTTAAATGCCTCTGACGAGCCAAGCTGAGTTGCCCGATTGGCATTTTTAAAAAACTCAGCTTGGATCATCAGAGGCATTTAAAAGAAAAAAAAAGGGTTTTTTTCTTTTAAATGCCTCTGATGATCCCAGCTGAGTTGCCTGATTGGCAGAGGCTTTTTAAAAAAGCCTCTGCCGATCAGGCAACTCAGCTGGGATCGTCAGAGCCTTTTGAAAGCATTTTTTTACAACTTCTTCGCCGAAGAGGTTGTAGAAAAAATGGTTTTAAAAGTAAAAAAAAAAATGGCCACGCCCACCCAGTCACATTACCACCACCACCCAAGCCGGTAGTAACAAATTTTAGATTTCACCACTGGGCTGACTGATCAATGTCCAAATTACCTCAGAGAGTTGGTTTTTAAGGAGAAAAGAGAGAACTATGTGCCTTGTCTGAAGCTTCTGGGAGAAAGGCAAGGATCGTGGTTTGAATTAATCCAGTTCTTCCTTTTCTTTCATTGGGAATAAAGAAATATTGGGAAGGAAAGGGAAGAAATTGCAGCGGACAAGGAAGGGAAGTGGTAGCCTGATAGAAGTGGCCTGATCAGGTTTCAAGTTTATTTTATTTATAAGTTTTATTTTACTTTTTAAAAGGCCCAGCATCTGCTCACTCAGGTTGCGCCAGGGGCCTCCTTTCTCCTTTCATTTTCTTTGGAAAAAAAGATCAAAGTGGTTTAGTCAATAGAGACAATATTATCGGAATATCTTTCTGAAAAAGGCGGAAATAGAGCCATTGGAATCTTACAGGATTTTTCAAAATCAAAATGGAAACCATTTGGAAAAGCATCAAATAAATCAGTGGGCCTATTGTAGTTTAGCTATCGGTTTGTGAAGGCATGTGGTGGGCCACCTTATTACTGAAAGTTAAGGAGATTGGAAGAACTGAAAAACTGTCAGTATAATAATACATTTACATGCGTATAAAGTAATATAAAACTAATAAATAAAATAAACATGGAACCTGGTCAGGATCATACTGGGATTGTTTCATGGGCCAGGTCAAAAAGCAAGCATTCCAGGAATGCTACTTTATTTAGAGTCACTGAGAATCAAGCAGTATACAAATTTAATGAATTATTTATTATTAGAGTAGGCTAGAATAATAGAATCTTAAAAAGCTGTTTGTGTTTCTCTGTATCCCATCTTGCACTAAACTACCATTTTATGACCCTATAATCCCTTAATTCGGAGTAGATTCGGGGCACCTGGATATAGCTGAGCAATTACTAGCTGGAATAAAAAATGTATTAGATAAATGCAGGCATAGAATAACAAATGCAGACAGAGGGCAATTATTCTTGTTCATATACGGAAGTTAGTCAACCATGGGAATTAAAGACAGTATTTCAGGACAAAGGGGGAAAAAGGCATCTTATGTAATAAATCCTTAAGATCCATTCATTATCATCAGTTATGGAAATGGTCATCAACTTAGGGGGGTTTTCAGAGGGGATTGCATTGCAGAGGATCAGAATAAATGGCCCTAGTCTTGAAGCTTGTAAACTTCTCCCTGAATCTCTGTATTTATGAGCTTTCCAAATGTACCTGGTTTCCACAGGGAGCAAATTAAGGCTTCCCTGATGAGCCACTTCTTATGAACCGGAAGCATACAACATTATTTAACTGGACCACTGGATTCTGCCACCAGCAATCCTATCGTGCCTCACACCTTCCAAAACAGGGTGGAGAAGTCCTGCTCTGTTGCTTGTGACAAGATCTGGAATCTACCCCAGCCAGGCAAGGCCCAGGTCAGGTGTGTGGTGCCAGCCAGGAAGAAAAATATCAGCTTTATTACCTGCTGTATTAATTCAAAGAGAATGGGAGGGGTACATGTGCACCTACACCCATAGCATGATACCATGCAGTGAATTCAGAGCAATATGCACTCTTCGCCTCTTAAAAAGAAGTTGATCACAGTGAGTTATTCTCCAGGTTTATGGCAACATCTACAGCATAATTTGGGGCCCTAGACTAGAACTGTATCCAGATCCAGAAGGCCTTGGATGTGGTCTCCAAAGGCCTCCAGAAAGATAACTGAATCTTTATGGGAGCAGGAAGTGGAAACAGTTAAATAAATAAGCTATATAATCATTATGAAATAAACTGACATAATGATTAAATCAGTTTTGAATCTGTTAAATCAGTTTTAAATCTGTTTAAATACTGAACAGATTGTTCAATTACATCGTTCTTAAATAAGTTACTGGAATGGAATCAATTTAGCTACCTTGTATGCTTAAAGGTGAAAGAAATGGAATGAAATCTGGATTATCCTTTAACATAGTAATTTTGGGACTGCCATCTCCAGATGCATCACTCTGTAGCAGTGATGGGTTGCCCCCGGTTCGGACCAGTTCGCAAGAACCAGTAGTAAAACCGGCAGGAGGCCCTGCCCATCGCCCCGGATGTCATCATCGGTGATCTGCACATGCGCAGAAGCTTCTGCGCATGCACGATCCCATTGCGAACCGGTAGTAAAGGTAAGTAGAACCTACCCCTGCTCTGTAGACAAAAATTGTCCATCCAGAAAACTTAACTCTGCATTGACTAAGGCAGTGCTTCTCAACCTAGGCAACTTTTAAGATGTGTAGACTTCAACTTCTAGAATTCCCCTGGCTAGGGAATTCTGGGAGTTGGAGTCCACACAACTTAAAGTTGCCATGGCTGAGAAACACTAGAATAAGGGAACGTGGAATGTAGAATCACTTCCCTTTTTTGCCTTAAGCCCCTGGGGATACCTTTCACAGAATATCCTTAAGTCACAGTAATAAGAAATGGAGCAGAAATGTCTCATTCTCCCTTTGCAACATCATCCTGTAGAGCTTGATAGAAAAAGTATACTTGTGGGATTTGCAACTGTGTGCACCAGGTGTGGTGATGGTTTATAAAGGGATTAGGAGAATTCTTTTATGGTGATCAAACAACGGTGCTAGTCATGGAGCTTCATTTTTGTAATCTGCCTGTGAAATTCTTATCTGGCTGACCTTCACCCAACAGAGAATGACCCATATGTATATGCATGTGTTGAAATGTCAAGACAGCAACTGTAACCACACAATCACAATCCCATCCTTGTTTCTTATATGTGGTATGTGCAATGCTGTCTATATAAAAATGTGGCAGGGTGTCGATCACATAGTTGTGGCCACCATCTCGATCGCTTTGAAGACAACTCCCCAAGATTGCCTATGTTGATGCAAATAGTTAGGCTGCTTTGATTTACAAATCCATCTGTTTTTTAGAAAGCAGAATGAAGATGCCTGTCACTCAATAAACTGGTTTTCAAAATAGGCATCATTCAACACACTTTGTCTTAAAACATCTGCTTTTACTATATAGATTGGATACATTTTTGTAGACCAAACTAAGCACTACCTAGTAAAAACACAAACTCTAGAATTCTCAAATAGAAAAGTTCTGTCAACCTTGGCCAATAAAGAATTCTATTCTACTGGAATATCCCCACCCACCCACAAAATGTATATAGGATATGGGCCTCTTCGTGCCCCCACATTTTGGCACTCCCATCCCTTGGAAGGACACTTAGTCTTCTCCTCACTGCTACCCCATAAAGCAATGAAAACAACTTTATTCCATTGTCTCGGTGTGTGTCTATTTTGGTGTTTTTAATAAGCTTTTGAATCCTTATGACTATGTGGACAAGTCCCTGTAGTTTTCTTAGTAAGGTGTTTGGAAGTGATTTGCAATTGCTGGCTTTCTAGGCCTGAGACAAAGACACTGCCACAAGGTCACACAACTAGTTTCATGCCCATGGCAGGACTAAAATTCGAAATGCCCCAGTTAATTAGCGATTAAGTAAGGCTTGATGCCTTTACCATTATACCGAACTGGCTCCTTAGTAGTGTCTTTAGTCTTAACTAATTGTTCTGTAAAGGTAAAGGTTCCCCTCACACATATGTGCTATTCCCGACTCTAGGGGGCTCATCTCCGTTTCAAAGCTGAAGAGCCAGCGCTGTCCGAAGACGTCTCTGTGGTCATGTGGCCGGGCATGACTCAACGCCAAAAGCACACAGAATGCTGTTATCTTCCCACCAAAGGTGGTCCCTATTTTTCTACTTGCATTTTTTATGTGCTTTTGAACTGCTAGGTTGGCAGAAGCTGGGACAAGTAATGGGAGCTCACCCCGTTACACAGCATTAGGGATTTGAACCGCTGAACTGCCAATCTTTCGATTTATTTTTATTTTTATTTTATATTGGATTTCTATACCGCCCTTCTCCCTGAGGACTCAGGGCGGTGTACAGCCAGATTAAAAAACATGCAGAACAAATATTAAAAACAATTAAAAGATATATAAATTTGGCCCAATTAAAACTCATTACCAATTAAAAACGTTTAAAACATTTAAAAAACAGTTAAAAATTTCATCTTAAGCCAGCCCGGCTTGTTTAAATAAATGGGTTTTAAGGGCGCGACGGAAGGCACTGAGGTCTTGGATTCTCCGTATCTCTGGGGGGAGCTGATTCCAGAGGGTAGGTGCCCCCACAGAGAAGGCTCTCCCCCTGGGGGTCACCAGCCTGCATTGTCTGGCTGATGGCACCCCGAGGAGGCCCTCTCTGTGGGAGCGCACGGGTCGATGGGAGGTCGTTGGTAGCAGCAGGCGGTCTCGAAGATAGCTAGGCCCTATGCCATGGAGCGCTTTAAAGGTGATAACCAACACCTTGAAGCGCACCCGGAAGACAACTGGGAGCCAGTGCAGCTCGCGCAGGAGCGGTGTTACATGGGAGCGCCATGCTGCTCCCGTCACTACCCGCGCTGCTGCGTTCTGGACCAGCTGGAGCCTCCGGGTGCTCCTCAAGGGGAGCCCCATGTAGAGAGCGTTGCAATAGTCAAGGCGAGAGGTGACGAGGGCGTGAGTGACTGTGCACAGGGAATCCCGATCAAGAAAGGGCCGCAACTGGCGGATCAGGCGAACCTGACAAAAGGTCCCCCTGGTTACAGCCGTCAGGTGTTCCTCCAAGGACAGCTGCATATCCAGGAGGACTCCCAGATTGCGAGCCCTCTCTGTGGGGGCCAATGACTCGCCCCCAATAGTCAGTGATGGAGTCAACTGACTATATCGGGATGCCGGGAGCCACAGCCACTCAGTCTTGGAAGGGTTGAGCTTGAGCCTGTTCCTCCCCATCCAGATCCGTACAGCCTCCAGGCACTGGGACATCACTTCAAGGGCATCATTGGGGTGGCCTGGGGTGGAGATGTACAGCTGGGTGTCATCAGCGTACTGGTGGTATCTCACCCCAAAGCCACGGATGATCTCACCCAGCGGCTTCACATAAATGTTGAACAGGAGAGGCGAGAGGACCGATCCCTGCGGCACTCCACAAATGAGAGGCCTCGAGGTCGACCTCTGCCCCCCTGCCAACACAAACTGCGACCGGTCGGAGAGAAAGGAGGAGAACCACCGCAACACGGTGCCTCCCACCCCCAACTCTTCCAGCCGGTGCAGCATGATACCATGGTCGATGGTATCAAAAGCCGCTGAGAGGTCTAACAGGACCAGAACAGAGGAACAACCCCTGTCCCGAGCCCTCCAGAGATCATCAACCAACGCGACCAATGCCGTTTCTGTGCTGTGCCCAGACCTGAAACCCGACTGGAACGGATCTAGATAAGATGTTTCCTCCAGGAATTGCGGAAACTGTCGTGCGACCACACTCTCAACAACCTTCGCCATAAAGCGAAGGTTGGAGACAGGACGATAGTTGGCCAATATTGCCGGATCCAGGGACGGCTTCTTGAGGAGAGGCCTCACCACCGCCTCTTTCAAGGCGGTGGGGAAGTAACCCTCACTCAACGAAGCGTTGATAACACCCTGAAGCCAGCCTCGTGTAACCTCGATTGACAAGTTCAGTGTCTTAGTCACTGAGCCACCGCGTCCCCTATTGTTCTGAGCATCCATCAAATGTGGCTTTGATCTGCTTTGAATTTTTACTTTGAATGTTGTTAAATGAGAAATTTGTTAAGTGAGTTTTGTCCCATTTTACGACTTTTCTTGCCACATTTGCTAAGTGAATCACTGAAGTTGTTAAATTAGTAACACGATTATTAAGTGAATCTGGTTTTCCCATTGTCTTTGCTTGTCAGAAGTTGCAAAAGATGATCACATGACCTCAGGACACTGTCATAATTATGAACCAGTTGTTCAAGCATCCAAAGGTAAATGACGTGACCGTGGGGATGCTGACACAATCATAAGTGTGAAAAATGGTAATAAGCCACTTTTTTCAATCAGAATAGAGCTGGAAGGGATCTTGGAGTGCCACTTCTTCTAGTCCCACCCCCTGCTCAAGCAGGAAACCCTATACCATTTCAGACAAGTGACTGTCCAATCTCTTCTTAAAAACCTCCAGTGATGAAGCATCCACAACGTCTGAAGGCAAGCTATTCCACTGGTTAATTCTCCTAACTAAACTGTTAGGAAGTTTCTCCTTAATGCCAGGTTGCTTCTCTCCTTGATCAGTTTCCATCCATTGTTTCTTGTCCTCCCTTCTAGTGCTTTTTTTTTTTTTTTTGCTTTAATTTATATGCTGCCCTTCTCCGGAGACTCAGGGTGGCTTACAATAGCCTTCATACTTTTGTATATTTATACAAAGTCAGCTTATTGCCCGCACAGTCTGGGTCCTCATTTTACCTATCTTTGAAAGGATGGAAGGCTGAGTCAACCTTGAGCCTGGTGGGATTTGAATTTGCAGTAATTGCAAGCAGCAGATGTTAATAACAGTGCATTAGTCCACTGTGCTACCAAGGCTTTGGAAAATAGATTGATCCCCTTCTCTTTGTGGCAACCTCTCAAATGCTGGAATACTGCTATCATGTACCCCCTAGTCCTTCTTTTCTGTAGACTAGCCAAACCCAAATCCTGCAACTTTGTTTTTCATATGTTTTTGTCTTCAGGCCTTTAATCGTCTTAGTTGCTCTTCTTTGCACTTTTTCGGTGCCATTGTAACTTCAAATTGTCATCAAATGAACTGTTGTAATTCAAACTACCTGTACCAGGGAGATGACTCACTATGGAAGTACAGTATGAGTTACTTTCATGTGTGACGAGGGGCTATACAAATATGATAGATACATAAATAATCAGTCCTTTTTCCTTCATCCTAATTTCCCTCACCACTTCATATCTCTCCATATGTACTGGTTGTAATGTGTAAATTCTCTTTTTTAAATTAGATTTTAGATTTAGATTTTAGATTTTAGATTAGCAAACAAGAAAAATGAAAAAGCCTTATATTTCCAAAAACAGTAAATCTGAATTTTGAATTGTCAATGCTTTCTATTTAAAAAGGGAAAACAGTTTGCAATATCTTGATCACCAATTTGCAACCACCACACATATAGTATAAAAGTTTCTAGATATTAACCGTCGGTATTAACTCCAATAAACCAACCTGAGAGACCTTTGATTTGGTTTTGCATTTTGCAATATATCCATTCCTAAATACAACAAAATTGTAGTTTAAAAAAATAAAGCACAAGGTATTGCAGAGAGGTATAGGCCAGCATGCTATTTGCACTTTCTGGCAAATCCAACTCCTGCAACATCTGCAAAAATAAATAAATTAATTAATTAAATTGCACTTACCCAAGAGACAAAAAATGACCAAGAAAATGCCCATTTCCTGGAAACTGCCCGTTGTAAAACAGATAACAAAATCAAAGTTCTGCTTCTTCTTTTCTCGCATCCAAACTGTAATGTTTGTTCTGACTCTCCTCTAACTTTCTAGAAAGGATCGTTGTAAATCCTACATCAAGTATCATGTCTATATTGCCATTTCTTGCTGGGTTGGTCTAATTTTTGTAGTAGGACAGTGAAAAGAGGACACACCTCTCTCTGTCATTACACAAGCACCTTAGAACTCTTCATTTCACGCCCTTGATAAGAGGAACTTTAAGAAAAATATCTTTTGGAAAGGTCATCACAGCATAAAAGGCTATGATAAACTAATATGAACAATCAATTCAACACCCACTGCAAGAGAACTCTCTCCCATGAAACTACTGGCCAAATGCAGGTTGTTCCCAACCTATGACCACAATTGAGCCCCAAATTTATGTTGCTAATAAGTGAGAAATTTGTTAAGTGGGTTTTGCCCCATTTTACGACTTTTATTGCCACATTTGTTAAGTGAATCACTGCGGTAGTTCGGTTAGTAACACGGTTGTTAAGTGAATCTGGTTTCCCCATTGACTTTGCTTGTCAGAAGGTCACAAAAGGGGATCACCTGACCCCGGGACACTACAACCGTCATAAACGCGAGTCAGTTGTCAAGCATCCGAATGTAAATCATGTGACCGTGGGAATGCTGCAACGGTCATATGTGTGAAAATTGGTCATAAGTCACTTTTTTCAGTGCCGTTGTAACTTCGAATGGTCACTAAAGGAACTGCTGTAAGTCGAGGACTACCTGTGCTTAAGTTTCAATGGGAACAGCTCTCTGCAATCATGTTTTGTCTAATTTCTACAAAGCTTTTTAGATCTGGGTAGGATGGAATGCCTTTATGCCTCCATCTGTAGAAACACCAAGTTCAAGAGCAGTCTGTCTTTGAAAAAAAATAGGAGAAGCAGTTGCCTTGAAGACAAAAGTTATGTTTTTGCAACTGCCTCCTGAATTATCATATGAATTGGCATTCTCCATTAATGATAAGTGTACCACTTTATTATGGAACTTTATTATTTCTTATTAGTTATTAAATTTATGTGCTACCCATTTCCCAGGGGTGAAATCCAGCAGGTTCTGACAGGTTCTAGAGAACCGGTAGCGGAAATTTTGAGCAGTTTGGAAAACTGGTAGCGGAAATTTTGAGTAGTTCGGAGAACCAGCAAATACCACCTCTGGCTGGCCCCAGAGTGGGGTGGGTATAGAGATTTTGCAATATCCTTCCCCTGGAGTGGGGTGGCCCCGTTGTGAACCGGTAGTAAAGGTAAGTAGAATCCACCCCTGATTCTAACCCCTGCTCTAACCATGGCTCTATCAAGAAACTCTGGAAGTAATTTTGAAGTAGTCTATGTGAAATGCAGGGTAAGTTGGCAAAGGTTTGTTTTTAATTCTTCTCTTGATTTATAAATATAACAGAAACCCTATAAGTATGTGGCTATTTTTTTTCTAGTATAGTGAGACCCATATCTTTTTAAAGCGATTGGTGAAATTGATTCAAAATGATTAAGGTTGACCAAATCTTGCAAATTATCCAGATGATCCCTAAATTGCAAGAAAGGTTAACTAGAAGAGCTCTGAGGAGAAGAGTATTTGGATTTTTGCAGCCCTGATCTGATAGTTGTAGAATCTGATATAAATGATGTTTACTAATATTACTTACGGAACCAAAAATGAAGCAACAAGATAAACTGACTTTCTGGACCATGTAAGAGTAAAAGTGAAGTAAAGTAAAAACTAAATATACACAGTGAAGCATCCGTAGTATCAAGACAATAGTAGTAGTGAAGGAAATTTCATTAGAGCGATATTCCAAATCTAAGCAAGCCCTTTCTCCAAATTAGCGAGGGAGGGAGGGAGGGAGGGAGGGAGGGAGGGAGGAAGGAAGGAAGGAAGGAAGGAAGGAAGGAAGGAAGGATTTCTCCTGAGGGTGACTTTGATTTTATAATAGATTTCTCCCTCATAATCTCAGGATTTACAGTGAAATCAGCTTGCAGATTAAAACTTTACAAAATAAAATGCTTTATCATTTACTTAAAAGCTTATTGGCTATCGAAACTTCTTGGGATAAAGTTTGTGCTGAGATAGCCGAGAAAAAAAAAAGATTCATGAAGCATACCACCAACCATGATCAATAACTGAAATTACAGTTGTTCTTATCCTCGATATAGTAGGCAATGTCTTGCTAAATTTGAATCTGCCTGTCCAGTCTGTACGTCAGAGGAAGGCCTGTTGAACACTCCCCCCCCGGACTCTCAATATGGGGTGTGGGGTCCAAACAAGCTTCTTGGAGGTAGCACCCAATGTATAGAATAATCTTACCACCATGAGTAGGTGTGGCTTGTCCCTTTTTTGTTTTATGCAAGCTAGTAAATTCATTCCATTCCAATGAGCCTTGCACCATCCCTGATTGTGAGTATCTATTTTCTTGTATTAACACTGGTGTTGTTTTTGTGTTGCTATAGTCTCTTTTGCCTCCAGAAACTGTTGGAATTGAGGCTCGATACAAATCCTGCTAACTAAATAAGAGTAATGCATTGTGAGGAGTGGGTGATAGAATTAAGTTATGTCTAGTGTGGAAAAGAGAAAATGGAAGATGTGTGCTTGTAATCGTCAAACAATGCTCCAAATTGTGGTTGCGCTATTTGTTTATATGCCCTTAACTTTGAAGATATCTAAGAACATTAAGAACAATAATTTTTTATTTCTTTGGTTTATCTTATCCTAATTTAATTTCATCGCTTAATATCCCATCAGCATTTAATTTTTTACTAAATTCAGAAGGTTTGCTCACCTCTTTGTGACTTTGGATTTGGTTAAAGCAGGGATGTCAAACTCAAGGCCTGGGCCCCGGATCTGGCCTGCGGGGTTGCCCTGGAAACAGTGAAGGACCGGCCCGCGGTGCCTCTGCCAGCGAAAATGGAGCTATGGAGGACCCTCCTGAGCTCCATTTTCCCTGGCAGGGTGTTGCAGGAAACCATCATAGCCAAAAATGGAGGATGCGAGCGCCACAGGTGACCCTCCCAAGCTCTGTTTTCGCTGACAGAGGGTTGCAGGAGGCCATTGCAGCAAAAAATGGATCTTGGGAGTCCTTTTTCACTGGCAGAGTGCCCGGGCATCCCAACACAAGTGACGTTGAGCTGGCAACATCCACCCTGACCATGCCTACCCCAGCCCCCCGAGGTCAAACACAACTCTGATGCGGCCCTCAATGAAATCAGGTTTCATTTAACACCCCTGGGTTAAAGCAACTGTTAATACTGCTTGAATGACAATAAAGTTGAGTGTGTGGCAAATTCATTCTTCTCTAAGCTTAAGCTGAAACTTATCTCCTATGATCGCACACATCCCTCTGCTGGATCTAACTGAGAACTGCCACCTACAACCAGTGTGGTGAATTAGTCAACAACCTGAAATCTGAATTCTCTGCACGCAACAAATGGGAATTTCCTAATAGTTCAACTATCATTACAGTTCTAGTCATCAATCTTTCAAATACCAAATCTAAGTGTTCCTGTGCCAATCACTGACAGCCAAACAATAGAGCCATGGCTTATATGTGGTATGCACGATAAAAATAAATATATTTGTAGAATTAAAGAGGAAAGAAGAACATTACTCCTGAATGTTAAAACCAGCCAAGTATCATGTGAACAAAAGAAGAGGAAACTAACAATATTGGCTGGTTATTTTTAGTCTCCCTGCTTCTTGACCAAGCCTGCTGCCTCAAAAGAATCTTATCATGTATTTACCAGATCACAGGAGCAAAGAAACAGAATCTTGTGTTCAAGTGACACTTGAGACATTTTTGGAAATCCTTTAAAAGGTATTTTAATAAAATTTTCACTAAATGTATCTGAGTTCATTTTATGACACTTCTAGACTATCCCACTCCCATCGGATTTGTGGGTCAGACAATATCCTGTATTGTTTAGGGTTCATTTGTGGCTTGTCCTCCTCTCTTTTTTTAACCGTATTGGAAGATTAGCAAACAAAAAAAATGAACAAGCTAATAAGGTATGCAAATCAGCCCTACTCTGCTTTGATTCAACCATTTTGGCATAGGACCCGGGTACCTTCGAGACCGACTTCTGCCACCAATAGCCTCCCACCGGCCAGTCCGCTCCCACAGAGAGGGTCTCCTCAGGGTGCCATCGGCCAAGTTATGTTGGCTGGCAACACCCAGGGAGAGGGCCTTCTCTGTGGGAGCCCCTGCCCTGTGGAATGAACTGCCCCCGGAAAATGCGTAAGATCTCCAATCTCCGTGTATTTCGCTGTGCCCTCAAGATCCTGCTGTTCCGCCAGCCGGGCTATCAATGTAATGATTTTAAATTGGGTGTTTTAAATTTTTGGGGTTTTAAATCTGAGCCGAAATTATTTAATAATTTTAATTATTTTTAATGGATGTCTGTCTTTGTGCTTTTAATAGGCTATACACCGCCCTGAGTCCTTCGGGAGAAGGGCGGTATAGAAATATAATAATAATAATAATAATAATAATAATAATAATAATAATAATAATAATAATAATAATAATAATAATAATGTTTATTACTGAAAAGTATTTGCACAATTGGCAAGATCAGTTCAGACTATTAAACCGGACATGTGCTGAAACCTTCAAATTATCCAAATCGATTCAAACGATTCAATTCTATTTCACAACTGGATTTGGAAATTCAATTAAGAGGTTCAGCTGAATTATCAAACTAAAATTCCAAATTGAAACTTTTGTGCAACTTTGAGAAGCATACGGTATCCACTTTTCCCCTGAACAGTTGTCCAATCCCATCTTTCAAACTTTGATTAAATATCTTGCTACTCCTTATTTCTGGCAAGATTGCAGTACAACCCTTTCATTTCCACATCTTGTTCAGAAGTTGTCAATCTGTTATTGGTCTGTAAACCATGTTTAATTTCATCTCAAGTGGGGAGAGTGTTAGTCCTGCAAGGTAGATTAGACTAACAAAGCAATGTTACTAAGGTCAGTATGTATGTCTGTGACATTTATATGCTTATAGTAAGAGCTATAATAACAGAATATATTGAGCTATGGTAACAAAATCTTGCATGTCTGGATGTGCTTTCCCCTCCCTCCTTTTATCTCCATGTGAATTAGGGAGAAACAAAAAACCCAACACAGTCTTAGGCTGCATTAACAAAGGGATAGAATCAAGGTCATGTGAAGTATTAGTACTGCTTTATAAAGCCTTGGTAAGACCACACTTCGAATACCGCATTCAGTGTTGGTCACCACAATATAAAAATGATGTTGGGACTTTGGAAACAGTGCAGAGAAGAGCAACAAAGATGATTAGGGGCCTGGAGGCTAAAACATATGAACAGTTGCAGAAATTGGGTATGTTTAGTCTAGTGAAAAGAAGGACGTGTGTGTGGGGGGGGTGACATGATAGCAGTGTTTCAATATCTAAGGGGCTACCACAAAGAAGAGGGGAGGGGGTCAACCTATTTTCCAAAGCACTAGAAGGCAAGGAAAGAAACAATGGATGGAAACTAAACAAGGAGGGAAGCAACCTAGAACTAAGGAGAAATTTCCTAACAGTGAGAACAATTAACCAATGGAATAGTTTGTTTTCAGAAGTTATGGGTGCTCCATCACTGGAGGTTTTTAAGAAAAGACTGGACAGCCATTTGTCTGAAATGCTTGAGCAGGGGATTGGGACAGAAGATCTCCAAGATCTCCCTTCCATCTTGTTATACTGCTATTCTGTTTTCTCATATTACTTTCTTAGCCCAGGGCCAAGCTCCTCTTATCTGACCATTGCCTTGGTATAGCTCTTTCTACTGTCCTTCAAGGCCATGTCTTCTACCCTCTGCAGAAATAAAGAGAGCAAGAGAAAAAAAAATAGGCAGGACAGGTCAAAATCGATAGAAGGGGGAAAAAAAGAAGAAGAAGAGATAACTCTTCTGGGAGAAACTGATTTAGAGAAATCAACAGATTGAACAGATTGTGTTCAGTAGCATGTCTTAGTTTTAGATTGTAAATACCAGAACCACTAGATGGCAGTACTTTAAAGAGAAACAGACATTTTTGCTGCCATCCATCCAGAGGTCATTCCAATCACTACAGCCTATACTTGATAGCCAACTAACCACAAAATATTGTTCATTATATGCCCCAAAATGGAAATGGTCCAACCACAAACAGAATTAACCAACAAAAACTAGTAACAGTAAAAATTACATCACATCAATAAAGGCAGTATAAAGCTAAAGTAAAGGTTCCCTTTGCACATATGTGCTAGTCATTCCCGACTCTAGGGGGCGGTGCTCATCTCCATTTCAAAGCTGAAGAGCCAGCACTGTCCGAAGACATCTCTCTCCGTGATCATGTGGCCGGCATGACTAAACGCAAAAGGCGCACGGAACGCTGTTACCTTGCCACCAAAGGTGGCCCCTATTTTTCTACTTGCATTTTTTACGTGCTTTCGAACTGCTAGGTTGGCAGAAGCTGGGACAGGTAACGGGAGCTCACCCCGTTACACGGCACTAGGGATTCGAACCGCTGAACTGCTGACCTTTCGATCGACAAGCTCAGCATCTTAGCCACTGAGCCACCGCATCCCCTAAAAGCAGCATACAACATGATATATTTACAGTCACTATAAAAATAGCATGATACCATAAAGAGTTGATCAGATGGTCTCAAAAATCAAATAAATAATTAAATAAACACCTAAAATCCTGCAGTTAAAGCTGACAATTAACTTGACTAATAAGATTTACAATGCTGTATCCCTGCCTTTTAGCTTTACTGTCTTTCTCAATAACCATTTGCAATGCTTTTACCAATTTGTCTGTTTAATTAAATCAGTAAGTTTTCAAATGCATGCAAAAATGTCTAGAGTTAAAGTACGAGAAGGGAACAGAATGATCTAATTGGGGACCAAGGTACTGAAATGAATGTAAACAAGACAGACATTTGAAATAAGTCTCTGTCCTGGTCCTGTTCTGTAAATTGGATCATACCAAGACAGGACAGGAGAAATTAACAGAAATGGCTAACCTATGGTCCTTAAATGCAATAATATTAAGACTTTCCCTCCCCCTATGCCTGAAGAGAAAAGTTTTCGATCCGCGTGTGCTACCTGTTCTAATGTATGCTGGTGAAACATGGACACTAACCTCACAATCGATAAAAAAGCTATGAATGGGGCAAGGAACCATGGAAAGATACATGCTCAGTATCACAAGACAAGATAGAAAGACTTGCACACGGATTAGAGAAAAAACGAAAATACACAAGGCCACCAAGAGAATAAAAGAATGAAAATGGAAATGGGCTGGTCACATAGCAAGAAGAACTGATGGCAGGTGGACCAAGGCAGTCATAGAATGGATCCCACTTGATAAAAAGCATCCACAAAAGAGCTAGAACCAGATGGATTGATGACATCAGCAAGTATTGCAGGGCCAAATGGCAAAAGAAAGCTCAAGGCCGTATTGGTAGGGAACACACAGAAGAGGCCTCCATCCGACAATAGATAGACTACAGCTAGAATGAATATTAAGAATTTACTTTGGGCTCTGACTCCCACAGATGAAATGTAACCAAGTAGATCAGGGGTCAAATCTAAAATTTGTTACTACCGGTTCTGTGGGCATGGCTTACTGGAGGGGTAATGTGACTGGGTGGGCACGGCCAACTTTTTTTTTTTTTTACTTTTAAAAGCATTTTTTTCTATAACCTCTTCGTTCAAAGAGTTTGCAGAAAAAATACTTTTAAAAGCCTCTGACGATCAGGCAACTCATCTGGGATCGTCAGAGGCTTTTAAAGGCTTTGTTTTTTCTACAGCCTCTTCGGCCGAAGAGGTTGCAGAAAAAAATGCTTTTAGAAGCCTCTGACGATTAGGCAACTCAACTGGGATCGTCAGAGGCTTTTAAAGGCATTTTTTTTTCCTACAACCTCTTCGGCCTAAGAAGTTGTAGAAAAAATGCTTTTAAAAGCCTCTGATGATCCCAACTGAGCCGCGCGATCATCAGTTGTTTTTTTTTTACTTTTAAAAGCATTTTTTCGGCTGAAGAGGTTGTAGAAAAAATGCTTTTAAAAGTAAAAAAAATAGCCTCTGATGATCACGCGGCTCAGCTGGGCATGGGGGGAGGGCGCAGGGATTTTTGCTACCGGTTCTCTGAACCACCCGCCGCCATTGCTACCGGATCGGGTGATCCGGTCCGAACCAGGAGCACTTCACCCCTCAAGTAGATACAATTATTTGGGGCGGGGGGAAATCACAAAATCAAAGCAGACTTATCTTCTTAACCTATTTTTGCACTACATTACAGGGTCCTCAAATGCTATACAAATGGGTGGCTCACCCTGGAATGTGGTGCTGATAAATTTCATATCTCTTCCTCAATTTTAGCTCAGCCTTCTACTAGCAAGCAATAACATGTATATAAAAATACAGATCATTCTCATTTGGTAACCACAGTTTGGACCAATCCTTATGCGAAGCAGTTGCTGAAACCATGAATACATTTACAATCTTACTTCAGTTTCCCTTTGCTTACAGACCTGCGAAGATTGCAAATGCAAGGACTGGTAGTAAAGTTAGTTTTTCATCACCATTGTTAACTTTGAATCCTCACTACCTGTATTTAACATTGGTTATTTTAAACCATTTGCAATTGACTTAATTCCATACATATAAAAATCAGGTAACTTACCAAGCATATTGGTAGTTTCCATTGTGTGAAAAGAGACCAGGGATGGCATTGATGATTGAGAGGCTGTCTTTCGGTGCTCTGCTCCTTCTTGACCAACTGTGACAGAATGTATTATATCGCCTAATAAAAGAGTAAAAAACTTAAGATAACTATTACAAACATTCCTATACTTGAAATTATCAAATATACTCATCCCCCCTTTTTAAAGAATAATTTTGGGCTTTTTAATAGTGCAGAAGTCCAAACAAAGGATAGCCTTAAAGCAACCCAGACTTTTACAACCAATATAAATATAAAATATGGGGAAATAACATCCAACTATTTTTAATTATTAAAATTAAAAATAATTAAGATCAGAACAAAAGTATCTATTGGCATGAGCACAATGATATAAAATAACAATGCCATCATTTTATGCTACATTTACAAACTCAGGATAACGAAATTGAAATTTTGCCAAAACATAAAGTGCAAAGAAAAGACAGCAAAGGAGGTCTCAAAACAGTTTTGCTTATGAGGACGACATGAATATCACCTATGGGGGAAAAAACTAGAATCAAGGGAACTACAATGAAAATAAAATGGTAGAATAAAGTATTACCTCCTCCAATAGAAGAAGATGGAGACACTATTGATTCATGAGATTTAATGGTCATTTTACTACTTCCACTCTCAGTAAATGATGAGACATGATCAGTAACAGAAATAATGTTCACTGTGCCAAACATTGCTGAAGAGCCAGAATGAATGAGTGGAGTTGTTCCTCGGGCAGAGATCAACTCTGGTTTACTCACTGAAGAGCCAGAATAAAAATGTACACTTGTGCCCTCCTCGGTAGGGGCAAGCGAAGAGTGGTCAGTAGAAGAGACAGAAGCTGGCCTGGGAAGGGTGGTTCCTCGAGCAGAGCTCAGCTCCGGTTTGGTCGTGGAAGAGCCAGAATGCGGGCGTGGGGTTGTGCTCTCATGCAGTGAGGTTGCCTCCGACTGCATGGCAGAAGATTGGGCGAGGGAGGGAGCGGTTGGACGCTGGACGGAGGTTCGCTCAGTCATGCCAACAGCAGCCGTCGTGGTGACAATCGAAGCCACCGACTCTCCAGAGGACCTGGTTTCCGGCACTGCAGTGCTTGAGCGTGCAGAAAGCAGGGAAGACGTGGTGCCTCCTTCGGCTGGGGTGGATTCTGCCCGAGGAGAAGAACTCGTGCTGTGGGATGCAATGGTGGTCTCCGGAGGGGTGGATGGCGGCGAGGTCCGAGCCCGAGAGGGTACAGTCTGCATGGAAAGCGACGTGGCCAGGGGAGACTCAGGTGCTGGAGAGGGTGTTCCGGTCGCTCCTGCTGAAGTCAGCTCAGCCTTAGTGGAAGAACCCTTGCTGATGGTTGGCGTGCTTTGACTTTCAAGAGACGTCGCACCGGTCTCCAGCGTGGAAGGCGGCCTCATCGACGTGGAACCGGTCACCTCCGGAGCCGAGGTTGTCAACTGCGCAGCCGTAGGAGGTGTTGCCGAAGAGAGTGGAGGGCTGCTGAACTCAGCCGCAGTTCCTTCCACCTTAGCTGAAGTACTGGCGGCCTGGACGGCAACGGTGGTCTCCTCGGTAGGGGCAAGCGAAGAGTGGTCAGTAGAAGAGACAGAAGCTGGCCTGGGAAGGGTGGTTCCTCGAGCAGAGCTCAGCTCCGGTTTGGTCATGGAAGAGCCAGAATGCGGGCGTGGGGTTGTGCTCTCATGCAGTGAGGTTGCCTCCGACTGCATGGCAGAAGATTGGGCGAGGGAGGGAGCGGTTGGACGCTGGACGGAGGTTCGCTCAGTCGTGCCAACAGCAGCCGTCGTGGTGACAATCGAAGCCACCGACTCTCCAGAGGACCTGGTTTCCGGCACTGCAGTGCTTGAGCGTGCAGAAAGCAGGGAAGACGTGGTGCCTCCTTCGGCTGGGGTGGATTCTGCCCGAGGAGAAGAACTCGTGCTGTGGGATGCAATGGTGGTCTCCGGAGGGGTGGATGGCGGCGAGGTCCGAGCCCGAGAGGGTACAGTCTGCATGGAAAGCGACGTGGCCAGGGGAGACTCAGGTGCTGGAGAGGGTGTTCCGGTCGCTCCTGCTGAAGTCAGCTCAGCCTTAGTGGAAGAACCCTTGCTGATGGTTGGCGTGCTTTGACTTTCAAGAGACGTCGCACCGGTCTCCAGCGTGGAAGGCGGCCTCATCGACGTGGAACCGGTCACCTCCGGAGCCGAGGTTGTCAACTGCGCAGCCGTAGGAGGTGTTGCCGAAGAGAGTGGAGGGCTGCTGAACTCAGCCGCAGTTCCTTCCACCTTAGCTGAAGTACTGGCGGCCTGGACGGCAACGGTGGTCTCCTCGGTAGGGGCAAGCGAAGAGTGGTCAGTAGAAGAGACAGAAGCTGGCCTGGGAAGGGTGGTTCCTCGAGCAGAGCTCAGCTCCGGTTTGGTCGTGGAAGAGCCAGAATGCGGGCGTGGGGTTGTGCTCTCATGCAGTGAGGTTGCCTCCGACTGCATGGCAGAAGATTGGGCGAGGGAGGGAGCGGTTGGACGCTGGACGGAGGTTCGCTCAGTCGTGCCAACAGCAGCCGTCGTGGTGACAATCGAAGCCACCGACTCTCCAGAGGACCTGGTTTCCGGCACTGCAGTGCTTGAGCGTGCAGAAAGCAGGGAAGACGTGGTGCCTCCTTCGGCTGGGGTGGATTCTGCCCGAGGAGAAGAACTCGTGCTGTGGGATGCAATGGTGGTCTCCGGAGGGGTGGATGGCGGCGAGGTCCGAGCCCGAGAGGGTACAGTCTGCATGGAAAGCGACGTGGCCAGGGGAGACTCAGGTGCTGGAGAGGGTGTTCCGGTCGCTCCTGCTGAAGTCAGCTCAGCCTTAGTGGAAGAACCCTTGCTGATGGTTGGCGTGCTTTGACTTTCAAGAGACGTCGCACCGGTCTCCAGCGTGGAAGGCAGCCTCATCGACGTGGAACCGGTCACCTCCGGAGCCGAGGTTGTCAACTGCGCAGCCGTAGGAGGTGTTGCCGAAGAGAGTGGAGGGCTGCTGAACTCAGCCGCAGTTCCTTCCACCTTAGCTGAAGTACTGGCGGCCTGGACGGCAACGGTGGTCTCCTCGGTAGGGGCAAGCGAAGAGTGGTCAGTAGAAGAGACAGAAGCTGGCCTGGGAAGGGTGGTTCCTCGAGCAGAGCTCAGCTCCGGTTTGGTCGTGGAAGAGCCAGAATGCGGGCGTGGGGTTGTGCTCTCATGCAGTGAGGTTGCCTCCGACTGCATGGCAGAAGATTGGGCGAGGGAGGGAGCGGTTGGACGCTGGACGGAGGTTCGCTCAGTCGTGCCAACAGCAGCCGTCGTGGTGACAATCGAAGCCACCGACTCTCCAGAGGACCTGGTTTCCGGCACTGCAGTGCTTGAGCGTGCAGAAAGCAGGGAAGACGTGGTGCCTCCTTCGGCTGGGGTGGATTCTGCCCGAGGAGAAGAACTCGTGCTGTGGGATGCAATGGTGGTCTCCGGAGGGGTGGATGGCGGCGAGGTCCGAGCCCGAGAGGGTACAGTCTGCATGGAAAGCGACGTGGCCAGGGGAGACTCAGGTGCTGGAGAGGGTGTTCCGGTCGCTCCTGCTGAAGTCAGCTCAGCCTTAGTGGAAGAACCCTTGCTGATGGTTGGCGTGCTTTGACTTTCAAGAGACGTCGCACCGGTCTCCAGCGTGGAAGGCGGCCTCATCGACGTGGAACCGGTCACCTCCGGAGCCGAGGTTGTCAACTGCGCAGCCGTAGGAGGTGTTGCCGAAGAGAGTGGAGGGCTGCTGAACTCAGCCGCAGTTCCTTCCACCTTAGCTGAAGTACTGGCGGCCTGGACGGCAACGGTGGTCTCCTCGGTAGGGGCAAGCGAAGAGTGGTCAGTAGAAGAGACAGAAGCTGGCCTGGGAAGGGTGGTTCCTCGAGCAGAGCTCAGCTCCGGTTTGGTCGTGGAAGAGCCAGAATGCGGGCGTGGGGTTGTGCTCTCATGCAGTGAGGTTGCCTCCGACTGCATGGCAGAAGATTGGGCGAGGGAGGGAGCGGTTGGACGCTGGACGGAGGTTCGCTCAGTCGTGCCAACAGCAGCCGTCGTGGTGACAATCGAAGCCACCGACTCTCCAGAGGACCTGGTTTCCGGCACTGCAGTGCTTGAGCGTGCAGAAAGCAGGGAAGACGTGGTGCCTCCTTCGGCTGGGGTGGATTCTGCCCGAGGAGAAGAACTCGTGCTGTGGGATGCAATGGTGGTCTCCGGAGGGGTGGATGGCGGCGAGGTCCGAGCCCGAGAGGGTACAGTCTGCATGGAAAGCGACGTGGCCAGGGGAGACTCAGGTGCTGGAGAGGGTGTTCCGGTCGCTCCTGCTGAAGTCAGCTCAGCCTTAGTGGAAGAACCCTTGCTGATGGTTGGCGTGCTTTGACTTTCAAGAGACGTCGCACCGGTCTCCAGCGTGGAAGGCGGCCTCATCGACGTGGAACCGGTCACCTCCGGAGCCGAGGTTGTCAACTGCGCAGCCGTAGGAGGTGTTGCCGAAGAGAGTGGAGGGCTGCTGAACTCAGCCGCAGTTCCTTCCACCTTAGCTGAAGTACTGGCGGCCTGGACGGCAACGGTGGTCTCCTCGGTAGGGGCAAGCGAAGAGTGGTCAGTAGAAGAGACAGAAGCTGGCCTGGGAAGGGTGGTTCCTCGAGCAGAGCTCAGCTCCGGTTTGGTCGTGGAAGAGCCAGAATGCGGGCGTGGGGTTGTGCTCTCATGCAGTGAGGTTGCCTCCGACTGCATGGCAGAAGATTGGGCGAGGGAGGGAGCGGTTGGACGCTGGACGGAGGTTCGCTCAGTCGTGCCAACAGCAGCCGTCGTGGTGACAATCGAAACCACCGACTCTCCAGAGGACCTGGTTTCCGGCACTGCAGTGCTTGAGCGTGCAGAAAGCAGGGAAGACGTGGTGCCTCCTTCGGCTGGGGTGGATTCTGCCCGAGGAGAAGAACTCGTGCTGTGGGATGCAATGGTGGTCTCCGGAGGGGTGGATGGCGGCGAGGTCCGAGCCCGAGAGGGTACAGTCTGCATGGAAAGCGACGTGGCCAGGGGAGACTCAGGTGCTGGAGAGGGTGTTCCGGTCGCTCCTGCTGAAATCAGCTCAGCCTTAGTGGAAGAACCCTTGCTGATGGTTGGCGTGCTTTGACTTTCAAGAGACGTCGCACCGGTCTCCAGCGTGGAAGGCGGCCTCATCGACGTGGAACCGGTCACCTCCGGAGCCGAGGTTGTCAACTGCGCAGCCGTAGGAGGTGTTGCCGAAGAGAGTGGAGGGCTGCTGAACTCAGCCGCAGTTCCTTCCACCTTAGCTGAAGTACTGGCGGCCTGGACGGCAACGGTGGTCTCCTCGGTAGGGGCAAGCGAAGAGTGGTCAGTAGAAGAGACAGAAGCTGGCCTGGGAAGGGTGGTTCCTCGAGCAGAGCTCAGCTCCGGTTTGGTCGTGGAAGAGCCAGAATGCGGGCGTGGGGTTGTGCTCTCATGCAGTGAGGTTGCCTCCGACTGCATGGCAGAAGATTGGGCGAGGGAGGGAGCGGTTGGACGCTGGACGGAGGTTCGCTCAGTCGTGCCAACAGCAGCCGTCGTGGTGACAATCGAAGCCACCGACTCTCCAGAGGACCTGGTTTCCGGCACTGCAGTGCTTGAGCGTGCAGAAAGCAGGGAAGACGTGGTGCCTCCTTCGGCTGGGGTGGATTCTGCCCGAGGAGAAGAACTCGTGCTGTGGGATGCAATGGTGGTCTCCGGAGGGGTGGATGGCGGCGAGGTCCGAGCCCGAGAGGGTACAGTCTGCATGGAAAGCGACGTGGCCAGGGGAGACTCAGGTGCTGGAGAGGGTGTTCCGGTCGCTCCTGCTGAAGTCAGCTCAGCCTTAGTGGAAGAACCCTTGCTGATGGTTGGCGTGCTTTGACTTTCAAGAGACGTCGCACCGGTCTCCAGCGTGGAAGGCGGCCTCATCGACGTGGAACCGGTCACCTCCGGAGCCGAGGTTGTCAACTGCGCAGCCGTAGGAGGTGTTGCCGAAGAGAGTGGAGGGCTGCTGAACTCAGCCGCAGTTCCTTCCACCTTAGCTGAAGTACTGGCGGCCTGGACGGCAACGGTGGTCTCCTCGGTAGGGGCAAGCGAAGAGTGGTCAGTAGAAGAGACAGAAGCTGGCCTGGGAAGGGTGGTTCCTCGAGCAGAGCTCAGCTCCGGTTTGGTCGTGGAAGAGCCAGAATGCGGGCGTGGGGTTGTGCTCTCATGCAGTGAGGTTGCCTCCGACTGCATGGCAGAAGATTGGGCGAGGGAGGGAGCGGTTGGACGCTGGACGGAGGTTCGCTCAGTCGTGCCAACAGCAGCCGTCGTGGTGACAATCGAAGCCACCGACTCTCCAGAGGACCTGGTTTCCGGCACTGCAGTGCTTGAGCGTGCAGAAAGCAGGGAAGACGTGGTGCCTCCTTCGGCTGGGGTGGATTCTGCCCGAGGAGAAGAACTCGTGCTGTGGGATGCAATGGTGGTCTCCGGAGGGGTGGATGGCGGCGAGGTCCGAGCCCGAGAGGGTACAGTCTGCATGGAAAGCGACGTGGCCAGGGGAGACTCAGGTGCTGGAGAGGGTGTTCCGGTCGCTCCTGCTGAAGTCAGCTCAGCCTTAGTGGAAGAACCCTTGCTGATGGTTGGCGTGCTTTGACTTTCAAGAGACGTCGCACCGGTCTCCAGCGTGGAAGGCGGCCTCATCGACGTGGAACCGGTCACCTCCGGAGCCGAGGTTGTCAACTGCGCAGCCGTAGGAGGTGTTGCCGAAGAGAGTGGAGGGCTGCTGAACTCAGCCGCAGTTCCTTCCACCTTAGCTGAAGTACTGGCGGCCTGGACGGCAACGGTGGTCTCCTCGGTAGGGGCAAGCGAAGAGTGGTCAGTAGAAGAGACAGAAGCTGGCCTGGGAAGGGTGGTTCCTCGAGCAGAGCTCAGCTCCGGTTTGGTCGTGGAAGAGCCAGAATGCGGGCGTGGGGTTGTGCTCTCATGCAGTGAGGTTGCCTCCGACTGCATGGCAGAAGATTGGGCGAGGGAGGGAGCGGTTGGACGCTGGACGGAGGTTCGCTCAGTCGTGCCAACAGCAGCCGTCGTGGTGACAATCGAAACCACCGACTCTCCAGAGGACCTGGTTTCCGGCACTGCAGTGCTTGAGCGTGCAGAAAGCAGGGAAGACGTGGTGCCTCCTTCGGCTGGGGTGGATTCTGCCCGAGGAGAAGAACTCGTGCTGTGGGATGCAATGGTGGTCTCCGGAGGGGTGGATGGCGGCGAGGTCCGAGCCCGAGAGGGTACAGTCTGCATGGAAAGCGACGTGGCCAGGGGAGACTCAGGTGCTGGAGAGGGTGTTCCGGTCGCTCCTGCTGAAGTCAGCTCAGCCTTAGTGGAAGAACCCTTGCTGATGGTTGGCGTGCTTTGACTTTCAAGAGACGTCGCACCGGTCTCCAGCGTGGAAGGCGGCCTCATCGACGTGGAACCGGTCACCTCCGGAGCCGAGGTTGTCAACTGCGCAGCCGTAGGAGGTGTTGCCGAAGAGAGTGGAGGGCTGCTGAACTCAGCCGCAGTTCCTTCCACCTTAGCTGAAGTACTGGCGGCCTGGACGGCAACGGTGGTCTCCTCGGTAGGGGCAAGCGAAGAGTGGTCAGTAGAAGAGACAGAAGCTGGCCTGGGAAGGGTGGTTCCTCGAGCAGAGCTCAGCTCCGGTTTGGTCGTGGAAGAGCCAGAATGCGGGCGTGGGGTTGTGCTCTCATGCAGTGAGGTTGCCTCCGACTGCATGGCAGAAGATTGGGCGAGGGAGGGAGCGGTTGGACGCTGGACGGAGGTTCGCTCAGTCGTGCCAACAGCAGCCGTCGTGGTGACAATCGAAGCCACCGACTCTCCAGAGGACCTGGTTTCCGGCACTGCAGTGCTTGAGCGTGCAGAAAGCAGGGAAGACGTGGTGCCTCCTTCGGCTGGGGTGGATTCTGCCCGAGGAGAAGAACTCGTGCTGTGGGATGCAATGGTGGTCTCCGGAGGGGTGGATGGCGGCGAGGTCCGAGCCCGAGAGGGTACAGTCTGCATGGAAAGCGACGTGGCCAGGGGAGACTCAGGTGCTGGAGAGGGTGTTCCGGTCGCTCCTGCTGAAGTCAGCTCAGCCTTAGTGGAAGAACCCTTGCTGATGGTTGGCGTGCTTTGACTTTCAAGAGACGTCGCACCGGTCTCCAGCGTGGAAGGCGGCCTCATCGACGTGGAACCGGTCACCTCCGGAGCCGAGGTTGTCAACTGCGCAGCCGTAGGAGGTGTTGCCGAAGAGAGTGGAGGGCTGCTGAACTCAGCCGCAGTTCCTTCCACCTTAGCTGAAGTACTGGCGGCCTGGACGGCAACGGTGGTCTCCTCGGTAGGGGCAAGCGAAGAGTGGTCAGTAGAAGAGACAGAAGCTGGCCTGGGAAGGGTGGTTCCTCGAGCAGAGCTCAGCTCCGGTTTGGTCGTGGAAGAGCCAGAATGCGGGCGTGGGGTTGTGCTCTCATGCAGTGAGGTTGCCTCCGACTGCATGGCAGAAGATTGGGCGAGGGAGGGAGCGGTTGGACGCTGGACGGAGGTTCGCTCAGTCGTGCCAACAGCAGCCGTCGTGGTGACAATCGAAACCACCGACTCTCCAGAGGACCTGGTTTCCGGCACTGCAGTGCTTGAGCGTGCAGAAAGCAGGGAAGACGTGGTGCCTCCTTCGGCTGGGGTGGATTCTGCCCGAGAAGAACTCGTGCTGTGGGATGCAATGGTGGTCTCCGGAGGGGTGGATGGCGGCGAGGTCCGAGCCCGAGAGGGTACAGTCTGCATGGAAAGCGACGTGGCCAGGGGAGACTCAGGTGCTGGAGAGGGTGTTCCGGTCGCTCCTGCTGAAGTCAGCTCAGCCTTAGTGGAAGAACCCTTGCTGATGGTTGGCGTGCTTTGACTTTCAAGAGACGTCGCACCGGTCTCCAGCGTGGAAGGCGGCCTCATCGACGTGGAACCGGTCACCTCCGGAGCCGAGGTTGTCAACTGCGCAGCCGTAGGAGGTGTTGCCGAAGAGAGTGGAGGGCTGCTGAACTCAGCCGCAGTTCCTTCCACCTTAGCTGAAGTACTGGCGGCCTGGACGGCAACGGTGGTCTCCTCGGTAGGGGCAAGCGAAGAGTGGTCAGTAGAAGAGACAGAAGCTGGCCTGGGAAGGGTGGTTCCTCGAGCAGAGCTCAGCTCCGGTTTGGTCGTGGAAGAGCCAGAATGCGGGCGTGGGGTTGTGCTCTCATGCAGTGAGGTTGCCTCCGACTGCATGGCAGAAGATTGGGCGAGGGAGGGAGCGGTTGGACGCTGGACGGAGGTTCGCTCAGTCGTGCCAACAGCAGCCGTCGTGGTGACAATCGAAGCCACCGACTCTCCAGAGGACCTGGTTTCCGGCACTGCAGTGCTTGAGCGTGCAGAAAGCAGGGAAGACGTGGTGCCTCCTTCGGCTGGGGTGGATTCTGCCCGAGGAGAAGAACTCGTGCTGTGGGATGCAATGGTGGTCTCCGGAGGGGTGGATGGCGGCGAGGTCCGAGCCCGAGAGGGTACAGTCTGCATGGAAAGCGACGTGGCCAGGGGAGACTCAGGTGCTGGAGAGGGTGTTCCGGTCGCTCCTGCTGAAGTCAGCTCAGCCTTAGTGGAAGAACCCTTGCTGATGGTTGGCGTGCTTTGACTTTCAAGAGACGTCGCACCGGTCTCCAGCGTGGAAGGCGGCCTCATCGACGTGGAACCGGTCACCTCCGGAGCCGAGGTTGTCAACTGCGCAGCCGTAGGAGGTGTTGCCGAAGAGAGTGGAGGGCTGCTGAACTCAGCCGCAGTTCCTTCCACCTTAGCTGAAGTACTGGCGGCCTGGACGGCAACGGTGGTCTCCTCGGTAGGGGCAAGCGAAGAGTGGTCAGTAGAAGAGACAGAAGCTGGCCTGGGAAGGGTGGTTCCTCGAGCAGAGCTCAGCTCCGGTTTGGTCGTGGAAGAGCCAGAATGCGGGCGTGGGGTTGTGCTCTCATGCAGTGAGGTTGCCTCCGACTGCATGGCAGAAGATTGGGCGAGGGAGGGAGCGGTTGGACGCTGGACGGAGGTTCGCTCAGTCGTGCCAACAGCAGCCGTCGTGGTGACAATCGAAGCCACCGACTCTCCAGAGGACCTGGTTTCCGGCACTGCAGTGCTTGAGCGTGCAGAAAGCAGGGAAGACGTGGTGCCTCCTTCGGCTGGGGTGGATTCTGCCCGAGGAGAAGAACTCGTGCTGTGGGATGCAATGGTGGTCTCCGGAGGGGTGGATGGCGGCGAGGTCCGAGCCCGAGAGGGTACAGTCTGCATGGAAAGCGACGTGGCCAGGGGAGACTCAGGTGCTGGAGAGGGTGTTCCGGTCGCTCCTGCTGAAGTCAGCTCAGCCTTAGTGGAAGAACCCTTGCTGATGGTTGGCGTGCTTTGACTTTCAAGAGACGTCGCACCGGTCTCCAGCGTGGAAGGCGGCCTCATCGACGTGGAACCGGTCACCTCCGGAGCCGAGGTTGTCAACTGCGCAGCCGTAGGAGGTGTTGCCGAAGAGAGTGGAGGGCTGCTGAACTCAGCCGCAGTTCCTTCCACCTTAGCTGAAGTACTGGCGGCCTGGACGGCAACGGTGGTCTCCTCGGTAGGGGCAAGCGAAGAGTGGTCAGTAGAAGAGACAGAAGCTGGCCTGGGAAGGGTGGTTCCTCGAGCAGAGCTCAGCTCCGGTTTGGTCGTGGAAGAGCCAGAATGCGGGCGTGGGGTTGTGCTCTCATGCAGTGAGGTTGCCTCCGACTGCATGGCAGAAGATTGGGCGAGGGAGGGAGCGGTTGGACGCTGGACGGAGGTTCGCTCAGTCGTGCCAACAGCAGCCGTCGTGGTGACAATCGAAGCCACCGACTCTCCAGAGGACCTGGTTTCCGGCACTGCAGTGCTTGAGCGTGCAGAAAGCAGGGAAGACGTGGTGCCTCCTTCGGCTGGGGTGGATTCTGCCCGAGGAGAAGAACTCGTGCTGTGGGATGCAATGGTGGTCTCCGGAGGGGTGGATGGCGGCGAGGTCCGAGCCCGAGAGGGTACAGTCTGCATGGAAAGCGACGTGGCCAGGGGAGACTCAGGTGCTGGAGAGGGTGTTCCGGTCGCTCCTGCTGAAGTCAGCTCAGCCTTAGTGGAAGAACCCTTGCTGATGGTTGGCGTGCTTTGACTTTCAAGAGACGTCGCACCGGTCTCCAGCGTGGAAGGCGGCCTCATCGACGTGGAACCGGTCACCTCCGGAGCCGAGGTTGTCAACTGCGCAGCCGTAGGAGGTGTTGCCGAAGAGAGTGGAGGGCTGCTGAACTCAGCCGCAGTTCCTTCCACCTTAGCTGAAGTACTGGCGGCCTGGACGGCAACGGTGGTCTCCTCGGTAGGGGCAAGCGAAGAGTGGTCAGTAGAAGAGACAGAAGCTGGCCTGGGAAGGGTGGTTCCTCGAGCAGAGCTCAGCTCCGGTTTGGTCGTGGAAGAGCCAGAATGCGGGCGTGGGGTTGTGCTCTCATGCAGTGAGGTTGCCTCCGACTGCATGGCAGAAGATTGGGCGAGGGAGGGAGCGGTTGGACGCTGGACGGAGGTTCGCTCAGTCGTGCCAACAGCAGCCGTCGTGGTGACAATCGAAGCCACCGACTCTCCAGAGGACCTGGTTTCCGGCACTGCAGTGCTTGAGCGTGCAGAAAGCAGGGAAGACGTGGTGCCTCCTTCGGCTGGGGTGGATTCTGCCCGAGGAGAAGAACTCGTGCTGTGGGATGCAATGGTGGTCTCCGGAGGGGTGGATGGCGGCGAGGTCCGAGCCCGAGAGGGTACAGTCTGCATGGAAAGCGACGTGGCCAGGGGAGACTCAGGTGCTGGAGAGGGTGTTCCGGTCGCTCCTGCTGAAGTCAGCTCAGCCTTAGTGGAAGAACCCTTGCTGATGGTTGGCGTGCTTTGACTTTCAAGAGACGTCGCACCGGTCTCCAGCGTGGAAGGCGGCCTCATCGACGTGGAACCGGTCACCTCCGGAGCCGAGGTTGTCAACTGCGCAGCCGTAGGAGGTGTTGCCGAAGAGAGTGGAGGGCTGCTGAACTCAGCCGCAGTTCCTTCCACCTTAGCTGAAGTACTGGCGGCCTGGACGGCAACGGTGGTCTCCTCGGTAGGGGCAAGCGAAGAGTGGTCAGTAGAAGAGACAGAAGCTGGCCTGGGAAGGGTGGTTCCTCGAGCAGAGCTCAGCTCCGGTTTGGTCGTGGAAGAGCCAGAATGCGGGCGTGGGGTTGTGCTCTCATGCAGTGAGGTTGCCTCCGACTGCATGGCAGAAGATTGGGCGAGGGAGGGAGCGGTTGGACGCTGGACGGAGGTTCGCTCAGTCGTGCCAACAGCAGCCGTCGTGGTGACAATCGAAGCCACCGACTCTCCAGAGGACCTGGTTTCCGGCACTGCAGTGCTTGAGCGTGCAGAAAGCAGGGAAGACGTGGTGCCTCCTTCGGCTGGGGTGGATTCTGCCCGAGGAGAAGAACTCGTGCTGTGGGATGCAATGGTGGTCTCCGGAGGGGTGGATGGCGGCGAGGTCCGAGCCCGAGAGGGTACAGTCTGCATGGAAAGCGACGTGGCCAGGGGAGACTCAGGTGCTGGAGAGGGTGTTCCGGTCGCTCCTGCTGAAGTCAGCTCAGCCTTAGTGGAAGAACCCTTGCTGATGGTTGGCGTGCTTTGACTTTCAAGAGACGTCGCACCGGTCTCCAGAGTGGAAGGCGGCCTCATCGACGTGGAACCGGTCACCTCCGGAGCCGAGGTTGTCAACTGCGCAGCCGTAGGAGGTGTTGCCGAAGAGAGTGGAGGGCTGCTGAACTCAGCCGCAGTTCCTTCCACCTTAGCTGAAGTACTGGCGGCCTGGACGGCAACGGTGGTCTCCTCGGTAGGGGCAAGCGAAGAGTGGTCAGTAGAAGAGACAGAAGCTGGCCTGGGAAGGGTGGTTCCTCGAGCAGAGCTCAGCTCCGGTTTGGTCGTGGAAGAGCCAGAATGCGGGCGTGGGGGTTGTGCTCTCATGGCAGTGAGGTTGCCTCCGACTGCATGGCAGAAGATTGGGCGAGGGAGGGAGCGGTTGGACGCTGGACGAGGGTTCGCTCAGTCGTGCCAACAGCAGCCGTCGTGGTGACAATCGAAGCCACCGACTCTCCAGAGGACCTGGTTTCCGGCACTGCAGTGCCTTGAGCGTGCAGAAAGCAGGGAAGACGTGGTGCCTCCTTCGGCTGGGGGTGGATTCTGCCCGAGGAGAAGAACTCGTGCTGTGGGATGCAATGGTGGTCTCCGGAGGGGTGGATGGCGGCGAGGTCCGAGCCCGAGAGGGTACAGTCTGCATGGAAAGCGACGTGGCCAGGGGAGACTCAGGTGCTGGAGAGGGTGTTCCGGTCGCTCCTGCTGAAGTCAGCTCAGCCTTAGTGGAAGAACCCTTGCTGATGGTTGGCGTGCTTTGACTTTCAAGAGACGTCGCACGCGTCTCCAGAGTGGAAGGCGGCCTCATCGACGGTGGAAACCGGTCACCTCCGGAGCCGAGGTTGTCAACTGCGCAGCCGTAGGAGGTGTTGCCGAAGAGTGGAGGGCTGCTGAACTCAGCCGCAGTTCTTCCACCTTAGCTGAAGTACTGGCGGCCTGGACGGCAACGGTGGTCTCCTCGGTAGGGGCAAGCGAAGAGTGGTCAGTAGAAGAGACAGAAGCTGGCCTGGGAAGGGTGGTTCCTCGAGCAGAGCTCAGCTCCGGTTTGGTCGTGGAAGAGCCAGAATGCGGGCGTGGGGTTGTGCTCTCATGCAGTGAGGTTGCCTCCGACTGCATGGCAGAAGATTGGGCGAGGGAGGGAGCGGTTGGACGCTGGACGGAGGTTCGCTCAGTCGTGCCAACAGCAGCCGTCGTGGTGACAATCGAAGCCACCGACTCTCCAGAGGACCTGGTTTCCGGCACTGCAGTGCTTGAGCGTGCAGAAAGCAGGGAAGACGTGGTGCCTCCTTCGGCTGGGGTGGATTCTGCCCGAGGAGAAGAACTCGTGCTGTGGGATGCAATGGTGGTCTCCGGAGGGGTGGATGGCGGCGAGGTCCGAGCCCGAGAGGGTACAGTCTGCATGGAAAGCGACGTGGCCAGGGGAGACTCAGGTGCTGGAGAGGGTGTTCCGGTCGCTCCTGCTGAAGTCAGCTCAGCCTTAGTGGAAGAACCCTTGCTGATGGTTGGCGTGCTTTGACTTTCAAGAGACGTCGCACCGGTCTCCAGAGTGGAAGGCGGCCTCATCGACGTGGAACCGGTCACCTCCGGAGCCGAGGTTGTCAACTGCGCAGCCGTAGGAGGTGTTGCCGAAGAGAGTGGAGGGCTGCTGAACTCAGCCGCAGTTCCTTCCACCTTAGCTGAAGTACTGGCGGCCTGGACGGCAACGGTGGTCTCCTCGGTAGGGGCAAGCGAAGAGTGGTCAGTAGAAGAGACAGAAGCTGGCCTGGGAAGGGTGGTTCCTCGAGCAGAGCTCAGCTCCGGTTTGGTCGTGGAAGAGCCAGAATGCGGGCGTGGGGTTGTGCTCTCATGCAGTGAGGTTGCCTCCGACTGCATGGCAGAAGATTGGGCGAGGGAGGGAGCGGTTGGATGCTGGACGGAGGTTCGCTCAGTCGTGCCAACAGCAGCCGTCGTGGTGACAATCGAAGCCACCGACTCTCCAGAGGACCTGGTTTCCGGCACTGCAGTGCTTGAGCGTGCAGAAAGCAGGGAAGACGTGGTGCCTCCTTCGGCTGGGGTGGATTCTGCCCGAGGAGAAGAACTCGTGCTGTGGGATGCAATGGTGGTCTCCGGAGGGGTGGATGGCGGCGAGGTCCGAGCCCGAGAGGGTACAGTCTGCATGGAAAGCGACGTGGCCAGGGGAGACTCAGGTGCTGGAGAGGGTGTTCCGGTCGCTCCTGCTGAAGTCAGCTCAGCCTTAGTGGAAGAACCCTTGCTGATGGTTGGCGTGCTTTGACTTTCAAGAGACGTCGCACCGGTCTCCAGCGTGGAAGGCGGCCTCATCGACGTGGAACCGGTCACCTCCGGAGCCGAGGTTGTCAACTGCGCAGCCGTAGGAGGTGTTGCCGAAGAGAGTGGAGGGCTGCTGAACTCAGCTGCAGTTCCTTCCACCTTAGCTGAAGTACTGGCGGCCTGGACGGCAACGGTGGTCTCCTCGGTAGGGGCAAGCGAAGAGTGGTCAGTAGAAGAGACAGAAGCTGGCCTGGGAAGGGTGGTTCCTCGAGCAGAGCTCAGCTCCGGTTTGGTCGTGGAAGAGCCAGAATGCGGGCGTGGGGTTGTGGTCTCATGCAGTGAGGTTGCCTCCGACTGCATGGCAGAAGATTGGGCGAGGGAGGGAGCGGTTGGACGCTGGACGGAGGTTCGCTCAGTCGTGCCAACAGCAGCCGTCGTGGTGACAATCGAAGCCACCGACTCTCCAGAGGACCTGGTTTCCGGCACTGCAGTGCTTGAGCGTGCAGAAAGCAGGGAAGACGTGGTGCCTCCTTCGGCTGGGGTGGATTCTGCCCGAGGAGAAGAACTCGTGCTGTGGGATGCAATGGTGGTCTCCGGAGGGGTGGATGGCGGCGAGGTCCGAGCCCGAGAGGGTACAGTCTGCATGGAAAGCGACGTGGCCAGGGGAGACTCAGGTGCTGGAGAGGGTGTTCCGGTCGCTCCTGCTGAAGTCAGCTCAGCCTTAGTGGAAGAACCCTTGCTGATGGTTGGCGTGCTTTGACTTTCAAGAGACGTCGCACCGGTCTCCAGCGTGGAAGGCGACCTCATCGACGTGGAACCGGTCACCTCCGGAGCCGAGGTTGTCAACTGCGCAGCCGTAGGAGGTGTTGCCGAAGAGAGTGGAGGGCTGCTGAACTCAGCCGCAGTTAATTCCACCTTAGCTGAAGTACTGGCGGCCTGGACGGCAACGGTGGTCTCCTCGGTAGGGGCAAGCGAAGAGTGGTCAGTAGAAGAGACAGAAGCTGGCCTGGGAAGGGTGGTTCCTCGAGCAGAGCTCAGCTCCGGTTTGGTCGTGGAAGAGCCAGAATGCGGGCGTGGGGTTGTGCTCTCATGCAGTGAGGTTGCCTCCGACTGCATGGCAGAAGATTGGGCGAGGGAGGGAGCGGTTGGATGCTGGACGGAGGTTCGCTCAGTCGTGCCAACAGCAGCCGTCGTGGTGACAATCGAAACCACCGACTCTCCAGAGGACCTGGTTTCCGGCACTGCAGTGCTTGAGCGTGCAGAAAGCAGGGAAGACGTGGTGCCTCCTTCGGCTGGGGTGGATTCTGCCCGAGGAGAAGAACTCGTGCTGTGGGATGCAATGGTGGTCTCCGGAGGGGTGGATGGCGACGAGGTCCGAGCCCGAGAGGGTACAGTCTGCATGGAAAGCGACGTGGCCAGGGGAGACTCAGGTGCTGGAGAGGGTGTTCCGGTCGCTCCTGCTGAAGTCAGCTCAGCCTTAGTGGAAGAACCCTTGCTGATGGTTGGCGTGCTTTGACTTTCAAGAGACGTCGCACCGGTCTCCAGCGTGGAAGGCGGCCTCATCGACGTGGAACCGGTCACCTCCGGAGCCGAGGTTGTCAACTGCGCAGCCGTAGGAGGTGTTGCCGAAGAGAGTGGAGGGCTGCTGAACTCAGCCGCAGTTCCTTCCACCTTAGCTGAAGTACTGGCGGCCTGGACGGCAACGGTGGTCTCCTCGGTAGGGGCAAGCGAAGAGTGGTCAGTAGAAGAGACAGAAGCTGGCCTGGGAAGGGTGGTTCCTCGAGCAGAGCTCAGCTCCGGTTTGGTCGTGGAAGAGCCAGAATGCGGGCGTGGGGTTGTGCTCTCATGCAGTGAGGTTGCCTCCGACTGCATGGCAGAAGATTGGGTGAGGGAGGGAGCGGTTGGACGCTGGACGGAGGTTCGCTCAGTCGTGCCAACAGCAGCCGTCGTGGTGACAATCGAAGCCACCGACTCTCCAGAGGACCTGGTTTCCGGCACTGCAGTGCTTGAGCGTGCAGAAAGCAGGGAAGACGTGGTGCCTCCTTCGGCTGGGGTGGATTCTGCCCGAGGAGAAGAACTCGTGCTGTGGGATGCAATGGTGGTCTCCGGAGGGGTGGATGGCGGCGAGGTCCGAGCCCGAGAGGGTACAGTCTGCATGGAAAGCGACGTGGCCAGGGGAGACTCAGGTGCTGGAGAGGGTGTTCCGGTCGCTCCTGCTGAAGTCAGCTCAGCCTTAGTGGAAGAACCCTTGCTGATGGTTGGCGTGCTTTGACTTTCAAGAGACGTCGCACCGGTCTCCAGCGTGGAAGGCGGCCTCATCGACGTGGAACCGGTCACCTCCGGAGCCGAGGTTGTCAACTGCGCAGCCGTAGGAGGTGTTGCCGAAGAGAGTGGAGGGCTGCTGAACTCAGCCGCAGTTCCTTCCACCTTAGCTGAAGTACTGGCGGCCTGGACGGCAACGGTGGTCTCCTCGGTAGGGGCAAGCGAAGAGTGGTCAGTAGAAGAGACAGAAGCTGGCCTGGGAAGGGTGGTTCCTCGAGCAGAGCTCAGCTCCGGTTTGGTCGTGGAAGAGCCAGAATGCGGGCGTGGGGTTGTGCTCTCATGCAGTGAGGTTGCCTCCGACTGCATGGCAGAAGATTGGGCGAGGGAGGGAGCGGTTGGACGCTGGACGGAGGTTCGCTCAGTCGTGCCAACAGCAGCCGTCGTGGTGACAATCGAAGCCACCGACTCTCCAGAGGACCTGGTTTCCGGCACTGCAGTGCTTGAGCGTGCAGAAAGCAGGGAAGACGTGGTGCCTCCTTCGGCTGGGGTGGATTCTGCCCGAGGAGAAGAACTCGTGCTGTGGGATGCAATGGTGGTCTCCGGAGGGGTGGATGGCGGCGAGGTCCGAGCCCGAGAGGGTACAGTCTGCATGGAAAGCGACGTGGCCAGGGGAGACTCAGGTGCTGGAGAGGGTGTTCCGGTCGCTCCTGCTGAAGTCAGCTCAGCCTTAGTGGAAGAACCCTTGCTGATGGTTGGCGTGCTTTGACTTTCAAGAGACGTCGCACCGGTCTCCAGAGTGGAAGGCGGCCTCATCGACGTGGAACCGGTCACCTCCGGAGCCGAGGTTGTCAACTGCGCAGCCGTAGGAGGTGTTGCCGAAGAGAGTGGAGGGCTGCTGAACTCAGCCGCAGTTCCTTCCACCTTAGCTGAAGTACTGGCGGCCTGGACGGCAACGGTGGTCTCCTCGGTAGGGGCAAGCGAAGAGTGGTCAGTAGAAGAGAGAGAAGCTGGCCTGGGAAGGGTGGTTCCTCGAGCAGAGCTCAGCTCCGTTTTGGTCGTGGAAGAGCCAGAATGCGGGCGTGGGGTTGTGCTCTCATGCAGTGAGGTTGCCTCCGACTGCATGGCAGAAGATTGGGCGAGGGAGGGAGCGGTTGGACGCTGGACGGAGGTTCGCTCAGTCGTGCCAACAGCAGCCGTCGTGGTGACAATCGAAGCCACCGACTCTCCAGAGGACCTGGTTTCCGGCACTGCAGTGCTTGAGCGTGCAGAAAGCAGGGAAGACGTGGTGCCTCCTTCGGCTGGGGTGGATTCTGCCCGAGGAGAAGAACTCGTGCTGTGGGATGCAATGGTGGTCTCCGGAGGGGTGGATGGCGGCGAGGTCCGAGCCCGAGAGGGTACAGTCTGCATGGAAAGCGACGTGGCCAGGGGAGACTCAGGTGCTGGAGAGGGTGTTCCGGTCGCTCCTGCTGAAGTCAGCTCAGCCTTAGTGGAAGAACCCTTGCTGATGGTTGGCGTGCTTTGACTTTCAAGAGACGTCGCACCGGTCTCCAGCGTGGAAGGCGGCCTCATCGACGTGGAACTGGTCACCTCCGGAGCCGAGGTTGTCAACTGCGCAGCCGTAGGAGGTGTTGCCGAAGAGAGTGGAGGGCTGCTGAACTCAGCCGCAGTTCCTTCCACCTTAGCTGAAGTACTGGCGGCCTGGACGGCAACGGTGGTCTCCTCGGTAGGGGCAAGCGAAGAGTGGTCAGTAGAAGAGACAGAAGCTGGCCTGGGAAGGGTGGTTCCTCGAGCAGAGCTCAGCTCCGGTTTGGTCGTGGAAGAGCCAGAATGCGGGCGTGGGGTTGTGCTCTCATGCAGTGAGGTTGCCTCCGACTGCATGGCAGAAGATTGGGCGAGGGAGGGAGCGGTTGGACGCTGGACGGAGGTTCGCTCAGTCGTGCCAACAGCAGCCGTCGTGGTGACAATCGAAACCACCGACTCTCCAGAGGACCTGGTTTCCGGCACTGCAGTGCTTGAGCGTGCAGAAAGCAGGGAAGACGTGGTGCCTCCTTCGGCTGGGGTGGATTCTGCCCGAGGAGAAGAACTCGTGCTGTGGGATGCAATGGTGGTCTCCGGAGGGGTGGATGGCGGCGAGGTCCGAGCCCGAGAGGGTACAGTCTGCATGGAAAGCGACGTGGCCAGGGGAGACTCAGGTGCTGGAGAGGGTGTTCCGGTCGCTCCTGCTGAAGTCAGCTCAGCCTTAGTGGAAGAACCCTTGCTGATGGTTGGCGTGCTTTGACTTTCAAGAGACGTCGCACCGGTCTCCAGCGTGGAAGGCGGCCTCATCGACGTGGAACCGGTCACCTCCGGAGCCGAGGTTGTCAACTGCGCAGCCGTAGGAGGTGTTGCCGAAGAGAGTGGAGGGCTGCTGAACTCAGCCGCAGTTCCTTCCACCTTAGCTGAAGTACTGGCGGCCTGGACGGCAACGGTGGTCTCCTCGGTAGGGGCAAGCGAAGAGTGGTCAGTAGAAGAGACAGAAGCTGGCCTGGGAAGGGTGGTTCCTCGAGCAGAGCTCAGCTCCGGTTTGGTCGTGGAAGAGCCAGAATGCGGGCGTGGGGTTGTGCTCTCATGCAGTGAGGTTGCCTCCGACTGCATGGCAGAAGATTGGGCGAGGGAGGGAGCGGTTGGACGCTGGACGGAGGTTCGCTCAGTCGTGCCAACAGCAGCCGTCGTGGTGACAATCGAAGCCACCGACTCTCCAGAGGACCTGGTTTCCGGCACTGCAGTGCTTGAGCGTGCAGAAAGCAGGGAAGACGTGGTGCCTCCTTCGGCTGGGGTGGATTCTGCCCGAGGAGAAGAACTCGTGCTGTGGGATGCAATGGTGGTCTCCGGAGGGGTGGATGGCGGCGAGGTCCGAGCCCGAGAGGGTACAGTCTGCATGGAAAGCGACGTGGCCAGGGGAGACTCAGGTGCTGGAGAGGGTGTTCCGGTCGCTCCTGCTGAAGTCAGCTCAGCCTTAGTGGAAGAACCCTTGCTGATGGTTGGCGTGCTTTGACTTTCAAGAGACGTCGCACCGGTCTCCAGAGTGGAAGGCGGCCTCATCGACGTGGAACCGGTCACCTCCGGAGCCGAGGTTGTCAACTGCGCAGCCGTAGGAGGTGTTGCCGAAGAGAGTGGAGGGCTGCTGAACTCAGCCGCAGTTCCTTCCACCTTAGCTGAAGTACTGGCGGCCTGGACGGCAACGGTGGTCTCCTCGGTAGGGGCAAGCGAAGAGTGGTCAGTAGAAGAGACAGAAGCTGGCCTGGGAAGGGTGGTTCCTCGAGCAGAGCTCAGCTCCGGTTTGGTCGTGGAAGAGCCAGAATGCGGGCGTGGGGTTGTGCTCTCATGCAGTGAGGTTGCCTCCGACTGCATGGCAGAAGATTGGGCGAGGGAGGGAGCGGTTGGATGCTGGACGGAGGTTCGCTCAGTTGTGCCAACAGCAGCCGTCGTGGTGACAATCGAAGCCACCGACTCTCCAGAGGACCTGGTTTCCGGCACTGCAGTGCTTGAGCGTGCAGAAAGCAGGGAAGACGTGGTGCCTCCTTCGGCTGGGGTGGATTCTGCCCGAGGAGAAGAACTCGTGCTGTGGGATGCAATGGTGGTCTCCGGAGGGGTGGATGGCGGCGAGGTTCGAGCCCGAGAGGGTACAGTCTGCATGGAAAGCGACGTGGCCAGGGGAGACTCAGGTGCTGGAGAGGGTGTTCCGGTCGCTCCTGCTGAAGTCAGCTCAGCCTTAGTGGAAGAACCCTTGCTGATGGTTGGCGTGCTTTGACTTTCAAGAGACGTCGCACCGGTCTCCAGCGTGGAAGGCGGCCTCATCGACGTGGAACCGGTCACCTCCGGAGCCGAGGTTGTCAACTGCGCAGCCGTAGGAGGTGTTGCCGAAGAGAGTGGAGGGCTGCTGAACTCAGCCGCAGTTCCTTCCACCTTAGCTGAAGTACTGGCGGCCTGGACGGCAACGGTGGTCTCCTCGGTAGGGGCAAGCGAAGAGTGGTCAGTAGAAGAGACAGAAGCTGGCCTGGGAAGGGTGGTTCCTCGAGCAGAGCTCAGCTCCGGTTTGGTCGTGGAAGAGCCAGAATGCGGGCGTGGGGTTGTGCTCTCATGCAGTGAGGTTGCCTCCGACTGCATGGCAGAAGATTGGGCGAGGGAGGGAGCGGTTGGACGCTGGACGGAGGTTCGCTCAGTCGTGCCAACAGCAGCCGTCGTGGTGACAATCGAAGCCACCGACTCTCCAGAGGACCTGGTTTCCGGCACTGCAGTGCTTGAGCGTGCAGAAAGCAGGGAAGACGTGGTGCCTCCTTCGGCTGGGGTGGATTCTGCCCGAGGAGAAGAACTCGTGCTGTGGGATGCAATGGTGGTCTCCGGAGGGGTGGATGGCGGCGAGGTCCGAGCCCGAGAGGGTACAGTCTGCATGGAAAGCGACGTGGCCAGGGGAGACTCAGGTGCTGGAGAGGGTGTTCCGGTCGCTCCTGCTGAAGTCAGCTCAGCCTTAGTGGAAGAACCCTTGCTGATGGTTGGCGTGCTTTGACTTTCAAGAGACGTCGCACCGGTCTCCAGAGTGGAAGGCGGCCTCATCGACGTGGAACCGGTCACCTCCGGAGCCGAGGTTGTCAACTGCGCAGCCGTAGGAGGTGTTGCCGAAGAGAGTGGAGGGCTGCTGAACTCAGCCGCAGTTCCTTCCACCTTAGCTGAAGTACTGGCGGCCTGGACGGCAACGGTGGTCTCCTCGGTAGGGGCAAGCGAAGAGTGGTCAGTAGAAGAGACAGAAGCTGGCCTGGGAAGGGTGGTTCCTCGAGCAGAGCTCAGCTCCGGTTTGGTCGTGGAAGAGCCAGAATGCGGGCGTGGGGTTGTGCTCTCATGCAGTGAGGTTGCCTCCGACTGCATGGCAGAAGATTGGGCGAGGGAGGGAGCGGTTGGACGCTGGACGGAGGTTCGCTCAGTCGTGCCAACAGCAGCCGTCGTGGTGACAATCGAAGCCACCGACTCTCCAGAGGACCTGGTTTCCGGCACTGCAGTGCTTGAGCGTGCAGAAAGCAGGGAAGACGTGGTGCCTCCTTCGGCTGGGGTGGATTCTGCCCGAGGAGAAGAACTCGTGCTGTGGGATGCAATGGTGGTCTCCGGAGGGGTGGATGGCGGCGAGGTCCGAGCCCGAGAGGGTACAGTCTGCATGGAAAGCGACGTGGCCAGGGGAGACTCAGGTGCTGGAGAGGGTGTTCCGGTCGCTCCTGCTGAAGTCAGCTCAGCCTTAGTGGAAGAACCCTTGCTGATGGTTGGCGTGCTTTGACTTTCAAGAGACGTCGCACCGGTCTCCAGCGTGGAAGGCGGCCTCATCGACGTGGAACCGGTCACCTCCGGAGCCGAGGTTGTCAACTGCGCAGCCGTAGGAGGTGTTGCCGAAGAGAGTGGAGGGCTGCTGAACTCAGCCGCAGTTCCTTCCACCTTAGCTGAAGTACTGGTGGCCTGGACGGCAACGGTGGTCTCCTCGGTAGGGGCAAGCGAAGAGTGGTCAGTAGAAGAGACAGAAGCTGGCCTGGGAAGGGTGGTTCCTCGAGCAGAGCTCAGCTCCGGTTTGGTCGTGGAAGAGCCAGAATGCGGGCGTGGGGTTGTGCTCTCATGCAGTGAGGTTGCCTCCGACTGCATGGCAGAAGATTGGGCGAGGGAGGGAGCGGTTGGACGCTGGACGGAGGTTCGCTCAGTCGTGCCAACAGCAGCCGTCGTGGTGACAATCGAAGCCACCGACTCTCCAGAGGACCTGGTTTCCGGCACTGCAGTGCTTGAGCGTGCAGAAAGCAGGGAAGACGTGGTGCCTCCTTCGGCTGGGGTGGATTCTGCCCGAGGAGAAGAACTCGTGCTGTGGGATGCAATGGTGGTCTCCGGAGGGGTGGATGGCGGCGAGGTCCGAGCCCGAGAGGGTACAGTCTGCATGGAAAGCGACGTGGCCAGGGGAGACTCAGGTGCTGGAGAGGGTGTTCCGGTCGCTCCTGCTGAAGTCAGCTCAGCCTTAGTGGAAGAACCCTTGCTGATGGTTGGCGTGCTTTGACTTTCAAGAGACGTCGCACCGGTCTCCAGAGTGGAAGGCGGCCTCATCGACGTGGAACCGGTCACCTCCGGAGCCGAGGTTGTCAACTGCGCAGCCGTAGGAGGTGTTGCCGAAGAGAGTGGAGGGCTGCTGAACTCAGCCGCAGTTCCTTCCACCTTAGCTGAAGTACTGGCGGCCTGGACGGCAACGGTGGTCTCCTCGGTAGGGGCAAGCGAAGAGTGGTCAGTAGAAGAGACAGAAGCTGGCCTGGGAAGGGTGGTTCCTCGAGCAGAGCTCAGCTCCGGTTTGGTCGTGGAAGAGCCAGAATGCGGGCGTGGGGTTGTGCTCTCATGCAGTGAGGTTGCCTCCGACTGCATGGCAGAAGATTGGGCGAGGGAGGGAGCGGTTGGACGCTGGACGGAGGTTCGCTCAGTCGTGCCAACAGCAGCCGTCGTGGTGACAATCGAAGCCACCGACTCTCCAGAGGACCTGGTTTCCGGCACTGCAGTGCTTGAGCGTGCAGAAAGCAGGGAAGACGTGGTGCCTCCTTCGGCTGGGGTGGATTCTGCCCGAGGAGAAGAACTCGTGCTGTGGGATGCAATGGTGGTCTCCGGAGGGGTGGATGGCGGCGAGGTCCGAGCCCGAGAGGGTACAGTCTGCATGGAAAGCGACGTGGCCAGGGGAGACTCAGGTGCTGGAGAGGGTGTTCCGGTCGCTCCTGCTGAAGTCAGCTCAGCCTTAGTGGAAGAACCCTTGCTGATGGTTGGCGTGCTTTGACTTTCAAGAGACGTCGCACCGGTCTCCAGCGTGGAAGGCGGCCTCATCGACGTGGAACCGGTCACCTCCGGAGCCGAGGTTGTCAACTGCGCAGCCGTAGGAGGTGTTGCCGAAGAGAGTGGAGGGCTGCTGAACTCAGCCGCAGTTCCTTCCACCTTAGCTGAAGTACTGGCGGCCTGGACGGCAACGGTGGTCTCCTCGGTAGGGGCAAGCGAAGAGTGGTCAGTAGAAGAGACAGAAGCTGGCCTGGGAAGGGTGGTTCCTCGAGCAGAGCTCAGCTCCGGTTTGGTCGTGGAAGAGCCAGAATGCGGGCGTGGGGTTGTGCTCTCATGCAGTGAGGTTGCCTCCGACTGCATGGCAGAAGATTGGGCGAGGGAGGGAGCGGTTGGACGCTGGACGGAGGTTCGCTCAGTCGTGCCAACAGCAGCCGTCGTGGTGACAATCGAAGCCACCGACTCTCCAGAGGACCTGGTTTCCGGCACTGCAGTGCTTGAGCGTGCAGAAAGCAGGGAAGACGTGGTGCCTCCTTCGGCTGGGGTGGATTCTGCCCGAGGAGAAGAACTCGTGCTGTGGGATGCAATGGTGGTCTCCGGAGGGGTGGATGGCGGCGAGGTCCGAGCCCGAGAGGGTACAGTCTGCATGGAAAGCGACGTGGCCAGGGGAGACTCAGGTGCTGGAGAGGGTGTTCCGGTCGCTCCTGCTGAAGTCAGCTCAGCCTTAGTGGAAGAACCCTTGCTGATGGTTGGCGTGCTTTGACTTTCAAGAGACGTCGCACCGGTCTCCAGAGTGGAAGGCGGCCTCATCGACGTGGAACCGGTCACCTCCGGAGCCGAGGTTGTCAACTGCGCAGCCGTAGGAGGTGTTGCCGAAGAGAGTGGAGGGCTGCTGAACTCAGCCGCAGTTCCTTCCACCTTAGCTGAAGTACTGGCGGCCTGGACGGCAACGGTGGTCTCCTCGGTAGGGGCAAGCGAAGAGTGGTCAGTAGAAGAGACAGAAGCTGGCCTGGGAAGGGTGGTTCCTCGAGCAGAGCTCAGCTCCGGTTTGGTCGTGGAAGAGCCAGAATGCGGGCGTGGGGTTGTGCTCTCATGCAGTGAGGTTGCCTCCGACTGCATGGCAGAAGATTGGGCGAGGGAGGGAGCGGTTGGACGCTGGACGGAGGTTCGCTCAGTCGTGCCAACAGCAGCCGTCGTGGTGACAATCGAAGCCACCGACTCTCCAGAGGACCTGGTTTCCGGCACTGCAGTGCTTGAGCGTGCAGAAAGCAGGGAAGACGTGGTGCCTCCTTCGGCTGGGGTGGATTCTGCCCGAGGAGAAGAACTCGTGCTGTGGGATGCAATGGTGGTCTCCGGAGGGGTGGATGGCGGCGAGGTCCGAGCCCGAGAGGGTACAGTCTGCATGGAAAGCGACGTGGCCAGGGGAGACTCAGGTGCTGGAGAGGGTGTTCCGGTCGCTCCTGCTGAAGTCAGCTCAGCCTTAGTGGAAGAACCCTTGCTGATGGTTGGCGTGCTTTGACTTTCAAGAGACGTCGCACCGGTCTCCAGCGTGGAAGGCGGCCTCATCGACGTGGAACCGGTCACCTCCGGAGCCGAGGTTGTCAACTGCGCAGCCGTAGGAGGTGTTGCCGAAGAGAGTGGAGGGCTGCTGAACTCAGCCGCAGTTCCTTCCACCTTAGCTGAAGTACTGGCGGCCTGGACGGCAACGGTGGTCTCCTCGGTAGGGGCAAGCGAAGAGTGGTCAGTAGAAGAGACAGAAGCTGGCCTGGGAAGGGTGGTTCCTCGAGCAGAGCTCAGCTCCGGTTTGGTCGTGGAAGAGCCAGAATGCGGGCGTGGGGTTGTGCTCTCATGCAGTGAGGTTGCCTCCGACTGCATGGCAGAAGATTGGGCGAGGGAGGGAGCGGTTGGACGCTGGACGGAGGTTCGCTCAGTCGTGCCAACAGCAGCCGTCGTGGTGACAATCGAAGCCACCGACTCTCCAGAGGACCTGGTTTCCGGCACTGCAGTGCTTGAGCGTGCAGAAAGCAGGGAAGACGTGGTGCCTCCTTCGGCTGGGGTGGATTCTGCCCGAGGAGAAGAACTCGTGCTGTGGGATGCAATGGTGGTCTCCGGAGGGGTGGATGGCGGCGAGGTCCGAGCCCGAGAGGGTACAGTCTGCATGGAAAGCGACGTGGCCAGGGGAGACTCAGGTGCTGGAGAGGGTGTTCCGGTCGCTCCTGCTGAAGTCAGCTCAGCCTTAGTGGAAGAACCCTTGCTGATGGTTGGCGTGCTTTGACTTTCAAGAGACGTCGCACCGGTCTCCAGCGTGGAAGGCGGCCTCATCGACGTGGAACCGGTCACCTCCGGAGCCGAGGTTGTCAACTGCGCAGCCGTAGGAGGTGTTGCCGAAGAGAGTGGAGGGCTGCTGAACTCAGCCGCAGTTCCTTCCACCTTAGCTGAAGTACTGGCGGCCTGGACGGCAACGGTGGTCTCCTCGGTAGGGGCAAGCGAAGAGTGGTCAGTAGAAGAGACAGAAGCTGGCCTGGGAAGGGTGGTTCCTCGAGCAGAGCTCAGCTCCGGTTTGGTCGTGGAAGAGCCAGAATGCGGGCGTGGGGTTGTGCTCTCATGCAGTGAGGTTGCCTCCGACTGCATGGCAGAAGATTGGGCGAGGGAGGGAGCGGTTGGACGCTGGACGGAGGTTCGCTCAGTCGTGCCAACAGCAGCCGTCGTGGTGACAATCGAAGCCACCGACTCTCCAGAGGACCTGGTTTCCGGCACTGCAGTGCTTGAGCGTGCAGAAAGCAGGGAAGACGTGGTGCCTCCTTCGGCTGGGGTGGATTCTGCCCGAGGAGAAGAACTCGTGCTGTGGGATGCAATGGTGGTCTCCGGAGGGGTGGATGGCGGCGAGGTCCGAGCCCGAGAGGGTACAGTCTGCATGGAAAGCGACGTGGCCAGGGGAGACTCAGGTGCTGGAGAGGGTGTTCCGGTCGCTCCTGCTGAAGTCAGCTCAGCCTTAGTGGAAGAACCCTTGCTGATGGTTGGCGTGCTTTGACTTTCAAGAGACGTCGCACCGGTCTCCAGCGTGGAAGGCGGCCTCATCGACGTGGAACCGGTCACCTCCGGAGCCGAGGTTGTCAACTGCGCAGCCGTAGGAGGTGTTGCCGAAGAGAGTGGAGGGCTGCTGAACTCAGCCGCAGTTCCTTCCACCTTAGCTGAAGTACTGGCGGCCTGGACGGCAACGGTGGTCTCCTCGGTAGGGGCAAGCGAAGAGTGGTCAGTAGAAGAGACAGAAGCTGGCCTGGGAAGGGTGGTTCCTCGAGCAGAGCTCAGCTCCGGTTTGGTCGTGGAAGAGCCAGAATGCGGGCGTGGGGTTGTGCTCTCATGCAGTGAGGTTGCCTCCGACTGCATGGCAGAAGATTGGGCGAGGGAGGGAGCGGTTGGACGCTGGACGGAGGTTCGCTCAGTCGTGCCAACAGCAGCCGTCGTGGTGACAATCGAAGCCACCGACTCTCCAGAGGACCTGGTTTCCGGCACTGCAGTGCTTGAGCGTGCAGAAAGCAGGGAAGACGTGGTGCCTCCTTCGGCTGGGGTGGATTCTGCCCGAGGAGAAGAACTCGTGCTGTGGGATGCAATGGTGGTCTCCGGAGGGGTGGATGGCGGCGAGGTCCGAGCCCGAGAGGGTACAGTCTGCATGGAAAGCGACGTGGCCAGGGGAGACTCAGGTGCTGGAGAGGGTGTTCCGGTCGCTCCTGCTGAAGTCAGCTCAGCCTTAGTGGAAGAACCCTTGCTGATGGTTGGCGTGCTTTGACTTTCAAGAGACGTCGCACCGGTCTCCAGCGTGGAAGGCGGCCTCATCGACGTGGAACCGGTCACCTCCGGAGCCGAGGTTGTCAACTGCGCAGCCGTAGGAGGTGTTGCCGAAGAGAGTGGAGGGCTGCTGAACTCAGCCGCAGTTCCTTCCACCTTAGCTGAAGTACTGGCGGCCTGGACGGCAACGGTGGTCTCCTCGGTAGGGGCAAGCGAAGAGTGGTCAGTAGAAGAGACAGAAGCTGGCCTGGGAAGGGTGGTTCCTCGAGCAGAGCTCAGCTCCGGTTTGGTCGTGGAAGAGCCAGAATGCGGGCGTGGGGTTGTGCTCTCATGCAGTGAGGTTGCCTCCGACTGCATGGCAGAAGATTGGGCGAGGGAGGGAGCGGTTGGACGCTGGACGGAGGTTCGCTCAGTCGTGCCAACAGCAGCCGTCGTGGTGACAATCGAAGCCACCGACTCTCCAGAGGACCTGGTTTCCGGCACTGCAGTGCTTGAGCGTGCAGAAAGCAGGGAAGACGTGGTGCCTCCTTCGGCTGGGGTGGATTCTGCCCGAGGAGAAGAACTCGTGCTGTGGGATGCAATGGTGGTCTCCGGAGGGGTGGATGGCGGCGAGGTCCGAGCCCGAGAGGGTACAGTCTGCATGGAAAGCGACGTGGCCAGGGGAGACTCAGGTGCTGGAGAGGGTGTTCCGGTCGCTCCTGCTGAAGTCAGCTCAGCCTTAGTGGAAGAACCCTTGCTGATGGTTGGCGTGCTTTGACTTTCAAGAGACGTCGCACCGGTCTCCAGCGTGGAAGGCGGCCTCATCGACGTGGAACCGGTCACCTCCGGAGCCGAGGTTGTCAACTGCGCAGCCGTAGGAGGTGTTGCCGAAGAGAGTGGAGGGCTGCTGAACTCAGCCGCAGTTCCTTCCACCTTAGCTGAAGTACTGGCGGCCTGGACGGCAACGGTGGTCTCCTCGGTAGGGGCAAGCGAAGAGTGGTCAGTAGAAGAGACAGAAGCTGGCCTGGGAAGGGTGGTTCCTCGAGCAGAGCTCAGCTCCGGTTTGGTCGTGGAAGAGCCAGAATGCGGGCGTGGGGTTGTGCTCTCATGCAGTGAGGTTGCCTCCGACTGCATGGCAGAAGATTGGGCGAGGGAGGGAGCGGTTGGACGCTGGACGGAGGTTCGCTCAGTCGTGCCAACAGCAGCCGTCGTGGTGACAATCGAAGCCACCGACTCTCCAGAGGACCTGGTTTCCGGCACTGCAGTGCTTGAGCGTGCAGAAAGCAGGGAAGACGTGGTGCCTCCTTCGGCTGGGGTGGATTCTGCCCGAGGAGAAGAACTCGTGCTGTGGGATGCAATGGTGGTCTCCGGAGGGGTGGATGGCGGCGAGGTCCGAGCCCGAGAGGGTACAGTCTGCATGGAAAGCGACGTGGCCAGGGGAGACTCAGGTGCTGGAGAGGGTGTTCCGGTCGCTCCTGCTGAAGTCAGCTCAGCCTTAGTGGAAGAACCCTTGCTGATGGTTGGCGTGCTTTGACTTTCAAGAGACGTCGCACCGGTCTCCAGAGTGGAAGGCGGCCTCATCGACGTGGAACCGGTCACCTCCGGAGCCGAGGTTGTCAACTGCGCAGCCGTAGGAGGTGTTGCCGAAGAGAGTGGAGGGCTGCTGAACTCAGCCGCAGTTCCTTCCACCTTAGCTGAAGTACTGGCGGCCTGGACGGCAACGGTGGTCTCCTCGGTAGGGGCAAGCGAAGAGTGGTCAGTAGAAGAGACAGAAGCTGGCCTGGGAAGGGTGGTTCCTCGAGCAGAGCTCAGCTCCGGTTTGGTCGTGGAAGAGCCAGAATGCGGGCGTGGGGTTGTGCTCTCATGCAGTGAGGTTGCCTCCGACTGCATGGCAGAAGATTGGGCGAGGGAGGGAGCGGTTGGACGCTGGACGGAGGTTCGCTCAGTCGTGCCAACAGCAGCCGTCGTGGTGACAATCGAAGCCACCGACTCTCCAGAGGACCTGGTTTCCGGCACTGCAGTGCTTGAGCGTGCAGAAAGCAGGGAAGACGTGGTGCCTCCTTCGGCTGGGGTGGATTCTGCCCGAGGAGAAGAACTCGTGCTGTGGGATGCAATGGTGGTCTCCGGAGGGGTGGATGGCGGCGAGGTCCGAGCCCGAGAGGGTACAGTCTGCATGGAAAGCGACGTGGCCAGGGGAGACTCAGGTGCTGGAGAGGGTGTTCCGGTCGCTCCTGCTGAAGTCAGCTCAGCCTTAGTGGAAGAACCCTTGCTGATGGTTGGCGTGCTTTGACTTTCAAGAGACGTCGCACCGGTCTCCAGCGTGGAAGGCGGCCTCATCGACGTGGAACCGGTCACCTCCGGAGCCGAGGTTGTCAACTGCGCAGCCGTAGGAGGTGTTGCCGAAGAGAGTGGAGGGCTGCTGAACTCAGCCGCAGTTCCTTCCACCTTAGCTGAAGTACTGGCGGCCTGGACGGCAACGGTGGTCTCCTCGGTAGGGGCAAGCGAAGAGTGGTCAGTAGAAGAGACAGAAGCTGGCCTGGGAAGGGTGGTTCCTCGAGCAGAGCTCAGCTCCGGTTTGGTCGTGGAAGAGCCAGAATGCGGGCGTGGGGTTGTGCTCTCATGCAGTGAGGTTGCCTCCGACTGCATGGCAGAAGATTGGGCGAGGGAGGGAGCGGTTGGACGCTGGACGGAGGTTCGCTCAGTCGTGCCAACAGCAGCCGTCGTGGTGACAATCGAAGCCACCGACTCTCCAGAGGACCTGGTTTCCGGCACTGCAGTGCTTGAGCGTGCAGAAAGCAGGGAAGACGTGGTGCCTCCTTCGGCTGGGGTGGATTCTGCCCGAGGAGAAGAACTCGTGCTGTGGGATGCAATGGTGGTCTCCGGAGGGGTGGATGGCGGCGAGGTCCGAGCCCGAGAGGGTACAGTCTGCATGGAAAGCGACGTGGCCAGGGGAGACTCAGGTGCTGGAGAGGGTGTTCCGGTCGCTCCTGCTGAAGTCAGCTCAGCCTTAGTGGAAGAACCCTTGCTGATGGTTGGCGTGCTTTGACTTTCAAGAGACGTCGCACCGGTCTCCAGCGTGGAAGGCGGCCTCATCGACGTGGAACCGGTCACCTCCGGAGCCGAGGTTGTCAACTGCGCAGCCGTAGGAGGTGTTGCCGAAGAGAGTGGAGGGCTGCTGAACTCAGCCGCAGTTCCTTCCACCTTAGCTGAAGTACTGGCGGCCTGGACGGCAACGGTGGTCTCCTCGGTAGGGGCAAGCGAAGAGTGGTCAGTAGAAGAGACAGAAGCTGGCCTGGGAAGGGTGGTTCCTCGAGCAGAGCTCAGCTCCGGTTTGGTCGTGGAAGAGCCAGAATGCGGGCGTGGGGTTGTGCTCTCATGCAGTGAGGTTGCCTCCGACTGCATGGCAGAAGATTGGGCGAGGGAGGGAGCGGTTGGACGCTGGACGGAGGTTCGCTCAGTCGTGCCAACAGCAGCCGTCGTGGTGACAATCGAAGCCACCGACTCTCCAGAGGACCTGGTTTCCGGCACTGCAGTGCTTGAGCGTGCAGAAAGCAGGGAAGACGTGGTGCCTCCTTCGGCTGGGGTGGATTCTGCCCGAGGAGAAGAACTCGTGCTGTGGGATGCAATGGTGGTCTCCGGAGGGGTGGATGGCGGCGAGGTCCGAGCCCGAGAGGGTACAGTCTGCATGGAAAGCGACGTGGCCAGGGGAGACTCAGGTGCTGGAGAGGGTGTTCCGGTCGCTCCTGCTGAAGTCAGCTCAGCCTTAGTGGAAGAACCCTTGCTGATGGTTGGCGTGCTTTGACTTTCAAGAGACGTCGCACCGGTCTCCAGCGTGGAAGGCGGCCTCATCGACGTGGAACCGGTCACCTCCGGAGCCGAGGTTGTCAACTGCGCAGCCGTAGGAGGTGTTGCCGAAGAGAGTGGAGGGCTGCTGAACTCAGCCGCAGTTCCTTCCACCTTAGCTGAAGTACTGGCGGCCTGGACGGCAACGGTGGTCTCCTCGGTAGGGGCAAGCGAAGAGTGGTCAGTAGAAGAGACAGAAGCTGGCCTGGGAAGGGTGGTTCCTCGAGCAGAGCTCAGCTCCGGTTTGGTCGTGGAAGAGCCAGAATGCGGGCGTGGGGTTGTGCTCTCATGCAGTGAGGTTGCCTCCGACTGCATGGCAGAAGATTGGGCGAGGGAGGGAGCGGTTGGACGCTGGACGGAGGTTCGCTCAGTCGTGCCAACAGCAGCCGTCGTGGTGACAATCGAAGCCACCGACTCTCCAGAGGACCTGGTTTCCGGCACTGCAGTGCTTGAGCGTGCAGAAAGCAGGGAAGACGTGGTGCCTCCTTCGGCTGGGGTGGATTCTGCCCGAGGAGAAGAACTCGTGCTGTGGGATGCAATGGTGGTCTCCGGAGGGGTGGATGGCGGCGAGGTCCGAGCCCGAGAGGGTACAGTCTGCATGGAAAGCGACGTGGCCAGGGGAGACTCAGGTGCTGGAGAGGGTGTTCCGGTCGCTCCTGCTGAAGTCAGCTCAGCCTTAGTGGAAGAACCCTTGCTGATGGTTGGCGTGCTTTGACTTTCAAGAGACGTCGCACCGGTCTCCAGCGTGGAAGGCGGCCTCATCGACGTGGAACCGGTCACCTCCGGAGCCGAGGTTGTCAACTGCGCAGCCTTAGGAGGTGTTGCCGAAGAGAGTGGAGGGCTGCTGAACTCAGCCGCAGTTCCTTCCACCTTAGCTGAAGTACTGGCGGCCTGGACGGCAACGGTGGTCTCCTCGGTAGGGGCAAGCGAAGAGTGGTCAGTAGAAGAGACAGAAGCTGGCCTGGGAAGGGTGGTTCCTCGAGCAGAGCTCAGCTCCGGTTTGGTCGTGGAAGAGCCAGAATGCGGGCGTGGGGTTGTGCTCTCATGCAGTGAGGTTGCCTCCGACTGCATGGCAGAAGATTGGGCGAGGGAGGGAGCGGTTGGACGCTGGACGGAGGTTCGCTCAGTCGTGCCAACAGCAGCCGTCGTGGTGACAATCGAAGCCACCGACTCTCCAGAGGACCTGGTTTCCGGCACTGCAGTGCTTGAGCGTGCAGAAAGCAGGGAAGACGTGGTGCCTCCTTCGGCTGGGGTGGATTCTGCCCGAGGAGAAGAACTCGTGCTGTGGGATGCAATGGTGGTCTCCGGAGGGGTGGATGGCGGCGAGGTCCGAGCCCGAGAGGGTACAGTCTGCATGGAAAGCGACGTGGCCAGGGGAGACTCAGGTGCTGGAGAGGGTGTTCCGGTCGCTCCTGCTGAAGTCAGCTCAGCCTTAGTGGAAGAACCCTTGCTGATGGTTGGCGTGCTTTGACTTTCAAGAGACGTCGCACCGGTCTCCAGCGTGGAAGGCGGCCTCATCGACGTGGAACCGGTCACCTCCGGAGCCGAGGTTGTCAACTGCGCAGCCGTAGGAGGTGTTGCCGAAGAGAGTGGAGGGCTGCTGAACTCAGCCGCAGTTCCTTCCACCTTAGCTGAAGTACTGGCGGCCTGGACGGCAACGGTGGTCTCCTCGGTAGGGGCAAGCGAAGAGTGGTCAGTAGAAGAGACAGAAGCTGGCCTGGGAAGGGTGGTTCCTCGAGCAGAGCTCAGCTCCGGTTTGGTCGTGGAAGAGCCAGAATGCGGGCGTGGGGTTGTGCTCTCATGCAGTGAGGTTGCCTCCGACTGCATGGCAGAAGATTGGGCGAGGGAGGGAGCGGTTGGACGCTGGACGGAGGTTCGCTCAGTCGTGCCAACAGCAGCCGTCGTGGTGACAATCGAAGCCACCGACTCTCCAGAGGACCTGGTTTCCGGCACTGCAGTGCTTGAGCGTGCAGAAAGCAGGGAAGACGTGGTGCCTCCTTCGGCTGGGGTGGATTCTGCCCGAGGAGAAGAACTCGTGCTGTGGGATGCAATGGTGGTCTCCGGAGGGGTGGATGGCGGCGAGGTCCGAGCCCGAGAGGGTACAGTCTGCATGGAAAGCGACGTGGCCAGGGGAGACTCAGGTGCTGGAGAGGGTGTTCCGGTCGCTCCTGCTGAAGTCAGCTCAGCCTTAGTGGAAGAACCCTTGCTGATGGTTGGCGTGCTTTGACTTTCAAGAGACGTCGCACCGGTCTCCAGCGTGGAAGGCGGCCTCATCGACGTGGAACCGGTCACCTCCGGAGCCGAGGTTGTCAACTGCGCAGCCGTAGGAGGTGTTGCCGAAGAGAGTGGAGGGCTGCTGAACTCAGCCGCAGTTCCTTCCACCTTAGCTGAAGTACTGGCGGCCTGGACGGCAACGGTGGTCTCCTCGGTAGGGGCAAGCGAAGAGTGGTCAGTAGAAGAGACAGAAGCTGGCCTGGGAAGGGTGGTTCCTCGAGCAGAGCTCAGCTCCGGTTTGGTCGTGGAAGAGCCAGAATGCGGGCGTGGGGTTGTGCTCTCATGCAGTGAGGTTGCCTCCGACTGCATGGCAGAAGATTGGGCGAGGGAGGGAGCGGTTGGACGCTGGACGGAGGTTCGCTCAGTCGTGCCAACAGCAGCCGTCGTGGTGACAATCGAAGCCACCGACTCTCCAGAGGACCTGGTTTCCGGCACTGCAGTGCTTGAGCGTGCAGAAAGCAGGGAAGACGTGGTGCCTCCTTCGGCTGGGGTGGATTCTGCCCGAGGAGAAGAACTCGTGCTGTGGGATGCAATGGTGGTCTCCGGAGGGGTGGATGGCGGCGAGGTCCGAGCCCGAGAGGGTACAGTCTGCATGGAAAGCGACGTGGCCAGGGGAGACTCAGGTGCTGGAGAGGGTGTTCCGGTCGCTCCTGCTGAAGTCAGCTCAGCCTTAGTGGAAGAACCCTTGCTGATGGTTGGCGTGCTTTGACTTTCAAGAGACGTCGCACCGGTCTCCAGCGTGGAAGGCGGCCTCATCGACGTGGAACCGGTCACCTCCGGAGCCGAGGTTGTCAACTGCGCAGCCGTAGGAGGTGTTGCCGAAGAGAGTGGAGGGCTGCTGAACTCAGCCGCAGTTCCTTCCACCTTAGCTGAAGTACTGGCGGCCTGGACGGCAACGGTGGTCTCCTCGGTAGGGGCAAGCGAAGAGTGGTCAGTAGAAGAGACAGAAGCTGGCCTGGGAAGGGTGGTTCCTCGAGCAGAGCTCAGCTCCGGTTTGGTCGTGGAAGAGCCAGAATGCGGGCGTGGGGTTGTGCTCTCATGCAGTGAGGTTGCCTCCGACTGCATGGCAGAAGATTGGGCGAGGGAGGGAGCGGTTGGACGCTGGACGGAGGTTCGCTCAGTCGTGCCAACAGCAGCCGTCGTGGTGACAATCGAAGCCACCGACTCTCCAGAGGACCTGGTTTCCGGCACTGCAGTGCTTGAGCGTGCAGAAAGCAGGGAAGACGTGGTGCCTCCTTCGGCTGGGGTGGATTCTGCCCGAGGAGAAGAACTCGTGCTGTGGGATGCAATGGTGGTCTCCGGAGGGGTGGATGGCGGCGAGGTCCGAGCCCGAGAGGGTACAGTCTGCATGGAAAGCGACGTGGCCAGGGGAGACTCAGGTGCTGGAGAGGGTGTTCCGGTCGCTCCTGCTGAAGTCAGCTCAGCCTTAGTGGAAGAACCCTTGCTGATGGTTGGCGTGCTTTGACTTTCAAGAGACGTCGCACCGGTCTCCAGCGTGGAAGGCGGCCTCATCGACGTGGAACCGGTCACCTCCGGAGCCGAGGTTGTCAACTGCGCAGCCGTAGGAGGTGTTGCCGAAGAGAGTGGAGGGCTGCTGAACTCAGCCGCAGTTCCTTCCACCTTAGCTGAAGTACTGGCGGCCTGGACGGCAACGGTGGTCTCCTCGGTAGGGGCAAGCGAAGAGTGGTCAGTAGAAGAGACAGAAGCTGGCCTGGGAAGGGTGGTTCCTCGAGCAGAGCTCAGCTCCGGTTTGGTCGTGGAAGAGCCAGAATGCGGGCGTGGGGTTGTGCTCTCATGCAGTGAGGTTGCCTCCGACTGCATGGCAGAAGATTGGGCGAGGGAGGGAGCGGTTGGACGCTGGACGGAGGTTCGCTCAGTCGTGCCAACAGCAGCCGTCGTGGTGACAATCGAAGCCACCGACTCTCCAGAGGACCTGGTTTCCGGCACTGCAGTGCTTGAGCGTGCAGAAAGCAGGGAAGACGTGGTGCCTCCTTCGGCTGGGGTGGATTCTGCCCGAGGAGAAGAACTCGTGCTGTGGGATGCAATGGTGGTCTCCGGAGGGGTGGATGGCGGCGAGGTCCGAGCCCGAGAGGGTACAGTCTGCATGGAAAGCGACGTGGCCAGGGGAGACTCAGGTGCTGGAGAGGGTGTTCCGGTCGCTCCTGCTGAAGTCACCTCAGCCTTAGTGGAAGAACCCTTGCTGATGGTTGGCGTGCTTTGACTTTCAAGAGACGTCGCACCGGTCTCCAGCGTGGAAGGCGGCCTCATCGACGTGGAACCGGTCACCTCCGGAGCCGAGGTTGTCAACTGCGCAGCCGTAGGAGGTGTTGCCGAAGAGAGTGGAGGGCTGCTGAACTCAGCCGCAGTTCCTTCCACCTTAGCTGAAGTACTGGCGGCCTGGACGGCAACGGTGGTCTCCTCGGTAGGGGCAAGCGAAGAGTGGTCAGTAGAAGAGACAGAAGCTGGCCTGGGAAGGGTGGTTCCTCGAGCAGAGCTCAGCTCCGGTTTGGTCGTGGAAGAGCCAGAATGCGGGCGTGGGGTTGTGCTCTCATGCAGTGAGGTTGCCTCCGACTGCATGGCAGAAGATTGGGCGAGGGAGGGAGCGGTTGGACGCTGGACGGAGGTTCGCTCAGTCGTGCCAACAGCAGCCGTCGTGGTGACAATCGAAGCCACCGACTCTCCAGAGGACCTGGTTTCCGGCACTGCAGTGCTTGAGCGTGCAGAAAGCAGGGAAGACGTGGTGCCTCCTTCGGCTGGGGTGGATTCTGCCCGAGGAGAAGAACTCGTGCTGTGGGATGCAATGGTGGTCTCCGGAGGGGTGGATGGCGGCGAGGTCCGAGCCCGAGAGGGTACAGTCTGCATGGAAAGCGACGTGGCCAGGGGAGACTCAGGTGCTGGAGAGGGTGTTCCGGTCGCTCCTGCTGAAGTCAGCTCAGCCTTAGTGGAAGAACCCTTGCTGATGGTTGGCGTGCTTTGACTTTCAAGAGACGTCGCACCGGTCTCCAGCGTGGAAGGCGGCCTCATCGACGTGGAACCGGTCACCTCCGGAGCCGAGGTTGTCAACTGCGCAGCCGTAGGAGGTGTTGCCGAAGAGAGTGGAGGGCTGCTGAACTCAGCCGCAGTTCCTTCCACCTTAGCTGAAGTACTGGCGGCCTGGACGGCAACGGTGGTCTCCTCGGTAGGGGCAAGCGAAGAGTGGTCAGTAGAAGAGACAGAAGCTGGCCTGGGAAGGGTGGTTCCTCGAGCAGAGCTCAGCTCCGGTTTGGTCGTGGAAGAGCCAGAATGCGGGCGTGGGGTTGTGCTCTCATGCAGTGAGGTTGCCTCCGACTGCATGGCAGAAGATTGGGCGAGGGAGGGAGCGGTTGGACGCTGGACGGAGGTTCGCTCAGTCGTGCCAACAGCAGCCGTCGTGGTGACAATCGAAGCCACCGACTCTCCAGAGGACCTGGTTTCCGGCACTGCAGTGCTTGAGCGTGCAGAAAGCAGGGAAGACGTGGTGCCTCCTTCGGCTGGGGTGGATTCTGCCCGAGGAGAAGAACTCGTGCTGTGGGATGCAATGGTGGTCTCCGGAGGGGTGGATGGCGGCGAGGTCCGAGCCCGAGAGGGTACAGTCTGCATGGAAAGCGACGTGGCCAGGGGAGACTCAGGTGCTGGAGAGGGTGTTCCGGTCGCTCCTGCTGAAGTCAGCTCAGCCTTAGTGGAAGAACCCTTGCTGATGGTTGGCGTGCTTTGACTTTCAAGAGACGTCGCACCGGTCTCCAGCGTGGAAGGCGGCCTCATCGACGTGGAACCGGTCACCTCCGGAGCCGAGGTTGTCAACTGCGCAGCCGTAGGAGGTGTTGCCGAAGAGAGTGGAGGGCTGCTGAACTCAGCCGCAGTTCCTTCCACCTTAGCTGAAGTACTGGCGGCCTGGACGGCAACGGTGGTCTCCTCGGTAGGGGCAAGCGAAGAGTGGTCAGTAGAAGAGACAGAAGCTGGCCTGGGAAGGGTGGTTCCTCGAGCAGAGCTCAGCTCCGGTTTGGTCGTGGAAGAGCCAGAATGCGGGCGTGGGGTTGTGCTCTCATGCAGTGAGGTTGCCTCCGACTGCATGGCAGAAGATTGGGCGAGGGAGGGAGCGGTTGGACGCTGGACGGAGGTTCGCTCAGTCGTGCCAACAGCAGCCGTCGTGGTGACAATCGAAGCCACCGACTCTCCAGAGGACCTGGTTTCCGGCACTGCAGTGCTTGAGCGTGCAGAAAGCAGGGAAGACGTGGTGCCTCCTTCGGCTGGGGTGGATTCTGCCCGAGGAGAAGAACTCGTGCTGTGGGATGCAATGGTGGTCTCCGGAGGGGTGGATGGCGGCGAGGTCCGAGCCCGAGAGGGTACAGTCTGCATGGAAAGCGACGTGGCCAGGGGAGACTCAGGTGCTGGAGAGGGTGTTCCGGTCGCTCCTGCTGAAGTCAGCTCAGCCTTAGTGGAAGAACCCTTGCTGATGGTTGGCGTGCTTTGACTTTCAAGAGACGTCGCACCGGTCTCCAGCGTGGAAGGCGGCCTCATCGACGTGGAACCGGTCACCTCCGGAGCCGAGGTTGTCAACTGCGCAGCCGTAGGAGGTGTTGCCGAAGAGAGTGGAGGGCTGCTGAACTCAGCCGCAGTTCCTTCCACCTTAGCTGAAGTACTGGCGGCCTGGACGGCAACGGTGGTCTCCTCGGTAGGGGCAAGCGAAGAGTGGTCAGTAGAAGAGACAGAAGCTGGCCTGGGAAGGGTGGTTCCTCGAGCAGAGCTCAGCTCCGGTTTGGTCGTGGAAGAGCCAGAATGCGGGCGTGGGGTTGTGCTCTCATGCAGTGAGGTTGCCTCCGACTGCATGGCAGAAGATTGGGCGAGGGAGGGAGCGGTTGGACGCTGGACGGAGGTTCGCTCAGTCGTGCCAACAGCAGCCGTCGTGGTGACAATCGAAGCCACCGACTCTCCAGAGGACCTGGTTTCCGGCACTGCAGTGCTTGAGCGTGCAGAAAGCAGGGAAGACGTGGTGCCTCCTTCGGCTGGGGTGGATTCTGCCCGAGGAGAAGAACTCGTGCTGTGGGATGCAATGGTGGTCTCCGGAGGGGTGGATGGCGGCGAGGTCCGAGCCCGAGAGGGTACAGTCTGCATGGAAAGCGACGTGGCCAGGGGAGACTCAGGTGCTGGAGAGGGTGTTCCGGTCGCTCCTGCTGAAGTCACCTCAGCCTTAGTGGAAGAACCCTTGCTGATGGTTGGCGTGCTTTGACTTTCAAGAGACGTCGCACCGGTCTCCAGCGTGGAAGGCGGCCTCATCGACGTGGAACCGGTCACCTCCGGAGCCGAGGTTGTCAACTGCGCAGCCGTAGGAGGTGTTGCCGAAGAGAGTGGAGGGCTGCTGAACTCAGCCGCAGTTCCTTCCACCTTAGCTGAAGTACTGGCGGCCTGGACGGCAACGGTGGTCTCCTCGGTAGGGGCAAGCGAAGAGTGGTCAGTAGAAGAGACAGAAGCTGGCCTGGGAAGGGTGGTTCCTCGAGCAGAGCTCAGCTCCGGTTTGGTCGTGGAAGAGCCAGAATGCGGGCGTGGGGTTGTGCTCTCATGCAGTGAGGTTGCCTCCGACTGCATGGCAGAAGATTGGGCGAGGGAGGGAGCGGTTGGACGCTGGACGGAGGTTCGCTCAGTCGTGCCAACAGCAGCCGTCGTGGTGACAATCGAAGCCACCGACTCTCCAGAGGACCTGGTTTCCGGCACTGTAGTGCTTGAGCGTGCAGAAAGCAGGGAAGACGTGGTGCCTCCTTCGGCTGGGGTGGATTCTGCCCGAGGAGAAGAACTCGTGCTGTGGGATGCAATGGTGGTCTCCGGAGGGGTGGATGGCGGCGAGGTCCGAGCCCGAGAGGGTACAGTCTGCATGGAAAGCGACGTGGCCAGGGGAGACTCAGGTGCTGGAGAGGGTGTTCCGGTCGCTCCTGCTGAAGTCAGCTCAGCCTTAGTGGAAGAACCCTTGCTGATGGTTGGCGTGCTTTGACTTTCAAGAGACGTCGCACCGGTCTCCAGCGTGGAAGGCGGCCTCATCGACGTGGAACCGGTCACCTCCGGAGCCGAGGTTGTCAACTGCGCAGCCGTAGGAGGTGTTGCCGAAGAGAGTGGAGGGCTGCTGAACTCAGCCGCAGTTCCTTCCACCTTAGCTGAAGTACTGGCGGCCTGGACGGCAACGGTGGTCTCCTCGGTAGGGGCAAGCGAAGAGTGGTCAGTAGAAGAGACAGAAGCTGGCCTGGGAAGGGTGGTTCCTCGAGCAGAGCTCAGCTCCGGTTTGGTCGTGGAAGAGCCAGAATGCGGGCGTGGGGTTGTGCTCTCATGCAGTGAGGTTGCCTCCGACTGCATGGCAGAAGATTGGGCGAGGGAGGGAGCGGTTGGACGCTGGACGGAGGTTCGCTCAGTCGTGCCAACAGCAGCCGTCGTGGTGACAATCGAAGCCACCGACTCTCCAGAGGACCTGGTTTCCGGCACTGCAGTGCTTGAGCGTGCAGAAAGCAGGGAAGACGTGGTGCCTCCTTCGGCTGGGGTGGATTCTGCCCGAGGAGAAGAACTCGTGCTGTGGGATGCAATGGTGGTCTCCGGAGGGGTGGATGGCGGCGAGGTCCGAGCCCGAGAGGGTACAGTCTGCATGGAAAGCGACGTGGCCAGGGGAGACTCAGGTGCTGGAGAGGGTGTTCCGGTCGCTCCTGCTGAAGTCACCTCAGCCTTAGTGGAAGAACCCTTGCTGATGGTTGGCGTGCTTTGACTTTCAAGAGACGTCGCACCGGTCTCCAGCGTGGAAGGCGGCCTCATCGACGTGGAACCGGTCACCTCCGGAGCCGAGGTTGTCAACTGCGCAGCCGTAGGAGGTGTTGCCGAAGAGAGTGGAGGGCTGCTGAACTCAGCCGCAGTTCCTTCCACCTTAGCTGAAGTACTGGCGGCCTGGACGGCAACGGTGGTCTCCTCGGTAGGGGCAAGCGAAGAGTGGTCAGTAGAAGAGACAGAAGCTGGCCTGGGAAGGGTGGTTCCTCGAGCAGAGCTCAGCTCCGGTTTGGTCGTGGAAGAGCCAGAATGCGGGCGTGGGGTTGTGCTCTCATGCAGTGAGGTTGCCTCCGACTGCATGGCAGAAGATTGGGCGAGGGAGGGAGCGGTTGGACGCTGGACGGAGGTTCGCTCAGTCGTGCCAACAGCAGCCGTCGTGGTGACAATCGAAGCCACCGACTCTCCAGAGGACCTGGTTTCCGGCACTGCAGTGCTTGAGCGTGCAGAAAGCAGGGAAGACGTGGTGCCTCCTTCGGCTGGGGTGGATTCTGCCCGAGGAGAAGAACTCGTGCTGTGGGATGCAATGGTGGTCTCCGGAGGGGTGGATGGCGGCGAGGTCCGAGCCCGAGAGGGTACAGTCTGCATGGAAAGCGACGTGGCCAGGGGAGACTCAGGTGCTGGAGAGGGTGTTCCGGTCGCTCCTGCTGAAGTCACCTCAGCCTTAGTGGAAGAACCCTTGCTGATGGTTGGCGTGCTTTGACTTTCAAGAGACGTCGCACCGGTCTCCAGCGTGGAAGGCGGCCTCATCGACGTGGAACCGGTCACCTCCGGAGCCGAGGTTGTCAACTGCGCAGCCGTAGGAGGTGTTGCCGAAGAGAGTGGAGGGCTGCTGAACTCAGCCGCAGTTCCTTCCACCTTAGCTGAAGTACTGGCGGCCTGGACGGCAACGGTGGTCTCCTCGGTAGGGGCAAGCGAAGAGTGGTCAGTAGAAGAGACAGAAGCTGGCCTGGGAAGGGTGGTTCCTCGAGCAGAGCTCAGCTCCGGTTTGGTCGTGGAAGAGCCAGAATGCGGGCGTGGGGTTGTGCTCTCATGCAGTGAGGTTGCCTCCGACTGCATGGCAGAAGATTGGGCGAGGGAGGGAGCGGTTGGACGCTGGACGGAGGTTCGCTCAGTCGTGCCAACAGCAGCCGTCGTGGTGACAATCGAAGCCACCGACTCTCCAGAGGACCTGGTTTCCGGCACTGCAGTGCTTGAGCGTGCAGAAAGCAGGGAAGACGTGGTGCCTCCTTCGGCTGGGGTGGATTCTGCCCGAGGAGAAGAACTCGTGCTGTGGGATGCAATGGTGGTCTCCGGAGGGGTGGATGGCGGCGAGGTCCGAGCCCGAGAGGGTACAGTCTGCATGGAAAGCGACGTGGCCAGGGGAGACTCAGGTGCTGGAGAGGGTGTTCCGGTCGCTCCTGCTGAAGTCAGCTCAGCCTTAGTGGAAGAACCCTTGCTGATGGTTGGCGTGCTTTGACTTTCAAGAGACGTCGCACCGGTCTCCAGCGTGGAAGGCGGCCTCATCGACGTGGAACCGGTCACCTCCGGAGCCGAGGTTGTCAACTGCGCAGCCGTAGGAGGTGTTGCCGAAGAGAGTGGAGGGCTGCTGAACTCAGCCGCAGTTCCTTCCACCTTAGCTGAAGTACTGGCGGCCTGGACGGCAACGGTGGTCTCCTCGGTAGGGGCAAGCGAAGAGTGGTCAGTAGAAGAGACAGAAGCTGGCCTGGGAAGGGTGGTTCCTCGAGCAGAGCTCAGCTCCGGTTTGGTCGTGGAAGAGCCAGAATGCGGGCGTGGGGTTGTGCTCTCATGCAGTGAGGTTGCCTCCGACTGCATGGCAGAAGATTGGGCGAGGGAGGGAGCGGTTGGACGCTGGACGGAGGTTCGCTCAGTCGTGCCAACAGCAGCCGTCGTGGTGACAATCGAAGCCACCGACTCTCCAGAGGACCTGGTTTCCGGCACTGCAGTGCTTGAGCGTGCAGAAAGCAGGGAAGACGTGGTGCCTCCTTCGGCTGGGGTGGATTCTGCCCGAGGAGAAGAACTCGTGCTGTGGGATGCAATGGTGGTCTCCGGAGGGGTGGATGGCGGCGAGGTCCGAGCCCGAGAGGGTACAGTCTGCATGGAAAGCGACGTGGCCAGGGGAGACTCAGGTGCTGGAGAGGGTGTTCCGGTCGCTCCTGCTGAAGTCAGCTCAGCCTTAGTGGAAGAACCCTTGCTGATGGTTGGCGTGCTTTGACTTTCAAGAGACGTCGCACCGGTCTCCAGCGTGGAAGGCGGCCTCATCGACGTGGAACCGGTCACCTCCGGAGCCGAGGTTGTCAACTGCGCAGCCGTAGGAGGTGTTGCCGAAGAGAGTGGAGGGCTGCTGAACTCAGCCGCAGTTCCTTCCACCTTAGCTGAAGTACTGGCGGCCTGGACGGCAACGGTGGTCTCCTCGGTAGGGGCAAGCGAAGAGTGGTCAGTAGAAGAGACAGAAGCTGGCCTGGGAAGGGTGGTTCCTCGAGCAGAGCTCAGCTCCGGTTTGGTCGTGGAAGAGCCAGAATGCGGGCGTGGGGTTGTGCTCTCATGCAGTGAGGTTGCCTCCGACTGCATGGCAGAAGATTGGGCGAGGGAGGGAGCGGTTGGACGCTGGACGGAGGTTCGCTCAGTCGTGCCAACAGCAGCCGTCGTGGTGACAATCGAAGCCACCGACTCTCCAGAGGACCTGGTTTCCGGCACTGCAGTGCTTGAGCGTGCAGAAAGCAGGGAAGACGTGGTGCCTCCTTCGGCTGGGGTGGATTCTGCCCGAGGAGAAGAACTCGTGCTGTGGGATGCAATGGTGGTCTCTGGAGGGGTGGATGGCGGCGAGGTCCGAGCCCGAGAGGGTACAGTCTGCATGGAAAGCGACGTGGCCAGGGGAGACTCAGGTGCTGGAGAGGGTGTTCCGGTCGCTCCTGCTGAAGTCAGCTCAGCCTTAGTGGAAGAACCCTTGCTGATGGTTGGCGTGCTTTGACTTTCAAGAGACGTCGCACCGGTCTCCAGCGTGGAAGGCGGCCTCATCGACGTGGAACCGGTCACCTCCGGAGCCGAGGTTGTCAACTGCGCAGCCGTAGGAGGTGTTGCCGAAGAGAGTGGAGGGCTGCTGAACTCAGCCGCAGTTCCTTCCACCTTAGCTGAAGTACTGGCGGCCTGGACGGCAACGGTGGTCTCCTCGGTAGGGGCAAGCGAAGAGTGGTCAGTAGAAGAGACAGAAGCTGGCCTGGGAAGGGTGGTTCCTCGAGCAGAGCTCAGCTCCGGTTTGGTCGTGGAAGAGCCAGAATGCGGGCGTGGGGTTGTGCTCTCATGCAGTGAGGTTGCCTCCGACTGCATGGCAGAAGATTGGGCGAGGGAGGGAGCGGTTGGACGCTGGACGGAGGTTCGCTCAGTCGTGCCAACAGCAGCCGTCGTGGTGACAATCGAAGCCACCGACTCTCCAGAGGACCTGGTTTCCGGCACTGCAGTGCTTGAGCGTGCAGAAAGCAGGGAAGACGTGGTGCCTCCTTCGGCTGGGGTGGATTCTGCCCGAGGAGAAGAACTCGTGCTGTGGGATGCAATGGTGGTCTCCGGAGGGGTGGATGGCGGCGAGGTCCGAGCCCGAGAGGGTACAGTCTGCATGGAAAGCGACGTGGCCAGGGGAGACTCAGGTGCTGGAGAGGGTGTTCCGGTCGCTCCTGCTGAAGTCACCTCAGCCTTAGTGGAAGAACCCTTGCTGATGGTTGGCGTGCTTTGACTTTCAAGAGACGTCGCACCGGTCTCCAGCGTGGAAGGCGGCCTCATCGACGTGGAACCGGTCACCTCCGGAGCCGAGGTTGTCAACTGCGCAGCCGTAGGAGGTGTTGCCGAAGAGAGTGGAGGGCTGCTGAACTCAGCCGCAGTTCCTTCCACCTTAGCTGAAGTACTGGCGGCCTGGACGGCAACGGTGGTCTCCTCGGTAGGGGCAAGCGAAGAGTGGTCAGTAGAAGAGACAGAAGCTGGCCTGGGAAGGGTGGTTCCTCGAGCAGAGCTCAGCTCCGGTTTGGTCGTGGAAGAGCCAGAATGCGGGCGTGGGGTTGTGCTCTCATGCAGTGAGGTTGCCTCCGACTGCATGGCAGAAGATTGGGCGAGGGAGGGAGCGGTTGGACGCTGGACGGAGGTTCGCTCAGTCGTGCCAACAGCAGCCGTCGTGGTGACAATCGAAGCCACCGACTCTCCAGAGGACCTGGTTTCCGGCACTGCAGTGCTTGAGCGTGCAGAAAGCAGGGAAGACGTGGTGCCTCCTTCGGCTGGGGTGGATTCTGCCCGAGGAGAAGAACTCGTGCTGTGGGATGCAATGGTGGTCTCCGGAGGGGTGGATGGCGGCGAGGTCCGAGCCCGAGAGGGTACAGTCTGCATGGAAAGCGACGTGGCCAGGGGAGACTCAGGTGCTGGAGAGGGTGTTCCGGTCGCTCCTGCTGAAGTCAGCTCAGCCTTAGTGGAAGAACCCTTGCTGATGGTTGGCGTGCTTTGACTTTCAAGAGACGTCGCACCGGTCTCCAGCGTGGAAGGCGGCCTCATCGACGTGGAACCGGTCACCTCCGGAGCCGAGGTTGTCAACTGCGCAGCCGTAGGAGGTGTTGCCGAAGAGAGTGGAGGGCTGCTGAACTCAGCCGCAGTTCCTTCCACCTTAGCTGAAGTACTGGCGGCCTGGACGGCAACGGTGGTCTCCTCGGTAGGGGCAAGCGAAGAGTGGTCAGTAGAAGAGACAGAAGCTGGCCTGGGAAGGGTGGTTCCTCGAGCAGAGCTCAGCTCCGGTTTGGTCGTGGAAGAGCCAGAATGCGGGCGTGGGGTTGTGCTCTCATGCAGTGAGGTTGCCTCCGACTGCATGGCAGAAGATTGGGCGAGGGAGGGAGCGGTTGGACGCTGGACGGAGGTTCGCTCAGTCGTGCCAACAGCAGCCGTCGTGGTGACAATCGAAGCCACCGACTCTCCAGAGGACCTGGTTTCCGGCACTGCAGTGCTTGAGCGTGCAGAAAGCAGGGAAGACGTGGTGCCTCCTTCGGCTGGGGTGGATTCTGCCCGAGGAGAAGAACTCGTGCTGTGGGATGCAATGGTGGTCTCCGGAGGGGTGGATGGCGGCGAGGTCCGAGCCCGAGAGGGTACAGTCTGCATGGAAAGCGACGTGGCCAGGGGAGACTCAGGTGCTGGAGAGGGTGTTCCGGTCGCTCCTGCTGAAGTCAGCTCAGCCTTAGTGGAAGAACCCTTGCTGATGGTTGGCGTGCTTTGACTTTCAAGAGACGTCGCACCGGTCTCCAGCGTGGAAGGCGGCCTCATCGACGTGGAACCGGTCACCTCCGGAGCCGAGGTTGTCAACTGCGCAGCCGTAGGAGGTGTTGCCGAAGAGAGTGGAGGGCTGCTGAACTCAGCCGCAGTTCCTTCCACCTTAGCTGAAGTACTGGCGGCCTGGACGGCAACGGTGGTCTCCTCGGTAGGGGCAAGCGAAGAGTGGTCAGTAGAAGAGACAGAAGCTGGCCTGGGAAGGGTGGTTCCTCGAGCAGAGCTCAGCTCCGGTTTGGTCGTGGAAGAGCCAGAATGCGGGCGTGGGGTTGTGCTCTCATGCAGTGAGGTTGCCTCCGACTGCATGGCAGAAGATTGGGCGAGGGAGGGAGCGGTTGGACGCTGGACGGAGGTTCGCTCAGTCGTGCCAACAGCAGCCGTCGTGGTGACAATCGAAGCCACCGACTCTCCAGAGGACCTGGTTTCCGGCACTGCAGTGCTTGAGCGTGCAGAAAGCAGGGAAGACGTGGTGCCTCCTTCGGCTGGGGTGGATTCTGCCCGAGGAGAAGAACTCGTGCTGTGGGATGCAATGGTGGTCTCCGGAGGGGTGGATGGCGGCGAGGTCCGAGCCCGAGAGGGTACAGTCTGCATGGAAAGCGACGTGGCCAGGGGAGACTCAGGTGCTGGAGAGGGTGTTCCGGTCGCTCCTGCTGAAGTCAGCTCAGCCTTAGTGGAAGAACCCTTGCTGATGGTTGGCGTGCTTTGACTTTCAAGAGACGTCGCACCGGTCTCCAGCGTGGAAGGCGGCCTCATCGACGTGGAACCGGTCACCTCCGGAGCCGAGGTTGTCAACTGCGCAGCCGTAGGAGGTGTTGCCGAAGAGAGTGGAGGGCTGCTGAACTCAGCCGCAGTTCCTTCCACCTTAGCTGAAGTACTGGCGGCCTGGACGGCAACGGTGGTCTCCTCGGTAGGGGCAAGCGAAGAGTGGTCAGTAGAAGAGACAGAAGCTGGCCTGGGAAGGGTGGTTCCTCGAGCAGAGCTCAGCTCCGGTTTGGTCGTGGAAGAGCCAGAATGCGGGCGTGGGGTTGTGCTCTCATGCAGTGAGGTTGCCTCCGACTGCATGGCAGAAGATTGGGCGAGGGAGGGAGCGGTTGGACGCTGGACGGAGGTTCGCTCAGTCGTGCCAACAGCAGCCGTCGTGGTGACAATCGAAGCCACCGACTCTCCAGAGGACCTGGTTTCCGGCACTGCAGTGCTTGAGCGTGCAGAAAGCAGGGAAGACGTGGTGCCTCCTTCGGCTGGGGTGGATTCTGCCCGAGGAGAAGAACTCGTGCTGTGGGATGCAATGGTGGTCTCCGGAGGGGTGGATGGCGGCGAGGTCCGAGCCCGAGAGGGTACAGTCTGCATGGAAAGCGACGTGGCCAGGGGAGACTCAGGTGCTGGAGAGGGTGTTCCGGTCGCTCCTGCTGAAGTCACCTCAGCCTTAGTGGAAGAACCCTTGCTGATGGTTGGCGTGCTTTGACTTTCAAGAGACGTCGCACCGGTCTCCAGCGTGGAAGGTGGCCTCATCGACGTGGAACCGGTCACCTCCGGAGCCGAGGTTGTCAACTGCGCAGCCGTAGGAGGTGTTGCCGAAGAGAGTGGAGGGCTGCTGAACTCAGCCGCAGTTCCTTCCACCTTAGCTGAAGTACTGGCGGCCTGGACGGCAACGGTGGTCTCCTCGGTAGGGGCAAGCGAAGAGTGGTCAGTAGAAGAGACAGAAGCTGGCCTGGGAAGGGTGGTTCCTCGAGCAGAGCTCAGCTCCGGTTTGGTCGTGGAAGAGCCAGAATGCGGGCGTGGGGTTGTGCTCTCATGCAGTGAGGTTGCCTCCGACTGCATGGCAGAAGATTGGGCGAGGGAGGGAGCGGTTGGACGCTGGACGGAGGTTCGCTCAGTCGTGCCAACAGCAGCCGTCGTGGTGACAATCGAAGCCACCGACTCTCCAGAGGACCTGGTTTCCGGCACTGCAGTGCTTGAGCGTGCAGAAAGCAGGGAAGACGTGGTGCCTCCTTCGGCTGGGGTGGATTCTGCCCGAGGAGAAGAACTCGTGCTGTGGGATGCAATGGTGGTCTCCGGAGGGGTGGATGGCGGCGAGGTCCGAGCCCGAGAGGGTACAGTCTGCATGGAAAGCGACGTGGCCAGGGGAGACTCAGGTGCTGGAGAGGGTGTTCCGGTCGCTCCTGCTGAAGTCAGCTCAGCCTTAGTGGAAGAACCCTTGCTGATGGTTGGCGTGCTTTGACTTTCAAGAGACGTCGCACCGGTCTCCAGCGTGGAAGGCGGCCTCATCGACGTGGAACCGGTCACCTCCGGAGCCGAGGTTGTCAACTGCGCAGCCGTAGGAGGTGTTGCCGAAGAGAGTGGAGGGCTGCTGAACTCAGCCGCAGTTCCTTCCACCTTAGCTGAAGTACTGGCGGCCTGGACGGCAACGGTGGTCTCCTCGGTAGGGGCAAGCGAAGAGTGGTCAGTAGAAGAGACAGAAGCTGGCCTGGGAAGGGTGGTTCCTCGAGCAGAGCTCAGCTCCGGTTTGGTCGTGGAAGAGCCAGAATGCGGGCGTGGGGTTGTGCTCTCATGCAGTGAGGTTGCCTCCGACTGCATGGCAGAAGATTGGGCGAGGGAGGGAGCGGTTGGACGCTGGACGGAGGTTCGCTCAGTCGTGCCAACAGCAGCCGTCGTGGTGACAATCGAAGCCACCGACTCTCCAGAGGACCTGGTTTCCGGCACTGCAGTGCTTGAGCGTGCAGAAAGCAGGGAAGACGTGGTGCCTCCTTCGGCTGGGGTGGATTCTGCCCGAGGAGAAGAACTCGTGCTGTGGGATGCAATGGTGGTCTCCGGAGGGGTGGATGGCGGCGAGGTCCGAGCCCAAGAGGGTACAGTCTGCATGGAAAGCGACGTGGCCAGGGGAGACTCAGGTGCTGGAGAGGGTGTTCCGGTCGCTCCTGCTGAAGTCAGCTCAGCCTTAGTGGAAGAACCCTTGCTGATGGTTGGCGTGCTTTGACTTTCAAGAGACGTCGCACCGGTCTCCAGCGTGGAAGGCGGCCTCATCGACGTGGAACCGGTCACCTCCGGAGCCGAGGTTGTCAACTGCGCAGCCGTAGGAGGTGTTGCCGAAGAGAGTGGAGGGCTGCTGAACTCAGCCGCAGTTCCTTCCACCTTAGCTGAAGTACTGGCGGCCTGGACGGCAACGGTGGTCTCCTCGGTAGGGGCAAGCGAAGAGTGGTCAGTAGAAGAGACAGAAGCTGGCCTGGGAAGGGTGGTTCCTCGAGCAGAGCTCAGCTCCGGTTTGGTCGTGGAAGAGCCAGAATGCGGGCGTGGGGTTGTGCTCTCATGCAGTGAGGTTGCCTCCGACTGCATGGCAGAAGATTGGGCGAGGGAGGGAGCGGTTGGACGCTGGACGGAGGTTCGCTCAGTCGTGCCAACAGCAGCCGTCGTGGTGACAATCGAAGCCACCGACTCTCCAGAGGACCTGGTTTCCGGCACTGCAGTGCTTGAGCGTGCAGAAAGCAGGGAAGACGTGGTGCCTCCTTCGGCTGGGGTGGATTCTGCCCGAGGAGAAGAACTCGTGCTGTGGGATGCAATGGTGGTCTCCGGAGGGGTGGATGGCGGCGAGGTCCGAGCCCGAGAGGGTACAGTCTGCATGGAAAGCGACGTGGCCAGGGGAGACTCAGGTGCTGGAGAGGGTGTTCCGGTCGCTCCTGCTGAAGTCACCTCAGCCTTAGTGGAAGAACCCTTGCTGATGGTTGGCGTGCTTTGACTTTCAAGAGACGTCGCACCGGTCTCCAGCGTGGAAGGCGGCCTCATCGACGTGGAACCGGTCACCTCCGGAGCCGAGGTTGTCAACTGCGCAGCCGTAGGAGGTGTTGCCGAAGAGAGTGGAGGGCTGCTGAACTCAGCCGCAGTTCCTTCCACCTTAGCTGAAGTACTGGCGGCCTGGACGGCAACGGTGGTCTCCTCGGTAGGGGCAAGCGAAGAGTGGTCAGTAGAAGAGACAGAAGCTGGCCTGGGAAGGGTGGTTCCTCGAGCAGAGCTCAGCTCCGGTTTGGTCGTGGAAGAGCCAGAATGCGGGCGTGGGGTTGTGCTCTCATGCAGTGAGGTTGCCTCCGACTGCATGGCAGAAGATTGGGCGAGGGAGGGAGCGGTTGGACGCTGGACGGAGGTTCGCTCAGTCGTGCCAACAGCAGCCGTCGTGGTGACAATCGAAGCCACCGACTCTCCAGAGGACCTGGTTTCCGGCACTGCAGTGCTTGAGCGTGCAGAAAGCAGGGAAGACGTGGTGCCTCCTTCGGCTGGGGTGGATTCTGCCCGAGGAGAAGAACTCGTGCTGTGGGATGCAATGGTGGTCTCCGGAGGGGTGGATGGCGGCGAGGTCCGAGCCCGAGAGGGTACAGTCTGCATGGAAAGCGACGTGGCCAGGGGAGACTCAGGTGCTGGAGAGGGTGTTCCGGTCGCTCCTGCTGAAGTCAGCTCAGCCTTAGTGGAAGAACCCTTGCTGATGGTTGGCGTGCTTTGACTTTCAAGAGACGTCGCACCGGTCTCCAGCGTGGAAGGCGGCCTCATCAACGTGGAACCAGTCACCTCCGGAGTCAAGCTTGGAGAGGATGTTGCATTTACATGTGTCTGTGATATTGCTATGGTAGAATGATAAGAAAAAGTTTAATTAGCATGTCTTTAACGTTACCTGTGCTATTCGTTAGTTTATTAAACTATGTTGGTAATTTTGTTTGTGAATAAGTATCTAATATCTCAGGCTGCCACATACTGTATCATTAAGGCAGACAATTTTTAACGTATTATTTAAAGAGATTTTTTCCCATTACAGCATTTTGGTTTTTTAAAGTGAAAACGCTGCAATCAAATCTATTCAGTGTGCTGTTTCATATTTGAATGTTTGAATTAGAAAGTTGTTTATTTGGCCCTCTAATCCAAACCTCTGCACAGTGCCGCATAATCCACACCACAATTCCTTAACTCCAAAAATAGATAATTTTTAGATAATCCTTCAAGCATCTCAACAGATCCCAGCTTCCACTCTTACAATGAGATTACAGCATCCACACTTCTCTGTGCCAAATAAGCTACAATTCCAGGTTTGTTTCTTCACCAGTTTCTTCTAACCTTATGTATGGCATAAGGGAAGATGGGAAGGCTGCATCACCACCCTCTTTCTCCTACACACCCAATCATCTGGCAGCAAGGCCAGACAGATAAGCACTGTTTGGTTGTTTTGGACCCGAAACTCAAATATAATAATGCTGCACAGTGAGAAAAGGACAAGCTGGCAACTTAGATGCCTGCTGGCAATGTAAGGCTGGCTGGGGGATACCAACAAGTGAGCAGCAATGGGCTGCTTTGAAAAAGAGGCTGAAATCTAAAATCTTTTAAAGCCATGGAGAGATTTGGATGCGAGGTATGGCTGGCTGGAGAGTACTGGTGGTTGACAGCTGAGTCCTCTTCCTACCTGGATGGAGATGGCCTTTGAGATATACCAGGTTAGGGAGCATTGATGCAATTTTCATTGCAATTCACATTTCCCTTTGTTTCCCTTGTCCTTGACAAAGTGGCAGGCAGTTCTACGAATCAGCTGAGGAGAAGGAGGAGTGATTTCCAATGCTCCCTGCCAGCTTCCCACAAGCAGCATCAATGGGGAAGCCAGCAGGAAGTCAGAAGTCACTCCAGCTCTCATTGCTTTATTTGCTGCCGGTGATCATTCTGTTTCTCTGTTTTGGTAAGGAAACATCTCTGAAAGGATATCAGAGGGTCACAGATTGTCTAACGATATATTGTTACTCAGACCAATTCTTCCTTTCATCCAAACTATTTTGGAAGGCATTCATAGCTACCACCTAAATATCTTATTCTGATTTTGCTCCTGAACATGCAATGCAAAGCAGTGAAAACATACAAAATGGTTATATGCAATTTGCCTGAACGTGAGATTAGAACAGGTATACAGATAATCCTTGGCTTTCAAGCACAATTGGGACCAGAAATGATATAATTATTTTTGACACTCATTAAATGAATCATATGGTCATTAAGTGAATCTGGCTTCCCCTATTGACTTTGTTTGTCAAAAGCCAGATGGGAAGTTCACAAATGTTGATCATATGAGCCAGGATGCTACAACCATTGTAAATAAATGCTGGTTGCCAAGAGACCAAAATGTGATTAGTATGCTGATTATTTTTATTATTAGTTATTATTAGTTATGAGGAACTATTACAAGTCACTTTTTTCAGTGCCATATAACTTTGAACAGTCACTAAATGAATGAACATAAATCAAGGACTGCCTGTAATTAGCAAAATTGCATGTAAAATTAATTGTAAGATATACACTTTTTAAAAATTATAATAATGTTGGTATAATACAGAAAATGTACATATCAGCTGAATTTGTTACAAATCAGATGCTCAGACTGACTCACACAACGCGAATGCATGATAAATTCTAAAAACTCAATATTTAATATAAAATACATCAAATATGAAATGATAAATAATGCACTAAACAGCATCAAAAAGAGCAACGTGTTATTAATCAATTTCTACTCTAATATTATAAAACACTCTGTTTACTTTACTTAATGTGATTATAAACTAAATTTCACAATGAATATATGAAAATGAATGTTGAATTATTGATTTCCAGTGCTGCAAAGAAATTGTAAGGGGGTGCAGAGATTATGTCAGCTCAGTTGCTGAATTCTCTGCAAATTTCCCCAATAAAAATGTAAACAGAAATACGTTTATTTATTTATTTAGAAATTTTATTTTGACATTTTTTATTGCCACCTACTCACACACGGCAACTCAAGGCGTCTTTCTTATATATAAGAAAGGCGGAATAGACAATAAACATACAATACCAGTTCTCCCTAACCTTGTGTCCTCCCAATGTATGGACTTCAACTCCCAGACTTCTCAGCTATAAGAATATGCTTGCTGAGTACCCCCGGCTCAAATTGTGAAAAGTTGTGATTGAGTGGGGTGGTGCAATGGCTCAGTGGTTAAGACACTGGGCTTGTTGGCTGGAAAGCCAACAATCCAGGTTTGAGACCCAAGTGTTGTGCAATGGGGTGAGCTTCCGTTACTCACCCCAGCTCCTGCCAACCTAGCAATTCAAAAGCATGCAAATGTGAGTAGATGAATAGGTACCACTTGGGTGGGAAGGTTACTGCATTCTGTACTTTCATGCTGGCTCCATGATGACGGAAGCATCTCTCAGATAATGCAGGCTCCCTTGGCTGAGAATCGGAGATGAGCACCACTCCCTTGAATCGGTCATGACTGCGCAGGAGAAACTTTAAACCTTGATTGAGTCCTATCTAAATAATCTGAAACACATAGGCATTTTCTTTCTCTCCTACCCTGTCTATGGAGATTCTCAGTTATCCAGGTCATAGTTGTCCCAAAGGTGCTTTTTCAAGAGGCAACTGGACTTTCTGGTTTTTCTTTGAAGACGTTTTGCTTCTCATCCAAAAAGCTTCTTCGGCTCTGACTGGATGGTCCTTCCATTCCCCACCATCCAGTCAGAGCTGAAGAAGCTTCTTAGATGAGAAGCGAAACGTCTTCAAAGAAAAACCAGAAAGTCCAGTTGCCTCTTGAAAAAGCACCATTGGGAGTCCTACCTTGTCTGCCACAATGGCAAATAATCTATTCCTGGTCAGTAAAGAAAACTCTTCACTGCCATTATCTGCAAGATAATAGGAGAAAGGATATGGGTTTTCTTACAAAACTGCCTCTGTTTACCCTTCTCTGCATCCGCGTCAACTATTGTTTCCAACATGTTAAATGTTTTTTGTTGCTTAACTACCAGAATAGTTGGCAGATCACAAATTTAAACCAGTTCCTAATTATACGTGATGATTAATTTTTGTACTCTTTCATCCAACTTGTTATACGGAAAAATATGTGAAATCCACCTCACATGGCCAATTGAACCTCAGGACTTAATATGTTGCCTCTAAGGCTGGTAGAAGTGAGAAATATATTTAATACCTGAGTGGGTACAACAGGGATTTCATAGGAGGATTCGGAAAGTGAACAGGGCAGTCACAATTGTGCCCTTAAAGCCCCACTCCTTTTACATGCGCACATACAAAAAGGAGGCAGGCTTCAATTGTATAGTTGTAGCTGCCATCTTGGTTTTTTTAAACCCCCCCCAAAGCGAATACCCTTGGATGCAACCTCGCAGTTTTAAACAAGCAAGCCAGATCTCTGATTCCTCTGAGCCAAGCCTCAAACTCATAGGAAGGAATGTTGGCAAAACACATCAGGTCACTAAGGAACAAGAAGCACACAATATTCGAAAAATGTAGTAGCTCAACCGCCAACTGGGACACAATGCTAAGATTGCCCATACTGAACGTCATACACTTTTTGCCTAAGTGATTTACCTAAGTAATTGAAGTTGCCTTGTTTAAATTTAGAGCCAGTTTTGTTAGGAGTTGCATCAGTGGTGAAATGTATAATTTGTTACTACCGGTTCTGTGGGCATGGGGGAGGGGGGGGTAATGTGACTGAGTGGGCATGGCCAACTTTTTTTTTTTTTTTAACTTTTAAAATAATTTTTTCTATAACCTCTTCGGCCGAAGAGGTTGTAGAAAAAATGCTTTTAAAAGCCTCTGACGATCCCAACTGAGCCGCGCAATCATCAGAGGCTTTTTGTTTTTTTTTACTTTTAAAAGCATTTTTTCGGCCGAAGAGGTTGTAGAAAAAATGCTTTTAAAATTTTTTAAAAATTTTTAAAAAGCCTCTGATGATCGCGCTGGACATGGGGGGGGGGCAGGGATTTTTGCTACCGGTTCTCCGAACCATCCACCTCCATCGCTATCGGATCGGGCGATCTGGTCCGAACCGGGAGCATTTCACCCCTGGGTTGCATATGGAGTCGTCCAGATCTTAAGATCTGCAGAAATCCTTTTCAAGTTACCCAGGTTTCTGAAGTGCTGTGAAGTAGATGTATAGAAGATGTTTATCTGTCCCTCAAAGATATGGAAAGTATTTTCCTGATCTTCACTCTCCCAACCTGTTTGACATTGCTGCTATTTTTTGCTTTATTGTTTGCTATTTACATTTTTATTATGCTGTAAACTGACCAAATTATCCTTCCTGAATGAAAAGGTGGGGTATAAATTAAATCTTTGCACAGTCTTTTGAGTCAGTCTTGGTTTCCGATGACTATATGAACAGCAATGTAAGGTAGTTTGGGCAACATTTTCAGAATGGCTTGCAAATACCCTCATCCTAGGGACAAGGAGCTGCTCTTAAATACTACAATAAAAAAAAAGTAAAAAAAAACCTCCAGTGAAAGTAGAAACATTTACTGGAAACTAAAGTATGTAGTAAAACAGAGCTGTAGGAATAGTAGAGAAGAACTGAAAGTTGGGTCTCCTGCTTGGAAGGTATGATTTAATGAGAACACACTTTGTTAAGAAAAAATCTGTGACATACAGTATTTTATTTGTGTATGTATGTGTATATATATACATACATATATATACATACATATATATATATATATATACATATACACACACACACACACACACAAACACACACACACACACACACAAGTACACTGAACTATCTTTTTTAAAATATAAAATCCTCTAAGCTATGAATCTTATGAAAAATGGCTAAAGAAATTAGATACTGTAAAGGAAAAGGTTCCCATCACACATATGTGCTAGTCGTTCCCGACTCTAGTAGACGGTGTTCATCTCCGTTTCAAAGCCGAAGAGCCAGCGCTGTCCGAAGACGTCTCTGTGGTCATGTGGCCAGCATGACTCAATGCCAAACACACACAGAACACTGTTACCTTCCCACCAAAGGTGGTCCCTATTTTTCTACTTGCATTTTTTACGTGCTTTCAAACTGCTATTTTGGCAGAAGCTGGGACAAGTAATGGGAGCTCACCCCATTACACGGCACTGGAGATTCGAACCGCTGAACTGCCAACCTTTCAATCAACAAGCTCAGCGTCTTAGCCACTGAGCCACTGCTTATAATACTGTATAAATACTGTATGTTTAAATACTATATGTATAAATACTGTATGTTTAGCTTAATGAATAGAAGACCAAGGGGAGACATGACAGCAGTCTTCAAATACTTGAAGGGCTACCACAAGGGAAAGGGCATCAATTTCCTCTCCATAATATCAAAGATAGGACAAGCAGCAACGGGTGGAAGCTCATCAGAGGGAGATCCAACCTGGAAATAAGGAGGAATTTCCTGAGGGTGAGAACTATTAAGATGGAACAGCTTGTGGGTTTTCAAGAAAAAAAATTGGACAACCATTTGTCCAAAATGGTATGAGAACTCCTGCATAAGGCAATGGGATGGACTAGAAGGCCTCCTAAGTCCCATCCAACCCTATGATTCTATGATTTTATGAGTTTCCAAGAGAAAGAGAATGTTAAGATATTCCTTAAAAGGGAGAAGGAGAGAGAGAGAAGAAAATAGTGGTGGGACATACAGGGAGAAAAGAATTTGTTTGCTTCAGACCGCCTACAGATGATGATTTCATTAGATTAGGTTAATCTCACTTATGTATTAATTTGATACATAAAACTCCTTCTTTGTGCTATCATCCCCACAACAACTCCATGTAGTAGGTTGGGCTTAGGAATAGGTGTTGTGGAGCAGTTCCTTATATACTGTGTTAGTGTCAGTTACAAAAGCCCGGGAAACTCAGAGTCAGGAGCCGCACTCTGATTGGCCCATTCAAATATCCAAACCAGAAGCCAATCAATAGGCACAGCAACCGTGAGGGAAATTTTTCTCTCACAATAGGTTTCATACCTAAGGCAGGATAGTACTCATAGTCTCTTGGCTTCTGATCTGGTGCCTCAACCATTACACCAAACTGGCTTTCAAACTGATGATGATGATATATTCAAGTTCTATGGCTGCCCATCTCATCTAAGCAACTCTGGGAGACTCAGTACCCTCTCCTTGTAGAAGAGTAACAACAGGTTCTAAATTAGCAAGATGGCGGACAGAGTCTCACAATGTGGCAAAAATCATTTCTGTGGAACATTAACGCAGATTTTAAAAAATAATAATGAGGCTCGCATTGTGATCTGCCATGTTGCCAATTCTGACACGTGCAATGGTACAATGATGCTGCTGAAAAGTAGGCAGCTGGGGGGCAGATCTGGAATGATGATCACAATGGAAAAGCTTCCAAATTATAAAGTAGCTGCTACAGCAGTTGTGACCATCCTGAAAACATTCACTGAGAGGAAGTCAAACTGATAAAGTCCCCCTCCCACCCCAATTACTTTTCTATTTTTTTCCTAAGCAAATTTCCAAGAAGAGATGGTTTAGCTTTTGTTTGACACTGTGATAACCTCCCATTTATTCATTATTGCTCATCACCATATGAAAATCAGACAGGAAAGGAAAAAATATGGCCCTGAGCAGCCAAGGTGGTGCAGTGGTTAGATTGCAGTACTGCAGGCTACTTCAGCTGACTGCTAGCTGCAGTTCAGCAGTTCAAATCTCACCAGTTCAAGATTGACTCAGCCTTCCGTCCTTCGGAGATGGGTAAAATGAGGACCCAGATTGTTGGGGGCAAAAGGCTGACTCTGTAAACTGCTTAGAGAGGGCTGTAAAAAAACCATGAAGCGGTATATAAGTCTAAGTGCTATTGCTATTATATTTCAATTTAGCTTAAAGAGAGATTCTGGGGCATGAGCATTTGAGTATTTGCCAGGTAGTTGTCAAAGTAGTCAAATTGGTGACCAATTGATGGACCACGTCTTCATATTCAAATTGTGAATTTGTGAAAATAGGCACCACAATATTTTTTATTCCCACCCATGTATCCTTGTTGCTTTTCACTCTCTGTACCTGCCTTCTCACCACTTCACCGCAATAAAATTGGCTCTTCCAATGTTTACAAAGGTAACATTGTTAGTAATTAAAAATTTTGAAACTCCAGCTTGCATTATTTTGTTTCACAAGCCTCCATTCAAACTTCTCTGCACCACTGAAGACACAAAAATCAGTACATATTTCTATAAGGGCCCCTGTGTGCATAAATTGGTAATGAATCTTTCCTGGGGTCTGCGCTCTAATCTACTCATTTTTCACTGCAAAATTTAGTGAAGCAAACGTTGAACACCAGTTCATCTATTTATGGTTTTGGATGTGTAAAGGATGCGTTAAATTAATTGTTTAATTAAATGCATTAAATAATGGCACTAATTCATTTATTTGGTTTGGCCAATACAAATTGGGTCATCAGTTCTTGTTAAAAAGGGAATTACAAAAACATTAGTGGCAGTGGTGGGTTTCAAATTTTTTTACTACCGGTTCTGTGGGTGTGACTTGGTGGCCGTGGCAGGGGAAGGATACTGTAAAATCTTCATTCCCACCCCACTCCAGGGGAAGGATACTGTAAAATCTCCATTCCCACCCCACTCCGGGGGAAGGTTACTGCAAAATCCCCATTTCCTTTCGATCAGCTGGGACTCGGGAGGCAGAGAATAGATGGGGGCAGGGCCAGTCAGAATTTTTACTACTGGTTCTCTGAACTACTCAAAATTTCCGTTACCGGTTCTCCAGAACTGGTCAGAACCTGCTGAAACCCACCTCTGTAGCAAAGGTAAGTGAAACTCACCCCTGCCTCCAACCTTGTCTGAACCTAAAAACCTAAGCAGGGTTTGACTTTATTAGACTTTGATGGGAGACCATGAGGAGAGCCCAGCAGTGACATCTAGATTGGGCAATCGGACACCTTTCACATGATATCTTCTTGGAGGCACCAGGATCAAGGTTGATTCAGAGACTTTCTCTTTCCCTTTCCTGTCTGTATGATTCATTTATTATAAGCCATCAAGTCAGTGGTGACTCTTAGCAACCACATCTTTTTTAGTAATGATTTATTACTGTACACCATCCATAGTTACCATGGGCTTGGGCAGTCTTATAAATAGAATATAATAATATTAATATAAATCTCCATCATTCCCCAATCCAGGGGAAGATTACTGCAAAATCCCCATTTCCTCCAGATCAGCTGGGACTCGGGAGGCAGAGAATAGATGGGAGTGGGCCAGTCAGAATTTTTACTACCAGTTCTCCGAACTATTCAATATTTCCGCTACCGGTTCTCCAGAACTGGTCAGAACCTGCTGCAACCCACCTCTGATTAGTGGACTCCAAAAGTGGTAGTGCAACACTCCAGAGATATGCAAGATGACTCACTGAAGTGCAGGATGAAAATATTGGAACGTCTATTTATTTATTTTTATTTAAAAAAATAAATTAAGCTGCACTAATACTTAGTATACAGACCATACAAAATAGAATACATGTATATTTGGAGATACTTTTTACGAAGTATGTATACTGTGTATATTTCATACGTATGTTAGTACAGTAGTACATTTATACAATTTATAAATAAATAAATTCAATATTTTGAAGTACAAGCTCTCTCTCTTTTTATACTGATAAATGTGTGCAGTGATAAAAATAAAAAAAAAACCACTTCACTATTTAATTCTCAGGTTCAGATTTCAGGCTGATAAACTACTCCTGCTTCTGAATAAATACCATTTTACTGCGGTGACCGGATCAGAACTAATCTATGTAATCTAATCTATCATGAGAGTTCTGTGGTCTGAACAGGATCCAGACGTTTCCTCTAAGGAGAATTTAAAAATCTGTCTTTTTTTTTTTTTTTATGTACAAGCAATATAAGAAGAGTACATTAAACAATTCAGATTTTAGTGGCAGGAATGCCACTTGCTTTTTAAGTCTCCAGTATCAGCCAATGCTTCCTTTCCTCTCCACAATCACATCTCTATTTCTTAGTAGAAATATTTAATTATATCGCTCTCAAATGAAAGGAGAGGGCTGGTTTGGTATAGTGGTTAAAGGGGCTGGGTTAGAAACCAGCATATGTTGAATTTTCATTCTGTCTTAGGCTTAGAAGGTATCTCTGGGTCCCTGATTCTCCTTCAACTTGGGAAGAGGATGGCAATGGTGAACCATTCCCACCTGTGTAGACTTAACCATGTAGTTGCCAGGATTCAAGGCTGGCTCAAAGGCACCACAGACAGAGGGAAAAAAAAAAAAGAGAATCAACTACATAGGAAATTGATGTCCAGGGGTCTTCAGGATAGGTTACTTCTATCGCTCAAGAACAAAACCTTTGGAAGAAAAAGAAGAAGAAGGCCTACCTGACATCCATATATGGAAACAAAGCATCAAGAGGAAAAAGATGTTCCTGAGACAATACTGAACCGAGTGAAGTTTCCAGTCCATGGCTTTTGCTTTTCGGCTTGTCCCCCTGGGAACCTTTTTGCTTCTGAATCTGGGTGCCAACTGTGGCGTGTGGGGCTAACTCCGGAGAAGGTAAATCTATTAGCTTAACAAGCGGACACGCCCTGGGCAGAAGCATCAATCAGTGGCTCAGCCAAGCCCTTAACTGAAAGGATTTCATAATATCGTACAGAACTCTCATGAAGGGTCAGCCTCTGCAAATATTTTTGCAAGTAAGAGGAAAAGAAAAGAAGAATTAAGGTATGAGAAATGTCACGCTATTGAAATTGGGACTCCGGGCCCATTGGCATTGTTCACCAGTGAAGAAGCAACAGGAACCATTCGGCTACAGCTACTCAGGTTATATTGTACTAAATTGTCTCTAAATTTCTTCCTTAAAAAATATTATAAAATGTAGACCTAATTACTAGAGTATATTTTCCATTGTATTTTTAATATTATCTGTTAAACTCCTTTGAAGCTATTGGGAGATGTCCAGGAGTGGGACAGGGATTCAGGAGAACCTCTAGCTAAGATTCTGTGCAGTTCGGAGAATCCCCAAATCCCACCCCTGGCTGGCCCCTCCCACCCTGCTCCTCCCAGGATTCCCCACGCGGCCTGTTTTGGATGCAGGTAAGTGCAGGGCACACGCAGAGGCCCAGAGAGGTCGAAAAACAGGCCTACCGGAAGTTCATGAAGGCCAGAAACGAGGCCCTTTCTGGCCTCCAGAGGGCCTCCGGAGCCTGGGGAGGCTGTCTTCGCCCTCCCATAGGCTCAAGGAAAACCTACAGAGCCTGAGAAGGGCAAAAACGCCCCCCCCCACCACCATGGTGCATGAGGCTGATATGGCCACGCCCACCATGGCCACGCCCACCCAGCAACCGAGCAGAGAACCCCTGGCTAAAATTTTTGAAGCCTACCCCTGAAGATGTCTTCCAGTATTTCCAGCTACCATCAAAAAAATACCAAAGTTGAAGAGTTTGCGTATTTAACGAAAAATGTAAGCACAGGAAAGTTAATCAATACAGAATTAATTTTTTGTTATTCAGTTTATAAGAAGACAAGATCCAGGAATGTGGGATGTCCTTCTCTGAAATTGCTCATGGAGAATATCTATAAAATTATTAAATTCATTCTGGCAGGTATCAGGACATTTATACCATAGCATAGAATTAATTTATTAAGGCAAAATGACTGCCAAAATAAATAAGTCTTATGGACAGATATTGCATGATGAATGAGAGGATATATGTCAGGGGTGTCAAACTCAAGGCCTGGGGGTCAGATTCAGCCCGGGGGGTACTTAGATCTGGCCCGCGAGGCCACCCTAGAACCAGCTAAGGACCAGCCCACAGTACTTTCGCCAGCGAAAACGGAACTCGGGAGCGCTGTGTGCGGTCCTCCCGAGCTCCGTTTTCACTGGTAGAAGGTTACAGGAGCCCGTTTTCACTGGCAGAGCACTCAGGCCACCGCAGGCACCAACACAAGTGATGTCGAGCTGGCCACACCCACCCCGGCCTCTGGAGGTCAAACACAACCCTGATGTGTCCCTCAATGAAATTGAGTTTGACACCCCTGGTATATGTACGGTACTTAATATGCCAGTATATTAGTTATTTTAAACAAGTTTTATTGGTTCCCTCCACACACATTCACCCACATCTTTTTTGAACAGAGTATTGGCCATATCTTATCTTATACAATTTATCAAATTCAAATACATTTTACTCAATTACAATTTTTGCCATAATTTTCTTTTTCCCCTTTTTTTATCATATCTCAATATTTCTTTGCTCATTTATATAAACAGCATCTTCATTCACCCTCAAATTCTAATTTTCCTGCTTATTCATATTTATTCTCTTTTATTTTTTAACCATTCATTCTTTATCTTAGTATATTTATATATGTTCGGGGTTGCCTTTCTTCCATTTCATCTTTTTTGTTGTACAGCAATCTTTCTTCTCAATCCTACCATCTCCCTCTCTTCTTTCCTTCTTACTTTCTTTTTCCCTCCTCTCCTGCTCCTCTCTACTTCCCCTTCCTTTCTCCTTCTTTCTTCCTCCCTGTCTAACCCTCTCTCCTACTCTGATTTCCCCTCTCTTCCTTCCTCCCCTCTCTTCCATCCTTCTCTCTTCTCCCCTTCTCTTCCATCTCTCTACTCTCTACTCCTCTTTCATCTCTCTCTATTGCTGTATTCATTATCAATTTAATATTTTCCACTATGGTGTCCAGGCAACCTGATCTTTCTCATTCATTAAAAATATTACTCAAAATTCCCCTCCTCTTTTTAATTATTAACAAATATTTCAATTTAGCGCATTTTTTCCTTAAAACCTTTGTTAAAATAATCTTCCAACCCTTGCTTTTCAACATCAAAAGTTCTTTTTTTTTCACATTTCAGCTACTGATCTATTTTACATTAAACAGTATTTTCACATATAATTTCTACAACTAACATTAACATATTAATATTTTCACTGACTCTTAACCATTTTCTTTTAAACTCTCCACAATCCCATTTCTTGATGCTTTTCTCCCTTTCTCCCATTCCCTTACAAGTATGACATTTAAATCATTTTTTAACATTTCAATTTCATTCAATTTTACATTCAATTTCAATTTTCCGTCTTAGTTTCAATTAATCCTTATGCTACTATTTGTTTCTCTCCATTTAGTGCTTCCTCCAATATCATTCTTTCTTTCACATTGCATCTACTGGTATATTTTCTACTTTACAGCATTTTCACATATAATTTCTACAACTAACATTCTTCTCTTTATTAACAAATTAACATTTTCACTGACTCTTAACCATTTTCTCTTAGACTCTCCACAGTTCCATTTCTTGATGCTTTCCTCCCTTTCTCCCATTCCCTTACCTTCTTCTTTTTTCTTTTCTTATTTCTCCCCTTCAGCCTCTTTTCTTTAATTTTAACTCTGTTAATTTTCCTTCTCAATCTTTCCCCATTTATTTCTCTTCTTTTCTTATTTGAGATGTAGTTTCCTTACATCTATTTTTATTCTGTCACTGTTAAACTCAGTGTAATCATCTTTATCTTTATTTTCAATTGTTTCCTTTTCAATATTATCTCCTTGTTTCTTTTGCTTCTCATTCATCTTTTCTCTTTTTTTTTTGCATTCTAACCAATCCTCCGCTTCCTTATTTCCCTTAAATGCTTCTCTTATTTTTTGAAACATCTCCCTCAGTATCTCATATTCCTCCTCCTAATTCTCCATATTTTCAATTTAAAAGGCTAGGATTTTTAAATTTGTTCTTTTCATTTACATATACTTCAGGTTTCAAAGTCCATATAATGTCCTCTTTTTTTTTAATGTCCAATTCAAATATTCACTTGAGCCAACACAATTTCAATCTTTATCCTTCACTTCTGTTTAATCTTGCTTCAGCTGCACAAATATGTACTCCCATGTCTCTTTCTCACGCTCTTTCCGCCAGTAGATGTCTTTCTCCGATTCACAAATCTTCTAGTAATAATGTATCCATTTTGTAATCCACAAAAACGCTTACTTTCTCTTTTCAAAATTAAATCCTTTTGTTATTTGAAAAATGCTTTTCTACCTCCTTTTTCCTTGTCTCATATATATATATATATATATGTGTGTGTGTGTGTGTGTGTGTGTGTGTGTGTGTGTGTGTGTGTAGGTCTTTGGTTATTCGGGTTTTCTGCCGCGTAAAATTGGAGGTTTCTTGGCAACGTTTCGATGAAGTCTCATTCGTCATCTTCAGGCTGGTGTTCTTGGCTTCGTGCTTCTAGGAGCAATGTGTGTGATCGCAGCTGTTTCTTCCTTTTAACTGCCAATGGGGTGTGTGAACTGATTGGGTGGGAGCTTGGCTGTGTTCTGATTGGGCAGAGGTGTGTTCTGATTGGTTGGGGGTTTGGCTGTGCTCTGATTGGATGGGGGTTTGGCTGTGCTCTGATTGGATGGGTGTGTGTTCTGTTTAGGTGGGGGCTTGGTTGTGCTCGGGTCAGTCTGAGTAGCAGGGGGATTTGAGCTGGTGAGCTGTGTTGCTGTTGTTTGGCTTCGTGTTCATGGCCGTGCTATCTCTTCATGGTGGGTGTCAGTCTGCTTCATGTATGGATTGGAGGGGATGTGTGGTGGCTATATCCACGCAGAAAGCAGACTCGAACCCACACTGATGATGAAGCACAACCCCGAACCAGAAGCCAGACCACAGCTTCATCATTAGCCACCTTAAACAACAGCAACACAGCTCACCAGCTCAAATCCCCCTGCTACTCAGACTGACCCGAGCACAATCAAGCCCCCACCTAAACAGAACACACACCCAGCCAATCAGAGCACAGCCAAACCCCCATCCAATCAGAACACAGCCAAGCTCCCACCCAATCAGTTCACACCCCCACTGGCAGTTAAAAGGAAGAAACAGCTGTGGTCACACACATTGCTCCTAGAAGCACGAAGCTGAGAACACCAGCCTGAAGATGACGAATGAGACTTCGTCGAAACGTTGCCAAGAAACCTCCAATTTTACGCAGCAGAAAACCCGAATAACCAAAGACCTACATACAAATACCCGCGAAAACCTCAGAAAACAAATATTGTACCTCTACGGGGAGGATATCCACCATCTGACCAGGACCTATGAAAAACTTGAAGTCCAAAGAGCTTCCATTTTATGGGACCTCGCATTCCTACACAACTGCCGTGATCAAAATTTAATCCCCACATGCTTCCCATTGAAATACCACTCCAACTCTGCAGCCACCAAACGCATCCTGAAAAGAACAGAATTGGCCCTGATCAGAAATGAACTTCACACAAAAAGATTCCTCCTAGACCAAATCAACAAAGATCTCCTCACACTTCACCTCAAACTCAGCAACAAGATCCACCCCGCACTTTGGGACAAATCCAAACAACTCGCTGTCTGGAGAGCCGAAACACAGACCACCTTCAAGACAGACACACACACTAACAAACTCCGAAGACTACAAGAACGCCAGAAACAAACCCCTCCCCCCTCACAGCCATACATGAAACAAACAGTGCATAACATCTCAGATAGGATCCTCACCAAAGCCGAAACCAATGTCCTTTCCAAAGGATTCAACTTTGCAGTCACTCCCAAACACATCCCCACTGAAACCATTATATGCGGAGTTGAAACCAGCCTGACCAAAGTCAACCCCGATGACGCTAACAGAATCAGACTCGAAATCACCAACATCCTCTGCACCAGCAAGCCACCCAAAAGCAACTTACCCAAAGAGGAACAGACAGCACTACTTAACCTGAAAAAAGACACTAGCATAATAATCCTACCAGCAGACAAGGGAAAAGCCACGGTGGTTATGAACACATCTGACTACCAAACCAAATTAACCAACCTACTCCAAGACTCCACATACAAACCCCTAAACACAGATCCCACCACCTACCTGGAAAAAACCACTAGATCCAAAATAAAAGCCTCCCCCATCAGCGAAGAGATCCAGCAAAGCATCATTCCCAGAGAGAAATCATCCAGATGCCCTAAGCTCTATGGTCTCCCCAAGATACACAAAGAAGGAACCCCACTTAGACCCATAGTCAGCTCCATAGGCTCACCTCTACAAAACCTAGCCAAATTTCTCGCCAAACAACTACAGCCCTATGCAGAATCCATCAACTCACATGTAAAAAACTCATTCCAGTTCATAGAGATCATAAAGAAACAAAACTTACAGCACAGCGACCTACTCGTGAGCTTCGATGTCATATCCCTCTTCACCCAAGTGCCAATCAAAGAAGCCTAAACAGCTATCCAAAACAAATATAACCCCCCAAGCACATCCTAGATCTGACCAACCACTGCCTATCCAACACATACTTCATCTATAACGGACAAAAATACAAACAAATAGAAGGAGCACCCATGGGATCACCCCTCTCACCTTTCATTGCTAACCTCTACATGGAACACTTTGAAACCCAAGCTCTAGAAAAATCTGATCACAAACCCAAACTCTGGCTCAGATACGTAGACGACACCTTCATAATTTGGCCACATGGGAAAGAAAAACTGGACAACTTCCTCACACACCTCAACAGCCTACACCCCAAAATACAGTTCACCATGGAAACAGAAGCGAACAACCAACTTCCCTTCCTGGATGTCTTAGTCTACAAAAAATCCAATGGCTCCCTAGGACACACCATCTACCAGAAGAAAACACATACAAACCGCTATCTGCATGCACTCTCACACCACCACCCAGCACAGATCAACTCCGTAGCCAAGACACTCATTTCCAGAACAAAAAGCTTAGCTGACGAACAACACCTAAAAACCGAACTACACACTCTCACTAACGTACTAACATCCAATGGATTCCAAAGAAATAAGATTATCAACCTAATCCAAAAAGAAACCCCCACTAAAATCCAAGACAGAGAACAGGAAAACGGCAAAGCCCTCCTCCCATACATAAAAGGCACCACAGACAGAATTGGCAAGATCCTCCACAAACACAACATCAAGACAGCATTCTGCACAAACCGAAAAATATCCACCATCCTAAGAAACCCCAAAGACAAAATTGAGTTAGAAAATCAAGGAGTATATGAAATCCCATGCACCGCCTGCCCCACCACATACATTGGACAAACCAACAGAAGAATAAATGCACGCATTGAAGAACACAAGAACTCAGTCAGAAAAGAGGAACCAACTTCTTCCCTGGTCCAACACCTCAAAGCCACAGGACATGATATTGACTTCAAAAAGACCAGAACTATCGCCAAAACTGAACATTTTAAGAACAGAATAATCAGAGAAGCCATTGAGATAGAAAAACGTCCACACAGCATGAATAAACAAGATGATACCTCCCGCCTACCAGCCATTTGGAAACCCGCCCTTATTGACAAATGAGTCCCTAACACAAAGAATGACACCAGACCCACACTCACGAGAGCCACACAGGATGTAGCCACCACACATCCACGCAGAAAGCAGACTCGAACCCACACTGATGATGAAGCATGACCCCGGACCAGAAGCCAGACCACAGCTGCATCATTAGCCACCTTAAACCCCTCCAATCCATACTGACACCCACCATGAAGAGATAGCACGGCCACGAACACGAAGCCAAACAACAGCAACACAGCTCACCAGCTCAAATCCCCCTGATACTCAGACTGACCCAAGCACAACCAAGCCCCCACCTAAACAGAACACACACCCATCCAATCAGAGCACAGCCAAACCCCCATCCAATCAGAGCACAGCCAAACCCCCAACCAATCAGAACACACCTCTGCCCAATCAGAACACAGCCAAGCTCCCACCCAATCAGTTCACACCCCCACTGGCAGTTAAAAGGAAGAAACAGCTGCGATCACACACATTGCTCCTAGAAGCACAAAGCCGAGAACACCAGCCTGAAGATGACGAATGAGACTTTGTCGAAACGTTGCCAAGAAACCTCCAATTTTACGCGGCAGAAAACCCGAATAACCAAAGATCTACATACAAACACCCGCGAAAACCTCAGAAAACATATACATATATATATATATATATCTTTCGAAATGTGTTCCAGGTGGAAGATTCCTTTTAGGGCTTTAGGTCTGGTTTTAAAGTTCCTCTTTTTTCCCCCCTCCGCTTAAATTCCTCCATGCCAATTAGCTGCCAATTTATCGCTGTGATTTATTTAAGCTATTAAAAGGTTTTTTTTCCTTTTTACCTGTGAGTTGGCCAATTACTCACCCAGTAACAATACTCTGTTCAAAACTCTGCTCCTGCACATCTCTTAGTCCTGTTGCCCCAGCTTGTAGCGGACGTAATGGCCGCCTCCCTCACCGCCGGGTCAAAGAGCTGCCTCCGACTGTTTGAGGAACTTGCCTGTTCCTCTTTGGTCTTCCGAGCTGCCTCTCTCTCTCCCCCATCCCTACAAGACGGTTCTGGTTCTAAGACTCCCCAACAGTGGTTTGTCTGCCTGGGTTTTCGTGAAGCTTGGCGGAGCTTTGCTATTTTCCAGCCAGTGTCGCCGCGACGCTTCCGGTATCCCATGACAGTATATTAGTGCAGTGCATCCCAGGAGCATCTGCTAAAATGGTGTTGTCCTTGTGAGGTAGCCCAACCAAGAAGCAACTCCAGATGAACTAATTCTACTTTAGTAGAATTAGTTCTACTAATTAAGCTTACATTAACAGAATAATGCAAGTCTGAAAGCACAGGTAGTCCTTGACTTAGGACCAAAATTTCTGTTGGTAAGTGAGACATTTGTTAAGTGAATTTTGCTCCAGTTTACGACCTGTCTTGACACATTTGTTAAGTGAATCACAGCAGTTGTTAAGTTAGTAACATGGCTGTTAAGTGATTCTGGCTTCCTCGTTGACTTTGCTTGTTAGAAGGCTGCAAAAGGGAATCACATGACCCCAGGACACTGTAACTGTCATAAATATGAGACAGTTGCAAAGCATCTGGTGGCACAGTGGCACAGTATTGCAGGCTTGTCAAGGATTCAATTTCACTGGCTCAAGGTTGACTCAGCCTTCCACCTTTCCAAGGTCAGTAAAATGAGGACCCAGATTGTTGGGGGCAAGAGGCTGACTCTGTAAACAGCTTAGAGAGGGCTGTAAAGTACTGTGAAGCGGTATATAAGTCTAAGTGCTATTGCTATTGCTATCTGAATTCTGATCACGTGACCATGGGGATGCTGGAATGGTCATAAGTGTGAAAAATGGACATGTCACATTTTTCAGTGCCATTGTAACTTTGAACCATCACTAAATGAACTGTTGTTAAGTCAAGAACTACCTGTATTCATGTGCTTTTCTTAGCAACAACAGGAAATAATTAATCACTGCCTTTTTCTAAGGTATTTGTCACCTCAGTCTAATACTACAGTCCTAGAATTCCTTAGTAGTCTCTTATCTAGTACAATATTAACGAAGTCTAGCCTAATTTAGTATTTCAGTTCAAGCGCGGTCAAGTTGAAGTTGTTACGTGTTGGACACCTTGACAACGAATCATAAATAGAAGTCATTGTTGATTTCCTTCATAATATAACTTTCCTGGTACTTCCCGTCTTTAAAACAATTCTAAAGCAAAATTACAGACGTCAATAAAAGCTTAAATTGGTTGATATCCCAACACATTTAAGAAAACAGCTTAAGAGTACAGGTAGTCCTTGACTTACAAAAAACAATTGAACCCAACATTTCTGTTGTTCAGTGAGACATTTGTTAACTGAGTTTCGCCCCATTTTACCACCTTTCTTGCCTCAGTTGTTAAATGAATCACTGGAGTTGATAACCCGGTTGTTAAGTGAATTTGGCTTTCCCATTGACTTTGCTTGTCAGAAGGTCGCAAAGGGGGATCACGTGACCTTGGCACACAGCAACGGTCATAAATATGAACCAGATGCCAAGCATCTGAATTTTGATCACAAGATCCTAGGGTAGCTGCAAAGGTCATAACTGTGAAAAATGGTCATAAATCACTTTTTTTCAGTGCCATTATAACTGTGAACGGTCACTAAATGAACTGTTGTAAGTCAAGGACTACCTGTATAGCACTAATAACAAGAACAGCATGGCTTCAATCAACATTCTTGGTAGAAAAAGGAACTTTTCAACTGCTGCCAAACTTCTGACATAATCCAAAAGGCACTTTTGTGAACAACAAAAGTCTCAATACTCGGAGTTGAGGAAGGTTGGTTGGCAAAGCAGATTTGTCCGCACTTCCTCCATTGCAACCTCAAGTTCTCCTTTTGACACCATTCAAGACAGCTAAACCCATTCATCAAGGTGAATGAAATTGTCAAATTGTTACATCTGAAGGTTCCTGGGAACCCACTGTGTTCCCTGCAGTCTAAGAGCAAGTGACATTTTTTTAGTCTTCCTGAACTAAGCTGGGTTCACACTTTAGAAGCATCAAAACCAGGGGTGGGTTCTAAATTTTTTTACTACCGGTTCTGTGGGCGTGGCTTATTTTGTGGGTGTGGCTTGGAGGTCATGTGACTAGGTGGGCGTGGCTAGCTGGTCAGAGTCATTTCTGGAAGGTCTTCGCAGTTACGACCAGTCCTCGCACTTACGACCCGACTCATTTGTTTGCTTTTAACACTGATCAGCTGTAGGACGGCCCTTTGAAGCCCCGCGGCAAGAGTTTAAACAGTTTTTTTCCCTCTAGTCATCAGCTGGGACTCAGGAGGCAGCAATAGATTGGGGGTGGGACCAAATAAAAGGTAAGAATAACGTGGGTGGGTGGGAGGGCGGGGGGGGGGAGAACCGGTTCGGTGACATCATATCGTCACCACTACCGGCTCGGCCGAACCGGACCGAACCGGGAGGAACCCACCACTGATCAAAACCCTACTGATGCAGTCACACCACAGGAGAATGAATGTCTGTTCATCTTGGATTGATTTCTGTGGCTTAAGATACACCCCAGAATCAGGCACCAGGCAGCATATAAAAAAGAAACTCTGGAAAGAGTGCCGAAAAGAGCAACAAAGATGATTAGAGAGCTGGAGGCTAAAACATATGAAGAACGGTTGCAGGAACTGGGTATGTCTAGTTTAATAAAAAGAAGGACTAACGGTGACATGACAGCAGTGTTCCAATATCTAAGGGGCTGCCACAAAGAAGAGGGAGTCAATCTATTTTCCAAAGCATCAGAAGGCCAGACAAGAAACAATGGATGGAAACTAATCAAGGAGAGAAGCAACATGGAACTAAGGAGAAACTTCCTAACAGTGAGGACAATTAACCAGTGGAACGGCTTTCCTTCAGAAGTTGTGGGTGCTCCATCACTGGAGATTTCTAAGAAGAGACTGGAATGGTGTAGGCAGGGTCTCCTGCTTGAGCAAGGGGTTGGACTAGAAGATCTCTACAGTCCCTTCCAACTCTGTTATCCTGTTATTCAACCAAAGAAATAAAAACCCAAATATATTATGAAAATGCCGCTTTGCTTCTGGTCCTCTGCCTTGTATAAGCCCAAGAAATGGATTAATTCAGGAATCAGAAATAAACACATAGTATGAGAGCACAGCCAGGGTGAACTGTTAGTTGCTGAGGGAAAGCCGATGTGGGAAATTGTGCGAAAGATATAGAAGGGAGAAAAAACATAAACCATGAAGAAAAGGAAGAGGAGACTGCTGGCAGCTTATAAACAGCAACATAGCCCAGGTGGGGAGAAATCTGAGCATAAGTATCTCAAAATATTCAGCAAAACTCTCCCTCAATAAGCTCATTATAAATGAAGGTGGGATGTTTCTCCTTTAGTTTCCAAGATTCTGCATTGATCTTGGATGAGCATTAAAGATCCTTTACAGGTATGGCATTAAACTACAAAGAACTGGAAGCTGTCTTTTGTACTTAGCAGTTAGCACCCTAAGTCCTGCACAAAGAGAAAACTTTGTGCGGCATTTCTTAACTGAAGAATGAGCTTGGGGTATGGAAAGAATGCTGAAGCTCAAACTAAAATTCACGGATAGTAAGGCAGTCTTGGGCAGCTTAAAGTCTGATAGATGCATAATAGGTTGTCACAAGTAAATGCCTTATTCTCCATTATGTAAATAGTATATGAACAGGATATCAGGGGTTAATTTATTCTTCACTTCTTAATGTATTCATACTTCACCACTCCCATATCTAGCTCCACCCATTGTATATATAAGGAGCTGCACACATCCCTTCCTTGCTTCTATCTGTGAATATTCAGTGAATATAGAATGCCTTATGTAAATAAAGAGAGATATATTTGAACTCTTAATTCTCAAATGATTTATTGAGTCTGATCCTGAAAATATCGCAACATAGGTTTTCTGAAATGGGAAGACGGCCCATCACATGCTGAATGTTGTAAACATGTGTTGGAAGAAATATCCTTTTGGGTTCCGTTCCAAGTGGGGAAAAAGACACTGGAAGCATGGACACTGAAAACATGGAGATCTGAGCAGAAAAGGGCAGAGATGCTGAGAATCCCTGGGTTTTATACCCTCTCTGGCTTTGAACTTCCTGGGGCACAGGAAGAGTATCCTGATTGGTTGCTGTCAGAGGTCATAGCTAGTCTTGCTGTCTGATGTAATCTCCCCAGGTGCCATGTGGGGAGTTTCTGTTGCTAGAGGGGTTCTATTGTGTTGCAGATGATGGTCCATTGATAAAGACTGAGTTTCTGCCTCTGGCCCATTGATAAAAGTGGGTGGGGAAGCAGGAAGGTGGGAGCTGCTTTGTCTTTAAAACATGTTTCTCCATTTCTCATCCAGGAAAATATATTCTGCCTTTTTAATATTTCCTAAAATATTTCATTCTTCTAGGAGAGGGGTGGGTACTAACTTCCTACATATGCAAGTCAGGGGTGGGTTCTACTTACCTTTACTACCGGTTCGCAACGGGATCGCTCACGCGCGTTCGCTTCACTCGCGCACGCGCCTTGCTTCTGTGCGTGCACAGATCGCTTCTGATGATGTCAGGGTCAGTGGGCGGAGCCTCCGCCAGTTTTACTACCGGTTCTATAGAACCGGTCTGAACCGGGGGCAACCCACCACTGATGCAAGTGACTAGGAGCAGAAACACACACTGGGAATAAACAAGCATTTCTTACACCTTTCTATAATACAGGATAATACTTTAGGTGCCCTCTGAAATGGATAGTAATAATGCAATAGAACAGTGTTTCCCACCTTGGTTCCTGGAAAATGTGTAGACTTCAACTCCCAGAATTCTCCAGCCAGCTTTGTTTCTGGGAGTTGAAGTCCAGACCCCTTCTCAGGGCCAAGAGCTGCTGGGGTGGAGGGGGGTGGTGGACTGCAAATGGAGTAATAATGTGTTAAGTTTTCAAAAAGTGAAGATGAAACAAAAGCAACAAAAATAGATTTATTCCTTTGAGGGGGAAAAAAGAGCAAACCAGGGAGTTATCTTTAAGAACATGCTGCATCATGTTAATTAACAGATGTTAATTAACAGAGTTAATTATGGAAAATAAATCTGTTTTCTCCCTTTACTCCAGAGGTGGGTTTCAGCAGATTCTGACCAATTCTGGAGAACCGGTAGCGGAAATTTTGAGTAGTTCAGAGAACCGGTAGTAAAAATTCTGACTGGCCCCGCCATCATCTCTTCTCTGCCTCCCGAGTCCCAGCTGATCGGGAGGAAATGGGGATTTTGCAGTATCCTTCCCCTGCCATGCCCACCAAGCCATGCCACGCCCACCAAGCCACACCCACAGAACCGGTAGTAAAAAATTTTGAAACCCACCACTGCTTTACTCCCTCCATTGATTTATTTCTCAAGCAGATTTGAAGCCATCACCAATGGTGTCCATTTTTTTTTCCAGAGAAAAACTCTCCTATAAGCATCTGCATTAAAGTTTACTAGGAGCTCTTTTATTCTTCAAGTTTAACCACTTGGGAATTACTAGGAAATAAGCCATTGGCGTGGAGACCTGATAGATTTCTCTTTGGTGCATATACTTCATTGCTGGGTTCACAAGACACAGCTGCCCTAGTTAGCCACTCTCCTGAAATGAATGAATGTCCTAATAAATCAGCATCAAATGTGTACTTGATAAGGCATTGTTCTCCCAGTTAAATGGGGAGAACCATTTCACCTGCATCCCAGGTTGTGTTTTTGGGGTTTGGTTTGATGCCATTTAAAAAAAAAACTTGCTGGAAATCTTAAATAAAAAATTATTGGATGTTCAGAATGTTTTGAAGAAAAAAATTCAGTTTTCTCCACAATTGTTTTTATTGGGTATAGTTAAGGGTTTTACATTGGGTGAAACAAAGTTGATATTGTATATGATAACTGCAGCGAGATTACTGATAGGTCAATATTGGAAAAATGAAGCTATGCCTACTATTGATGAATGGACTTTGAAGATGGCCAGCTTTGCAGAGATGGCGAAGATTTCAGCGTATTTAAAAGATTGCTCACAAGAGACTTATGTATGGGAGTGGAAAAAGTGGATAGATTATGTGCAGAATAAATATCAAACTAGGAAATATCAGATAGTTTTTAACTGAGAGTATCATATAGAGATAGTATATTTGAATTTGGTAAAGATGTGAAAAATATATAGGGGGTGGAGGGGTTCAAATTTTATAAAAAAGGAGATTTTGATTTGGATTATATTCTGTGGAAGTCCAGGGAGGAGGGGTGGGTTAGGGGGGGCTAGGGAGGGTTAGGGAGGTTAGGGAGGGTTAGGGAGGTTAGGGAGGGTTGGGGGGGGGCGGAAACTGGGGAGAAAATGTAAGTGTAAAACTTTTTCAATTAAAAAAAAAATTATTGGAGCTTGGCTGGGGTAGAAACCATTATAGTGGCTTAGGAATCATAGAGCGGGAAGGGACCTGGGAGGTCTTCTAATCCAGCCACTTGTCCAAGGCAAGAGTTCTTATTGCATCTACAATTCTTCCTCAAACCAACAAGACAAAGTGCCTAGAAAAGCCTAGTTTTGTCTCTGTGCAGCCAGTAGGTTAATCCTATATTAACATTCATTTATATTCACAGTACATTACAGATGCAGAGATCAGAGATGGGTTTCAGCGGGTTCTGACTAGTTTTGGAGAACCGGTAGCGGAAATTCTGACTGGCCCCGCCCCCATCTATTCTCTACCTCCCAAGTCCCAGCTGATCGGGAGGAAATGGGGATTTTGCAGTAACCTTCCCCTGGACTGGGGAGGGAATGGAGATTTTGCAGTATCCTTCCCCTGTAGTGGGGTGGGAATGGAGATTTTACAGTATCCTTGCCCTGCCATGCCCACCAAGTCACGCCCACCAAGCCACACACACAGAACCGGTAGTAAAAAAATTTGAAACCCACCACTGGCGGAGATAATATCTATTGAAATTTGAAACTATCTCAGGCCTGCTCAGTGTTAAAATGACCTTCCCCTGTCCCAGTGCTGCTGGATTTTTTTGTGTTCTCGCACCATACAAACTCAGACATTGACCCAGTTCCTTGTGTTGGATGAGCATATGAATACATGTAATGTATACCAGTGAGAACATATTATCCATCAGTTGTTCATTTGCAGTAGGTCTTCAATCAAAAGCACAATGATTCTCTGAGCTGGAATAGGCCATTGCATTATTATTAGGCAAGATAGAGCAACTTCATTGCAAGCCTTCTTTCGCTCAGCAACAGATCACACCTTCCCAACAAGGAAGCATTAATCTGTGCAGTCCTGTCTTTTCTCTGAGCTTGGTTGTTTGCTTTAGTCATTAGCCATCAACAGACACATAAAGGTACACCACATTGGCATACCATTCAAAAGAGACAAAAGAGCTAAAGCAGGAACAAAAAAACCAGAACACATTAAGGTGCTCACTAAGATGGCACACCCTGAAGATCCTTGAGGTGGCATTTCCTCAAGGGGAGAACATTTCATAAAGTATCTCTTCCTGAGTGCACTTGATGGGTAGATTCAATTCTATCTCACTGGAAGGAAAACTAAATCCTGTGCCCAATGTGGCCATTTTCACGAGGATGCTGATACGCAACTTTTGTGGACAAAAGCTAATATGGCTCAACTTGGAACTGGTTGTCCAATTGGTTTTCTCTGCTACACAGCTCAGGGAAGGATTGTAAGAGAAACAATGAGAGTGGTTATTTCTTTGCCTCTTCCCAACACATTTATTGTGACTCCTGCGAGTCCCTTGGACTCCAAGGTGATCAAACTGGTCAGTCCTAGAGAAGATCAACCCTGACTGCTCTTTAGAAGGCCAGATCCTGAAGAGGAAACTCAAATACTTTGGCCACCTAATGAGAAGGAAGGACTCATTGGAGAAGGGCCTAATGCTGGGAAAGAGTGAGGGCAAAAGAAGAAGGGGACGACAGAGAACGAGGTGGCTGGATGGAGTCACTGAAGCAGTAGGGATGAACTTAAATAGAGTCCACCGGATGGTAGAGAATTGGTGAAATTAAAAAATTTCCCCTACCGGTTATGTGGGCGTGGTTTGTTGGGGGGAGGTCATGTGACTGGGTGGGCATGGCCAACTCGACATCACTCAGATCGAGGGGCTCCTCACTGGCCCCTCCCCTCCCAGCCACTCCTTGTGAATGGCAGGAAAATGGGGAGGGGAATATTCCTGCCTACCATACTTCCCTCAGTCTGTGCTGAGATTGAGGAATGGAGGACAGGCAGGAAAATCCCCTTCCCCATTTTTCTGCCTTTCACGAAAACGGCTCCATTCCAGCTGCTCCCCCCATCCCCCTCCCTTCTGGGGACTACCTTAAAGGGAGGGAATGGAGGGAGAAAAGTTAGCATTCTCTCTGCTGCATTTAACATTGAATTCTGTCGAATATTGAGCGGCCAAAAGAGGTGAGCGGCAACCGGCCGGGCCTGGGTGGGGCCAACGAGGGGTGATTACTACCGGTTTGGCGAACTGATGCCAATAATCCTTAGCGGTTCTCCCGAACCGGTCCAAACTGGTAGGATTTCACCCTGTGGTAGAGGACAGGAAGGCCGGTTGCGATGGGTCAGACATGACTTCGCAACTAACAACAACACGTTTATGTTGCTAAGCAAGATGGTTGCTGAGTGAGTCGGGCGAACCGGTAGTAAAAAAAGCTACGATCCAATGGTCACCTGTGCCACGTGGTTTAGTTTTCAGTGCCATTGAAACCAAACAGTTGCGAAAGGATTATAAATTGAAGGGTACCTACACTGTAATGCAATACTGAGAACAATCAACATTAGCGTAAACTGAACAAGATTCTTCTGGGGTCCTTAATGCTAACTGGAAATTCAGGATTAGTCTCAACTTGAGTGACAGAGAAACTCCCTCCTGGCTAAGTAATCGGTAAACAGTGCTGGAAAGTGTCTCTTTGGCAGAAGTCAGACTTCCTTTCCTCTTCTGATGATAGCTTTTCCTTTAAGGACATTTCTTAGCCCAGCACTCCATCAAGTTTGCAATGCCGCCGCCATTGCTGGATCCCTAAAAACCAGACAGAGGATTTTCATTTCTATGTTTGGATGGACTGTCTGAATTGAGACTGATGTGGGAAGCCCTTCACCTCACCCCAGAAGAATAAAATATTTTGGGAAATATTAAAAAGGCAGAATATTATATTTCCCTAAAGGAGAAATGGAGAAACGTGCGCTTAAAGACAGAAAGCAGCCCCCAAGTCTTTCTTAATAGCCCACAGCAGATGCCAGCACTTAAGAGATAAAGAGCTTATTGAAAGAGGAAGACAAGTATCTAGATAGCTCTATTCATAAGCAAAGCAAATACTGCAGGCAGAAATCCATTCAAGACAAGGTATTTTGAAACTCCTTGCAGCACTGCTTACAAAGGCACAATGATAGGATTAGAAAGTCGCGCCCCCCACCCCACCCAATATCCAACACAGGACGAAAGCCATTAGCCATGATAGGAATTGCCCAAAACCATTTCAGAACACAAGTCCCTTCATAGCACCACCACCAGAACAGTCCAAACTTCAAAGTTACAGAAACCTAGAAACTCAGATAAACAATAAACCAAAGGTTGGCCAGATTAGCTCAGACAAACACCTGGGATTTGCATTTCCTCTTTTGCCTATAGAGCCAGCTATGAGCCCTACATAACCCCTTCATGACCCCATAGGAATCTGACAACAGTCAATAGAATATCAAAGGACATGTTCTTGCACAGGAACAGGAAGCTCAAATACAAAGCCCAAAGAAGATAGAAAACCCACCCACTCTCAACTCCATTTTGGACAGCTGCACCAGAACCACAAACCCTGATGGTTCTGCTTCAGTGGTGGGTTTCAAAAATTTCTATTATCCGTTCTGTGGGTATGGCTTGGTGGGCGTGGCTTGGTGGGCGTGGCAGGGGAAGGATAGTGTAAAATCTCCCTTCCCTCCACACTCCAGGGGAAGGATACTGCAAAATCCCCATTTCCTCCTGATCAACTGACACTTGGGAGGCAGAGAATAGATGGGGGCGGGGCCAGTCAGAATTTTTACTACCGGTTCTCAGAACTACTCAAAATTTCCGCTACCAGCTTCCAGAACTGGTCAGAACCTGCTGAAACCCACCTCTGTTCTGCTTCATCAATAAACCTTACTTTCCAATCAGCCTCCATGTTGTTTCCAGTGCTTTTCTTCCAGCTTGGAACTGAACCAGATGGATTTTCCTTCCAACCCTGATACAATTCGAGCAATGGATCAGACATGCTGCTCTTATTGACAAAATATTATTTCATTGATTTCATAGAGTTATAAGACTGGAAGGGTCCTTGCAGGTCTTTTAGTATAACCCTCTGCCCAAGGCAGGAGTCCTTATAAGATCTTGGACAAATGGTTGTCTAGTCTTGGAGCCTTGGTGGAGCAGCAGACTAAAATGCTGTTAAGTAGCACTTAGCTGCCAGCTGCCTGCAATTACTGCAAGTTCAAATCTCACCAGGTTCAAGGTTGACTCAGCCTTCCATCCTTCCGAGGTAGGTAAAATGAGGACCCGGATTGTGGGGGCAATAAACTGACTTTGTATAAAAAAGAACACCGCTTGGTGGGGGGGCCGGAAGCCCTACTAAGCAGGTATATACAAAAGTATGAAGGCTATTGCTTAATGCATCGTAAGCCGCCCTGAGTCTCCGGAGAAGGGCGGCATATAAATCGAACCAATAAATAAATAAATAGTCTTTTCTTGAAAACCTCCAGCGACGAAGTACAAACAACTCCAGAAGGCAAGTTGTTTCATTGATGAATCATTCTCACTGTCAGGGAATTTTTCCTTATTTCCAGGTTGGATTTCCCTCTGACTTCCACCCATTACTTCATACCCTGCCTTCTGGTGCTATGGACAGCCCTTCCCTGTGACAGCCCTTCACCTATTGGAAGACTGCTATCTCCTCTAAGCCTTCTTTTTGTTAGGCTAAACATACCTAGCATATTTTTCGGAGTATAAGACGCACCTTCCCCCCCCAAAAGGGGGTGAAAACTTAGGTGCGTCTTATACACCGATTGTAGCCCCGCCCACCCACTGCCCTCCCCCTTTGGCCTCTGCCTCCCAGCAGTTTACCTCCTTGCAGCAAGCAGCAAGAAGAAACAGCTCGTTTCAGCTTCAGCACAGCCTAATTAGCACAAGTTGATTGGATCGGCCTCCCGACTCTCAGCTGTTTTGTGCAAGCCTCTGCTGCTTGCTGCAAGGAGGTAAATTGCTGGGAGCAGATTTTTTTTTTCTTGTGCTAATCAAGCTATGCTGAAAGCGAAAATGAAAGTAAAGCAGGCTGTTTGCTGCAAGGAGGCAAAATTGCTGGGAGGCAGAGGCAGATTTCTTTTTCTTGTTTTCCTCACCAAAAAAGGTAGGTTCGTCTTATAGTCCGGAGCGTCTTATACTCCGAAAAATACGGTAGTTATCCTAGCCATTCATCCAGGGGTAGGCTGCTGGGGGTTCACAGGGGTTCGGGAGAACCTCTAACTAAGAATCTGTGCAGTTCTGAGAATCCCCAAATCCCATTCCTGGCTGGCCCCATGCACCCCGCCCTGCCCCACCCAGGAGCCCCCAGTAGCCTGTTTTGGATGCAGATAAGTGCAGGGCGCACGCGTAGGCTCGAGGATGGCAAAAAATGGGCCTACTGGAAGTTTGGGAAGGCCTCCAGAGCCCCCTGTTGTGGTGCAGGAGGCCAACTAGGCCACGCCCACCATGGCCACGTCCACCCAGCAACCGGGCAGAGAACTCCTTGCTAAAATTTTTGAAGCCCACCCCTGCATTCATCATATAATTTAGCCGGACTGCAGAAGTGGTGAGTGAGTGTGGCATACGCGCGCAGCTGTGTTTGTGAAAGTGACACACTCGTGTGCAAACCCATACCCTCTTTCCCCCCTCCCCCACTGCCGCCATCGCTTCCTCCACCAATCCACCGAGCCAGAAAGGTTGGAGACCACTGGTCTAGATGCTATCCCTCTGTTGATAAACCTCCTAAGATTATGTTGGCTTTTTTGGCATATGCATGACACTATTGACTCATACTTAAGTGATGGTTCACCAGAACAACTAGATTCCCTCTCACAGTTACTACTGTTGAGCCAGGTACAACCTGCTCTATACTTGTGCATTTGGTTTTTCCTGCTCCAGGGCAGGACCTTGCTTGTCTCACCACTGATGGCGCTTGTTGACCAGGGTCCAATGCTCAAGTCTGTCAAGATCCTTCTGAACGTTGGATCTAAGTGGTTCCAAAGTGTTAACAATTTTCCCAGCTTGGTGTCACCTGCAAATCTGATGAATGCCCTTTCAATCTCCTTATTTAGGTCATTTTTTTTAAAAAAAATTATTTATTTCTTTACAACAAAATATTTATTCACACGCAGATCGCGACAGGAGCTTTACAGAATATAATAACTTCAGTCAAGATATACTAATAAAAAATAAAATCTACACTAACCTTATCCTTTTTTTATTCTATTATTCAACCAAGTATACCATTGGTCCAAGCATTGAAAATATACGGAGTCCTTTTGATCTCTCAAAATTTTTGTTAACCTGTCAGCTTCCGCATATTCGATAATTTTTCCCAGAATCAAATCTTTCCCCTTCCAATGTTGAGCAAAACATATTCTTGCTGCGGTTGTGATATATGTAATCAGACACCATATATTCGTGCCTATCTTATCTGGCCTAATATTTAATAGATAGTATTCTGGTTTCAATTGTAATTTATATCCCGTGATTTCTAATATCCACCTCTGTATAGATCTCCAAAATTCGATTGCCTTAGGGCAGGTCCACCATACATGATAATAAGTACCTATCTCCCCACACTTCCAACAATTTGGGGAGAGTCCTGGAAACATTTTGGCTAATCGAGCAGGAGGGAGATGCCATCTATACACCATCTTATGCAAGTTTTCTTTGTAAGTAGTTGCCATCAGAAATTTCAATTGTTTCATCCAAATTTCTTCCCATTTTATCAATTCAATTGAGTAACCAATATTTCTCCCCCAGGCAATCATTGAGTCTTTAACAATCTCATCCACTATCCAATAAGTTATTAAAAATTTATAGATCTTAGATAATATTATTTCCTCCTTTCCTAATATAATACCATCTATTTCTTGCTGGGTCATGTCTATACCACTTTTTTCCTTGTCTTTATTTATTTATTTAGGTCATTTATGAAGATGTTGAAGAAGCACTAGGGCAAAATTTCTTAGGGTTTATTATGGAGGCTGCCCATCTCCAGTTCATGAATCTGGGCAGCTAACGATTGAAAACGATAATTTATTTTAAGATCAAATTATATTTTTAAAAACCTGCCCCAATGCAATCAGCATTTGAGGTTTTAAAAAGCCACCAACAGCAAATGAACATAGAGCTGTCATTTTGTGCTAGCAAGGGAAGTTGCAGAGTTCTTCCAGACAAAGCTGCAGTCCTACACTTGAGCAAAATAAATCTCATACAATCTCATAGCCCCTTTCCCTACAGCAGAGGTGTAGATTTCACCAGAGGAAAATTTTGTCTCAATACATGGGATCATTTTGGACCAGGATCCTAAACCTGGCATGATTAGGTCAAAATGTCCAAATGAAGGACGGTCACAGGAGTTTTGAAATCAACAGAGCCTCCCCATCAATTATTATCAGAAACATAGGAAAATATTAGCAAAGCAAATCAATTTGTATAATGATCATAGACTAGCATACAGTAAATACTAGAAATTTCTAGTATTTCTAGAAATACTAGAAATGTATTCTCCTCCAGGAAATACAAAGGTTTTATATGATTGATTGATTTATTCTAGATGTTGACTGGAGAATTCTGGGAGTTGAACTCCAGACATCTGAAAGCTGCCAAGGTTGAGAAACACTGTTCTAAATGTTAGCTACCATATTTAGCATTTAGACTTACTGTATTTTTCAGCATATAAGATGCACCTTTTTCTCCCCAAAAAGAGGGTGAAAATCTGGGTGTGTCTTATACTCCGAATGTAGTCCCGCCCAGCCTCTCAAAGGGAGGTTTCAGAGGCTGAAAAAAGCATCAGAAAGGAAGCTTCAGAAAAAAAGCCTTCAAACAGAGCTTCAGGAAAAAAAGCCTCAGAGCTTCAGAGGCATTTTTCTGAAGCTCTGTTTAGGAGGCTTTCAGAGGCAGAAAAAAAAGTTTTTTCTGAAATGGAGTTTCAGAAGTTTCAGAGGCAGAAAAAAAAGCAAAAAAAAGCAAGGCACAGAGCTCACAACCAAGGAACCTGTTGCTAAAATTCACCTCTGGGAACAGCTGATTGGGGGCCGATCCACCTGCCAATCAGCTTTTTTCTTATTTTCCTCCCCAAAAAATTAAGGTGCGTCTTATAGTCCAAAAAATACAGTATATACCGCTTCACAGTGCTTTACGGCCCTCTCTAAACAATTTACAGAGTCAGCATATTGCTTCCAACAATCTGGGTTCTCATTTTACCCACCTTGGAAGGATGGAAGGCTGAGTCAACCTTGAACCCATCAGGATCGAACTCCTGGCAGTGGGTAATTAGTCTGCAATAACAGCATTCTAACCACCTGCACAACAACCACTCTTTTTTATTGACATGATGAGATTATTTTTGTGTGTGCATGATGGAATCTCTGGGGAAAAAAGATCCCCAGAGTGCCGCGTAACAGGGTGAGCTCCTGTTACTTGTCCCAGCTTCTGCCAACCTAGCAGTTCAAAAGCACGTAAAAAATGCAAGTAGAAAAATAGGGACCACCTTTGGTGGGAAAGTAAGAGCGTTCCGTGCGCCTTTGGCGTGTAGTCATGCCGGCCACATGACCATGGAGACGTCTTTGGACAGCGCTGGCTCTTCGGCTTTGAAACGGAGAACGACTAGCACATACGTGCAAGGGGATCCTTTACCTTTACACATTAAGGATCTAATGGATTTATCTTTGCCACTGATCTGAAGCTTCCTTGTCTGTTGCCAATTCCAAAATAGTAGGGACCTGGTGTCCTTTGCTGCTTTATAATAGCAACTAAGCCTCTATTGTTGTGATTGTCAATCAATCACGGTAAGATTTGCAAGAAGGAAAACAGGGCCCTGTTGTTTTCATGGTTCACTAATGAGAAAAGCCTTGAGATTGGTTCCCCATATTTTATCTCCAGTATACAAAAGGAAATTGCTTTAAAAAAAAAAAATTAAGAGGAATGCCAGGTGACAAATGCCTTTCTGCTAGCTGAAACCAGACAGGAGCTTTCACAGGCAACCTTTGTAGGCAGGACAGGTGTGTCTGCTCAGGAGAACAGTTAACTCTTATCACCCAGTGGCAGGTTTGCTAGAATCACTCTTCCTAAAGCCACTTTGAATCAGGAAAGGTATTCAGCCGAGGAGAATCATAGATGAAAGGCATAAAGGTAGAAATAGAAAAAGGCACACCATGGAAGCAGGGGTGGGCTTCAAAAATTTTAGCAAGGGGTTCTCTGCCTAGTTGCTGGGTGGGCGTGGCCATGGTGGGCATGGCCTAGTCGGCCTCCTACACCATGGCGGGGTGGTGATGTTTTTGCCCTCCCCAGGTTCCGGAAGCTTTTCTTGTGCCTCTGGGAGGGCGAAAATGGCCTCCCCAGGCTCCAGAGGCCCTCTGGAGGCTAGAAACAGGCCCATTTCCGGCCTTCCCGAACTTCCGGTAGGCCCATTTTTCGCCCTCCCTGAGCCTCCGTGCATGCCCTGTGAAAAAACTGATTTAAATTAGTAAACTAAGGTTTGTACGGACTTTGTGTGTGCTGCGTTCTTTGGGGTCTGTAACTGGGGCAGAACAGTGATTTACATTGGGATGCTTGACAACTTGATCATATTTACAATGGTTGCAGTGTCCCAGGGTCATGCGATCCCCTTTTGCAACCTTCTGACAAGTCAATGGGGAAGCCAGATTCACTTAACAACCTTGTTACTCATTTTACAACTGCAGTGATTCACTTAACAAATGCGGCAAGAAAAGTCATAAAATGGGGCAAAACTCATTTAACAAATTTCTCACTTAGCAACATAAATTCTGGGCTCAATTGTGGTTGTAAGTTGAGGACTATCTGCAGTCCTCAGCAAAGTAGTTGACTTTGCTAAGTTTATATAATATGTTTAAACACACCCATTATAGAACTAGCAACTGTGTTTATTCCCTGGGATTACCTTTTCTGTTGATTTATTACTCTTATTTGATGGCTTAGTTTGTTGTTTGGCTGGTGTATGATTCAATAAACTCCATCAATCTAGAAAATGGGTTAATAAATCATTAACTCTATATGCTGCCCAACTCTTTATGTCTTTGGGCAGTTTCAGGGGTGGATTCGGACCGATTTGGGTGAATCGGTAGTTGTGACCTGTGGGTGGACCTGCCCACCTGCCCGGACGCTATGCCGGCCCAATTAGCTGCATTTTTTTTTTCAAAAAAAGTTTTTTTTTCCCCCAAACATACAAATTACATCTTCTCAGAACAGAGCCTTGATCCAGTCATCAATTTGTTCAATTTTTTGTCATCTTTAACAAAATTTTATATATTCTATAAATATATAGACTTCAAAGAAGCAGAACTGAAAAACTGCTGATGACTTTGAACTTTGATGTTGTAGAACAGCGGTTCTCAACCTGGGGGTCGCAACCCCTTTGGAGGTCGAACGGCCATTTCCCAGGGGTCGCCAAAGCCCTCTCTCGCCTCCCCCCCCACGCCTTCACTCACCCTCACCCTCTGCCGGATCGCCCGGTCGCCGTTCGTTTATCCCGCCCACTCCCAATCTATTGCTGCCTCCGGAGTCCCAGCTGATGGCTAGAGGGGAAAAAAACTTTAAATTCTTGCCACGGGGCTTCAAAGAGCCGCCCTACTCTCAACTGTTTTGCGGAGGGCTCTGTTGCTAGCTAGCTGCAAAGAGGTAAATTCCTGGAGCAGATTTTTTCCCCCCTAGCTATGCTGAGAAAGGGAAATTGAAAGTAAGCAGGGTCTTGGCTGCAACGTGACAAAATGAGGCAGAGAGATTTCTTTTTCCTCACCAAAAAAGGTAGGTGCAAACTGCAAACAATGGGAAATTTAGGGCAAGAGGAGGTTCAAGATTTTAAAACACAGAAGAAAAAAAGCTCTATTTAACTAGGGAATTGTAATAATTGAGATACTATTAATTGTATATTGTGTTGAAAGCAGAAATGGTTAAGTTGTGGTTTGGAGGAATATATGGGGGAAATAATTTGGTTTATTATTATTGGTAAATATAATTAATTGATTTGTAAGAAATTGGATTGCATGGAAATAATTGGAATATTCATGTTCATATTGATTAATATACAAAAAAGGTAGCTATATAACTAATTGATTTATATTAAAATGTTGAATTTGTATTAAACAACTGTATTACATAATTAACCAATGTGAGGATGGATATAAAAATAGATGACAATGGGAAGGGGTATAATATAGAATAGAAGGGAAAAATTGAATTTGATTAAGATTAGAGATGAGGATGAAGGGTAATATTGGTTTTTTAAAAAATAGATGAGGAATAAATATGGTAAAAAGGAAATATAAAAATTGTGAATTTAATTGAAATTACTAAATACTGTGTTGGAAGAAATATCCTTCTGGGTTCTGCTCCAAGTGGGGAAAAAGACACTGGAAACATGGAGACTGCTTGGAAAGATGGTTTAATGGTGGACAGGATCACATGGCTTGATGGGGCCCATTATGTTAGTTTCTGTTGCTATTGTGTTGCAAATGTCCTTTGACAAAGGATTGAGTTTCTGCCTCTGGCCCATTAACAAAGGGTGGGGGGCAGGAAGGTGGGAGTTGCTTTGTCTGTAAAATATGCTTCTCCATTTCTCATCCAGGTAGGGAAATATAATATTCTGCCTTTTTAATATTTCCCAAAATATTTCATTCTTCTAGGAAAGGGGTGGATGCTAACCTCCTACAACTGTTTAAATTTGTGAACCGGCCAAATACTCTGTTCAAAGAAAATACATTGTATGTTTGTATGTGTGTTTCTAATTATTGCTATTTATTGCTATTTGTTCTCTTTTATTCTTTAAAGTTTAACAATTCATTCTTTATCTTAATATCTTAATATTTGTTTGGGGTTGGCTTTCTTCCCTTTCATCTTTTTTATTGTACAGCAATCTTTCTCCTCAAACCTACCACCTCTCTCTTTTCTTTTCTTCTTACTTTCTCTTCCTCCCCTTCTTCTTCTCCTCCCTACTTCCTCTTCCTTTCTCCTTCTCCTCCTCTCTTCCTCCCTCTCTTACCCTCACTCCTACTCTAATTTCCCTTCCCTTCCTTCATCCCTCTCTATTGCTGTATCCTTTTATGCATATGGACTACTCAAAGGGCTGAAAAAGTTATTTTTGACTGGTCCTCGCACTTTTGACCAGTCCTCGAATTTACGACTGTCCTCACATTTTACATTTTTTGCCCTATCTTATACCATGTTGAAGAGAAGCAGTTGTGAAATGAGTGACATGGTTGTTAAGAATGCTGCACAGGCATAAATGTGAGGATGACTTTTTTCAGCCCTCTGAGTAGTCCCTATACATATAGCCATGGCCACCCGGTCACATGACCAGCTAGCCACGCCCACCCAGTCACATGACCTCCAAGCCACACCCACAAAATAACCACGCCCACAGAACCGGTAGTAAAAAAAATTAGAATCCACCCCTGGTTGGGGGTCACCACAACATGAGGAACTGTATTAAAGGGTCGCGGCATTAGAAAGGTTGAGAACCACTGTTGTAGAAGATCCCTGAGAATACCATGGACAGCCAAGAAAAGAAACTGAGGGATTCTTGAACAAATCAACCCAAAGTTCTCACTCAAGACACAAATGACCAGGTTCAAAATATCTTACTTTGGAGACATTAAGCAAAAGCCCAACTCTTCAGAATAGGCTCCAATGCTTGGAAAGGTAGAAAGAAAGAGAAGGACTACCAGCAAAAAGGTGAAGAGACTCTGTTACAGAGGCAATGAGTGCACCGTTAGGAGATTTGGAAAAAAAAACAAGTTAGGGATACATCATCAGGCCATCTTTATGGCTTCAGGGTTGCCACTGGATAGGGTGGGGGGAAGAAAATAGATAGCTGGGAGTTTGTAGCCAAAACAGAAAGTTTTCCTCTGGGAACCAAGGACGTTTCAATAGGTGGCTGGAAGGAGGAGGCAGAGTAAAGTAACCAAGCAACCAGCCAGCACCTCTATTAGACAAGGGAATGGCTGACTTGTGGGAAAGGGGGAACTTTCACTTTTAACTGGGTGAAAACTGCAGGAACTTCCAGAGTAGGTTTTCACCAATTGTGCCAATATGATGTATCCAATAAATTGTTCTTTGAGGAATACACCTGCCTCGGAGTTCTGCTTTCTATGGGTGAATTACTTGGAACGCTGACATTCTATCTATGTGGTCACTAAGAGTCAAAAATGACTTGATGGCACATAATATATCAATTAAGCACTTAGTATTGAACTCAAAAGGAAATGAACCCTGACTGGAAGGACAGATGCTGCAGCTGAAGCTCAAATACTTTGGCCACCAAATGAGACGAGAGGATTCATTGCAGAAGACCCTGATGTTGGGAAAGATGGAAGGCAAAAGCAGAAAGGGATAGCAGAGGATGAGATGAGTAGATAGTGTCATTGATGCAATGAGCATGAATTTGGGCAAATTTAAGCACTCTGGGAGACAGTAGAAGATGTGGTGACTTAGTGTGTTACAGTCCATGGAGTCGCAAAGAGTCTGACGTGACTAAGTGACTGAACAACAAATTGAGCACAAAGACTTAAACCTGTTTCAGATTATAAAATACATTAAGACACTTTTATAATTTTTTTATCAATGCTATGTTTAGCATAATGGCACAACTTAAACAACTTTATGTTCATTAACATTTTCAAAATCATACTCAATATTGATATATACTTTTGTCTTTAACGATTTATCTTGATCATCGCACTATTAATAATTTCCAGTTTCTACTATATAAATGCCACCATACTCAGATGTTATCTATAATCTGTCAGCACTAGAGTAAATGCATATTTACTCATATTTCATATTTTATAATGCAATAAAAGAATTAACTTGGGGCCGGGGGTGGAATGAACAAACAAGAAAGCCATAACCAGGGTTATTTAAGGTTCTCAAGCCGTTTTTATGCCATGCCTATTCATGAATTTCAGAGGCTTTCAACCCTGACCATTTAATTTCCCAATTGCTCAGAAAACAGATTGTCCTCAGATAAAATGTGCATGATTTCCAGGAGTAGAAGCGCCGTGGTGCGAGGGGTTGGGACGCTGGGCAGGAAGTTAGTATGCCCACGTTAGAGACCCAAGAGCTGCCATGGGGTGGGGTTGAGCTCTCGTCCTTCATTCCAACTCCTGTCAGGGACATGAAAGAAGCCCCCAACTGGAAGGATCTTGGAAGGATGGAAGGCTGAGTCACCCTTGAGCCTGGTGAGATTCAAACTGCCAAATTGCAGGCAGCCAGCAGTCAGCAGATGTAACCTGCAGTATTGCATTCTAACCACTGCACCACCACGGCTCTAACTCAGAGGTGGGTTTCAGCAGGTTCTGACCAGTTCTGGGGAACCGGCAGCGGAAATTTTGAGTAGTTTGGAGAACCGGTAGTAAAAATTATGACTGGCCCCGCCCAGTGGTGAAATCTAAAATTTGTTACTACCGGTTCTGTGGGTGTGGCTTGGTGGTGGTGGGGGTAATGTGACTGGGTGGGCATGGCCAATTTTTAAAAAAAAAACTTTTAAAACCATTTTTTCTACAACCTCTTTGGCAAAAAGGTTGTAAAAAAATGCTTTCAAAAGCCTCTGCCGATCAGGCAACTCAGCTGGGATCATCAGAAGCATTTATTTTATTTATTTTATTTTATTTATTTTATTCAATTTATATACCGCCCTATTCCCGAAGGACTCGGGTGGTGAACAGGCACAAGATAAAAATACATCATACAAAAGTTAAAAAACCAATTAAAAGTACATTAAATAATTTTGGCCCAAAAAACGAATTTAAAAACACCCAATTTGTATAAAACTAAAAGCAAATTAAAAGAGAGAGTCAAGCCAGTCCAGCCTGCTGGAATAAAAATGTTTTGAGGGCGCGGCAGAAAGTGCGTAAATCTGGGATCCTCCGTATCTCCAGGGGGAGCTCATTCCAGATGGCAGGCGCCCCCACAGAGAAGGCTCTCCCCCTGGGGGCCGCCAGTTGACACTGTTTGGCCGACGGCACCCTGAGGAGCCCCTCTCTATGGGGGCGTACTGGTCGGTGAGAAGCTACTGGTGGCAGAAGGCGGTCTCGTAAGTATCCTAGTCCTAAGCCATGGAGCGCTCTAAAGGTGGTGACCAAAACCTTGAAGCGCACCCGGAAGACGATCGGAAGCCAGTGCAGCTCGCGCAGGAGGGGAGTCACATGGGAGCGCCATGTTGCTCCCATAACCACCCGCGCGGCTGCATTCTGGACCAGCTGGAGCCTCCGGGTGTTCCTCAAGTGGAGCCCCATGTAGAGAGCATTACAGTAGTCCAGACGTGAGGTGACGAGGGCATGAGTGACCATGTGTAACGAGTCCCGATCCAGAAAGGGACGCAACTGGCAAATCAGGCGGACCTGATAAAAAGTCCTCCCGGCCACAGCTGTCAAATGCTCTTCTAAAGACAGCCGTGAGTCCAGGAGGACACCCAAGTTGCGAACCCTATCTGTGGGGGCCAACGATTAGCCCCCAATAGTCAGTGATGGCACCAACTGACTATATCGGGACGTCGGAAACCACAGCCACTTGGTCTTGGATGGGTTGAGTCTGAGTCTGTTTCTCCCCATCCAGATCCGCACGGCCTCCAGGCACCGGGACATCACTTCAAGGGCATCATTGGGGTGATCCGGGGTGGAGATGTACAGCTGAGTGTCATCAGCGTACTGGTGGTACTTCACCCCAAAACCACGGATGATCTCACCCAGCGGCTTCACATAAATGTTGAACAGAAGGGGCGAGAGGACCGATCCTTGTGGCACCCCACATACAAGGGGCCTCGGGGTCGACCTCTGCCCCCCTGTCAACACAGACTGCGACCGGTCGGAGAGAAAGGAGGAGAACCACCGCAACATGGTGCCTCCCACCCCCAACCCTTCCAACCGGTGCAGCATGTTACCATGGTCGATGGTATCAAAAGGGTTTTTTTCTTTTAAAAGCCTTTGAAGATCCCAGCTGGGCCGTGCGATCATCAGAGACTTTTTTTTTAACTTTTAAAAGCATTTTTTGGCCGAAGAGGTTGTAGAAAAATGCTTCTAAAAGTAAAAAAAAAAGCCTCTGATGATTGTGCGGCTCAGCTGGGCATGGGGGAGCCAGGGATTTTTGCTACCGGTTCTCCGAACCACCTGCCTCCATCGCTACCGTATCACGCGATCCGGTCCAAACCGGGAACATTTCACCCCTGGCCCCGCCCCCATATATTCTTTGCCTCCCAAGTCCCAGCTGATTAGGAGGGTATGGAGATTTTGCAGTATACTTCCCCTGCCATGCCCACCAAGCCACGCCTATCAAGCCGTGCCACACCCACCAAGCCACACCCACAGAACTGATAGTAAAAAATTTTGAAACCCACCACTGCTTTAACCTACTGAAATGGTTGAAAACAAGAGAAATCATGTCCTGTTATTTTAAGGAAGTCTTATGGTTCTTGTTAAACTTTTTATAAATTTTTATCACACAAGGATTGTATTGGGTTTTGCACATGCTGAGGACCATGCTCCAAACAGAGAAAGATCCCATTTGAGACCCAGCTGTTTCTGAGCCTCGAGGCACCCATTTGAGATCAGTTTGGTCTAGTGGTTAAGGCACTAGACTAGAAAGTGGGAGATCCTGAGTTTTAGTCCCACCTTAGCCATGGAAGCCAGCTGGATGAATTTGGGCCAGTCCCTCTCTCTCAACCCAGCCCACTTCATAGGATTGCTGTTGTGAAAATAGGAGGAAGAAAGTATGTTGGATATGTCCACCACCTTGAGTTATCTGTAAAAGTTATAAATTGGAATGCAATAAATAATAAAATTTGGCAGCAATTCTTCCTGGGGGCCCAAAAGATACACAGCCAACAGTTAAAGCTTGGGGATGTAACAAGCATCCTCGTGAGCTGCATTTTCCTGTGGGAAGCCCCTCCCCCTGAAGAATGAAATATTTAGGGGGGGATATTAAAAAGGCAGGATAGAATATTTCCCCTAAAGGAGAAATGGGGAAAAACCCTTAAGGGAGGCAGAAACCAATCCCAGTTTCCCTGCCCCAAGCAGAAACTGAGGAGGCCCGCTTACAGAAATGCAGAAACCCATTCAGAAAGACCGAATCAGGCAGAAATTTCAGATAAGCAACACAATAAGAAACACGATCAAGCGAAAGGTTGACAAAATTAGCTCAGGCAAACACCTAGGATTTGCATTTCCCCTTTTGCCTATAGAGCCAGCCATGACCCTTACATGACCCCATAGGAATTCAAAAGGTACAAAAACCTACCCACTCTAAACTCCATTTTGTCAGCTGTCCCAGAATCACATGTGGTTCAGTGGTGGGTTCCGCCCGGTTCGGTCCAGTTCGGCGGAGCTGGTAGCGGTGACGATATGACGTCACCGAACCGGTTCTCCCCCCCCCGCCCCCCCACCCCCCCCACGTTATTCTTACCTTTTATTTGGTCCCACCCCCAATCTATTGCTGCCTCCTGAGTCCCAGCTGATGACTAGAGGGAAAAAAACTGTTTAAACTCTTGCCGCGGGGCTTCAAAGGGCCGTCCTACAGCTGATCAGTGTTAAAAGCAAACAAATGAGTCGGGTCGTAAGTGCGAGAACTGGTTGTAAGGGCGAGGACCTTCCAGAAATATCTCTGACAGCTAGCCACGCCCACCTAGTCACATGACCTCCAAGCCACACCCACAAAATAAGCCACACCCACAGAACTGGTAGTAAAAACATTTAGAACCCACCCCTGATGTGGTTGGTGGTTCTGCTTCATCAATAAATGGAACCTTTCTTTCCAATCAGCCTCCAGCCTCCATTTTATTTCCAGTGACTTTCTCCCGGTTTGGAACTAAACTAGATGGATTTTCCTTCCAACATTCTCATTCTTAGGTAAACCCAGCTGCCTGGACTTGTCTAGACTCAGGAGCTAAACAACCAGGTTGGGTTGATCCTCAAATAGTACATCACCCAGGTTAAAATGATAGGTTAAAATGAGAAATGAAACAATGGCCCAGAAGATAAAGGTGAAAACCGGCTCCCCCTGCAAGGAAAACTAGTTGGAGATGACTATGAAGCCTTCAAGAGCCAACCTCAACTCAGAGGACACTTTATTTAGCAAGGCAAATATTTCTCAAAGTTGGCAATTTTCAGATGTGTGGACTTCTCCCAAAATTCATGCTGGCTGGGGAATTCTGGGAGTTGAAGTTCACACATCTGAAATGTTGCCAACGTTGAGAAACATTGGTTTAGATCTTTCTGAATTTCAACTCCAGCCAAAATCGATAAGAGGGAGGGAGGCTGGAAGATATGCTTCCCTTCACATCATCTTAGGCTTGGCAAGGATATCTCACACGGTCAGGGGTGGGTTCTAAATTTTTTTTACTACCGGTTCTGTGGGCGTGGCTTATTTTGTGGGTGTGGCTTGGAGGTCATGTGACTAGGTAGGCGTGGCTAGCTGGTCAGAGTCATTTCTGGAAGGTCCTTGTACTTACGACCAGTCCTCGCACTTACGACCCGACTCATTTGTTTGCTTTTAACACTGATCAGCTGTAGGATGGCCCTTTGAAGCCCCGCGGCAAGAGTTTAAACAGTTTTTTTCCCTCTAGTCATCAGCTGGGACTCAGGAGGCAGCAATAGATTGGGGGTGGGACCAAATAACAGGTAAGAATAATGTGAGGGGGGGGGAGAGCAGGGGGGAGAACCAGTTCGGTGACGTCATATCGTCACCGCTACCGGCTCCGCCGAACCGGACCGAACCGGGAGGAACCCACCACTGCACACGGTGTATTTGTGTTGTAGAACAGGTTCTAAAATAGGGGTTTTCTTCTTCTTTTTAAAATTCCAATGAACATGGAATACAGAGTACAAAAGCCAATACTGAAGAATTATCTCCATGTTTGACCTGTCCCATTCTTGGATCTCACATTATCTCATTTCTGGTTTCCTTCATTCCAAGCGAACCGGTAGCAAAGCAGTGGTGGGTTTCAAATTTTTTTACTACCGGTTCTGTGGGTGTGGCTTGGTGGGTGTGGCATGGCTTGGTGGGCGTGGCAGGGGAAGGATACTGTAAAATCTTCATTCCCATCCCACTCCAGGGGAAGGATACTGTAAAATCTCCATTCCCTCCCCAATCCAGGGGAAGGTTACTGCAAAATCCCCTTTTCCTCTCGATCAGCTGGGACTTGGGAGGCAGCGAATAGATGGGGGCAGGGCCAGTCAGAATTTTTATTACTGGTTCTCTGAACTACTCAAAATTTCCGCTACCGGTTCTCCAGAACTGGTCAGAACCTGCTGAAACCCACCTCTGTAGCAAAGGTAAGTGAAACCCACCCATGCCTCCAACCTTGTCTGAACCTAAAAACCTAAGCAGGGTTTGACTTTATTAGACTTTGATGGGAGACCATGAGGAGAGCCCAGCAGTGACATCTAGATTGGGCAATCCTACACCTTGCACATGATATCTTCTTGGAGGCACTAGGATCAAGGTTGATTCAGAGACTTTCTCTTTCCCTTTCCTATCTGTATGATTCATTTATTATAAGCCATCAATTCAGTGGTGACTCTTAGCAACCACATCTGTTTTAGTAATGATTTATTACTGTATACCATCCATAGTTACCATGCGCTTGGGCAGTCTTATGAATAGAATATAATAATATAAATATTATAAGGCTGAACATTTTGAGAACATTGTGACCTGGCTCTCCTAAAGCAATCAAAGCACTTATAATATAATTTTACTAGGCATTGCAAACAGTACACTGAGCTCCTGGCAAAGCATTGGCAGTTGACTGGGCAGTAAGGTGTAATAGTTAAAACACCAAGCCAGGAAACGGAGAGTTCTAATCCTGCCTTAAGCACCAAGCCAGCTGGTGACTTTGGGCCAGTCACTCCCTCGCAGCCTAAGAAAACAAACCAAAAGCCTAGCCATTTTTGAAAATGTTGCCAAGAAAACTGCAGGGACTTGTCCAGGCAGAAGTGAAAACTGACTTGAACTCACAAACAAACACATGTCCTTCAGCAAAAGCTTATTTAATGCTTACACAGATTCATTTCAATCACACATGACTCCAAAGGAAGGAAGGACGGTTGGTCTAAACTTTCCTTGGGATCATTTCTTTTCTACTCTTCTCATTCACATCTTGGGGTTGCAATCTTCACAGGAAGTCCCCGAAATCCAATCACCGACTAGCTGCCATCTTGACTTTTTTGACAATTTCCCCACTCCCCACCCCAATCTGCAGATAATCCTGGCCCGGTCTACTGTAGGAAGTTAGCACCCACCCCTCTCCTAGGAAAATGAAATATTTTAGGTAATATTAAAAAGGCAGAATTTTCCCTAAAGGAGAAACATGTTTCTATTATTATTATTATTATTATTATTATTATTATTATTATTATTATTATTATTATTATTTTTTAATCTTTAGTGAGATTCACAGCCTTTGAGGCTGGTGAATAGCTCAGCAGCTCGAGTCCTAACCAAGGACCTAGGAACTGTTAAGGTATCGTCGGAGGATATAAGCTGTTCCAAGTAAGGTGGTTTTTTTATATTATTATTATTATTATTATTATTATTATTATTATTATTATTATTATTATTATTTTGACAAAAAAGAAACAAACACAGATATAACAATACAATATACACAACAAATAAACATAGATCAAGTCTTACAATTTGTATTTTAAATAGTCACATCAGTAAACTATATTCATCAATATATATCTCTACTTATATAACAGTATCTTAAATTCCCCTTTTAATTTATTGTTTCCTTGGTTGGTATTCAATTCCTATCTAACTATTCCATTTCCTTTTTTTTTTTGTGCTCCTATGTTTATTTTATTTTTCTTTTCTCTAACCAATCATATAATTTTTGCCATCCCAGGTAATACTCTGTTTCCTCTTTTTCTTGTATTTCTTTCGTAAGTTTATCCATCTTTGCGCACTCCATCACTTTTAGAATTATTTTATCTTCTGGGGGTGTGTCTCCCGATTTCCAACTCTGAGCGAAAACGATTCTTGCTGCCGTTAAGATGTGTGTAATTAAGTATTTTATTTCTTTTTCATAATGGGTTATAAATATTCCTAATAGATAAGTTTCTGGTTTCATTGGCAACATGTTTCTAAAGATAAACTCAGAGCCTCAGCTCCCTGCCCTCCCGCCAGCATATATTTTGGTGCCAACCTATCTACAAGACAACAGCTGGGCCAGTTTATCTACAACACAAAAGACATGGCCCTCAGGACAGGATAGAATTAGCCATCACTCAAAATCCAAACCAGGACAAAGCCATTAAGCCATAATAGGAATTGCCCAAAGCCCTTTCGTTACATCATCACCCAGCAAGATTCAACCAGGCCTGGGAGTCTGACAACCAATCAAAGTACATTCCTTACACAGGAACAGAAAGCTCCAAGGCGGGGCCCAAGAGAGGGTATAAATCTCTCTCCCTCTCTCACTCATGTACTCTTTTTTGCCCAGGACCTCAAACCATGTGGTCCTGTCCAACTTTCCAGCAGTCTCCATGTTTCCAGTATCTTTCTTCTCACTTGGAACTGAACCCAGATGAACATTTCTTCTAACACTACTGTATGGGAGTAGAACCGGTCTTGAGATCAGTGGTGGGATTCAAATGTTTTTACTACCAGTTCTGTGGGTGTGGCTTGTTGGGTGTGGCATGGCTTGTTGGGCGTGGCTTGTTGGGTGTGGCAGGGGAAGGATACTGTAAAATCTCCATTCCCTCCCCATTCCAGGGGAAGGATACTGTAAAATCTCCATTCCCTCCCCACTCCAGGGGAAGGTTACTGCAAAATCCCCATTTCCTCCCGATCAGCTGGGACTTGGGAGGCAGAGAATAGATGGTGTCGGGGCCAGTCAGAATTTTTACTACCGGTTCTCCAAACTACTCAAAATTTCCACTACCGGTTCTCCAGAACTGGTCAGAACCTGCTGAAACCCACCTCTGCTTGAGACCCAAAGTATCACGTTTCTTACCCCAGTGCTAAGCCACAAAACTTAATTCCCAGCCTATAACCTGGGGTTTCCTGTGTCTTGCTGAACCTGGGTCCAAACCAAACACATTACAGGTAAGAGAATAACAGGGTTGGAAGAGACCTCGGAGGTCTTCTAGTCCAACCCCCTGCTCAAGCAGGAGACTATACCATTTCAGACCAATGGTTATCCAATCTCTTCTTAAAAACTTCCAACATTGGAGCATCTACAACTTCTGGAGGCAAGTAGTTCCCCTGATTAATTGTTCTAGGTGTCAGGAAATTTCTCCTTAGTTCTAGGTTGCTTCTCTCCTTGATTAGTTTCCTTACCACCCACCACAAGGGAGCTCAGTTGAGCCGTAAATCATTGCAGTCATTAAGTGGGTCACCATGTGACCTGATTTAATTTTATGACAGGCATTAAGCAAGTCACTGTGATTGTTAAGCAAATCACACGGTTGCTAAATGAATCCAGGATATCCGCTGGGCATTTTTTTTTTTTTTTTTTTTGTAGTTTTCTGCTGGAAAACAGCAAAAAAAAAGGGTCACAAATCAACTACTAGTCAGAAATGTGAGCCACGTGCCAAACACGTGACCATGGGGAAGAGGGGCAAGTGTACACCAGTTATAACTTCAAAGATAGGTCATAAATAACTTTTTAAAACTCGGTTGTAATTTAAACAGCCATTAAGCTAGAACTACCTCTTTAAGATGGCACAATGCATGAAATCCACCAGGTTTCCTTTTAAAGAAACATTGCATAACAGAGATTTATCCCTATAAAACCTAGGGAAACCCACTGAAACTGGCAACCTTGCCATAAACAAAGGAAGCAGAAAAAATACATGGCTTTTGCCTGCAGCCCAAGCACTGCAAACTCCTCCTTGGCTGGGTTTGCATAGCATGATTCTCTTACCCATGACTTATTTAATTAACCCAGTTTTCAGGATTTGTATGAATCGGGAACCATAAACTAATCTCGCAACCCGAGTTTAAGGAATACACTAGATTAAAATAAGTGTTTTTTAATCAGGTCAACCTGGTCTAACAAAATATGGGACGGAGCATACTGTTTCCGCTTTCGCCTTTCAGCCCCAATCCAGGAGCCTTCGCAGGCAGTCGCTTTTGCGACAAACTATTTTTTGTGTTAAATTTATATTTACCGACAAATAAATAAAGGGAGACTAGTACAGATCTATTTCAAGCTATTTAACTTTCATCAGCTAGCCATACCTGTCTGGGATCAAATCCCAAAAAGGTATGGCTAGCTGATGGGAGCTAAATAGCTTGAAATAGATCTGTACCAATAGTGGGTGCCAATTTGGCTTTTACCGGTTCGCATGTGCAGAGACGTCCGGGCGGGTGGGCGGAGCCTTCTGCCACTACCGGTTCGCCCGAACTGGGGCGAACTGGTAACAACCCACCACTGATCTGTACTAGTCTCCCTTTATTTATTTGTCGGTAAATATAAATTTAACACTAGATTAAAATGCAACTAGCTGAAGTCTGACACACAAACACACCTGTGAATTTGAAGAAGACTATTAGAGCCATTTAATGTTTAGGGTGCTAGAGTGAAAAGACATGAAATCTAGTCCTGTCTTAGACCCTGAAGCCAGCTGGATGACATTGGGCCAGTTACTCTCAGCTGTAGAGGAAAAGAACCCACAAGCCATTTCAACTCGGTTGCCAGAAGATCATCAAGGACTATCCATGTAATTACCAGGAGTCAAAATTGCCTCAAAGGACCATCACTGCAACAGATTATTTAGAAAATAACATAAACTAAACTGGATTGAGTGTATAAAATGTACTTATTTACTTATTTAGATATTGACATGGTACACCACCCAGAGCCCATCACTGAGATGGGCTGTTAAAAAAATATGAGGTATAAATAAATATTTACAATGCATGATATACAACCAAGAATGTCCACAATCAATTAATTAAACCAGGAGAGATTCAAGGAAAACACAGCTCTAGAAGAGCACTTGCCAGAAAATTCTACGGACACATCCTCTGGCAAAAATAATATGCCTTTGTTTTATGGAATCACAGCAAAAGAACAAATAGCGTTGATGTGCAGCAATCTCTGGTAAAAGACACCCCAAAATGAAAGAATGGTATTATTCAACTTCAAAATTGTGCCTGAACTAGCTCACAGGACTTGTTTTCCATGCTGTTCACCATTGCATCTAAAACGAGACATGGTGTTTCAGTTGAGATTCAATGAGTACAAAAAGAACTAAACGGAATTCTTATTTCTCAACTCTGGTTTTGATAAAGCAAACAAACCAATCAGAAAACCATTAGTAGGTTGTTGTTGCTGTTGTTGCCTGATTGGAATCCCAAAATTATTTTCAAATGTGCTGCTGCTAATCCAGGAATACTCCATTCTAAATATGCGCATTTAATCCCTCAACGTCCTTGCAAAGATTTCGGGGGGGGGGGGATAACCATGTTCCAGGGAAGCTAAATTATATGAATTCAACTCTTCCTTTCTTATCATTTTCGTGTAGTTGGATATAATTAAGACGGTGCAAATTCACTTATCTGGAATTCAGCCCTACCTTCTCTATTATCCCACTGTAGACTCCTTACTGGTTAGATATAATTATTAAGAGGGTGCAAATTCATTTATCTGGAATTCAACCCTACCTTCTCTATCATTCCACTGTAGACCCCTTACCGATTGGATATAATTATTAAGAGGGTGCAAATTCATTTATCTGGAATTCAACCCTACCTTCTCTATCATCCCACTCTAGAGCCCTTACCAATTGGATATAATTTTGCAAATTTGTTTACCTGAAATTTGAAAGACACAGTGTAGTACCCAGAGCCATAGGTGGCCATTCAAAGCATCTCTTTTCAAGTCCATTTGCCCTCCAGAAATGAAATTAGCTGCTGCATGTATGCAAAAGATCTCAAAACATTTCAGCTAGGTAAGTGCCACCTCAGTGAATCATGGTGTATCGAAGGTGGATAATATTGGCCACAGCTAAGTTGCCCTACCTTCAAAGACAAAAGGGTATCAAATTATATATATATGCTAGTGGGAATTAATCCCATAAATCTGCATTCTTTAGGTCATTAGATCAGATGGGAAGTGGTTGGTTTACTGAATGGGTGAACCACATCAATTTTTCTCAGTTCATTCTAGAACAGAGAGCTGTTCTAGGCAAAATTGAAGGAGAAAAGTTATTTGGTTATTTATGAATGATCTATTTATTTATCAGATTTATTTGCCACCCATCTCACAGTTCAAGGTGACTCTGAGCTACAGGAAAAAATTATAGATACAGATAGTCCTCGACTTACAACGGTTCCTTTAGTGACCGTTCAAAGTTACAATGCACTGAAAAAAGTGACTTATGACTGCTTTTCACACTTACGACTGTTGCGGCATCCCTACGGTTACATAATCAAAATTCAGACTCTAGGTCACTGACTCGCATTTATGACGGTTGTTGTATCCCCGGGTCATGTAATCCCCTTTTGTGACCTTCTGACAAGCAAAGTCAATGGGGAACCCAGATTCACTTAACAACCACGTGTGACCAACTGAACAACTGCAGGGATTCACTTAAGAACTGTGGCACGAAAGGTCGTAAAATGGGGCAAAACTCACTTAACAAATGTCTCACTTAACAACAGAAATGTTGGGCTCAGTTGCGGCCGTAAGTCGAGGACTACCTATACTACATTGAACTCTTGGAGGGAAGGCAGGATACGAATTGTCATCATCTGTTAATGTCAGTTGCTGGCCAACAACACGTGTTAGAAGAAGCTACAGCCTTTATATTCTGCTTCTGAACTTCCTAATGGGATCCAATTTGTTGCTGTAAGACAGTGATGGCGAACCTTTTCGGCACCAAGTGCCAAAAAAGCATGCATGCGCGCAGGGCACCAAGTGCCGAAAAAGAGCACAGGCGTGCTCGTCAGGGCCACAACCAGGAAGAGGAGCTGCCCAGGGGGGCATGTGCGCACTAGATAAGGTACTTCTGGTTTCCAGTGCATGCATGCATGCCGGCCGGCCAGCAAGTCTTCCAGTTACTGCTGCGCATGTAACGATCAGTTGACCGGCGTGCATGCTCCACCGGAAAACAGAAGACCAGCTCTTCCGGTTTTCAGCACTGCTGCATGCAAAAAGGCCAACTGATCGTCACGTGCGCATGAGCGCCAGAAATCCAGAAGAGGAACGGGCGACGCTACTCGTGCCAGGAGACATAGCTCCGTGTGCCACTTTGGGCACGCCTGCGATAGGTTCACCATCACGGCTATAAGGACAGGGTGCCAAACTGGAGACTTGCATGCAGAGGTGGGCAGCACATGAATTAACAATCGGTTCACCCAGCACCGAAAATGTGAGCGTGCTTAGCTCTCGCACATGGCTTGCATGCATGCACATGGCTTAAAAAATATGGCTAAATAAGACGGCATAGAGCTGCGGCGGGGACAGGTCACAATTACCGGTTTGCCCGGTTGGAACCGGCAGCAGCCCACCACTGCTTGCATGTCCTCAGTGCCGAGACCTTTGGATCTTCTTCTGACAGCCTCCATCTTCCTGGGTATCTGGATTCACACCAAAACTTTTACCAGCACTAAAAGGTTAATGCCATTCCCCTCCTTTTTTTATTTCTTGCTTATCAGATAAACCCCCCCCCCCAGCCCCATGGAGTCAGATGGCAAGATCTGCTCTGGATTAGCAAACTGATATTGTTTTGAAAGTAATTGGAGGATTAAAGGGCTGTATGTATGCAGTGATGATGGTGGCGGGGAGACCCTGAGAGAATGGTTAGGCAGAACAATGGATGGCCTTGGCCTTCCCGAGGGATTAAAAAGCACCTTGTTCTTCTTGGTCACGTTCCTGAACACGCTTGCTGCTAAATCGTCATGGCAGGGTGTGATCTTGATGTGGGTTCTTTTACAACTGCCAATCAAAGAGCAGTGATTCATAAGATTGATAGAGGAGGAAAAAGCCCGTGTTTTATAGGAGGAAAAAAAAAAACTTATTTAGAACATTCCAAAGAATCGTTGTTGGGAAGGGAGCTTGGAAATCTTTTACTACAACCCGCTGCCTAGGGCAGGGGTGTCAAAGTCGATTTCATTGAGGGCCGCATCAGGGTTGTGTTTGACCTCGGGGAGGGGCAGGGGGGGCGTGGCCAGCTCAATGTCACTCATGTCGGGGGCGCCTGTAGAGGCCTGAGCGCTCTGCCAGCAAAAACAAACTCCCAAGCCCCATTTTTGGCTGCAATGGCCTCCTGCAACCCTCTGCCAGCGAAAACAGAGCCCTGGAGGGCCGCGCATGGCCCTCCCAAGCTCCATTTTCGCTGGCAAGGCATCATGGGCCAATCCTTCACTGTTACCTGGGCGGCCCCGCAGGCCAGTTCTAAGCACACCATGGGTCAGATCAGAGGTGGGTTTCAGCAGATTCTGACCAGTTCCGGAGAATCTGTAGCAGACATTTTGAGTAGTTCGGAGAACCAGTAAATACCACCTCTGACTGGCCCTGCCCCCATCTATTCTCTGCCTCCCAAGTCCCAGCTGATCAGGAGGAAATGGGGATTTTGCAGTAACCTTCCCCTTGAGTGGGGAGGGAATGGAGATTTTACAGTATCCTTCCCCTGCCACACCCAACAAGCCACGCCTACCAAGCCATGCCACTCCCACAAAGCCACACCCAAAGAACTGGTAGTAAAAAAAATTGAATCCCACTGGGTCAGATCCAGCCCGCGGGCCTTGAATTTGATACCCCTGGCATAGGGCAATAACCTTCCTACCATTCCAGACAAATACTGTAGCTCTCCAACTTTGCTTGAAAATCCAGTTCTGGAGCACCATGATACCATCTGGAAGTTCCACCAGCAGAAAAATACAAATTTGGAGGCAAGCATGCCAGAGAGAGACAGTTTGGTATAATGAGTAGGATGCTGGCCTAGCAACTAGGAGACTGGGAGTTCTAGTCCTGTTTTAGGCATGAAAGCTGATCAGATGACTTTGGGCCAGTCACACTCTTTACGCTTAATCCACCTCACAGGATTGTTGTGGAGAAAATAGGAGGAGGAAGGAGTGTTAGGTATGTTCACTGCCTTGGATTACTTATAAACAGATAGTCCTCAATTTTCAACAGTTCATTTAGTGACCGTTCAAAGTTACAGCAGCACTGAAAAAAATGATTTATGACATTTTTTCACACAATTATTGCAGCATCCCCAGGGTCACATGATCAAAATTCAGACACTTGGCAAGTGACTCATATTTATGACCGTCGCAGTGTCCCAGGGTCATGTGATCGCCTTTTGTGACCTTCTGACCAGCAAACTCAATGAGGAAGCCAGATTCACTTAACAACCGTGTTACTAACTTAACCACTGCAGTGATTCACTTAACAACCGTCTTAAGAAGGATCATAAAACGGGGCAAAACTCACCTCAATATCTCACCTAGCAACAGAAACTTTGGCATCATTTGCAGTCGTTAAGTCAAGGACTACCTGTAATAAAAGTGGGATTAAAAAAATATAATAACTACATTTTTAAAAGGCCTGCTAAATTCAATGCATTATTTCCAGCTATGGTCAGTTCACCAGCAAGTTGCAAAATTAACAACAAGGCAGGGCAGATTTGAGCAAAGTGTTATCCCCACCAAAAATGACACTGAGAGAAATTGGGATGGAGAAGGAACGAGGATGTCTGTTTCAGCTGGCAAAAAGTGCTTGTAGAAGTTGAAAGGAAATCCCAGGGAGGAGAATCCTGAAAGAGTTCACCAAGTGTGCTTGATATCTCCCAGGAGATATCATAATATTTGAGGGGTCTTTCTAGCTGTCAGCTGAGAAATGTTGAGCATTTGACTTGGCGAAGCCTTTTTAGAAAAACAGGGCTCACAATGCAGTATAAGTGAATGACCCAAAGGTATGACGTGCTATGTTCCTCGGGTGTGTTAGTAACAGTGACACTGAAGGTCAAGCATCTCCATCCAGGCTGTGCATGTTCCTGGAATATCTGGTAGGACAGCATTGTTGGTGTACTTGAGGGACTTCTTGTTTGGTTTTCTGAATCTTCGCCCTTCAGCTACATCCCAATGTAAATATCATTACAATTTAAGATTTCCCAACCTGATACCCCACTAAATGAGCTGAAGTCCAGCCGGCATGTGAAGCCCAACACGTCTGGAGGACATCAAGATGTAAAAAGCTGAAATAAGCCCTCCCGGCTGGGCTATTGTTTGTTTGTTTGTTTGTTTGTTTGTTTGATTTGTATACCGCCCTACTTCCGAAGGACTCAGGGCAGTGAACAGCCACAAGATAAAAACACATAAATACAAAATTTAAAAACAGAATAAAACCGAATTAAACAATTTGGCCGAAGACAGATTTAAAAACACCCCAATAAATTAAAAACAAATTAAAATTTGTGTTTTAAAAGGGAAAAGGGGAAAAAATTAGGCCAGGCCAGCCTGATGGAATAAAAAGTTTTTAAGAGCATGGCGGAAGGTGCGTAGATCCGGGATCCTCCGTATCTCCGGGGGGGAGCTCATTCCAGATAGTAGGTGCCCCCACAGAGAAGGCTCTCCCCCTGGGGGCCACCAGTCAACATTGTTTGGCCGACGGCACCCAGAGAAGTCCCTCTCTATGAGAGCATACCAGCCAGTGGGAGGCTACTGGTGGCAGCAGGCGGTCTCGTAGATAACCAGGTCCTAAGCCATGGAGCGCTCTAAAGGTGGTAACCAAGACCTTGAAGCGCACACGGAGGACCACGCAGGAGAGGTGTTACATGGGAACGCCATGTCGCTCCTATAACCACCCGCGCAGCCGCACTCTGCGCCAGTTGGAGCCTCCAGGTGCTCCTCAAGGGGAGCCCCATGTAGAGAGCATTGCAGTAGTCCAGGCGGGAAGTGACGAGGGCATGAGTGACAGTGCGTAATGCTCTCTACATGGGGCTCCCCTTGAAGAGCACTCGGAGGCTCCAACTGGTCCAGAATGCGGCTGCGTGGGTTATCGGCACAACTCATTGTGCCCACGTGACACCCCTCCTGCGCGAGCTGCACTGGCTCCCAGTGGTCTTCCGGGTGCTATTCAAGGTGTTGGTCACCACCTTTAAAGCGCTCCATGGCATAGGACCCGGGTACCTTTGAGACCGACTTCTGCCACCAATAGCCTCCCACTGGCCAGTCCGCTCCCACAGAGAGGGTCTCTTCAGGGTGCCATCGGCCAAGTTATGTTGGCTGGCGACACCCAGGGGGAGGGCCTTCTCTGTGGGAGCCCCTGCTCGGTAGAATGAACTGCCCCCGGAAATGCGTAAGATCTCCAACCTCCAGGTATTTCGCTGTGCCCTCAAGACCCTATTGTTTCGCTAGGCCGTGCTATCAATGTAATGATTTTAAATTGGGTGTTTTAAATTTTGGGGGTTTTAAATCTGAGCCGAAATTATTTAATAATTTTAATTATTTTTAATTGATTGATGTTTGTCTTTGTGCTTTTAATAGGCTGTACACCGCCCTGAGTCCTTCGGGAGAAGGGCGGTATAGAAATAAAATTATTTATTTATTGTTTAAATAATGGATAAACCGAAGATTTATTTATCAGGACAAATTAATTTTCACCATGGTCAATCATGTTCATCTGGAAAGCCTCCCGGGGGCAGTTTAATAGCTATGTGGAACTCCCAGGTATAATGCTTCTGTACATGGAAGCTTCAACCTTCCATCTCAGGAGTCCGCATCTGTTTATATGAAACCTGGTGACTTCCAATTGTGGATTAAGCACGGCAGATACAAAAGAGGATGGGATCTGAACAGGGGTGGGCTTCAAAAATTTTAGTAAGGGTTTCTCTGCCCGGTTGCTAGGTAGGCATGGCCATGGTGGGCGTGGCCTAGTCAGCCTCCTGCACCACGGCAGAGAGGGGGGGTGTTTGCCCTCCCCGGGCTCCAGAGGCTTTCCTGAAGCCTCCAGGAGGGCGAAAACAGCCTCCCCAGGCTCCAGAGCAGTGGTGGGTTGCTCCAGGTTCGCACCGGTTCACAAGAACCAGTAGTAAAAAATTTTAGTAGTTTGGAGAACTAGTAATAACATTGGTCACCCCCGAACCAGTCCCCGGCCCGGTCGCCGCTCACTTACCCCGCCCACCTCATTAGACGCTTTTTTTTTTTACTTTCAAAAGCATTTTTTCTACAACCTCTTCGGCTGAAAAAATGCTTTTAAAAGTTTAAAAAAAGCCTCTGATGATCGCGCGGCTCAGCTGGGATCTCAGAGGCTTTTAAAAGCATTTTTTTCTACAACCTCTTAAAAGTTGTAGAAAAAATGCTTTTAAAAGTTAAAAAAAAAAGTTGGCCACGCCCACCCAATCACATTACCTCCCATAAACCACGTCCATAAAATAAGCCACGGCCACAGAACTGGTAGTAAAAAATTTTAGAACCCACCCCTGCTCCAGAGGCCCTCTGGAGGTGAGAAACGAGCCCGTTTCCGGCCTTCCCAAACTTCCGGTAGGCCCCTCCGCGAGCACCCTACACTTACCTGCATCCAAAATGGGCCGTGTGGAGTCTCCGGGGAGGGGAGGGGAGGGGTGGGCAGGGCCAGCCATGAGTGGGATTTGGGGGTTCTCTGAACTGCACAGAATCTTAGCTCCGGGAATTGAAGTCCATGCATGTTAAAGTTGCCAAGTTTGAAAAACATTGCATTAATCAAATCTACTTTTTTAAAAAAAAAAAACCTGCAAGATCTTTGTGAAGTGTGTAAACTCTGGATGGTTTCAGCAATACAAGAAGGGAAGGTTAGATTATCTGGGATTAGCAATAATCCCAGATAATCTAACATTCTGGTATAGAATGCAGAAAGGAGAGAAAGCTCCAACGGAATTAAATTACACCTTAAATTTCATAAATTGCTTCACTCTCGCTTTCTCTTTCTCTCTCTCTCTCTCCCTCTCCCTTTCTCTCGCTCTCTCTCGATGGCAACCAAAAGCATGCAGTCAAACCCTGCTCTTTTTTGTATGCGTCATAATTAATTAAATTAAGTTACAACAAAAGCAATGCATCCCAGGGAAATGCCCTAGAAGCATGAACAGAAGACTTGTATGTGCTTTTAAAGGGATTTGCAATGTTGATTGAGCCTAGTTTTGAATACTCTCAGCGAACTGAGACTTACAAAATTCATGCAAAGTTTATTTTAAAGTATTTTCTCTACAATATGCAAACCAAAGCAAGTAGGGATGAATATATAAATAGAACAGAAGTGAGCAATAAACAGATCATAATCCATTCAGGTAGCAATATTGCCTGAAGCATTTTGAACATTAATTATTATTTTCACCTTCCCTACTTCTGATCCTCACTGAAAAAATTCAATCCTCTGCTTCCAAATTTCAACCTTTTATAACCTTTGAGTCAGTAAATGGCCTGTAGCCATTTCCTCTGAGGCGAGCCAGAATCCTAGCTTTAGCAAAATGAAGACACATAAAGGTAATGTGAGGCAAATGATAACAATGCGGGCTTTGTTTGCTTAGAACCAGCTTAATTCAACAGGAACACAAATATGTTTGAAAATAATACATTTAAACTAACTGAAAAGAGAAAGTTGAGGCATAGTTCAGGTATATCTTCTGTGGGCCTGTGCAGCCATGGAAAAATTCCCCCTGTGGGATATCTGTAACTCTGCTCCTTCCCCTCAGAGTTGGCAGGTGTCCACTATTTGAGCGGACAGTCCGCTTTTTTCACATTATGTTCACTATTTTTTTTCACAAAATAGTGGACATTTTTTTTATTCAAAAGCTTTATGATGAAATGGTACGTAATCTAAAGCTGTACAGTCTAAGAGAATAAGGATAGGAGAATCGCGTTTTGTCTTTTTTTTCATAAGTTAGAATGAGACAAAGATCGAATATCCATTGAACTCGATTCTCCGAAAAAATTAATGTTGAGATTAAAATAAAAATATAGTATAAAATTATGTACAGTTCACATTTTTAAAATGTATTGTAGCTTGTGTCGACTGACCTAAAATGGCGTCGAGTGATGAGAGTGACAGCGGCGAGATTTCGAATTTGAAGTGATTATTTTAATACATGTTAAAATGTTTGTAAGAAAATATATAATTTAATTGTAAAAAATTTTTTTATTTTTTTACTACTTACAACCCCCACCCCCCCCGCCGCCGCTTGTCCGCTATTTTTTGGAAGCAGACCTGGCAACCCTATATCACATTCTTTTATCTCCATTCTTTACACTTGGAGTACTGCATGCAGTTTTGGTCACCATAATACACATACACACACACACACACACACACACACACACACACACACACACACACACAAAAGATGTTGAGACTCTAGAAAAAGTGTAGAAAAGAACAACCAAGATGATTAGGGACTAGAGGCAGTTTGATGAACGGTTGTGGGAACTGGGAATGTCTAATCCCGTGATGCTGAACCTATGCCACATGTGCCACAGGTGGCACCTGGAGCCTTATCTGTGGGCACATGAGCGTTGCCTTAGCTTAGCTTCAGTGCGCATGCGTGCGCCAGCCAGCTGATTTTCAGGCCTTCTGGGCCCACCGGAAGTCAGGAAACGGGCTGTTTCCGGCCTCCGGAGGGCCTCGAAGAGGCTGGGGAAGACCGTTTTTGCCCTCCCCAGGCTCCAAGAAAGCCTCTCTGCCATCTCTGGTCTAGTCTAATGAAAAGAAGGATTGGGGTGACATGATAGTAGTGTTCCAATATCTAAGGAAGAGGGGGTCAACCAATTCTCTAAAACAGGGTTGTCAAACTCAAGGCCCGGGGATTGGAACCGGCCCACAGGGTGCTTAGATTTGGCCCGCGGAGCTGCCCTGGAGACAGCAAAGGACTGGCCTATGTGCTGCCCTCCTGAGCTCCATTTTTGCTGGCAGAGGATTGCAGGAGGCTGTTGCAGCCAAAATGAAGCTTGGGAGCCCGTTTTCGCTGGCACAACATTCAGGCCACCACAGATGCCCCCAAGACAAGTGATGGCCAGCTGGCCACACCCACCCTGGCCCCCTAAGATCAAACACAACCCTGATGCAGCCCTCAATTAAATCAAGTTTGACACCCCTGCTGTAAAACATGTGAAGGCAGGTCAAGAAGCAATGGATGGAAACTAATCAAAGGGAGAAGCAACCTAGAACTAAAGAGAAATTTCCTGACAGTTAGAACAATTAACCAGCTGAACAACTTGCCTCCAGAAGTTGTGAATGCTCCAACACTGGAGGTTTTTAAGAAGAGATTGGACAACCATTTGTCTGAAATGGTATAGGATCTCCTGCTTGAGCAGAGGATTGAAGACCTCCAAAGTCCCTTCCAATTCTATTATTCTGTGTTCTGTAATCCAGGGGCAGCATGGACAATAATACATATTAGTGATTTTAAACTTGGCAATGGTAAGATGTATGGAGTTCAATGCCAGAAGCTGGCTGAGGAATTCTGGACATCGAAGTCCACATAGCTTAAAGTTGTCAACTTTGAAAAAAAACACTAATATATGTCTAACTTCTCCACCCCAATGATCTCCAACATGTTAGTTATGTTGAGGAGAACTTCTGGGAACAGATTAACAGAGTAACAAAATTGGAAGGGACCTTATAGGTCTGTGATGGCGAACCTATGGCACAGGTGCCACAGGTGGCACACGGAGCCATTTCTGTGGGCACATGAGCCGTCGCCTTAGATCAGCTCCACTGCGCATGTGTGTGCGTCTCCCTCCCACCAGCTGACTTTGGGGTCTCTGCCGCACATGCACATGCCGCCCTACTCCTCCCAGGAGTCTCCACATGGCCCGTTTTGGATGCCAGGTAAGTACATGGCTCGCACAGAGGCTTTAGGAGAGCGAAAAAACCAATTTTGGGGTTTCCGGCCTCCGGAGAGCCAGAAAAGGCAGTTTTTGCCCTCCTGGCGGTGCCTGTGGAGGGCAAAAAATGGGCCTACTGGAAGTCCGTAAATGGGCCGTTTCAGGCCTCTAAAGTCTTCAGGGAGGCCTGCTAGGCCCAAAATGGAGCATGTGGGGGGGGGGAGCGCGGGGAGCTCACATGCACCTGCGCAGGGTGGCAGGGCAGCACGGGAGTATTGCGCATGCATGCGCAGGTGGGCAGGATGTGTGTGGGGGGCATTGCATTATGGGTGTGGGTATACATGTGTGCCATCACGCAAATGTGGGCACTTTTGGCACCCGAGGAAAAAAAGGTTCGCCATCACTGTTATAGTGCATCTAGTCCAAACCCCCACTCAAGCAGCCTACACCAGCGATGGCTAACCTTTTTGCCGTCGTGTGCCAAAACCAGGGGGAGAGTGGGGGGTTGTGCGCACATGCGCCCATACCCATAATTCAATGCACCCTGCACATGCCCACGTGACCCCTCCACACTCCCCCCGCTTTTGGCATACGATGGCATAGTGGGCCCGGTACGCCTGTTTTTCGCCCTCCCCAGGCTCCAGAGGCTTTCTAGGAGCCTGGGAAGGGTAAAAACGACCTTTCCCACCTCCCCACACCCGAAGGCCCTCCGGAGGCTAGAAACAGCCCCTTTCCCGACTTCCAGTGGGCCCAGAAGGCCCGAAAATCAGCTGGCTAGCGCATGCATGCGTGCTGGAGTTGAGCTAGGGCAATGCTCGCATGCTCGTAGATATGGCTCCATGTGCCACCTGTGGCACGCGAGCCATAGGTTCGCCATCACGGCTCTACACCATTTCTGACAAATGGCAGTCCAGTGCTAGCACGCTGGAAAGCATCAGGTTAAGGTAACCTGTATCCCTTTCGGTGGTAAAATCAACCCTTAAATAAATATATTATTATTTGTTAATAATACGCTCATGGAAAACTAGCCCAGTTTGAGGTCCTCCCTCCAAACTCCTAGTTACTTGACAAACCTGAACAAACAACATTTACCAGAAGCAGATGCCTATTTCCTACCCTCCACAGTGAAGAATACAGGTAGCCCTTAACTTACAAGGAGTTCTCAGAACTACAGTTGTGGTTTGTTGCAGTCATTAAGGAGGTCACTACGTGACCATACCCAATTTTATTAACTTTTTTTGCAGTGGTCATTAAGTGAACACCACAATTGTTATGCAAACACTGTTGATAAGTGAACACTGTGATCATTAAACGAACCCGCGTTATGTAATTGGGAGGGGTGCATCGCAACCTTGAATAGTCGCTAGATGACTGGTCATAAGTCGAGGATTACCTACAATGTGGCTGTCAGGGTTCCAAGTAATAGAGCCATCGCAAGCAAAAATTCCGAGGGAGGTAAATTCCTCAAAGAATAGCTTTATTGGAAATATCATATTGGCACGTACCTGGTGAAAACCGACTCTGAAGGGTCCCACGGTTTTCACCTAATTAAAAGTGAAAGTTTTCCCTCCAATTCCAAACAATCAGTCACATGGCCCAATCAAGGCAGCATCCGCTGATCAGGTGACATCACTCCTCCTTCCTCTAGCCAGGTGTGGGAATGTCCTTGGTTCCCAAGAGAAAGTGTTTTGACTACACAGCCCTAACTAGCTCTAATCCCCCCTCCCTATCCCTCAGCTCCAGTGTGGCAGCACTGAAGCTCCAAGATGGCTTCAGCCAGGTCAGCTTCAGGGTTGACAGGCTGCCCCCCTCAATTGAAGAGGAACAGGTTGACAGTGGCTCTAAATTCATGGAGGGGCTTTTTTTACAATCAAGGCTGCCTAGCAGGCTATGAAAAGAAACCAGGACTGGAACCAAAACCAAACACTGGTGGAGCCAACTGTTTTCCATCTTTCCTCCCATTGCCTTTTGTTGACTGCTGTTGCAAAAGGTCTAATTCACAGGTTATTTAAACCAGGCTGAGGGCTTTATAGGCGCTGCCCTTCTGCCATTGACATGGTGTGCCTATTTGTTCTTCAATGAGTCAGGGCTTTTTTTTTTTTTTAAATGAATCTTGTTTGCTTTCTAATAAAAATATTAATGAAGCATCATTTGAACTAGTGGACCGTGACAATTGTGCACGCCCTCTTTCTCTTTTCCTCAGGCAGTAACAAATGAGGGATATTGCTTGTGCACACAAATCATGGGTTTGTCTCATCAGGAAGAGTACAGGTAGTCCTTGACTTACAATACTTCATTTAGTCACAGTTCAAAGTTATGGTACTGACCAAAAATGACTTATGACCATTTTTCACACTTACGACAGTTGCAGTGTCTCCATGGTCCCATGATCAAAATTTGGATGCTTGGCACCTGCCTCATATTTATGACCTTTGCAGTGTCCCGGGATCATGTGATCACTTTTTGCACCCTTCTGACAAGCCAAGTCCATCGGAAACCCAGATTCACTTAACAACCGCGTGATTAAGTCGACAACTGCAGTGATTCACTTAACAACTGTGGCAGCAAAGGCTGTAAAATGGGACAATGCCCACTTAACAACTGTCTCACTTAGCAATAGAAATTTTGGGCTCCGTCCTGGTCGTAAGTCGAAGACTGCCTGTGTAGGGAGTCCTCAAGTTATGACCTCCATAGAGCCCACAATTTCATCATAAGTCATGACAGTCGTAAAGCGGGTCACCTTATAATTGCACCCAATTTTACTACCTTTTTTGCAGAGGTTGTTAAGCAATCATCACGGTCATTAAGCAAATTCATTGTTTGCTATGGGACAGTTTTTACCAGAAACCAGAAGTAAGTTTCCAGCAAAAATGTCATAAATTGTAGTTGCGTGACCACGGGATTCTACAAACAGCCGTGAATGCAGGCTGTTTGCTGAGTGCACAAAATATAATGCTATGACCATGGGGTGGAGGAAAACCCAGACATCAGGATTTCAAAACCGGGCCGTAATTCCTCTACAACAGGGTTATTAAAATCTGGCCCGGAGGGCCGGCCTGGAAATATCAAAGGACTGGCCCACGGTGCCTCTGCCGGCCAAAACAGGCCTGTTTTCAGCCTCCACAGCCTCCTGCAGCACTCTGTTTTTGACCAGCAGAGTGCTGCAGGAGATGTCCTTCCCGTCTCCTCCCCCCGCTCCCACCTCCCCTCGCCGACGGAGAACTACAATGCCGATCTGGCCCTCGAACAAATCCAGTTTGACACCCTTGCTCTACAATATGTCTATTGTAACTCCGAATGGTTTGAACCAATGTAAAGGGAGGACTACCTGTAGAATCACAAACTCAATAGGAGATAATCCCTCAGCGTCCCACAGAAGGCATTGCAAGAGAGTCTAGTTAGTACCTGCTGCATGGAATCTGAGGACAGAAAAATACAATTTCCAGTTCAGAAGGAGAAACAGATGGCTAACTTGGGCTTGAAGACATGATCTTCCTGAGGGAAGTTCTTGGAGTGACCAGTTCTTAGCTTCTAGGAAGCCATCTTAGTCCTCTGCTGGCCTGTTTAAATAAAGGAATCCAAATCACATATCAAACTGGAGTTTAGAAGCCAATCACAGTTTGCCGTCATGGCAAGCATAGAAACACAGAGAGAAAAAATTAGCAATTTATTTTCATGTATATGTTGTGAAGGGGTCTATCACCCATTGGCTGTGGTAAAGGGGTCATCATGGCCAACTCGCCATGGCCAAGTCATCATGGGACAACTTGCTGCAGAACAAGAGTTAGACTAATATCAAAGAAATGGTGGAATAGAATCATTAAAGAAGGGCTACTAAAGAAGGGACAAAATAAAATGGGAATGACAAAATTTTAAAAAATATTTTAATTATTTTAAACAATTAAATTGAATTGTTGAATTGTGCTGTAGCAAGTTGTCCCATGGCAAACTTAGGAACTGTAACAGTAACAGAGTTGGAAGGGACCTTGGAGGTCAATTAGTCCAACCTCCTGTTCATGCAGGAGACCTGTACTAGGGATTCGAACTGCCGAACTGCCAACCTTTCTGATTGACAAGCTCAGCGTCTTAGCCACTGAGCCACCTAGCCAGGTGATGAGATACTTCCTTAGAGCAGTGTGTCTCAACTTTTAAATGTATGGACATTTCTGATTGACAAGCTCAGCGTCTTAGCCTCTGAGCCACCTAGCCAGGTGATGAGATACTTCCTTAGAGCAGTGTGTCTCAACTTTTAAATGTATGGACATCAACTCCCAAAATTCCCCAGCCAGCACAACTGTGTTATTCAAGGTCAATTCATAAAAATGGCAAAAATATAAGATATTAGACTTTCCCAGACAAAACGCCATTGAAACAACAGTACCACACTAATGAAAAAATGACTCGGAAAGTAATCATTTATTTCTACCTCCTGTGGTTTCATTGATATATTTGTTTTTTTATGGTTCTTAAGGCTGCTTTTAACTGTGTTGTTTCTATCCTACTCCACCCAGATTCACATCCGTGAATTGAGTGGCGGTATAAATTTGGTACACAGATAAATATGCTGTATCCTGTTAACAACTCTCCTTGTAGAGGTTTATTTAAACATGGGGTATCGTTGCATTTAAAAATAAATAAATAAACCTTGCAGCTTGGGAAATTGTTACCATTTGCCTTTTGTTATTTTTGGTTACCTTTCTGAAAGCAACTGTCCAATACTCTGCAAATGGCCAAACCTACTACGCCCAGCTGTCAATCAGCAGCCCTGCCCAGAGTTTAGCATTTAATCTTGGTTCTTAGCAATTTTTCACCAGTGTTTCACGATAGTTGTTGGAACGTAAATTTAGAGGAAGAACGGCCCCAGCTTATCTTCAATCGTCTCTTTTTAATTTTGTTAATTGCTTTTCAAATGGTGACCAAAAAAGAAAAAAGAAACAGAATCCATAGATAACAATTACAGAAATTCATACATGGTGAAAGGAAAAAACACACATGAAAAGTTATTTTTAAAAAGAAGTGAAAAGAATATAGCAGAAAAAAAAATTAAGAAAGGACTGGAATTTCTATTATGTAGATATTAGGTTATAATTTCTTATAAAGTGATGTACTGTTGGTATATGATTCCAGGAAAAATTATCTAGAATGTATAAAGGTATTTCAAATTTATATTGGAAATACGGAAAAGATGAAGGGGACATTTTATCATGCTTGGTGGACTTGTAAAAAAGCTAGAAAACGTTGGGTTCAAATACATATACTGACACAAAAAATTTAAAATAATAAGATCCAGCTGAATTCAGAACTTTAATTTTTGTTAGGATTTATGGAAAAAGTCATGGAAGATTATTTTTTTATATGTTTGTATATGTATAAGCGCAAAAATGGAACAGCTGTGAAATAACCACAATGGAGGAATGGTTGGTGAAAATGACGGAACAAGCAGAGATCGCAAAATTAACTTTTTTGCTTAGAGCAACTACCACTTTGCTGAAAAAAAGATATTTTATGGATTTGAAGTGATAGATTATGGAAAGAAGAACAATAGTCCTGATGATAGATTTAAAAAAAAAAATCCAAAATTTGAAGTAGAATACAATGAAGGATAAATGAGGAAAGGGTTGCTTACATATCCTCTGATTTGTCTTTCAATCAGATGCCAAAAACAAAAAAACCCGCATAATTCATCTCCTGAGATGATGCAAAGAGGGGACAGATTTTCGGGATGCTATCTACATACAGGTAGTCCTCGACTTATGGCCACAATTGAACCCAAAGTTTTGTTGCTAAGTGAGAAATTTGTAAAGTGAGTTTTTCCCCCTTTTATAACTTGTCACATTTGTTAATGGAATCACTGCTGTTATTAAATTAGTAACATGGGTGTTAAGTGAATCTGGTTTCCCCATTGACTTTGCTTGTCAGAAGATTGCAAAAGCTGATCACATGACCCAGGACACTGCAACCATCATAAATACGAGTCAGTTGTCAATCACATGACCATGGGGATGCTGCAATGGTCATAAACGTGAAAAATGGTCGTCAGTCACTTTTTTCAGCACCGTTGTAACTTCAAATGGTCACTCAACGAACTGTTGTAAGTTGAGGACTACCTGTACTTTACAAATCTTAAAGCTGATGGTTGTGCTTGCATTTGACCTGGGATATACAGACGTCAAGCAATTCCATTGGTAGCTGTCAGAAAACAGCTGAAGAGAAGGAACAAAATTGCTGCATATCTAACATAAGATTCTAAGACTTAAAATATGAATAACAATGGATTTGGAAACAGATTTTTTAGCCCTTAAAACTGGATTGCAAGGTGACTTTTTTCAAGCACAAGAGGGACATGAGGATAATGTCTTGGCTCATAACCTTAAAGAGACCCAGGGGTGAAACCCAGCAGGTTCTGGAGAACCGGTAGCGGAAATTTTGAGTATTTCGGAGAACCGGCAAATACCACCTCTGACTGACCCCAGAGTGGGGTGGAAATGGAGATTTTGCAGTATCCTTCCCTTGGAGTGGGTGGGAATGGAGATTTTGCAGTATCCTTCCCCTGCCATGCCCACCAAGCAACACCACGCCCACCAAGCCACGCCCACGGAACCGGTAGTAAAAAAAATTGGATTTCACCACTGAAGAGACCATATTTAGGGGTCTGGCCCACACAGGAAACCTGGAGTGGTTAGAATGCAGTATTGCAGGCAAATTCTGCCCACAACCTGGAGTTTGATCCTGACCGGCTCAAGGTTGACTCAGCCTTCCATTCTTCTGAGGTGGGTAAAATGAGGACCCAGATTGACTTTGCTTTTTAGAAGGCCGCAAAAGGGGATCGCATGACCCTTGGACACTGTAACTGTCATAAATATGAGACAGTTGTCAAGCATCTGGTGGCACATTGGCACAGTATTGCAGGCTTGGCAAGGGTTCAGTTTCACTGGCTCAAGGTTGACTCAGCCTTCCATCCTTCCGAGGTCAGTAAAATGAGGACCCAGATTGTTGGGGGCAATAGGCTGACTCTGTAAACTGCTTAGAGAGGGCTATAAAGCACTGTGAAGTGGTATATAAGCCTAGGTGCTATTGCTATTATGGCTAGCATGTTTTTTTTTAATTTTTATTTTATAGACAAACCAACATACAGTACATAATCAATCATTCAGTGTATCATCTGAGTTCATCTTTTGTGTCTTCTTCTTACTCCTTGACTATTTATCATATCTTAATATTATCATCTCATTTATTGTGACATTTCTCCCACATTTCTTATTTTACTATTAATACATTTATCTATGTCCTTTCTCCCTTTTCTTCTTTGCTCATTTCATTACAACCTTGCCCTATATATATATATATATATATATATATATATATATATATATATATATATATATGTAGGTCTTTGGTTATTCGGGTCTTCTCCCACGTAAAATTGGAAGTGTCTTGGCGACGTTTCGACGAAGTCTCCTGGAAGACTCTCCTTCGTGCTCCTGGAAGCACGAAGCCAAGAACACCAGCCTGAAGATGACGAATGAGACTTCGTCGAAACATCGCCAAGACACTTCCAATTTTACGTGGGAGAAGACCCGAATAACCAAAGACCTACATACAAACACCCGCGAAAACCTGAGAAAACAAATATACATATATATATATATATATGTGTGTGTGTTTTCTTCTAGCCAGGTTTTCCCTACGTAGCCAAGGTTTTTTTTGTAGCTCCAGCTCAGTAGAATCTCATCTACTCGGTTCTGGGCTTTTTTCTTTTCTAACACCTAGCAAGCTCTCACTGCTAGGTGGGAGACCTAAATAGATCCATTTCTAGCTCGTTAGCTGTTATCAGTAGGCCACACCCATATCCTCCCTGTAAAGGCATAGTATCAATGAGTATCAACGAGCTAGAAATGGATCTATTTAGGTCTCCCACCTAGCAGTGAGAGCTTGCTAGGTGTTAGAAAAGAAAAAAGCCCAGAACCGAGTAGATGAGATTCTACTGAGCTGGAGCTACAAAAAAACCTTGGCTACGTAGGGAAAACCTGGCTAGAAGAAAACACACATAAACCCTACGAAGAAGTAAGAAAATTTATATATATATATATATATATATATATATATATATATATATATATATATATATATATATCTTCTCTAACGAATGATAAAATTGCCCCCATATCTTAAAATATTCTGATTCCTCTCTTTCTTTAATTGTCAAAGTCAATCTGTTCATTTCTGCACAATGATGGCTAGTATGTTGAGTGAATGCCGACTGCAGCTTCTGATTTAAAACAGGGTTCAAGTAGAGAGCCTCTGACTTGGTTGCAAGTCTTAGGTGCGGCTATTTTTGTAAAAAAAACCAAATTAGGTCTGATGATTTTTCACCTCTTTTGTGGTAAGTTGGACGGAACGGTCAAATGGCTGAACGGCAGGATTCCAAAATTTTGGCATTAGGCCTCCATTGGGCACTACAAAAACCAGCTGTTATAGTTGATAAGGGTCTGATTCATCCTGCTTTTTCTCTTCCTGTCCTCTGGAAGGACACATAGATTCTTCTTGACAACAATAGTCCTTTCGTCTGTAGACAGCCAGTATCTCTGCCTAGCCCACCAGTCATTTATACTTCTTTTTATGGGGCAGAATGAAGAATAGCTCATCTCAAACCAGCAAAGGGAACAGCAAAACTGTGGGTATATCCATTGGGTGGGGGTGGGGGGAGAATACATCAATCAGCTTGAATTCATGAGCTCTATTTCCAGAAAGATGAGGCACAAACTATTTTAGCAACTCTTTTGTTCCGTTGCAAACAGATTTTAATTTGAAAAGAAATGGAAAGCTGCTTTGACCTTAAAGAACATCAGCCCCAAAGGAGGTTGCCCATTGTATCTCTGCATGAGTTACAGTTAAAGGTGGGGAATCTCTAGTTCGGCGTTTCTGAAGCTGAGCAAGTTTAAGGTGGGTGGATTTTAATTCCCAGAATTCTCCAACTTGAGGAATTCTGGGAGTTGAAGTCTCCCCATCTTAAAAACTTGATGATTATGAGACTCACTGTTGTAGTCCGTTGGCTAGATGAAGTTTTCCAACTTCTAATCTAGGCTTGTATAAATCTCAGGCCCTCTTTTTCTAAGAAAGAAATATCCTTCTATTTCCACTCAGGGTTATTGAAATTATTTCTTAATTTGGAATTTTATCCACCAATTGAGTCCTTCCCAAGCATCATGGATAGATAGATGTTGTTGTTTGATGGTATTAAAGGTATCGTTAGAGGATGTCAGCCAGGGGTGAAATCTACTTACCTTCCTTACTGGTTCGGAAGCGCCATGTGCACACGCACATCTTCTGTGCATGCGCAAAAGGTAAAAAAAACATTACTTCCTGATTAAAACCAGGAAGTAATGACACCCGGGTAGCGATTGCTACTGGATTGGCGAGCCACAGTAAAAAATCACTACCGGATTGGGCGATCCGGTCCGATCCGGGAGCATTTCATCCCTGATATCAGCTGTTCCAAGTAAAGCTGCCTTTTGCAATTGACTGAAGGTGATTTTGTCAATGCCGATGGGATTTGGTCAACTGGTGGTGCTCCAGTTGTTTATATATTAAAATTATATGCCTGTCATCACACTATCAACTGACTTCTCTATCAAAGCTACTATCTTGCTTTTTCCAGGAATGGATCTGCAATGCTTTCATGTCCCAGTTTTTCTTTGTCGGTACCTTGATTTTTATTTTATTTTTTACATTTTAAAATTACCAAGTTTGAAAAGCATTGGTCTAGGATAGCCAATTTCAGAAGTGGGATAGTTCCATTAAAGCTGATACCTTTTAATAAAAATGGATCACCACACTACCAAACAGATGTTGGGACTCTAGAAAAGAGTGCAGAGAAGATGATGAGGGGACTGGAGGCTAAAACATACAATGAACGGTTGCAGGAACTGGGCATGGCTAGTCTAGTGAAGAGAAGAGAAGGACCAAGGGAGACATGATAGCAGTCTTCCAATATTTGAGGGTCTGCCACAGAGAGGAGGGGGTCAACCTATTTTCCAAGGCACCCAAAGTCCGGGCAAGGAATAATGGATGGAAACTGAACAAGGAGAGATTCAACCTGGAAATGAGGAGAAATTTTCTGACAGTGAGAGCAATCAACCCATGGAACAGAAGTTGCCTTCAAATTTGTGGGTGCTTTATCACTGGAAGCTTTTGAGAAGAGACTGACGCCATCTGTCAGAAATGGTGTGGAGTCTCCTGCTTGAGCAGGAGGTTGGATTAGATGACCTAGAAAGTCCCTTCCAACCCTCTACTCCATTCCTTTCATTTGTTTGCCACTTCTGGGTTTTTTTCTGTAGCCTTTTAGTCACCAAGCATAAATTGGCACAAGAATAAAAATTCCATTCTTAAGGAAGGACATCTTTGTCTATAAAGAAACATATGTAATACTATATTTATATAAGTAAGTAAACAAAATATCATACAATTGATTCAATAAGAGTTCTCAGCCCAACCCTCTACAGTCTGGGAGCCACAACTCCCTCCCCACTCTTGCAGGCCTAGACAACCCACAGAGTCACAGTTAAATAAGATCTATAAGCCATAGAAACGAAGTATGGTTTAAGAAACCACCCCATCATCACAGCCTTCCCTTTTACATATATTTAACTATTGACCCAGGCTGGATCTGGTTTTCTCTTCCTATGCTCCCAATTAACTCAGAAGCTATTATTGGGATAATATCAAAATCATAGAATCTGTCAGAAATGTAAAGATGGGAAAGGGTGAATTTCTTGCAATTGCAGTGGGGCAGGGCCCAGCCATAATGACTGCTTGCTGGCATTTGTTACTCTCTGATTAAAAGAGAATTGGGTAATCTAACAATCAAAGCTGTAGATGGATGCCAAGAAGTTCCATGTGGAATGAAGGAAGGAATAGAAAGAGAAACAGGAGGGTGGGTGAAGGGAGGAATAGAAAAAGGAAGAGTGGGTAAGGTAGGGTGGGAGGAAGGATGGATGGACAGATGGAAGAAAGGGAGGATTAATAGAAAGAGGAAGGGTAGGGTGGAAGGAAGGAAGGAAGGAATAGAAAGAGGAAGAGTAGGATAGAGTGGAGGGAGGGAGGAATAGAAAGTGGAAGAGTAGTATAAGGTAGTGTGGGAGGAAGGGAGGAAGGAAGGAATAGAAATAGGATAAGAGGAAGAGTAGGGTAAAGTAGGGTGAAAGGAAGAAAGGAAGGAATAGAAATAGGAAGAGTAGGGTAGGGTAGGTGGAAGGAAGGAATAGAAATAAGGATAGGGTGGAGGGAGGGAGGGAGTAATAGAAAGAGGAAAAGTAGGGTAAGGTAGGGTGAGAGGAAGGAAGGAAGGAATAGAAAGAGGAAGAGTAGGATAGGGTGGAGGGAGGGAGGAATAGAAAGAGTAGGGTAAGGTAGGGTGGGAGGAAGGGAGGGAGGAAGGAAGGAAGGAATAGAAAGAGGAAGAGTAGGGTAAGGTAGGGTGGGAGGAAAGAAGGAAGGAAGGAATAGAAATAGGAAGAGTAGGGTAGGTGGAAAGAAGGAATAGAAAGAGGAAGAGTAGGGTAAAGTAGGGTGAAAGGAAGAAAGGAAGGAATAGAAATAGGAAGAATAGGGTAGGGTAGGTGGAAGGAAGGAATAGAAATAAGGATAGGGTGGAGGGAGGGAGGGAGTAATAGAAAGAGGAAAAGTAGGGTAAGATAGGGTGAGAGGAAGGAAGGAAGGAATAGAAAGAGGAAGAGTAGGATAGGGTGGAGGGAGGGAGGGAGGAATAGAAAGAGGAAGAGTAGGGTAAGGTAGGGTGGGAGGAAGGGAGGGAGGAAGGAAGGAAGGAATAGAAAGAGGAACAGTAGGGTAAGGTAGGGTGGGAGGAAAGAAGGAAGGAAGGAAAGAAGGAATAAAAAAGAGAAGGGAATGGAAGGAGGAAGGGAAAGAGGGAATTTCATTATTTAATTTCAGATTGCAAGTGTCCCACCTGGCTCTTCCTCTGCCTCAAGACAACCTATTTACATCTGCAAAATGATTTTTGAGACTGCCGAAGAGAGAGAGAGAAAGAGAAAATACATTTTATTGAGCACAACAAACATTAACATTTTGAAAAGTTACATCCAACTTAGGACTTCCGAAACATTCAGCTATTGTTTAGACATATCCCAGGTGTTGGAGCCCTTAGGATGGTAAGTAGCATCTGCTGTTGGATACCGAGAAGACATTTTCACCACTTTGAGATTCCCGAGAGGAGCAGAGTTTTTCTTCAGGATCTTCTGGAATAGAGTTTTGGGGGATTTCTGCAAAGACAGGGTGGGGCAATCAAGTTTGGAGCAAGTTGCTGCTAAGAAGGCCGACGATTTGGAAAACACATCAGTATCCTGACCTTCCCCAGGATCCGAAAGCCTCAATCCATACCTGTTCTTTATGGAGCTACAACTGCTTTCAGAGAGGGGAGCTTGGCTAACCACCTGAGCGTGGTATGGACAGTGGTCCCTCAGGCCGATGTTTGTACCATCTGCCTGCACGTTGTCAACATCGCTGTGGAATTGGCGGCCTCCTTGTAGGTCCAAATCTCTCTTTGGGTTGGGATCCCTCGAGGGGAGATCCAAACCGAACTGGAAAAACAGGGCCTCTTCCTTGGTCACCTGAGGGCTTTGTCCCAGTGACACAAAGCCGTAGGGAGTGACAATCTTTGGCAAATGGGGCAGAGACAAGGCAGCTTGGGTGACAGAATCAGCAGATATATCGTTCAGCCCCAGATCCACCTCAACTCTGGAGTAGCAGGTCAGGAAGGACCCCGGTGGAGAGCAGTGACAGTCCTTGATTTTGTTCCTCGACACCTCCAGCTCTTGGGGCATCTTGGCCAAAGCCTTTGCCTTGCCCAAGCGCCGATGCTCTTCCAGAAGACCCAAGGAAGGAATGATGAATTCAGGGATACGATCTGGAGTCACCATATATCTGAAAAAGTCTGCAGAATGTTGCTTTCTGGGAGAGCTGCTGATGGATCCTGCGTGGTTCCAAAAGGTCATTTTTTTTTCCCCTTGAAAAATTACAAATCGTTTCCAGCCGTCCCTCTTGAGTCATCAGACCGCTCCACAGCACATTTTGCCCATCTCTCGGTGAAGCTCAACCTCTTTTTATACACTTGGCTTCAAATCTCCTCGCTCCAGTGACGTCTGCAGCCAATGGGTGGGAGACACTGGTGCCGGAGTTGTGATGCTCTTCGTTTAGGGGATGGTGCATCCTGCAGCAAGCAGCGTGGAGTCCTACCAACCTATGCTCCAACTGCTGAGTTGCAACGTCTATGCTTTCTCAAGATAAATCATTTACAAGGGGTGCTTTAAGCAGGTGGACTCTGAGAAGGATGGTGTTTGACTTCGAGACAGGAGAAAAAAGATGCCAAGTGACCAACAATGGCATTGTGGAACATGTGGCACAGAAGCCCGGAGGAGATATCGGCAAAGAAAAGGTGAGTCAAACTGAGCCCTTCAAAAGCAGGAAAGATTAGAAAAGGATTTGTGACACCCCCCCCTCCAATCTTCTTTTCACCAGGAAATCAACTTCAGCAAAGTTGAACAAGGAAGGACACGAAATCATTTTTCAAATACCTAAATGGATATCACACAAAAGGTCACAAAACACAACCTGTTTTCTATTGTTCCAAAATGCAAGACATGGAGGAATGGTGTTTTATGTAACAGGATAGAAGGCGGATTATCCTTAAAGGTCAGGAAACATTCCTAACCAAAAACCAGTTCAGAGCTAAACTGGACCTTGTGAATGGAGGAAGAGGAGGAGGAGGAGGAGGAGAGACAGCTACTCAAATGAGTAAGAATTTGTTCTGGACACTGAAATCTAAATCCTACAAGGATAGATGGAGGGGTAATGTGAGTCTTTCAAGAGAGTCCAGAAGAAAACTAAAACCAAAAATGCCAATACAGCTAGTCCTAGACCGGGAGTCAGCAACCTGCGACTCCGGAGCCACATGTGGCTCTTTGGGCCCTCTGCTGTGGCTCCCTGTCAGGTGATTCCACCACTGGCTGGCCCCGCTCCTCGCCCTCCCCTCCCAGTCACTCCTCGCTGGCCTGAGAAGGTAAGGGTGATGAAGAAACAGCCAGGACAGAGACAGAGAGATACAGAGAGAGGGGGAGAGAGAGAGACATAGAGAGTCACAGAGAGGGAGGGAGGGAGGGAGGGAGGGAAGAGAGAGATATGTGAAAAGGGCTTTGTGGTTCCTGGTGTTTTTAACAATAGGTTCTCTGCCCTAATGACCGGCTGGGTAGGCGTGGCTAGGGGGGGTGTCATGTGACTGGTAGAAGTGAGTGACATCAAGTTGGCCACGCCCACCCAGGTTTTGTGGCTCCCAGTGTTTTCTTTTCTGTGGGAAAGGGGTCCAAATGGCTCTTTGAGTGTTTAAGGTTGCAGACCCCTGTTCTAGACTTATGACCACCATCGAACCCAAACTTTCTGTTGCTAAATAAGAAAGTTATCAGTAACAGTGTTAAATGAATTTGGCTTGCCAGAAGGCTGCAACCATCATATATATGAGACAGTTGCCAAGCATCTGAATCTTGATCATGTAACCATGGAGAGATGCTGCTCCTAAGTCACCTTTTTCAGTGCTGCTGTAACTTTGAATGGTCACTAAAGGAACTGTTGTAAGTCAAGAACGACCTACCGGTATATCCATCTCTAGGTTAATACTTTTGGTTTACATTGTATGCCTGTTCTGATCTTGCATACCACTCAGTGTCGCTGTGAGATTGTTAGCCTGCAAATTTGATTTATCAATAAATAAAAGGGTGCTTTTTATTGGTTCCTAATATTGCAAACTGTCCAGAGTCTTGAAAGCTAGCCATTTCCTTAGATTTATAAATCAGTGTAATGAATGAATAATGAATAAGTATTTGATTAGGAACAATCTTCAAAACCTATTGTTTTTTTAATGGGCTCTGTTCCTATAAGAACTCAGCAAGTGAAAAGCCCCTGGCTGATTCATCTAGACTTAGAAATTAAGCAGGATGAGGCTACTATCTGATTAAATTACTGAGTGGGATATCAAGCAACCGAGAAGTAGAATTTAAAATATGACGAAAAAAAATAGTTGCAAACTACTGTTTCCCAAAGCAGGAGTTGAGTTCAACCAAAAGGATTCTTCACCTTTATTCCCCAGAGAATATATTCAGTTCTAAATTAGCCAGCCCTCTTTAACCCAGTCAATCAATGCAGTTTAGATCAGTGGTCACCAACTGGTGGTCCGTGGACCACTGGTGGTCCACAAGAAAGTTTTGGTGGTCCGCAGAGAAATTATTTGCATTTTTTATATTGCACTAAATCAGAGGTCCTCAAACTACGGCCCTTGGGATGGATACATGCAATGAACGTTTGTGTTGCTGCAGAGAGTCTCCCCCTTTGGGGTCTTTTTGTACAGGTTGGAGGGGGGCAGGAATTCTGACTTGGGGACTGCTTCAGCCTCCTGGTGTGGGGCTTTGGACAAAGGCTGGAGAGAAGCGCCATTGGTGGCAAGGAGTCGGAGGGCCTTGTTCCAGTGGGATTGCATGATGGCCTGGAACTGGCTGACCATCTTAGCCTGCTGAGCCTCCAGTCACCGGCACCTAGCCTTGCACTCCCGCAGGTCTTCCCTCTGCTTGGAAAGCCTATGCTCGTAGTCCTCAGTGAGGTGCTTCTGCTGAGCCTCCTTTTTGGCCAGATCCAATTTGAACTGAGCCAGCTGTTTTGCCAACTCTTTCTCATGGTGGCTGCTTAGCTCCAGCAACTGCTTCCTGTTGGGGCCCTAAGGAGCCCGGGCGGGCAGGGGAGGAGTGGCTGGGAGGGGAGGGGCGAGTAGAGGCTGGAGAGGCGCCCCTTGACGCGAGTGACATCGAGTTGGCCATGCCCACCCAGTCACATGACCACCTAGCCACACCCACCCAGCCGGTCATTAGGCAGATCATATTAGTGGTCTGCAGGATTTAAAATTATGAATTTAGTGGCCCCTGAGGTCCGAAAGGTTGGGGACCCCTGGCTTAGATAGTTAAGGTCTCTAGAGCAGGGGTCTCCAACCTTGGCAACTTTCAGACTTGTGGACTTCAACTCCCAGAGTTCCTCAGCCAGTTTTGCTGGCTGAGGAACTCTGGGAGTTGAAGTCCACAAGTCTGAAAGTTGCCAAGGTTGGAGACCCCTGCTCTAGAATATTACGTTTGTTTGAACTCAAGAAACCTGGATTGAGTAAAGGGCCAGAAAAATAAAGGCCAGGCAAACCAAGAAATAGTGAATTCTTGTCCTGCCTTAGGCAGGAAGCCAGCTGGGTGATCCTAATTCTAGGAAATTCCTAATTCTAACTCCTAATTCTAATAATAATTCTAATAATAATCCTAATTCCTATCAGAGACAAGGGCAAACCACTTCCAAAATCTTGCAAAAAAAACCTGAAGGAATTTGTCCAGGCAGTAGCCAAGGGTCAAAAACTCTGTAAAGCACACACTTAAAAATGTGTCATGCAAACTTACCCACTATCTTTAGTCTTTCATGTGACCAGCAGGCAATTAAGCAATCTACATGCAGCCACGGCTTCCAGCATGTATAATAATCCAGCAAAGATTTAGATTCTGTCCCCCTTTTTAGCTCCAATTTTCTCCTACAACCTCGCTCTAGCCAAATAATACCCCACTGCCCGAACTTCCTAAACGCAACATCCAAGAGGAAGAGCTTCAGGATTGCAACCGATCAGAGTAAAACCAAACCCTGTTTTGATTGCAGATTGGAGATTCTTCAATGCGAGAGGCTTCAGGTTGCTTAACTAAAGCCAGTCCAAGATCTCCCAACTGCATTCACACGGCCTGTTGTGATTGGTGGGTTTAACAAGGATTAGCATGTCAGAGTTTAGCATCTGGTATGTGCACCCAACCCTTATTTGCAGCACCTTTATTACAAGCTATCCTTAAGTATTTTGAGGATCAGGATCAAAGGCAGCCTTTGGTGAGGAGGGGAAGCTGGCTAACTAATGCTGGAAGGATTTGCACCTGGGGCTGAGTCTATTTAAACCTAATTGAAAGGTTCAACTTTGCTTATTTTATTTTTTTTCTTTCAGTTACGATGGAGCAGAAGGGAGAGAATTCCTTGTCCCAGGTATTGTTATTGCATTTATATTATTGGACAAGAGGACAAGAGGCATTTCAGCAAGTAATGGTGCTGTTGGTATATGCTTAGAGGTTGAGTTGAAAGGGAAAAAGCTTAGTGATCAAACCAATATTTGCTAATTTGCTTCTGATACGATATACTGCTAGAAATCATTGATTAGGAATTAAGCTTTGTTATTGGCGTCTGCTTATATTATTATACACTGTCAGAAATTAAGTTGTTAGGAACTAATTCTAGCTTAGTAAATTGTAGCCTCGAATACTGGTTGGCATTAGTGCAAAGTTTGTTACGTCGCTTCTGTGTCTTGCTATTATTCTTGGCTTCAAAGCTAGGCACATCCTTGAAAATATACAAAAAACTGTTACCCGGGAATGTCAGGCCCCATAGATAAAGGAGCCAGAATAGGGAGTTTTCCTGCCTCATAAATTCTGAATCCTGAAAGCATTCTGCTGAATACACAAGGCTATAGGAATGCTCTGTAGATAAGGTGGACAGAGAGAGGGGCCTGAACAAAGAACGCTTTAAAGCAGGGGTCTCCAACCTTGGCAACTTTAAGACTTGTGGACTTCAACTCCTAGAATTCCTCAGCCAGCAAAGCTCAGCAAAGCAAAGGAGTTGAAGTCCACAAGTCTTAAAGTTGCCAAGGTTGGAGACCCCTGCTTTAAAGATCACATTGGTAACGAATCTTTGTCTCTGATTGGGTAAACTTTGTTTCTATCGGCATAAAATGTATAAATACTCTGAGTCACTCTCGCAGGGGTGTGGCTATTCCTTACATGCATTTTGTCTGTATGTTTTGGATATAGTTTTGTCACCCAGCTTTTGCTTCGGCCATAAATAAAAGCTGATATTTTTTTGCAAGTCTCATCTGGCGGCCCCCAGGGGGAGGGCCTTCTCTGTGGGGGCACCCACTATCTGGAACGAACTCCCCCCGGAGATACGCAGGATCCCGGATCTGTGCATTTTCCGCCGTGCTCTTAAGACCCTCCTATTCCAGCAAGCCGGCCTGGCCTAATTTTCTCCCCTTTTTTAATTTTTTAAACTGAAATTTTAATTTGTTTTAAATTATGGGGTTTTTTAATTGTCTTGGGCTAAATTATTTAATTTGGTTTTAAATTGTTTCTAACTTTTGTATTTATGTATTTTATTCTGTGCCTGTTCACCGCCCTGAGTCCTTCGGGAGTAGGGCGGTATATAAATTTAATAAAACAAATAAACATAAAACAAACTTTCTTTAGCATCTCAGTGGTTCCGGGGAAACTTGTGGGACCTTATAGGGGGGAAGGGTTTGGGTCAGTCCTTCTCTCTCAGCCCCAAAGCTAGGTTGTGTTTGAATTGGAGGAAGAACTTCTATATTCTCCTTTTTTGGGGGGAGAAATCCTCCCACCTAAACCAATGTTTATCAACTTTGGCAATTTTAAGTGGTATGGACTTCATTTCCCAGAGTTCACCAGCCAGCATGCTGGCTGAGGAATTCTGGGAGTTGAAGACTATGTATCTTAAACTATTCAAGAACAATGGCTGTTTCCTAGGATAATTTCAGGGGTGGGCTGCTGGGGGTTTGCAGGGGTTCAGGAGAACCTCTAGCTAAGATTCTGTGCAGTTCGGAGAACCCTCAAATCCCACTCCTGGCTGGCCCCGCCCTGCCCACCTCGCCCCGCCCCACCTGCCCCACCCTGCCCAGGAGTCCCCATGCGGCCTGTTTTGGATGCAGGTAAATGCAGAGCGCATGCAGAGGCTTGGGGGGCGGGGGGGGGCAAAAAACGGGCCTACTGGAAGTTCAGGAAGGCCTGAAACGAATCTGTTTCCAGCCTCCAGAGGGCCTCCAGAGCCTGGTGAGGCCGTTTTTGCCCTCCTGGAGGCTCAAGAAAAGCCTCCAGAGCCCGGGGAGGGCAAAAACACCCCCTCCCCGCCGTGGTGCAGGTGTCCGACTAGGCCACGCCCACCATGGCCACGCCCACCCAGCAACTGGGCAGAGAACCTCTTGCTAAAATTTTTGAAGCCCCACCGCTGGATAATTTGCCTCTCAAAGTAGCTTGCAATGGCCCATTGACCAGTTAACAGGTATTCTGGATCATCAGACTTGGTTGCTTGCAAGCTTTTTAAATGTTTTAATATGCTAGCAGCTGATTTCTGTCTTTCTGCACCTCCACTCTAGAAGATTTCTACACTTCCCCTCAAAGAAAGCCCAGAAGCCGCCTGGAAAGTATGTTTTAAAATAATAGATTGGTTCCAGCCATTGAGGTTTCTGGTAAGTTGCCCCCCTCCCCTTGGATTGGGGGGGATAATTGCTTGGGGAAATGGGGGGGGTTGAAGTTATGGGCAAAAAACATCTGGTCCAGCTTGCATTTTCAGCCAAGTATCCTAGGTGGTGATTTGGAAAATGACAAAGGATTGACTATTTTTTGTGTTTTGTTTCAGGGTTTCCTGTATGTTTGCTTCCATTACTGGGAGCCGAGCCCTTGGCAAAAAAAGGGCCTGTCCCACTGTGCCTTTTAGATTATCCTGCTTTCTCTAAATTGGGCATGTTTCAGATATGTGGACTTCAATTTTCATTATTCTTAACAATGGCCATACCGGCAGGGGAATTCTGAAAGCAGAAATGCACACATTTGAAGAGTGCCCTATTTGGGGTGGGGTCTTTTATAGGCCATCTTGGAGCCAGGGTAAATTTTAAGAATCTTCGATTGGAAGCTTGAGTGATCACGGGTAGACCTTGACTTGCAACCTTTGGGTAAGTGACTGTTCAAAGTTACAATAGCACTGGAAAAAGTTCTTCACACTTACGACCATTGCAGCATCTCCATTTTGTGATTAAAAGTTCAAATTTTTGGCAACAGGCTCATATTTACGATGGTTGCAGTATCCTGGGGTCATGTGATCCCCTTTTGCAGCCTTCTAACAAGCAAAGTTAATGGGGGGAGCCAGATTCATTTTACGACCAGGTTACTAACTTAACAACTGCAGTGATTCACTTAACTGTCATAAAATGGGGCAAAACTCTCATAACAAATGTCTCAGCAACAAAAACGTGAGGCTCAATTTGTTGCAAGTCAAGCACTACCTGTGCATGGTCTTTAGATTTACTAAGAGTGTACTTTAGGTTTACTAACTGTGTACTTGTCACCACTGTAACTGAGTCCATCCACGATTGCTGCTGGTCATCCTCTTTTTTTCCTTCCACGTTTCCCACTATTGGAAACTTCTCCAGAGAACTCGGTCTTTGCTTAATAAAGTAAGATAATTTGAGCCAGGTCATTTGTTCCTAAAGGACCGATTTATTCAATGATCCATTGGTTTATTTTCTTGTCTTGGGAGTCTTCTCTAACACCAAAGTTCAAAAGCATTGATACTCTTCCTCTTTTGTTTCTTCATCAAAATCCTTTTGCTTTTGCTTCCATAGAGTGTCTGGAGGCATCGAGGTTAGGATGAGAGAGATGGAAAGAAACCAGATTTGTTCTTTCCTGTGGCAATTGGCTCTTGTAATTTGCAAATGCCTTGATCACTACAGCTTACTTGAACTTAAATACACACACACACACACACACACACACACACACACACACACTAAGTTAGGTGGTAACTACTTTTCCCATTTGCAAATTGGGAGATTATTGGAGAAAGCAGAAATGGGATATTTCTTGAATGGCTCCTATAGAGAAGGCCAAGACTCATTTTCTATTGTCCCAAGCAGTGTTCCAATATCTCAGGGGCTGCCACAAAGAAGAGGGAGTCAAGCTATTCTCCAAAGCCCCTGAGGGCAGGACAAGAAGCAATGGGTGGAAACTAATCAAGGAGAGAAGCAACTTAGAACTAAGGAGAAATTTCCTGACAGAACAATTACTCAGTGGAACAACTTGCCTCCAGAAGTTGTGAATGCTCCAACACTGGAAGTTTTTAAGAAGATGTTGGATAACCATTTGTCTGAAGTGGTGTAGGGTTTCCTGCCTAAGCAGGGGGCTGGACTAGAAGACCTCCAAGGTCCCCTCCAACTCTGTTATTCTATATTCTATAAGTGCAGGACATAGAATGATAGATTTAAATTAGAGAAAGGTCCAGCTGAATTCTGAGGGAAAACTATTGTAATAATAACTCCCAATTCTAAGGGAAATGGTAAGTCATCTTCCTTGCATGTTCTCAAATGAAGGGTCCTCAGGATGTTTTCATTTAGATCTCTGTCCCTTGCAGATGCAGGAGCTGACAGCTGCTAAAAGAAATAGCTTGGTTTTTTAAAAAAAACACACTAGACAAAACAATGAATTGTTTGGGTTTGCACATTTTGCTAAATGATAACATTGCTTTGCTGGGTGATGATTTAGGAACACAGCTTTGGGGGCTTGTAAAACATTGATTCCAGCCTACTGTGAAGCCAGACAACATGGTTTATTTAGTACAGCCTGAATAAGCAGGGTTTGAACACAACATTGATCTCTGAATGGGTTTCACGGAGAAACTGTTGTTGTCCCATTGTAAGCTTCCTACAGGTACCTCCTAAAGGTGTCCTTGTAAATATTTTGCAAATCACCGAAGCTGAGTTCGCAAATCAAAACCCTGCTTGTTCAGGCTGTACTCCTTCATGAGGAAGATCAGAATTGGGCTTGGCAAAATGTCATCTTGCTTATTCAGACACCACAGCTGTGATTCTTCAATGCTCAAGATGGCAGAATGGTGGCGTGGGGAATTTGCAGATATACCTGCTTGGCTAAGGAGGATTCTGGCATCAGAAATTCCTCCTTGGTCTAATTCTCTAAAATCCTGCCCAGTTTAAGAATTGGTCATTTTGCTTTTCTTCTTGCAGTCATCTAGGAAGAGTGGTGTATTATTCACACTTAAGTTTGCTGCTTTACTGTTCCAGCTACAGTGGCTACTCAAGGGATGTTCCTGGCTTCGCTGCCTGTTTATAGTGAAACCTCGTGACGGTAGCAAGCGCCAGCCTGCCACGAAGCGCCTGGGCACAGTGGCTCAGATCCTCTTTGCCATCATCCCGGTCCGATTCCAGCTGGCCCTTGGCTTTTTACATAGCATGTGCCAGAGCATTGAAGTTGAAGGTAAGTCAGGGAAAGACCAGTAGGGGAATGGGATGAAGTTTTTTTTACTTTACTTTACTTTTATTTAATTTGTATACCGCCCTTCTCCCGAAGGACTCAGGGCGGTGAACAGCCAACAATAAAATACATACATACAAAATTTAAAAAACAGAACTAAAATCGAATTAAATAATTTGGCCCAGACAGATTAAAACCCCAATCAATTTAAAACAGAATTAAACTTTGAAAATTAAAAGATATTGAAAATATTAAAATTGTTTAAAAATTGTTTAAAAAGAGGGAGAAAGTTAGGCCAGGCCCGCCTGGTGAAATAAAAAGGTCTTTAGAGCGCGGCGGAAGGTGTGCAGATCCGGGATCCTCCGTATCTCCGGGGGGGAGCTCGTTTCAGATAGTAGGTGCCCCCACAGAGAAGGCTCTCCCCCTGGGGGCCGCCAGTCAACATTGTTTGGCCAACGGCACCCGGAGGAGCCCCTCTCTATGAGAGCGTACCGGCCGGTGGGAGGCTATTGGTGGTAGTAGGCGGTCCCGCAAGTAGCCAGGTCCTGAGCCAAGAAGGTTTTTCCCCTTCTTGCTTTTCCAAACTCTGGTAATGTTAGAAAGTATAACCAATATCGTGTTTCCCTGAAAATAAGACCGGGTCTTATATTAATTTTTGCTTCTAAAGACACATTAGGTCTTATTTTCAGGGAAATACGGTACTAAAATTAGTGCGTCTGACTGACGATCTTAACTGGCCCTTGTTTTTGGGGTTGGGTATATATTACGAGCATCCTGAAAAAAAATCACGCTAGGGCTTATTTTCTGGTTAGGTCTTATTTTCAGAGAAACACAGTAATTTTGTAAACTATATTAGGCTGTGATACCATGTTTCCCCGAAAATAAGACCCTGTCTTACATTTTTTTTGAACCCTGAAATAAGCACTTGGCCTTATTGCAATGGACTCAAAAGCCCGATTGGGCTTATTATCAAGGGATGACTTATTTTGGGGGAAACAGGGTAGTCAGCAATGCTACATAAACAGCTTGCTTTTCTCCCCTCCTCTGGAATGTACACACTCCTGGTGGCTGCTTGGACTAGGCATAGCAATTTTCTTGGCAAGGTTTTTAGAACTGATTTGCCATTGTCGCCACCTCAAGGCTGAGAGAAATGAGTGCCCCAAAGTCATCCAACTGGCTAAGGCAGGATACTTCAATATTTGAGAGGCTGCTGCCACAGGGAAGAGGCGGTCAACTGTTTTCCAAAGCACCTAATGGGATGGACAAGAAGCAATGGATGAAAAGTAATCAAGGAGAGAATCATCCTAGAAATAAGGAATTTTTTTTTCTGGACAGTATAATTTATCAGTTGAAACAACTTGCCTCCAGAAGTTGTGGATGCTCTAACACTGGAGGTTTTTAAGAGGAGATTAAGATGGCACTCCTCAGGGTGCCATCGGCCAGACAGTGTCGGCTGGCGACCCCCAGGGGGAGAGCTTTCTCTGTGGGCACACCTACCCTTTGGAATCAACTGTTCCTGGAGCTCCGGGTGGCCCCCGACCTCTGCTCTTTCCGTCGCGACCTGAAAACGTGGCTGTTTCGTTTGGCTGGCCCGGACTGATGGGGTTTTAATTTTTAACTTGTTAGTCTTAATTGCACTTTTAACTGTTAAATTATGAGATTTGGATTTAATTTCTTTTAACTTTTTCATTAGATGTTTTTTACTGTTGTGAGCCGCCCTGAATCTGGCTGGAGATAGGGCGGCACATAATTCTCATACATACATACATACATACATACATACATACATACATACATACATACATACATAAATAAATAAATAAAATATTTTGTATAAGAATAAATTTTGGACATGTAGTGATATTGTGAAGAGAGGTGAGGGCACTAGGGATGTAAACCAACTGATGTACTGTCTGTACTTGATTGAATGAATGATGTTTGTATGTTTTCTTTTTCTTTTTTCTTTTTTTTTTTTAAAATAAAAAATGATTGGGGGGGGGAAACAATGTGTCCTCTGCTGGACTCTGCTCTTCTGAATGGTGGAGTAACAAAAGTCTATGCCCAACGTTTTTGACCCAGTGTGACACACTTCTATTTTATCCAGTAGGTTCTTTCCTCGGCCTCCCTTTGGGATAATCAGTGGGTGCAGAAATCACCCCTGTGTTTTCCAGCCCCAGACCACTCTTTTCTTCCTTTGCAGAGACGTTGAAATCGCCTGTCACCCCTTCTATGAGAGGGAGTAAAAGGAAGAAGGAAGAAGATGCTGTTCTGGATGAACCCCAGTGCTGGATAGAAACAATCCTGAAAGATCTTCCAGATAATGATGATTCAGAGGATACCACCTATGAGGTACTGTGATCCCAAAGGTCCTCCTGCTATCAACATCCTTTGCTTCTAGGGTCCTCCTGAGAGTCTCTGGGAAGGTGACAAATAGTGTTTAATAGTAGACAGTTTAAGGTTAAAGTTTTGGGGGTTTGGGGAAGAAACTACAGAGTCAGGTAGTGCATTCCAGGCATTGACCACTCTGTTACTGAAGTCATATTTTCTGCAATCGAGTGTGGAACAGTTTACCTTGAGTGTGGAAAGGTTTACCTTGTATCTATTATTTGCTCGTGTATTGTTGTGGTTGAAGCTGAAGTAGTCATTGACAGGAAGGACATTGTGGCAGATAAGTTGTGTCTTCTGTACAACAGCTGTTAGATTGTTAGAATACCCCCTGTTAAGGAATTCGCAGAGCAACCCTTGAGTAGCAAGGGTGTGCACATAAAAAGCGACTGAGAGGTAATAACACAGCCAACACACAGATACACTGAGTTGTGTTTTCTTTCAGGAAATAGTAATAAGACACAGTCCAATAAACAGTCCAGGTCATACACAGATAAAGCAATAGATATCAAACAATAATCCAGGGATATTCCAATAACAAAGTCTTCTTACCAGTCATTTTAGTCATACACAATAACAGTTCTTCTATATTTGCAAACAGTAGCAAACACAGCAAAGAGTAGCAAAGAGAGCAACAAAAAGAAATAAACCAGGTTTCTAGCTCCCTATTAAGGACATTGGCTACAGAGCTAACCAATCAGGACACAGTATGATGCAACATAGCAGTACAGCAGTCTTAAAGCAATATTGATGGTTTATATATTGCCAACCCAACAAGTTAGGTAAAAATCATTTCTTAACACCCCCCACACTCTTTATAGTTATATAGTTTACTGAGCACTAGCAAAACAGGGATTTGTTTGTACAGGTTATAGCCACAAATGGACCAGAATTTCTGCTGATAAACGAGGTAGCTGTTAATTGAGACACAGCTGGTTTTACCACCTTTCTTGCCATGGTTGTTAAGCAAATCACGAAGTAAATCATGTGGTCGTTCAGCACATCTGAGTTCCCAACTTTGCTTGTCAGAAGCTGGCTGGGAAATTTGCAAATGGTGATCCCAGGATACTTGCAACCGTTGTAAATACACACTGGTTCCCAAGCAGCTGAATTTTGATGATGTGAACCAGGGGTGGGTTCTAATTTTTTTTTACTACCGGTTCTGTGGGCGTGGCTTATTTTGTGGGTGTGGCTTAATGGTCATGTGACAATTATTTAGGATTTAGCAGAGGTACTGGTCTACCAGGCTTTTAACTGCTTGCAGAGCTGTACCATCTACCCATTTATTTTTTGCAGGTACTGGTCTACTCATGTATTTTTGCAGGCACTGATCTACTCATGTATTTTTGCAGGCCCGGTCTACTCATTTGTTTTAACACTGATCAGCTGTAGGGCGGCCCTTTGAAGCCCCACGGCAAGAGTTTAAACAGTTTTTTCCCCTCTAGCCATCAGCTGGGACTCAGGAGGCAGCAATAAATTGGGGGTGGGGCCAAATAAAAGGTAAGAATAACGTGGGGGATGGGGGGACGTGGGGGGGCGGGGAGGGCAGAACTGGTTTAGTGACGTCATATCGTCACCGCTACCGGCTCAGGAGAACCGGGCCGAACCGGGAGGAACCCACCACTGATGTGAACCTGGGGATGCTACGACAGTTGTAAGCGGAAAGATCTGTTGCAAATCATTTTGTTCAGTGTCATTGTAGCTTTGAACGGTCGGTAAACAAATGGTTGTAGTTCTAAACCTATAGTTCAAAATGAAAGTTTACTGAAGTATTTAGAAAGTGCATTATGCTCAGTTGTAAATCGTGGATTATGTTCCACAAACTCAGCCAATATGATCGCCTTATTCTGGTGGTGTGTACTCAGCCAATTGGGTCAATTCAATACACTATGATTAAGTATCCTATGAGTTGGTAAAAAAATGCAAACACAGGCAAGGAGTCCCAATTTTCTGGGATCATCCCATATTCAAGTATTTAATTCATGCCTGGTTTATCAATTGCTCTGAGCATTAACATGTTTTTAATATTTTGGTTTAGCACCGTGTACAGATCAGCCAACTGGGATTTCTTTAGCAAACCCTGAGATAGCAGAACGTTTGAATCAAAAGTGGGTTTCAGCAGGTTCTGACCAGTTCTGGAGAACCGGTAGCGGAAATTTTGAGTAGTTCGGAGAACCGGTAAATACCACCTCTGACTGGCCCTGCCACCATCTATTCTCTGCCTCCCGAGTCCCAGCTGATCGGGGGGGAAATGGGGATTTTGCAGTAAGCTTCCCCTGGAGTGGGGAGGGAATGGAGATTTTACAGTATCCTTCCCCTGCCACACCCACCAAGCCATGCCACGCCCACCAAGCCACGCCCACAGAAACGGTAGTACAAAATTTTGAAACCCAACACTGGTTTGAATCCAAATTAAAAGAAATCCAATAAACTCTAAATTGAGACACCTTATTTTCTTGGAGAGAAATAGATACATATACAGTTTGGACTTTGTGAATTGGTGACAAATAGTATGTTGTTACTAAAAGAAGAGAATGTCTGTAGTTCAAGGTTGACGCCCCTAGCTGGTTAATGAAATATCTGCAAGCAAACAACCCAGCTGACAGAACACCAAAAATTCCACATGTTCCTACTTAGTTACTATACTCTGCTTTCTTGGGCAATTGAGTGATCTGGACTTGTTCCGGAGAACAGGAATTACTCCAGGTCTTATAAATATATATTTCTTTCTTTACCAGCCCACCAAATCAGAAACTGACAGTGAGGAGTATAAGTCGCAGAACGACACTGAAGGTGATCTGGAATACGAGGAGAAGGATGGTTTGGTGATGCTGAAGGAAGACCCAATTTCACCGGTATTTTTTGTAAACATTTCGTCTTGTCTTAGCAACATGTGTGATTGGGCTCATATCCTGCACAGCCACTGCATGCAAATAATTTTTGACTTATGGTCTACCTGGAAAAAGTTAAGTAGCCAATAATTGGTTTAAATAGTTATATTTAGATATGAACAAGGGGAGTTAAAGTGCAAGAGGAAGATAAATCTATAGATAGTTAGCTTATTTTTTTTTATGTTTGTTAAATGCTATACCCTGTATTTGCTCTGGGAAGTCCAGGGGGGGTGGGAGGGTTGGGGCAGGAGAGGGGGGAAAATATGTGTAAACTTTTTAAAAAACTTTTCAATAAAAAAAAAAAAGAAAAAGTTAAGTAGGACCCTGTTTCAAAGTTCTGATGGTCACTGCAAACATACACCCTGCAGTCACATGATCGCATTTCGAGCACTTGGTTAACCCAGCCACGTGCAGCATCCTGCGACCGCAGGACCACATTTTATGACGGTTTAGCAAAACCGTGCCATTACGAACACTGGGTTCACTTATCAACCACGGTGCAATGTCACACAGCCATGTGACTGCACTTTATGACCTTTTTTTTTTTTTTGCCAAAAAACAGTGGTTACCTCCGTAAATCACAGCATCAGTTTAACGACTATTACAAAAGAGATTGTAAAATTGGGTCAGTCGTGTGGGTGACCTGCTTTTTACAAATGTCATGACTTATGACCTTAATGGGCAGGTTGCATTAGAGTTGTAAATCGAGGGCTACCTGTACAGGAGAACCCAGCCATTCCTCAGCCTGATCATTCAACCTAGAAATAAGGAGAAATTTTCTGACGGTGAGAACAATCAACCAATGGAACAGAAGTTGCCTTCAGAAGTTATGGGTGCTCCATCACTGGAAGCTTCCAAGAAGAGAATGTCTATGGAGATTCTCAGTCATGTAGGTCAGGGTTGTCCCAAAGGTGCTTTTTTCAAGAGGCAACTGGACTTTCTGGTTTTTCTTTGAAGACTTCGCTTCTCATCCAAGAAGCTTCTTCAGCTTAAAGAGCTGAAACCAGAGCTGAAGAAGCTTCTTGGATGAGAAGCGAAACGTTGTCAAAGAAAAACCAGAAAGTCCAGTTGTCTCTTGAAACAGCACCTTTGGGGTTTCAAGAAGAGACTCGACAGCCATCTATCAGAAACGAATGGTATAGGGCTGTGATGGCGAACCTATGGCACGCGTGCCACAGGTGGCACACGGAGCCATATCTGTGGGCACGCAAGTGTTGCCCTAACCCAGCTCCAGCAGGCATGTGCGTGCCGGCCAGCTGATTTTCAGGCCTTCTGGGCCCACCGGAAGTCAGGAAACGGGCCGTTTCCGGCCTCCGGGGTGGGGGTAGGGGAAGCCATTTTCGCCCTCCCCAGGCTCCAAAAAAGCCTCTTGAGCCTGGGGAGGGTGAAAAACGGGCCTAACCGGCCCACCGGTAACCTTTTTGCTATCACGTACCAAAAGCAGAGGGAGCGCAGGGAGGTCGCATGCACATGCGTGGGGGGGTGGGGCACGAGGAGAGCATTGAATTATGGGTGTGGGCACGCACACGCACGACCCCCCTGTGTTTCCCCCTGCTTTTGGTACTCGACGGCAAAAAGGTTAGCCATCACTGGTATAGGGTCTCCTGCTAGGGTTGGACTAGATGACCTACAAGCAGGGGTGAAATGTAACATTTGTTACTACCGGTTCTGTGGGTGTGGCTTGGTGGGGGAGGTAATGTGACTGGGTGCGCGTGGCCAACTTTTTTTTTTTTTTTAACTTTTCAAAGCATTTTTTCTAATGCTTTGAAAAGCCTCTGCCGATCAGGCAACTCAGCTGGAATTGTCAGACTTTTCAAAGCATTTTTTTTTACTACCTCTTTGGCCAAGAGGTTGCAGAAAAAAATGCTTTGAAAAGACTCTGATGATCCCAGCTGAGCCGCGCGATCATCAGAGGCTTTTTTTTTTTTTACTTTTAAAAGCATTTTTTCGTCGGAAGAGGTTGTAGAAAAAATGCTTTTAAAAGTAAAAAAAAAACCCTCTGATGATCGTGCAGCTCAGCTGGGCATGGTGGGTGGGGCACAGGGATTTTTGCTACCGGTTCTCCGAACCACCCGCCGCCATCGCTACCGGATCAGGCGATCCGGTCCGAACCGGGAGTATTTCACCCCTGCCTACAAGGTCCCTTCTAACTCTGTATCCAAGCACAGAAAAATTTGTGATTAACTTATGACCCTTATGTGTTTCAACTCTTACAGCTGGGCCAAAATGGAGAGGGCACTGCAGAAGAAACACCCCAAACAGCAGATGCTAGAGAAGAACTAGTGGCATCACGAACATCTGGGGATGACCACAAATACCCAGAGCACTGTCTTTTGACAAGCAGAGGCATCTGTTCCCTAAAGAGCTTGGAAAGTACAGAAATCATGGCCACATCCATCCAAGGCAGCAACACAGTTGATAGCAATGACTCTGAAGATGTTTGGACAGAAGCCAGTTGCCCCGGTAAGGATTTTCTCTTTGCTTGCTATAATCAAAGGCTCCCTTCATCCGTGGAGACCTCATTTATTTATTTATTTATTTATTGGTTCGATTTATATGCTGCCCTTTCTCTGGAGACTCAGGGCGGCTTACAATGCGTTAAGCAATAGCCTTCATACTTTTGTATATACCTGCTTAGTAGGGCTTTCGGCCCCCCCAAGCGGTGTTCTTTTTTATACAAAGTCAGCTTATTGCCCCCACAATCCGGGTCCTCATTTTACCTACCTCGGAAGGATGGAAGGCTGAGTCAACCTTGAGCCTGGTGAGATTTGAACTTGCAGTAATTGCAGGCAGCTGGTGCTACGTAACAGCACTTTAGTCTGCTGCGCCACCAAGGCTCTTTTGTCACTCATGGAGTGACTTTGAACCAGTCACCATATCTCAGCTCAGAGGGTGGAGGGTGGTTTGGGCACAGAAAACCTGGAAGAGAGAACAATAACGTACAAGAAACTCTGATCTCCTGGAGGAAAAGCGAGTTACAAATCTAACATAAAAGTATCAAACCCTTTTCTTTCTTTCTTTCTTAAACAAAGACCATATTTTCATGAAAATGTTGTGTAGGTAGAAGAGCATATTTGTAGCTCAGAGTTGAACTGTGGAGTCCTTAGTGCTCTCTGAGTTTAGTGGTTTTCCTGCAGATACTTTCATTACCAAACTAGGTAACAAAATCATCAGTCCTAATATTGATAATGTTACCTAGTTTGGTAATGAAATGTCTACAAGAAAACCACCAAAGCTCACAGGACCCCACAAATGATGGAAGGCATTGTTTTAGAAAATCTGTTAGCAAAAACTCTACGCAATAGGAATATGGCAAAACGCACCTGTGGAGAAATGGATGAAAGAAATGTTAGGGCAAAGTTTGGGGTGAGGTGGGGGGAATCCTACAATTTGAACCAAAGTTGACAATGCAGAAAAAAATAAGATGTTAAGAGCACCCTAATTTAATACATCCATCCACCCCTTTGGCCAATCTTAAACTCCCATGGCATTTTAAAAAATCCAGCTGTCCCCCTTAGCTCAACTCAGCCCTCCACTTCTAAATTAAAAGTGATTTTTTTTTTCTCTCATTCCTGCATCTGTCCCTTATCCATGTTTTAGAACAGAGGTCTTCAAACTTGGCAGCTTTAAGATTTGTGGACTTCAACTACCACAATTCTCCAGCCAGCTATGCTGGGAGTTGAAGTCCACAAGCAAGTCCAGCTATGCTGGCTGGAGAATTCTGGGAGTTGAAGTCCACAAGTCTTAAAGCTGCCAAGTTTGATGACCTTTTGTTTTAGAAAACACATTCCTGATCCTACATGTGTTACCTTTGACACACATCATAGATTCACCGTCAGTGTCCTAGAACCAAAAACTTTCTGCATGCTGTGCACATGGATGTGACAGATTTGCTTTTCCTCAAATGGTGCAGAGACCTATTACCTTCTAAATTTGTTTTTATATTATTTATACTATTTATTTCTTAGTGTATGTTTTTATAACTGTGGTTTTTATCCAATTGTGCAATTGCGCACAGAGTCTCTTTTCATGAGACAAATTTGATAAACATGTCCCTTTTTTAAAAAATCTTAAAATGTTGTATAATAAATTAATCCACCTATATTTTTTTTTCCTCTTTTTAGAATAATTAGAATTTTCGATGACTGGCTGAAAAATTTCAACTTTTGTGCCAAAGCTGCTCTTCCTTTTTCTGTGCTGCTGTTGCATGGACAAGCTGTTTCATAATTGTTTGTTTGTCTGTTTTAGAATTTTGCAATAAAGCTTCTTTTTTCATATTTGTATATTTGACAATTTGCCTGATTCTTTTCAAAGATAATTTCATGAAACTTCTGTTCATCTTTCTGTCTCTTTGGATCATCTTCCCATATTCTGCCAACTGCAGCAAAAAAAATGATAGAAATTATTTTCAGAGTATTTATTCTCCTGATGAAGATTTTCTTTCTGGGAAGAGCCAACATTTCTCTTTTAAGGCAACATTACCTGTTATTTACCTGGTAGAAATTTTGGCATGCGAATTGCAGATAGTCCTTGACTTATGACTGTTCATTTAACAATGGTTTAAAGTTAGTATCATCTCGGGAAAAGGGCTGAATGCAGTGGTGAAATCCAAATTTTTTTACTACCGGTTCTGTCGGTGTGCGTGATGTGGTTTGGTGGCGTGGCTTGATGGGTGTGGCAGGGGAAGGATACTGCAAAATCCCCATTCCCACCACACTCTGGGGCCAGCCAGAAGTGGTATTAGCCGGTTCTCCAAACTACTCAAAATTTCTGCTACCAGTTCTCCAGAACCTGTCAGAACCTGCTGGATTTCATCCCTGGCTGTATGTCTTTGGAAATTCTCAATCATCCAGGTCATGTTTATCCCAACGGTACTTTTCAAAAGGCACCTAGACATTCTTGGTTTTTTCCTGGAAAATATTTTGCTTCTCATCCAAGAAGCTTCTTCAGTTCTCTTCAACTTGAACTTGCATTTACAACCGTCATACTACCCTGCAGCCATGTGATTGCAGTTCAGGCACTTGGCAACTGGCTCACAATTTGCATCCAGATGCAGCATCTGCAACCACATGATCATGGTTTACAACATGTACATGCTAACCAAAAAAAAAAAAAACCAAACAAACACCTATTTGGCTTAATAAAGTCTTCTTTTCCCCCAGAAAGTTTTCTGGGGAGTTCTGGGAGTTGAAGTCCACATATCTTAAAATTGCTTTAAAACCTGTTAAAAACACTTATATCTACAGACCCCTCACATCCTGGACATAAATTGTTTCAACTTCTACCCTCAAAACGATGCTAAAGGGCACTGCACACCAGAACAACTAGACACAAGAACAGTTTTTTCCCAAATACCATCACTCTGTTTAACAACCAATTCCCACAACACTGTAATACTAAGACTGTATTACTATTATTCTTCTCTTCCTTACTAGTATCTATCTCTTCCCACTTATTACTATAACCATGTCGCTTGTATCTTTCAATTAATATTCTTTTTGTTTTCTAGTATGATTTGATAGCTTATTAGTAAACTTGACTATCACTAAGTATTGTATCTTTTTATTCTTGATGAATGTATTTTATTCTTATGTACACTGAGAGCATATACACAAATTCCTTGTGTGTCCAATCACACTTGACTAATAAAAGAATTCTAATTCTATTCTTATAAACCAAAAGTTGGTGTAATTTAATTAACATAATTTAAATCCCAATCCCTTTATTGTGAATCCTAAAGTTACTGATTTTGGGGGAGTGCAAACTTAAAAACTTCTGAATAAAGGCAGTGTGATTTTCTACCAATTTCTGGTAGGAGATAAACTAGGTTAAGTTTCAATACAGACAAAAATGTCATTTATCCCCCAGATCCCATTCAGGCATGGTCCAAAATTACCATCAAAATTAAATGCAAACTAACAAAATTACACCAGAGCACTGATATCATATATACCTGGAGGTATTTACTGCCATAGTAAGAATAGCAATGTTTGATGCAGCTCAAAAATGTAGGAAAGCTTCACCTCTAGAGGAATCCTGGTTGCTCTTCTCTGCACTCTTTCTAGAGTCTCGACATCTTTTTTATAGTGTGGTGACCAAAACTGGATGCAGTATTCTAGGTGTGGTCTTACTAAGGCTTTATAGAGTGGTATTAGTACCTCCCCTGATCTTGATTGTATCCCTCTGAAGAGCCAACTGCCTGGGCACCTGATCACTGTCCTGATACTTGGGCAAAACAATGCTTTGTAATAGATGGGACAATCAAGAGCCACTTTGCTGCGACTGGTTTCGATTCTCCCCGGCTCCTGCCAGGAAGGGACACCCTTTCCAGCCTGTGAGAGCCCTTGCTAGCTCCTTCCTGGGGCTTCCTGTAACTAACACAAGGAGAGGGTGTGACAGCTGTTACAGAAACATCTCAGTGACATCTCTTCCTTTGCATGGGGATGGAATTGTCTCACGGGGGTTGTGTCAGTCTCCTATTTCAAGTGTGCTGGGGAACTGGCAGTCCTGTCCTACATCCTGCGAGATAAATAAAGCTGCTTAAAAATATTCCAGAAACTTGCGGTGACATTGGGAGGTGTGTGCGTTCCAATGCTATGAGTTCCATTCATGTTTCATCCTGAATCTCTCCTATGATGTCAGTGAATAGCTGAGGCCAAACTGCACATCCTCTTATTAGGTTGTTGATGGGACGAGAGATGCATTTGTAATTCTACTAACCCATTTTTTTTTTTAAACACAGATGTATACAACCTGACCCTTCTGGAAGATTTGGGGCTGACAACTGGAGTCCTCCAATATTTTTTAGATGACAAAGGAGGGAAGAAATCTTAAATACAGGGGGAGATGCTTATTGATAAGATTGTTAAACTACCTCTCTCCAGAGGTTGTAAACCAAGGCTTTTTAGCCTTGGCAACTTTAAATTGTGTGGATTTCAATTCCCAGAATTCGCCAGTCAGTGTGAACTCCCAGAATTCCTTAGCAACTTTAATCAGTTTGAATTCCATACATCTTCAATTTACCACTTCAATTCCATACCACCAATTTACCAAAACACTGTTCTAGACCATGTTTAAATACAATCATAACTTAGCATAACAGAATAACAGAATTGGCAGGCACCTTGGAGGTGGTCTAGCAGGAGAATCTAGTCCAGTGATGGTGAACTTTTTCGGCACCGAGTGCCGAAAAGGTTGTGAGGAAATGATGCGTGCATGCGCGCGCTCATCAAGACTGCACTCCAGAAAAGCTGAACTTCTGGGTTCTAGCGCGCATGCGTGCCCGATGATCAGCTGGCCGGTACACATGTGCAGACCAGTTTTCGGCACTGCCGCATGCACGAAGGGATCACGCTCCAGAAAAGCTGAACTTCCGGGTTCTGGCACACGCGTACCAACAATCAGCTGACTGGTGCACATGCGCAGGTTTTCAGCACTGCTGCATGCGCGGACAGCTGATTGTCGCATGCGCATGCACGCCAGAAACCTGGAAGACAAATTGGTAAGGCTGCGCGTGTTGGGCGACCTGGCTTCACGTGTCACTTTGGGTACGCATGCCATAGGTTCGCCATCGCTGCTCTAATCTATACCATTTCGGGCTATACCTTTTGGGCTCACTGGAAGTCAGGAAAAACGCTGTTTCTGGCCTCCGGAGGGCCTCCGGGGGAGTGGAGAAGGCCATTTTTGCCCTCCCCAACCTCCTAGAAAGGCTCTGAAGCCTGAAGGGAGAATGAAAAACCGGCCTACTTTGCCATTGCATGTCAAAAGTGGGAGGAGCGCGGGGGGGGGGGGTTGCACACACATGTGGGGGGGGCGGGACGCATAGAATTATTGGTGTGGCACAAGCGCGAGCAGCCCCCCCTCACTCCCCCCACTTTTGGCACGCAATGGCAAAAAGGTTAGCCATCGCTGCCCTATACTATTTTCAGACAAATGGTTGTCCAATCTCTTCTTAAAAACCTTCAGTGATGGAGCACTCACAATCTCTGGAGGCAAGTCGTTCCACTGATTACTGATTATCCACTGATGGCGTTTTCCCGAACGCCATCACTCTGCTAAACAAATAATTGCCTCAACACTGTCAACCTAGTTCCTAAGTCTGCATTATTATTAATCTTCTCATCGTTCCCACCACCCATCTCCTCCCACTTACGACTATATGACTGTAACCTTGTTGCTGGTATCCTTAAGATTTACCTTGACTGTTTCCTAATATGATTTGATTGCTTATTTGTTCCCTGTGACTATCATTCAGTGTTGTACCTTATGATTCTTGATGAATGTATCTTTTCTTTTATGTACACTGAAAGTGTATGCATCAAGACAAATTCCTTGTATGTCCAATCACACTTGGCCAATAAAGAATTCTATTCTATTCTATTCTATTCTATTCTATTCTATTCTATTCTATTCTATTCTATTCTATTCTATTCTATTCTATTCTATTCATTGTTCTGTCAAGTGATTTCTCCTTAGTTCTAGGTTGGTTCTCTCCTTGACTGGTTTCCATCCATTGTTTCTTATCATGTTGTGGATTTAATAAGACAAACACAACTTTTGGGTTAATCAGAGACAAATTTATATATTGCACAATAGGTTCAAGGCTCTGTACATGAAGCGTTGAACAAAGACAAAAATTAGGTACAATGGTTTTATACCCTTCTAGACAAAGGATTCTGTTAACTCAGCAATTCATATGGTCATATACATTTATCATTTTTAATTGACATTTCCTAATTACAGAGTTTGCAGAACAGTTATAATAATTCTTCTAAAAAGTTACTGAAGCATAGATTCAAATCATCTTTTGACGATAGACAACTTTTAACTCATGTGGATCCCCTTGACCTAACCAACCTTTAAGCTGTATGTCATTAGAATGTTCCTTTCTTCTGACAACTTAGAGGCCTCCTAGAGGAACCAAAAGGATTTTGGCTGAGTTTGTACTTTTTCCAACCGGATGCATTGCTTTTTAGAATAGAGTGAATAGAAAGTTATCCAGTGGTCATCTATCAGAGCCCGCTTCATTACATTAATCAGGAGCTGTGATTCCAGGAAGACACCCAAACTGGCCATCAGTCTCAAATGGGAAAGTGTAACCCCATCCAAGGTTAAAGTTGCAATCTCCCCACATCTGGGTGGTCCAACCACTTGGTCTTGGTAGGACTAGTTGGAGATGGCTCCTCCACTCCCAAACCTGCATAGCCACCAGCACTGGACAGAACCTTGATAGCTTCACTTGGCCAACAAGGTCAAAAGATATAATTGGGTGTCATCCATGTACTGATGCTACCAAACTCCAAACTGGCAGATGGCTTCACTCAACAGCTTCATATAGAAGTTGAAAAGGAAAAGAGAGAGAATAGAACCCTATGGAACCCCACAAGTGAAGGTCCTAGGGGATGATCCCTGCCCACCAACCAACACCAACTGAAAGGAAGAGAACCACCATAAAATGTTGCCTGACTCCCAATGTCTCTTGGGAGATTTAAGCTTTTTTCCAGACCCTTCGCAGCTCTTTTTGTTCTTATTTGTCTGGCTTCCAATACAGCCAAATGTCATCACTGGAAAGAAATGTAATATACATGTTGTAGTTTAAGCAGCTACTCACCAGGGCTGGCTAGGTACACTTACTGTGCAAACCTGCCATTAGTGAAGTGCTCTTTACTGAATAATGAATCCCATCTGATACATCATGTTAAGCAATACAATACAGCACAGTTTACAAAATGCAATGGGTACAAATCACACGAAGTTAGGGTTTAGTTAATCATGGTAGTGGAATAAGCCACCATTACCTGTGATTACATAATACATTCAGCCATTAAGCATGATTTACAGCAGTGTGTCTCAACCTTGGTAGCTTGAAGATGGGTGGACTTCATCTCCCAGAATCCCCCAGCCAGCAGCGCTGGCTGGGGGATTCTGGGAGTTGAAGTCCACCCATCTTCAAGCTTCCAAGGTTGAGAAACACTGATTTACAGGATACAGAGGATGGATACACACAAAATCACAAAGAAATCACACGATGCCTAAATGCAGTACAGGTAATTCTCCACTTACAACTGTTTGTTTAGTGACCGTTCAAAATTACAACGGCACTGAAAAAAGTGACCTATGACCGTTTTTCACACTTATGACCGTTGCAGCATCTCCATGGTCACCTGATTAAAATTGGGATGCTTGGCGACTGGTTCATATTTATGAGGGTTGCAGTGTCTTGGAGTCATGTGATTCCCTTTTGTGACCTTCTGACAAGCAAAGTCCATGGGGAAGCCAGGTTCACTTAACAACCGTGTTGCTAACCTAACTGCAGTGACTCACTTAACGAATGTGGCAAGAAAGATTGCAAAATGGGGCAAAACTCACTGTCTCGCTTAGCAACATAAATTTCGGGCTCCATTGTGGTTGTAAATCGAGGACTACATGAGCTATCACAATCCTAAGATTCTGGCAATATTTCATTTGGAGTCCATGAAATAATATTTATTAGCTAGTCATTTCTTCTTATTTTGTGATATCAGTCTCTACTCTATGCCTAAAGAAAAACATTAAGTCTGAGGAAAACCAGATTACTTTATAAAGGCCTCAGTTCTTAAGCATCGTTGCCTGGGTGTTTACCGGCAGCAGCTGTTCCCAGCTTAGTCTGCATTACTCCAGATTCTATTTTGGACGGAGCGAGAGCGAAAGTTATCCTAATTATAAACCAGGCACAGGCCAAAGAAGTGAGGCCGGCGCTGAAAATTGGGGTGAGGTTGCCTCATGGTACCAGTTTAGGTAGCTGAGTAATTGTCATGAAATGTCCAAGTGATGAGTTAAATTCTTTACTGCGGGAACCATCACATCAAAAATATTCCAGCAAGGAGAGGATTTGAATAAAAGGGAGCTGAGTCCTGGAGGCAGAGCATACAGCAGCTCTCAGCATACAGAGACACACCGGGCTCAGCTTATTCAGAAAAGAGACCAAGATGCTGTGCAGATTGCACCTTGCAGGGCCTCAAATCCCCCTGAGAAGCCGAGGTTTATGGCCCAGGACCAGTTCGCTCTTTGAAGAGCTGGAGCGTGAGATGGACTCTATGTGGGAGCTCCTGACCAGCAACTGGCGGCCCACGGCCAGCAGCATGGTCAGTCACGAAACTATCCACAGCTTGGAGACACCGAGCGCCAATGACACCTTTGAAGTGACTCAAGATATGACTGGATTTGACCCACAGGAACTGGTGGTGAAGCTGGTAGGAGAGAAAGTGGTTCTGACGGGCAGAAAAGCCAGAGAGATGCCCAATGGGCCATTCCGCTACGAGCTCTTCCGGAGGGCGTGGGACGTGCCTCAGAGCGTGGACCGAGATCGGCTCAGTTGCTCCATCTCCAGCGACGGACAGCTCCGCATCGAAGGTCCTGTGACGGAATCGGCCATGAGGACGGTGCCCATTGCAGTCAACCGCGTGAGAAATGAACCTCAACCAGCAGCTGAAGAATCCACACACAGAGAAGACAGCCGGGCTCAAGGATGAAGGAGGCCAGATGGAAGAGACTTTTTTAAGAACTGGATTGCTGGAAAGCATGAAGAAATGTGCTAATAAATATTTTAGATATGGAATTATATGCCCTGGGGGGGCTAATCAGTTTTCAAATGAACTGGGGGTGGGGGGGGGAGAGAGGGTGGGTAGCAGGCTTGGAGACAATTGTTTCATTTACTAGAATTCTCATGGAAAGAATTTGTGACGTAGAATAATTAAAGGTGGAATAAAGTGATGTGGACAAGTTGGTCAGTCTTGGTAAAAGGGTTTTGGAAAGATTGGTTCTAACTCCAATATTTATATTTTTGCTGCTCAGTTAAAAGTTTGTCAGCTTTTTCTTTTTTTAAAAAAAGTTTTTTTTAATCAGCTTTGTAAACAGTTTTATCTCCTGAATCGACCAGTCCTAGTGCTAAGCATTTAATTTGATTTGCTTTTGGGATAAGCAAATGATAAGAAAGTCTTTACAGAAAGTGGATGGGAAGAAGTCAAAAAGGGGTTTATTTTAGTTAATGAGGGGAAAAAAATCAGAATTGTCCCATTTCTTTGGACCCACATCCTTCCTTTGCCAACATAGACAATACAGTACTAGAGCAGTTAGTAATGGATAACATTTCCCTGAAGGGTAAATTGAAAAGTAGATTTATACCAAAGTTTGAATCCTAGGATGATTATTGGAGATTGTCTGAATGTAAAGTGAGGATTCTCTGTATGTTTAAGCAGGACTTTGCTAAGGGGAATCCATTTCCTGAAAAAGCAAATAAATAAATATATATATATATTTCTCCTCTTTGTTCTACTCATTTCTCAGCCTCGGTGTTCCTCACATAACATGGGAATATCAAATGAAGGTATTTGACTAGGTGTTTCTCCAGGTATTCTGGTCAGTTTTATTTTTAGAATTTGAATTCTTGCCCTGTAGAAATTCAAACATTGAGCACTCTTAAAACTGTAAAATGAGTAATACGGTTGACTCACTCCTTTATGCAAGAGATAACCACTACAAGATAAATCAGCCACCTCAAATTCCACAGCCCTTTTCCAAGTACAATAGCTATGGTAACAGGAACTAAAATTATTCAGCACAATTGAGCAACTATTTTTTTTCAGCACACATAATCTTTTTTTTACATAGCACACCAGCTCCTTTTCTGATCTTCCATTATACATGTATTTGAATTCTAAAAAAAACAGTGAAATATTCCACAGCTTCAGCAAGCATGAAGCTTGTCCACATAAATGACCATTATAAGTTTCATATTAGCCAGGAACTCATAAATGTAGCTGCTGAAAATTTAAAGGTTTTTTAAATTCAGAACAGAATTAGGCAATTACTCTTCTCAGTAGTGGTCCTTCTGTGCTTCCAAAATGAGGTAAAAACCTGACTTTAAAGGGAATATTTGGGCTATGTTAGGTTTCCTTTCACGATTTATTTCAGCATCCCCATCGTCACATGTTCAGAATTCAGATGCTTGGCAATTGACTTGTATTTATGATGATTGCAATGTCCCCTGGTCATGTCATCACCTTTTGCGACCTTCTAACACGCAAAGTCAGTGAGGAAGTCAGATTCAATTAACAACCGTGTTACTAACTTAACAACTCAGTGATTCACTTAACAACCGTGGCAAGAAAGGTTGTAAAAATGGGGCAAAATTCATTTAACAACTGTTCCGTCTAACAACAGAAATTCTGGCCTCAGTTATGACGGTAGGTGGAGAACTGCCTCTACCGGTAATTACTTAATTCAATTAATAACATTCCACAGTCTTTGACCAGGTGATGATGAAGGGAGCCTGTAATTCAGATATCTGGAGGAATACAAATCGCTTTGCTTACTTCTTGTTTAGGAATCTTCTGCTTGGAGAAGCCTGCATATCTCTATTACAGAAGCTAGGGTTTTAAACACCTTATAATAGACTGTTTTGCTAGTGATAAATATAGGTAGTCCTTGATTTACAACTGTAATTGATCCCAGAATTACTCTTGTAAGTAGTGGTGGTCATTCAGTGGATCATCATAGGAGCACCCCTGATTTTACAATCTTTTTGTGGCGGTCATTAAATGAACACTAACTGAATCTGGCGGTTTTTAAACAAACCTGTTTTCTCCAATGGGCGTTTTTTCCCCCACCCAGAAACCAGAAATAAATGCTGGAAACTCTCAAAAGACACTGAAAATCAGTCATGCAGAACAGCCTAAGTCCGAGCCTATTGCCAAGTACCCAAAATGTGATCCTGTAACCACAAGGGCAGGGGGAGGCAGCCGTCGGAACATTGAAATCAGGTCATAAATAGCTCTGGGAAGGTCCATTGTAATTTCGAACAGTCATGAAGTGAGGATTACCTGTAATTCCAGTATTATCTCCACTATAAATGGATCGGTTTAAGAATGCTCAGAGGCTGTCTGTGATTGGGTCCAGTTCTATAACCTGTCGCGACTTTAAATTATTTAAAATTTTTTAGCAACTTTGCCACCTGGTGGAGATTGAGGAAAAAAGACATACACAAAATCACTTCCAGTTACCTGGAAACAGGCCAAGATTCCTGAATGATGCAACGGAGTGTAAGAGGTTCCAGCACTTTCTCCCTCTGCCTAGACTTCTCCAGATAACTCAGAACCTAAACTTGAGGATTTGATATTAGCCACCAAGAAAACTAGAAAATGGCCATTTAATGCCTCCTATGGGCATGTTTTCCTCACTATGAAAAGTCAGCCAACCCTGACAAAAATTGTAATTGAGTAAAATGTATTTGAATTTGACTAATTGTATAAAATAAGAAACAACCAACACTATGTTCAAAAAAAAGAAAGAAAGATTTGGGTGAAGGTGGGAGAGGAGAAAAGAAAAAAACCAATAAAACTTGTTTTTTTTTTTTAAAAAAAAGAAAAGTCAGCCAACTGGGGCTTAATTAAACCACCACTAGGCAAATATTAATTAAATTTATATAGCCATGCAGCTCACCACTGTGACACTGGGTGGCATACGGAGTTTAAAATCTCCCCTTCCCAAAATATTAAAAAAAAAAAAAACCAACCCAAAATAACCACAAAAATCATTAAAACAATGTTAGGGGAAATGAGCAGCATAGAAATTAAATAGATAAATAAAAATTAAAAATAATAAAACTATCAAAACATAAAAAGTATACTCTGTAAGGGACAGCCATTCATTTTCTTAGAAATACAACCATTTAGCAGGCTCTCCAACAACGTCACCAGATTCCCCAGGCCAGATGGCCAAACCCATGGGTTGAGATTCTTCAGGTAGGTGGTTGTTTTGTCTCGGTTATTTAGCAAGTACACGGAGTGCTTCGGTACCAGAGATAAATTCCTTGTGTGTCTAACCACACTTGGCCAAATAAAGTATTCTATTATTCTATTCTATTCTGAGGTAAATGAGGTTGGGTCAGTGGTGGGTTTCAAAACTTTTTATTACTGGTTCTGTGGGTGTGGCTTGGTGGGGTGTGGCTTGGTGGGCGTGGCAGGGGAAGGATACTGTAAAAATCTCCATTCCCACCCCACTCCAGGGGAAGGTTACTGCAAAATCCCCATTTCCTCCTGATCAGCTAGGACTTGGGAGACAGAGAATAGATGGGGGCGGGGCCAGTCAGCATTTTTACTACCGGTTCTCCGAACTACTCAAAATTTCTGCTACCGGTTCTCCAGAACTGGTCAGATCCTGCTGAAACCCACGTCTGGTTTAGGTGGGCGTGGCCATGGTGGGCATGGCCTAGTTGGTCTCCTGCACCATGGGGGGCGGCATTTTTGCCCTCCTCGGGCTCCAGAGGCTTTCCTCGAGCCTCCGGGAGGGTCGAAATGGCCTCCCCAGGCTCCGGAGGCCCTCTGCCCTTCCTGAACTTCCGGTAGGCCCATTTTTTGCCCTCCCCGAGCCTCTGTGTGCACCCTGCACTTACCTGCATCGAAAATGGGCCGCGTGAGGATCCCTGGGAGAGGAGGGGCAGGCAGGGCCAGCCAGGAGTGGGATTTGGGGGTTCTCCGAACTGCACAGAATCTTAGCTAGAGGTTCTCCCGAACCCCTGCGAGCCCCCAGCAGCCTGCCCCTGGTCCAATCTGACCTCAGGGGGATGCTGTTTCTAAGAGTGGGCACTGCAGCAGAAAATGCTCTCCTCCTCAGTTACCTCAGATAACACCCCTTTGTAGACGTGACCCACAACATGCCATTTCTGCTACACCTGATGGGACATATGACTGTAATTGAGGTGAGGCAGTCCCTCAAATAATGCTGAGTATTGTTATGATTTCTTCAACAAGATTTATTCACTTAGCCCTAATTGGCTGGGTCCAGACAACACATTAGATACCAACTATGATTTAGAAATCTTGTCATTGAGTGCCATTATGTAAGTTTTGTCTATAAGCATCCTGAATGGTTTGCCTTCTATAAAAAAACTAGCCATTAGGAATACTAGTGAGCAAGTTAAAAGTAGTTTTACTTCCTTTCTTCCTGTTTGAGAGCCAGTTTGGTCTACTGGTTAAGTTACCAGGCTAGAAAGTGGGTGCCTGTGAATTCTAGTCCTGCCTTAGGCACAAAGACTGCTGGATGACTTTGAGCCAGTCACTCTCTCTCAGTCCTAGAAGGAAGCAATGGCAGACCACCACTCTTGCCCAGAAAACTTCAGGGACTTGTCCAGAAATCAATCCTGACTAGAACAAGGATCCCCAACCCTTGGTCTGCAGACAGGCAGCAATCCGTCGTGTGCCAGAAACTAGAGCGCACAAATGAGCAAAACCCCATCCATGCACACACGGAATGCAGGTAGCACATGAAACTATGCCCCCTCCAGTCTGCAAAAAGGCCTCTCTCCATGGAACTGGTCCCCAATGCCCAAAAGTTTGAGAGCCGCTGGACTAGAACCCACACGCACACGTTAAACAAACACACATGCTCTTCTTTGTTGGCTGTACAGAACATCTTACTAGGGCTTTATAGAATGGTATTAGTGCCTCACTTGATCTGCATTGTAACCCTCTGTTAATGCAACTTATGGGAGTCCAGAAAATGGGAGTCCAGAAAAACACAGTGGTCACGGTGCTTTTGTTTCAAAACCTGGCCTTTCCCCCCCCTCTTCTTCCATTCCAGACATTTTGTACAACAAACCTGCAAAGGGGAGTCAGCGTTGCTTTTTTTGAGGAAAAAACAGGACATAAACAGACTTCCCTTCACATTAGAAGTGTGGGAGATGGGGGATGAGAAATTAAGACTTTTTCTGTGCGCAGAGATTGGTAACTGCAAGGGAGGCAAAGACTTTTAAATTGAGGTGAGCAAAGCTCTGGAGTCTTAATTTGACTTCTGGAGAGATAGCAAATCCTCAATATCATAGAAACAGATGGATTTAAGTGTAGGAAGTTAGCACCCACCCCTTTCCTAGAGGAATGAAATATTTTGGGAAATATTAAAAAGGCAGAATATTATGTTTCCCTGGATGAGAAATGGAGAAGCATGTTTTAAGGACGAAGCAGCTCCCACCTTCCTGCCCCCACCCTTTTGTTAATGGGCCAGAGGAAGAAACTCAATGTTTGTCAATGGACCATCATCTGCAACACAACAGGGCCCATCTAGCAACAGAAACTCATCACATGGCACCTGAGAAGATTACATCAGCCAGCAAGGCTAGCTAAGACCCCCACCCCCTGGGAGTCTGACAACCAATCAGGATACTCTTTCTGGGCCCCAGGAAGTTCAAAGCCAGAGAGGGTATAAAACCCCGGGACTCGCTGCGTCTCGCCCCTTTTTCTGTTCAGGAACTCAAGCCATGTGATCCTGTCCACCATTAAACCATCTTTCCAAGCAGTCTCCATGTTTCCAGTGTCTTTTTCCCCACTTGGAGCTGAACCCAGATGGACTTTTCTTCTAACATAAGGCTTAGAAAGCCTTAGAGAGACTCCCCCCATCTTTAAAATCACTACAAAAGAAGAAGACAAAAACAGTTCAGGCTTATTTTTGCTGCCATAATTTTAACTATGTTTTTTTTTTCTTATGGAGATCCTCAGTCATCTAGGTCCCGATTGTCCCAAAGGTGCTTTTCCCAAAGACTACTGGACTTCCTTGATTTTTTTCCCCCTTGAAAACATTTCACTTCTCATCCAAGAAGCTTCTTCAGTTCTGTACATATGTTTTTGCCCATTATTCAGGGTTTTAAAAAAGGAGAGGACGGCCTCGCTCAAATGTTCAGATAGACAAGGCAAAATGACCTATGTTCTGAGCTAGGCTTCACAAAAGCACGAAGCAGACTCCTTGTCCGAACAAAACCCCTTTTTTTTAAGCGTATGTGAATTCCTCTCATTCACATCCAGCAAAGTCCCGGCAAACGGTCTTTCCAGGGTGAATTTACAACCACAGACCTTATCAGGCTTGGAGAGCAGCCAGGTCAATATCTTCCAAACGCAATGCTGTAGAAGAAAATACTCGGCAAGGAGTCTCTGAGAGTCATGAACAGATCTTCACACTAATGAAATGAATGAATTGTCTCCTGCAAACTCCACTCCCATTTCACTCCTCTTTATTCTCTATGGGAAGGGCCATTCACCATCCACCTATGCCTTCACTCCCAAGTTGGCCCTTGTTCCTTAGCTGTTCCCTTCTCCTGGCAGCTCTGCGCATGCGCACATCGGGAACATGCTCCAGCTGTTCTTCAGTCCCACTTATCTCCGACTCCGAAGGTGCTGATAACTGTCAGATGGCCCTGGCCCCATCTCTGCAGAAGTGGGTTTCAGCAGGTTCTGACCAGTTCTGAAGAACCGGTACCGGAAATTTTGAGTAGTTTGGAGAACCGGTAGTAAAAATTCTGACTGGCCCTGCCCCCATCTATTCTCTGCCTCCCAAGTCCCAGCTGATTGGGAGGAAATGGGGGATTTTGCAGTGACTTTCCCCTAGATTGGGGAGGGAATGGAGATTTTACAGTATCCTTCCCCTGGAGTGAGGTGGGAATGGAGATTTTACAGTATCCTTCCCCTGCCACGCCCACCAAGCCACACCCACAGAACTGGTAGTAAAAATTTTTGAAACCCACCACTGGTAAGACCACACCTAGAGTACTGCATCCAGTTTTGGTCACCACACTATAAAAAAGATGTTGAGACTCTAGAAAAAGAGCAGAGGAGAGCAACTAGGATGATTAGGGGACTGGAGACTAAAACATATGAAGAACTGTTGCAGGAACTGGGCATGGCTAGTCTAGTGAAGAGAAGGACCAGGGGAGACAGGATAGCCGTCTTCCAATATTTAAGGGGCTGCACAGAGATGAGGGGGGGGGTCAAGCTATTTCCCAAAGCACCTGAAGGCCAGACAAGGAATAACGGATGGAAACTGACCAAGGAGAGATTCAACCTAGAAATGAGGAGGAACTTTCTGACAGTGAGAACCATCAACCCATGGAACAGAAGTTGCCTTCGGAAGTTGTGGGAGCTTCATCACTTGAGACTGTCAAGAAAAGATTGGATAGCCATTTGTCAGAAATGGGGTAGGGTCTGCTGCTTGAGGGGGGGGTTGGACTAGATGACCCATAAGGTCCCTTCCAACTCTGTTAATCTGTTTAAACATTCCCAAAAGCAGGAGGCCAGCTCCTGCCAATATGGACACAGTAGTTAGCCTTGGGGAGAGCAGTTGGTAGTTTTGCGTGCGTGCGTGCGTGCGTGCCTGTGTGTGTGGGTGTGTGTGTGTGTGTGTGAATGCCCGACTGAGCAGCCTTGTCCCATGTCTAGGACAAACTGGATTTTTCTAGAAGCTGCTAGACAGAGCACAAACGCGTTTTGCCTAGTTTGCCCTTCAAGGCAGATTAAAGAAGCAAGCGGGGGGGGGGGGAAGGGGGGTGGGCTGGCACGAATTTTACTCTTCTTTCCAGGCGCTTCTGGAGTCGCCGCCGGATTTCCAGACTTGTTTGGAAACATCTTACACGCGGTTGCGTCATAAAAACAACAACCGAGGCCACGCTGCTTAAGCGCTTGAGGGGGCGGGGCCTACGGGGACTATAAAAGGCGGCACGGGCTGGCTGGCGGAGCCAGAAACAGACAGAGCGAGCTCGCGGAAGGCGGTGCTTCTTTTGGGAGCTTCTACTTGCGCTGCCACCATGGCGAGCTACTCTCGCGTCCTGCTTCGGATGTTCCCTCTGCGGCGTTGGCCACTGCCCGGCCTGGGCCCCGTTTGGCTCAGCGAGGCGCAGCCGGCGTGCAGACCCCTGTGGCCGGCCAACCCCAGCTTCGTGGACCGCGTGATGGGCGACATGGAGAGGCAGTTCCAAGAGATGGAGAAGATGAGCCGCGCCTTCTTCCAGGCGACGCCGCTCCCCTTTGTCGGGGAGCGCGAAAGCCCAAAGGAAGCCTCGGAGGAGAACGCCAGCCCGGCAGCCGGGGATAGTAAAAAGCATTACCGCTTCTCGGTGGACGTGGCCGGCTTTACTCCCGAGGAGATGACGGTCAACCTGGAAGGGAGGAAAGTGACGGTGATCGCCAAGCGCCAAAGGGAGAGCCAGAGCAAAGACAGCGGCTACTGGGTGGAGCATCAAGAGCTGCGCCGGGAGACCCTCCTGCCTCCCGATGTGGACCTTCAGGCCATCGCTTGCTCGCTCAATCCGGATGGGCAGCTGTGCATCGAGGCCCCGCGCCTGGCTTCTTCGCCCGAGTCCGCGCAACACACCATCCCCATCGATGTGAAAGCAGCCGATCCGAGTCCCGGCGGGGAGGACAAGCCCAAAGAGCACTGATCGTCTGGATGGAGGATGCATATAAAAGCATCGCCCTATGAAAATTGAGCAGGCTCAGCTGCTACGTAGCTTTAGAAAGGCTCTGCAGCCTTAATACACTCTTAACTTTCCTTGTCTACAATAAAGACTCTTTCAAAATTTTACCCGTGGATGTATTTCTGAATGTTGTCTTCTGTGGGTCCCACACACAACTGGGATGAGATTTCAGAGGATGTGCTGAAAAACAGACTGTGTTTTAAAGGGAGTGGGTGTGGGAATGGAGGTGGTGGTCTACTGTGCAAACTTGGCAAGTTGAATTCTTAAATCAGAGGTTTTCAAACTTGGCAGCTAAGACTTGTGGACTTCAACTCCCAGAATTCTCCAGCCAGCTATGTTGTGTTGAAGTTGAAGTCCACAAGTTTTAAAGCTGCCAAGTTTGAAGACCTCTGTCTTAAATGATAAAGTATGACTGACTAAATGTGGGTGTTCTGTATGACACCAAAGTGGACATTGTATTTTTTTTAAAAAAGAATAAACTTATTTTTATTTTTTAAAAAAATCTGACTGCCTGAAACCAGATTCTTAAGTGGCTTACAGAGTATTTAAAAAAAGGAACAGGTTAAGAGGTCAAAGGGTTTAAAATAGTAACTAAGAATACGGAATTGTAATAAGTGGTATCACTGTGTACAATTAATTCCCAAGGGCCAGGGGTGAAATCTAAAATTACTTACTACCGGTTACTTACTACCGGTTCTGTGGGCATGGCTTGGTGGTGGTGGGGTAATGTGATTGGGTGGGTGTGGCCAATTTTTTTTTTACTTTTAAAACCACTTTTTACATGTAAAACCATGTAAAAAAATTCCTTTCAAAAGGCTCTGACGATCCAAGCTGAGTTGCCTGATTAGCAGGCAACTCAGCTGGGATTGTCAGAGCTGGGATTGTCAGAGCTTGGCTCGTCAGAGCCATTTAAAAGAAAAAAAGGCTCTGATGATCGCGTGGCTCAGCTGGGCATGGGGGGGCGGGGACAGGGATTTTTGCTACCGGTTCTCCGAACTGCCCGCCGCCATCGCTACCTACTCGCCCAAGCCGATCCGAACCGGGAGCATTTCACCCCTGCCAAGGACCCTTTGGGGGACCCCCCCCCTAATTTTTACCTGTGAGGATGGGAAGAAGCTAATATGAAAGTTGCATTGTCTCTTGTTTGGAACTTGGCATTATTCTGAATGGAAAAGTTGGTTACTCACTTGTTCAAACCTCACGCAGAGGCTACTGCAACTGTAGTACGGGCTATGTTAACAGTTTGGTATGTTGGTGGTCTTTTGATACCATCCATGGGGTTTTCTTGACGATAAAGGAGTCGGTTGCCAGGAGAAAGGGACAGCAGAGGATGAGATGGTTAGATAGTGACATCAACGCAATAAACATGAATTTGGGCAAACTGAGCCAGTGGAGGATGGTGGGCTGGGGTGCTATAGTCCATGGGATCGCAAAAAATTGGATACAACTTGGTGATTGAACAACATGTTAGTGGTTTCTTCTAATAAAATCTAGTCCTGCTATCAAGGACTAGCTGTTGGGAGGAAGATACAGAAATGGCCAGTTGGTGGCCAATGAACAAGTAGCCCTTTAGTGACTGCCCTGTTTAGCGACCATTTGCAGTTCCTATGGTGAAGACAAAGTGATTGTGATTCTCGCATTTACAATCTGCAGCTCTGTTCAGCAAAGAAAAGCTGAACATAAGCAGAGTTGCAGTTTCACAGAGATGGTTTCACTTAATACAGTGTTTCTCAACCTTGGAAGCTTGAAGATGGGTGGACTTCAACTCCCAGAATCCCCCAGCCAGCGCTGCTGGCTGGGGGATTCTGGGAGTTGAAGTCCACCCATCTTCAAGCTTCCAAGGTTGAGAAACACTGACTTAATAGTTGCCAGTTCCAGTTGTAGTTGCTAAACGAGAACTACCTAGAATTTACAAGTAGACTTACTTGACTTACAACCACCCTTGGGACCAGAACTTTCTAAGTAAGCTGGTTGCTGAGTGAGTTGCGACTGATTTTGCAACCTCTTGCCACAATCCATAAGCAAATCGCTGTAATTAAGTGAACCATGCTGTCACAAAGCAAATCTGGCTTCCCCCATCAACTTTGTCAGAAACCCAGCTGGGAAGGTCATGAATGGTGATCACATGACCCCAGGATGCTGCTAGCATTGTAAATACATGCCAATTGCCAAATTTTGATCATGTGACTGTGTGATAACCCAGTCATCCTTTTTCAGTGCCATTTGTAACTTCAAACGGTCACTAAACAAGCAGTTGTAAATCAAAGTCTACCTGTATTTTAAAATATGGAAAATAGTGGCGAATATCTGTAGCTCGGGTGTTAGGATGAGGGTGGAATTTCTCCGGGCTATTTTCCATATAACAGAAACCAACCCACAGGCTCGGAGAACGAACCTCCACCCTCAATATGGAAAATGTCAAATCACTGAGGGGTACCTGTATCCTCATTCAAAAGCAGGAAGGCAGACAACGGCAGACGCTTGAGGATGTCAGGAAGGACAAATTGTGAATATAGAGGAGTATCTTCTTGGATCAGTATTGAAGAAGAGGCAGACTGCCAGAAAGGTTCTAGAAAAGGGGTGTCAAAGTCGATTTCATTGAGGGCCACATCAGGGTTGTTTGACCTCGGGGGGGGATGTCTGTCCAGATGGGCGTGGTCATGGTGGGCGTGGCCAGCTTGATGTCACTCGTGTTGCGAGTAGAGCTGGGGGGGATCCACTTTTGCTAGTAGTTTGTTTTGCTAGCACTCTGCCAACAAAAACAGAGCTTGGGGGGCCTCCCACACACACCCAGCTCCATTTTCGGCTGTGTCGGCCTCTGCATCCCTCTGTGAGTGAAAAGGGCCACTGCACACGTCCTCCCGAGCTCTGTTTTCGCTGGCAGAGGCACCATGGGCCGGTCCTTTGCTGTTTCCAGGGCGGTCCAGCGGGCCAGATTTAACCCGTGGGCCTTGACTCCCCTGTTCGCACTGTCTTTAGGTTCCAGTGTTGACAGTCATTGGTAGAGTTCCCCTAATGTAATTTCAAAGGAATGTTTGCTTTCTTCGCAATTTGAGATTGAGATGGGTGGTATCTAAATTTGACAAAAATAAAATAAATTTTAAAGAGTATACTGAAAGGGAGAGGGACACAGTGCCTCAGTGGCTAAGATGCTGAGCTTGTCAATCGAAAGGTCGGCAGTTCAGCGGTTTGAATCCCTAGCACCGTGTGATGGGGTGAGTTCCCATTACTTGTCCCAGCTTCTGCCAACCTAGCAATTCTAAAGCACTTAAAAAATGCAAGTAGAAAAATAGGGACCACCTTTGGTGGGAAGGAAACAGCATTCCGTGTTCCTTTGGCGTTTAGTCATGCCGGCCACATGACCACGGAGACGTCTTCGGACAGCGCTGGCTCTTCGGCTTTGAAACGGAGATGACCACCGCCCCCTAGAGTCGGGAACGACTAGCACTTATGTGCGAGGGGAACCTTTACCTTTACCTTATACTGAAAGGGAGATCCAACTGACTACCCCCATTTAAATTGCACTTTGTATTCTGCTTATTTCAAGAAAAGATTAAAACCCCCAGCTCTCCACCAATATAGGGGTGGGAATGAGTACAGGCATGTGAGCACACATATGCCAATGCTCAAGTAAGTGTGTGTGTGCGTGCATGCATAAAAACATCTCCCCACCCATTGCCCATGTGGTATTTGAGGGGGCAAAATTGCTTCCCCTTGCTTTGGGCTGCTCTAAATATATCAGTTGTAACTACTTCATCCCAAAGCGAAACTGAGCAACTGTTTCCTGCTAGTCAGCTTCCTGAGTGGGCTAGGAATCTGATCCAGTAGGACACCTATATTTATAGAAAATTTCAGGTGTCTCTGAGATAGCCTAACTATCTTTGTGCATCACCGGATTGAGAAAAGCCTTTATATCTTTTTCCTGGGGGTGAGGCAGTGGTGAAATGTAAAATTTGTTACTACTGGTTCTGTGGGCGTAGCTTGGTGAGGGGCGATATGACTGAGTGGGTGTGGCCAACTTTTTTTTTACTTATAAAACCATTTTTTCTACAACCTCTTTGGCCGAAGAGGTCGTAAAAAATGCTTTTAAAAGCCACTGATGATCCCAGCTGACTTGCCTGATCGGCAGAGGCTTTTCTTTTTTTTAAAGCTTCTGACCATCCCAACTGATTTGCTGGATCGGCAGAGGCTTTGTTTTTACTTTTAAAAGCATTTTTTCGGCCGAAGAGGTTGTAGAAAAAATGCTTTTAAAAATAAAATAAAAAGCCTCTGATGATCGTGTGGCTCATGTGAGCATGGGAATGGGGAGGGATTTTTGCTACCGGTTCTCTGAACCACCCGCTGCCATCACTACCGGATCGGGCGGTCTGGTCTGAACCGGGAGCATTTCACCTCTGGGGTGGGGATAGTTTGATATAATCGACAAGGTGATAGCTTGCCTTATGGTAGGGGCGGGGAACTATGGCCCTTTTATGACTTGTGGACTTCAACTCCCAGAATTCTTGAGCTAGTATGTTCTCAGGAATTCTGGGAGTTGAAGTCCGCAAGTCATAAAAGGGCCATAGTTCCCCACCTCTGTCTTATGGGAGCAGGTCCAAATCTCTGCTTAGAAGATGGTCTTGCAGGAATTCCACAAGGACTCTCATTCATTTGTGGGATCTGCTACCAAAATACAGGATAGTGGCTTAGTTAGCTTTCAAGAGGGAGGGGTCAGTTTATTGAACGACTTCAGACTTCCTATAAGGCACGGGCGTCAAACTCGATAACGTGATGTGATGTATCGCAATGTTTTTTTGCCTTTGCAGAGCCGGGGTGGGCACGGCCTGCGTGTGACACATCCGGTTGCCAGTTTGACACCCATGCTGTAAGGCAGGGATGGCTAACCTTTTCCGGACCAAGTGCCAAAAGCGCAAACGTGCACACACGCAAATGCATGCATGCACCCAAACCCCAAAAATGCAATGCATGGGCGGCCCCTATGCATGCCCCCCAGGGGTGGGTTCTAATTTTTTTTACTACCGGTTCTGTGGGCGTGGCTTATTTTGTGGGTGTGGCTTGGAGGTCATGTGACTAGGTGGGCGTGGCTAGCTGGTCAGAGTCATTTCTGGAAGGTCCTCGCACTTACAACCAGTCCTCGCACTTACGACCCGACTCATTTGTTTGCTTTTAACACTGATCAGCTGTAGGGCGGCCCTTTGAAGCCCCGCGGCAAGAGTTTAAACAGTTTTTTTCCCTCTAGTCATCAGCTGGGACTCAGGAGGCAGCAATAGATTGGGGGTGGGATCAAATAAAAGGTAAGAATAATGGGGGTGGGGGTGGGGGGGGGTGGGAGGGCTGGGGGGGAGAACCGGTTCGGTGATGTCATATCGTCACCACTACCGGCTCTGCCAAACCGGACCGAACCGGGAGGAACCCACCACTGATGTCCTCTGCACATGTGCACATGCCCCCCGTACATGCACGGCCCCATGCGCTTGCACAGCAGAGACCTGAAAACCAGCTGGCAGGCGGGAGGTGCACACGCGTGAGCAGCAGAGCTGAACTGGGCCATGGCTCACGTGCCATCAGAGAGGGCGCTGTGCGCCACCTCTGGCACGCATGCAATAGGTACGCCATCACGGCTATAAGGCCTTTCACAGGTTGTTAAAGCTCTGTGTGCAGGGACATGAAAGCCAGTGTTTGGAAAACAGATCAGACTCTGTCATGGGCTTTTTCAAAGGGTGAAATCCTTTGGTGGTGATTGGTGAAATCTAAAATTTGTTACTACTGGTTCTGTGGGCATGGCTTGGTGGTGGTGGGGTAATGTGACTGGGTGGGCGTGGCCAATTTTTTTAAAAAAAAAACTTTTAAAACCATTTTTTCTACAACCTCTTTGGCGAAGAGGTTGTAAAAAAATGCTTTCAAAAGGCTCTGACAATCCCAGCTGAGTTGCCTGATCGTCAGAGGCTTTTTTTTCCCTTTTAAATGCCTCTGACGATCAGGCAACTCAGCTTGGATCGTCAGAGGCATTTAAAAGAAAAAAAAGCCTCTGATGATCGCGCGGCTCAGCTGGGCAATGGGGGGGGGCAGGGATTTTTGCTACCGGTTCTCCAAACCACCCGCCTTTATTGCTACTGGATCAGGCGATCCGGTAGCATTTCACCCCTGGTCTCCACAAATTACAAATAACAACAACAGAAAACAACAACAGAACCTCTGAACCGATGGTTCTCAACCTTAACTTTGAGATATCTGGACTTCAGCTCCTTGGATTTCACTCATTCATTCGCATTCATCCATATTAATAGAGCTGCCCATCTCACAATCAAATGGGATGCTGGCTAGGGAATTCTGGGACTTGGGAGTCCATAGATAAAAGTTGCCGAGACTGAGAAATATTATAGGTCCAACAGATCTACCTGGCAGGTATTTACAACCCAGGTTCAATGTTCAATGGTTGTCTCTCCCTATGATCGTACTTCAGGTGCTTAGCAATTAGGTGACATTTATGACCATTTGCTCTGTCCTGCGATCACATGACCGCATTTTATGATGGTTTTGCTGAAAACTGGCAAATTTATTTTTGGTTTTCAGCAAAACCGCAACCACTGGTTTGCATAACAACTACAGCGTTTGATTAACCACTGCAAAAATAATAATAAAAAAAAAAGGTAAAATTGAGTTGGACAGCTTTATAACTGTTGTTGAGTTTAGACTGTGATGGGCAGATTCCATTATGGTCGTATCTCAAAGACTACCTGTACAGGTAGTCCTCAACTTACAACCGCTCACTTAGTGACTCTTCAAAGGTACATCATCACTGAAAAAAGTGACTTCTGACCATTTTTCACACTTACGACCTTTGCAGCATCCCCATAGTCCCGTGATCAAAATTCGTACAGTTGGGAACTGACTCACATTTATGACGATGGCAGAGTCCCGGGGGGGGGGGGGGGGTGTCACGTGATCACCTTTTGCAACTTTCTGACAAGCGAAGTCAATGGGGAAGTCAGATTCACTTAACAACCGTGGGACTAACTTAACAATTGCAACGATTCACTTAACAACCGTGCAAAGAAAGGTCGTAAAATGGGGCAAAACTCACTAAATAAGTGTCTCACTTAGCAACATATATTTTGGGCTCAATTGTGGTCGTCAGTTGAGGACTCCCTGTACTCTAAATCAGGGGTCTCTAACCTTGGCAACTTTAAGACTTGACTCAGCCTTCCATCCTTTCTAAGGTAGGTAAATTGAGGACCCAGTTTGTGGGGGCAATAAGCTGACTTTGTATAAATATACAAAAGTATGAAGGCTATTGCTTAGCCTTGGAAGCCGCCCTGAGTCTCCGGAGAAGGGCGGCATATAAATCAAATTAAAAAAAAAAAAAGACTTGTGAACTTCAACTCCCAGAATTCCTCAGCCAACAAAGCTCTGGGAGTTGGAACTCTGGGAACTCTGGGAGTTGAAGTCCACAAGTCTTAAAAGTTGCTAAGGTTGGAGACCCCTGCTCTAAATCAAATGGGGAGGGGGGGGGAATTCTGCAGGATATAGTAATACAGGCCAGGTTTGGGTAGTTGCAGGGAATCTGGTTTTTCAGTAGTAGAACATTTCCCTCTCCCTGTAAGACACACACAGAGACAAAGATTTTAAGAACAGCATCCTGGCTGTGGAATTTTGGGAGTGGTTATTGCCTGCCCACATGGGGAGGGGAGTGCTAAATTGGGGAAAGAATATACCAAAAGCTGTTCCTTCCTCCCTTTACACTTCCCTGTTCATGTTCCATTACTTTGGGATTCCCAAGCTTTACAGTTCAATGAAGATAAATGGACAATAAGTGAACAAATAACGATTCCACGGCCCTCGGAATAAAGGAATGGCTAGGAAAATCTGCTGAGAGATGTTGCTTTATTAGAACATGAGGATGTCGCAGCTGTTCACAGTTTAAAATGTAGAGAGTGAGTGTGAAAAACTGTACCAAAGAGAAGCAACATGGGTTCGAGTGGCACCCGGTCCTGCTAACTTAACAGTTGGGTGGCTTAAAAAAGGAGACAGTCAGGGGGAAAAAAAGCCACCAGTAAAGTTTCAAAGCAGATTTCGAGCAAAGATGGAGAGGTTCCTTGGCTCCTGATTTTGGCTTCCCGAAGACGACTAAAAGAAAGCAAGTCCACGTAATTTTTACCCAGATCCCGTTCCCTTGCCGGCATGTTTTCAATAACTGGGAAGAGCTGAACAAACCAGAATGGAATCTGAGGTTCTCCAAGGAAGCTTTTATGGAAGGAGGTTGAACAAACCAAAATCCCTCTTAACACCACCCAAACCAATCCTGAGCACTAAAGGAGCATCTTCCCAGTCGTGACCTCTTACACCTGGCCTAAGGCCAGGCCTAAACAGTTTCTAAGCTGCTCCTCCTAAATCTGTTCTAAAGCCAATGCAACTTTTTTTTTTTTTTGGCAGTCCTTGGTTTCTTCCCCCTGCCAGGCGGACCCCAACAATATCCTTCCTTTGTTTTGACGGATACTTTGCGGGGCCACCTACAGCGCAAGGAGAAGAAAACCCACACGAGCGAGAAAGACAGAGAGAGAGAGAGAGAGAGAGAGAGAGAGAGAGAGAGAGAGAGAGAGAGAGAGAGAGAGAGAGAGAAAGAGAAAGAGAGAAGTGAATGGTAGCATCCAGCCAAGGCCCGTTTTCCTGCCCTTTCCTGCAAAATATACCCAGACCCTCTGGGTTTCTTCTCACTTCTGCAGCTCCAGATGGTGCAAAGATCTCTCTTGCCATCCCCGGGCATCTCCTGCAAAAAGGATTCATTGATGTTCTGATCAACTCTGGAGGCTGGAAAGTCTTTCTGGGCAGGAGGAGCTAAGTCTGCTGTGCCCACCCCACTCAGTCAACCTACAGTCCAGAAGGGGGAACACCAGTGCAAAGTCGTATGCCAGTCCTTGAGGGGCCAGGTGGTGGAAGAGGGGCAGGAGCTGGGAGGAAGGAAGGGCCAAATCTCCAAGCCTGGTTCCACAAAAGTCATCAACCGCAGGTTGGCCTTAGTTTCTTGCTGCTATGATGACTGACAGGGCTACGCCCCCCAGCGCTACAGCAGTGGCACCAAACAGCCACTTCCATGGAATTGTCTGGGAAGGAGAAAAAAATAAAGTAAAAGTGACTGCCAAAATTCAGAAGACACATGACTCGGGAACTGGCATATCCTGAGTAGCTCAGAGAAAAACAGAACACAAATGGGAGAAAAAGACCTAGTGATCCATTAAGACTGTCCCTTTGAGTTTGTCTTTTGTTTTTATTTCTTATTTTTATGTTTTCTTTATTTTATTTTTAATGTTTGTCAGATGATGGGCATGTGTTTATGAATTGAGCTAAATCAAGATAACTAAAAATCAGACCTTTTACATCAGGGGGGTCCACAACCACTGGGCTGTGGCCCACTACTTGGGCCGTGGCCCATTCGGAACCAGGCTGCACAAGCCCGCCACTCACATAAATAGAGCTGCACACGCTCACGTGCGGCCACCTACCACTTCTAGGGAACCATCCCCTCCCGCTGCCAGGCCGCCAAGCCGAGGACCTCTGTTTTATATAATCTCCTCATGTTTTTGTCCTATTTTGCTGCTCCAGAGCATAAACTTGCAAATTTGGTTTTTTCCAACACCCCCCTCTCATTTTCTTCCTCCAACATTGAGGCAGGTTATGTTTGGAATAGGTTAGCTGCCAAGCAACTCTTGTAAGCACATTGGGAAAAATTCCGCAAATACTTTCCGAATCCTCAATTAGAGCTCCACTCTGGGTCCCAGGCCTTGGAATGGGGAGATTTTACAATGGAGGAGTGGGAAATATTCCACACTACCTCTCCCAGAGGCGTGCACGCAGGGGTGGGCTTCAAAAATTTTAGCAAGGGGTTCTCTGCCTGGTTGCTGGGTGGGCGTGAACATGGTGGGCCTGGCCTAGTTGGCCTCCTGCACCATGATGGGGAGGGGGGCATTTTTGCCCTCCCCAGGCTCTGGAGGCTTTTTTCAAGCCTCCGGGAGGGCAAAAATGTCCTCCCCAGGCTCCAGAGGCCCTCTGGAGGCCAGAAACAGGCTCCTTTCTGACATTAGGCCCGTTTTTCACACTCCCCTAGCCTCCATGCCAGTGGTGGGTTTCAAAATTTTTTACTACCGGTTCTGTGGGCGTGGCTTGGTGGGCATGGCATGGCTTGGTGGGCGTGGCAGGGGAAGGATACTGCAAAATCCCTATTCCCTCCCCAATCCAGGGAAAGGTTACTGCAAAATCCCCATTTCCTCCCAATCAACTGGGACTTGGGAAGCAAAGAATAAATGGGGGTGGGGCCAGTCAGAATTTTTACTACCAGTTCTCGGAACTACTCAAAATTTCCGCTACCAGTTCTCCAGAACTGGTCAGAACCTGCTGAAACCCACCTCTGCTCCATGCGCACCTTGCAGTTACCTGCATCCAAAACGGGCTGCGTGTGGACTCCTGGGAGGGGCGGGGCAGGGTGGGCAGGGCCAGCCAGAAGTGGGATTTGAGGGTTCTCCGAACTGCACAGAATCTTAGCTAGAGGTTCTCCCGAACCCCTGCGAACCCCCAGCAGCCCAACCCTGTGTGCATTGGGATATTGTTCTGATTTTCGCCTAATCCGCCCCATTTTTCAAACATAGCAAGTTGAAGAGATGTGGACTTCAACTCCCAGAATTCCTCAGCCAGCTTTGCTGGGAATTGAGGTCCACATCTCTTCAAGTTGCCAAGTTTGAAAAACGCGGCCTTAGACCAGTGGTTCTCAACCTGTGGTCCGCGGACCTCTATGGGCTGTGATGTCATTGGGGCAGGCAGCGTCCGCAAAGTCTTGGAAAATGTTATGATTTAAGTCCTGGGCGTCCGTGGCCACAAAAGCTATTTAAAAAAGGAGTCGGTGGTGAAGAAAAAGTTGAGAACCATTGCCTTAGACAAACAGGCCTTAACCTGTTTAGCCTTTGAAGGTGGAAAGCAACATCTTGAATGGATGTTTCCAGAAGTTGTGAATGCTCCAACACTGGAAGTTTTTAAGAAGAGATTGGACAACTATTTGTCTGAAGTGGTGTAGGGTTTCCTGCTTAAGCAGGGGGTTGGACTAGAAGACCTCCAAGGTCCCTTCCAACTCTGTTATTCTATTCTATTTTATAATGAGCACGGAAAGCAAGTGGCAATTTTTATAGGCCGCTGCATCGGTTCTAAGGGTGAAAGTCACAAGGGCCTGCAGAAGTTCCCACTCTACGCTCATCGTACAACTGTTAGTACACAAGACTTCCAATCCATTTACCTTTTTCTCCCTACCTCTCTGGCTCAGTGAATACTTCTTCCTGGCCACTTACCCAGGAGGATTTATCTTTGCACTTCGCTGGGAGGCTGCTGGACCCAGGGTTCCCCAGCATCTTGCGGTACATCTCTGCCTCGATGCTCTTTTGGTCAGCATGCTTCTTGGCCAGTTTCGAGAGCTCCGTGTGAATGGTCTGGAGGCCAATGGAAAACAGAATATGGCATGACTGAGGGGTGTACCATTAAGAAGGCAAGAAGGACACTTCTAGAGAAGGGCCTGGTGGCTCAGCAGACTAAAAGCATTTTGATTAACACCAGCTGTCTGCAATTACTGTAAGTTCGAATCTCGCCAAGGCTCAAGGTTGACTCAGCCTTCCATCTTTTCTAAGGTAGGTAAAATGAGGATCCAGTTTGTGGGGGCAATAAGCTGACTTTGTATAAATATACAAAAGTATGAAGGCTGTTGCTTAACGCATTGTAAGCCGCCCTGAGTCTCTGGAGAAGGGCGGCATATAAATCAAATTTTAAAAAAAATACATCAGGCTGCCTGAGTTATATATTTATTTAATTTATATCCCGCCTTTATCATTTTTTATAAGCGCAAGGCAGTAAACCTAGATAATAATCCTTCCTCGTCCTATTTTCCCCACAACAGCAACCCTGTGAAAGTGGGTCGGGCTAAGAAAGAAAGACTGGCCCCAAGTCAACCAGCCAGCTTCTCATGACCAAGGTAGGACTAGAACTCACAGTCTCCTGGTTTCTAGTCTGGTGCCTTAACCACTAAACCAAGCTGTCTGCTGCAAAGTTGGCCAACACAATTCCAGAAAAACATCTTGGCGGGCTATAACATTCCTTGTGGTCTGTTCTGCATAGGCAGCCTTAGAACAGGAGAAGGTCACCTGAACCAGATTTTGACTATTGCCCTCCCAATGGGGGGGGGGTGTTTAGTTCTGACGTTTTTCCTGTCCTTGTGGCCCGCCAACGGCTAGCAGAGCTGGCAGCAGACTCAGACAGTGAGGAGGTTGGGGTGGAACGTGGGCCAGTCCTGGAGTCTGGGGAAGGCTCTGATGAGGGCTCTGCATCGGAGGCAGAGAGGGGGCCAGGGCTGGATGCCAGTTATCAGCTGCCTTCAGAGTCAGACATCAGTGAGGCAGACGAACAGATGGAACCTGTTTCCAGTGTGCGCATGTGCAGAGTTGCCAGACGAAGGGAACAGCTAAAGAACAAGGGTCGACTTGGGAGTAAGGCCACAGGTGGACGATGAATGGCTCCTCCCAGAGGGAATAAAAGAGGAGTGAACGTTAGTTCAACTAATTGGTTTGTGACTCTCCGAGACTTCTTGCCAAGTTCTGAAGATATCAGCCTGGCAGCTCTCCAAGCCAGATAAGGTCTGTGACTGTAAATTCCCTCTTGAAAGAGTTGCTGAAGGTGAATGAGTTCACTGTTTGTTTAATAAAAGGGGTTTTGTCGGGACCAGGATTTTGCTTCGTGCTTTTTGGGGAAGCTTAGATCAGAACACAGATCTTCTTCCCAAAAATGGTCACAGAAGCACCATTTGTAAGAGGGAATATGGGTAAGGATGTTCTCCAATGTCAGGCCTTCCAGGTGTCTTCTATCACTCCTTGGTGTTCTCTGAGTTTGATTGTTCATTGATTGTTCAATTATTATATATAAACCGGGAGCAAACCCACACTCACCAGCACTGATGATGTTACCTAGTCTGGTAATGAAACATCTGCGTAAGCAAACAACCAAGCTCAGAGAGCACCAAGGACTCCACTGTTTGTTTGTATTTGATTTATATGCTGCCCTTCTCCGGAGACTCAGGGCGGCATACAATGCGTTAAGCAATAGCCTCCATACTTTTTGTATATTTATACAAAGTCAGCTTATTGCCCCCACAAACTGGGTCCTCATTTAACCTACCTTAGAAAGGATGGAAGGCTGAGTCAACCTTGAGCCTGGTAAGAGTCGAACTTGCAGTAATTGCAGGCAGCTGATGTTAATAACAGTGCTTTAATCTGCTGCGCCACCAGGGCTCTTTGTTCTTTGTTCAACTCTTTGTTCAACTCTTTGTTCAACTCTGAGTTACAGAGATTCTTTTACTGATCTCTTATCAGTCTGGGGGGGTCATGAAATCACCATTTGCAGCCTTCCCAGCCGGCTTTTGACAAGCGTAGTCAATGGGGGAAAGCCAGATTTTCATCCTGATATGAGCGTGAGTGTGATTGCTGTGCTGTTCCCCCCCCTTTTAATTCTTTCCTCTTTGTTCTTATTTATTAAATAAATAAAGCAAGAATTTTTTTTAAAGAAATAGAGGCAGATGGGATCAGAAGCTTGGCAGCCTTTAAAGAAGTCACCTATGGGCTGTTTGGTGCTCATAAGCCCCTACTTGTTTTCTCTGCCCCAGTTATTATTATTTTTTTGAAAATATTTTTTTTTATTTTTAAAACAAACATACATAAAACCATCTTCAATTGCATAACAGTGTGTCGGTTGGCTACAAGTCTTTTGTGCCTCATTCACCAAATTCATAGCTTACAATTTGCCGTTTACCTAGCTTCTCATATCGTCAACCTAACATATATCTGTATATTGTTATCCTCATTAATCATTTATTGGACTACGACTATTTCTTCCCTCATTGTCATTCAAAATATTCTAAGGATTAAGTTAATTTTTAGTATAACATTCCTTTCTTCCTCCTGAATCAATCCAATAATAATACATCTGTATGTTATATTTCACATAGTTCTATAATTCTTGTGATGTGAAAGTCTCTACCGTATTTCATTTCCATATTTTTTTATCTAACCATTGATAAAATAGGTCCCATATCTTATAGTACTGTTTATCTTCTTGTTCTCTAATTTCAAAGGTCAATTTGCTCATTTCAGCACATTCCATTATTTTTTTAATAACTTCATCCTGTGTTGGTATTTTCCCATTTTTCCAATTTTTAGCCAACACAATCCTAGCAGCTGTTAATACATTCACAATCAGATATCTCAGATTCTCTGCCCCAGTTATGATCAGATTCCAAGGTTTACCTTATTTGATGGTTCCAGCTTCAGAGCGGCCTTTAAGATTGGGATCGCCCCACTGTATTCCCCTTGCTGAGCCAGAACCTAGATTAGCAGACAAGAGAAAAATGTTGGGCATTCCCTGGCTTAATGCAGGTCTTTTGAAAGCCTCTGCCAGAACTATTTGATGGCAACCATTCTAAGTTACAACAGACACCCCCGCCCCCCAAAGCTACTTATGACCCAATTTACAATGGCCACACACACACACACACACGATCATGTGATCGTATTTTTGGTGCTTGGCAACTGGCTCACCTTTATAGATGTTTGCAGCTTCCTGTGGTGATGTGACCACCATTAGTAATGCTTTTTGCCAATTTCCAGCAGTTACTTCTGGTTTCTGGCAAAAGACACCCATGCAAAAAATGGATTTGCTTAACAACCACTGTGTTTGCTTAGTGACGGAGTTCATTTAACGACCACCACAAAAAAGGTCCTGAAATCTCATGTGGTCACATGGTGACCCACTTAATGACTGCAATGACTTACAATTGTAAGTCCTAGGTTCAACTCTAGTGCAGAGTGCAGAGAAGAGCAACCAGGATGACTGCTCTCCAGGATTATTGATTTTGTCTCCAGGATGGAGACAAAAACATATGAAGAACGGTTACAGGAACTGGGCATGGCTAGTCTAGTGAAGAGAAGGACCAGGGGAGACATGATAGCTGTCTTCCAATATTTGAGGACCTGTCAGAGAGGAGGGAGTCAACCTATTTTCCAAGGCACCTGAAGGTCAGACAAGGAATAATGGATGGAAACTGAACAAGGAGAGATTCAACCTGGAAATAAGGAGAAATTTTCTGAGAGAACAATCAACCAATGGAGCAGCTTGCCTTCAGAAGTTGTGGGAGCTTTCAAGAAGAGACTGGACTGCCATCTGTCAGAAATGGTGTAGGGTCTCCTGCTTGGGCGGGGGGTTGGACTAGATGACCTATAAGGTCCCTTCCAACTCTGTTAATCACAGTTGTAAATCAAGGATAGCCTGAACTGGAATGTAACCTGGGAGGAGGTGCCAAGTGCTGCCGTCATTTGACGGGCAGTTCCATCAGCCAATCATCCTCAGACCTTGAGCTCATTGTCAAACCCTTAGCCCCAAAGCCCATGGTACCTTTCCCTTTCGGAACAGAGCCTTGATGTTATCTGGCTGTTGCTCCAACACTTGATTGCAGGATCGCAGGGCGGCCTCAAAATGGTCCAGCTTGAGATGGGACGCTGCTAAATTATTCAAACATTTTATTTTCACTTCCACCAGCTCTGCCTCTTCTTCCTCACTGAAGTCCACTGCAGGGAGAGAAATGAAATAGAGCTAGGGCTGGGAAAAGGCTGTGATTCAGAACAGGGCACGGGACTCAAATTCAGGAGTGGGCTGCTGGGGTTCGCAGGGGTTCGGGAGAACCTTTAGCTAAGATTCTGTGTAGTTCAGAAAACCCCCAAATCCCACTCCTGGCTGGCCCCACCCACGCTGCCCCGGCCCCCAGGAGTCCCCACATGGCCCGTTTTGGATGCAGGTAAGTGCAGCGTGTGTGCGGAGGCTCGGGGAGGGTGAAAAACGGGCCTACCGGAAGTTCGGGAAGGCCGAAAATGGGCCTGTTTCCAGCTTCCAGAGAGCCTCCATAGCCTGGGGAGGCCGTTTTTGCCCTCCTGGAGGCTTGAGGAAAGCTTCCGGAGCCCGGGGAGGGCAAAAAGCCCCCCCTCCCGCTGTGGTGCAGGACGCTGACTAGGCCACACCCACCATGGCCACGCCCATGCAGCAACCGGGCAGAGAACCCCTTGCTAATTTTTTTTAATTTCACCCCTGCTCAGATTCACTGAATAGTCCTATTACTAACTTAACAACTGCAGTGATTCACTTAACAACTGTGGCAAAAAAGGTCATAAAATGGGGCAAGACTCACTTAACAAATGTCTCACTTTAACAACAGAAATATTGGGCTCAATTGTGCTCGTAGGCCATGGGCTACCAATATCCATATTAGCACCTACTCCATATTATAGAGTTCAAAAGGCATTTTTAAAAATAAGGATTAAGTTGCTAGTTCTCAGCTACTGAGTAGCACTTTGGTACAAAACAAATTGCTCTCCCAGGCGGGGCTCTGGGTAGAAGACAGGCTTCCTGGGAGTGGGGGTGAGGAGGGGGTGAAACCAGGTACCTTTAGTATTAGAGTTGATGACCTTGAGAGCAATGTCATAGGAGTTGGCGGCCAGAACGTAATTTGCTCGCTGGTAGTGGAAATTGCCACGTTCTCTCTTCCGGTTAGCCAGTGAGACTTTCTCTTTCCCGCTGAGGAGTTCCAAATCGGGAGCCTCCTGGGCCGTCAACAACTCCACCTCGAGAGTTAAGGAAGCATTGGGAGGAATGTCGGGAATCCTGCTCGGAAGAGATCAACAGATGCATTCAGATCAGATGAGATCCAAGGTTTAATCAACGCAACGTTTAGTTGCCAAGAATGGTCCTTTTCATTGAGCATTAAAAATTTAGGCAACCTTTTTCAACCTGAACTAAACCAGCGTTTCTCAACCTTTGCAACTTGTTTGGACTTCAACTCCCAGAATTCCCCAGCCAATTCTGGGAGTTGGAAGTCCACAAGTCTTAAAGTTCTAAAGGTGGAGAAACACTGGACAAAACCATCATCTCCTAAAACTGTGCACGTTTACGGATTCAAGAGACAAAATGTGTGTCATAGAGCATGTGGGCACACATACAGATTATCTGCTGGGAACGTGAAAGCAGCTGTCTCTTTTCCCACGTCAGCTCCTTCTTCTTTCCAGTGTTCACAACAGTAGCTACCCACAAGACTTGTACTCTCTGAATCACATTTTCTTCTTTGAATCTGGATCTCTGCACAGGCTACGTTGTAGTACAGCAAACCAGCATTTCTCTTCACTTTCCCACGTCACTTCCAACCTTGACATGTTTCCTTTGGTGACAACTTCCTGGCTGGTTTAAACGTATAATTAAAAAGCAGGTAACCGGATTTTAATGCCGGTTTAGTCATCAAAACTGGAAACAATCTTTGGCTCCAGTTACAAAAGGCAGAAATAAATTTTTAAAAAGCCTATCCTAGACTTTATAGGAAATTGTAATTTAGTTAGAAAAGATTGAGCTTAATCCTATAGAAAGGAGCTAGATACATTTAGCTTAATGAAGAGAAAACTGAGAAGAGAGAAAAGAACAGTCTTCTAATATTTAAAGGGAAGAGGGCATCGATTTACTCTCCATAACACTAAGGATAGGACCAGAAGCAATGGGTGGAAGCTCATCAGAGTGAGTTCCAACCTGGAAATAAAGAGGAATTTCTTGATGGTGAGAACTATTAAGCAGTGGAACAGTTTACGGATGCTCCATCACTGGAGATCTTCAAGGAAAGATTGGACAACTATTTGTCAGAAATAGTTGTCTCCCTTCTAGTCCAACCCGCCTTGTGATTCTGCCAAGCCCTGTGATTCTAGGAGTATCAAACAGACAATTCCATGAAGGATTTCTTCCCAATATTTCATAGGTCAGTTCCTGAAGCAGAAGCGCCATTTCTGACCTACAGTCAGACCTTCTGACTGATCCAAGCATTATGGGCTAGGAGATTAAGCCTAGGAAGTTGTTACCCAGAACCTGACTAGATGGCTCAGTGGCTAAGACACTGAGCTTCTCAATCAGAAAAGTCAGCAGTTCGGCGGTTCGAATCCCTAGTACAGGTCTCCTACGTGGGCATGGGGTTGGACTAGATGATCTCCAAGGTCCCTTCCAACTCTATTACTGTTATTATACCTGTGTCCAACAAAGTACCTCCAGGACATTCCACAGGTAAGAGTCCAAAGACTCCAGCCTCCGTTGCCTCTTAATGCTCCTGTTCTCTGAAGCGGGCTGCTTCTACGCATGAGGTGGTGAGCAGGAGAAGATCTATTTAATCCCCTTTAGAAAACAGCTCAAGGGATCCACCTAGCCCAACTTGAGCTGACAAAAAACGTCAACTGTTTAAGGAACAATAACTCTTTCTGGATTTTCTGTCCACCAGCTGGAAATTCAGGGAGACTTCCTCCAAACAGACACTCCCTATAGGTAGCATAGCTAGCTGCTAGTTGCTGGTGCTAAAACACCCCATTCTTGTCAATAACCCAGCCTTCTGGCCACTTCCTCATGTACCTCCCCTGTGGGCCAAAGCAGTATTTCCCATCTGAAGTGATGAGCGCTGTCTCTCCCATGTCCATCAGCTGCACACAGAGATCCAGGGCCTGTGAAGAGGAAGGGGGAAGAAAAGGAAAATTATTTGGGGAGTAAGAGGTTGTTCAGAGAAGACAAATGATCATTCAGAAACCTCATTAGAACAGTGTTTTCTCAACCTTAACACATTTGAGATGTGTGGACTTCAACTCCTAGAATTCCCCAGCCAGCATGGCTGGTTAGGGAATTCTGGGAGTTGAAGTCCACACAACTTAAAGTTGCCACCCTACCTACCTACCTACCTACCTATCATCTATCTATCTATCTATCTATCTATCTATCTATCATCTATCTATCTATCTATCTATCTATCTATCTATCTATCTATCTATCTATCTATCATCTTTATATTTTTAGGAGCCGAGGTGGCGCAGTGGTTAGGGTGCAGTACTGCAGCTACTTCAGCTGACTGTTAGTTCAGCAGATCAGATCTCACTGGCTCAAGGTTGACTCAGCCTTCCATCCTTCCAAGGTGCGTAAAATGAGGACCCAGATTGTTGGGGGCAATATGCTATTTAGTATACTATCTTTGGTGTAAGCCGCCCAGAGTCCTCGGAGAGTGGGCGGCATAGAAATATGAATAGAATAGAATAGAATAGAATAGAATAGAATAGAATAGAATAAAATAAAATAAAATAAAATAAAATAAAATAAAATAAAATAAAATAAAATAAAATAATAAAATAAAATAAAATAAAATAAAAAAATAAAATAAAATAAAATAAAATAATAAAATAAAATAAAAATAAATATCTATCAAGTGTTTTTCTATCAAGACACCTGGTCTACCCCAGCATGTGGGAGGGAGCATACTGCATCCCTTTTGCCTTTCAGCTCCAATCCAGGAGCCCTCAAGCAGTCGCATTCACGACAAACCATTTTATACCAAATTTATATTTGGTATAAATATAAATTTGATATATATATATATATGTATATATATATATATACACACACACATATACATACATACACACATATATATATATCGCATACAAATAATACAAACATAATACATATAACTCTAAATACAAAAAAAGAGGAAAAAAATATATAAAAAAGACAAATATTACAGTGCACCCCCTCCCCCCGGAGACCTTTTTTCCCTTATATTTCTTCTTCTATAACAACTAAAAGATATACAATATATTCCAACTCTTCCCTTATCCCCTCCAAAACAACATATATTCTTGAGTAGGTTTATTCTCTTTGCCTTCCACCAACACTGATTTTGTAAAATCCCCCCCATATTTCATTATAATTGTTTACTTTAATCATCCCTTTTTAAACTTTAATTTCCGTTGTTAATCTATCATTTGTTGCCATACTCCAAATTTCGTTATACCACTCATTTCTTTGAATATCCCAAAAAGTTGCCAGGGCTGAGTAACACGGAGCTAAAGACTTGATGCTTACAGTATCTATCACCCAGTTAGATGTTTTCCTTTGGTTCCTTGTTTATTTGCTGCTTATAACAATTCAGGACACCAGCTACCAATTTATTCTCAAAAGGAATGGATGGAGCTACAGTCCTTCAACTAAAGGCTATATACTAAAAGTGTGGATGATGATAACTTTTCCAGACAGGTATAAGCCAAGCGATTCCAACTTGCCATTCTCTCTGGCTTGCCTTTAAATATCTAAAGGTAAAGGTTTTCTGTGCCATGTCCAATTCTAGAGGGTGGCACTCATCTCCGTTTCTTAGCCAAGGGAGGCGCATGGAACACTGTTACCTTCCCACCTATTTATCTACTCACATTTACGTGCTTTCGAACTGCTAGGTGGGCAGGAGCTGGGGCAAGGAACAGGAGCTCACCCTGTCACACAGCACTCGGGTCTCGAACCCGGGCTGTCCGCTTTGCAGCTGACAAGCTAAGCATGTTTAACTGCTGACCCCCTTTAAATATCTAATCCACATGGAAATAAGTTTCTAGTCCCCATTTTTTTCCCTCAGTTAGAGAGACAGTGGGAGTGCCTATTGCTGGTCACGACAATGACAGACATGCACCTGGATGCCATCACAATCCCCCAGCGTGAAGGTGAGTCTGGGGTCCTCCTGCACCACTGTCCCATCCTCCAGCGTTGCTTTAAAGCGGATAGTCACATCCTGGCCTTTGACTGGCCGGCTCTCCTGACCTTGGCCTGGTAGGATGACTTTCTTCTTCAGTAAGCCATTCCCTGGAGATGGGATTAAGAGAAGAAGAGTAACTGGTTAGAATCCCCAATTTAGAGCTACAGGTAGCTCTCGACTTACAACCCGAACTGAGACCAGAATTTCAGTAGCTAAGTGAGTCGGGCCCAATTTTACAATCTTTTTTTTGCCATGGTTGTTAAGCGAATCACTGCAGTGAAAGGACCCACATGGCTGTTAAGTGAATCCAGCTTTCCCCATTGACTTTGCTTGTCAGATGCCAGCTGGGAAAGTGACAAATAAGCAACCACATGAGTATAGAACGCTGCAACCATCCTAAATACAAAAGTCCCAAATTTTGATTCACATGATTGTGGAGATGCTGGGATGGTCATAAGTGCAAGGAGCAGTTGTCAGTGCTGTTTTTTGAGTGCTGTTGTTGAATGTTTACTAAACAAATGGTTGGAAATTGAGGACTGCAAATATGCAGAACAGAAAGACATCCTTTATAAAGACTATAAGTCCCACGGTACCTGGTCTGAGAATCCTGAATCCCATCCCATCCGCAGGGAAGGAGTTTGATACAAACCTAGAGGTACTGCCTCAAGGAACATACAGTATAAGTAGTCCTCAATTTACAACCAGCCCCTTAACAACTGTCCAAAGAGAAAATGGACCTCCCTGAGGGTACCTACAAAGTTCCAATGGTGAAGTCACGTGACTACATATATATATATATGGCTGTTTGCAGCATCCCCTCATCACATGACCGTGTTTTACAATAGTTTTTGCTGAAGAGAGGCATTTACTTCTGATTTTCAGCCAAAATGGCCCACAGTGAAGCATTGGCTTGCTTAACAATGACAGTGTTGGTTTTAACACAGGTGAGACAATTTACGATTATCATGACTTACGACTGCGATGTGCAGGGTCCATTGTGGTCGTTAAGTCAAGGGCTACCTGTACATGCCGGATGATGTGGGGCAGTGGTGAAATGTAAAATTTGTTACTACCAGTTCTGTGGGCGTCGCTTGATAGGTGGTGGTAATATGACTGAGTGGGCGTGGCCAACTTTTTTTTTTTTTTTTTTACTTTTAAAACCATTTTTTCTACAACCTCTTCGTCTGAAGAGGTTGTAAAAAAAATGCCATCATGTCTGATGATCCCAGCTGACTTGCCTGATCGGCAGAGGCTTTCTTTTTTTTTTAAAGCCTCTGATGATCCCAGCTGACTTGCCTGATCAGCAGAGGCTTTTTTTCCCCTTTAAAAACATTTTTTCTATAACCCCTTCGGCCAAAGAGGTTGTAGAAAAAAATGCTTTTAAAAGCCTCTGATGATCCCAGCTGAGCTGGGCCATCATCAGAGGCTTTTTTTTTTACTTTTAAAAGCATTTTTGCAGCCAAAGAGGTTGATGATTGCGCGGCTCAGCTGGGTAATGGGGGGGGGGCAGGGATTTTTGCTACCTGTTCTCCGAACAATCCACCTCCATCACTACCGGATTGGGCGATCCGGTAGTGCACTTCACTCCTGATGTGGGGGCTGTGCGTGTGAATAAAGATGAGTCATAAATGCAGTGACAATTCTTCCCCACCACTTAGAAAAGATCCAGGGAACGTTGGGGGGGGGGGAGATTAGAAGACCAGCAGTGAGGTGGATAAAAGCTATGTCTCACCTAAAACATCAAGCCATTCTTGGCTCGCCTCTGACTCTTCCTCAGCCGCATGTCCCACTTTCGTTTCTTGGTTATCCTTTTTGGCAGAGCTGGTTGGGACATCCTCCAGTGGGGGGAGACCGCTTAAATCCCCGTCATCCGTACTATCCGTACTATCCAGGACTTCAAAATCTTCCCCGTTGTCGATCATGGAAGCCTGGGTGGCTGCCAGTTCAGATGAGGTCAGGTCGACCAGACTGGTGCCCGCCCAGTCATCCAGGTCTTCACCTCCAGAAGCCATGGCGCCAGCGTGCTACTGATCAGCTGAGCTGCAAGAAGCAGAAGGCGGGACAGAGAAAGAAGTCAAGACGACACGCGGCCCTGATTTTTTTTAAAATTCTTTGCTCCAGTTCCAGGAAATCCACCTCCCATTCCTAGCGTGCATGAATAATTCCCTCCTTTATATGGTCCTTGGTACTCTTAGCTTGGTTGTTTTCTTGTAGACGTTTCATTACCAAACTAGGTGTTGTCATCAGTGCTCTGATGGTATTACCTAGTTTGGTCTGCAAGAAAACCATCAAGCTCATAGAGGACCAAGGACCCCACAGTTCAATCCTGAGCTACGACTATTCTCTCCTATCACTCTTTCCTTTTATTTATGAAAGAAATAAAATAAGAGCCGAGGTGGCGCAGTGGTTAGAGTGCAGTACTGCAGCTACTTCAGCTAATTGCTAGTTCAGCAGATCAGTGGATCAAATCTCACCGGCTCAAGGTTGACTCAGCCTTCCATCCTTCCGAGGTGGGTAAAATGAGGACCCAGATTGTTAGGGGGCAATATGCTATTTAGTATACTGTCTTTGGTGTCCTCTGTCCTCCCAGAGTCCTCGGAGAGTGGGCGGCATAGAAATATGACTAATAAAAAAATAAAAAATAATAATAAAAAATAATAATAAAATACAAATGCCAATAGCTATTCAAAACATATGCTGCAAAGTCCAGGAATTTTCTAAAAGGACCCTGAATGAAGAACAGCTCTACTAGATTATCAGCTCAACATTCTCTTTCACATTTCAGGGAATCTACACTGCAGAACATTTTTTATTTTATATAAAATATTTTTTCTTCCTTCTCCCACCCCCCACCCCCGAAAAAAAGAAGCACCCAAGCAAACAACTAACAAAAAACATTATGTTTATTTAATGAGAACAATGAAAATTCGATGAGAAGGTTTAAAAATATTGATGCTATTAATTAAAACATTAATTCAAAAGGGTGAAAATCACTCAGGAAACTAATTCAACTAGTTGTCAAAAGGCAACACTTTGCTTTGCAACTGAAAATTTTGTGTGTGCGTCTGACAACCCTCAGATAGAAAGGAATTTCATAAAATGTCAACAGCTACCCAAAAACTTGCCTGGCCCCCAGAGATAAGGAAAAACTACCTTTGCATGCAGTTGTTCTATGATACAGAGTCTGAAGTATTCATTTAGCCATTATGGTTAATTGCTAACAATGCATTTACTGAATCTCCTGTTCTGTGAAATTCACTCATCCTTATTAATTAATTAATTACGTTTATAGACCGCCCATTTTACCTCAAGGTAACTATTACAAATTGTATCAATCAACAGTTATTGCCACATCTTGTGACCTGGAGTTCCACAAGTTAAGAAACTCCTTTGACAAGCTACCCATCCCTGCCATGACCCAAATTCCATTGCAAGTATCTTTCCGATGTGCTATTTGGCACATATGTGAGATGTGCTATTTGGCACGTATGTGAGATGTGCTATTTGGCACATATGTGAGGTAACAAACTAAATACTCTTATCGTGTGGACAAAGAGCACAGCAGCAGCATAATATATTGCATAATATATTACTGTATTTCTGCATAAATGAGTAAGTGTGGTGCTGTATAAAATAATGATAAGAACACAAACCAAAACAGTTGCAATCTGAACGCTGTTACAAAAGAGAGGATAATGGGAGGTAATGCTTATAATAATTGCTCTGTGTGCTTCTATAGCATGGTCTCACTTCTGGTTTGAATATCCTTTTTACAGCTTTATGGCTATCAAACTCCAATATAGAGTGGGGAAGGGAAGGGCAGGACAGGACAGGACAGGACAGGACAAGAAAGGAAAAGAAAGGAAAGGAACAGAAAGGAAAAGAAAGGAAAGGAACAGACAGGACAGGACAGGAAAGGAACAGACAGGACAGGACAGGACAGGAAAGGAAAGGAACAGACAGGACAGGACAGGAAAGGAACAGACAGGACAGGACAGGAAAGGAAAGGAAAGGAAAGGAAAGGAAAGGAACAGACAGGACAGGACAGGAACAGATAGGACAGGACAGGACAGGAAAAGAAAGGAAGCAGGCAACTCACACCTTTAAAACCTATGCAGAAAATGTAGTAGAGACTGAGTTTCAAGGCAAACATTTCTTAAAATCTGAACAATTTGATAACTGCTGGTGTATCCAAAAAAAAAGATTAAAATCAATCCTGGTTTCAAACTTCAATAGTTAAGAGATATTGAAATTACTAACAACAGAAACAACACTGTTTACTGCCGCAGAAGTGGTACTAATACGCTATATTTTCGCTGCTTTCTCCCTCATCACTCTAGGGAAAAATAAACATCCTACAATTATCCAGAGGGAGATGAAATTATAGTGACCTCAGCAACTCCTCTGAACTCCAAATCTGCTACCAGTTAGTTTTTATGGGGTGTTTTTGACCAAAGTGTTTTGCACACATTTCATCCATTCTAAACACCAAATAAGACAGAATGAATGACGAAAGCCCAGAAAACCACAAAAGATTCCATGACCCAAACAGAGATTTGACAAAATTTGGCTTATATTTCAGTGTTTCATATGTATACACATGCACCCACTGTGTGAATTTTACATTCTTTTATATGAATTTTATATACAATTTTATATCATTGCAATGGGCCTATCTCAGTGTTTTTCAATCTTGGCAATATTAATTATATTAATATTATATGTGGGCTTCAACTCCCAGAATTCCCCAGCCAGCATGAATTCTGGGAGTTGGTCTACACATCTTAACGTTTGAAAAAACCTGGTCAATAAGCAAAGGCAAGATGAACAAAGAGTCCCTTGGGAGTTGGGCGGTATAGAAATGTGATAAATTACATTAAATTAAACTGAAATATGGGAATATCAAACAAAAAACAGTGGGCTTATAATGTGGTCCTAGGTATCTAACTCAAAAACAACCACAGATGAATCCAGTGAAACTTGCTTGTTAAACCTGTACAGAATTAATGCTTTACTTATATATAAAAAAATAAATTTAAAGGAACTCAAACTTCATTTGGGCAAGTAGATAAAGGTACTGAACAGTGGTGGGTTTCAAAAATTTTTAGTACCAGTTCTGTGGGTGTAGTTTAGTGGGCGTGGCGTGGCTTGGTGGGCGTGGCAGGGAAAGGATATTGCAAAATCTCCATTCCCACCCCACTCCAGGGGATGGATACTGTAAAATCTCCATTCCCTCTCCAATCCATGAGAAGGTTACTGCAGAATCCCCATTTCCTCCCAATCAGCTGGGACTCGGGAGGCAGAGAATAGATGGGGGCAGGGCCAGTCAGAATTTTTACTACTGGTTCTCCGAACTACTAAAAATTTCCGGTTGTCTGGTCAGAACCTGCTGAAACCCACCTCTGCTGCTGAAATACCAACATGTTCATTTCAGACTGAAATACTGACCAGATCTGGAATCTCACCTTTTTTTAGGGAAGATCTGAAAAATGTTAGTGAAGAGAATATCATCCATTCCAGCTGCCCCTTCATTGTGCTATAGCACTAATTTTGTAAAACTAAGAATTTCTTCCAGGGAAATTATTTTCCACCAGAGATTTTTTTGGGGAAAATTTCCTAACTTGGGGCACTGGAAAAACAACTTCCCCAATCCAGATGTGTTTGGTTTTTACAGATGTGTTCAGTATACAGGTAGTCTTCAATTTACAATCTTGATGGAGCCTGCCTGTCAAAATCATGATCTTCGTAAAATGTGACCCACCCAATTTTACAAACCTTTTTTGTGGTGGTGGTTAAGCAGACACTACAGTCATTAATGGAAGCAATGTTTCGCTATAGGTGCAGTTTTGCCGAAAATCAGAAGCAACTTCCGGTTTTCAGCAAGACCGTTGTAAAATGTATGGCCACAGGGTGCTGCAAACGACTGTAAATGTGGCCTGGTGGACGAGTGCTCGAAGTTCAATCAAGTGGCTGTGTGGGGGACCCCCCATCTGTTAGAACTTTGAGTCTGGGTCATACGTATCCCTGTGGTAGATGCACTGTAAGTTCAAATGTTCATAAGTCAAGGACTACTTATACAACTCCAGGTTGTTCTCTAAACCAGGGGTCTCCAACAGTGGTGGGTTCCTCCCGGTTCGGTCCGGTTCGGCTGAGCCGGTAGCGGTGATGATATGACGTCACCAAACCGGTTCTTCCCCCCCACCCCCCACGTTATTCTTACCTTTTATTTGGTCCCACCCCCAATCTATTGCTGCCTCCTGAGTCCCAGCTGATGACTAGAGGGAAAACAACTGTTTAAACTCTTGCCGCGGGGCTTCAAAGGGCCGTCCTACAGCTGATCAGTGTTAAAAGCAAACAAATGAGTCGGGTCGTAAGTGCGAGGACTGGTCGTAAGTGCGAGGACCTTCCAGAAATGACTCTGACCAGCTAGCCATGCCCACCTAGTCACATGACCTCCAAGCCACAACCACAAAATAAGCCACGCCCACAGAACCGGTAGTAAAAAAATTTAGAACCCACCCCTGGTTTCCAACTTTGGCAACTTTAAGACTTGTGGACTTTAACTGCCAGCTTTGCTGGCTGAGGAATTCTGGGAGTTGAAGTCCACAAGTCTTAAAGTTGCCAAGGTTAGAGATCCCTGCTCTAAACACAATAGGGCCGTGATGACGAACCTATGGCACGAGCACCGTCACCCCAGTACAGATCCCTCTCTTTGGGCACATGTGCCGTTGCCCCAGCACAGAGCCCTCTCTGTGGGCACGCGCATTGTCGCCCCAGCACAGAGCCCTCTCTGTAGGCATGTGCGCTGTCGCCCCAGTTTAGAGCCCTCTCTGTGGGCATATGCGTCGTTGCCCCAGCACAGAGCCCTCTCTGTGGGCATGCACACCATCGCCCCAGCTCAGATCCCTCTCTTTGGGCACATGTGCCGTTGCCCCAGCACAGAGCCCTCTCTGTGGGCACGCGCATCGTCGCCCCAGCACAGAGCCCTCTCTGTAGGCATGTGCGCTGTCGCCCCAGTTTAGAGCCCTCTCTGTGGGCATATGCGTCGTTGCCCCAGCACAGAGCCCTCTCTGTGGGCACGCGCATCGTTGCCCCAGCACAGAGCCCTCTCTGTGGGCATGCGTGCCGTCGCCCCAGGTCAGAGCTCTCTCTGTGGGCATGCACGCCATCGCCCCAGCTCAATCAGCTGGTCGTCAAGTTTCCGGCACTCTGGTACGCACACATGTGTGCACATTCCAGTTTGGGCACTGTGCCTAAAAGGTTCGCCATCACTGCAATAGGGAATCGTAACCCTGTCTGAAACATTTCAAGTTTCAGATTCATGAAATACAAGATTTTCCCCTCACATTTCAGACAACGAGCATTGATGCTAGGAGATTAAATAAAAAAGTTGAACAGGCCATCTTTGTTGCAAGTTACATACAGCAACTATAGTTTGAAAAACCATATCCATCTTTTCAGTTTTTTCTTCTGAAATCAAGATAATTGATAAAGCCATTTTAAAACACATCAAAACATGACATTCATCATCCATCTTCTGAGCATGCTGTTCCTCCAACTACAGTCTGAAATCAACTTTAAGAAGAGGGCCTAAAATGCACTTTAAAAGGCTCAGTTCCTCATTTAATTTCTCGCCAGTAGGGAATATGGTCACCAAAATCTTGTAACTTAGCTTCAAATATGTGAGGATTTGAAAATCACCACTTGTCAACAATCATATCTCTGGAGAAACAGATCTACCTAGATGGAGCAGATTCTTTGCCAACGACTGGTTTAACAAGTTGAAAAATATCTGTAGTTTTTACATTTATGAGATCTTTATCCTTTGTGCCATGAGTTTGAAGGAAACACAGCCCCTTTGTCCTCGTTTTATCTAAGTATTTATTCACAATGGCACTGCAGGGTAGGTCTAGGCTAAGAGCAAGCAGGTTTTGAAAAGAAAGTGGAATTTATATTTCTAGCCAACACAAAGTAGAGTTTCCAGCACTACAAACCGAGATTTCCATAAAGAAGTGTTTCAGTTTGTCATATTAATTTAACATAATTTAATGTTTCATATATTGCCCAACACTACTTCTAATAGTTAAGGTTAAGGTGCTGTATTGGGCAGAACTACATTGAAATCCCCCCCCCCCCGGCACTGAAACTCTTTAGGTGATTCTTTATTATTATTTATTATTTATTTGATTTGTATACCGCCCTACTCCCGAAGGACTCAGGGCGGTGAACAGCCAACAATAAAATACATAAATACACAAAATTTAAAAACCCGATAAAATCAAATTAAACTTTTTGGCCCAGACAAATTAAAATACCCCAACAATTTAAAAACAGATTAAAATTTACATATTTAAAAAGGGAAGAGATTCTGGCCCACTTATTAACTCACCGGAATCTACTTCACAGGGTCATTGTGGGGAAAAGTAGGAGGGAGCATACAATGTATGCCGCCTTGAGCTCCTGTATGAAAGGCAGGTTACAAGGCTACTAAATAAATTCCCGCGGATGAGACTTATCACTAGCTCAACAACTCCACCCTGAGATACATATCTATTCCTTTAAAATCTACATTCAGACACAAATACAGAGATACCTTCCAGCTCACCCCAGTGAAAAATCCTCCAAGCTATTGCTCCATCTCCTCGGCCATGAAAACTCCAGTGTCAACAGGATTCAAGTTGCAAACAACAGGAAGTGTTTCCACAACATGTTATTAAGCTTGTGGAACTCCCTGCTACAAGACTCAGTCATGTTACAGTAACTATGTGGCTTAAAGAACAAAGGAGAGATGTATCAATAGCCACAAAATACTTTGGTTTTGACAATCTGGAGACAGGTGGTTTCTAAATTCCAAATAACAGGTGACAGAAAGAGGCTCCTTGGCACCTATTACAGCTCTATAAAATCACCCTGTTTAAACCCCAAACACACAATAAGGACAAATGGACAAACATTACAGACATATTGGTTTTATGGAAGCCCATTTTAATATCTAATGGTTGGCTTTATTTATACAATTTATTACTGGCTCATCACCGTTCAGCAAATTGTGAGAAATAATTAATAGGAGAAGCAACAGAGCTAATTGCTCAAGAACAAAATAAAACCTGCCAGACAGGTCCTGCATTTTTTTCTAGGCAAAGGAGGGAAAAAAAACCCAAGTAAGACGGTAAATTGCCTTTGTGATTTGTGATGAGCATCATTTTCCAGGAAAGGACAAACATTTTAATCCAGCACATGATTTAGCTGTGGTATCATGTGGACTAGCAACTTGCAAAATAGTTTTGAAAGGCAGAAGAATGTCCTCTGATTTTAAGGACTCTTTGGGGGCCAACAAAAGCAGTTGAAACTATCACATTAAAAAAAAAAAAACTACATGGATGGCATCACCACTGAACTACAGTCAAGAAAATCATTCAGTTAAATCCAACTTTCTGCTATGTAGAAACTCACAAAATGGCCTCATCTAACCAATTTGTTCCCTCTCCTTTCCCTATCTTGTTGGCCTTCGTATGTGTTGGAACTTAGTTCCTCATTGTGGTCAAGGGTTATGAAGGATGGCAGATAAAATGCAGACAAATTGTTTAGACAACAGCCAGACGTATCCCAACAGGTCCTTGACTATGAAATCCACTGCATGTAAAGTTAATCAACACAGAAGTATTAAAAAGAATGAATTATGATCACTCCCCCCATCTATATAATAATTCTTCCCTTCTTTCACATTAAGTTAGAACTGAAGAAGCTTCTTGGATGAGAAGCAAAATATTTTCAAAAAAAAAAACAAAACAAAACAAGAATGTCCAGTTGCCTTTTGGAAAAGCACCCTTGGGACAACCATGATCTGGATAATTGAGAATTTCCATAGATGTTTCACATTAAGAACTACAATTTGCGGTCTGTGTACTTCTGGGACTATAGTTGTAAATTTTTAAACAAAGAGACCAATTTCACTAACTCGCCTTGCATTGTACGAATTAGCACTTTGCATACTCTCACTGGCTCAGTTACATTTTATCTTGTCATTTAATATGATCCTATTATTTTTTTAACCCTATATTCATACTTATGTATTACACAAAGCACACAATGGAGTAAGAGCTAGATCCAGATGCAGGTTGACCGGAAAGTAAATGCTCATGAATCCAAGCCTCCTCAAAAGTCTTAGGAAAAAGTTGCAAAAATCTACAAACCAGGTTGCACTCGCTAGCATTAAATCCCCACAGGAAGTGGGCTCAGGTCGGAGGCCACACGGTGGCGAAATAATCCGAAGGGCTACAAATTCAGCACTGAAAAAAGTCTTACTGAAATCAAAATCTGTAATACCAATATAGGTAGTGCCCGACTTACAAACACTTGTTTAGTGACTGTTCAAAATTACAGCAGTGCTGAAAAAAGTGATTTATGACCATTTTTACAGCCATTACAGCCTCCCCATGGTCACTTGAATAAAATTCAGATGCCAACATCTGGCTCATATTCATGATAGTTACAGTGTCCTGCGGCCATGTGATCACTTTTTGCGACCGAGTTAATGGGGAAGCTTGACTCACTTAACAACAAGTGTTACTAACTTAACAACTACAGTGGTTCCCTTAACAACTGTGGCAAGAAAAGCCCCAAAATAGGGCAAAACTCACTTAACACCTATCTTGCTTAGCAACAGAGATTTTGGACTCAATTGTGGTTGTAAGTCGAGGGCTACAAGTATTAAAACTTTGTTGCAGCCCAAAACCGAGTGGTGGGTTCCTCCCGGTTCTGCCGAGACGGTAGCGGTGACGATATGACGTCACCGAACCGGTTCTGCCCCCCCCACCCCCCTGCATTATTCTTACCTTTTATTTGGCCCCACCCCCAATCTATTGCTGCCTCCTGAGTCCCAGCTGATCGGCTAGAAGGAAAAAAAACTGTTTAAACTCTTTCGGCGGGGATTCAAAGGGCCGCCCTACAGCTGATCAGTGTTAAAAGGTAGTGTGGTGGTAGACTGGTGCCTCCAAAAACTAATGAGTAGACCGATACAGCTCTGCAAGCAGTTAAAAGCCTGGTAGACCAGTACCTCTGCTAAATCCTAAAGAATTGTCACATGACCATCAAGCCACGCCCACAGAACTGATAGTAAAAAAAAACCTGCCAAAACCCCCAGAGTGTTTCTTGTTATAGACTGTAGGACAGCCATGTTAAGGGATGGGACAAAAAAACTAGAAGTTTGGTAGCAACTCGCACCTTTTATTAAAAAATATTGGCTTTCATGACCTACGGCCGAAGAAGTGAGCTGTGGCACATAACAGAGGATGCCTTTTAATACGATTTGCGAGTCAGAAAAGGTGCTATCCAACTGATTTATTATTATTTTTGCCAAAACAACTAATTATCTCTTTATCGTCTTCAAACGTGGGAAAACTGAGCTTTGCAGGGACTGCAAACCAGATTTTTTTGCCCGCTCCAACCAGCCACACCACAACGCTTGTGTTCCTTTGCCTTAACAATCAATGTAATGGGGAGGGAGAAAAGGCAGGCTCTCACGCCAAATAAAAGAAAAAGGAAGGAACATCAATATGAATTTAAAAAAAAAAGAAAAAGAAAAAGCTTCCGGGGGCAAAGCAGAGAGGAAACAACACGAGCTGGCCATAAATAACAACCCACACACTTTAGTCGCCCACCCCGGGGTCAGATTTTAACCTGATAATCCAAAGGAAGAAAAAGTTAAAATGATGCCTGCCTAATGCCAGCCCCATTCTCTTTTCCCCTTCTCTGCCTGACTCCAAAATGCATAGAAAAATGGTTAAAGATGGTTTAATCTAAGGTTAATCAGCCTTAGCCCCCCCCCCCCACCCTGAAATAATCTGAAAGTTTAAAACTGGGAGGAGGGGGAAAGGAAAACAGGACTGGTCTCCACAGTCTGCAAAATCTAAGCAGCTGCTAGTGTCGCTTGGCACCTCCACCCAAGCTCTGCATTAATTCTGATGTTCTTATAGCATTTCTCCCTTTCTCTCTCTCTCTACCCCCCTCCCCTTTCAATACACTCACCTGGACTCAGGAATTATCCAGTTTCAGCCCCGCCCCCTCAGTTCCCCAGAGTGCCTCCAGCGCCCACAGGAAATCAATGCTATTGGCCTCCCCAGCTGTTACTCAAAGACTGAAAGTCACAGCCTCCCATTCCTTCTGCCACCTACGCCTATTAAAGGGACAGGGACAGGCACAGAGGAAAAAGTAGGAAGTTTTAGGGGAAAGTTCATTATTTTATCAGAATCCTTACCTTGGGCTAGATCAAAGCAGGAGAAGAAGTGGGGGAAATTTGATAAAGCATTGCTACTTTTAAGCTGGGGGGTTCAATGTTTGGTTTTCATCTTTGGTTTTTATTTATTATTAATTTAATTTGTATACATATATATTTTTCTTTTTTAGTTGCAGTTTTAGGTCTTCTGAAAACTACATGAACTGTAGGAATGTATAACTTATTTATTAAATTCGTATAGTAACCCATCTCACATGGAGGCTAAAACATATGGAGAATGGTTGCAGGATTTGGGTATGACTAATGAAAAGAAGGACTAGGGGAGACATGATAGCAGTGTTCCAATACCTCAGGGGCTTCCACAAAGAAGAGAGGGACAACCTATTTTCCAAAGCAGGGGTCACAAACCTTTCGGACCTCAGGGACCACTAAATTCATAACTTTAAATCCCAAGGACCACTAATATGATTTTTTTTAAAAGATAAATAGTATTTAGGGCAATATAAAAATGCAAACCACTGATTGGTGACCACTGTTCCAAAGCACCTGAAGGCAGGAAAAGAAGCAATGGGTAGAAACTAATCAAGGAGAGATCTAACTTAGAACTAAGGAGGAATTTCCTGACAGAGAACAATTAACCGATGGAAAAGCTTGCCTTCAGAAGTTGTGGGTGCTCCATTACTGGAGGCTTTTAAGAAGAGACTGGACAGTCACTTGTCTGGAATGGTATAGGGAAGGGGTGAAATGCTCCCGGTTCGGACCGGATCGCCTGATCCGGTAGTGATGGCGGCGGGTGGTTCGGAGAACCGGTAGCAAAAATCCCTGCACCCCCCCACCCCATGCCCAGCTGAGCCACACGATCATCAGAGGCTTTTTTTTTTTACTTTTAAAAGCATTTTTTCTACAACCTCTTCTGACGAAAAAATGCTTTTAAATGTAAAAAAAAAAAAAGCCTCTGATGATCGTGCGGCTCAGCTGGGTCAGAGGCTTTTCAAAGCATTTTTTTTCTGCAACCACTTGGCCAAAAAGGTGGTAAAAAAATGCTTTGAAAAGTCTCTGACGATCCCAGCTGAGTTGCCTGATCGGCAGAGGCTTTTCAAAGCATTAGAAAAAATGCTTTGAAAAGTTTTTTTTTTTAAAAAAGTTGGCCACGCCCACCCAGTCACATTACACCCCCCCCCACCAAGCCATGCCCACAGAACCAGTAGTAACAAATTTTACATTTCACCCCTGGTATAGGGCCAGGATGGCGAACCTATGGCACGCATGCCAGAGGTGGCATGCAGAGCTCTCTCTGTGGGCAAGCGCGCCATCGCCTGCTGCTCTTCCGGGTTCCATTGTGCGCATGGGCACTGACTAGCTGCTCTCTTCTGGGTTCTAGCGCGCCAGCTGGACCAGCGCAACAGAACCTGGAAGAGCAGTAGCGCCATCGCCAGCTGCTTTTCCGGGCTCCCTAGTGCGCATGCACACTGGCCAGATGCTCTCTTCCGGGTTCTGGCATGCACGTGTGCACCAGCCAGCTGCCCTCTTCCAGGTTCTGGTGCTCTGGCACGCACACTCCAGTTTCGGCACTTGGTGCTGAAAAGGTTAGCTGTTACTGATATAGGGTCTCCTGATTGAGCCGGGGGTTGGACTAGATGACCTCCAAGGTTCCTTCCAACACTATTCTGTTATTATTAGTGAAATGTGGCTCTGAGAACCTCAGAGCGATTAAAAACAATAGTGAGTACAATACAAATATAAATAAAAACATCATATAACTCTGTTAAAACCACTATTAAACACAAAACCTAAGCAGAGTTAGCAGGCAAATACAAGCAATAGAACCCATTTAATATAATCATGTCTGACCACTATCACCAGACCTCAAGCACCATGGCACAGCCATGTTTTCAGGCCCTTCTTAAAGCCCAAAAGGATAGAAACCAACCTAAGTTCTGGGTGAATGATGTTCCAAAGGAGGGGTGCTAGAGCAGGGCACTGCCTCTTCTTGGGTTTCATCAAATGATATTCCTTACTAGACAATATCCCTAACATACCTCTCCTGCAGGATCTGATGGAATGGTCCTATCTCCCTATCTTACAAGGCTGTTGTGAAGGCAGCATCATGAATTCTAGCCAAATCTGGACAAATAGGGAAGGCAGAAGGATTCCATGTTGGAAAAAGAAAAGAGAAGGTAGAGAAACCAGTCTTTTCTGGGTCAAAAAATTCTTGAGTTGTTTTTAATATTCTAAACCAAAGATGCCTTTAATAATTAACTTTCAAAACAATGGGGGAAATCTCATACACAATGAAAAAAAAATGATAATTCCACATTAGACTCTAAATATCTCCAGCAACCCAATCTTTATTTTAAATTGCTACCAATGACCCACAACGGAGTTTTCCCAGAGATATCTTACTTTCAAGCAGTGGCAGATTAAGCCTCACTGGTGCCCTAAGCACTGACAAATCTTGGTGCTCCAAGATTCAATTTTTATCAAAGAATTTTTTATAAATCTTCATTGTTGTTTTTTTTTCCTTCTCAACTTTGTGGTGCCCCCTTTGGGCCTGGTGTCCTAAGTACATGCTTAGTCTGCTTAATGGTTAATAGACCACTTCTTTCAAGGCTAACTAGTTGAAGAGAGGGGAGATTGTTTTCATGCCTTTAGGGAATTTTACTTGACAAGATTAACTTCTGCTCTTGAAAAGAAATATTTTAGCACCTAGCCAGTCTTCCAGAATAGACCCTCAGGATTAGTCAGCATAAAGTTAAGCATTAACTGTTAACAGTTAATGTCCAACTGTCCAACTCTACGACTATTCTCACTGTGTAAATTTAGAAATATATACATGAATTTGTTGGCCCAAAACAAACATTTGGAAATGATCAAATACTGTCAAATAGTAACTTTACTCTCATGTGGGAAGGGAAATGTCACAAAACTCTAATGATTACTGCCATAATAGAAAAGGGGGACTCTGAAACTCACTGTAGTTATTTATTGTAAACATTTTTACACTTCAATATTTCTAGGATATACTTCAGTGATATTCTTAGGAAAGGCTTGCAAAAATAATAAAAGTTGAAATGAAAGCACACCCACCAACCCCACACACCCCCAATCTTCCCCAAAGCTAGGATTTTTAATAGTGGCATAATATAGCCAGTGAAATAAACATTGCATTTTAAAAACTCAGGAAAATAAACAGTCTTCTCACTGCAAAGGCAATGAATTAGTCACCAAGCAAATGTATTTAGGGAGAACATTCCAGAACCAGGCATCATCAGTAAGAAGGCTCTTTTTAAAGGAGATAGTGAAAGGAGAGTTTGTTGAAGACCAGAGGTAATAAAAAATGACATGGCAGCTGGATTTACACATCTGTGTGTGACACATCTGTCACAATTCAGTACATATGGCTTAGCATCCTGTTACCCAAACCTGATGATCACGAATGAAGGTGAACATACATGTCCCAGGATAATGCTGCAGGATTCGATCTGGGTTGGTCAGACCAGAGATTTTGTCTTCTGAGCTTTTGGACTCGTGCTGGAGCCCATCTTCAGGAAACTTCTCTCTAGTCTAGCTAGATGGGCTCCAGCACGAGTCCGAAAGCTCGGAAGACAAAACCTCTGGTTTGACCAACCCAGATCAGATCCTGCAAACCTGATGATGTTATCTACTTTGGGTAATGAAACATCTGCAAGAAACCAACCAAGCTCAGAGAGTACCAAAGACCCCTCATTTCAAACATCCTCCTTTATTGCGTTAGCTGGCTATTTATAATGCATGACCCCTGTTGCAAGATTTTGATAGAAGATTCCGGAGAGAAAATCTACTGGACATCCTTACATGCACACCTACCAGATCTTTCAACAGATACTTTTTAATTATTTGGAAAACAAGCCTTGGTTTGAGTAAACAACAGTCGTGTGCCCGCTGCAGCTCCAACTGCTGGTGGAATGCATTTCAAGGATCTGCAGGAGAGACACAGCCATCTTGCTGCCTGAGAAGAAAGCCTACATTCTGTACATGCCCAGAAACCCGGCAAAGCAGTTATGTTTACTGCATACAAAGCATGGCACTGTGCATAATTTCTAATTCTACGCGTCCGGTCCTGCTATCTAGTAAAGATAAAAAAAAAAGATCCTTTTCTGAATTCCTGGGGGGGGGGGGGAAACACCTTGTCCTCTGCAGCCAAACTATAGAGTGCTTCATGCCATCTTGCTGCACCGCCTCCCCACCGCCCCTTCCAAAGAAGCATTGCACACAGGCCAAGCTCCCACCCCACCCCACCCCCCCATTTTCTGCAATGGCTTCACGAGAAATGCATTCTGCGTACTGTATTCCCAATTCTTGGGCGTCTGTAATTTTATTGCACAGAACGCATTCTGCACATGCGTAGCAAAATCATGCTCGATGGACTTTGGGGGGGAGGAAAGGAAGGGGAGATCGGGAGGAAGAAACCCGCCGAGACCAAGTCGCGCCTACCTTGCTGTCTACGTAGAAATACACTCTGCCCATTCCCAGAGGTCCTCTTCTCCCGCTGCCACTTTTAAAGGGCCTTTCCCAATCTCCCCGTTCAGAATTCAGCCAAAGCTGGGTGTTTTGGGGGCGGGGCAACGTTTTGTCCAATGAGAACACAGGGAGGGGGCGGGGCACGGCGGGGGAGGGGAGGGGCGGGGCTGAAGTGGGCTCCTTCGTTTCCGCCTCCCCCCCCACGCCGCCCTCCACTCGCTCGCACGCAAAAAAAGCGCCAGCGAGGTCGCGCGCGCGCGCGCGTCACGTGACCCAGCCCAACCCGGAAGTGAGCGGGCTTGCTCTCTGGGTCTATGGCCCGAGTTAACAATCGGTGGTGGGTTTGAAAAGAGGGAAACTTTTTTTTTTTTTTCCCCCCGGTCTCTCCCTCCTCGCTCGCTCGCTCCCGCCCGCCCGCGGATCCCCCTTTTAGCGTCCGACATGTGATCCGTTGGCTGGTTCACTCCTTCAGGTAGGGACAATAGGCGTGGTGGTCATACCTGCTCCCGGGCAGAGGATACCTGCGCGTGGGGGGGGGAGAGGGAGGGGTCTTGGCGGGAAAAGGGGCGGAGCCACTTGAAGGTTCGCTGCTTCTAACTCGAGAGCAGCTATATTCCCCCCCCCCATCTCAGAGGTCTTCAAACTTGGCAGCTTTAAGACTTGTGGACTTCAACTCCCAGAATTCTCCAGCCAGCTTTGCTGGCTGGAGAATTCTGGGAGTTGAAGTCCACAAGTCTTAAAGCTGCCAAGTTTGAAGATCTCTGTTCTAACTGTTTCCTTTATAGCAATAGCAATAGCAATAGCAATAGCAATAGCACTTAAGACTTACATACCACTTTGTAAGCCCTCTCTAAGCGGTTTTACAGAGTCAGTATATTGTCCCCAACAATCTGGGTCTTCATTTTATCGACCTCGGAAGGAAGGATGGAAGCCTGAGTCAACCTTGAGCCGTTCAGGATCGAACTCCAGGCATTGGGCAGAGTTAGCCTGCAATACTGCATTCTAACCACTGCACCGCCCACAGTTTATATTAGCAAGTGGACTTCAATTCCCACGCTGGCTGGGGAATTCTGGGAGTTGAAGTCCACAAGTCTTAAAGCTGCCAAGTTTGGGGGACCCCTGCCCCGTCTGGTAACACTTGGATAAAGTAAACTACAATTCCCATCATCCCAAGATTATGGATGCAAATTGGACAATTATACCTGCTCCCACTCTCAGCACAAGAGTGCTGGCTGGGGGGGTTTGCACCTACTGGTGGAACTGTATCCCAGCTGGGGGGTCTGATTCCATGGCTCAGCGTTTCTCAACACTCAGCAAGTGGGAGAGGATAAGTGGATTTCAACTCCCACGCTGGCTGGGGAATTCTGGGAATTGAAGTCCACAAGTCTTAAAGCTGCCAAGTTTGGGGTACCCCTGCCCCGTCTGGTAACACTTGGATAAAGTAAACTACAATTCCCATCGTCCCAAGATTATGGGTGCAAATTGGACAATTATACCTGCTCTCACTCTCAGTACAAGTGCTGGCTTGGGGGGAGGGGGTTGCACCTACTGGTGGAACTGTATCCCAGCTGGGAGGCCTGGTTCCCATGGCTCTTAGTCTAGGGCAGCGTTTCTCAACACTCAGCAAGTGGGAGAGGATAAGTGGACTTCAACTCCCACGCTGGCTGGGGAATTCTGGGAGTTGGAAGTCCGCCTGTCATCGACTTGGCTGAAATTGAGAAACTCTGCCCTTAAGAGTTCGGGATATGGTCAGAGAATCGTGTTATTGCAAGAAGGGTGATTTTGATTGAACGTGGCAAAGATTCCTGAAGTGTAAGAAGAATAAAAAAACAGAGTTGCTGGAAGTTGGGTGGCATATAATAAAGGCAATACATCATGTTTGGTCGAACAGACAGGTGTTCAGACTGGGTTGGAATCTTGGATCTGCATGTCGAGAACTTCCCAAGGACCTGGGATAGGCAGATGTGGATGTTTGATAGTGTTACAGATATTGTTGCAGGATGTAAGCTGCAACAAGTAAAGCTGCCTTTTGCAATTGACTGATAATCAATTTATCAGTGGCGATGATAGCAGTAGTAATAGCACTTAGCTTTATATCCTGCTTCATAGTGCTTTACAGCCCTCGGTTTACAAATTCCGCATATTGCCCCCAACAATCAAGTGGTGCTCCAGTTGTTTTGGGATTGCACCCAAGGCGCCTTTGATTATTGGTACTAATTTGGCAGTGGTGCCAATGACCCAATCAGAAGGTGGGCCGGCCTTCATTGGATGTATTAAGGCCCAAACTAAGTACAGATAGTCCTTGACTTACAACTATTCCTTTAGCAACCATTCAAAGTTACAATGTCACTGAAAAAAGTGACTTATGACTGGTCCTTGCACTTACAAAGTTTGCATCATCCCCATAGTCATATGGTCAAATTTTCTCACCCTTGAAGGTAACAGGTGAGGGAGAAGGATGCACACTTTTCTCACTGACATTTTCCCTGTAAGGTTCTACATCAATACATTTATTTATGGCATGGAAAAAAATGTGAGTTCTTGAAGAGTTGGTGATTAAGTCAGTATATTGGAAATATGGCTTGTCAGCTCTGCCATCTTCGCTAAGCTTGCTGGCATCCTGCCACAAACAAAGGGAGGGGGCAGGGGAAGCTAAGGAAGTTGTGCAGGGTGATGTGAAGAGGGGTGTAAGGAGGGGAGGGAGGACATTGCCAGGAACCAGAGGTGACAAGTGGCCAGATTCCACCACCTCAAGGACGCCTGATCTGGGAAAGAATGCAAAGCCTCTCCTAGATGCGCCTACCATCAAAGCTGTTCCCAAAACATCAAGTCGGGATGCCATTGGACACTGACGGACCAGTCAAGGGGGAGGGCCACAAATAAAGGGAAAACTTTGTATCTTTGCGGAGGAATACTCAGACCTTGCCTTGCTGCAACTACTAACCCTCAGTAAAAGAACCTATCACTTCAGCCAAATGGAGTCGAGGGTCTTTCTTTCCTAGGGATCTAGTTGGGACAGGCCTGACAGGACTTTCTTTTTCTCCTTCCCCTTTTCCAGCACTGTGTATAGTTTATGTTCCTCACTGGTATTATTTTCTTTGAGGATGCTTTCCTTCTTTCTTATAGATAATAGAAAGCTTTTTTTCTCAGATCATATGAGGCTGTATACCTCCCTAAGCCTAGAGGAAGTCTTCTTACTCATCGTGTATCTTTCTTCCCTCTCTGGTGTTGGGCAGATTTCAGTGTCTGCCTAAGATGGAACCTACTGCCTCGGGCGTCTTCTGCAGCCGTGTGCTCAGCATGGTGAACTCAGAAGATGTAAATGCCATCATCTTGGCTCAGAAGAACATGTGAGTGCTGTACATTTTTTCACAGCGTTGTATTACTTCGATCCTAGCAAACTTTCCTTTTGTCTGTCATTAATCTCTCTCCTTTTGCCAGCTGATAATTCACTTCTTGCATCACTTATTCTTTACTCTTGATGTTTTCATCTAGGCCAGGGCTGTCAAACTTGCAGCGCCGTGGGCTGGATGTGTCACGTGCTGGCCACGCCCACGCCTGGTTTAGTGAAGGCCATGCCCACGTGCTGGCCACGGCCATGCCTGGTTCAGTGAAGGGGGAAAAAACGCGATGTCACGTGACACCACGGTGACAACACGAGTTTCACACCCCTGATTTAGAGGGAAAGGAGGCTAAGACATACTGGGTATGTCTTTTCCTTCATTTTCTCTCCTGCCAGTGATCAAACCAGTAGGTACTCACCTATTCAAAACCTTTTAAAAACAAACCCACATTCCAATATCATATATAAGCAACTCAGCCCATAGGTCCCACAAGGAAGGGGAACCATTTGTAGGATGCGTGTCAGTGGAGAAACTGCTTGGGGCTGCTTGCCACACCCCAGGATGCCCCAGTATGATGCAAATACTGTAAGAATGCCATCCAATGGGGAAGACAAGAAGTGAAAAAAGCAGGAAGTGAGCTGGCAATAGCAAACTCCTTGGCACTTTCCCATTGGACAAAACTGTTGGGAAGCATTGCAAAGCACTTGAAGAATGGATTCTCCAAATAGAGGTGGTCCTTGAGTTACAACCATTTGTTTAGCGACCATTCAAAGTCACAACAGCACCGTTTTTCACACTTACGACCGTTGCAGCAAACCCATGTGATCAAAATTTGGATGCTTGGCAACTGACTCATATTTATGACAGTTGCAGTATCCCGAGGTCATGTGATCTCCTTTTTCCACCTTCTGACAAGCAGAGTCAATGGGGAAGCCAGATTCACGGTAAGAACCGTGTTAGTAACTTGAAAACTGCAGCGATTCACTTAACGACTGTGGCAAGGAAGGTTGTAAAATGGGATAAAGCTCACTTAACAACTGTCTCAGCAACAGATACGTTGGGCTCAATTGTGGTCATAAGTCAAGGACTTTCTGTAGTGTGCCTGTTCTTGTGAAACCTAGGGAACAGTTCAGAAGCTTTCTGAAGTATTGCAAGAATGGGGTGTGCTATTTGGACGATGCATGGCACACACGATTTGGAGAATGGCGCAAGCGGCCCTGGGAAGGAGGCTTTGTGCAGCCAGCAGCTGCCTTGCATATGTAGGTCAAGCCAAGTGTGTCTCATTGGCAACGGGAGAAAATGATGGTCATTTAAGCACAGCAGGGCCTCAGCTCTTACATTGCCTCTGAATGCCACTATGCAAGGTGACCAAAAGGACAAATGTTGGAGGGAGAAATCAGAGAATGAGGGAAGTTGTGGTGCCCTTGCAGTCATAAGGCTGCCTCGGGCTGCCAAATATCCGAATTTTGATCATGTGACCTTGGAGGTGCTGCAACAGCTGAAACTTAGGGCATGGTTCATAAGTCCCTTCGTTGAATGCTGTTAGAGCTTCAAATGGTCATTGAACAAATAGTTTCAAATACCTGTAGTGTTTTTGTTAGAAGATCCTCATCATGATCACAGAGTTATTGGTGCCCGTCTAATTTGACCTCTTGCCTTCCTGTTCAGGCTTGACCGATTTGAGAAAACCAACGAGATGTTACTCAACTTTAACAACCTATCTGGGGTCCGAATGCAGCAGATGAATGAACGCTTCCTTCACCACACCCGGACCTTGGTGGAGATGAAGAAAGATTTGGATAGTATTTTTCGGAGGATCAGGTACATATACCGCCTCTTCGGGCATCCAGCCCTTCTCTTGCCCCCAGAAGCTCCTCTTCTGGCTCTGAAATTTTCGTCAATGATTTCTGAATTTTCTTCAGAACATGGGATCTTGGGAAAGCCCACACAGATTGAAGGGGAGTTGTAGCATAATTCTTCTGAAAAAAGATGCCTGTGGAGATTCTTAGTCATCCAGGTCATGGTTGTCTCAAAGGTGCTTTTTCAAAAGGCAACTGGACTGTTTTTTTTTTCCCTTGAGGAAGAAGAAGACATTTCGCTTCTCATCCAAGGAGCTTCATCGGTTTTGGCAGGATGGTGGGGACGATGGAAGGATTCATTCTGATAGGATGGGGTGGTGATGGACGGGTCATATTTCTTTGCAGGCCTCTGGTTGTTGGCACTCTCCCTCAGAGTTTTTGAGGCTACTTGCGAGTTTAGAGTTTAGGGCAGAGATAAACCCCCAAGTCACCTCAAGAATTCTCAGGGAGAATACTAACAACCAGAGGACTGCAAAGAAATATGATCCTTCCACCACCACCCCATCCTGTCAGAACTAATCCTTCCATAGCCTTCACTATCCTGCCAGAACTGATGAAGCAGGTGCTTCTTCTTCTTCTTCTTCTTCTTCTTCTTCTTCTTCTTCTTCTTCTTCTTCTTCTTCTTCTTCTTCTTCTTCTTCTTCTTCTTCTTCCTCTTCCTCTTCCTCTTCCTCTTCCTCTTCCTCTTCCTCTTCTTCTTCTTCTTCTCCTTCTCCTTCTCCTTCTCCTTCTCCTTCTCCTTCTCCTTCTCCTTCTCCTTCTCCTCCTTCTCCTTCTCCTTCTCCTTCTCTTTCTTCCTCCTCCTCCTCCTCTCCCTCCTTCCTCCTCCAAAAAACAAAAACACCTTTGAAACAGTCTTCTGAAAAAAGTTTGCATATTGTTTTCTTTTCCTTGCACTATTAAGTGACAATTCACGCCTGTCCCCCGTCCCCCCCACTTTTGAAACAACTGATATAATTAGTTCTTTTCTTTTTCTTGCAGGACTCTGAAAGGAAAGCTAGCAAAACAGTATCCAGAAGCATTTAGCAGTAAGTAGACTTCTCTTCAATACAAGTTCTTCTAATGATACTATAATTAAAAAATGAATAGTATTAAATAGTAATGGTATTTAACAGTATTTGTGACAGCATGAAGTGGTCCTTGCTTCTCTAAATCTTCATGGGGTTTATTTAGTTTTGACTTACTCTGATGGACACACTGCTTATTATGGCTTAATGTGTGAACCAATTCACAATGACCTGATTAACAGAAATTTTGGATAAAAAGCCAGGCTACAAAAAAGGAACTTCAGTACTGTGTAAGATAAGCTTAAGTTTTCTTGCAGTTAATTATTATTATTAGATAAATGAATATTTAATGTATACATCCTTGACAGATTATGTGAATGCTGTGGATATATCTTTATTTCAGCAAAGCATTTCTATCTATGAGATACTGACTGAGAAATTAGTTAAGTGTGGGCTGAATGGCCTAATAATTCCATAACTGGTTCATAAACAGTGAGGGAGCTTGGAGATCATCACATCCTAAAGTAACTAACTCTGAGTAACTAAAGGAACTGAGTACAGGTAGTCCTCAATTTACAACCACAGTTGAGCCCCAAATTTTTGTTGCTAAGTGAGACACTTCTTAAGTGAATCTTGCTCCATTTTACAACCTTTCCTGCCACAGTTGTTAAGTAAAACACTGCAGTTGTTAAATTAATAAAACGGTTGTCAAGTGCCTTCCCCATTGACTTTGCTTGTCAGAGGGTTGCAAAAGGGGATCATATGACCCCAGGACATTAAAACCGTCATAAAAGTGAGTCAGTTCCCAAGCACCTTTTGATCATGCGACCATGGGGATGCTGCAAGGTCATAAGTATGGGGAAACAGTCATAAGTCACTTTTTTCAGTGCTGTTGTAACTTCAAACAGTCATGAAATGAACTGTTGTAAGACAAGTACTATCTGTACAATAAGGTTTGATAGTACAGATGATCTTGATTTACAACCATAATTGAGACCAGAATTTTGGTTGTAAATTGTTGTGATCCTAAGTCGAGGCACCGCATGACGAGGCCCAATTTTTTGACCTAGGGGTGGGTTCTCTTACCTTTACTACCGGTTTGCATCATGCCTGCGTGCGTGCACTCACTTTGCTCATGCATGCTCTTTTACACATCGCAGAAGCTTCTGTGCATGCGCAGATAACCTATGATGATGTATGGGTCAATGGGTGGAGCCTCCCACCTGTTTTACTACCGGTTCTTGTGAACCGGTCCGAACTGGGGGCAACCCATCACTACATATGGTGGTTGTTAAGCAAACCATGTGGTGGTTAAGTGAATCCATTCTTCCTGAAACTGGCAAAAAAAATAAAAATCATAAATCATGGTCATGTGGCCAAGGGACACTACATCTGATTATAAATGCAAGCTATTTGGCAAGCACCTAAATATAGTCATGTGACCAGTGGTGGGTTCCTCCTGGTTCGGCCTGGTTCTCCCAAGCCGGTAGCGGTGACAATATGACATCACCAAACTGGTTCTGCCCCCCACCCCCACATTATTCTTACCTTTTATTTGGCCCCACCCCCAATCTATTGCTGCCTCCTGAATCCCAGCTGATGGCTAGAGGGAAAAAAACTGTTTAAACTCTTGCCCTGGGCCTTCAAAGGGCCGCCCTACAGCTGATCAGTGTTAAAAGAAAACAAATGAGTAGACCAGTGCCTGCAAAAATACATGAGTAGATCAGTGCCTGCAAAAAATAAATGGGCAGACCGGTACAGCTCTGTAAGCAGTTAAAAGCCTGGTAGACCAGTACCTCTGCTAAATCCTAAATAATTGTCACATGATCATCAAGCCACGCCCACAAAATAAGCCACGCCCACAGAACCGGTAGTAAAAAGAAATTAGAACCCACCCCTGCATGTGACTGTGTGAGTGTTACATTTAATGGACCACCAGTCATAAATTGAAAACTACCTGTATCCCATTTGTTCACCCAGAGAAATCTACTGTTCTTTTCCAAGGCTTTTTCACTTTTGGACCTTTTGTTTCAGTGCTGCAGTTAATATTCTCTGTTTTTATGTACATTAAATATAAAAGTCCAGTTACAATTTATATGTGGTAGACTGCTTTATATTCATTTTCTTAATAACCTTAACAGCTGTTCTGTTCAGTAAGGCAGGACATAGGTCAAATGGGGACTGATATTTAAGGGCCAGAAAACAGTTTAGTTCCACTGGCGGGCCTGTACTAAAGGCTGAACAAACTCAGTAGATCCAATGCCTTTTCCTGCCTTCCTGATAATTCTGTAACAAGTGTTTTCTCCCCATTTCCAGATGTACACGAATCTCCCATCCTTGAAGACGATGACTTTGATCCTGTCCCAAAAAGTACCGCCACAACCATTGCTACCTCAGAGCAGACCACCGAGTCCTGTGACACCAGTCCAGACATCATCTCCCCTGCCACCAGCCATGACTTTGAAGACCTGTCCCAGGGCCCTTACGACTCAGTGGCTGTGAATGGGCAGAGCATAACAGATGAGGACAATGAGACAGACTAGTCTCCATGGAAACTGTCATAGGAGCAGAGGTGGACTTTCTTCCCACTCACCGCCCACCTGCTAACAGACCTGCAAACTTCTTCTTTTTTTAAAAAAAAAAATCTATGTTCTCTGTATTGTCTTGGCTAACTGTTTCTGTCTGGGAAGAGAGGGCTAAGCATGGGTGATGGGCCTTTTGCATGAAGCACCATCATCCACAGGGTGCTGATCTGTGTCTGATGCCAAATAAACCTAACCTTGAGTCTAGGCCACAGTGTTTCTCAATCTTGACAACTTTTAAGATGGGTGGTCTTTTAATGTCCAGAATTTCTCCAGCCAGCATTTCCCCTGGCTGGGGAAATTCTGGGCGTTAAAAGTTCACCCATCTTAAAAAATGTCAAGGTTGAGAAACACTAGTTTAGGCAGTGCACAATTGGCAAGGCAGCAAATCAGGAGTGGCGGCAGATAAGCGGTTGCATATTCGCGAGCTCCAGCCCAAACCACTCCCTTCTCTTGGACAGACTGATTAGTTACGGGAGGCTTCTTCAGTAAAGGCCTTGCAGCCCAAGTTTTATAGACAACAGTAGATTGAGCTGAACATCTTGCAATTCCTGATCCCATTAATTATGCAACAGATAAACTATCCAAAATCTTTGGTGTTCATAGGAAATGCTTTGCTAATAGCCAGCTACAATTTACTCAAAACAGGCAAGGATGCCTTCAGGAACACAAATACCTGTGTTTTCCCTTCTCTTTGTTAGGCATAAGACCCCATTGCTGAGTCTTCCCATTGGCCTCTATATGCAGAATACAGATGATCAGAATCAGAATCTGTTTGGTGGGGTGGGGTGGGGGATGGGGTTTAAAGCAAGCTACAATCTGTTCACTTCAGAGGGGCTAGCATGGGTGAGATTTCCAGGGGATTGTGCCTCTTAGTAATTGCTGCTACCACCGTCCTCTCGAGCTATTGCTCATCTTTGGTTGTAGATCTGATAAGTCAATAACAGTCGAAGTGTTTGGTATTCCCCATTCCTAAAACTCCCCCTAAAACAAAGCTGACTTTGTACAACCTCTATCATCTAATGATGCACCTTATAAAAAGATGAGGGCCATATGCTGCATTGCACTTGCCTTGTGCTATTTTCTTAAGTTTGTCTGCCACACTCACTGTTACATGTCATATTTAATATTCAAATAATTTTCCTGTGTGTTTATAAACATCTCATTCTCTTTTACCACACTTTCAGTTACTGTAATGCCAATGAATGTTTTTGTTTGGTTTTTGATAGTTCCCTGTGCTGGAACTTAGCAAAACTAGATGTGTTGCTTGGGGGATGTGGTGAACTGGCCTCTTTCCTCTAATGTAATCTTGTGAAATGCGTTCTAATTCAAAGAAAAAAATATTTTTGTACTGCTGTAAGTTTACAGAGGTTAATAAGATAATAACCAATAAACAAATTACCCGAGAGCTCACTTGCTTGATAGTAAGTGGAGTTGTTGTTTTTGACGTTTTTAAAACTACCCAATAAACAAAATTTTCTGATAGAAAGTTATAGAAGGGCTGAAGGAAGGGTCAACTTTTAGTTTAACTAGCCAGTGAAGCAAAATGAATTTGTTGCTTTTAAAAGCAGACTGAAGGAATTAATGACACCAACGTTCTTACCAGATTGGTGCATATTGCTGACAGATAATGCACCACAGAAACTTGCCATGTAACCCTCTTATTTGTATCAGATAAGATAGTTGGCTGGTTTAGATGCCCACCTTAATTCCAACTTAGCCTGGAAGATAAAACTTATCATCACTCATTCCTAGGATATGTTACACTAAGAAGTATTGTGTGTGTGTGTGTGTGTGAGAGAGAGAGACTTATATAGGATTTAATTCTACACTGTAAAAATTGTGGCAGTACCCTTGCTGTGATCAACAAAAGTGATGTCTTCTGCCATTTTATTTATATTATTGAGTGTGAATGACCTAGGTTGTCCTATTTAATACAATTACCTAAAATGCTTGACCGCTGCATGTATTTTAGGAAACCTACACCTCAAACAAAAAGTTACAAAGAAATATAAAATATTTTGATTTGGATTCACAGACACCTTAATTTCTCAGTTTTCAGGATGCCCACCACTGATACACCACTGAAAAAGAGTGAGAGTTTTTGAATATGTTGATCTTACAGCCACACAATGTATTGGCCAGTTTCTCAACCTTGGCAACTGTAAGATGAGTGGACTTCAACTCCCAGCATTCCCAAGCCAGCATGGCTGATGGTGGAATGCTGGGAGTTGAAGTCCACTCATCTTTAAAGTTGCCACAGTTGAGAAAACATTGTGTATTATATCACAGTTCTATGTTCTGATTCTTTACTGAATGCACAGCAGAAAAAGAAAATATTGTGCTGTATGGGTTTACCATTTCTGTCTTTCCAGCCTTCCAGAGTTTATTAACACCCAATGTTTGTTATTGTTGTACATAACATTTTATTGCAACAGTTTTTCCCGCTCTGATAGGAAAGCTTATTCTCAGCTAGATCTACAATTCTCAAGGGCGGAAGTGCGGTCTAGGATTTTCAACTCTATGGTCAACAACTTGCCTCCTCGAGACCGCGACTTCCTGCTGCGCCTGCGCACGATTGAGGAGGAGGAGGGGGTGTGTCGGCGCGGTCCGGCGGGTTGGCCAAGATGGCGGTCGCCGGCGGAGGTCTGGGGGGTCCCGTGGAAGTGGCGGTGGTGGCAGCGGCGGGCGAGACCTCTTTGGGACCCGGTAGCGGCGGCTCCTCTTCGAACTCGTCGGGTAGCGGCTGCTGCTCGGTGTGGGAAGTGGGCTCCGGGGCATCGGTAGCCGGCTACCGCGGGGGCTGCTGCGCCCCTCGTGGGCTGACGCTGCTAGGCGGGGAGCATCTTCTCGGGGCGCAGCTCGGCAAGGCCTGCGTGGGAGCCTGGGAGCTCCAGAGGAAGGTAAGGCGGAGGATGAGGAGTGACTCTCGGAGACAGATATTATTTCGGGAAGAAGTTGACTTTTCCCTCCAAGCCTTCGCTATACAATGCAACATTGCTATTGCATGCTATAGTCGTCTGTATGTATTGACACGCATTACGTAGATCCACGAGTGCACGTGATACTAATACACGTGTATGCGTGCATGCATAACTACAGGTAGTCTTCGAGTTACAACAGTTCATTTGGCGGCTGTTCAAAGTCACAAGGGCACTGAAAAAATGTGACTTATAACCGTTTTTCCCAGTTACGACCTTTGCAGCCTCCCCATGGGCACAGGATCAAAATTAAGATGCTTGGCAACTGGTTCATATTTATGACCGTTTGCTGTTTCCCAAGGTCATGTGATCACCTTTTCTGACCAGCAAAGTTGATGGGGAAGCCAGATTCACTTAACAACCAGATTATTATCTCATCAGCTGTATAGTGATTCACTTAACAACTGTAGCAAGAAAGGTTGTAAAAAGGGGCAAAACTCACTTAACAAATGTGTCACTTAACAACAGAAATGTTGGCCTCAATTGTGGTTGTAAGTCAAGGACTACCTGTATACATCTGCTCATATTTATAATCTGCCTTTCTCTCTAGAGTTCAAGATGACGGTCATTTCCCTATATAATAGGAATAATAATATAATCCTTAAATTTTTCTCCAAAATGCAACCTTGTCTAGTAGGTTGAATCGAAAGAGAGAGATGGATCCAAAGCTTGTGAAAAGTTTTGGAGGGTGAGAGGAGATTTAAACTGGAGTGTCTGAGATATAAGCCTTCCACAGTAACCTTTTAAAGAGTTGTCATTTGGTTCCTTCACTGAAAATGCTAAAGCTCCCTGTGTAGGAAATACTCCATAAAAATATCTTATCTCTTTGGGAACTTGTTCCAGCATTCCAGGAGTACTCTCCACAGAGATCTTCGTTCTGAAGGCAACTTCAAGAACAAAAATCTTGTTAGAAAAGTTTAATTATATATTCCCTGTGTGCGTTTCTCCCCTGGTGCGAATATTTTCAGAAAGAATCACTAACATAAAGGTGTTTCAGTAGGAACCTCTTTTCCTAGCACCTCTCTGATTCAAACTTCTTCGTAGCGTGGCCCACATAAGAAGACTCTAGTAATAATTCCCCGCCTCATATGTCCCCAAGCTATTCTCGTTTCTGATGTGAAAATGTTCCTCATGATTCAGTATTTTGTGCATATATGCAGAAGTTGTGTTTCTACACAGTATGAATTCTAAACGTATACATCCCATAATAAACACTTGAAATAGAACCTAGACGTTCATCCATCTAGTTCATTATTTGTCTAATGTGTTACTGTCCAAGATATAGCAGGAGTTTTTCACAGTTCTGCTGATCAGGGATTAGAATTTTTTTACCTGCAAAACAGATACACTGAGCTGCAACCTCTTTCCAAATGAGATGGACCCTAACCACTTGCTTCCCTCAGCCTGGTTTTGATTGAATCTGGTAAATGCTAGTTCTCTCTACAGTAGTGGCCAAAATTGTAGAAACCTTTTGGGAAAAGTGTATTTTTGAGGTTTGATGGCTAATAACATCACTTTTTTGGGGGGAGTTTCAAGATAATCATATTCCATTGCTGGAATGGCTTGGGAATAGCCCAGACCGTAACCCAATTGAAAATCTATGGAGCTGACTAAAGAAACTTGTTAGTTAGAAACAACCCAGCAATAAAACCCAGTTAATAGAAGCAATCACTCAATCTTGGTTTCACATTATAACAGCTGCAAAACTAAAAGACTTGGTTCACTCCATGGGAAGATGTTATAAGGCCGTAATTCATGCTAAAGGTTACTCAACTATTAACTGACGAGATAATTTTTGTATATCTCATTTTTTCTACGTGTTTCACTTTTCTTCTTTATATTGTAACTGCTATTCTAATAGCAAGTCCTTCATAAAAGTTATTGCATTACATTCTTGATTAAATTATCTTTCCATTGATATATAATTTTATGGTACTACTCCAAAAAAAGAGTGGTGTTATTTGCTAGTTTTAGAAAATACACTTTTCCCAAAAGGTTTCCACAATTTTGGCCACTACTGTACTTCACAGTTTAAGTTTTTTCCCCTTGGGAAAAAGAGTTTTTTTATTTTATGAACTCAGTGCCACCTGATTCCAGAATAACAGGTTGCTCATACACTGTATTCATACAATACCTTAACTCATGATTAACCTAGTCATAATTTATTGACTTATTTATGAATAGAAGATTACAAGTAGTTATCCTTATAACCACAGTTGGCACCTGTTGCTAAACAAGACAGTTATTAAATGAGTCATGCGCAATTTTAAAACCTTTCTTGCCACGGTTGTTAACACAAATCACTGCAATTGTTAAGTGAATCACACAGCAAATTTGACTCACCCTATTGACTTTGCTTGTCACAGGAAGGATTGTGTTAGAGCCAGAAGAATAGAGCTTATACAGTAGTTCTTATGCGTGACCAAAATCCTCACCTGTGGTTACAGGAATGGCAAGAGAATCCCCTAAAGCAGGGGTAACATCATTTCTTTGGCTGACATCTGCTTTTCTTGAGGGTTGTTTGTTGCAACTTACCTGTGATAATAAAGAGAAAGATGGTGTAACATGTTCACACTGGTGCAATAGGACTGGATGTTTTGTTAATATAATTTATTGGGTTCGGGATTTTCTGTCTTCACTATGAGTTGTATTGTGTTGTGGGGAGTGCACTGAGAGAGTTCAACCAATCTCGTACATATGTTGTGCACTGACAATAAAGATTTGAATTGAATTTGAATTTGGTGGGGAACAGGAAACAGGGATGAACAGATGTAATCCTTCTTTTCTTCTCAAAAGTTTAATTATTGACAATTTATTTTCCCAACATTTCGTTCGTGCCAGACATTTGAAGCAGCAATTTGTGCAAAATAAAAACACATTTTGCTGCCAAAGCAAAACACTGATTACCTAGGTCCGTGATGGCGAACCTATGGCACGCGAACCTGTGGGCACGCGATCCCACCAGCCAGCTGGTCTTCAGGTCTGCCGCGCATGCGGGGGGTCAGGGTTTATGCGGACGGCCGCACACACATGCGGGGGGGCACATTCATGGGCGCTGCGCACACATTGTATTTTGGGGGTTCTGGCACGCTTTGGGCACTTGGTCCAGAAAAGGTTAGGCATCACTGACATGGGTTAATTCAGATTGTAGCCAAGACAAATCAGAGAGAGAGGCAAATATGCAGTGCAGATGTACGTCTTTCATCCTCTTCCATGTGGCCTGCGTACCATCCCATCTGTCAGTGTTCTCAGGGTAAGTCTCCTCATCCCAGGCCACCCCAACGATGCCCTTGAAGTGATGTCCCAGTGCCTGGAGGCTGTGCGGATCTGGATGGGGAGGAACAGGCTCAAGCTCAACCCTTCCAAGACTGAGTGGCTGTGGCTCCCGGCATCCCGATATAGTCAGTTGACTCCATCACTGACTATTGGGGGCGAGTCTTTGGCCCCCACAGAGAGGGCTCGCAATCTGGGAGTCCTCCTGGATATGCAGCTGTCCTTGGAGGAACATCTGACGGCTGTAACCAGGGGGACCGTTTGTCAGGTTCGCCTGATTCACCAGTTGCGGCCCTTTCTTGATCGGGATTCCCTGTGCACAGTCACTCATGCCCTCCTCACCTCTCGCCTTGACTACTGCAACACTCTCTACATGGGGCTCCCCTTGAAGAGCACCCGGAGGCTCCAACTGGTCCAGAACGCAGCAGTGCGGGTAGTGACGGGAGCAGCCTAGCGCTCCCATGTAACACCGCTCCTGCGCGAGCTGCACTGGCTCCCGGTGGTCTTCCGGGTGCGCTTCAAGGTGTTGGTCATCACCTTGAAAGCGCTCCATGGCATAGGGCCTAGCTATCTTCGAGACAGCCTGCTGCTACCGACGACCTCCCCTCGACCCGTGCGCTCCCACAGAGAGGGCCTCCTCGGGGTGCCATCAGCCAAACAGTGCAGGCTGGTGACCCCCAGGGGGAGGGCCTTCTCTGTGGGGGCACCTACCCTCTGGAATCAGTTGCCCCCAGAGATAAGGAGAATCCAAGACCTCAGTGCCTTCCGCTGTGCCCTTAAAACCCATTTTTTCCAGCAAGCCGGACTGGCTTAAGAAGAAATTTTTTTAAATGTTTTAATTGGTAGTGATTTTTAATTTGCTGGGCCAAATTTATATATATTTTAATTGTTTTTAATATTTGTATTGCATGTTTTTAATTCTGGCTGTTCACCGCCCTGAGTCCTCAGGGAGAAGGGCAGTATAGAAATTGGAAAATAAAATAAAATAAATAAAATAAAGTCTGTAGAGATTCTCAGTCATCCAGTCATGGTTGTCCCAAAGGTGCTTTTTCAGGAGGTAATTGAACTTTCCTGTTTTTTCTTTGAAGATGTTTCGCTTCTCATCCAAGAAGTCAGAGCTGAAGAACCTTCTTGGATGAGAAACGAAACGTCTTCAAAGAAAAAGTCCAGTTGCCTCTTGAAAAAGCACCTTTGGGTGTTCTCAGCATCTTTTCCTTATGTTTCTTCACTTCAGATTCAACTGTTGCTTACCCGCCTGGGCTTGTCCACTCGTCCGAAACTTGACTTCTCTGCAGCACCCTACACCTGTCCATTCACTCTACCTCTCTATAGCACCTCTGCACTTTCCTTTCCCACTATATCCACTTTCTGTCTCTGCTGTCCCCTCTGTTTTTAGGTCATTACAACAGTGTATATTTTCATGAAGTGCTATTCTGGTGAATATATTTATCCCTTTTCTGCACAAATGCAGTAGGACCCAGCTGGATTGAAATAATTATTTTTTTGTCGTATAAGATGTAATCTAAGATCTAATGAGACGTTTAGTATTGAGGTTAAAATATTTTCTTTGTCGTTTGAGCAAATTGGGAGTCCGTTCCTTATTGCATTCTCACTTTAAAGTTTTCATATCAGATTGATTTGATAATAGCTATTTATGAAGACTGGGCTTTTATGGTCTTATAGGATTTAATGCTCCCATCTAATACTTTAGATTTCTTTGAGGCTGAAAATGCCTCTGGTCCAAATTGAGATGGCAGTTAATGTAATTGTAGATGCTGCCACAGGGTGGCAACTGACAAATGGTATTTACTACCGTATATCTCGTAACATAGAAATTAAAACTCCTTGTTATCATCTGCTAGTTGAGCTAATGTAAAGTTCACAACATTAATACCTTCGGTAAAGTCATTTTTAAATCAGTTTTGAGATCTGGGCTATTGCATCAATTTAGCACGAGAAAAAGGATTAAATCCATTTTTCCAGAAATAGGATAGTATGATATTCAGTAGTAGAATATATAACAAAATTTAAAATATCTTGATTTTGAAATTGTCCAATTACTTAAGGCATTGTACAGGCAGTCCTGAACTTACAACCATTCGTTTAGTGACCATACGAAGTTACAATGGCACTGAAAACTTCTGACTGGTTTTCACAGTTATAACCATCACAGCATCCCCATAGTTACAAGATCAAAATTAGGGTGCTTGGCAACTGGCATGAGTTGCACTGTCCTGGAGTGATGCGATCATTTGTAACCTTCCTAGCCAGCTTTCAACAAGCTAAGTCAATGGGGAAGCCGGTATCATTAAATGACCAAATGTTTCACTTAACAATAGAATAGAATAGAATAGAATAGAATAGAATAGAATAGAATAGAATAGAATAGAATAGAATAGAATTTTCTATTGGCCAAGTGTGATTGGACACACAAGGATTTGTCTAGGTGCATACGCTCTCAGTGTACATAAAAGAAAAGATATGTTCATCAAGAATCATAAGGTACAACACTTAATCATAGGGTACAAATAAGCAATCAGGAAACAATATCAATATAAATCCTAAGGATACAAGCAACAAAATTACAGTCATAAGTGGAAGGAGATGGGTGGTGGGAACGATGAGAAGATTAATAGTGCAGACTTAGTAACTAGTTTGACAGTGTTGAGGGAATTATTTGTTTAGCAGAGTGATGGCGTTCGGGAAAAAACTGTTCTTGTGTCTGGTTGTTCTGGTGTGCAGTGCTCTATAGCGCTGATTTGAGGGTAGGAGTTGAAACAGTTTATGTCCAGGATGCGACAGGTCTGTAAATATTTTCACAGCCCTCTTTTTGACTGGTGCAGTTTACCGGTCCTCAATGGAAGGCAGGTTGGTAGCAATTGTTTTTTTCTGCAGTTCTAATTATCCTCTGAAGTCTGTGTCTGTCTTGTTGGGTTGCAGAGCCAAAGCAGACAGTTATAGAGGTGCAGATGACAGACTCAATAATTCCTCTGTAGAGCTGTATCAGCAGCTCCTTGGGCAGTTTGAGCTTTTTGAGTTGGCGCAGAAAGAACATTCTTTGTTGCGCTTTTTTGATAACTTTTTTGATGTTAGGTGCCCATTTTAGATCTTGTGATATGGTAGAACCTGGAAATTTGAAGGTCTCTACTGTTGATACTGTGTTGTTTAGTATTGTGAGAGGTGGAAGTATGGAAGGGTTTCTCCTAAAGTCTATCATCATTTCTATGGTTTTGAGTGTGTTCAGTTCCAGATTGTTCCGGTCACACCACGAGGCTAGTTGTTCAAGCTTCCGTCTGTATGCGGATTCATCATTGTCTTGAATGACACTGTTCACTGATGGATCGTTAGAGATGCAGTCAACAACTGCAGTGATTCATTTAACAACTGTGGCAAAAAGTCTGTAAAGTGGGGCAAAACTCACTTAACAACTTCCGTGCTTAGTAACGGAAATTTTGGCCTCAATTGCAGTCATAGGTCAAGGACTATCTGTATACTGTACAGATATTCCAAAAGTGTCGAGGATGAAGAATTTATGCTGCATGAAAATGAGCAGAATTTGATGCCAGTTGAAAGGCATGCATAGTACTCTGAGTCAAGATTTGGAAAAATGAAACATTCATCTTGAATTGACAGTTGCATCTTCTTCAAAGATAACTTCAGAATTAGAAAACCACATCGAAATATATGAAACGGTACAGTGTTTTCAGAACGCGTATATAAGGAAGTCCATACAAAATATAAAGTACCCTGCAATTTCAATTTAAAAATTGTTTTTCCTATCCTGGGAATTAAGATTTAATGACTCCCATCTAGCAGTATCCATAGAAACATTCTTCCAACCCTTTTATCTTAAGCCTAACGAAATTCTGTTAAATGAATTCTGATGGCCCATAAATAACTATCATTCCAATATCAATTTTTGTAAAAGCTGAAGTGTATCTTAATGTGTATTATAAAGTAGTCTTGTAGTAACAAAAAAAAAATCATCTTGCTGTGAGTAGCACATTAGTAATTGTTAACTGTCTGAATACAAATTAGATAAACGCAAGCCAACAATAAAGAAAAAACCAGTAGAACATAAAAAAGTAAAATTGGATGTGATAGAACATGATAAAACAGGAAAGAAAAACAACAGGAGGAAAGGAACATTGCCCCAATGTGGGATATGTATTTAATGCAACTCATCAAAATTACCTCTTATTTTAAAAATACTAAAATGTTGCTATTCCGCAATAGGGAAAGAGTTTGGTATTGCTAACATTCCCTTGTGCCTTTTATGAACATAAAAATGGCTTCGTTGGATCTCGGGGATGGAGAGATTCCAATGTCCTACTTAGAAGCTACCTTGGCCTCTGGTAATTAAGATTTATCTTCTGTGAATTGATCTCTCTCTTTAAATGGCCCATCACCCAAACCTGGAGTATTTTACACCTGGAAGATTTAGAGTTGACAATCTCAGATTGTATGGAAGGCACAGAACACTTTTAATCCTGTTTGTAGGAGTTCTCATTTAGGTGCAATTTAGTGTTTGGCATTCGGTCAAGCAATAAAGAGTAAGTGGGAAGGTATTTTGCTCCTTATAATGCTACAGCTTGATTATTTAGGGGCTCATTCGGCAAGAAATTAATAAAGGACTTCTTTGCACATGGTGTATCTTAGAGACGCATTTCCTTCTAATGCAAGAATGGCCATTGGATTCTTAGAGGAGTGCTAAGAAAGTGGAATTTTTATCAGCGATAATGACTGTATTTGGATTAACTCTGCAGCTCCAAGGTTGAAAATAATTACACTCCAAACGCAGGGGAGCACCAGTAGGAGAGAGCCATTGACTTAGTATCTCATTTGTGGGCTTCCTAATGCATCTCCAAGCCTATGTTGTAAATGGGAAACAGATGGGTTATTCTGGATGCCTCTAGTCTTACTGCAGCATCCGAATTGTACATGTTTATCTTACATTGTTCTCACTTAGCATCCATAGAGATGGTTTTCTGTCACCAGCTGCCTGTCCTTTTTTTAACCGGATGATTGAATCTGGAATATTCTGCATGCAACTCAAGTGTGTGTTCTACCACTGAGTGACAATTTCTCCCTCTCAAACCTGGCACACGCTCTTATCTTCTCCTTTTGTTTGTCAGGTAGGGCTTGCTCCCTCTGATCCCTGTTGAAATCCTTTTCAGGTCAAGTGTATCCGTGCTCATCGGCATTCTTTTTTCTGTGTCTCTAGGATCAACTCCAGCAGAAGATAATATGCCCGGGTCCAGTGGCTTGCCTGACAGCTGCTCCCAATGGTCTCTACATCTTGGCAGGTATTGCTGAAAGCATCTACCTCTGGGAGGTAAGGGAGTTAGTAGCATTGGTGTGGAATGCAGTCTGGTTGTTTTGGCTGCTCAAGGAGAGAGAGGGCTGAAAGTTTAAGAAGCTGAAACACTAGTGGAAGAGTTGGACTTGCTGTTCTCCCCTATGTTAGAGTACATTTGCTAAAGTTAAAGATCAACCATACACAGTGAGAACCTGGAGGTGTTCTTTAATTCAGTGAGAGTGGGAAATCTCTCTCTCTCTCTCTCTCTCTCTCTCTCTCTCTCTCTCTCTCTCTCTCTCTCTCTCTCCCTCTCCCTCTCCCTCTCCCTCTCCCTCTCCCTCCCTCCCTCTCCCCCTCTTGTAGGGTGGATAAAAATCAATGATTTTTTTAAAAAATAAAAAAAAATCAGATGTTTTTGATTTAAATTGGATTTTTTTGATTTTTATCGAATTTATTTTAATAAAAAACTTTTGGGGTAAAAATCTATCATAAGATAGTTTTCTATTTAAGATACATAAATAGTTTATTCAGCATGAAATGGAGCTTAGTTATGTAGCATGAGGCTGTATATTCTGCAACCCTGGGACTATCGGTGAGTCAACAGTGGGTCAAAAGAGTAGCAGAGATGACAGTTGCTCTTTAAAAATTATGATTTAAATTGAGTTGATTTAAATCAAGCCTTTTTACTAGTGATTTAAATCATGATTTAAATTGTGATTTAAATCAACTCGATTTAAATCAAATCTACCCTGCCCTCTTGTATGTGTGTATATGAATATGATATTTATATACTGTAATACATATGTGTATGCATGTATATATCCTGCCTTTATTATTTTTTAATAATAATAAAGATGGTGCACAGGCCTAATAACTCCTTCCTCCTCCTATTTTCCCCACAACAACAACCTTCTGAGGTCTGTTGGGCTAGGAGAGTGACTGGCCAAAAGCCATCTGGCTGGATTTCATGATTTAAGGTGGGACTAGAATGTCATGTTTTCTAGTCTGATGCCTTAATACTTTGGTTTTGTATTAATCTGTTTTATTTAAAACTCATTCACTTCCACCAAAGTCAGATTATGACTATTAACATATTTAGTTAACAAAAATAGATGAGTCAATAAATAACAATGAATCCTTATAGCACCATTCTTAAAACAGCCATCAAAAATGGCATGAAGTACACACAGAGAAGTCAGCTTAGAATGGTTTTTCAAATTGCATAGAATAGAAAATGTGGAGTGGAGTGGAGTGGAGTGGAATGGAATGGAATTAGAATAGAATAGAATAGAATAGAATAGAATAGAATAGAATAGAATAGAATAGAATAGAATAGAATAGAATAGAATAGAATAGAATAGAAAATGTGGAATGGAATGGAGGAGTGGAGTGGAATGGAATAGAATAGAATAGAATAGAATAGAATAGAATAGAATAGAATAGAATAGAATAGAATAATAGAATAGAATAGAAAATGTGGAGTGGAATAGAATAGAATGGAATGGAATGGAATGGAATAGAATAGAATAGAATAGAATAGAATAGAATAGAATAGAATAGAATAGAATAGAAAAGAAAATGTGGAGTGGAATGGAATAGAATAGAACAGAACAGAACAGAACAGAACAGAACAGAACAGAATAGAATAGAATAGAATAGAAAATGTGGAGTGGAGTGGAATGGAATGGAATAGAATAATAGAATGGAATGGAATGGAATGGAATGGAATGGAATGGAATGGAATAGAATAGAATAGAATAGAATAGAATAGAATAGAATAGAATAGAATAGAATAGAATAGAATAGAATAGAATAGAATAGAATAGAATAGAATAATATTCTCAGCCCTGGTGGATGGATTTATTTCATAATCAATAAACCTGATCCAGGACTGGTGTCGCATGCCCCCGATGAGGAATATGTCACAGAAGCCTGGCTGCTACATTCTGGACCTGCTGCAGCTTCTGAATTTCTTTCAAAGACATCCCCAAATAGAAACTATAACAGCAATCTATTGGAGGCAACCAGTTTGGATCAGAAAGGCCAGATCATAAAGTTCAAAAAAGCTCAGAAATCAATTCCTCCAACCCACTCGCTGCAGAATCTGTTAAAATATTTTGGGCAGATAAGCTATCCAGCGTTCGTTTGAAGATCTCTGGTAAAAAGGACTGTGCCAATTTGTGAGGCATCCTATTTCCCTGTAGTTTCAACTCATTAGTTATGATCTCTTGGTCAATAAAGAACAAGTCCATTCCCTTCTTTATTGAAACTCTTTTTTTAAGTTTTGGAAGATTGCTGTCATGCCTATCCTCTTGTCTTCTTGTTTGCAGGCCAAACATATTTAGTCCCTGCAGCCATTCTTTGTAGGACTTAATTTCCAGTCCCCTCGCCGTCTCTGAACATATTCCTCTTTGCTCATGTCCTTTTCGCAGTGCGCGAACCGGAGAGATGGTTTTATGTGGGATCTGAATATAGCAAAGCAGAGTGGGGCAATTATTTTTCACAATCTGGATTGTGTATTCCTGGTGATACTTTCCAACGTAGTGTTTTCTTTTTTAGCGGCCGTTTCATTTTGTTGGCTCATGTTCAACTTGTGATCTTTTAGTGTAGGAATCTGCAATCTGCATATGTGTAGGGATTTTCCTGTCTTGGATGGCAAACCTCAGATAAGGAAGGTTACTTGCACGTAAGCACCAGGAAATTACATTAGAAGATAAGACCCTAATTCTGTAAACAAGAGGAACAGGAGGAGAGGAAGTGGGATGTGTGTTAGATTTTAATTATAGCCAAATATTGGAAGTGCTTAAGCAAAGCAGTAATGGTTAACCAAAGACTCTAGTTACCTGGAAGATTCTGTAGCCAATGAGATGCTGCCAAGTACACTGTAACTTGAAAGTAACAAACTATATAATGTCACTATGTAAGACAATAAAGTTACCCCTCACATACATCCTCAACCTTTGTGTGTGTGTAGTCACTACATTTTAGAAAGCCCAGTTCTTTTTCGCATACAGTACAGCCAAGTCCCTCCCATCCTACAGCCTTCCTTTTTTTTTTGCCAATTTCAAGACTTTGCATTTTTCCCTGTTAAATTTCATCATATTGATTTCAACCCACTGCTAAAGCCTAATCCTTTTTTAATCTTCCCTTTCTCTCTTGAAGTATAAGCCAGTCCCTTAATTTAGTGTCATCTGCAGGTGATCCGTCCCTCGACTCTTTTACCCAAATCACCAATAAAAACGTTAAACAACACAGCACCCAAGACAGAGCCCCGTTTCACTCCGCTGGATTCTATTCTCCAGTCTGATATGAAATTATTTGGGGACGCGGTGGCTCAGTGGCTAAGACACTGAGCTTGTCGATCAAAAGGTCGGCAGTTCAGGGGTTCGAATCCCTAGTGCCGCGTAATGGGGTGAGCTCCCGTGACTTGTCCCAGCTTCTTTCAACCTAGCAGTTTGAAAGCATGTAAAAATGCAAATAGAAGAATAGAGACCATCTTTGGTGGGAAGGTAACAATGTTCTGTGCGCCTTTTGTGTTTAGTCATGCCGGCCACATGACCACGGAGAGGTCTTCAGACAGCGCTGGCTCTTCAGCTTTGAAATGGAGATGAGCACCGCCCCCTAGAGTCAGGAACAACTAGCACATATGTGCGAGGGGAACCTTTACCTTTACCTTACTCTTCTAGATTCAGTCAAATGGCCAATTAAAAAATCAATCTAAAGTTACCTTAGGTGACCCCTGTTTTACCATTTTATTAATACAGGTAGTCCTCGACTTACGACCACAATTGAGCCCAAAATTCAGTTCCTAATGAGACAGTTATTAAGCTAATTTTGTTTCATTTTACAACCTTTTGTGCCACAGTTGTTAAGTGAATCACTGCAGTTGTTAAGTTAGAAGCACTTGGGTGAATCTGGCTTTCCCGTTGACTTTGCTTGACAAAAGGTCATAAAAGATGATCACATGACCACAGGATACTGCAATTGTCATAAATGAGTCAGTTGCCAAGCGTCTGATTTTTGATCAGGGATGCTGTAATGTTCGTAAGTGTGAAAAACAGTCATAAGTCACTTTTTTTCCTGTGCCACTGTAACTTTAAACAGTTGCTAAATGAACCGTTGTAAGTCAAGTATCTGTATATCAGAAGTTTTGTTAAATATTTTGTGTAAGTTAGCACTATTCAGTGTTGGATAAATTGGGCAAAGTTGATAAATGCAGCTGATAGAAATCATTCCTTGCTATCATACTCATGTACGTATTATGTACTAAGTAGAGAAACACCCCAAAATTATGGACTTGCTCTTCTGGAGGTGTACAACTTCTGCAATCAGGCAGAACTGCTGCTAAGTAACAATCCTTCAGTTTAAATTTGTGATCCAGCCTGAAAAGAGACTGATACAATATTCTGTTCAGTCTTGTTTTCAATGTCCCATTATAGGGAGCAATAGAAACTCAAGTAAGTCCTTGTTCCTTGTTTTTATCCTGTTAGTATAAAACAGTGAAAAAAGTGAAGTTCTACATTTAGGCAAGAAAAACAAAATGCACAGGTGCAGTATATTACTGTAATACTGTAATAATAGATATTTTTAATTGTAAATGGATTTTAGTCGGGAGGTTTTAAATTTTGGGCCAAAATTTGTTTAATTCTTTTAAAATTTTAAATTTTGTATTGGGATGTTTTTTATTCTAGGCTGTGCACCGCCCTGAGTCCAGCAGGAGAAGGGCGGTATAAAATTTAATAAAATAAATAAAATAATAAATAAATATGTGCTACCTCACTCAATAGTAGTAACTGTGAGAGGGATCTTGGAGTCCTTTGGACAATCACTTAAATATGAGCCAGCAGTGTGCTGCAGCCACCAAAAAAGCCAACACAGTTCTAGGCTGCATAAACAGAGGGATAGAATCAAGATCACGTGAAGTGTTAATACCACTTTATAATGCCCTGGTAAGGCCACATTTGGACTACTACATCCAGTTTTGGTCGCCACGATGTAAAAAAGATGACGAGACTCTAGAAACAGAGCAGAGAAGAGTAACAAAGATGATTAGGGGACTGGAAGCTAAAACATATGAAGAACGGTTGCAGGAACTGGGTGTGTCTAGTTTAATGAAAAGAAGGACTAAGGGAGACATGATAGCAGTCTCCCAATATCTCAGAGGTTGCCACAAAGAAGAGGGAGACAACCTATTCCCCAAAGCACCTGAGGTCAGGACAAGAAGCAATGGGTGGAAACTAATCAAGGAGAGAAGCAACTTAGAACTAAGGAGAAATTTCCTGACAGTTAGAACAATTAACCAGTGGAACAAGTTGCCTCTAGCAGTTGTGAATGCTCCAACACTGTAAGTTTTTAAGAAGAAATTAGATAACCATTTGTCTGAAATGGTATAAGGTTTCCTACCTGGGCAGGGGGTTGGACTAGAAGACCTCCAAGGTCCCTTCCAACTCTGTTATTCTATTCTAAAAAGTAGGCTGGGGTGATAATCCATGTTGAGTGTTACATATTAATAAAGCTACAGGAAGTAAGTCCTCTTATCCTCATCCCACTTTCCGAAGGCCGTGATGGCCTCCCTCTTTCTCTTGGAATGCATTATAATGGGAAATTATCAAAACCAATAATCAAGTGATTAAAATTGCAACTGTACATTTAATTCTATCGAACAGCCAACAGCCAGGACTTGGCAAACAGACTCGCTGAGTCAGACTTTTATATAGATGTTTGTTTAAAAGATTTATAAAGCTGCCGCTCTCCCAGTTTAACTCTTAAGTGGCAGACACCAAAAAAAATCAAAAAGAAAATCAGGATCAAAGAAGAAAATACTATGCAAGACCAAAACAAATGGCACTTAATCGAGACAGCTAATAATAACATATAGTCTCACTGCAGAACTGGCTTGTATACCATACCAGTCTCGGATGGGAGAAAAGCCGGGTCTTTTATGTCTCTATGTGAGACCATTAGAGTTCAGCTATCTTGGTCAGCAGTGAGGAGGGACATTTTCCTACTCGCCGTTCAGACACTCCTCATTCTGGGTTACGATCACTCCTATTTGCACAGCTGAGTGTCAATCAAATCCCTCTGGAGCTGCATCCTCCTCACTTCCTGCTTCCTCCCCAGACTTTTTCACTCAGCCATTGCTATAGCATCGAGTGTCTGTTCTCTTGATTGCATTTCGTTCTTCATTTAGTTATTTCCTTCTGAATTGGCTAAATATTAGTTATTTATTGTTTAAAGGTGCTGCGCTTCTTTTGCCTTCGTTTGGAGGAGGTTAAAGCGCGTAGCGGCGGTTCGGGGCTCCGGCCGCCGCTTGCGGCTTGGCTTGGCTGGCGCTTCATTTCTAACGTTTTTTCCCGCCGTTTGCAGCCATTGCCGCCATTTTGCTGCCAGTCACTTTGCGAGGCTCCGGTTTGCCTTAGTGGCCATTGGATCGAGCGGCTTGAGTCCCTGCCGGCTGGCATACTCATCAGCTGCCTTTGAATATTGTGACTGCTTTTTTGCTGCAGCTTCAGTCCGGCCGCAGGCGCTGTGTTTCGCCTGGCTTAGGACTTCTGGAAATTCCCCTCGCGGGCCGCCATTTTGAGCCCTGATCATCGGCTCCGTTTTTGGATCTCCGTGGCCATAGCGACCTGGGCTTTGGTTTCCAGGGTCGCTAGGTTGCTGGCAGGTGGGGACGCTGTCCTGATCGTACCTGCAATTAACAACGGCCTGCAGAGGGGCGCCTGAAAGTTCAGGGAAGTACACATTGCTTAAATTAATTTACATTTTTATTTAAAAAAAAAAAAAAAAAAAAAAGGGGGGGGGGGGCTGTTGCCTTGTTATATTGATAAACTGGTTGTGATTGTACATATTTATTGCATTTATTACAATTAAAAGATAAATATATATATATATATATATATATATATATATATATATATATATATATAATATAATAATAACAGAGCATATAGATATATATATTACAATTATATTGCTAATATTCAATCATATATATAGAATTGATAGGTTCTCTTTACAATTAATTCATTACTTAATTAATAATTCATTGGGGTGATTGATCATGGATGACAGGGAGGAAGGTGCCCTTTCCTCTGATATGGACAGGAGTCTCTCTCCCTCCCCAGTACCTTCCCCTAGACAGCTCAGGGGGAAGAAATCTAAGGCTTCCAAGCAGACAAAGTCCTCCAAATCTGCCACAGCAGATAAAGATGCCCAAAGGAGGCATAAAGCACTAGAAAAGCAGTTTGCTAAGGCTAGGCAACGGGCCCAGGACCCTGGTCAAGGACCAATTCCTGAAGGCTTGGGCCATGAGGTGACCTGTGAGCCCTCGGCCTCTCATAATGTAGAATTGTTGGTCAGTGGTCTGAGGGAGGATGGCCCATCTAACTCTCAGGAGGCTCCAATGTCTGCGACTAATCAGTCAAGGGCCAGTGTTAGGTCCCGCTCCTCTAGTTTTGCAAGCCATTTTTCTCAAGCTTCTAGGCCAGGCCCTGAAGCTACTTTTACACCCACTGCAGCAGGCCTCCGCCCTGAAGCGGGCCCAGGGGTTCCTCAGCCTGTGGATTTTCAGTCCTTTTTTACTCAGGCCATGTCCCATATGTATCAAATGGGGTTGCAACAAGCCTCTGGTGCCTTCCCTGCTCCTACGTGCCCTACCACTTCGGCCTTTTCCATGCATCCCCCTGGTGCACAACATCAGCAGAGATCTGTTGACTGTAGCCTTGTGCCTGAATCAGCCCGGGAGGACGATTTCCTGGAAGATTTTGAGATGTCGGAGGATGAAGAAGAGATTCAGGACAAGCCGGCATTTCCGGGTCTATTTAAGCCTTCATTGTTTCGCTCTCTCCTACGCAAGGCGAAAGCTGCCACTAATATGGATTCCACACCTCTTCAGGGCTCCTCTTCTTCTAATCCATCTGGTCCCAACAGTAACCTGTTCAATCTACCTCAACCTGATGAGGACTTTGTTCCCTGTCCGGATCTTTTCTGCCAGGTTGTTCAAAAGCCTTGGGACCGCCCCGCCTCGTTGTCGGGTCCGAATTCATTTGATCGAAAGCTCTATGCCTCGGCCCCTGCGCTGGATGCCCTCCTGCAGTTACCTTCGATTGATGATCCGGTGGCGAGTCTTACATCGTCTTCCATCCTGGTAGGTGAGGCTGGGGATGGTCTCAAGTTTGAGGACAAACGAGCCGAAATGGGGTTTCGCAAAACACACCAAGCGGCGGCTTGGGCCATTCGTGCTGCAACCTCCTCATCATTCTTTAATCGGGCATCGCTGGTGTGGTTGCGTCAATTGAAGGACAGGCTTCCCCCTGAGGACGCACGATTACAGCAGGACCTGGCCAAACTGGTCGCAGCTGCTGAATATTCGGCTGACGCGTCCTTAGACGCAGCTAAGTTTGCTTCCAGGGCCTTAGCTTCGACTGTATCTTCAAGACGTCTCTTGTGGCTCCGTAACTGGAGAGCTGACGCCAAGTCCAAGTGGCGCTTGACTGCTGCCCCGTACAAAGGCCCTGCCTTATTTGGCTCATCCCTGGACTCTGTGCTGGTCGAGAATAGGGATAAGAAGAAGGTGTTACCCACGTCCTTCCGACGTCAGGACAGGCGCTATGTACCTTATAATCGACAGCCCTTTCGACAGGAGCAGGGCGCCGGAGGCGCCTCTTACTACAGATCTTCGCAGTCTCAGTACCAACCAACTTCGGACAGGGCGCCCTTTCGTGACCGCGGTCGCCGACAATCCAACTTCAGGCGACCTTTCAGACAGTCAGCGGGCCGTTTTTCCAGGCGCGGTAAGTGACTCACCGCCTCTGGTCCCAATCGGGGGCAGGCTCCAGGCATTCTCTCACCTGTGGCCATCTACCACCTCGGATGCCTGGATTGTCCAAACTGTCACCGAAGGGTTACGTTTGGAATTCACCACCATGCCACAGGACTTTTACCTTCAATGCCCTTGGCCACTTCAGCCGGAGAAGCGGTCTCTTCTGTTGCTCGAAATTCACCATTTGTTGCAAATCCAGGCCATAGAACAGGTTCCATTGCATCAACTCAAAACCGGCTTTTATTCAACACTATTCCTGGTACCGAAATCCTCGGGCGATTGGAGAGGCATTTTGAACCTTCGACGTCTCAATCAACACATCTTGTACCGTCGGTTCAAGATGCATTCCCTCAAGTCTCTGCTGGGTTGCATTCGTCCGGGAGATCTGATGCAATCTGTAGATCTAAAGGAAGCGTACCTGCACGTCCCTATTCATCAGTCGCACAGGAAGTTCCTCCGGTTTGCGTTTGGAGACCACCATTTTCAATATCGGGCGATGCCTTTTGGCCTTTCGTCCGCTCCGAGGACGTTTACAAAGTTGCTAGCGGCAGTAGCGGCGTCGCTCAGAAAGATTCCTGTTCGTCTGGCGTGCTACCTCGACGACATTTTGATCCTGTCGTCTTCTCCCGAACAGGCGACCCAGGACCGGGAGCTAGTACTTCAGTCCCTTCAAAACCACGGGTTCACTTTGAACCTTGCCAAAAGCCATCTTGTTCCCACATCGAGTATCCTACATCTCGGAGCAACAATAGATTCAACACTGTGTGTGGTCTCCCTATCTCCCGACAGACAAGCCAGCATTCGGGAACTGACATCTCAAGTCTTACTACACCGGACTGTGACCTTGCTGTCTCTCTCCCAGCTTCTGGGGAAGTTGATATCTTGCTTAGACATTGTTCCGTGGGCGCGTTTCCATCTTCGTCGCCTCCAATGGTTCCTACTCCCTTACCAGAGACAAGGTCGAGCGGAGTCTCTTCTCAAGGTAAAGGTTCCAGCTCCAGTTCGCCTTTCCCTGAGGTGGTGGCTATCTCCAGCCCTCAACAAGGGTTCTCCCTTTCTCGAACCAGCTCGGATGGTGTTGACCACGGACGCAAGTCTGCGAGGCTGGGGGGCTCACCTCGACCGTCAGCTAGCCCAAGGTGCCTGGTCATCGGCGGAAAAACTGCACAATATAAATTGGCTAGAGCTCAGAGCGGTCCGTCTCGCCGTGATACACTTCAAACGCCTTGTATATCACCAGGACCTTCTGATTCTAACAGACAATGTGGCCACCAAGGCCCATATCAACAAACAAGGGGGGACCCGCTCCTGGGTTCTGATGCAGGAGACGGAGCGTCTTCTGTCATGGGCAGAGCTCCACCTCTCGTCGATAAAAGCCGAACACATCTCGGGGACTCTCAATCGAGAAGCAGATTGGCTCAGCAGAGACCAAATAGATCATGCCGAGTGGAGGTTGGACCCCAGCTTGTTCCAGGACCTGTCCAGGAGGTTCGGCCTTCCCCTAGTGGACCTGTTTGCGACGGCAAAGAATACCCAATTGCCGAGATTCTTTTCCCGCTATCCATGTCCAGCTGCGGAGGGGCTGGATGCTCTTCGGAGTCAGTGGCCCAGGGGCCTTCTTTATGCCTTCCCTCCCCTTCCTGTCATCCCAAAGGTTGTGCGGAAGGTCATTCACGAACGGGCGAACCTTCTACTAGTTGCACCGTATTGGCCCCGTCGAGAGTGGTTCGCCGATCTCAAGAACTTATCAGTCGAACCACCGTGGAGGATTCCACCCGACAAGATAGTACTAACTCAAGGAGCCATCCGTCATCCGGAACCAGAATGGCTTCGATTAGCCGTGTGGCATTTGAGCGCATAAAGCTCATTAAGGACAATTTGTCTGCCGATGTTATCTCCATTATTCAGGCAGCTCGAAGGCCATCAACAATTCGTATTTATAATGCCTCATGGACTGCCTTCACGAGATGGTGCGGAGATCATCACGTAGACCCCACAACTGCTTCTGTTCCGGACATTCTGTGTTTTCTGCATGCGGGTTTCTCCAAGGGCTTGGCCCCCGCGACTCTACGCCGACAGGTGGCGGCTCTTGCCACTGTCCTGTCAGGAGAATCTCGTGTTCCTTTGTCTCAGGACCCCAGGATCCGTTCCTTCCTCCAAGGGGTCTCAAATTTGCGGCCTCCGCCAATTCATCGCTACCCCACTTGGGACCTTACCTTGGTGTTGCAGGCCTTGACGGGTCCACCGTTCGAACCCATCGCTTCGTCCAGTCTACGCCACTTGTCTTTGAAGATGGCCTTTTTGTTAGCAATAACTTCGGCGCGCAGAGTATCCGAAATTGCTGCCTTGTCCATGAGAAGTGATCTCTGCATCTTCTATCCTGACCGGGTTGTTCTACGCCTCGACCCGGCTTTTGTTCCTAAAGTGAATACTCGTTTTCATCGAGCCCAAGAACTCGTTTTGCCTAACTTTTGCCCGAACCCGCGTCATCCTGCTGAGAAGCGGTGGCATACTCTAGATGTGAGACGGGCATTGAGGAGATATCTTAAAAGGACTGCCCCTTTTCGAAAGACTGAGGCTCTGTTGGTGTCCTTCCTTCCCTCTTCCCTGGGTCAGAAGGTCTCTTCAACCACAGTAGGAAGGTGGCTCAAAGCCTGTATTTCTAAGGCATATGACTTAAGGGAGGCCCCTGTCCCGGGTGGTATATTGCCCCATTCTACCCGTAGCGCCGCAACCTCTGCGGCTTGGGCTACCCAGGCTTCGGTAGATGATATTTGCCGGGCGGCCACATGGTCTTCCCTTTCATCCTTTGTAAGTCACTATAGGCTGGATAAGTTTGCTTCTGCAGATGCTGCCTTTGGCAGAAGGGTATTACAGGCTGTAATCTCTCCACAAGGCCAGTCTACGGCTTAATTCCCTCCCTTCCTTTCTAACTTGGGTATATCCCAGAATGAGGAGTGTCTGAACGGCGAGTAGGAAAATGGTCGTTGCTTACCTGAACGACCCTTTTGTACTCGACGTTCAGACACTCCGTCCCTCCCTTTCTTGGCCGTGCCTGGCTTTGGTGGAGGTCTGCTTTTTCTCCCTCTGTAGCTGTCTGCTTCCTGTGTGTCTACCTGATGGAGTTTCTAATGGTCGATCCTGCTGCTATTGAGCCAAGTTGTCTTCGTGAAAAGTCTGAGGAGGAAGCAGGAAGTGAGGAGGATGCAGCTCCAGAGGGATTTGATTGACACTCAGCTGTGCAAATAGGAGTGATCGTAACCCAGAATGAGGAGTGTCTGAACGTCGAGTACAAAAGGGTCGTTCAGGTAAGCAACGACCATTTCAAAGGGCAGACTTGACAACAGAAAAAACATGTCTTAAGCCACCTTAGCTTCATAGGTGATAACTTGATGGGAGTCATGTGGCATATACTGTACAATTCATAAATTATTATTGGTTGATCGCACACAGATATGGCCTTTTTGTCCACCTATTGGGTCCTTTCCAAGGACCTGGGTTAGATGAATGTTGCTAGCTATAAATAAATGAATGAATGAATGAATGAATGAATGAATGAATGAATAAATAAATAAATAATCACCACCAGGATCTTACACCTGGAAGTCTATTGGCAGCCAGTGCAGTTCACACAGTAGTGGTATTTTAAGGGCCACACTGAGGGATGTTCATTGCTGCCCATCTTGTTGCATTCTGAACGACCGGCAGCTTCCAAGTGGTTTCCAAGGGCAGCCCCCAAATAGAGTGCACTGCAGAAATAAGACAAAAGTTGCATAAAAGCTCTCTTGACCACAGAGGCCAGCTGGTCCTCAGACTCCCTAGAATCACAATGGATTCATAGAAGAAGGAAGTCCATGAGGAGCCCCAAATTGCATATCGGGGTGGAACCACAATTCTTCTCAGAGCCAGCGTGGAAAATTCCCAAAACCAGTTCCTGAAAGACCCACCACACAATCTTTCAGTCTTGTGAATAGAAATAAAAATGGAATGGAATAATAGAGTTTGGAGAGACCTTGGAGGTCTTCTAATCCAACCCCCTGCTTAGGCAGGAAACCCTATATCATTTCAGACAAATGGTTGTCCAATCTCTTCTTAAAAATTGCAACATTCACAACTTCTGGAGGCAACTTAACACTGGTTAATTGTTCGAACTGTCAGGAAATTTCTCCTTAGTTCTAGGTTGCTTCTCTCCTTGAATGGTTTCCACCTAATATAGTTGAGCTTGTTTTTCCTCATCTGGACACCCCCAGTAGCTTCCAGGCACTAGGAGAAAAGCAAGACAGCATCATTAGTTCAGTTTAGGCAAAGGAATATAACCGTATCGTCAATATGAGCCATAGTGGCGCAGTGGTTAGAATGCAGTACAATTAGTCCTCAATTTACGACCACAATTGAGCTCAAAATTTATGTTATTAAGTGAGAAATTTGTTAAGTGAGTTTGCTCCATTTTCCTTCCTTTCTTGCCACATTTGTTAACTGGATCACTGCAGTTCTTAAATTAGTAACATGGTTGTTAAGTGAATCTGGTTTTCCCTGTTGACTTTGCTTGTCAGAAGGTCACAAAAGGGGATCAACTCCGGGACGCTGCAACCGTCATAAATGTGAATCAGTTGTCAAGCATCCGAATGTAAATCACATAACCATGGGGATGCTACAACGAGTGTAAGTGTGAAAAATGGTTGTAAGTCACTTTTTTCAGTGCCGTTGTAACTTTGAACCAGTCAATAAATGAACTGTTGTAAAGTCGAGGACTACCTGTATTGCAAACTGCCAGGAGTTTGTTTTTCATGGGCTCAAGATTGACTCAGCCTTCCATCCTTCCAAGATCAGTAAAATGAGGACCCAGATTGTTGGGAACAATATGCTGACTCTGTAGGCTTTCTTTGCATCTAAAAATATCGAAGCCATTTGTTTTTCAGGATGTGCCTCATAATATTCCAAAGTGTTCCAAAATTATCCTCATGTTGTCTTTAATCTGTCTTTTTGGCAGAAACCCATTTTGATCAGAGCGTATGAAATTATTTAAGTATCTTTTGAGTCTTTCTGCCAATATTGAAGCCTAAACACATTACACCAATACCAAATGGTGTAATGGGCATTGGTAACCAAGCACAGTCTTCTGAACTGGTCTGGAAGGACACCATGATTTGTTGCTCAGTAATCTTCCCCCCCCCACCACCACCACTTTAAATAGAGCTAAAAATGCCATTTCTCCCTTCCTTCCCCCCACCCCACGTTCTATAACAATTTTATTTTACTTAATACATCTCAGCAAGGTTCACTGCTCTTCCCCCAGTCTCTCTTCTCTCTGGATTTGCTCTCTGCAAACATTAAGTTGCTGTGCTTTTTGGCTCTGTACTCCTTAACATCCTGGAGAAATATAAAATCAGGTTTTATTTGAGTCAGAGGAATTGAAAATTTGTGTGGAATGTGGGTTTTTTTTTTTTTTTAAGATCCATGGATTGGAAAGTACATTAAAATCCATCTAATCAACTCCCTAATTCCTAATTCAGTGCAACAGCTGCAAGTATAGTGGGTCCCAAAAAGAGAGTAGTTAAGTCAAAAAGAGATCATCACCTCTGGAAGCAATCTACTCTGTTGTTAGAAAATCAAAATCCATTCAAAAGAATTGTATGTGGAATTCCATGTTGTATTCCTGGAACTTTCCAAGGTGATCCAGGATGTTCTAGAACACTATCCAGGACTTTCTGTTTTGGAAGAGTCACTTCCAGAAAATGATGGACTTATCCCTGGAATGATCGAATTGGCACATTCCCAGAATAAAATGAGGGAGAACTATATAACTAACAAAAATGTTCTTCTAATTTATTTAGGTAGGAGGTAGGAACTGCATAGTTCCTTTTATCTATAGGAAGGACGTGTCATTTACAGATCAATCATGACTCTAATAAATAAGATTATATTGAACAGAACAGAATAACAGAGTTGGAAGGGACCTTGGAGGTCTTCTAGTCCAACCCCCTGCTCAGGCAGGAAACCCTACACCATTTCAGACAAATGGTTTTCTAGAAGAGAAGAGAAGAGAAGAGAAGAGAAGAGAAGAGAAGAGAAGAGAAGAGAAGAGAAGAGAAGAGAAGATAGATTTCAAAATTGTCAAGAAGTCCAGCCTTTTAACACTTCCAGGAACAGAGAATCTACAGCCTTTGTAAGAGGATTTCCACTGTTGTGAAGAATGTGCCATCAAGAAGTTTTCCCCTGACAGTATCAGAAAGATTCTGTGAATACAAAATGTGCTGGTCTCTCTACAAAAATTGCACTTATTTGCTCCACATTTGGTGGACAAGTTGAGGTGAGAGACAATACCACTTTGATGCTATTCGTGAAGTTTTGGGAGTGGGTGGTTTTGAAAAGATTGCTGGTTGATCCACTCCTCAAAAGGCCTGCCCTAGAGATTTCAGGATGAGACAACTTCTCTTCAGCTTCGCCTGTTTTTAGGAAAAATTGTAGAGAAAGTGATGGTGTGACAGCTGCAAAGGGCCTTTGAAAGGCCCCACTTCTCTTTTAAGTAGAGAAGACACAATAATAAATGATGTGGGTTTTTTTCTCTCTCTCTTCATGCTGGAGAGTTGCTATCAGATCAGTAGATAATTCTTGGCACGCGACAGATCCTTATATTATCCTCATATTTTTCTATCCCATAAATTTAATGCCACATTTTATTACCCCATTCAAGAATCTGTTCCACTTGGCTACATATTCCTTCTTTGCTTCACGGACTGTTTTTGAATATTTTTCTATTCTTTTCTCTCTTTTTTTCTATCTGGATACTGGGTGGGCAAGAGAAGATGAATAATTTAAATGCAAAGTCTTCCCAGGATTGCAGATGTCTTTTTTTCTTTCTTTCTTTTTTTTTTCCTTCATTTTTTTTTGTCTGTACCAGATAATGCTCTCACCCAGGGTTAATGAGAATACCGCAGGCTTCCATCCACTGTGAAAAGAGTGCAAATGTTATTTTTATAACAGCAATATTTAGTGTGCTTTCAAATTCAGATCCGTCTTGGGTGAACAATAGGTAATGAAAACGTTGTCATGCTTCCTTTCAGCCTCTTTGAGTGTGTTGTGATTAAATATTTCAAGTGTGCTCTAATTGGAGAAGAAAGGGGGGAGTGGCCATCCTCTGAGGGTCTCTGCACTTGTTCTTCCTCCTGTCACACCTCAAACTTTTAGAATTATGACTCCATATCCCTTGATTTGTTATCACAATTATAGCTAGTCCTCGACTTACAACTGCAATTGAGCCCAAAGTTTCTGGGGTCAAGCACAAAGTTGTTAAGGCTAAAGTAAGACAGTTGTTAAGTGGAATTTTACCCCATTTCACAACTTTTTCTTTTTACCACAATTATTAAGCAAATCATTGCAGGTGTTAAGTTAGTAAAAAAAAAAAGCATAGCAATTAAAGTATTGAAGCAGGCAAGAGACGATGGATAGACGATGATTTTCTTGTTTATTGTTGTTCTGATTCATTTTTCATTTTTCCTCTTTCTTTTAAAGCAGAGCAATTAAAGTATGAAGCGGGCAAGAGATGATGGATGGATGATCCTTTTTTTTTTGTTGTTGTTCTGAATTGCTTCTACTCCTCTCTATTCTTTTTTTTTTTCTTTTTTTCTTTAGGCAGGTGACATGATTAGAAGTTAGGCAGGAAAGAAAGAAAAAGTTTCTTAATAAAGGGTGACATGATTAAAAGCTAGAATAAGTGATAGAAATAAGGGGAATATTAATGTATACATTTTTATTTTATAAAATGAAAGTAATAATGAGAAAATGTGGAATAATTGAATAATGATAGACTGCAACCTAACATAGATGTGTATTGTTACTAGAGATACATAAGTTGATTGAATGTAATAATTATGTTTAATCTGATCAATTTCATTTGTATTGGAATGTATGGTGCCCAGGTGCCACACTGTTCACGCATTGATTTTGATCACATGACTCTGGGACACTGCAACGGCCACAAACACATGTCAGTTGCCAAACGTCCAAATTTTGATCTGGTAACCCATGGGAATGCTGCAACTGTCATCAGTGTGAAAAACAGTCATCAGACACTTTTTTCAGTGCCATTGGTCACTAAATGAATGGTTGTAAGTCGAGGACTATAAGACTTGTGGTGAACATCCCTGTAATGTCCACTTCAAACTACCAGCTATATTTTATTAAGTTTATATGCCACTCATCTCACTGTCAAGCAAACTCTGGGCGGCTGACAACAATATAAAAATACAATATAGAAACAATAAGAACATGAAAAGCCTTCAGCATTAAGAATTAAAACATTTAAAATGAACTAAGTCTAGATAAAAGAGACCAATACAAGAACAGAATGGAATTGGAATCTTGTAATCTATTAACCATCCTCCAAAGGAGGATGCTTCCATTAGGCCAGGTTTTGGGGCCCTTTCGGAAGGCCAAGCAGGTGGGGGCATATCTCACCTTGAGGGGCACAAAGTTTTTTATTTATTTATTTATTTTATTTTTAATTTGACTTATATGCCGCCCTTCTCCGGAGACTCAGGGCGGCTTACAATGTGCTCAGCAATAGCCTTCATCCTTTTGTATATTTATACAAAGTCAGCTTATTGCCCCCACAACTGGGTCCTCAATTTACCTACCTTAGAAAGGATGGAAGGCTGAGTCAACCTTGAGCCTTGGCGAGATTCGAACCTGCAGTAATTGCAGGCAGCTGGTCTTAAGAACAAGGTGCTTTAGACCACTGTACTACCAAGGCTCTTGGTTCCATGGAGCCATGGCAGAAAAGACAGAGGCCACTCTTTTGAAGACAGCAAAGTTTGACTCGACCTTCCATCCTTCCGAGGTCGATAAAATGAGAACCCAGGTTGCTGAGGGCAATATGTTGACTCTATAAACCACTTAGAGAGTGCTGCACTGTGAAGCAGTATATAAGTCCTAAGTGGTATTGCTATTTTGGACAGAGAGGACCCCTGGTTTGAAAGAGGGGTCAGAGGCCATCTATGTCAAAATTGAACAGCCCTCTTTCAACAGAGGGGGAAGCTACAACACAGTCCTTTCAGCAGTTCCAAGAGGGCTCCACACCTATTTGCACCACTCAGGTGATTCTGAGGACACAGATGAACCTCCAAGTGGCCTCAAGGACTCTCTAAAAAGAATGCAAATAACCAGCTGTCTGCAAGGAGTATAAATCCTTCCATTCCCCACTATCCAGTCAGAGCTGAAGAAGCTTCTTGGATGATAAGCAAAACGTCTTCAAAAGAAAAACCTGTAAAGTCCAGTTGCCTCTTGAAAAAGCACCCTTGGGACAACCATGTCATAGTTTGTTGCAAAAATCAAATCCAGAAAGCACACGCAGGTAACTGATTCAGCAGGATTCATGAACTTCTCTTTATATGTATTATAACACATGAAATAAATATACAATACCAACACCAGAGTAGAGAACAGTTTTCAGTTCTGAGTTGCAGACAGACTAGTTTCATTTTAGAGTTCAGCACAGAGCTAAGCCACGCCCAGACGTCTTGCTTAAGTTTCTGTTTCCAAACAGTCCTCATTGGCTGATCCAGTTGCGATGCGTATTCATTGGCTGACTTTGTTACCATGTCTCTGCCAGTTCATGAATATTCTGACAAACCATAACCTGGATGACTGAGAATCTCCATAGACATGGCAGAAAAGGCTCTTCTGGACTCTGTCAACCATTTTTTTTTTTTTTTTGGCTGATTGGGTCCAAAATATACCTCTTCTGCCAGAGTGGGTGGGGCAGACCAATCCCATTGGGGCGAGATTGGGGCGAGATGCCATAAGGGTGAAAACCAACACCTTAAACTTGGACCTGGAAACAAACCAGCAACCAGTTTATTGACTCAATCATAACTTACTATCCTGCGCAAGGATTGCGATTCCAAATCCAGAACAAGAACAAAGCATTTATTTATTTAAAGCATTTTTTTTTTATTCTGCACTCTGTCCGCAATGGCTCTCGGAGCATCTTATGCAAGATTGACACTACTTAGGATTGTTGGCTTTTTCTTTTGTTTGTCTACGAAGCATTTTTGTGTTCTGTGGACTCTTTAAGAAGGGAGATGAAATTAAAACAGGTTGGGTTTTTTCCTGACTTCTGACTTTGTCAGCTTATATGGAGGTGTTCCTGTGCAAAGATTAACTGTCCCATAATTCTTGTTTCCATACAACAACCAGGTTCATGTTTTGAGGAAGCCTGCAAAGGGCACAGAATAATGCCATATATACCACTACCATTTTTTGACAGCTCTTTTCTGACCTAGGCTTCCCCAGCAGCACAAAGCCGAGTCCTCGTCCCGATAAAACCCTTTTATTTAATTTACAGTGAATTCCTCTCCAGCAAAGTCTTTCCTCTCCCACAGTCTTTCAAGATAGTTCACAATTACCGACCTTTATCAGGCTTGGAGAGTGGCCAGGGCAATATTATTATTATTATTATTATTATTATTATTATTATTATTATTATTATTATTATTATTTATTGAATTTATATACCGCCCTTCTCCCTGAAGGGACTCAGGGGATATCATTCAGATGTCGCAATACTTGGCAAGAATGCAGTAATGAACCAATTGTCTCCTGCAAACTCCACTCCCCTTTCGTTCCTCTTTTATTCCCTCTGGGAGGGGCCATTCATCGTCCACCTGTAGCCTTACTCCCAAGTTGACCCTTGTTCTTTAGCTGTTCCCTTCGTCTGGCAACTCTGCGCATGCGCACAGTGGGAACAGGCTCCAGCTGATCATCTGCCTCACTGATGTCTGACTCCAAAGGCAGCTAATAACTGGCATCCGGCCCTGGCCCCCTCTCTGCCTCTGACGCAGAGCACTTGTCAGAGCCTTCCCCAGACTCCAGGACTAACCCATGTTCCTCTTCACTGTCCGAATCTGCTGCCAGATCCGCTGGCTGCTGGCGGGCCACAACAAGCTCCCTTTCTGACAAGGTAGCTCTTTTGTCATCTTCAGAAGAATCCCATCCATCCTGCCCAGATGCGTCGGGGGAGGGGGGGAGATGGTTCTACTCCATCAGCCTTCCCACTTTTTTGCATCTGATAACAAGAATTTCCCACGTTCCCTTGGCAAACTCAGGCTGTCAGGTTTTTCCTTTAGAACAGGGCTGTCAAACTCAAGGGGCCAGATGCAACACCCCCCTGCTTTAGAACATAGAATCATAGTACCAATAAAGGAGAATATTTATAGCTCAGGGTTGACATGAGGGGTCCTTGGTGCTCTCTGCTTGTTTTCTGGCAGACGTTTCATTAACCAAACTAAGTAGCATCATCAGTGGTAGTAAAAAGCTTATAGCAATAGAATAGCACTTAGACTTATTATACCGCTTCCCAGTGCTTTTACAGCCCTCTTTAAACGGTTTACAGAGTCAGCCTATTGTCCCCAACAATCTGGGTCCTCATTTTACCCACCTCGGAAGGACGGAAAGCTGAGTCAACCTTGAGCCGGTGAGATTTGAACTGCCGAACTGCAGCTCGCAGTCAGCAGAAGCAGCCTGCAAAACTGCACTCCAACCACTGCGCCACCTCGGCTCTTATCCTTACTACTGGCATAAGTTCCTTACTAGCACTGATGATGTTACCTAGTTTGGGTAATGAAACATCTGCGAGAAAACAAGCAAGCTCAGAGGGCACCAAGGACCCCTCATAGAATCATAAGGTTGGAAGGGCTCTCGGAGGTCTTCTAGTCCAACCCCCTGCTTTCTTTACTTGCTTCCAAAAGCACCTTTCCAGATGGCTGCATCAGGAGGCGTCTGCCACTCCTCATTCTTTAGCTGGAAGCAGTTTCCATTGCGATCATTATATTTTGGGGTAGGTGGAAACCTGGAAACCATTTGGTTGGATGGTTCAAGGCTATAGCTCTACCACTTAATCTTCCGAAGGTTCATAGAAGGCAGTGTCTCCAGAACGTCTCTTAACAGCTTCCTGCTTTAGCCAGAGACATTAGATGATTTTTCTCTTTCTCTTGTCTCTTTTCTTCATTTGTATTGTGTCTGCTGAATCGTTAGCCATTGTTTTAAGCTGAGCCACTTGAAGTGATTCCTATCTATCTGGAAGAAAGCTGCTCCGATAAAAAGTAGCAGTTGGCAAGACCACTTCATTAATTTCTCTATTGCCACATTGTCTCTATGGCTGTGATTCCATGAATTAACTGTTAGCACAAACCGTGGTTTGCAAAGGATAACGGTTTGCAATCAGAATGTTACGATTCCTGGTTCACAGTAGCCTGTCAGTCAAAAAAGGATTTGTCTGCAGTTATACAGAACCAGAGTTAAACCTCATTAGCATTGGAGTGGCCTGATTTTGGAATGGAAAAGAGTTCAAAAGCTTCTTTTTTTTCTGTCTGGATATTGTTGTGCATCACTTAACCTTTCCAGTCGGATCAGGATGCTGGTTAGCCCTCATAACACAAAGTATAGTGATCCTCAGGAATTTATCCGGGGTTCTTAAATGAAACACTCAGCCATGAGGATGAGCTTGCTGTCCGTCATCTTGTGATCCCTTGCAGGTCACAAAAGGCCTCAGGCAAATAAATCAGTCCACAAATAGTTTCATTCCTATTACAGCAATCTCGCTATTTGAAGGGATAAAATTTGGAGAAAAGAGTATATATAATACTGGCCCCAAACTGAAGTAAAGTAAAGGTAAAGGTTCCCCTCGCACATATGTGCTAGTCGTTCCTGACTCTAGGGGGCAGTGCTCATCTCCATTTCAAAGCTGAAGAGCCAGCACTGTCCGAAGACGTCTCTGTGGTCATGTGGCTGGCATGACTAAACTCCGAAGGTGCACAGAGCGCTGTTACCTTCCCACCAGAGGTGGTCCCTATTTTTCTACTTGCATTTTTTACGTGCTTTCGAACTGCTAGGTTGGCAGAAGCTGGGACAAGTAACGGGAGCTCACTCCGTTACATGGCGCTAGGGATTCGAACCGCTGAACTGCCGACCTTTTGATCGACAAGCTCAGCGTCTTAGCCACTGAGTCACTGCGTCCCTTTTAAATAAAAGTAAATCAGTGTCTAAAGTTCCTGAAAAGTCAATTACTATACAGTGCTGTATTGCAGATTAATATGATTATGTTGGATAGCTACAGCTTGCCACTCTTTCGCATGCTTATCCAAATGGGCCTGAAAACAAGTTTCCTTGTGTTTAATTTGTTACTTCACAAAAATAATAAATGAGTGTTTGAATTTCTGAGATTCCTTGCCAGGAAGGAGCTCCATGTAAAATGGGACAGGAAAGAGTTTCGGTGACAACAAGTTTGTCCCCAGTGACCATTTGTCAAAGCTGCTGTCACTGCCTCTTGCCGTGCAAGGATCCTCTCTTGCAAAGTAGGTCGGAGAGATGACATCCACAGCTACTACCAAATCTGACACGGTCATTTTATGGCCTCTTAATCGACTCTATTAGGTACATTGCTATGATGCATCTTGTGGCTTTCTGTAGCTGCATGCTTGTTTATACTAGAGCAGGGGTCTGCAACCTTAAACACTCAAAGAGCCATTTGGACCCGTTTCCCACAGAAAAGAAAACACTGGGAGCCACAAAACCCTTCCTGTGCCTGACTATTTCCTGAGCGGCCACAAAACTAGCATATGTAGTTGAATTAAACATTCCGTTTTCTTCTGAAATTTTTCTTTTCTTGGATTTATCCATGGTTGGCCTACCGGGGGTTGAAAAGCTCAATAAATTGCATGCCGGTGGGTGTCACACATTGACGGTTGTGACGCATATTTTGAGTGACAGGGAGCCACAGCAGAGGGGTGAAAGAGCCACATGCGGCTCCAGATCCGCAGGTTGCTGACCCCTGTACTAGAGAACCGTGTGAGCCATTGTGTTGTGGCCCTTAGGCTGCCAGCAGAGGTAGAGGAGGAGGTTGAGGGTGAGCCTGGGCCAGCTTCGGAGCCTTTGGAAGGCTTTGATAAGGAAACAGCATCAGAGGCAGAGGCAGAGCTGGGGCCTTCCGTCCTCCCCCAGGTGGAGAGGCAGCTGTCTTCGGGGCCTGTGCTAAGTGAGAGGGAGGAACAGATGGGACCCATCCCAGATGCGCGTATGTGCAGAGAGGAAAGGAGAGGAGAGCAAAGGAAAACAATAAGCCGGCTCTCAGGGAAAAGCAGACATGGACACAAGCCAGGCCTTCCCTGGCTGGGAAATACCATATTTTTCAGAGTATAAGACGCACTTCCCCCCCCCAAAAGGGGGTGAAAATTTAGGTGCATCTTATACACCGAATGTAGCCCTGCCCACCCACTGGCCCTTACCCTTTTTGCCTCTGCCTCGCAGCAGTTACCTCCTTGCAAGCAAATAACAAGAAAAAACAGCTCCTTTCAGCTTCAGCACAACCTAATTAGCACAAGTTGATTGGATCGGCCTCCCAACACTCAGCTGATTTGCTTTCAGCTGTTTTGCGCAGGGCTCTGCTGCTTGCTGCAAAGAAGTAAATTGCTGGAGCAGATTTTTTCCCCCCTTGTGCTAATCAAGCTATGCTGAAAACGAAAATGAAAGTAAAGCAGGCTGTTCGCTGTTTGTTGCAAGGAGGCAAAATTGCTCAGATTTCTTTTTCTTCTTTTCCTCACCAAAAAAGGTAGGTGAGTCTTATACTCCGAAAAATACCGTAAATAGTAGGGGTTTGGGAGTGGCTGGTTGTCATAGACAACCGTTTGTTTCCTAATATACAGCAAATTCGAATTCCTTGGCCAGAACCAGGTTTGTTGAGACTAATTACGTTTGGTTTTTGTTTATCCGCATGAATAAAAGATGTATTGCCTTCCCTGGAAAAGTTTTCTTTTTTTAAAAAAAATCTGGCTTTCCCCCCCAAGGCCTGGGATAAGGCTAGAAAAATGCATGTTAGAAGTTTTGATTTGGTGCCAGGTTTTTGTTGTTTTAATAGAAACATAGAAAACTGATGTCAGGAAAAGACCCAGTGGTCCATCTAGTCTGCCCTTTGAGTTTTTGTTTTTGTTTTCTTTTTAATTAATTAACTAATTCATTTTTAATTATTAATTTTATGGTCCACTGCACAGTCAGCCAGATGTTCAGGCTGGATTTGACATTTTTGTCTGCCTTTCAAGTCCTTCCCAAAGACCTGCGATAGGCAGATATGGATGTTTGATGGTGTTAGGTAAAGGTAAAAGTTCCCCTCGCACATATGTGCTAGTCGTTCCCGACTCTAGGGGGCAGTGTTCATCTCCGTTTCAAAGCCAAAGAGCCAGCGCTGTCCGAATACGTCTCCGTGGTCATGTGGCCGGCATGACTAAACGCCAAAGGCACACGGAACACTGTTACCTTCCCACCAAAGGTGGTCCCTATTTTTCTACTTGCATTTTTTACGTGCTTTCGAACTGCTAGGTTGGCAGAAGCTGGGACAAGTAACGGGAGCTCACCCCGTTACGCGGCACTAGGGATTCGAACTGCTGAACTGCCGAACTTTCGATTGACAAGCTCAGTGTCTTAGCCACTGAGCCACCGTATCCCTCTTTGATGGTGTTACAGATGTATTATTTATTTTATTATTGTTGTTTGTTTATTTTTTGTGGGATGATGGACCTGTGTTTATCCGAAGCATGTTTAAACTCAGGTACTGATGATTGACCCATTACCTCCTCTGGGATTTGTTACCAACCTTCCACTACTCTTTCTGTGAAGTAAAACTTCCTAAAGTTACTGTTAATGTTTTATTAATCATTGATTTTACAGTTTTGATATGATTTTTTTTGAAAGTTTTTTATTTTCATTTCTCATAAACATACACAAATGTACAATCTCTTAGCCATTATTAATCATAGATATTATCTTTTGATTTTCATATTTGTTCAGTCTTCCTCCTAAAATTTTAAAGTATACTCGGGGTTGCTTGTCTTCCATTCCATATCTTCCGTATTTCACAACAACCCTTCCTCTCCTTCTCCCCTCTTCCCCTTCCCTCCCTTCTTCTATTCTTTTCCACTTTCTTCTGTCCTCCTCCACTCCTCCCCTCTTCCTCCCTTTCTAAACTTCTCTCCTACTCTTGTTTCCCCTCTCTTTCTTCCTCTCCTTTCCCCTTTCTTCTATCCCTCTCTCTCCTTTCCTCTCTTCTTTCCTCTTCTTCCTTTCTATCCCTCTACTCCTCTCTCCATTCTCTCTCGGTTGTTTTTCTTTTCAATTCAATATATTTTCAAGATAGTGTTCAAACAACTCTGATTTTCTATTTACATGCATTTTCCTTTCAATTTCTTTTCTATTTTACTGGTTATGCATATATCATCATTAATGTACATTTATATAATAACACTTTTTTCATTTCCCCCCCCCCCTTTCCCCCTTTTCATATGATTTTATATGTTAACTTTTGATTGGAGCCGCCCGAAGTTAGTTGAAAGATGAGCAGCTATATAAATGTGTTAAATAAATAAATTCTGGAGGATATTCAGAGGCGTCTCTGCCTTGGAAACAACCCATTTTGATTATTTTGTTTCCTTACTAGATTCCTCAAAGCCTTCAGCAATGGCAGAGCTTCTAATATACCGACTTCACTGGAAAAAAATCTTTAAAATTTTGGGATATATTCAGAGATGTCTCTGCCTTGAAAATAGCCCATATTGAATTATGTTACTCACTCACTCTGTCTATCTGTCTATCATTTATTTGCACACACGCACACTCAAACATCAGCACGGGGAATGTTAATAAGACATTTTGTGATACGTCATAAATTGTTTTGTGATAATTTTTATGTCATAAAATATTGTATAAAATTTGCCAAATTTCAATTCCACTTGAGTCTCAGGTCCTGGATTTTTGGATGCATTCTGTAGGTTAGGTACCTTTTGAGGTACCGTGGCTGAAATACTCTTGCCCTATGGTGCAAAATTTCACACAGTTAAATGTTAACGGTATCAGAATTTTAGAGATATATAGACCTGTTCACTTGAAGGAGAAGTTCCAGACCTTCTGTTTCATCTCTTTATTTCTATTCCTGCTCTTTTTTTTTTTTTTTTGGCTACAGGTATCTAGTGGGAATCTACTTGCTATCCTGAATCGACATTATCAGGACTTAAGCTGCTTGGCCTTCACGGACGACAGCAGCCATTTTCTCTCTGGAGCCAAAGACTGTCTTGTCATAGTCTGGAGCCTATACAGGTATGAATCGAAATGGCCTCCCACTTCCCGATTCTGCCCACAAGGTCAGCATCACTGCATTTACCAGTGCTCCTGCATGAGAATATTATTTTGGGCACCAACTTTTAACATATTGGGAGTGTTCTGAGCTTTAGAGGAGGTATGTTCCGCTTTTGTGCAGGAAGAGATCCTTGACAACCCTTTTGTATTATCTTCACAAATATGTCCAGCTAAACGATGTCCTAGTTAAGCTTTAAGTTAAATTACTTTTAATTATGGATTACTTAATTATTAATATTTGTTTTAAAGAAGTACCTTTAAGTTTGGATTCATCAAAATCACATTATCTCCTTGGTAGTTTAAACAATAAGGCCATATACCTTGATCGAAAAACTTTGTAGAATTGAACAAGTTTTGCAAAAAGACAAGAATGCCATTTTTATACTGATATTTAGGGAGAGTGTTACGGGCCAGGATGTTAGGGGATACCTCTACAGAATCTTCTCTTTAGTTAGCATCCTCAGTGGCATGTGTCACAGATGAAAGTAAGGCTGCTTGCTTTGGCTAAAAAGCATAACATAAAAGCCTCTTAAGGTCAGGAAAAAAAGGAAAGATTCTTGTGGATGGGAAAAATTTCCCCAAACACACCCCAGTGAATGAATTCTGATATTATTCAGTGTCCGCAGGAAGCTGACAAACTTCCTTTTCTTCCTTTAGTCGGATTTTGATACGTTGATCTAAAATGGAAGGTAGAGACAACTGGAAGAAGAAGAAGCCTAAAGATTTAGACTTTATCAAAAAAAAAAAAAAGCTGCAAATAAAATGGGCAGCCTGTAATTATCTGCTCAATTGATTCCCACCTAAATTCCCTAACACTCATTTTTAGCATTATTGCTTTAGCGGTTAAATGGAGTGCATGTTTGCAGCTCCAAATCCATCCTTGCGTACAACTTTCCTATTTATTGTGTTAAAACTGAATCATTTCTCAGTGTGCTACAGGTGGAACACGGCCAAAGCCCTGAGCCCCGCCACGTGTGGTCACGGCACAGCCTTCCCATCACAGATCTCTGCTGCGGTGTTGGTGGCCCCTTGGCCAGAGCTGCCACAGGCTCTTTGGACCAAACAGCAAAGGTACAAATATTCAATTTGGAAGCAGCATAGATAGTTCTCAACTTGGAGTGGTACGGTGGCCTAGAGGTGGAGCTCTCGCCTCACAATCAGGAGGTTGTGAGTTTGATCTTAGGTAAAGGTAGATATTTCTCTCTCTGGGCACACCAAGAATATATCTGCTGAACAAAACTCCGCATTGGTGACAGGAAAGGCATCCAGCCATTAAAACACTCTGCTAGCTCCATTCAGTTGCCCAGACTCCACCCCGCAAGGGATTATGGGGTTGTTAAAAAAAGATGATGGTGATAGATAGTTCTCAACCTATAACCATTAGTTTAGCGACCGTTCAAAGATACAGCTGTCAAGGTTCCAAGTAACATACCCACAGCAAACAAAACTCAGAGGCAGGTAGATTCCTCAAAGAATAGTTTTATTTGATTTGTCATATTGGCACAGGCTGGTAAAAACCGACTCTGAAGTTTCCCACGGTTTTCACCTAATTAAAAGTAAAAGTTTTTCCCCCTCCCCAAACCATCAGTCACATGGTCCAATCAAGGCGCTGTCTGGTTGCCTGTTGACATCGCTTCTCCTTCCTCCGGCCAGGTGTGAGAATGTCCTTGGTTCCCAAGAGAAAGTATTTTATTTTGGCTACAAAATCCCAGCTATCTCTAATCCCCCCCCCTCCCTATCCCTCATCTCCAGTATGGCAACACTGAAGCTCCCAAGATGGCTTCGGTCAGGTCAGCTTCAGGGTTGACAACGGCATTGAAAAAAGTGACATGACTGTTTTTCACACTTATGACTGTTGCAGGATCCCCTTGGTCAAAAGATCAGAATTTGGATATCTGACAACTGGTTCATATTTATGACAGTTGCAGTGTCCTGGTATCATGTGATCACCTTTTGCGACTTTCTGACGAGCAAAGTCAATGGGGAAGCCAGATTTACTTAACAACTGTGTTCCTAGATTAACAACTGCAGTGATTCGCTTAACAACCGTGGCAAGAAAGGTTGTTAAATGGGGCAAAACTCATTGAACAACTGTTTCGCTTAGCCACAGAAATGTTGGGCTCAATTGTGGTCATTAGCTGAGGACTAGCTGCATTATAGTTTTGTGCAAATAGTTCCTTGGGATGTTCTGATTTTCTTCAAAAATTCTCCAGTTAAACTGTTACAGTGTTTCTCTGCAATTGAATTTGACCAGGACAGCACAAATAATGTACTGTTCCTAAAGAGCCATTTTTTTTTTTGAAAAACAGCAAACTATATGCAGAAAAGGCAGTTCAATCTGTTTTAGGAGAAAAATGGAATGTTCCCAAACCGGATTGCATAATTTTGCACACGGCTAGGGAAATGAATTGCTTTGTTCATGCCGAATCCTTTTTAAGGTAGGAAATCATAACCACTGCTTGGCAAATATGTACCTATGCATATTCATTTCTGCTGGTATACTTAGTAGGTCTGGAAATGGAAACCTTTTGTTTACATATAACAAATCCTTTCCTAATGCTTTTCTAAACGTTTCTGGACACACATCCTGCTGGGGAGGGAGGGGGCAATATAATCCCCCCCAACCCCCCCCCCCCCCCCCGGCTATAATTTAGAGCCTGTTTTCAACATGGATTTTTTTCTGTCCTATGTATAACACAGTTCAGAAATGGGTCGTGGAACTGAACGTATTGTAAAATAACTATGTATTCTAATTAGTCTCAGGATACCAGGAGAGCAAAAAAAAATTGGGAAAAGAGACAGTTGAGTTAAATGCTGGATGTCCCCGATTCAAGGACTGGGAAAAAAAAGAGCACCATATCTTTGGCATTTAGCTGGAATGTAGGAAAAATGAACCCCTGAGCTCAAAGCTGGTAACCTTTCACAGTCATGGTGCCTATTACTGTTCTGTGTTACGGACAGTCTACAAGTGTCTATGAAGATTCTCAGTCATCCAGATGATGGTTGTCCCAAAGATGCTTTTTTCAAGAGGCAACTGGACTTTCTGGTTTTTCTTTGAAGACGTTTCGCTTCTCATCCAAGAAGCTTCTTCAGCTCTGACTGGATGGTGGGGGGAAAACCCACCGTCCAGTCAGTTTTTTTCCCCACCCTCCAGTCAGAGCTGAAGAAGCTTCTTGGATGAGAAGCGAAACGTCTTCAAAGAAAAACCAGAAAGTTCAGTTGCCTCTTGAAAAAAAGCACCTTTGGGACTGTACAACTTTCAACAACTACAGTTCTCACGGGGCAGCAGGTCCTCATTTAACCACAGTAATTGGGATTGGGAACTCTGTCACTAAGCAACGCAGTTGTAAGGCACAGCTTCATGTGACTGTGGCCAATTTACAATGATAGTTCCAGCCATCCCAATTGCCATCGTTAAGCAAATCCCACAGCATTTCCTGGAGGTGTAATCACCATTTCTAACCTCCTGCTGGCTTCCCTATTGACTTTGCTTGATGGAAGCTGGAAGTGGAGGTTTTAAAAATGACAATCACATGATCCTGGGACGCTGCAATGTCATAATTTAAAGCCGGTCTCCAAGCGCCTGACTTGCAACGAGGGATTTTGCAAACAGCCGCAACTATGAGGATTTGTCATAAATACCCCTCATTCAGCACCATCTCAACATGGAACGGTCACCAAACGAGTGGCCGTTCAACGAGGATTGCCTGTATGCAAAGTAGCTCAAAGCTTAAAGTGACTTGGTACTCCTTCGGATATCCCAGGTTTCCTTCCAAGCTTTTATACAATTGGCAGTACCAGTGAGCCCTCAGCCTGTCTAACTGAAGCTGCGGCTGTTTCCCCCCAAGGTTGGGTCACATAAAATTCCATCTGGATTATAAGGCACAAGCGAGGACAAAGAACAGCAGAAAGCTCTGTGCTCAACACGTGGGCTTAATTTCAGGGGAAGGAATAGTGTGTGGATCAATGCCAGGTTGGGGAAGATGCATTTATAAGATTTCATCTTTTCTTCTTGCTTCCCGAACCTTTTTCTAGAATCTCTGAAAAGAAGAGCTTTCTCTCCCTATGTAAAAATCCCACTGTACTGCTAATTTATTAATGGAACTTGTATGCCGCCCTATCTCCAATGGACTCGGGGCGGCTCACAACAATTGAAACAAAACAAAAATCCAGGTTAAAATTAACAAAAATTCAATAAAAACCCAGTTAAAATTCTATTAAAACCCCCATCAGTCCAAAGCGGCCAGGTGAAATAGCCACGTTTTCAGGCCATGGCGGAAAGAGCAAAGGTCGGGGGCTAATGATATGTAACGCATGTCATATTCCTAGACTGGCCCCAGGTTTAATTTTGTAGCATTACAGCTAAAATCTGGATTTTAATCTGCACCTTTTCCCATTCTCAGTTGTGGGAGATCTCCTCCGGGAACCTTCTCCTCTCTGTCGTCTTCGATGTGAGCATCATGTCGGTGACCCTCGACCTTGCGGAATACCACATGTTCTGTGGCGGGCTGGATGGTTCCATCTTCCAGGTTGACCTCTGCTCCTGGGTAGGTCCCATTTTGCGCAGTATCTCGTAAGCATCACAGGTGCCTTGGGCAGTGCAATGGGATGGAATCTCAGACCTTTTAGGATCATTGTGTTCTATAGAAATCTAGAATAGATATTCAGGGAGTCTATTGATGCATGGATGCAAAAATATAAAAAAGTAAAATTAAATGAACAAATGGTCCAAACCTCACAGGATTACCAAACCCTGTGAAATTTTTTCCTCTCTTCTTGCTTTATAAATCTCATGATACAGATAGTCCTTGACCTGAGACTGATTTCTTAACCATTCAAAGTTACAATGGGTCTCCCCAGAGTGACTTATGATCCAGTTTTGGAATTATGCTGTACACACACACACACACACACACACACACCCAGTCATATGATCGCATTTTGGGCGATTGGCAACCAGCTCATCTTTACAGCAGTTTGCAGCATCCTGCAGTCATGTGATCACAATTTGCGACATTTTTAGCTATTTCCCAGCATTTAGATTCCAGCAAAAAAAAAAAAATGTACATTGGGGGAACTAGATTTGCTTAACAACCATGGTGTTCACTTAATGGCCATAAAAATGGTTATAACTTTGAATCCGGTCACACGATGCGTTGAGCTATGATCACAATGACTTAGGACTGTAATTTCAGGCTCATTTACGATCGTAAATCAAGGTCTACTTGAACTTGAGGTGAGGAGTGCGGTCTTACATGATTTATACCTTTGCCAGGTTTCAAGCATTTTTTTAAAAAATCTTTTAAAATATTAATGATTTCTAAGGTCCTGAGGCAACCGTACAAACATTCTCCTATATTTTGGCACTCATGAATAAGCACATTGACAGTTACTGATTTACACAGCAGTCCACAAAAGCTTTCCATGCTAATATAAGCTGTGGTGGTGCAGTGTTGTGGCCCGTCAGCGGCCTGTGCAGTTAGTAGCTGATTCCGACAGCAAGTAGGCTGGTGTGGTGCTGCGCTAGCAGCCTGTGCAGCTGACGCTCGAGTCAGACAATGAGGAGGCTAAAGAAGATGTGGTGCCAGAGGCAGGGATTCAGCCAGGGCCTTCAGAACCTCCAGAAGCTCCCATAAGTGAAGAGGAGGAAGAGGAGGAGCCTCTTCTCGATTCATGAGCACGCAGAGCTGTTAAAAGGCAGGAGTGGCTCCTCAGGAGGAGGTCTTCTCGAGAGTAAGGCTTAGGGCTAATTGGCCACTCCCCTAGCCTATTTAAGGAAGGATGACGACTGATGCAATTTGCAGGAAACAACTTCGTTCATATTCCTTCGTGTCTTGATTCCAGAAACGTTTGATTCGGCTCTTGTTTATCTCTTGTCAGTTTTCCTGCAAACTGCTTCTGGGCATTCTGCCAACCACAGTAAGATTATGGTTATCTGAAATACTCTGCCTCAGAATTGAGTTATTATTCTTTGGATTCTTGTCGGCTGTTAATGAAATTAAATTAACAGCCCTTGTTCAGAAAAGACTGATTTAAACTGTACTTGCGTTCGAACAACTACTAAGAAAGCTCATTAGTAGTCCTTAATTAGTAAACTAAGGTTTGTACGGACTTTGTGTGTGCTGCGTTCTTTGGGGTCTGTAGCTGGGGCAGAACATGCAGTGGTTAGAAAACAGTATTGCAGGCTAACTCTGCCCACTGCCGGGAGTTCGATCCTGAACGGCTCAAGATTGACTCAGGCTTCCATCCTTCCGAGGTCGATAAAATGAAGACCCAGATTGTTGGGGACAATATACTGACTCTGTAAAACCGCTTAGAGAGGGCTTATGAAGTGGTATATAAGTCTAAGTGCTATTGCTATTGCTATAAAGGAAACAGAAGGTCCTTCCTTACATTGTGAATAAAAAACGCCACATTTTGTGGGTCTGCTGAATCTGTTAAGTCAGGAATGGAAAGTCAGATCTGTATGGCCCATGCTTTCTTCCCATTAGTTTCTTATTAATACGGCCACCGAACAGAAGCCATGGGGCTCTAAGCAGGCCACCAAAGAAAAGGAGAAAGGAAGCCATCATTAACCAATACAATATACCTCATTAAAATGTGACTGGAGCGTAGCGCTGTTGTCTTTTGGACTTTGTGTTCCTGCAGATCAGCTCAATAGCACAAGTCACCCCCAAATCCCGCTTTCTCCTAATTGGGTTAGAAGGAACAAAACCACCTCCGGATTTGATTTGGTTTTTAAGGGCCATTGCTTCTTCCATAGCCTGCTACTTTTCGTTTTCCAGAGATGACCTTAATTCTATCTTGACAGAACACTTTCCTTCTCCTACCTGGACGGAATATAAATTGATTTTCAGAGAGGAAAGTAATGTTGGTGGGCACCCTTAAGGTTACAGTACCTCAAATGCCAAAGACATTTGGGTGTGAATTTCAACAGCAGATCTCTGTTTCCTTCTAGCAACCAAAGTTCAGTGGAAGATCCTGAGTACCTCCAGTTTAAAAGTATTTAGGTAACAGATAAAGGGAAAGTCTCTCTACCAAAGTACTACTGCCTGAGTAAAATATAAGGAATATAGTGGATTATTAACTTGGAAGGAGCGTCCTCAATCTTTCATTCCTGTTTAATTATCCAGAATGGTGCATTAAAATATAATTTCCCCCCTTCCTTTCAGCCTGTGCAAAGAGAAAGAGGTTTTCAGTCTGAGCAGGAGAACGGAAAGATCTTCAAAGGACATAGGTGAGCGTCTCGCTTTTCTGTTCCTTTCTTGAACTGGCACAACTGGAATTAGCCTGGGCCAGCACAGCTCCCTACTGCAAGAATGTACGTCTGACATAATCCCAAAATAGCAAGACCCCAATTAAAAATCATACCGCTGACATTTTTCAAGTGTTTAAGAGTCTCAGATGGGTTCTTGAGCTGAGTATCAGAGGTGGTACTCAGCCGGTTTGGATCGGTTTGCCTGAACCGATAGCAGAAATCGCGGGTGAGCCCGCCCACCTGAACTGGCTCTTGTTGTGACCCAGGCCCAAGTAGATATTATCAGACGCAATCAGTTTGAAAACAAACAGACTTTATTGGAACAGCTGAGAATTAACTCATTCTCAATGAAGTTCAAACTAATTCAAAACAAATTCTTCATAACACAATTCTTCAGCCTTATCACCAACCTTGGTCTAATTAGGCAACCTGCCAAAGGCTTTTCTTGGCAAAAGTTCAGAAGCAGAAGACGCCGACAAGAAATAAATGCAGCAAGACAAGAAACAAATCTATCAATGTTGTTTTCTGACAAAGAGCCCAAGAGCTGTTGCTGGTCTTTTAACCTTATGGGAGGGGCCAATCATCTCTTGGCCCTACTCCCGAGTTGTCCTCTTTGCTGTAGCTGCTCTTGCCTTCTGGCAGCTCTTCTCATACATGCAGTAGGAACAGGCTCCTCCTGTTCTTCTGCCTTTCTACTGTCAGCCTCCCCGATGTCCCTGGTCCCATCTCTGCCTCCGACGCAGTGCCCTCATCCGGGCCTTCCCCAGCCTCCAGGACTGGCCCCTGTACTTCCTCAGCCTCATCGCTGTCCAACTCCGCTGCCAGCTCCGCAGGCTGCTGGCGGACCACAACAAGGGCTGAGGGAGAGCATCTGGCCCAGAATCCCCCAGGGAGTTCCCTTCCCTGCTCTTAGTCCAGCATTTTCACTGTGACATCACTATTTGGGCTGAGAGAGAAGAACTGACTGAATTTCTTTCGCTTTGCAGACCTGCAAAGGTCATAAAGTTACTTCTTCCTCACTGTTGCAACTGCAGACAGTCAACTGAATGAGGCAGTCTTTAAATGAGGACTATGTGTATGACCATTCAGGAAGAGGGGGTCCCCTTCAGAGTGTGAAGTGTATGATTTGTTTTTCAACTTACTGTAGATGTTGAAGAAGTAGGACCTTCCCCTTGTTCTGCTGAGCAAGAGCATGGACATCTTGACCCAAATCCTCTCTTGAAAGCACCACTTGTGAAAACATTGAAGAACCTCAAGTAAAGCCCCTGTCTTGTTCTTTCCGTAGGAATCAGGTGACATGTCTCTCCGTCTCCACCGATGGAAGCCTTCTGCTCTCTGGCTCGCATGATGAAACAGTTCGGCTGTGGGACATCCAGAGCAAACAATGTCTCCGCACCGTAAATTACAAAGGTCTGTACCTGTCTGTATAGATATTTAACTTACCTAGTGGGAGAAGGGAAACTGCTGGCTCTTAAGAAAGGATTGGAAAAGAAAAGGAAAATTTTAAACCTGGAAGCTCAAAACATGAAGCTTTTGCTAAAATATCTCATACTGGCACCCTAATGGAACTGAAGTCTGAGTCAACCTTGAGCCTGGTGAGATTCGAACTGTTAAATTGCAGGCAGCCGGCAGGCAGCAGACGTAGCCTGCAGTACTGCATTCTAGCCACTGCATCAACATGGCTCCATAAAATATTATAAATGATTGTATAACAATAATTAACATAGAAGTAGCTTAATCTTTTAACCTATTACTGAATCTGGATCGTACAGAAATGTAGCTCTCCATCTTCAGAATCTTCCTTTGAATCATAAGCAAAACATAGGAGTATGGTTGCATGGTTTATAATTAAGTATGAAAGAATTGCATACCAGAAAATTTGTACTCCTGAAATATATCAAGCTTTTAGTCATCAGGCTGCAAGTCACTTTTTTTTATATATAAACAAACAAGCAAGTCAGCTTCATTCAGAGCCTTGGTAGTACAGGGGTTTAAGGCACCCTGTTATTAAGCTGGTTATTAAGCTGGTTATTAAAACCAGCTGCCTGCAATTACTGCAGGGTTCGAATCTCGCCAAGGCTCAAGGTTGACTCAGCCTTCCATCCTTTCTAAGGTAGGTGAAATGAGGACCCAATTTGTGGGGGCAATAAGCTGACTTTGTATAAATATACAAAAGGATGAAGGCTATTGCTGAGCACATTGTAAGCCGCCCTGAGTCTTCGGAGAAGGGCGGCATATAAATCAAATTAAAAAAAAAAAAAAAATTCTTGCCTAAGTTGCTTTTAAAGAAGTAAATGTAGTCTTTAAATGCAGTCAGTAAGCACAGTTTTGATTAAATCTCCCAAGGGGGTGAGTTTCTTTGGATCATTAGTATAGGCTGTAGAGTATAAATACAGGTACCGTATTTCCCTGAAAATAAGACCCTGACTTACATATTTTTCAACCCTGAAATAAGCGCTTGGCCTTATTTTTGGGGAGGTCTTATTATTTTGGGGCACGTGGAACAAGATGGGGCTCCTCTTGCCTTCTTAACTGATTTCCAGCTCTGCGTTTAAATATTTTTGGGGAGGCCTTATTTTCAGGGGGAGGCTTACTTTAGCGCCCGATTGGGCTTATTTTTTTTATTTTTATTTTTTATTTGATTTATATGCCGCCCTTCTCCGGAGACTCAGGGTAGCTTACAATGCGTTAAGCAATAGCCTTCATACTTTTGTATATTTATACAAAGTCAGCTTATTACCCCCACAAACTGGGTCCTCAATTTACCTACCTTTGAAAGGATGGAAGGCTGAGTCAACCTTGAGCCTGGGGAGATTCGAACATGCAGTAATTGCAGGCAGCTGGATGTTAATAACAGGCTATTAGTCTGCTGCGCCACCAGGCTCTTTGTTATCAGGGGATGTCTTATTTTCGGGGAAACAGGGTAGTTAGTTCTCGTCTTACAACCACAATTGAGCCCAAAAGTTTTATTGCTATGGTGAGTGGCTTTTGCCCCATTTTACGACCTTTCTTGCCGCAGCTGTTAAGTGAATCACTGCACTTGTTAAATTAGTAACACAGTTGTTAAGTGAATCTGGCTTTCCCACTGACTTTGCTAGTCTGAAGGTTAGAAAAAGTGACACTGCTACTGTCATAAATATGGGTCAATTGCCAAGCGTCTGAATTTTGATCACATGATCATAGGCATGCTGCAGCGGTGGTAAGAGTGAAAAACCAGTCATACGTCGCTTTTTTTCAGTGATGTTGTAACTTTGAACGGTCACTAAATGAATTGTTGGAAGTTGAGGACAACCTGTAATCGGGCTTACAATTTTTATTGTTTTCAACCCAATGTCAGGGTTCCAATTTTCTTTTTGCTTCTAAACTGCCACCCAGCATATTTAGAATAGAATAGAATAGAATAGAATAGAATAGAATAGAATAGAATAGAATAGAATAGAATAGAATAGAATAGAATAGAATAGAATAGAATAGAATAGAATAGAATAGAATATAGAAAATAGAAAATAGAAAATAGAAAATAATAGAAAATAGAATTTTATTGTCACTTTAAATGTACACTAATCAACATACATTAAAATGAAATTTCATTGCATTCAGCTCTCATTCATATTTGTAACCTTGCCCTACAATTCTGGCTCATTCTGGCTCTGGCTACCCTGCCAGGTTCAAAAGAATTTGTACCAGTTGTAAGGCTTAAAAAAGGGTAAGCCTTTTGTGTACCCCTAGATAATGAACTTTGATGGTTCTTCTGAAGATAGGTTTGAGAAATTCCCCTCAAATTTGATTGAAAATTTTCCTTGGGAAATTTCCTTCACTTTGAGCCTGGGTGGGGCTGGGCAGGGATCCAAGTCGCTGTTATGCAAGTTGCTGCATCAGAGCTCCATTGTTGCATCAAACCTTCATTTCCCCAAACTTCCCTTGAAAGCAGACTGGTATTTTTCAGTTCATTACCATCGCAATATGATTTACAACTCCTCTTTATTTTGGATGTTCTGAACGGCCTAAGCAAGGCTTAAAACATTAAGTTAGCAAAAGGGATATAAAATTTGCATGGCTGAATCTTAAATATCATAATGGGACTTGATACCATAAATTCTTCATCGTGCTGAATGGCTTGGTAGTTAGCTAAACACACAATGTAAACCGCGGTAGAAGTTCTGTTTGTATAAAAAGGCCGTATCGCTCGCTTGAAGTTGTAAAACTGCCCACATAACATTTCTTCCAGGGCAGTAGTTCTCAATCTTGGCAAGTTTAATGTTGCAATCATCTGGCGGGCTCCCCATGAGGAGTTCAGATTAGAGAAGACACAGGACAAGTGTTTCTCGGGATGAGAGAGCCTCGAGCTGACTCCAGACCTCTCTTTTATTAAACAAGGGTATTGGGCGTATCAGAAGGCATGATTACAGCTATACATTCTCATATTACATCCGTGATACAAAGGATTTTCTCCATATCTGGACATAACTTTCATATCCTACCATATTACAGTAAATCACATGAATTCTAGGAAAGCGATACCTAAGGCAGAAACAAAACTTAACTCTTGCTATGTTATCATATTTGGCTTCGTTCCCAGCATCCCATCACCTGCCAACTGAGAGGCCCCATTACCAGAGATCAGTTGTCAGGAATGTTAGTTCAAAGGGATTGTTACACAGTTTATGTTCTACAATATTATGAACAAAGAGAGAAAGGGCCCTTCAGTGATCATCTAGCTGAACCCGCTTTTCCCATTTTACTCTTCTTCCATAGCCAAGCTCCGCATATGTGTTCCAACCAGCTAGACTGGTCTACACATACACCATGGCTACCGCATTCCCACACTTTAAGAAGGATGGACCATCATTACAGGTAGTCCTTGACTTACAACAGTTTATTTAGCGACTTATGACTGTTTTTTACACTTACAACCGTTGCAGCATCCCCATGGTCATGTGATCAAAATTCAGACACTTGACAACTGACCCTTTCTTACGACGGTTGCAGTGTCCTGAGGTCATGTGTTCCTCTTTTGCTACCCTTCTGACAAGCAAAGTCAATGGCAAAGCCAGATTCACTTAACAACCATGTTACTAAGTTAATCATTACAGTGGTTCATTTTAACGGCTGTGATAAGTCGTGCCCCATAAAATGGGGCAAAAGCCACTTAACAAGGTTTCACCAGCAGAATTTTTTTTTGCTCAATTGAAGTCGTAAGTCGAGGACTATCTGTCCTTGAGAAACACCATTCTAGGATGTAGTTTTGGAATGCTTCATGGCTAAACGAGGTGGTTGTTAAGAGAGTTGCATCCAATGTACGGCCTTTTTGCAGTTAAGTGAATCTTGTAGTTGTTAAGCAAATCTGCCTTCCCACATTGAGTTTGCTTTGTCAGAAGCCGGCAAGCAAGCAAGGGAGAGATAGTAGAGCTGGGGATGGGAGGGATCCAAAATGATCTACAACCAATAATACTCTTTGTGCAAATTGAGCATTTGAGATTTTTTTCCCTCCGTATAAAAAATGACAAAATTCAGTCAACGTGATAAAGGTTTTTATATATCTGCCACAGAGAACATTTTTCCGATGTGCTCTACTAAATTTATGTTCGCCGTTCTTGGATTCAGATGTTTCTAAGGTGGGTTACAAATGAGGGAAGCGGAAGGACATTTATAAAATCGCCACAAAAGAACAGAAACCAGGGTACCGAACCCAGATACTGAGTTCAAGGCAAATGCCTAGAGCAGTGATGGCGAACCTTTTTGCCGTTGCGTGCCACAAGCGGGGGAAGTGTGGGGGGGGTCACACGCATGTGTGCCCACACCCATAATTCAATGCATCCCACCACCCTGTGCATGTGCGCGCGACCGCTCACGCGCTAGCCCCTAACCTTAACACCCGCTTTTGGCACATGATAGCACAGTGGGCCTGGTAGGCCCGTTTTTTCGGTCTCCCCAGGCTCCAGAGCCTTTCTTGGGGCCTGGGGAGGGCGAAAATGGCCTTCTGCACCCCCCGGAGGCCCTCCAGAGGCCAGAAATGGCCCATTTGCCGACTTCTGGTGGGCCCAGAAGGCCTGAAAATCAGGTGGCCAGCACGTGCATGTGTGCCGGAGCTGAGCTAGAGCAACGCTCGCGTGCCCACAGATGTGGCTCCGTGTGCCACAGGTGGCATGCGTGCCATAGGTTCGCCATCACGGGCCTAGAGGGTACAGGTACTCCTCAACAAACGGCCACAATTGAGCCCAAAATTTCTGTTGCTAAGCAAGACAATTGTTAAATGAATTTTGCCCCATTTTACCACCTTCCTTGCCACGGTGGTTAATTGAATCAGTGCAGTTGTTATGTTAGGCTGTTAAGTGAATCAGGCTTCCCCATTGACTTTTGTCAGAAGGTCGCAAAAGGGAATCACGTGATCCCGGGACACTGCAACCGTCATAAATATGAATCAGTTGCCCAAGTGTTTGAATTTTGATCACGCGACCATAAGGATGCTGCAACGGTCGTTAAGTGTGAGAAACGGTCATAAGTCACTTTTTCAGTGCCATTGTAACTTCAGTCACTAAACAAACCGTTGTAAGTTGAGGACTACCTGTATTTAGTAGGTATTTATTTTGATTTGAAAACAGCTTCATAATCAGTGGTGGAGGCGGGGGGGAAACAAGCTGTGAACAGCTCAATGTTAATATTATCGTAGTGGATACTAAAAAGGTTTTAAAGTAGAGTTTAGATCAGAGGTTTTCAAACTTGGCAGCTTTAAGACTTGTGGACTGCTTCCTGGTGGCGCAGCAGACTAAACTGCTGCTGTTAAAGTAGCACTTAGCTGCCAGCTGCCTGCAATTACTGCGAGTTCAAATCTCACCAGGCACAAGGTTGACTCAGCCTTCCATCCTTTCAAGGGAGGTAAAATTAGGACCCGGTTTGTGAGGGCAATAAACTGACTTTGTATAAAATAGAACACTGCTTGGGGGGCCCCCGAAAGCCCTACTAAGCAGGTATATACAAAAGTATGAAGGCTATTGTTTAATGCATTGTAATCCGCCCTGAGTCTCTGGAGAAGGGCAGCATATAAATCGAACTAATAAATAAATAAACTCCCAGAATTCTCTAGCCAGCTATGCTGGCTGGAGAATTCTGGGAGTTGAAGTCCACAAGTCTTAAAGCTGCCAAGTTTGAAGGCCTCTGGTTTAGATAGAATCCATGGGGAAGAGAGGATCTTTGGTAATCATCTGTGATAATTAACCATTCAGAAGGAACATCTGATGCTTCACAGGATACCTGGAGGCATTTAGCCGGTCACTTTAGGAAAATAGATCAAAGAAAGTCTGGCAGTTGTTCACGAATGCTTATGCTTTTTTATAAAATGTGTTAGTCAGAAAAAAACTCTTACCAGACCCCTCCTGATGTTTTTCCCCATAGACCAGTGATGGCTAAACTTTTCCAGACCGAGTGCCCAATGCACACGTGCAAACCCCCCAAATTGCAATGAGTGCGCACTCCCTGTGAATGTGCCCCGTGCATGTACCTGTGCCCCCTGAATGCGCCCTGCCCCCCGTGCATGCACTCATGCCCCTGCATGTGCCCCGCCCATGCATGCAGCCCATGCAGGAGCTCATGCCTCTGTCCCCGTGCATGCATGTGCACCCCCGCATGTGCCCCACCCGTGCACCCTCCCCCCCCCGCATGTGCGGCAGAGACCCAAAGACTCAGTGGGAGGTGCACACGCATGCACGGTGGAGTTGTGCTGGGGCAACGGCTCGCGTTCCCACAGAAAGGGAGCTGCGTGCCACCTCTGGCGTTCGTCATCACTGCCATAGACTAACCATGCTCTATTCCTACATGGTTTGAAACTCGGCTCGATAGAAATTCAGGCCAGTGAAGGCTTTCTTTTTAGTTCTTATTGTACCTTTCTACAGGTAATGCATTACAGATAGTCCTTGAGTTACGACCGTAGTGGAATCTGCCCATCACGGTTGTAACTTGACACACTCATAAAAATACAATCTTTTTTTGTGGCGGTTGTTAAGTAAAATCAACATGGCCGTTAAGCAAATCCGCGGTTGTTAAGCGAACGCCACAGTCATTAAGCGAACCAGTGGTTCGCCAAAACCCTGAAATAGGTGCCAATTTTCAAGTGAAAAGTTGTAAAATGTGGTCATGGAGCTACAAATGGCCGTAAATGTGGCTGACACGTGATGGGGGGGGGGGTGACTGTCAGAACTTTGCATCCAGGTCATAACTATCCCCTCAGGTAGATCTGTCAGAACTTTTAAACGGCCGCTAAGCAACCAGTTGGTTGTAAACCAAGGACTACCATCACGGCCTTCTAAAATTTATTGTTCTTTTCAAATTATTTATTTTTATTTATTGAAATGTATTAGCCACTCAGCTCCCGTGGACTCTCTTCCTTCCAGCTCAGAGCTGCTTTTACGCTGAAGTGGGGACGTCCTTCAGCTCAGAAACAGATAACAAACTCTGCACATAATGGAACTTTAGTCCATTTTCTGATTCAAAAAAAGATGAAAAGATACATCGGATAGCTGCTGCAGTGATATAAATTGAACATGTACTTGGGTCCTAGCTTGTCCCTCCATTGAATTACTTCCCTACCCCTTCCATTTATTTATTAACTTTACTTTGGCTGGGCCCAGCCTCCTAACAGCTGGCACGGGTCACTCCCTCCCTGACCCTTTCATCCGAGTGGGAATCTACGAACTTGCTGTGAGGTTTTGCTCCAGTGCGAAGCAGGTCGTGCTGTTCTGAACCAAGCTAGTTAACTGCCTCGTAGGGATTTTGGTGTGTTTTTTTTTTTAATTTAATGGGGTCAAGGAAGCTTTGCTTTCCTTGGTTCCTAACAAAACTGTTTCCCTGTTGCAGGGTCTAATTACTTCCCTCCACTTCTGTTTGCTGCAGAAGCCTCTTCCACCCGGGCTGGCAATTGCTTGCTATTGTCACTCCCCTAGGAAGTCACGCTATTAACATTCTTTATCTCAACCTAGCAGAACATGAGATAAGAAGCTGCCAGTGACAGCTCTGGCAGTGATATCTCTTTCCTTGGAGATCTGCGTGCCTTCTTGGAAATCCCTCCCACCCCTGTCCCTCAAAGAGCCACTTGGCTGCTTCTGTTTCACATTTGCTGAATGCCTCCCAGCCTTCTTCAGCATCGGCTTTCGGTCTTAGAGGCTGTTCTTGCAGGACAGGAGTCCAAAAAAAAAAAAAATTCCTCTTAAGCAGGAAAAAAAAGAAGAAGAAAATCCAGACAGTGCTAATAAGATGCCTCAAAGCTTAGCTGCAGGGCCTGTCATTTTAATACATAACTCCCAGGTCTGATAGTATTTTCTTCCACCAGGCTCCTAACAGATCTATCTTAAGGTTTATTTAATAAGCGCAGGCTGGGTTTGAGCATTTGCTTGTAGCGGGGAAAAAGAAATACATTTAGATTCATATCAAATCAATTTCTTAATTTATGATCCCGGATCAGCAGTAGAAACGGCCAAATGAAATCAGACAAAAGGAAAGAGAAAGGACTGTCAGAGGAGATTTGATTGTCAAGTATCGCCCCGTTTTAAGTGCTGCAACCACAACAAAAATGTGGTTACCGCGTTAAAGTGATTTCACTATTTTGAGTCTGGAGGTGTAACGTGGGTGTAAAAACCATCCGTTCTACCAGTGCACTTAGTAAAAGAGGAGTTAGGATGTCGTTTCGAAGATCCTTGTAAAAGTTATCATAAAATAAAGACATGCTGAATTGATTTGATTTCCCCAGAATGACAAGGGCAAATGGCATTGAGATTGGGAAATATTGGCAACTCTGCCAAATAGTAGCACAGGTGGACGAATGTTCTGTCTGGCACTGATAAATCCTTTCCTACAGCTGGAGGAAATAATGATGTACAAACACCAGGCAGCTTCTCAGGAAGCCTAAGTCTTGCCTACACCAGGAATATTGAAAGAATGAATGAGTTGACTTCCGATTGGTAATTCAGTTATCCAGTCTTTGTAACACTAACTTTTTGGCCTGGACATAATATGAATACAGAATTTACAGCAGAGGTGGGCAGTTACGGTAATTTTCCCAAGGGGGTCACCTAAGAAACGGGGGGTTTTGTGGAGGGCACTGCTACTGCCCCCTCCCCATGCACTGCTGGCCCCACCACCACCAACCGCTAGCCAGACAAGGACAGGAAAAGGACTGGATGTGATCTACGGATTGTAAAAATGCCTCTGGCCTTAATTTTTGCTCTACAACCACCTTTGTCCATAATGAAAGATAATTGTCAGCTAAGACTAGCGGTAGTGAAACTGTAGGATTTCTAATCAGTTGCTATCAATACTTACCATGCCCTGTGTTCAATTTAGGGCAAACATTTCTATTCATTTTTATGGAGTGGTGCAGTGGCCTAGAGGTGGAGCTCTCACTTCACAATCAGGAGGTTGTGAGTTCGATCCTTGGTAGAGGCAGATATTTCTCTCTCTGGGCATACTGAGAATATATCTGCTGAACAAAATTCCACATTGGTGACAGGAAGGGCATCCGGCCATTAAAACACTCCGCTAGCTCCATTCAGTTGCCCAGACTCCACCCCACAAGGGATTATGGGGTCATTAAAAGAAGATGATTTCTAGTCATTTCTATTTCCTGCACTGAAACTAAGGCCATGAGAAGTTACTGAATTAAAAAGACCCAAAGTTCTGTAAGTTCAAAATGCTCACCGCATGGATACCAATTTGCTGATTTTCTGGAAGGGACTTTGTTCCGCTCTGGTCTAGGGACAGTTTGGTGTAATGGTTTGGGTGCTGACCAAGAAACCAGGAGACGGTGAATTGTAGTTTTGCCTTAGACATGAAAACTGGCTGGTTGACTTTGGAATGGTCTCTCTCAGCCCTACCCACCTCATAGGGTTCTTATTGTGTGGAAAATAGAAGGAGGAAGGGGTATTGTGCAGATTTCTTGTCTTGAATTACTTATAAAGTACCATAATAAGCACTGGTGAAATCCAAGTTTTTTTTACTGTGAGCATGGCTTGATGGGCGTGGCAGGGGAAGGATACTGCAAAATCCCCATTCCCTCCCTACTCCTGGGGGAAAGATATTGCAAAAACTCAATTCCCACCCCGCTCTGGGGCCAGCCAGAGGTGATATTTGCTGGTTCTCTGAACTATTCAAAATTTCCACTACCGGTTCTCCAGAACCTGTCAGTACCTGCTGGATTTCACCCCTGATAATAAGTCAGGACTAAATAATCAAATAGAGGTCTAGTGGTGAAATGCAGTATTGCAGGCAAACTCTTCGCACAGCCTGAAATTCGATCCTGATGGGACTGGGAAGCCTTCCATCCTTCCCAGGTTGGTAAAACGAGGACCCAGATTTTGGGGGGCAATATGCAAACAATGCTGACATTTTAAACTGCCCAGTGAGTGCTGTAAAGTATAATCAGGCGGTATATAAGCCTAAATGCCATTGCTATAAAAGTCAAATGAATTATTCTTCCACTTCTCTGCTTAGTTCAGTTACTTGCAGGCTATAGGTCCTGCATATTAGATTGCAGAGCAATCTCCCCATAGTCCCCTTACTTAAGTCAATGTTCTGGATTATTCTCTTTCCAAACAGGCAGTTTACTTAAAAATCAGGAGGGGTCCTCAGCGTTGCATTTTTTTCCAGCTTCCGAAGGTTGCCGGGACGCCTGCTGATTTGTTCATTTTTTATTTATTACACTTAGAAGGCCGCCTAACTCCATAAAGGCACTGGGAGGCATTTTACAGCATTAAAACTAGTATGAATAGGAAAAGAACGTATCCAGAAAAAGACATTCAGTGCTACTACAGGTCAAATGCTATAAAGCAGGGTCCCCAACCCTCAGTCCGCAGCCCAGCACCAATCCGTGGCCCGTTGGGAACTGGGCCACACAACGAACACGTGAAACTCACTTTGTGCAAGTGGCTGGCACACGCGAAACCATCCTATCTCCCCCACCACTGCCAGACCATGGAGCCAGAAAGGTTAGGGACCGCCGTTATAAGGGGCTCAACTCTCATCCTAATATGGTGAGAGCCATACAGAAGAGGCTGTACTTCCTGAGAATGCTCAGGAAGATAAATCTATCTTGGCGTCTACTTGTGTCCTACTATCGCAGCACCATTGAGAGTGTCCTGACATACGGCATTCTTGCATCGTATGGGGGCAGCTCTGTAGCGGACAAAAATGCTCTACAGAGAATCATTAAAACTGCCCAGAATATCATCAGGCTCCAGCTACTAGCCCTGGACAACATCTTCAAATCTCGCTTGTTTGAGGAAGTTGCATAACATTCTCAGAGACTCTTCCCATCCTGCTTACAATCTTTTTGGACTGTTGCCTTCTGGCAGAAGATACAGAACAATTAAAACTCAGACCACACATTTTCTGAATAGTTTTTACCCCAGAGCTATAATTGCACTCAACAACAAACTAAAGGGCCACTATTGGTGAGCTGTTGGACAGCATTACTTGGTCTGTTGTGTGGATGTTTGGGTGGTTTAGGGGTGGGGAATTGTGGTTAATGGGAGTGTGTTTGGGGATTGTTATGTGTGTTGGACCTGGTCTTTGGGTGTTAAGTGAATTTCGTTGTATGGGTATACTGTATACAATGACAAAGTTATTAATTAATATCAAGCTTGGCCAGATGCTCATGATCCTCAGCTGTTGGGACTATATTTGCTATCCTCCTGAAGCACTGTGCTCAAGATTGATGAGAATTGGGGTCCAAGGCTGGAATGGAATGAAACAGAATATTAATGAATCAGGTCTAGAAAATTTCCAAGGGGAAAAAAAAAAGCATTTGTTCACAGACAAACGGAAAAGATAAAGATTTTGGGAAGAAAAGAGCCCTATAGGCAAATTAAATATCCTTATGTGAAACCTATTCGGGTATCTAATGTCACCTTATCCATAGAACTCAGAGCCAGGAAGAGCTGTAATTAGGCGTATTATAAGTCATAAGTTATTGCTGATTCTTAAAGTCATAAAATCAGACTTGGACTGACCATAGAGGTGATCCCAATCTGTATTTCTCAACCTCAGCAACTTTAAAACCTCAACTTCCGAAATTCCCCAGTCGGTCCAGCAACTTGCTGAGGTTGAGAAATACTGATCTAGTCCAGAGGTCTCCAACCTTGGCAACTTTAAGACTTGTGGACTTCAACTCCCAGAATTGCTGGCTGAGGAATTCTGGGAGTTGAAGTCCCCAAGTCTTAAAATTGCCAAGGTTGGAGATCCCTGATCTAGTCCACCTTCCTGCTTAGTGCGAAGTCCAGCACAGCATCTCTGACAGACAACCAGCTTCCATTTGAAGAGTTCTAGTGAAGAAAAAATTGCCATGGCATGTGGGCAGCGTGTTTCACTGGCTTGACAGCTCAAAGCCAGGAAATTGGTCCTGATGTCCATCTTGAATTCTCTTCTTTGTGGTTATAATCTATTAGTTCTGATCCTGCCTGCTGGGGCAATAAGGAATACGTCCACTCTTCCTTCAGTGTGAGCCCTTCAGATATATGAAGACTGCCATCGTATTTCCTCTTAGTCATCTTTTCTGTAGGCCAAACTTTCCCAGTTCCTTTAATTGTCCCTCAAAGCACTTGGTTTCTAGATCCTTCTCCGGCGTGGTAGCCCTCATCTGAACTTGCGTCCCTTGTTGAACCGTGTTGGCCAGAATTGAGTACAATTCTCCAAAACATCTAACCAAATCAGGGCAGAAGGGAACAATTTATTTTCCATGATTTGGTCTCTGGATTCCTATTAACAGGTTCCTGTTAAAGGCAAGATTGGCTTTGCCTTTCTAGCGATTCCACTGGTAGCTCATGTTTAATTTGTGGTTAACGAAAGCACCCCAAATTTTTCACATATTTTACTACCATGCTTAGTTAGGTCTTTGTAGATCGTAGGTGCCTCGTCCTTTTCCCTTTTAGACGTAGATGCATTTCTCCTTGTTAAATTCTCTTCATTTTAGCCCCACTACTTTCTAGATGTTTTAACATCCCCTCTCTCTTATCTAAAGTATTGGCCATGCTTTGCATTTTTTTGTCATCTGTAAACTTTATCAGTGCCTACTAAACTTTAACATCAAAGTCATTGATAAGATTGGGTGGGAGCATTACTTTATGTAAACATATCACAAAAAATAAGCGTTGAGAAGGTAGGTTTGTCTCAGATTATCAGCCCATAAATATCAATGCAGTAGGTATACTTAGAACATCAAGAAGTTCAAATGCAATTTTAGGATACATCATACATCAGCATAAGTTTAATCCCCAAATCATGAGAAATCATCATTCCACTTTCTTTGGAGTTGGCCAGACCCCACTTTGACTGCTCAGAATTCGAGGCCCCACATTTTATGCAAGATTCAAGAAACTAGAACAGGGAGGCAAGCAGGAAATTAAATCCTATGAGCAATGATTAAAGGAGCAGAGTAGTTTTGGTCTTGAGAAAAGACGAGGAAAGGCGAGAGATTGGCAGTTTTCAACCACTATGAATAAGCACTTAAACTGGCATTCTCAGACATTTTCTTTAGAATTGGGGGTCATTCTGGTGTTTGTCCCAGTGGCTGGCTGGAAGGGAAGTGTGGCAGGCAGAAGTGAAGAAACTGTTTACTTGACAGAGGACTATGATCTTCTCAGGGCTAAATTCTTCCAGTACTAACCCCATTCTGCTTGCCCACCAGGCCATTCCTGGATCTTCCTTATCACCCGTTGCCTTGAGTGTACTTGTATGTGAGAGTAAGTGTGAATTAAGGCCAAGGGAAATGCTAACAGCAGCCAACAGCTGTGTGGGTAAATGCTGTAATTAAAGCATTCATTAACTCTGGTGAAGGGGGAAGAGGCATCATCACCGTGGGCAGCTACAAAAGTCACAATGATGGATGCCTTGCTCAGGGGATGCTAGCAAGGCCATAATTCAGTATTACATCCAGGTGCTCCAGGGAGATCTCGTAGGGGGATCTTTCCTCCTGGTTAGCTTTGGACACCTAACTGAACAGTAAATTGGGAAGAAAATAATACTCATATAGGCAGGAGGGAGTCCTGGCTTTGGATAGTTCAACCCCGGTGCAATTTGGGACATCAATCTAGGCAGAGCTTGTAGAACCCATTACTTCTTATATAATTGGCTATTCTGCTTTGTCAGTGGGTGCTCCGGCTTCAAAATTCAATAGCAGAATTGGGCAGGTGCAAATTATGGTCGGGATAAGTGTGCCACCTAGTCATCTTGTTAGCAGCAGGATTGTCTTTTAATCTTGCTCTTCCCCTGTAAAGGGGAAAATGCATTCAATTTGCAACAATTTTGAAAGAGTGCCACTTCCTGACAGCTCAGTCTGAACTGAGCGATTGTTCCAACACCTGATTCAAAGGAGAGGCAGGCTGACAGATGAAAAACTTGACATAGAACTATTTTTGGCTCCCGTATAAAACAGGAGGGAGCACGACTTGAACAGGAGAGAGTTAGATTCAAATCATTTTATACCAACAGAAGAGAATATTTGTAGCTCAGGGTTCAACAGTGGAGTCTTTGGTGCTCTCTGAGCTTAGTTGTTTTCTTGCAGATGTCTTGCTACCCAACTAGATAACATCATCAGCGCTAGAAAGGAGTGGGATTTGTTCTCTGTTTATATACAGTGAATTGCCCACTGTCAGTGTCGGCTGAGGTGTTGTTTTCTACTTGGAAGTTCCTTGATTGGCTAGTGTTCACTGTTTGATTGTTGGTCTGGTATTAATCATGGTGTTAATCCCTGGTGTTGATTGCTGGCTGGGAGGTGTTTAGGTCTTTTGGTTTCCTTTTTAGCTTTTTGATTTCTCTATTGAATGGTGTGTAAATGTTGTTTATCTGTATGTGCCTATTGGTGGTTAATTTGTCTGAATACCAACCTTCCAAGAATACTCTAGCTTCGCTTGGTCTAGGATACTGACAGGGCAAGCCGCTGTATATAAACAGATTAAACTCAACTCTTGTCTAGCACAGAAGACATTACCTACTTGGGTAATGAAACGTCTGCAAGAAAACAACCAGAGAGCACTAAGAGCACAGATCCTTACATCTGACCATGGAGTTTTCTTGGATCTCTTGCAAGGTTGCTTTGGAAATAAAAATAGGGAAGATTTCTTTTGGTCTCTTAGAGCAGGGTTTCCCAACCTTGGCAACCTTAAGATGTGTGGACTTCCAGCTCCCAGAATTCCCCAACCAGCACGTGTCTTAAGGTTGCCAAGATTGGAGAACTCTTATCTTAGAGAGAAGGTAGATAATTGCAATAAATAGAAAAATAAATCATTCCAATGTATTGGGGGTGGGGTGGGGGGAAGCCTCTTTGATGACTCTACCCCCTACAAAATGATAGTCAACCTCGGTTTGGACTCTTCCAGGTACGCTGGACTACAGCTCCCATCCTCCTCAAGTCAATATGGGGTATAGTGAGAGCTTTAATCCACAGTACATACTTGGGTAAATTCTCTTGGCCTGTTGTGTAACTGTCCCAAAAATGTGGGTTAAACAGCCCTCTTCCTCTTTCCTCCTTCAATCCATCATGCAGCCTTTAAAAATAAGAGCTTGGTGTTTAAATGCCCATGTGTGGCCTGTTGAGGTCCTTAGCGATAAAACATAACAGGTGAATTCACTTGTTAGCTAAATTGAAAACAAACAGCACACTGTTGAACACAACAAGGTACAATAATGTGTACGAGCAATGTCGCACAACAATTGTTTTTTTTAAAGGTAGCAATAGCAACAGTAAAAAAAAAAAAGCACAGTACTAAATACCAGGACAAGTGTACAGGGCATTTTCAGACATCCATAAAGCTTCCCTTCCAAAAGACTGAGCAGGTAAGAAGAGTTTTAGGCGAATAAGCATACCTGTGTGTGTCTCGAGGTCCTATTTCCAACATAATACCCACAAGGCTCTGTTTTCTGGGCCTTTCAGAGCTTTGTCATTTTCTGCCTGACAAGTCAAGCTGTCTATTAACGGCTTCACTCTTGGTGCCTTGAAATCCATGACTGAATATTGAACTGCATCTTGTGAGCCCTAAACACAAATAGACAGACAGCTCTCTGTGTATTGACATCCAAGTCTATGGATGCCTGCAGCAGAATTTAACCCCAAGACGGTGAAACACTGAAATACTTACTCTGCATGCAGGAAGGCCTACAATAAAAGAGTTGGGGAAGATCCTTGGGAAGGATTCTTTTTTGAGCCGAAAGGAAGGTAAAAATCTCAGAATCAAGCTTGATTCCTCTTGATTATATGGACACAGGCATGTCATTTTCTTGGCAGCTGTACAAAATGGTTTGCCACTGACTTCTTTTTAGTTGTTTATTTGGTGTTTTTTCCCCCCCCAATTTGCTGATCCACCTGAGATTTCTGGGGTTTCCTGTAAATTTCCCAAACGGTATTTAGGTTTGAGCCCAAATAAATTTGGCTTTAGGCCAGCCAGAGATCTTTCAACCTCTTTTAAAAGCCTTAATTGCTTAATAGCAGCTACGTCTGTCTTTTTCTTTTTTTTTTCTTTTTTTCTTTTTTTGGAGATCAGGCAAACATCACTAGATTAGCCAAGCAAATTAATCCTCCCTGGTAAACGGGCTCGTTTGGTAAGAGATGCTTAAGAGTCCAGTTGCAGCTGTGGTTTGTTTGGAGTGCAAGAATTTAAGCACCGCAATGGAAGGATATTGAGTTGTGCTAATCAGTTCTTTCCTAAAGGGAAGCCATGTTTATCTTCTGCAGCAGAAACAACAGCCTCTTGGGGTGTCTCAGGCTAACCATTTATTATCGCACAAGGTTTTATGTTCCACAAAAGCTGTTGTTCTTACTAGCTGCGTATGCACCCTACATGTAACCCATTCCTTCTGCTCCGGTAGGTCCGATCACAAATGCTTTCATCATCCTGGCACCTGCCAACATGCTGAATCCAGACAGCAAGCCTCGCATCCCACTGCCCAAATTCAGCCGGCATCTTCACAGCACAGAGAGCATGGAAAACTCTGCCAGTGAGGGGCTGACGCTGTGTCTGGGGCTCCATCAGAAGGTAAGGAAACGAAGCAGAAGGAATTGGCGGGAGATGAATTGGGCCAGACATATGCGGGGTGTGTGAGACATTTATTCTTCCAGCCAAAGCGGGAGCAGCCTGAGCAGATGGCTAGTCCCTGGTGGTGTGATGCAGATCTGAAACAGGCCTAGCTAAATGTTCTGGTGTAGTTCTTCCTCTGGGGATGAGAAAAGGGCTGTGAGCATCGGTATGAGTTATATCCTCTTGACGGGCACTAAAGCAGTAATAAGCTGAAACTTCACCGCCGCCACACCTGCGTTTCTTGGGATTTGAAATGAACCCCATGCTCACTGCGCTGGGAAGGATCGTAAATGTTCGGAATTGAATTTGGCAGACATGCACTTGACCACAGGTGTGTGTTTTAGGATGAGCTGTAAATGGAAATCGGGTGGCACAGAGGAGGACACCATTTAATCCAGAGCCGTGATAAATAAGTGGCGCTTTCACCGACTGAAGCAATTTGCAGGGAACAACTTGTTCACTCTCCTTCGTGCCTTGATCTTCATTCTTTGCAAATTGCTTCTGGGCTTTCTGCCAATCATAGTAAGATTACGATTATTTATTCTTTGGATTTTTGTAGGCTGTTAAGAAAGTTAATTAACAACCTTTGTTTGGGAAAAAACCCTTATTTAATTTAGTAAACTAAGGTTTGTACAGACTTTGTGTGTGCTGCGTTCTTTGGGGTCTGTAGCTGGGACAGAACAGGTCCCTTCCAACTCTGTTACTGTTACTGACCAATGTATATAGCAAAGAGTAGATAACTCCATATTCATGTTTAACTTTCACTTAACTACTCCTCTGGTGGAGTTGCAAGGATTGAAGAGATTATTTATGTGAGGGGTTTTCAAACTTGTAAAAGCCCCAGAACCTGTTAGTTAAAAAACAAAAATCTCCCTGATCAAAAGATAAAATACTAGTGATAGAAAATTAGCTGGATTTGAGTGGGTTTTCTTTGGGGGTTTGCTGTTGTTGTTGTTGTTGTTGTTTGCCCTTAGTGAAACACAGCTTGAAAAACTCGGATGTGTATATTCGTTTTGTCATTCTGTATCAACAAACGCTTCAGGCAGAGTGCAGAAAATCTGCATTCACCAGCTTCAGGTTTGCTTGTCCGGAATTTGAAGCGGTCGCATCGACAGCCCATGGCTATGCGCGAAAGCAGGGTCTCTAATGTTAAACAACAAAGTCGGCATTATCTTGTTCTTGAAATCAATGCTACGGTCTTGTTGAAGAGCAGGCTTTGAAAAGGAGACAAGGTGGAACGGAACAAAGTACACTGTTAGTACTAAAAAGCAAAACAAAGCACAATTAAGTACATATTATCTCTGATTAGGACATCTAGAGGATTTTTTTTTTAAAAAAAAACAGCCTCAACAATATTGTAGTGACCACTTCTCTGAAAAAAAAAAAATTCCCCTTTCTCATTTTTGCATCGGTCTTTAAGGAGGGATTGGGTGAATCCACAAAGGAAAGCTCTCCCTGCACCTGTTTCTGTAACGTCAGAATCTAAGAGAGAAGAGATGGCTGACCAGCAAATGCCTGGTTGCTGGGGCTGGGGCTCTCATGCCCTCCACAGAGGCCTCCAGCTGGCTGCTGTGACACTCCTGATGCCAGATTATATGAGTTTATGACAACCTACAATATCTCTTTCCTTGCCACCACTGCTCTGTGCCGTGGCCTTTGGTGGAATCTGCCCAATAGGAAGCAGTGGAATAGATTTCCTCCTCTTGAGCCTGAGGGTGAAGGAGGAAAGAAGCACCACGAAGAGGGGATAGTCCATCCTTCTTTGCATAGATCTATTCAATATCAACAGGGACACGGTGGCTCAGTGGCTAAGATGCTGAGCTTGTCGATCGAAAGGTCGGCAGTTCAGCGGTTTGAATCGCTAGCGCCGCATAACGGAGTGAGCTCCCGTTACTGGTCCCAGCTTCTGCCAACCTAGCAGTTCGGAAGCACGTAAAAAATGCAAGTAGAAAAATAGGGACCACTTTGGTGGGAAGGTAACAGCATTCCATGCGCCTTTGGCGTTTAGTCATGCCAGCCATATGACCACAGAGACGTTTTCGGACAACGCTGGCTCTTCGACTTTGAAACGGAGATGAGCACTACCCTCTAAAGCCGGAAACGTCCAGCACGCATGTGCAGGGAAACCTTTACCTTTACCTTATTCAATATCACTCACTGCAAAGGCCTCTTGTCCATCCATCTGCTTCTTTTCCCCTTCAAGAGCCCTTTCATCTGATTTCTCTCCTATTTGTCTCTTGCCTCCCCCATTCCCCACCTCCAATGAGATTGACAGAGCTAACTCTCATGGGGGAGAGTGGAGGATACAAGGACTCTAAAGCCAGTTTGAAGCATTAACTTAAGGACATGCAGTGCTTTGGGTTTGAAATCAAAAAGGTGCACGCTGTACCTCTCGATTTGTTCCTGATCTCTCCTGGTGCCACATAATCCCAGGGAAAAAAATGTACATTTGAATAAAGGAGATGCCCACAGGGTGGAACGAGGTTGCGTTACGGTTGGCACTTCCACAACTCAAATGTGCATTTCCCTGGGTTCACATACATTAGCAATAGCACTTAGACTTATATACTGCTTCATAGTGCTTTTACAGCCCTCTCTAAGCGCTTTACAGAGTCAACGTATTGCCCCCAACAATCTGGGTCCTCATTTTACCCATCTTGGAAGGATGGAAGGCTGAGTCAACCTTGAGCCTGGTGAGATTCAAACTGCCAAATTGCAGTCAGCCGGCAGTCAGCCGAAGTAGCCTGCAGTACTGCACTCTAACCACTGTGCCTCCTCGGCTCTTATCACATGGCTGTAGTGTCTATGGAGATTCTCAGTCATCCAGGTCATGCAGACAGCACAGACTCATCCCCAACAGCCTACGCCTGTTTTCAACAGTGAAGGGACACAGGGCAGCCAAGAAGGCTCCACCCCTGTTTGCACCACTCAGGTGACCCTGAGGACACAAACAAACCTCCAAGTGGCCTCAGCGACTCTCTCAAAGAACGCAAATGACCAGCTGTCTGCAAGGAGTATAAATCCTTCCATCCCCCACCGTCCTCCAGTCAGAGCCGAAGAAGCTTCTTGGATGAGAAGTGAATCGTCTTCAAAAGAAAAACCAGAAAGTCCAGTTGCCTCCTGAAAAAGCATCTTTGGGACACGGCTACAGTATACGTCCAGCAAAAGAAGTTGCTGATATAGCCACGCAGATGCCACCTGGGACTGGGTGTTGAGCAAGCACCTGGATGAGGTGTGAAAGACTTGATTGTCTGTGGAGATTCTCAGTCGTCCAGGTTGTCCCAAAAGCGCTTTTTCAAAAGGCAACTGGGCTTTGTTTTTCCCTTGAAGACGTTTCACTTTTCATCCAAGAAGCTTCCTCAGCTCTGACTGAACGGCGGAGAATGGAAGGATTTATATTCCTGGCAGTCATCAAGCTGCAGCTCCTGTCGGGCATGGTATGTCAGCTTCAAAGTTAAGCGAATAAAAATCTTTGGTTTGGGGCCGTACATATGTGGGTAAAGGGACTGCGGTGCCTCAGTGGCTAAGACGCTGAACTTGTCGATCGAAAGGTCGGCAGTTCAGCGGTTCGAATCCCTAGTGCTACGTAACGGGGTGAGCTCGTTATTTGTCCCAGCTTCTTCCAACCTAGCAGTTGAAAAGCACATAAAAAGTGCAAGTAGAAAAATAGGGACCATCTTTGGTGGGAAGGTAACAGCGTTCTGTGCGCCTTTGGCATTTAGTTATGGCGGCCACATGACCACGGAGACGTCTTCGGACAGCGCTGGCTCTTCGGCTTTGAAACAGAGATGAGCACCGCCCCCTAGAGTCGGGAACAACTGGCAGATTTGTGCCAGGGGAAGCTTTGCCTTTACCTTTATGAACATTATGGCAGGAGGTAAACCAGAAGCTGCCAAATCTTTACCCAAAGGTGCTTTTTCCAAAAGGCAACTGGATTTTCTTGGGTTGTTTTTTTTTTTTTTTTCCTTGAATACGTTTCGCTTCTCATCCAAGAAGCGAAAACATTTTCAAGAAAAAAAAAAAAACCTAAGAAAATCCAGTTGCCTTTATGGAAAAAGCACCTTTGGGACAACCATGACTTGGATGATTGAGAATCTCCATACACAATCAAGTCTTTCATACCTCATCCAGGTGCTTGCTCAACACCCAGTCCCAGGTGGCATCTGCGTGGCTCTTTGTGGGGCCATCAACCATTTCCAGAGCAGACTTAGATGCCAGTTGTGGCAATCAAGTGGCCTTCCAACCTGGAGAAGTTTAGGATGGCCCTTTATACCAGGGGTATCCAACCTTGGCAACTTTTAAGCCTGATGGACTTCAATTCCCAGAATTCCCCAGCCAGCTTTGCTGGGAGTTGAAGTCCGCCAGGCTTAAAGTTGCCAAGGTTGGAGACCCATGCCTTATTATTATTATTATTATTATTATTATTATTATTATTATTATTATTATTATTATTTATTGGTTAATCTTTAGTGAGATTCACAGCCTTTGAGGCTGGTTAATAGCTCAGCAGCTCGAGTCCTAACCAAGGACCTAGGAACTGTTAAGGTATCGTCGGAGGATGTAAGCTGTTCCGAGTAAGGTGGTTTTTTGTAGAGTCAAAATGTTCAAGTCCGGCAAATTTAGAATTTCTAAATAGCGGGGTAGCCCTTTGGGTATTGCTCCGAGGGCTCCAATTACAATCGGGACAACACACGATTTCTTTTTCCACAGTCGCTCAACTTCAATTTGCAAATCTCGGTACTTTGTGATTTTTTCTTGCTGCTTATCTTCATTATTATTATTATTATTATTATTATTATTATTATTATTATTATTAATTCAACTTGTATACCGCCCTTCTCCCCAAGGGGACTCAGGGCGGTGAACAGCCAAACTTAAAACACATATAATACAAAAGTTAAGAAAAAACTAAAAATAAATTAAACCATCGGCATTTCCAATTTAAAATCCCAGATCTACAAAATCAAAAAGTTCCCAATTTAAAACCCAGAATCAATAAAATCGAAAATTTAAAAACCCCATTAAAACCATTTTAAGCTAGGCCAGCTTGCTGGAATAAATAAGTCTTCAGGGCCTTTCGGAAAGCGCGGAGGTGGTATAGGTTATACCACCTATAGGTCCCAAGTCCTGAATGCACGAGGGCTTCTGATTTTTCCAATCCAAAGAATCTCAGAGAGAGGTATGACCTCAAAAAAACCCCAGATTGCCTGTGGCTCCCAAAGAGACCATTGTGCTGCCACGCGCCCCCCTCCCCTCTTCTCTGTGCTCAAGCCCGATATTAAAAATCTGTTCTTTTCCGAAATGTGAGAACTTCCCCGTCCCCTTTTCCAGCCTTCCTCTGCATTCATAAGTGATAACTCCAATTTAATAATGCTCCTCACACTCCAGATCCGATGCCACCGATAATGATGTTTTAAGAAAGGAAAAGAGACCGTTGGGGGGAGGGGGGGTTGGGGAATGAAAGGTAGGGTGAATAGAGCATTTTATAGAAGAAAATAGGTGCCTTGCGGCCAAGGACAGCCGCCACAGTATTTTCAATATCGAGAGGTCTAGGATTGACAGAAAGCACTGGGCAATCTCCCTCCGGCAGTCCTTGGGTTTACTGCGTTATCCTTCAGTTCCCTTCATCCCCAGCCCACAGAGCCGGGGATGATGGGAACTGAATCCAGCCCAGCATTATTCAGGAAAGCACCAGGAAGACAAAAGGCTGGCTTACTAGAGGATTATATATGTTGAATTACGGCAGCCTATAAATAAAGTTTATGAATAAATGTATGTATTATTATGATTTATTTATGGTACAATTATGCACGGTGCGGGAAGAAGTAGGTAGGGTTCTCTGTGGGTTCCCCCCCTCCTCTCGTATAACTAGAATTGGAGGGGAGATCGTAAAATCAAATCCACAGATTATAGGTTAGGGAGAGACATAAGAGCCCTTTGTCGTTGCACAAACGGGCAATTAATTTGTGAGACTCGTTGCCTTGAGATGCTAGGTAGACAACTTTGAAAGAGAATTAGAGAGTGTCCCCTGGGAGGTGGTGAAGTCGGCTAGGCAGTCTCCATTGTGATGGCAAGGAAGAATTGTGACAAATAGGCAGAAGGTTCAGCAGGCAGCTAAACTCCCGGGATACTGGAGCCTCTAAAACTAAATGGATGAGCATCCAATCAATGAACTGCCCCCCCCCAGGAAAAAAGAGAAGACCCCTACCCAGAAGCAGCTGTACAAGCAACATTCATGCTAATTTCCATCACATAAAACAGGTATTTAAAGGCCAGTGTTCTGACTGACGAGCACAATTCAAAGCCCACTGACGATGTCTCCTCGAATGGTGACGAAACGTTTGCAACCAAATTGCCAAGCTCGGAGCTCAAACCAACAACCCAAGACCCCTTTTCACCGCTTTCACCTAACCCAGGGGTGTCCAGTCTTGGCGATTAAGACTTGTGAACTTCAACTCCCTGAATTGAGCAAAGCTGGCTGAGATCCCACCGGAAGTTGGCAAATGGGCCGTTTCTGGCCTCCAGGGGGTGGGGGAGGTTGTTTTCGCCCTCCCCAGGCTCCTAGAAAGGCTCTGGAGGCTGGGGAGAGAGAAAAACGGGCCTTCCCCACCACCCCCCGAGGCTCTCCGGAGACAGGAAACAACTTGTTTCCCTACTTCTGATGGGGCCGGAGCTGAGCTCGCGGTCCCACCGATATGGCTACGCATGTCACCTGTGGCACGCGTGCCACAGATTCGCCATCACAGCCCTATAACAATCGTGTGAAGATGAAGCTCATAGACGACTCAAATCTCTTTTTCCAGGCTGGGCTGAAGAATTCCATCACATACCGTTATCAACTGACCACATTTATTAAAGAACCAAGTAGGGAAGACTCAGAAATGGTCCGTTGCTTTTTTTAAAAAAATAAATAAATCATAGCCGGCTAAATGGATCAAGAGTTCTATGTAATCTTTGACAACATCTTACCAGATGAGCTTGCAAGGGCTTCCATTAGCATTAGCCGGACAAGCAAAGATGCATTTGTCACCAGCAACAGGGAAGCAATTCAAAGGATTCAAAAACATTTTCCACACACACACACAAAAAAAAGAAACATGGGTATTCCTATTGCACAGCCAACCCAAAGTTTCTTGGGCACAAACTTAATTAATTTATGAACGTACTATTATTGTGCAGTACTTTTTGTACCTCAGCATAAAGGCTGAGTCATGAGGGGTGTCGTTTAAGGTGTGTATTGGGGTGTGTAATGTGGGTCTAGGAGGGGAATGTGTCACTGGCTTCATCAGAAATCTCTCTGAGCAAGAGGCTAGATAAGGGTGGGTTTCTTGTGTACTGGGATCAATACAGGTAGTCCTTGACTTATGACTACAACTGGGACCAGAAATTCTGTTGTTAAGTGAGTCACGCCTGCTTTTACAACCTTTTTGCCACAGTTGTTGAGTGAATCAGGCAGTTGTTAATTCCTTCACTGGCTTTGCTTGTGGGAAGCCAGCTGGGAGGTTCGCAAATGGTGATCACATGATCTCTGGATGCTGCAACTATTGTAAATGCCTGTTACCGAGCACCCGAGTTTTGATCATGTGACCGTGGGATGCTACAATGGTCATAAGTACGAGGACTGATCTTACACCACTTTTTTCAGTGCCAGTGTAACTTTGATTGCAATTGCTAAACTGTTCTGCCCCAGCTACGGACCCAAAGAACGCAGCACACACAAAGTCTGTACAAACCTTAGTTTACTAAATTAAATCAGTCTTTTTCAAACAAAAGCTGTTAATTAACTTTCTTAACAGCCTACAAGAATCCAAAGAACAAATAATCGTAATCTTACTAGGATTGGCAGAAAGCCCAGAAGCAATTTGCAGGAAGCTGATAAGATAAGCAAGACAAGACACGAAGGTATGTGAATGAAGTTGTTCCCTGCAAATTGCTTCAGTCGGCATTCCTCCTTAAATAGGCTAAAGGAGTGGCCAATTAGCCCCAAGCCTTACTCTCGAGGAGACCTCCTCCTGAGGAGCCACTCTTGCCTTTTGGCAGCTCTGTGCACCTGTGCATTGAGAAGAGGCTTCTCTTCTTCGTCCTCTTCACTTAAGGGAGCTTCTGGAGGTTCTGAAGGCCCTGGCTGAATCCCCGCCTCTGGCACCACATCTTCTCCAGCCTCCTCATTGTCTGACTCGAGTGCCAGCTGCACAGGCTACTGGCGCAGCACCACACCAGCCTCCTCGCTGTCTGAATCAGTTACTAGCTGCACAGGCTGCTGACGGGCCACAACAGTGTTAACTGGGGCTGTCTGTCAATTCCTAGACCATGTATCAATCAAACCCCTTTTCAGGGCAACCCTGAGATTGAGTCCTCTGGCATGGGGGTCAATCAGAACAGAGCTGGAAGGAACCTCAGAGATCTTCTAGTTCAGCCCCCTGCTCAAGCAGGAGATCCTACCATTTCAGGGAAATGATTGTCCAGTCTTTTCTTAAAAACCTCCAGTGATGAAGCACCCACAATTTCTGAAGTCAAGCTGTTCCACTGGTTAATTGTCCTCACTGTTAGGAAGTTTCTCCTCAGTTCCAGGTTGCTTCTCTCCTTGATTAGCTTCCATTCATAGTTTCTTGTCCTGCCCTCGGGTGCTTTGGAAAATAAATTGACCCCCTCTTCTTTGTGGCAGCCTCTCAAATACTGGAATATTGCTATCATGTCACCCCTAGTCCGTCTTTTCTCTAGACTAGCCAAACCCAAATCCTGCAGCCGTTCTTGTTGCTTCTTTATCCTTTTAATTATTAAGACATCAGGTAGTTTCTTTTGTATGTCCAGAGTAACATCTTTTTCCATGAAGTCTGTTAGGAAATGATAATTTACTCACTTGTTGGGTTGGCAATATATAAACCTCAATATAGCTTTATTGCTGCATTGCATCATACTGTGTCCTGATTGGTTAGCTCTGTAGCCAGTGTCCTTAAGAGGGAGCTTGAAACCTGGTTAGTCTCTCTCTGCTACTCTCTGCTGATCTTTGCTGACCATTATTGATCGTTACTGCTATTTGCTGTGTTTGCTACTGTTTGCAACTGTTTATTGTGTATGACTACAACAACTGGTAAGAAGACTTTGTTATTGGAATATCCCTGGACTATTGTAGAGATTCTCAGTCATCCAGGTCATGGTTGTCCCAAAGGTGCTTTTTGAGGAGGCAATAACTGGACTTGCTTGAAGACATTTCACTCCTCATCCAAGAAGCTTCTTCAGCTCTGACAGGATAGTGGGGTCACAGGAACCAGCAGCATTACTCAGGTGACCCTGAGGGCACAGATGTTTTAGTCTCCAGGCCTTTAATCATCTTAGCTGCTCTTCTTTGCACTTTTTCCAAAGCCTCGACATCTTTTTTTTAAAATCTGGTGTCCAAAACTGGATGCAAGTATTCCAGGTGTGGCCTTACTAAAGCTTTATACAGCTGTGCTCATACTTCACGTGATTTTTGATTTCTATGCCTCTTGTTTATACAACCCAGGATCGTATTAGCTTTTTTTTTTTGGCTGCGGATCACGGAAAGGTTTTTGAAAAAACGGGGGGGGGGGGGGTCCCAATTCTGCTTGTTTTTGTCCATAAAGTGTAGATTGCAGCAAAGTTGCTGGTGCTGTTTCCCCGTGGCTCATAAGAGAGGGAAGGAGGGAGGGAGGGAGACCTCGGTGGTGTTCTGTCTTCATCTTGGAAGACACCGCAATAATACCAATTGCTGGGTCTTCTAAGAGGAAGCTGGAGGGCCCGATTGCTTCTGCAGATCCCAGGAGCCAGCCTGCGAGAGATAAAGATCGGCTGTCTCCTTTTATCAGCGCCATGTCGGCTCCCAAACTCGAACGGCAGCAGCTCTCAAGGTTGCGTGTCTGGAGTTCCTGATGAATTGCTGTCGTTCACTGGGGTGCAAAGGGGGGGGGGGAGAGTGGGGGGTGTCCTTCTCTCCTTCTCAGGGATGTCGACTTTCTTTGGTCCCTGCTGCAAATATGGAAGACGGCTTGAAGGGCAGCCTCTTTTCTTCTGGACTCCTTTCTTCCCACTTGCAATTGAGGATAATTCAAATTATCCACAATCTGGCCAATTACAGGTTGTCCTTGACTTACAACGGTTCATTTAGTGACCATTTGAAGTTACAGGGGCATTGGGGGGGAAAAGTGACTCATGACTGTTTTTCACATGACGGAAGCGACATCCCTGTGGTCACCTGATCAAAATTGAAACGCTGGGCAACTGACTCGTATTTATGACGAGTTGCAGCATCCCAGGGTCACCTGATCCCCTTTTGCCACTTTCTGACGATCAGAGTCAATGGGGAAGCCATTAAATTCACTTAACAGCTGTGTTAAGTGGTTCACTTTAGCACCTGCAGTGGTTCACTTAATAGTTGTGGCAAGAACAATTGTAAAATGGAGCAAAACAATCACTTAACAAATGTCTCACTTAGCAACAGAAATTTTGGGCTCAGTTGTGGTTGTAAGTCGAGGACTACCTGTAGCTGTTTGGGTTTAGCCACAGAAAAAGTGTTCCAAAGTCTAAGGAAGAGCCTTGGCTAGCTGGATCAGATCCCACCAGTGGTGGGACTTGAATAACTTAACAACCGGTTCTCTGACTGGGTAGGCGTGGCCGTTGGTCATGTGACTTGGCAGGTGATGTCACTTATCATACCCAGCCCCGCCTCCCAGCCACTCGTCTCAAAGGCAGAGGTAGGATTCAATTGGTTGGGGCTAATTCCACCACTGGCTGGCCCAACCCATTTTTCGTCCTGTTTTGGGGGGCGTTTTCCGGGCCGAAACAAGCCAAAAAATGAGTGGGGGCGGGACCAGCCAGTGATGGGATTTGCTGGTTTGCCAAACTGCGCAGAATCTTAACTATCGGTTTGCTTGAACCAGTGTGAACCGGCAGCAGCCAACCTCTGGATCCCACCCAACTCATGATTCCCTTTTTTGGTAAATTTGTCTGAGGTTATATACAGTAATAAAGTGTGTGTCGTTGTGGTCCTTTCAGCAGAAATTTCATTATTGGGCAAAATAACATCACCATTTGAAACACCACCACACACCCCTCTCCTTCACACTTAGAGGTTCCCTCGCCTGGTAGAGAAACCTCGGCAAGAAAACAACTTGGTTGTTTTGGTAGTACAGTGGAGCCCTGGTAGTACAGTGGTCTAAAGCACCCTGTTATTAAGACCAGCTGCCTGCAATTACTGCAGGTTCGAATCTCGCCTAGGCTCAAGGTTGACTCAGCCTTCCATCCTTTCTAAGGTAGGTAAATTGAGGACCCAGTTGTGGGGGCAATAAGCTGACTTTGTATAAATATACAAAAGGATGAAGGCTATTGCTTAGCGCATTGTAAGCTGAGTCTCCGGAGAAGGGCGGCATATAAATCAAATTAAAAAAAAAAAATAAGCTCAGAGGGCACCAAGAACCCAAGAGTTCAACCCTGAATGTCTATGGAGAGTCTCAGTCATCCAGGTCCTGGTTGTCCCAAAGGTGCTTTTTCAAGAGGCAGCTGGACTTTCTAGTTTTTCTTTGAAGATGTTTCATTTCTCGTGCAAGAAGCTGAAGAAGGGGGGGGGGTGGGGGGCGTGTGCCCATACCCATAATTCTAAGCACCCCACCACCTGCTCACCCCGCTTCTGGCACGCGATGGCCCGGCAAGCCTGTTTTTCTCTCTTACCTGTCTCCAGAGCCTTTCTAGCAGTCTGGGGAGGGCAAAAACAGCCTTCCCTACCCCTCCAGAGGCCCCCCAGAGGCCAGAACGGCCCCTTTGCCAACTTCCGGTGGGACCGGAAGGCCTGTTTTTTGCTGTCCCCAGCCTCCAGAGCCTCTCTAGGAGTCTGGGGAGCATGAAAACGGCCTTCCCCACCCACCCCCTGGAGGTCCTCCGGAAGCCGAAAACGGCCTGTTTGCCAACTTCTGGTCCCAGTGCTTTACTCTAAGCGGTTTTACAGAGTCAGCTTATTGTCCCCAACAATTTGGCTCCTCATTTTACCCACCTTGGAAGGATGGAAGGCTGAGTCAACCTTGAGCCTGCTGAGATTCGAATTGCCAAATTGCAGGCAGCTGGCAGTCAGCAGAATTAGCCTGCAGTACTGCTCTTCAACCACTGCGCCACCACGGCGTGATGTTACCTAGTTAGGGTAGTGAAACATTTGTAAGAAAACAAGCAAGCTCAGAGAGCACTAAGGACCCCCTCATTAACCTTGTCTGTTGTGTTCAGTCTCACTTACCCTGTGAGCTCATATTCTGAAGAAAGCCTTCTTGATAAAACCCATTTGTGACTTTTCCTCCTGGTTAATCTTTCCTTTCCTGAATTCTAAAACCCAGCTGTCCATTAAGAGATGATCCATTCCTTAGTGTCACCATTTTGTCAAGAGCTACTTAGAGATCACTTGTTCCTTTCGCCAGGCTTCATTGTAAAACATGTTCGCAGCTTTGACTTCAGGCTCCCTTCGGCAAAGCTCAGCTGAAGCATCTCTACGGAGGCTTAACCCTTTGATGCCTCTCTTCTTCTTCTCTTCCTTCTTCCACAGGGTTCGGGAGAGAGTTACCTGGAGAGAACAGAGCGCTTATATCTCCAGATGTGCTCAACGAGAGAAAAGGTGAGGCACCCTGGCATCCACCCTCCTGCCTGCAACCCCACAGAAGTGTCGGGACCCAGTGCAAACCTGCTTCGCAATACAAGTAGTCCTCAATTTATGACCAGTCGCTTAGCAACTGGTCAAAGGTCCCACAGGCCTCCCCGGGAATAGTGACAACAGAACTGGATCACGCACGCGCAGAAGTCACATGACTGCATTGCAGGCACTCTCAGCAATCAGCTGTTCGCAGTGTCCCGCAACTACGTGTCCAACTTTCGTGGCATTTTTGCTGAAATTTGTTGTCGGCAAAAACCCAGTCCTGCAGATTTCATTTAATAACCGCCACGCAAAGATTGCAACATTGGGTCAGTCATTGGGAGCAACCTGATTTACGACCGGTATGGGCAGTCTCCATTACGGTTGTAAGTTGAGGACTACTTATTATCTGTGTCACGAAAGAGCACTCAAGTACATTGGGAAAAGTCATTCGTTTTAACCTACGCTTTGGCCTCAGGAGGTTGGGACCTGGGTAGGTGGCTGCAGAATTTCCTCACCTGTTTTGTTGCCCTTACAGATCCCAAAACACCTGAGGCGAGAAAAGTCATAAAATGGAACAAACTCACTTCAGAAATTTCTCATTTAGCAACATAAATTTTGGGCTCAGTTGAGGGCTACCTGTATAAACAATTGCTTTTTCTTCCCTTGACCACACAAGGGAAGGCATTTTTTTTAACCATTAAAAATCTGGTAATTTTCTTGGCCTTAAAATAGCAAAATTGACCCAATTCTTCCAGATCTTAATCCTACCGCTGGTAAGTCACACCTTTTCCATCCCATTAACTTTAGGATGGGTGAACTTCAAAGCCCAGAATTCCCTAGAATTTTGAGAATTGAAGTCTACCCATCTTAATGTTGTTGAGATGCAGAAAGACCTAGGTAGGTCCAGGAGTGGGCTGCTGGGGGTTCGCAGGGGTTTGGGAGAAGCTCTAGCTAAGATTCTGTGCAGTTCGGAGAACCCCCAAATCCCACTCCTGGCTGGCCACCCCCACCCCAATCCGCCCCTTCCAGGAGTCCCCACGTGGTCTGTTTTGGGTGCAGGTAAGTGCAGGGCGCGCACGGAGGCTCGGGAAGGCCAGAAACAGGCCTGTTACCGGCCTCCAAAGGGCCTCCAGAACCTGGGGAGGCCATTTTTGCCCTCCTGGAGGCTCGATGAAAGCCTCCAGAGCCCAGGGAGGGCAAAATTGCCCCCCCCGCCACGCCCACTATGGCCACGCCCACCCAGCAACCAAGCAGAGAACCCCTTGCTAAAATTTTTGAAACCCACCCGAGTAGGTTCCCCCATGTCCCCTTTCTAGATTCTTATGGTTTGTTCTCTCGTCATAGAATTTGATGGGCGACCAAGAGCAACTGAAAATTCAGGTGACAGAACTGGAGGAGGAAGTCAACACCCTGCGGAAGATCAACAAGAATCTCTTCGACTTCTCCAGCTCTATCATCACCTCACCCAAATAGAACAGCTTCTGAAGCCCAGCTAGCGGTGGAAGGAGAGACAAGCCAGTCGGGATTCATCTTGGACACAGCCATTTCCTCCATGGCAATGTTAGATGGGAACTTATACGGTTGCAGAGATACCCTCTCGTAACCATGTCTAACTTCAGGGCTGGACATGGAAGTCTCTAGCATCTAGGTGTTTTGGGTGGAGCCCTACCCCCCCAAAAAATATCTTTATGGGTAACAGCACACGGTATGGAAGGAGAATAATCCAGAAGGGAAAAACTATGACTCTTTCTTTTACAGTGCAGCTTCTTCCATCCTACAAGGTCCTTTCATTCCTCAAACAGAACCAGCTGTAGATCTTCTTCAAGATGCCACCACCCCCTTTTCTCCAGTCGGAAATCACGTGGCTGCTTTTAGAATTCCTCTTGTACTTGGGAACTTCTGGGGATTGAAGACAACCATGGGCTTCGAAGGCATCACACACAATAGTGTGCCCTCATTGTAACTGGCCAGGGAGAGGGACAATTGACTATCATGAAGAATGACCTGTGTAGCTGGAACTGAGCACAGAGGCTTCCTATCCTCAAGATCCTGCTGGGGGAAAAAAAATGGGAGAGATGGGGAAGATCATGTTTTCCTCATTTGGAAATGGTGGGAAAACCTTCCCTGCAAAGTTGAGCTGGCATGATAAGGAAAAAGGTCACAGATCAGCAAAAAAAAAAAATGGGTCTTTTTAACTGACCTGCTACTCTTCCTGCAGAAGAATTGCAGGACTTTTTGTCTGGTCCATCATTCTACCAACTTATGCACAGATCTTTAGCCAACCGGATGTCTAGTTAGGCTTCTTTCAAGCCAGCTCCTTTGGCTTCCGTACAGTTGCAGGCTTCAGCACCAGCCTCAGGATGCATTTGCCATGTAGCAGATTTACATTGGGTTATCTAGTTTAATTCTTTTTCTTTAGAGGAAAAATACCCCTCTGGTTCTGTCTTCAGCCAAATTGTTGTTTGTTGTATTACACTTTTTTTAAAAAAACAAAACTCCGAAACAAAAACTGTTAACACAAGTATTTGATTCCCACCCCTCCACCCCATCCCCTTTAATAATATTGTCTGTCTCCTAGCAAATGGTTCTATTACTGTGTCCTGTTTGGGAGGCTTCCAGAGCATCTGCTGAACACCAGTGGAAAGGAGGCTGCTGGGCTTAAGTGGAATGACAATTAAGTGAAATGTTCACCTTCAGGAAACAGTCCATCTCAGAACACCAATCGCAAGCCGCAAATAGAAGGAGTGTGGCTGTTCAGCCCTGTTGACAGACTTCTTAGGCTATCGAGCGGGTAATTCTAGATGGCGATAATGGATCCAGCGAGCTGATTTTTGCGATCTTATTAATGGGGCCTAAAAAACGAGAGCAAACATTGTAGGCCACATGTTCAGGAGCAGCATTGCTCCGTGGAGAAAGAGCAAATCGCTTCTTTCCTTTACCATATGGCCTGTTGCTGAATTTTCCCAGCAACATCTGGCCGGAAAGAAGTTGGGTCCTGCCAAGCACGAACTGCAACCATAAATCGTTGCCCAAGAACAATTGGCTTTATTTTATTTTATTTTATTTTATTTATTTTTTTGCAAACTGAAGAAAAGGCAGGGATTTCTCTTTAATTGCATAGAAAGTGAAATCAGCTTTGACGCTCTGCGTGGGAGGGAGACGAGAAGCAGAAAGTTGTCCTTAGCAAGCCCTTGGTGGTGGTGGAGGAGGAGGAGGAGGAGGGAAAACCCCTGGTCCTCGGCTTGTTTCTCCCAGACCCAGATGATGACTTTACCCTTTTCAAGGCTCGATTGCTCCAAATTGGCAGCCTGCGATATTGATGGAGACATCTGGCATAAGGAAGGCAACATAATTCCATTTGTTTTGAACTGCAGCTATTCGTTCTGCTTAGCAGGGCCAGCGTTCTTGTCCCCTTCATTTCCTAGCCATGCATAAAAGAAGACGAGGCCTCCGAAGGAGACAAGAAGCTCGCCTTAAACCAGTGTTTCTCAACCTTGGTAGCTTGAAGATGGGTGGACTTCAACTCCCAGAATCCCCCAGCCAGCGCTGCTGGCTGGGGGATTCTGGGAGTTGAAGTCCACCCATCTTCAAGCTACCAAGGTTGAGAAACACTGCCTTAAACAGCAGGGGATGAAACTCCCACAGCTCTTGGTCAAGACAGCAAGGTCCCTTTTTCAGTCGTAGCTGCCTGTTCCCCGTCCCCCTCCCCTTTCCCACTCCAGTGCCACGTTTTTTTATCAAGGCAGGGAATTTAGTATCATGGCTCTTGTTAGATCCTGGTTCAGAGGAGGAGGAGGAATTGGAACCGGAATCCGAAGGAGAGGACACGGTCGTCTCCCAAACGAGAGTTGAGAGTCCAAGGGCTGAGGACAAGGCGGTCCCAGGGCCATCTGGCAGTGGGCCGGGGCTGGGGGCCGGCTGACCTGATGGAAGGTGGGTCATTTGTGACTGCAATAAGTGAGCCATAAATGGACCCTCCTTAACCTCTGCCTTGCCAGCATGGCTTGGGTCAGAAGACTGGGAATGGGACAGCTTACTGCGGCCAACTCACTGCAGGAGAACTCATCGTGGCCAGCTCGCCGCAGGATAACTCATCGTGGACAACTCACCGCAGGACAACTCGCCGTGGCCAGCTAGCCACAGGATAACTCGCCATGGGATAACACTCTGCAGGACAATTTAACGATTCTATTTAGTTATTTTAAATAAAATAAAAACTATTTTAATTTTTGCCGTTCGCATCTGTCTCTCCTTTTGCATCCTTTCTTTAACGATTCTGTTCCACCATTTCTTTGATATTCATGTAACTCTTGTCCCGCAGTGAGTTGTCCTGCAGCGAGTTGGCCGTGGCGAATTGTCACAGACCCAAGAAGATCTACCAGGCAGCTAAGAATCCCATCTCTTGCCTTCCATTTTTAGTGGAATGATGGAACCTGCATTTTCACTTTGGGTTTCTACGAGAATTCTGCAGCATTGCTTCATCAGAGCCAGGAATGTTGGAAGCCGCCGTGTATCTGACAGGGCAATTTGCCCTGCCTGGTGTCTTGAGAAACAGACGGTGGCTCTGACTCAGAATTCCTCCTTCCCTTGGGAAGAATATCCCTTGGGATATTCTACATGCAAAGCATGCTCCCTTTGCAGAGCTCTTGTCTTTATGGGAATATTAGAATGCTGCCTTAGAGCCCTTCAAACTATTTACCCAGGTAGTTCAGTTGTTATTTACGTGACTTGCAGTAGTAGGTACGAGACGATTGTTACAATGCCTTTTAAGAAACCCGGAGATTGACTCTCGCCAATCACAGCATGATCTTCCTCCTCCCACCTATTTTGCTTTACTTCATGTGAAAATTAGTGCTGCCTTTTAATTTGATTTTTTTTCCTGGTTATTCCTGTTTTCAACTTTGGGGTCCTCTTGTTTCTTTCTTTCATTTATTTATTTATTTATTTATTTATTTATTTATTTATTTATTTATTTATTTATTTATTTTTGCGATTTATATGCCGCCATTCTCCCGAAGGACTCAGGGCGGCTTACAACAACAATCAATAATGCAAATCACAAAATAGTAAAACAAGTTAAAAACCCCTTAAAACCATATTTAAAATTATTACAGTTTGTGCAACCCCTAGCAGATCAAGTTATTTGACGGAAGAGCCACGTCTTCAGTTCGCAGCGAAAGAAAAGGAGGTCCAGGGCTATCCTGAGCTCCTTGAATATTTTTTTAAGACATTAATTGGGGAGAGGAAGGCATCGGGCAATATTAACATGATGGCTTATATATGAAGACCCCATGTTAAGGGGCAGTATACCCCCTGAATATTGGTTGTTTGAAGACAGCTAGGTCATTTTCTTAATAGACCTAGAAAGGTCTATGCTGAAAAAAATACGAGGGGCTCGATGAAGGACTGTCTTTAATTTGGGCACATTTGGGAATTGCAGTTACTCTCTCAAGGTTGCCATAGATTTGGAAAGGGGTTTTTATGGTTTTATACTTGGGGGGGGGTTCTGGCCACTCCCAAAATACAGTTAACAGCAGGGAAGCCCGTGAGATTGATTTCCACCCATTCCAAATTTATTTTTTGAATATTTGACGTTCAGGGTTGAACTGGGGTCCACAATGCTCTCTGAGCTTGTTTTCTTGCTGACCTTTCATTACCAAACTAGGTAATGCCATCAGGTGGATGGGTGGATAAATAGGTGGATAGTTTTAGTCAGTATGGTTTATGCCGAAAGATACCAGATTCTAAGCAGGAGACCCCCAAATTCTAGTTTCTTCCGTAGAGCCGTGTCAGGCACAAGCAACAAGAACTACTAATGAATAGTCTCAAGCAGAAGATTCATTGATAGTTGCTTGTGTTACAAGAATATCTCCAGATTGACTGGATTCCCTTGGGAAGGGAATAAGGCTTGGGCAAGGATTCTGGGGATGCCTGGCCTCTGCTGCAGCTTTCTGCAGTGCAAGGACTCTAAACTCGGCCCACTCTTAACACCTCCCTCCAGTCTAGCTGGAGATTTCACCAGAAGAAACCAGCTGGGTGACCTTGGACCCGTCACTCAGCCCAAATCACTGTGGGGTTCTGCAACAAGCCAGGTTTTTTTAAAAAGAAAAAAAAAACCTTTGTTACATCATGTACGGATACGCTCGCAGGTAAGAACAAACAAGTGCAGCTAGAATCACACAGCTAAGCAGGACAAACGCTAAGAAAGCCCATCTCTCAGAAAAATGAAATCCTGAACTAAGGCTAACACTTTTTTAAAAAAAAAATATTCTAAGATGCTGTTGGACTCGGAGAGGTCCTTGAAAGCAAAGATGATGCCTGAAGCATTTATTCTGCTTTGCACTTTCAAAATGAGAACTTAACAAGGTTACTGAGGCAGGAAATCCATGACGCCTCGGCCTAGCCTACTGAGTAGCCCCCCCCCCCAAATGCGGGACTATAGAAGGAGGGAGCGGAGGTGACATACTTGCTACTATAACTTAAGAACCAGATTTATCTCAAAAATCCTCTTATCTCCTGCAAGCAGAGAATGAAGGGACACTGATATCCCCTGGGAAAGGAGGGGGACATGACGTGTGTCCCGAGGGAAAAGAAGCTGAAAGAATAGCAGGGTACCGGTTCGCAACGGGGCCGCATGCGCAGAAACTCTCTGATGACGTCGGGGTCGGTAGGCGGAGCCTCCCACTGGTTTTAATACCAGTTCTTGCAAATCGGTCTGAACCGGGGGCAACCCACCACTGGGGAGGGAAGCCCACCTTAAGAAGCAAGGAAACCCGATCTCTGTAAGGAGAAGAAAGGATTGCAAAGGTAATTTATTACAATCCAACTTCTAACAAGGGGCAAGAGTTAAAAACGGGCTATTTCTGCTGACTGCCGACTGCCTGCAGTTTGGCAGTTCGAGTCTCACCGGCTCAAAGTTGACTGAGCCTTCCATCCAGGGATGGCCTTCCAAAATTTTAGCAAGGGGCACTCTGCCCGGTTGCTGGGTGGGTGTGGCTATGGGTGTGGCCTAGTCAGCCACCTGCACCATGGTGGGGGGGGGGGAGATGTGTGGCTGTTGTCGGGCCTCCGGGAGGGCGAAAACAACCTCCCCAGGCTCTGAAGGCTGGAAACAGGCCCATTTCCAGCCTTCCTGAACTTCCGGTATACCCGTTTTTCGCCCTCCCCGAGCCTCCGCATGCACCATGCACTTACCTGCACCCAAAACGGGCCGCGTGGGGACTCCTGGGAGAGGTGGGTGGGGCCAGCCAGGAGTGGGATTTGGGGGTTCTCTGAACTGCACAGAATCTTAGCTAAAGATTCTCCCGGAACCCCCAGCCGCCCCCCCTGCTTCCATCCTTCTGAGGTGGGTAAAATGAGCCAGATTGTTGGGGGCAATAGGCTGACTCTGTAAACCGCTTAAAGAGGGCTGTAAAGTACTGTGAAGCGGTATATAAGTCTAAGTGCTATTGCTATTGGGCAGAGGACTGTGGCTGCCTCAGTCAGAAAATCTGCTGGGCCTTAAGCGGTTATTGTGAAGGAAGGTAGAGCTAATCTTGCAAACGGAAAGAATAAGCAAGAATTAAGGGGCATTTGCAGAAATGGAAGCAAGGAAGAGAAACTTAAGCCTACTTTGATTTGTTTAGGACAGTGTTTCTCAACCTTGGCCACTTTAGGAGGGGTGGACTTCAACTCCCAAAATTCCCCAGCCAGCAAAGTCCACCCTTCTTAAACTTAACAAGGTTGAGAAACTCTGATTTAGGATAAAGTGAGACAGAAACTGAGCTAGGCACACGGGTGGGATTCAAAAATTTTAGCAACTGGTTCTCTGCCCAGTGAGTGGGCGTGGCCATGGTGGGTGTGGCCTACTCGGCCTCCTGCACCACGGTGAGGGGCGTTTTTACCCTCCCCAGGCTCCAGAGGCTTTTCTTGCACCTCCGTGAGGGCAAAAATGGTCACCCCCGGGCTCCAGAGGTCGGAAACGGATCCATTTCCGGACCTCCAGAACTTCTGGGAAGCCCGTTTTTTCGCCCTCCCAGAGCCTCCGTGTGGGCCCTGCACTTACCTGGCATCCAAAATGGGTCGCGTGGAGACTCCTAGGAGGGGAGGGGTGGGCGTGGCCAGCCAGTCCTTACAACTACTGGTTCAGTGAACCAGATGTAAAATTAGCATGCAGTTCGCCGGAACTGGTCCTAATCGTCTGAATCCCACCTCTGGCTAGGCAGTCTCTCAGCAATCCCACCACCCACAAGAAATTGTGTTCCCTGACACACCCAGACAGTACCTCCGCCAATTTTAAGGCAAAGTAGCAGAGCTGTCCAGATTACAGCCCCCAAAGGAAAACCTGTTTGATTTAAAGTGTCGTTTAATAATCCAAAATGTCTGAGCCACAAGCCCTATTCGAAAGCCAAGATCTTTAGATAATGCTTTTAGCTTAATAACTGTCGCTTCTCCTTTGTTGTGTGTTCCGTCTAGGAGCTGGTGTGGGAGGCTCTTTAACATCTATATGAAATAGAAGTCCAGATACCCTGGATTCCCAAATGGCCAAAGAAGCAAACTTTTAAAAGTGATGTTCCAGCACAGAGTTTTTCAACCTTGGCAACTTTTAAGAGGCATGGACTTCAATTCCCAGAATTCCCCCGGGAGTCAGGTTGGCAGAGGAATTCTGGGAATCGAAGTCCATGCCTCTTTAAGCTGCCGAAACATTCCTCTAGCAAAAAAAAAAAAAAAAAAAAAAAAAGCCTTATCCATCTTCAGATCTGTGCAAATAGCAGAGTCATAGTTTCATTGGAAGGAACTCTAGAGGTCATCTAGTCCAACGCTCTGCCATTACTATAATATTTCTGGTGGAAGGCTGTCCAGCCTCGATTTAAATCTTTCCAGCGGAGGAATATCCTACATCTCCCAAAACAGCCTGTTTCATTACAGATAGTCCTCGGCTTCTGACCACAATTGAACCCCACATTTCCATTGCTAAGCAAGACAGTTGTTAAGTGAGTTTTGCTCCTTTTTATTGACCTTTCTTGTCACAGTTGTTAAGTGAATCACTGGATGGTTGGTAAGTTGGTAAGATGGTTGCTAAAGTGAATCTGGCTTCCACATTGAATTTGCTTGTCAGACGGTCACAAAAGCTGATCACACGACTCCAGGACACAGCAACCACAATAAAAACATGCCAGTTGCCAATCATCCAAATTTTGATCACGTGGCCATGGGGGATGCTGCAACAATCACAAGTCACTTTTTCAGTGCTGTTGTAACTTCAAACAGTCCCTAAACAAATGGTTGTAAACTGAGGACTTCCTGTATGAAACAATTCTTTTTAAGTTTTAGGAATTTTTTTTCCTGATGTCCAATCTATTTCCTTATGCAGTAAATTGAAACATCCTGCTTCTTTTCTTGCCTTCTGGAACAACTCTGAATGATTTTGCCCTGTCTGCTACATGAGAGACACTTGAAGACAGCTGTCATATTTCTCCGCAGTTTTCTCTTCTTCTGGACTGAACATCAGCCTATATATTGGTTTGCACCAATTCCCTGCTGTAATCTCTAAGTCTGGGTTTCACAATCTCTACCCTAGATCTGAAAACAGCCAGTTCATAGCAGGGAGAGAATACTGACACGCGTATTCCTTGAGATTTAGCAGGCCAAGTTACTTTGGGCAGCATGCAATTCGCCTGCAAAAGAATACCTTTCTCATAGAGCAGAGGGATGGAAGGCTACTGTATTGCCTTTCCAACCAGCATGTTAGTTTCCTGAGAGGCATGAAGCTGGTGGGCTTTTATTAAAAGGGGGATCACATGGGGCTCCCCTTGAGGAGCACCCGGAGGCTCCAGCTGGTCCAGAATGTGGCTGCGCGGGTGGTTATGGGAGCGACGTGGCGCTCCCATGTGACCCTCCTCCTGCGCGAGCTGCACTGGCTCCCAGTGGTCTTCCAGGTGTGCTTCAAGGTTATTGGTTACCACCTTTAGAGCGCTCCATGGCATCGGACCGGGGTATTTACAAGACCGCCTTCTGCTACCAATAGCCTCTCACCGACCAGTACGCTCCCATAGAGAGGGGCTTCTCAGGGTGCCGTCGGCCAAACAGTGTCGACTGGTGGCCCCCAGGGGGAGAGCCTTCTCTGTGGGGGCACCTACCATCTGGAACGAGCTCCCCCCAGAGATACGGAGGATCCCGGACCTGCGCACGTTTCATCGTGCTCTCAAAACTTTTTTATTTCAGCAGGCTGGCCTGGCCTAACTCTCCTCTTTTAAATTTTAATTCGTGTGATTTTATGAATTGGGTGTTTTAATCTGTGTTTCGGCTAAAATATTTAATAATTTTAAGGGATTTTTTAATATTTGTATTATCTGTATTTTATCTTGGCTGTTCACCTCCCTGAGTCCTTCGGGAGTAGGGCAGTATAGAAATTTGATTAATAAATAAATAATAAATAAATAAATAGGAGTTGATGGACAGGTGTAGCCATTGGAGCACTCTTTGGCTTTGAAACGGAGAAGAGCACCGCCCTCTAGAGTCGGGAACGACTAGCACATACATGCGAGGGGAACCTTTACCTTTACCTTACAAAGCCTAAATGGCAAGCCACCTTGCCCAAAAGATTGCATTAAGAGCACTGTTGCTCAACCTTGGCAAGTCTTAAGATGGGTGGACTTCAATTCCCAGAATTCCTTGGGCTGGGGAATTCTGGGAGTTGAAGTCCACCCATCTTAAAGAGTTGCCAAGGTTGAGGAATAGAGGAAGCAGGAACCAATCTTGAGTCGAAGGTGCCTTTCCTTCTATTTTCTGCAGCATCATTTACTTCTATAATAACTTCCCTTCAGCTGACAGGACTTGAGAAATGATGTCCTGTCTTCGTACACCAGAGACAGGAAAGGCAGGAATCTCTGACGGAGACAACACTGTCCTAGTCCCTCTTCCTTCCACACAACTCAAGGATACCTGATCAATCTCACTTTAAGATGCCAAGGCAGTGAAGGTGAAGGATGCACCATGCATTGCAGCTCGGAGGGGGTGAGGCCTTCGTTTCGGCTAATGTGAAGTCTTCTTGCCTGACGAGCAACACTCACTAATCCCAGTGTCCCTCCCTCCTTCCTTCCCTCTCCTCACCACATCCACTCCGGATAAACCTGAGTCATTTTTAATGGTTTGCACGGTATTTTCCTGGCTTATTTAAAGATGCCAAAAAAGCTGAAGGGGGGATCCGTCCCGGCCACAATCAATTTCCTTAATTAACTGCCAGCCCCTGGGCAGATAAACTATCCATCTTGAGAATTTGCTTAATAGCTTATTTGGCCTTGTTGCTAATTTTTGGTTAAGGCAAATTCCCAGGGCTGCTGTACCAACATTATGTCTTTTTTTTTTCTTTTCTTTTCTTTTTGGAAGCGGGTGACTCTTTTTTGCTTCCCAAACCTTTATGATATTATCAGGATGAAAGATACCTCAAAGATCATCCAATCCAGCCCCCTGCCACTCTAGGGAATGTCATTTCGCATAGTCTCGCCTATAGTCTCCGTATTTAAAAATCTTCTAAGTATAAGTATAATTAAGTATAATTTTATTTCTATACCGCCCTTCTCCCGAAGGACTCAGGGCGGTGTACAGCCTATTTAAAAACACAAGACAAACATAAATTAAAAATTTAAAATTATTAAATAAATTTGGCTGAATTTAAAACCCCAAAAATTTAAAATACCCCAATTTAAAATTGTTATATTGATAGCCCGGCCTGGCGGAACAACAGGGTCTTCAGTGCACAGCGAAATACCTGGAGGTCGGAGATCTTACGAATTTCCGGGGGCAGTTCATTCCACAGGGCTGGGGCTCCCACAGAGAAGGCCCTCCCCCTGGGTGTCGCCAGCCGACATAACTTGGCCGATGGCACCCTGAGGAGACCCTCTCTGTGGGAGCGAACTGGCCTGTGGGAGGCTATTGGTGGCAGAAGTTGGTCTTGAAGGTTTCTCGAAGATGAACTTGCCACCTGTGATCCAGAGTTTCGGTGCTACCTGGGAAGAGGGTTGAAACAGCCTCACCGTCTTCTTCATTAGAGAGTTTGTTTTATTAAAAAAAAGAAAAAAGAAATGGAAGTAAGTATGTGTGTGTGTGGTTGTGTCAAGAAAGGAATTATGTCAAGAATATTGTCATGCCCCCGTTGGAGCCTGAATCTGCAGAGGAGGACGAGCCAGAGCTAAAGCCAGAGAGATCGAGGGGGCGGCTTCACTGGCTTCAGAGGAATGTGGGGAGGAGCAGGCCGAGGCAGCCCCAGGGCCCCTCAGGATTGGGATGGCTTGTTAGCAGGGAGGATGATCGAGAGAGGGCAAACAGTGGACAGGAGGAGCGGCAGAGCTCAGGCGATGAACAAGGACCACCCCCTCCTGATCCCGAGCATGGAGAGTGGAGAGAAGGCAGGAACAGCGCAGGCTGACCGACAACTCGGGAGGAGAGCAACCTGCCCCTCTTCACAAAGCATACCTGAGGGGACTGAGATTTAAGGAGACGCTGTGGGGAGGGGCATTTGTCAGGAACAAACACTGAATTGGTAGAGTTTGGTGTGCCGGTACAGATATTTGGAGTTTGCAGGACTGCTTGCTTCTTCCTTACTTGTGCTCTCGGTGCCTTGTTCCTGACTTTGTGGACTCATTGTTTGTTCCTTATTTCGTGGACTCATTTCCCTGTTCCTTTGTTTTGCTGGACTGGGCACAGCCAGAGACTGCTACGTATGTGGGTAGGTATGCGCTTTGCTCTGGGACAGGGATGTCAAACTCAAGGCCCGTGGGCCGGATGCGGCCCATGGGTTGCTTAGATCTGGCCCACGGGGCCGGCCTGGAATTATCAAAGAACTGGCCCACAGTGCAGGGGTGGGTTCTACTTACCTTTACTACCGGTTTGCAATGGGATCGTGCGCATGCTCGTGTCACTCGTGCACACGCCTTGCTTCTGCGCAGATCGACGACGACAACATCCGGGGCGGTGGGTGGGGCCTCCCACTGGTTTTACTACCGGTTCTTGCGAACCGGTCCAAACCGGGGCAACCCACCACTGCCACAGTGCCTCTTCCGGCCAAAATGGTTTTTAGGCTTTTGAACATCTCTGTTCTGACAATATTATGCACATATTCAGATCTGCTCCTATACAAAAGAGTCAAGCCCTATAGCAGCTGGGGACTCTACATGTCTTTACATTATGGAATTGAGACTATTTGTGCCAGAAAGTAAATCTACCTTTGTCTGGAACAACTGTTTTGAATGCAAAGGGGGGGAAAATGCATCTTGAGCCTGTGTCAAACGCCCACCCCAGCCACGCCCACGCCGGCCCCCCGAGGTCAAACACAACCCTGATGCGGCCCTCAATGAAATCAAGTTTGACACCCCTGTTCTGGGACTTGCCAAGAACGTGGGAACATTTGAAAGGACATTTGGAGCATTAAAGGTGAGTTTGAATTCTCAGCTGGCTGTGTGACTTTCATGCCTTGTCCCGGGTCATCACAAATATAGACACTCAACAAAGAGAAATTCCAGCCCTAAGACCAATAACTCAGAAGTTCAGGTAGTCTTGACTTAGAAAAGTTCATTTAGTGACCGAAGTTACAATGGCACTGAAAAAATTGACTTATAACCAGGGGTGGGTTCTAAATTTTTTTACTACCAGTTCTGTGGGCGTGGCTTATTTTGTGGGTGTGGCTTGATGGTCATGTGACAATTATTTAGGATTTAGCAGAGGTACTGGTCTACCAGGCTTTTAACTGCTTGCAGAGCTGTACCGATCTACCCATGTATTTTTGCAGGCACCAGTCTACTCATTTGTTTTCTTTTAACACTGATCAGCTGTAGGGCGGCCCTTTGAAGCCCCGCGGCAACAGTTTAAACACTTTTTTTCCCTTTAGCCATCAGCTGGGACTCAGGAGGCAGCAATAGATTGGGGGTGGGGCCAAATAAAAGGTAAGAATAACGGGGGTGGTGGGTGGTGGGGGATGCGGGGGGGGGCAGAACTGGTTCGGTGACATCATATCGTCACTGCTACTGGCTTGGGAGAACTGGGCTGAACCGGGAGGAACCCACAACTGCAAAATTCCCTCAACAAATGTCTCGCTTAACAATAGAAATGTTGGACTCAAATGTGGTCGAAAGCCGAAGACTTAGTCCTCGACTTACAATCATTTGTTTAGCAACTGTTTGAAGTTGCAATGGCTCTGAAAAAAAAGCATCTTGCAACCAGTCCTCACACTTAAAACCCCATAGTCACATGATCAAAATTTAAATGCTTGGCAACTGGCATGTACATGCGACAGTTGCAGTATCACCGGGTCACATGATTGCTATTGACAACCTTACCAGACTGATTCCGACAAGCAAAGTCAATGGGGGAAGCTGGATTCGCTTAATGACTGCCTGATTGACATAACAACTGCAATAATTCACTTAACGAAGTGGCAAAAAAAGATAATGAAATCAGGCATGATTCAATCAACAACTGCCTTGCTTAGCAACGGAAATTCTGGTCCCAATTGCAGTCGTAAGTCAAGTGCCATGTTAAAAATAAAGTGTGTATCTGTTTTGTACCATATATTTTAAAAAATCCTAATACGTTTTTTAAAGCCCTTTTCCACTGAGGGAAATACCAGTAGGCTAGGAAATTTTTCATCACAGTTACTTGTAATCCTTATTTTTATCACTGGAAGTTGTTGGGTTTTGGGTCTTATCTTAAGAAGAGAAAATAAAATTAAAAATAAAATTAAGATCCTCTTTAATCACACTTCTGCCTTTGGGTTATTTATGCACATGAGGCCATAATCTATTGTAATGCTCTAATCTAATCAGACTTCCTGCCAGTTAAAACAGTTTTACTGTAATGTAATTAAAACCTCCATTATAAATTTTCATATCAACTATTTCCAAAATAAATTAATAAAAGATGAAGACTTGAAATAAATGGAGTTAGGAAAAAAGTAATCACAGCTGCACAAAACAACAAAAATACATAGACTTTGCCCATCAAATACTATCCAGAAGAGATTATTATTTTTATAAATAACTCAAGGTGGCAAACACACACACAATATTCCTTCTCACAACAATCCTGTGAGGTGAGTTTGACCGAGAAGTTGGATGGACTGAGTCTTACTGCAAATGACAGCTCTGAAGGTACCTAAGTGTCAAAGCCCTGTAGGATTTATCAGAATAACAGAGTAGCAGAGTGGAAAGGTAACTTGGTTCCCCCTGCTCAGACAGGAAGCCTTATATACCATTTCAGACAAATGGTTGTCCGATCTCTTCTTAAAAACTTCCAGTGTTGGAGCATTCACAACTTCTGGAGGCAAGTTGTTCCACTGGTTAATTGTTCTAACCGTCAGGAAATTTCTCCTTACTTCTAGGTTGCTTCTCTCCTTGATAAGTTTGCATCCATTGCTTCTTGTCTTGCCTTCAGGTGCTTTAGAGAATAGCTTGACTCTCTCTTCTTTGTGGCAACCCCTGAGATATCTGAACACTGCTATCATGTCTCCCCTAGTCATTTTCATTAAACTAGACATATCAGAGGTGGGTTTCAGCAGATTCTGACCAGTTCTGGAGAACCGGTAGCGGAAATTTTGAGTGGTTCGGAGAACAGGTAGTAAAAATTCTGACTGGCCCCACCCCCATGTATTCTCTGCCTCCCAAGTCCCAGCTGATTGGGAGGAAATGGGGATTTATTTATTTATTTTATTGGTTTGATTTATATGCCACCCTTTTCTGGAGACTCAGGGTGGCTTACAATGTGTTAAGCAATAACCTTCATACTTTTGTATATACCTGCTTAGTAGAGCTTTCGCCCCCCTCCCCCAAGCGGTGTTCTTTTTTATACAAAGTCAGCTTATTGCCCCCACAAACCGGGTCCTCATTTTACCTACCTCGAAAGGATGGAAGGAAGGCTGAGTCAACCTTGAGCCTGGTGAGATTTGAACTCGCAGTAATTGCAGGCGACTGGTGTTACTTAACAGTGCTTTAGTCTGCTGCGCCACCAAGGCTCTATGAAGATTTTACAGTATCCTTCCCTTGGAGTGGGGTGGGAATGGAGAGTTTACAGTATCCTTCCCCTGCCATGCACACCAAGCCACACCCACAGAACCGGTAGTAAAAAAATTTGAAACCCACCACTGAGACATATCCAATTCCACCAATCGTTCTTCATATGTTTTAGCCTCCAGTCCCCTAATCATCTTTGTTGCTCTTCTCTGCACTCTTTCCAGAGTCTCAACACTTTGAAACTGGGTCATAAGTAGGCCCCATTAGGTCCATCATACCTTCAAATGGTCGCTAAGCAACTGCTTCTAAGTCAAAGCCTAGCTGTAGTAATCACACTGTGAATTAGTCCTTGCTCCAGGTAGAGCTGCAATTGGTATATTGATCAGATACATCAATTCCTTTTATATATTTATATATATCAACCTCCTCCTCATTTTAGCCATTGTCTATCCTACTGCAGGATGAAGGCTTCTTCCGTTTATTTATGTTTAAATATATGTATGTATGGTACATGTGTATGTATGAAGTATGATTTGTGGTGTACAGTACAATAAAAATTGCAGCAATTGTACAAAAAAAACAACCCCTATATATGTTGGTGATTAAAGTGAAAACACAGAGTAGAAAAGGAAAAAGAGAGGAAAGAAGAGCTGTATAATATCACTATAGGATTAATTCAATCCTTAAGCTTATTAAATAGATACCATTTGGAAAAATGTTCCATCTTATTTGTGGAATATAAAATATAAAAACATCCAACCTTCGTAACAAAAACATATTTTGAATCCACTTTTTAACGCAGGGGAAACAAATTTCTTTCCATCTATATCCAATAGTTCTCCTCGCTGAGTGCCAAGTTCTTCATCAAATTTCATATTCCATATTTTAGGAGTGTAATGCAATATTGCACTTACATCTTTAGGTATTAAATTAAGCCAAAACGGGACAATGGCTAGACAAGACCAAATTGTATCGAGTCCTGCCATTTTTTGCAATGCCAAGAAAGTTATTTAATATCCAACCTTTTAAAAATATTCTTTAAGATTATTTTCTGATGTATTGACTTCATTGTTAAACTATGAGAGATATGTTTACAACGGGTGAAATCTAAAAATGTTTGCTACCGGTTCTGTGGGCGTGGCTTAATTAGTGGGCGGGGCTTGGTGTTAAGGTGACTGGGTGGGCGTGGTTTGTTGGTCAGGTGGGCGTGGCCAAGTTCATGTCACTTCTTTGCCCTCTTTTAACCTACAAAACACAACACAACACAACTGGCTCACCCACAATGTAAAAGCAGCTGTGCTAGACCCAAAATGGCCCCTGCAACAAACAGGAACCTCACACAGCCACAAAAAGCCCAAAAAACCAACTTTCACACTTTACACACAAAATTCCACATACAGCTTTGTGAGATTTTGTGTGTTTGTGTCGTTAGAGTGAAATACTACAGAAACACACAAAATCTCAGAAAGCTGCACAAATATTATTTTATTTTATTTTTATTTTTATATAAAAACAGCTAAATTTAAAACTTCCTAAACTTTAAATGGCTAGGTCTAAAAAAAGAACAACTAAAAAAAACCCCAATTAATTATTTCTTTTAAAGCTCCCAAAGGGGAAAAAAACTTACCCAATAGAACGGGGGTCTCCAACCTTGGCAACTTTAAGACTTGTGGACTTCAACTCCCAAAATTCCTCAGCCAGCAAAGCAGGCAGATAGAGCTGCTCACCGATGAGCTTGATTGCAGGCAGGGAGATTCAGTTGCTTGCTGATGCAATGGATTGCAGGGAGCAAGTGAAGCAAGGCAGGCATTGCGACCAGCAGCTAAGGTAAGCAAGCTGGAGGCTGGGGGGGGGGAGGGATTTTTGCTACTGGTTCTCCGAAGTGCCCACCACCATCGCTATCTACTCGCCCGAGCCAGTCCAAACCGGGAGCATTTCACCCCTGGTTTACAATTCTTAAAACTTGGACTCATTGATTTTCCAAAATTGGATATTTTAATCATGCCATTGGGGAAGATATTAAACTATGTCACTCAGTTGTGCATGTCCTCCATTCTCTTAGAACAACATAGAACGCAGAACATCATCAGAGTTGGAAGGTATCTTGGAGGTCTTCTAGACAGTCACTTAAATATGACTGTCATCTCATTGTACATATGTTGTGCACTGACAATAAAGATTTGAATTCAATTCAATTCAATTGAGTCAGAAGTCTGCTGCAGCTGCCAAAACCCAACACAGTTCTAGGCTGCATTAACAGAGGGATAGAATCAAGATCACGTGAAGTGTTAGTACCACTTTATAATGCCTTCATAAGACCACACTTGGAATACTGCATCCAGTTTTGGTCACCACAATGTAAAAAAGATGTTGAGACTCTCTAGTAAGAGGGCAGAGAAGAGCAACAAAGATGATTAGGGGACTGGAGGCTAAAACATATGAAGAACGGTTGCTGGAACTGGGTATGTCTGGTTTAATGAAAAGAAGGACTAGGGGAGACATGATAGCAGTCTCCCAATATCTCAGGGGCTGCCACAAAGAAGAGAGAGTCAAGCTATTCTCCAAAGCACCTGAGGGCAGGACAAGAAGCAATGGGTGGAAACTAATCAAGGAGAGAAGCAACCTAGAACTAAGGAGAAATTTCCTGACAGTTAGAACAATTGATCAGTGGAACAACTTGCCTCCAGAAGTTGTGAATGCTCCAACACTGGAGGTTTTTAAGAAGAGATCGGACAACCATTTGTCTGAAAGGGTATATAGGGCTTCCTGTCTGAGCAGAGGGTTGGAAGAGAAGACCTCCAAGGTCCCTTTCAACTCTCTATTTTACTCTACTCTACTCTACTCTACTCTACTCTATTCTTCCAATCCCCTGCTCAGATAGGAAACCCTATACCAGTTGAGACAAGTGGTTGTCCCATCTCTTCTTAAAACCTTCCAGTGTTGGAGCATTCACAACTTCTGGAGTCAAGTCATTCCACTGATTAATTGTTCTCACTGTCAGGTAATTTCTCCTTAGTTCTAGGTTGCTTCTCTCCTTGGTTAGTTTCCAACCATTGCTTCTTGTTTTGCCTTCCTGTGCTTTGGAAAATAGGGTCAGTTGTCCCTTTATGAAGACATTGAACAGTCTTGGTCTTTGTTTGTTAGTTTATCAAAGTTAACACCCACTCCTAATCAAGCAGAACACAGAACAGCCCCCTTGTTAAAAGTTTTCCAGCTTAATGAGGATTCATCAATGGAACAGATCAAGCGTCACCTTAATTAAGAAAAGTTTTAGCCTACTGTATTTCTAAAGGAGCTGTTCAAAGTGGCATTTAAAATATCCACTGTGCTCTTCTTCTTCTAAAAAGGATTGGTTCAAAGGTGGCATTCAGAATACAGGAAGGACAAAAAGAAACTTTTAAAAATATTGTAAACTTTTCTTGACCCAGGAAAAAGAACCAGCATGCATCTTTTTTTTAAAAAAAATAAAATAAAAGCAAGGCTCTAGATCTCATTGCAAAGGGAAGTTTGCCATTTTGTGGATGATGCTGCCACTGAAATTACTGAACATAAATTTAGCATCTTTGGAATTTTCCTCTCTCCAAATCAGTTGCAAGAATCATTGCCTTTTGCAGTTTCTTTGTTTTATGTCATTTGCAGCGGGCACCTTACATCAAGCCACAAGATGGCGCAGGGGGAATAAAATAGTGGCTGCAGCCAACCAAACGAAGGACCTACCTTTTTTGCACATGTACATGTAGCCATCTTGACTTTTTTGACATGGACACACGTGGGTGGAATGATTTGCCTCCAGAAGTTGTGGGTGCTCCGACACTGAAAGTTTTTAAGAAGAAATTGGACAACCATTTGTCTGAAATCGTATAGGGTCTCCTGCTTGAGCAGGGGGCTGGACTAGAAGATCTCCGAGGTCCCTTCCAACTCTCTTATTCTATTCTGTTCAGACGCTGAGGACTATGAATTCTACTCTTGCATTAGGCATGAAAGCCAACTAGGTGACTTTGGACCAATCACCAAGAGACGGTAAGTTCTAGTCCCGCCTGGGCCATGAAAACTGGCTGAATGTTTTTGAGCCAATCACCAGGAGACTGTGAAGTCTACTCCCGCCTTAGGCATGAAAGCCGACTGGGTGACTTTGGGCCAATCACCAAGAGACGGTAAGTTCTAGTCCTGCCTGGGCCATGAAAACTGGCTGAATGTTTTTGAGCCAATCACCAGGAGACTGTGAAGTCTACTCCCGCCTTAGGCATGAAAGCCGACTGGGTGACTTTGGGCCAATCACCAAGAGACGGTAAGTTCTAGTCCTGCCTGGGCCATGAAAACTGGCTGAATGTTTTTGAGCCAATCACCAGGAGACTGTGAAGTCTACTCCCACCTTAGGCATGAAAGCTGACTGGGTGACTGTGGGCCAATCACCAAGAGACGGTAAGTTCTAGTCCCACCTGGGGCATGAAAACTGGCTGAATATCTTTGAGCCAATCACCAGGAGTGAGGTCTACTCCTGCCTTAGGCATGAAAGCTGACTGGGTGACTTTGGGCCAATCACCAAGAGACGATAAGTTCTAGTCCTGCCTGGAACACAAAAAACTGGCTGAGTGTCTTTGGGCCAATCACCAGGAGACGGTAAGTTCTACTCCCACCTTAGGCATGAAAGCTGACTGGGTGACTGTGGGCCAATCACCAAAAGACTCACATCTACCTGCTATAGGTATGTAAGCCAGCTGGGTGACTGGGCCAGTCCCTCTCTTCTCAACCCAACCTACCTCACAGGGTTGTTGCTGTGGGGAAAACAGGAAGAGGAGGAATGAGCATTAGGTATCTTCACTGTCTTCTGTCAACCTTGAAGCTGACCTGACTGAAGCCATTTTGGAGCTTCAGTGCTGCCACACTGGAGCTGAGGGATAGGGAGGAGGGAATTGAGATAGTTGGAACTTTGTAGCCAAAACAAAATACTTTCTCTTGAGAACCAAGGACATTCTCACACCTGGTCCCTGGAAGGAGGAGTGATGTTACCAGACGGAGCTGTGATTGGACCATGTTACTGATCATTTTGAGAAAGTGAAAAAGGGTTGCTTTTAATTACCATATTTTTTGGAGTATAAGACGCACCTTTCCCCCACCACCACCAAAAGAGGGTGAAAATCTGGGTGAGTCTTATACTCTGAATGTAGCCTTGCCCAGCTTCTCAAACTGAGGTTTCAGAGGCTGAAAAAAGCCTCAGAAACGAAGCTTCAGAAAAGAAGCCCCGAAACAGAGCTTCAGAAAAAAAGCCCAAAAACAGAGCTTCAGAGGCTTTTTTTCTGAAGCTCTGTTTTGGAGGCTTTCAGAGGCAGAAAAAAAAGCAAAAAAAAAAAAAAAAAAAGAGCAAGGCACAGAGCTCACAACCAAGGAACCTGTTGCTAAAATTCACCTCAAGGAACAGCTGATTGGGGGTATTCTGGGAGGCAGATCCACCTGCCAATCAGTTTTTTTCTTATTTTCCTCCCCAAAAACTAAGGTGCGTCGTATACTCCGGTGCATCTTATACTCCGAAAAATATGGTAGGTGAAATCCTCGGGAACCCTCAGAGTCGGTTTTCACCAGATATGTGTCAATATGATATTTCCAATAAAGCTACCCTTTTGAGGAATCCAATTGCCTTGGAGTTTTGCTTGCTATGGGTCTATTACTTGAAACCCTGACATCTTCTACATGAATAATAAAGACTGGATAAAAATAAATAAATAAATAAATAAATAAATAAATAAATAAATAATAATAATAATAATAATAATAATAATAATAATAATAATAATAAGCTCTATGAGCTTGGTTGAAAAAATATTGGCCCATGACCATTCATTCAGTTTCATGGATCAGAAATTTGGGATTTGCTCCTCCCTCCGAAGTCAGTAGAGTTTCCCCTCTTTCTAATTTATTTTATCATCCTTGAGATGTTTTGGAACCTTTGAAAGGGCCTCTCATCTCCCTTCAGGCTGCTTCTCTCCACGACTTTTGGATCTCTGCCATCCCCAATGTCTGAAAAACAATTTGGGATGCTTTCAAGGTAAACACCAGAAAGCTGAAATATGCTGTCCTTCACGGACATTAATTCTTCAAATGGCAATCGGTTTCCACTAGCTTTTATTCGCCCGTGTTTAAATAAAGCAGAGGGCTTTATAAAAAAATAAGAGGATTTTTAGTGTAAAAATAAAAGGGGGTTACATCTAATAAAATTGATGAGTTCACGATAGATAGAAAAATAGACCAGGAGCTCTAACAGCAAATGCCGAATGTGTTTATACAATCACACAGTGAGAAGGAAACTCTAAAGATCATCTAATCCAGCTATTTGCTGACATAGGACACTCGCTGCCCCGGCCTTTGTGGTTGGTGGACATCCAAACTCTGGTTAAAGATCTTCAAGAAAAAAGAATCCACTACTTTCTACTTCAAAAGAATTCATACTATGCACGCAATTGCAACTCTTCACCTCACAAAGAAATTCCTTCTAATATTTAACCTAAATTCTCTTTTATCAGCCAGCATCTTTTTGCTCGACAATTCCATGTACATATTCCAATTCAGGATAAAAATGTATGGAAATCCCAATTTCAAAAGAATGTAGCCTTCAAACAAATTAAGGTTTCTAACCCGTGTAAGAATATTTTTATGATATGGAATCAGAATATTTTATTTGAGCATTTACGCTTTTATCAAGGCTCAGAAAGCATGCCTCCTTTTGTTTTACTGTAAGATTACCATATTTTTCAGAGTATAAGACACACCTTTTTCCCCCCTAAAAGAGGCTGAAAATTTGGATGCATCTTATACTCTGAATGTAGCTTTTTCAAAGCTTTTTTCAGCCCTAACGAATCGCTAGCGAGGCACTAGCCAGCGATCTTACCAGCTTTGCCTGCTCCCTGGACTCTCCACTGTGCTTTAATGAGGCGCTAGTGAGTGAAGCGATCTCCATGCTTTGCTCCGACTCTCAGCTGTTCTTTAGAAGCTTTTTTCCAGCCCTAACTAGGTGCTAGCCGAGTGAAGCAATCTCCCCCATTGCTTTGCCTGCTTTTCTCATTGCTGCTTCCTCTCAGCTGTGCCTTAGAAGATGTTTTTTATCCCCAAGCAGGGGATAAAAAACCAGCAAACTAATGTGCTGAAGCTGACCAGACTAAGGATGCTAGCCAGATTTTATTTATTTTATTTTATTTTATTTTATTGAATTTGTATACCGCCCTACTCCCGAAGGACTCAGGGCAGTGAACAGCCATAGAATAAAACATATAAATACAAAATTTAAAATAGACTAAAACGAATTAAATAATTTGGCTGAACAAATTTAAAACCCCAATAATTTAAAACCAAATTTAACATTTCTATTTAAAAAGGGAAAAGACTTAGGTCAGGCCGGATTGATGAAATAAGAAAGTCTTGAGCGCGCGACGGAAGGTACGCAGATCTGGGATCCTCCGTATCTCTGGGGGGAGCTCGTTCCAGATAGTAGGTCCCCCACAGAGAAGGCTCTCCCCCTGGGGGCCGCCAGTCGACATTGTTTGGCCGACGGCACCCAGAGGAGCCCCTCTCTATGGAAGCGTACTGGTCGGTGGGAGGCTATTGGTGGTAGATGAATACCTGGCAGGCAGATTTGTTTTTTCCTATTTTCCTCCCCAAAAACTAAGCTGCGTTAGTTACTCCGGTGCGTCTTATACTCCGAAAAATACGGTACCTGTCTGTCTTATACTTCATTGTTCACAGAATTTGAAAGTATTTCATCCAGGGAAGTGAGATAAGGATTCTCCTTAGATAATTATTCTCAGAGAACCTAAAGGCCATGGCAAGAAAGGAAATTCGTTATGGAGGTCATCCTTGAATTACAATCATTCATTTAGCAACCATTCAAAGTTATAATGACACTGAAAAAAATTACTTGCAGTCCTCACACTAATGACCGTCACAACAACCCCAGGATCACGTGATCAAAATTCAGGCAGTTGGCAACCTGTATTTACAAGGGTTGCAGCATCCTAAGGTCATGTGAGCCACATATGTGACTTTCCCAGCTATATGTGACTTTCTCGGCTTTCCCAGCAAAATTAGGCTCGATTCACTTAACAACCACTGTGCTTAGCATCAGAAATGTTTTTCCCAGTTGTGGTTGTAAATTGAGAACTACCTGTATATTACAGGACATCCCCATCACCTCTTCTATCTGTAGCAGCTGGTGATTAAGGATGCAAAATAGCTTTTATCCTTCCTCCTATAGGCTGCAGTTTATTTCCCTCCCTTTTCTCCATCTAATGCAAAGATTTAAGATTGGCATGCATGAAAGAATGTGGAAGGAAAGATGTGAAATAAAGATAATAAGTAAAGGAATGAAAAAATGTGGCATAATGTAGGAAACACAAGCACAAGAAAAAAAAATACATTAGCAGAAGGTAAAGAAATGCTGAGGATATAATTTACTTGGACTTCAGTAAAGCATTTGATAAAGTAGACATAACCTACTACTTGATAAGATAGAAAAATGTGAGTTGGACAGCATCACCACCAGATGGATTCATAACTGGCTGACCAACCTCACTCAATGTGTAGTCCTCAATGGAACTGCATCTACATGGAGGGAAATATGCAGTGAGGTGCCCCCAAGGCTCTGTTTTAAGCCCAGTATTCTTCAACATCTTCATCAATGATTTGGACAAGAGGATAGATGGGGAACACATCAAATTTGCAGATGACACCAAGTTAGCAGGAATAGTCAATAACCCAGAAGATAGGCTTAAGATACAGAAGGCACTATCTAACAAAATGAAATTCAATGGTGAAAAAAGTAAGGTTTTTAGGCAAGAAAAACAAAATGCACAGGTATAGTATAGGTGGTACCTGGCACAATAGTAATTACTGTGAGAGGGATTTTTATTTTTATTTTATTTGTCAAGAACGTATTAGATAGTAAGTATAGATAATAAACATAGATTGGATACATAAAATAGATATAAATAGAGGAAACATTAGGACAGGGACGGTAGGCACGCTGGTGCTCTTATGCATGCCCCTTACGGACCTCTTAGGAATGGGGTGAGGTCAACAGTAGATAGTATTAGGTTAAAATTTTGGGGGGTTTGGGATGAAACCACAGAGTCAGGTAGTGTATTCCAGGCATTGACCACTCTGTTGCTGAAGTCATATTTTCTACAATCGAGTTTGGAATGGTTCACTTTAAGTTTGTATCTATTGTGTGCTCCTGTATTGTTGTGGTTGAAGCTGAAATAGTCATTGACAGGTAGGACATTGTAGCAGATAATTTTATGAGCTATGCTTAGGTCATACCGAAGGCGGCGTACTTCTAAGTTTTCTAAGCCCAGAATTTCAAGTCTGGTGGCATAAGGTATTTTATTGCTGGTAGAGGAATGGAGGACTCTTCTCGTGAAATATCTCTGGACTCTCTCAATTGTATTAATGTCCAATATGCAGTGCGGGTTCCAGACAGATGAGCTGTATTCAAGACTTGGTCTAGCAAATGTTTTGTATGCTCTTGTTAGTAGTGTGATATTACCGGAGAAGAAGCTACACGAGATTAGGTTTAGGTTGTTGGTTGCTGGAAGTGGGTATGTCTAGTTTAATGGAGGACTAGGGGTGACATGATAGCAGTATTCCAATATCTCAGGGGTTGCCACAGAGAAGAGGGAGTCAAACTATTCTCCAAAGCTTTCGGACCTCAGGGACCACTAAATTCATAATTTTAAATCCTGCGGACCACTAATATGAATCCAGTGTGCCACTTGCTGACGGGATGGGGTCCTTCAGGCACTTAGTTTGGTCTAAGAAAGAAAGAAAAATCTCTCTTTATCTCTCTCTCTCTCTCCTCCCCTCTTTTTCTGTCTCTCTCTCTTTCTCATCTTTTTCTCTCTCATCTCTCTTTCTCTCTCTCTCTCCTCCCCTCTTTTTCTGTCTCTCTTTCTCATCTTTTTCTCTCTCATCTCTCTTTCTCTCTCTCTCTCCCTCCCTCTCATCTCTTTCTCTCTCATTTCTTTCTCTCTCTCCTCTCTCCCTCTCTCTTTGTCTGTCTCTCATCTCTTTCTTTTTCTCTCTCACCCTCTGTCTGTCTTCTCTCATCTCTCTTTCTCTCTCCTCTCTCTCCCCGCTCTCTCTCTCTCATCTTTCTCTGTCTCTGTCTCTGTCTCTGTCTCTGTCTCTGTCTCTCTCTCTCTCTCATTGATTCTCTGGCGCTCTCCAAGTCTCACAGGCACTTCTTCAACCTTGTTTGGAGATTGGACAACCATTGGCTGAAATGGTATAGAGCCATGATGGCGAACCTATGGCATGACTGCCAGAGGTGGCACACAGAGCCCTCTCTGTGGGCCTGTGTTCTGGCCACCTGATCTTTTGGTTTCTGGCACATGTATGTGTGCCAGCCAGCTGATCTTCGCACGTGCTGGAGCCCCGGAAACCCAAAGACCAGCTGGCTGGTGCCCATGTGCATGCTGGAAACCAGAAGACCAGGTGGCTGGTCTTTGAGTTTCCGGGGCATGTTCCGGTTTGGGCACACGATGCTGAAAAGGTTCGCCATCAATGGTATAGCATTTCCTGCCTGAGCAGGCGATTGGACTAGAAGACCTTGAAGGTCTCTTCCAACTGTGTTATTCTGTTAAAGGATTTTATTCTGGTAGTTGTTGCCAACTCTAGGGGACGCTGCTCATCACCATTTCAAAGCCATTGAGCCAGCACTGTCCGAAGACATTTCTGCGATCATGTGACCAGCATGACATCACAGAGCATTGTTACCTTCCCACCAAATTGGTACCTATTTATCTATTTGCATTTGCATGCTTTCGGACTGTTAGGTTAACAGAAGAGCCTGGTAGCTCAGCAGATTAAAGCATTGTGATTAACACCAGCTGTCTGCAATTACTGTAAGTTTGAATCTCACCAGGCTCAAGGTTGACTCAGCCTTCCATCCTTTCTAAGGTAGGTTAAATGAGGACCCAGTTTGTGGGGGCAATAAGGTGACTTTGTATAAATATACAAAAGTATGAAGGCTATTGCCTAACGCATTGTAAGCTGCCCTGAGTCTCCGGAGAAGGGCGGCATATAAATAAAAAAAAATAAAAAAACAGGAGCTGGAGTGAGTTTAGGAGCTCACCCAATCATGTGGAACTCAGGGTCTCGAACCTGGGCTGCCAGCTTTCTAGCCAACAAGCCCAGCATCTTAACCACTGAACCACCACCACAAAATAAGAAACTTCCGAACAAAGTCATGTAGTTACAACCCTCCTTGGTTCGGTCTTCAGTCTTTGACTGTGTCATAAATATCTGAAAGATATGGATGCAAAATTCAGCAATAAGACAATTGGTACGGTTTTTCTCTATCTTTCTAGCCTTTAAGATGTTGAAGAAAAATATATGTTTGCTTTTTGAGAAGCTTGCCCCCCCCCGCCCCTCATTTGAGAAATTCTGGCATTTAACTAGAAGAATTTCTGAAATAATATTCAGACTTAATTTGCCAGCATGTGATTAGCAACATTTGACTTCACTGTGTTTTTCTCCTCAGTCTTATCCTGTCAAAGAGGCAAGCCATGAAAAATGTTGTTTAAGATTCTTTTTGTAGGTTGATGAAGGAGTTGGCTTTGATAATCTCCAGGAGCTCTCCAGGTATTATCCATTAACTGAAGTAATTTGAAAGCATTTGTAAAATATTTAAAAGTGCTACAGAAAAATCAGAATTCTCCATATGCTGCCTCGATGCTTCCAGGAAGTTCCATAAATCAGAGGGGCAAAGCAACATGGTCCCCCCCCCAGGTGCTCGCATTCAGAAGTAGATAATATAACTCTATTCTTGGTGTTCTGAGCCTGTTTAGTGGTAGTGATTCAAAGCATTGGACTGGAAGCTGAGAGATTGCAAGTTTTAATCCCGCCCTAGGCACAATAGCCAGCTCTGGGTGACCTTGAGCCAGTCCCTCTCGCTCAGCCCTAGAAAGAAGACAGCAAGGGCAAGTCGCTTCTGGAAACGTGCTTAGAAAACATCACAGAATTATCCATGTTCTTACCGGGATCTCAAGACTCATTTGAAAACACACACGCTGAGTTTCATTTGCAAGATTAAACACAATTTAATTTAGCAACTGGTCAATCACCTGCTTCTGAACCCCACAGAGGGAAGCAGATGGGAACGCTCAGCATTGCTCTACAACGGTAGTTCTCAAAATGTAGGGAATGGGGACCCCTGGAGGCAGGGGTGAAATCCAGCAGGTTCTGGCAGGTTCTGGAGAACCGGTAGCGGAAATTTTGAGCAGTTCGGAGAACCGGCAAATACCACCTCTGGCTGGCCCCAGAATGAGATGGGAATGGAGATTTTGCAGTATCCTTCCCCTGCCACGGCCACCAAGCCACGCCCACAGAACCGGTAGTAAAAAAAATTGGATTTCACCACTGCCTGGAGGCCCCCCGAGACTCTTTCAGGGTATTCACAAAGTCAGATTTTTAAAAAATCCAGGTAGTCTTCCATTTATGCTTAGTGACCGTTCAGAGTTAGAATGGATCTACCTGGGGGTACTTATGAAATTCCCAGTTCTGACATTCCAATGGCCGCCCCACCCACCTACATAGTCACATGACTGCATGCTGGGCACTCAACAGCTGGCTCACGTTTACAGATGTTTGTGATGTTCCCGCGGTTGTGTGACCACATTTTATGATGGTTTTACCTCAAACTGGCATTTACTTCCAGTTTTCAGCGAAACCAGACCACATTGGTTTGCTTAACGACTGCCACAAAAAAAAGGTTATAAAATTGGCTCAGTCATTTCATAACTGTCACGATTCAGGATTATGATGGGCAGGCTCCATTATAGTCAACACATAAGTTGAGGACTCTCTGTATTTTAACATGTCTCCATTTAAACACTGAGAGATGTATAACCCATATAAACCAAAGGTCTTTTGAAGTCCTCGGTCATTTTTAAGGAGATAAAAACATTCTGAGGTAAAAATGTTTGAGAACTGCTGCTTTACAGCAACCAGTGTACCAAGGTAGACTGCCTCTGAACCAGGGGTGAAATGCTCCCGGTTCAGACCGGATCGCCCAATCCAGTAGCGATGGCAGCGGGTGGTTTGGAGAACCGATAGCAAAAATCCTTGTCTCCCCCCATGCCCAGCTGAGCCACGTGATCATCAGAGGCTTTTATTTTTAAAAGCATTTTTTCTATAACCTTTTCAGCCGAAAAAATGCTTTTAAAAGTTAAAAAAAAAAGCCTCTGATGATCGCACTGCTCAGCTGGGATCGTCAGAGGCTTTTAAAAGCATTTTTTCTACAACCTCTTCGAAGCCTCTGACGATCCCAGCTGAGTTGCCTGATCGGCAGAACTTTTTAAAAGCATTTTTTTACAACCTCTTCGGCCAAAGAGGTTGTAGAAAAAATGGTTTTAAAAGTTAAAAAAAAAAAGTTGGCCACGTCCACCCAGTGACATTACCCCGCCGCCACCAAGCCACGCCCACAGAACCGGTAGTAACAAATTTTACATTTCATCACTGCTCTGAACTTAGTTATCCTAACTAATTTAGTTATCCTATTTAACAAATGCTGCTAAGCTCATTCTCTCCTCCATCAATTTAGTGGGAGTTTTGTTTTGTCCGTCCCCCCTTGTTAGTCATCAAAGCTAATTTGGAAAGGCTTTCATCTTTTAGTGTCTTTCTCTCTCATCCCCCATCCCCTCCCCCGTTTTAAAAGAAAAGCAAATTTTTCCATGCTGAAGAGGAAGAAATTCATTAGCTCATTGTAACTCTCATTACATTTGCCTGTGGGATGATCAATAGTTTTCAGCAGTTGGTACTTGGCAATTTTTATTAATTTCCCTCTTCCCTCCCCAAGCAGCTATTATTGTAATTGATTTTCCTTTTGCAAGAGCAGCTGGTGGTTTATTTTGTTTATTTCTTCCCGCAATGATAGCAGGACAGACTGGGAAGAGTTAGAGAGAGAAGGGAATAGCCTATATATTTATGTCCCCTACTCAAAATCCCTGCATTGAGAAATTATGCGTGGCCATCATCAGCTCTTGGGTCTCACCAGATTGGCATCCCTAACCTATGAAACTCACTGCAAGTCATTGATTTTCATGACTAGGCTCTGTATAAAAAGGCAAAGGCAAATTTATTGGCCCTAATTTATATTACTTGAGGGACTGCCTCAGTGGTGAAATCCAAATTTTTTTTACTACCGGTTCTGTCGACGTGGCTTGGTGGGCGTGATGTGGCTTGGTGGGCGTGGCAGGGGAAGGATACTGCAAAATCTCCATTCCCACCCCACTCCAAGGGAAGGAAACTGCAAAATCCCCATTCCCTCCCCACTCCTGGGGGAAGGATACTGCAAAATCTCTGGCCCACCCAGAGGTGGTATTTGCTGGTTCTCTGAACTGCTCAAAATTTCCGCTACCGATTCTCCAGAACCTGTCAGATCCTGCTGGATTTCACCCCTGGACTTCTTCCAGCGGGTTACAGGTAGTCCTCGACTTACTGTAGGAAGTTAGCACCCACCCCTCTCCTAGAAAATGAGATATTTTAGGAAATATTAAAAGGGAGGAATATTTCCCCTAAAAGGGAGGCAGAAACTCAGCTCCCCACCACCACCACCTTTGTCAATGGGCCATTAAGGCCTGGGCCAGTCTATTCTACATAACAAAAGATCTACCTCCTTCAAGCAGAGCCATAATAGGAATTGCCCAAAGCCCCTTCATTACATCATCACCCAGCAAGGCTCAACCAAGCTTGGGACTCAAGACACAACCTACAGAGTTACCCCTGCATGGCCCCATGCAGAGTCAGACAATCTATCAGAATACAAGCTCAAATTCATAGCAAAACAGAGAATATAAATCTCTCTCTCTGTCAACCATGTGCTTTTTGCCCAGGACCTCAAACCATGTGGTCCTATCCAACATTAAAAACCAGCCACCATGTTTCCAGTGACTTTCTCACTACTTGGAACTGAACCCAGAAGGACATCTCTTCCAACATTACGACCACAATTGAGCCCAAAATTTCTGTTGCTCAGTGAGACAGCTGTTTAATGAGTTTCGCCCCATTTTATGACCTTTCTGGACACCGTTGTTAAGAGAACCACTGCAGTGGTCAAGTTAGTAACATGGTTACTAGTCCATCTGGCTTCCCCACTGACTTTGCTTGCCAGAAGGTCACAAAATGTGACCACGTGATTCCAGAATGTCTATGGAGATTCTCAGTCATCCAGGTCATGGTTGTCCCACAGGTGCTTTCTTTCAAGAGGAAACTGGTGTCAGGTTTCGATGTCATCTTAATTAAAATAAATTGCATTTCCAAACAAGTAATCTTTGAAGAAATCTTTCATTTTATTAAGCATGACAACCTGTCCCCGATTGTGGCGTAGCCAACACTGATTTCCTGACCCCAAACCTTCCCTTTCCATTCCCCAATTCTCGGCATCTCATTGGCCCTCTTCCAAATCACTCTCCCCATATCTAGTACTTCAGCTCCTAGGAATGTCCCCCCTCCCATCTCATCTCCTAGGGGACATTATCTTCAGGGAAAATAAGTAGGTGAGAAGTCAAGTGTCCTCTTTCCAGCTGCCCCCTCTTCTCCTTCTCATATCAGCACTAAAGTAAATGCAGGTTGAAGTGCTGACAACTGGATTTTGTCATCCAAGAAGCTTCTTCAGCTCTGAAGAAAAACCAGAAAGTCCATAGCACCTTTGGGACATGATCCCAAAAGACTGCAACCATCATAAATATAAACCAGGTGCCAAGCGTCCAAATGTTGATCATGTGACCACAGGGATACTGCAATGGACATAAGTGTGAAAAATGGTCATAAGTCACTTTTTTCAGCACCGTTGTAACTTTGAACGGTCACTAAACGAATGGTTGTAAATCCAGGATTATCTGTACATCTGCCTATCCCATTAGGTCTGGCAGAAGAGACATGCTAGGGGTCCCATCTGTGAAAGAATTACTTCTGGCCTGTAATGGTATGTGGGAAAGACCTTGTGTGATTGTGAAGAGATGCTGCCTAGAGAACAGTCAGATAAGAGTCAGCATAGCCAGCAGCTGCATAATGGATGGGGCACGTTTCTTGGACTATAAAGCAGAGAGTAGAGTAGAGTAGAGTAGAGTAGAGTAGAGTAGAGTAGAGTAGAGTAGAGTAGAGTAGAGTAGAGTAGAATAGAATAATAACTTTATTGTCACTGAATGTATATTAAGTGGCATACATTAAAATGAAATTTCATTGTATACAGCTCTCAAAGGGTCACCACCTCCAATATACATTACATAAACATGACAAAACAAATAGATACAAAAATATGCATATGTTGTGGCTCCGTTGCCTGAGCCTGGGCTATTGACAGATGCAGACTCAGAGAGTGAGGAAAAGGAGTTGGCAAGGCCTCCCTCTCCAGGACCCTCCTCTCTGGCAATGCCTCCGGAGAACACCGAAGGCCAAAAGATAGGCTCAGAGCCAAGCATGTCCCCGCAGCGATAGGTGGACACCGACGAAGGAGGTAAGTGCTGGCTGGACCCTCGCCAGAGGTGCAGGGAGAAGCGTGCGCAGCAGAGGGGAAGGCGTGCCAGAGATTAGCTGAGTCACTGGACCACACCCCACAGGGTATAAATGTGGGTGTGGTGGCCGGTTCAGTTTGTGACAAGCAAAAACTAGAAATAATCCATGATCTCTGTGTTACTGGACTTTGCCTGCTTTATCGGACTGCATTTGGATTAATCCTTGTATTGTTGAAAACTCTGCCTGTTTTATCGGAATGCTGGCAGTCTAATCTTTGTTTTGTGTGAGTAAAGTCTGAATTGGCAGCTAGCCACTGGGTTGTTGCCAGATTTATTTTCAAAGAATTTTGTCGTGTGGCTTATTAACTCCGGGCCGTCTGTGGGGGTGCATGAGTGGAACGGGGACAGAACAGCATATACCCACATATATTGTATGGTACAGTGTAACAACACAGTCTAGGTTGTATATATACATGTATATGGCGAGAAAAACGAATCTTGCTAGTTTACCAGACAATGGCATAGGGAACAAAGCTGTTACAGACTCTGGTAGTCCTGCTAGAAATACTTCGAAACCTCCTCCTAAAGGGGAGCAACAGAAACATTCCACATGGGTGTGTGGAATCTCTAACAATGCTTTGAGCTCTAAGCACATAATGCTTATAAGCAGTATCCTGAATAACGGGAAGCGAGCTTCCTATAATCTTCTCAGCTGTCCTTATCACTCTCTGTATGGACTTTCTATCTGAAGGAAGAATATTTTTATCGTTGTTCAGTTGCTAAGTCTTGTCCTACTCTTTGCAACCCCATGGATCAAAGCACACCAGGCCTCCCCATCCTCCACCATCTCTTGGAGTTTGCCCAAATTCATGTTCATTGCATTGAGGACACTATCTAACCATCTCTTCCTCTGCTGTCCCCTTCTCCTTTTGCCTTCCGTCTTTCCCAACATCAGGGTCTTCTCCAATGAATCCTCTCTTCTCATTAGGTGGCCAAAGTATCTGAGCTTCAGCTTCAGCGTCCGTCCTTCCAAAGGACAGTCAGGGTTAATTTCTTTTAGGATTGACTGATTTGAACTCCTTGCAGTCCAACATACTCTCAGGAGACTGCTGGCTGCAGATGGTCCGCCAAATATCCCGGGCCTAAGCCATGTAGGGCTTTATAGGTAATCACCAGCACCTTGAATCTCACCCAGAGGGCAACCGGAAACCAATGCAAGTCACGCAGGAGAGGTGTAACGTGGGAGTGTCAAGACACTCCCATCACTACCCGCGCGACCGCTACCCAGCTGAAGCCTCCGAGTGGTCTTCAAGGGCAACCCCATGTAGAGAGCATTGCAGTAGTCAATACGGGAGGTGACAAGTGCGTGAGTGACTGTGCGTAGGGCATCACGGTCCAAGTAGGGGCGCAACTGGCGCACCAAGTGAACCTGGGCAAATGCCCCCCTGGTCACAGTCATTATATGATCTTCCAGATTTAACCATGAATCCAGGAGGATGCCCAGGTTGCGCGCCTTATCTACAGGGGGCAACACCTCACCCCCTATAACCAAAGATGGAATATCTTGTTCGAGCCGAGATGCCGGTACCCACAGCCACTCGGTCTTGGCAGGGATAAGCTGTCAATTAATCTTCTCATTGTTCCCATCACCCATCTCCTCCCACTTATGACTGCATGACTGTAACCTTGTTGCTGGTATCCTTAAGATTTATATTGATATTGTTTCCTGATTGCTTATTTGTAACCTATGATTATCATTAAGTGTTGTACCTTATGATTCTTGACGAATGTTATCTTTTCTTTTATGTACTCCGAGAGCGTATGCACCAAGACAAATTCCTTGTGTGTCCAACTACTGGGAAAACCATAGCTTTGACTATTCTGATGGGCTGTATGCTAAAATAAAGCCAGGTCATGACAAACACTTGAAAGTAAATCAGAAAGCCTGTAATTGCGGAGTGTGACTGGCAAGAACCAAGAATGCTTATCTACAGGAAATATGCATGTGTAAATCTTGTAACAAGTCTGGGTAGTTAGAAAGCTGACAACTTGCAGATCTCAACTAACAATTAGGAATAGAGATGGCCTGCAGCCAATAAAATGTGTATTAGATAACTCCTGGGGCATTCATTAGCCAAGGCTTAGGAATAGGGACAGCTAGAGACCAATAGAACAAATTGTAGAATTATTACTAAAATGTTTATTAGATGATATTTCTTATTATCCCACCTTGTCCTGCCTTCTCCTTTAGTGAAAATGTATACAGCTCTCGTAATCCTTTTTTCTTGGTTCTTGGCATTTTGGCCAGCAGCCCTTTTCCTTGGAATACTCCAATAAAAAGCAATAAAAAAAGCTGCACCTCGTCTCTGGCGTCCATCATTGGCTTCAGCACCAGGCTCAGACCCGAATTGGGGACAACAATACGGACCTTTGTCAGCAAGGTGATGTCGCTGCTTTTTAATACGCTGTCTAGGTTTGCCATAACTTTCCTCTCAAGGAGCAAGCATCTTTTAATTTGGAGGAAAATATACTTTATTGTAAACATTAACAGAAACCTGAAAGTCTGAAAATACAATTCTCCTTCCCGGAGTCTCATTCTGTGACTTGGTTGGCTATATAAATGTGATAAATAAACAATTATTTGTCCTTAGGCAGCATTTTGCCTTGTGTTCCCAAGACGCTAAAGGCAAGTGAGGCAGGAAGAGATGTTGGTAGATTTCCAGATTGCATCTACCTAGCCACTGGAAATCGAATGTTGGGCTCCATTAAACTTACTTTGATCCCAAGAGGCCATTTCTTAGCTCTAAGATGAGGAAACAGTAACACTGGCTTGGCTCAGCCATTACTTTGAGGTACTGAACACTAAAATAGGGTTACGTCACCATGAATCAACATGAGAATTCAGTCAGTTCTTCTCTCTCAGCCCAAATAGTGATGTCATGGTGAAGATGCTGGACTAAGAGCAGGGAAGGGAACTCCCTGGGGGATTCTGGGCCAGATGCTCTCCCTCAGCCCTTGTTGTGGTCTGCCAGCAGCCTGCGGAGCGGGCAGCGGAGCTGGACAGCGATGAGGCTGAGGAAGAACAGGGGCCAGTCCTGGAGGCTGGGGAAGGCCCGGATGAGGCCTCTGCGTCGGAGGCAGAGATGGGGCCAGGGACATCGGGGAGTGATGTGCGGACTCCAGAGGCTCCAGAGGCTGACAGTAGAGAGGCAGAAGAACAGGAGGAGCCTGTTCCTAGTGCATGTATGAGAAGAGCTGCCAGAAGGCAAGAGCAGCTACAGCAAAGAGGACAACTTGGGAGTAGGGCCAAGAGATGATTGGCCCCTCCCATAAGGCTTAAAAGACCAGCAACGGCTCTTGGGCTCTTTGTCAGAAAACAACATTGATAAGACTTGTTCTTGTCTTGCTGCACTTATCTCTGGTCGGCGTCTTCTGCTTCTGAACTTTTGCCAAGAGAAGCCTTTGGCAGTTTGCCTAATTATACCAAGGTTGGTGATTAGACTGAAAAATTTGTGCTATGAAGAGTTTGTTTTAATTTAGTTTGGACTACGCTGAAAATGAGTTAATTCTCAGCTGTTCTAATAAAGTCTGTTTGTTTTGAAACTGTTTGCGTCTAATACTACCTACTTGGGACTGGGTCACAACAGCCCTCGAGACAGTTTGGTCTACAGTAGAAGAGCATAGAACAGAATGATAGGAATGGAAGGGACCTTGGAGGTCCTCTAGTCCAACCTCCAGGAGAGCCTATACCCATGATGGCGAACCTATGGCACGCGTGCCAGAGGTGGCACACAGCACCCTCTCTGTGGGTACATGAGCTACCGCCCCAGCCATCACGTGCCTCCCACCAACCAGCTGGCCTTTGGGTCTTTGCTGTGCATGCGCAGGAGGGCAAGGGACCTGCGGGAGGGCTGTGCTTGCATGCGTAGGGCGCATGTGGGGGCCGTGCGTGCCTGCACGGGGGCGGGGTGCATGCACGATCCCATTGCAAACTGGTAGTAAAGGTAAGTAGAACCCACCCCTGTGCAGCACCCACAACTTCTGGAGGCAAGTCTTTCCACTGATTAATTGATCTCACTGTCAGGAAATTTCTTTTTAGTTCTAGGTTGGATCATTCCTTAATTTAGAATAGAATAGAATAGAATAGAATAGAATAGAATAGAATAGAATAGAATGGAATGGAATGGAATGGAATGGAATGGAATGGAATGGAATGGAATGGAATGGAATGGAATGGAATGGAACAGAATAGAATTCTTTATTGGCCAAGTGTGATTGGACACACAAGGAATTTGTCTTTGGTGTATCTGCTCTCAGTGTACATAAGGAAAATAAAATACGTTCATCAAGAATAAAAAAATACAATACTTAGTCATAGTCAAGGTTACTAATAAGCTATCAAATCGTACTAGGAAACAAATAAAACAATAGAAATTGGAAGGTACAAGCGACATGGTTATAGTAATAAGTGGGAAGAGATAGATACCAGTAAGGAAGAGAATAATAATAATACAGTCTTAGTAAATTATTTGACTGTGTTGTGAGAATTAGTTGTTTAGCAGTGATGGCATTTGGGGAAAAACTGTTCTTGTGTCTAGTTGTTCTGGTGTGCAGTGCTGTATAGCGTCATTTTGAGGGTAGGAATTGAAACAATTTATGTCCAGGGGGGTCTGTAGATATTTTCACAGCCCCCTTTTTGACTCGTGCAGTATGCAGGTCCTCAATGGAAGGCAGGTTGGTAGCCATTGTTTTTTCTGCAGTTCTAATTATCCGTTGAAGTCTTATGTTCTATCCAGGATTTTCTGTCCTACTCTCAGGTGCTTTGGAGAATAAATTGACTCCTCTTGTCTATGACAGCCACTCAAGTACTGGAAGATTGCTATTGTATCACCCCTAGTCCTTCTCTTCGTTAGACTAGACATCTTCAATTCCTGCAACCGTTCTTCATATGTTTTAGCTTCCATTCCCTTAATCATCTTTGTTGCTCTTCTCTGCACTCTTTCTAGAGTCTCCACATCTTTTTTTGAATTCTGACGACCAGAATTGGATGCGGTATTCCACGTATGAGTCACTAGTACAGTATAAAGTGGAACTATCACTCCTAGATTGAGGGAGGAGATGCAGGTTCTAGTCTGCCTCAGCCACAGGAGCTCATTGGCTGATTTTGGACCAGTCCCTCCCCTCTGCACGCAGTCAGGAATAGTTGGGAAGGGTTGAGGAATAGAGAGACCCTGATTCTAATTCTGTTAAAACTGAAAATATGTCGATATGAACCAGCTGTAAACCAACCTGTAAAAATAAATTTATATGAGCCACCTTCCAAGGTGGCTCAAGCGACATTTATATGACGCTTTCTACAAACATTGGGATAGGATAGGGTTGAAACAAGTGATCAGTAGTATGTGTTAAGGATATTGGTGTTGTGTTACCAACCAGCAGAGTAAATGCACAAGGAAACGTTGCTGAGAGCAATGAATAAGAGATGTGCAAACTGGTTATCAAAAGCTTACTTTATAGTAGAAAAACAGTCTCATAGTCTTTAAACAAATTCCAAGTCTTTGCCAGTTAAATCAGTCCAGTAGTTACAGATATCTTCTTACCAAACAAACATTAGTTGGTTAGAATAACAAACTCACTCTGGTTCACAAACCACGATGGTAGCAGATCCATCAAACGATGATTAGCAGATAGCAACTCCTCTCAATGGTAGCATATCATACTCTGGTAGCATATCATATCAGCTTCATTATACAATGGTAGCATATCATAGCAGCAACTGAACACGTTACAATACCTTGCTTAAATACTCTCACAACCAGTCATTATCTAATTACAGCATGACTCAGCATTACAATGAATCAACAAGAAAACCTTTAAAGTAACGTAATACATTTACAGATTTACAGTACTCTTATATTGCCTGGACAACTAGTTAGGCTCAAACCATATCCGAACAGTATGGATGGATTAGCACTTTGTAGGAAGGATCTGTTCTGTATTTAGCTTGTTTTATTAATTGTTGTGCAGGGACTCGGTGGCTCAGTGGCTAAGACGCTGAGCTTGTCGATCGAAAGGTGGGCAGCTTAGTGGTTCGAATCCCTAGTCCCGCGTAACGGGGTGAGCTCCCGTTACTTGTCCCAGCTTCTGCCAGCCTAGCAGTTAAAAAGCATATAAAAAATGCAAGTAGAAAAATAGGGACCACCTTTGGTGGGAAGGTAACAGTGTTCCATGCGCCTTTGGCATTTAGTCTTCTGCTGAGCCTCCTTCTCGGTCAGATCCAATTTGAACTGAGCCAGCTGTTTTGCCAACTCTTTCTTGTGGTGGCTGCTTAGCTCCGACAACTGCTTCCTGTTGGAGCCCTAAGGAGTCTGGGTGGGGAGGCAAAGAGTTGGCCACACCCACCCAGACACATGACCATCTAGCCACGCCCAGCCAGCCAGTCATTAGGCAGATCATATTAGTGGTCCGCAGGATTTAAAATTATGAATTTAGTGGTCCCTGAAGTCTGAAAAGTTGGTGACCCCTGCTGTAGAAAGTGTACTGTATAGAGAAGAGCAACAAAGATAGGGGACTAGAAGATAAAAAATATAGGAATTAGGTTGCAGGAATCAGGTATGTTTAGTCTAATAAAGAGACGGACTAGAGTTGACTTGATAGCAGTCTTCCAATATTTGGGGGGCTGCCACAGAGAGGAGGAGGTCAGCCTATTCTCCAAAGCATCTAAAGGCAGGATAAGAAGCAATGAAGGGAAATTTATCACCAAGCGATCCTGTCTAGAACTAAGGAGAAATTCCCTGACAGTTGTTGTGGCTCCATTGCCTGAGCCTGGGATATCGACAGATGCAGACTCTGAGAGTGAGGGAGAGGAGTTGGCAAGGCCTCCCTCTCCAGGACCCTCCTCTCTGGCAATGCCTCCGGAGAACACCGAAGGCCAAAAGATAGGCTCAGAGCCAAGCACGTCCGCGCAGCCACAGGTGGACAGCGACGAAGAAGATAAGTGCTGGCTGGACCCTCGTCAGAGGCGCAGGGAGAAGCGTGCGCAGCAGAGGGGAAGGCGTGCCAGAAATTAGCTGAGTCACTGGACCACACCCCACAGGGTATAAATGTGGATGTGGTGGCTGGTTCAGTTTGTGATGAGCAAAAACTGGAAATAATCCATGATCTCTGTGTTACTGGACTTTGCCTGCTTTATCGGACTGCATTTGGATTAATCCCTGTATTGTTGAAACTCTGACTGTTTTATCAGAATGCTTGCAGTCTAATCTTTGTTTTATGTGAGTAAAGTCTGAATTGGCAGCTAGCCACTGGGTTGCTGCCAGCTTTATCTTCAAAGAGTTTTGTCGTGTGGCTTATTAACTCCGGGCCGTCTGTGGGGGTGCGTGTGTGGTACGGGGACAGAACAACAGTGAGAGAACAATTTATCAGTGGAATGGCATGCATTCAGAATTGTGGTTGCTCCATCACTGGAGATTTTTAAGAAGAGATTGGACAGCCATTTGTCCAGAATGGGGTCTCCTGTTTTAGTAGGGGGTTGGACTAGAAGAGCTCCAAGCAGGGGTGAAATCCAATTTTTTTCCCTACTGGTTCTGTGGGTGTGGCTTGGGGGGCGTGGCAGGGGAAGCATACTGCAAAATCTCCATTCCCAGCCCCCTCTGGGGCCAACCAGAGGTGATATTTGCCGGTTCTCCGAACTACTCAAATTTCCGCTACCGGTTCTCCAGAACCTGTTAGAACCTGCTGAATTTCACCCCTGCCTCCAAGATTCCTTCCCACTGAAAACTGGACTTGGGGTGTGGTGGCTTAAACATATTTCAAGGAGTTTTGGATTGAAACTTAGCAGCCAGGTATGTAATTGTTGAGTTCTCCTGGCGAGGATGAAAAATGAGCACCAAAAGTGTTGAAGGGAAGCATGTTGGCCACCACCCAAAATAGCTAAGGGTCAAAAGAGATAACTCACACATGCCACATCCTTTTATGTTGCAAACCTCAAGGGGAATCGAGCATCAGTGAAGAACATAACTTTGCACATACTCAGAGATGCCCTTTTTACTCCCACAATTGCCAAGGCTATGCAATTAAAATAGAGGATGGGTTTGAATTGCAATGAGTTTTTAAATTAAGCTCTTTTCCCCTGCAAATCATTATGCACAAAAGAGGTCTGCGATGTTATTTTGGGATTGAGTTCTTTGACTACAGTCAAGGGGATAAATCCTCTTTTTCCCCCCCCTAAATTCCTTTTATAGGAGCCAGGACTTAAATAGATAACAATTTGTGAAAGGTTTATCGATCCCCCAGGCAGGATACAAAAAAAAGAAACGTCTTTTATTCTCGAAAATTAACTTATACATAAAGACTCACGCACAAGACTCCCCTTTGGCAACTACTTAAAAGGGACTGGAGAGACCAAAGAGAAGCGACACTGGTTGGATTTCTGCCTGCTGGAATTAAAAGTGTTGCTTCCCTGTGACCCTGTCAGAAGAGAATTTGCCCTTCTATGGAAAAGCAAGAAGGATATGCAAAGAGAGGAAGAACCAGAGGTGGGTTTCGCAGGTTCTGACCGGTTCTGGAGAACCGGTAGTGGAAATTTTGAGTAGTTCGGAGAACCAGTAAATACCACCACTGACTGGCCCTGCCCCCATCTATTCTCTGCCTCCCAAGTCCCACCTGTTCTGCCCCAGCTACGGACCCCAAAGAACGCAGCACACACAAAGTCTGTACAAACCTTAGTTTTACTGAATTAAATAAGTTTTTTTTCCCCAAACAAAGGCTGTTAATTAACTTTCTTAACAGCCTACAAGAATCCAAAGAATAAATAATCTTAATCTTACTATGGTTGGCAGAAAGCCCAGAAGCAATCTGCAATGAACTAAGATCGAGGCACGAAGGAGAGTAAACGAAGTTGTTCCCTGCAAATTGCTTCAGTCGGCGTTCCTTCTTAAATAGGCTAAGGGAGTGGCCAATTAGCCCCAAGCCTTACTCTCGAGGAGACCTCCTCCTGAGGAGCCACTCCTGCCTTTTGGCAGCTCTGCGCACCCGTGCATCGAGAAGAGGCTCCTCCTCTTCGTCCTCTTCACTTATGGGAGCTTCTGGAGGTTCTGAAGGCCCTGGCTGAATCCCCACCTCTGGCACCACTTCTTCTCCAGCCTCATTGTCCGACTCGAGCGCCAGGTGCACAGATTGCTGGCGCAGCACCGCACCAGCCTCCTCACTGTCCGAATCAGCCACCAGCCGCACAGGCCGCGTACGGGCAACAACAATACCTGATCAGGAGGAAATGGGGATTTTGCAGTATCCTTCCCCTGCCATGCCCATCAAGCCATGCCCACCAAGCCACACCCATAGAACCAGTAGTAAAAAAATTTGAATCCCACCACTGCAAGAAAGGTGGTGAAATGGGGCGAAACTCACTTAACAATTGCCTTGCTTAGCAACAGACGTTTTGGGCTCAATTATGGTCGTAAGTCGAGGACTACCTGTGCTCCTGATTGTGGCTCTGGTCTGGACTACCTTGCAGCAGCAAACCAATGAATCCACAGTACAGGTAGTCCTCGACTTACAATGATTCATTTAGTGACCATTCAAAGTTACAATGGCATTGAAAAAAGTGACTTATTATGACTGTGTTTTCACACTTATGACTGTTGCAGCATCCCCATGGTTGCGGTATCAAAATTCAGATGCTTGACAACTGATTCACATTTATGATGGTTGCAATGTCCCGGGGTCATGTGATCCCCTTTTGTGACCTCGTGACAAGCAAAGACAATGGGGAAGCCAGCTTTACTTAACAACCATGCTATTAATTTAACAACTGCAGTGATTCACTTAAGAACTGTGGCAAGAAAAGTCGTAAAATGGGGCAAAACTCACTTAACAAATGTCTCACTTAGCAATGTAAATTTGGGGCTCGATTGTGGCCATAGGTCGAGGACTACCTGTATACGATCTGTTGCAAGAAATGAATACAGGTAGTCCTCGACTTACAACAGTTCATTTAGTGACCATTCAAAATTACAACGGCACTGAAAAAAGTGACTTATGACCATTTTTCACACTTATGGCCGCTGCAGCATCCCATGGTCACGTGATCAAAATTCAAACGCTTGGCAACCGATTCATACTTGTGACTATTTGCTGTGTCCCAAGGTTATGCGATCCCCTTTTGCGACCTTCTGACAAACAAAGTCAACGGGGGAAGCCAGATTCGCTTAACGACCGGGTTACTAACTTATCAACTGCAAGGATTCACTTAAGAACTGTGGCAAGAAAGGTCGTAAAATGGGGCATAACTCACTTAACAAATGTCTCACTTAACAACATAAATTTGGGGGTCAATTGTGGTCATATGTCAAGGACTACCCACTGGTGGGATTCAAATAATTTAACAACCGGTTCTCTGCCCTAATGACCAGCTGGGTAGGCATGGCTCAGTGGTCATGTGACCGTGTGGGCGTGGCCAACTCAACATCACTCACGTTGATGGGCGCTTCTCTTTAGCTGTTACAATGTAATAAGGGTTAACTAGAGAGGCAGTTTCTGTAAGCAGGGCAATCAAGATTAGGCTAGAAACACCACCAGAATGTTTCCTTCCTGCCTTCCTTACAGGATTAGCCCTGTAAAGTAGAAAAAAACAAAATAAGATTTCTTCCAACAACCGGTTCTCCGAACTGCTTAGAAAGTTAACAACTGGTTCTCCTGAATAGGTGCGAACCGGCTGAATCCCAACACTGGGACTACATGTAGTTGTTGCCAGAAGTCAAAGCGGATGCATGGAAGAGCTGGCCTTGTTTTATATGGAAATTGAATGCTGTGTGGAGAATGGGTAGTTAAGAGGCGCCCATGTGATGAAAAGAAGAACGAAGGGCGAGAATGAAAGGGTGCTGAATGGACGTGCCTCAAATGCAAAATGAGTGACCAGGGAAAACAAAGAGCATTGTGCAGTTTAGTCATGTAATTGCAAAACAAACATATGAAGGAAAAATGACGGAGCTGACAGGAGGACTGAAAAAGCGAGACAGCCATGGATGGATAGATGGAGTTAATGAGATGCTGGAAAAAGAGAGAAATATAAGCGTAGGCAGGCAGCATGGGAAGAAGTGGGTGGAAACAAGCTTGGATTGACAGGAAGGGACAAGTCTCTTGGTGTCAGTTGGATTACCTTGAAACCTCAGTTGAAGAGACCCTTTGGGGGGGGGCACAAGCCGCTTCCCAAGGCCTGTTAAATTGCAAATTTTGTCATTTGCAGTTATGGATTTCCTTTGCATAATGAGGCCGTTACGCAAGGGATGCAAATGGCATCATTTGCATCGGTGTTCATTGGTGGCACAGGCAAATAACTCAAATCCCTGGGACTGATGTAACTTTGTGTGTATGTTTTATGTAACGACGCTATTATAAGGATGAGAAATTAATGCAAAATTACCATAACATTTAACTGGATGGTTTCTGTTTGCTGCTTTATGGAAATGTCGGGAACGAAATTGGATCCACTGACAACGTCTGTTCTGTGGGTTGTCTATTAAATTAAGGTTTCATTCTATTTCTTTTTCTCATCTCAAAGTCTAATTTCTTTAGCTTCCTAATCCTTACTTCTTTTTTTCCTCACTTTGCTTAATGCTGCTTAACCCAAAATCAAATAGTATAATGTGTGTTTGTGATATAGCCCTATAAAGTTGAGTCAACTACAGTGAGTATCACAAAAAATAATTTCTAATCAAGGAGACTTGGTAGTCCTCGGCTTACAACAGTTCATTTAGTGACCGTTTAAAGCAGTAGTGGGTTCCACTTACCTTCGCTACTGGTTTGGAACTGTTTGTGTGTGTGTGTGTGTGTGTGCACCTGCTTCGCTTGTGCGTGGTGCATCCGTGATGACATCCGGGCGGGTGGGCGGAGCCTCCCGCCACCGCCACTACCGGTTCGCGAGAATCAGTAGAAACCCAGCACTGGTTCTCGCGAACCGGTTTAATGGTTCAAAGCTTAATGACCGTTCAAAAAGTGACTTATGACCATTTTTCACAGTTACAACCTTTGTACCTGTGAAATCCCCCACCCCTATGATCATGTGATCAAAATTCAGATGCTTGGCAACAGGTTCATACTTATGACCGCTCCTGTATCGCAAGGTCATGTGATCCCCTTTGACGACGTTCAGACAAGTCAATGGGGAAGCCAGATTCACTTAACAACTGGGTTAAGTGGGGCAAAACTCACTTAACAAATGTCTCACTTAGTAACAGAAATCTTCGGGCCAATTGTGGTCGTAATTCGAGGACTACCTTTATTCTTTTCTATAGGAATCATTAGCCATTCATCTGTTTCAAAAAATCCATAACCGTGTATTGAAAAATCTGGTGAAGGCTTCTTAGGAATATATTGCGTTACTTTAGCTAATGCTGTGTGAGAAAGATGTTTCTGGTGGCAATAAAATATTTAATGAGAGGAATCCAAGTTAGGGGGAGATTAATCCTGCATGCTATGACAGTGCCTGTGTAATATTTTTATTTTGTTATTTATTAATTAATCAAATTTATAGGGCCGCCTTTCTCCCAGAAAGTGACCTTGGATGGCGTACAGTAGTCCAGTAAAACAGTAAAAATATCAAACAGTATATTTATACATTATATAAAGCCATTAATTATTAAAAAGCATTAAAACTGTAAAAACAAATCTAAATCAAAAAAGGAAATCATAAGTGAAGGAATTTATGGTTCCTGGGGGTTAGATTGACACGACACAGATTGAAAGAAAGATAAAACTTTTTTAACAATTTATCACTCACGAAAGCAAATTTGCATGGTTTGAATTGATCCAACCGGTTCAAGCCAAAAGATTTGGCTTTCCAATTTATGACCTATCAAACCCTGATTTGACATTGCAGGGTGCGAAAAAGAGACAAGGAATAAATTAGAATTTGCAATTTATTTATGGGATGTATCTATCTCCACAATCAGTGGGCTTCTGGAATTGTAATAATGTCTTTCTTTTGTTACGTTTATAGCCCACTTTTCTTCAGCCAGTCTAAGGAGTTTATGCACTTGGATGATTTGATTTTATCTTCATAATATCAACGCAGCAAAGTAACAGAAATAACAGAGTTGGAAGGGACTTCCAGAGCCTTGATAGTACAGTGGTCTAAGCACCCTGTTATTAACACAGCTGCCTGCAATTACTTGCTGGTTCGAATCTCTCCAAGGCTCAAGGTTGACTCAGCCTTCCATCCTTTCTAAGGTAGGTGAAATGAGGACCCAGTTTGTGGGGGCAATAAGCTGACTTTGTATAAATATACAAAAGGATGAAGGCTATTGCTTAACGCATTGTAAGCCGCCCTGAGTCTCCGGAGAAGGGCGGCATATAAATCAAATTAAAAACAAAAAAACCCACTGCTCAAGCAGGAGACCCTATACCCATTTCAGACAAATGGTTGCCCAATTTCTTCTTAAAAACTTCCAGTGTTGGAGCATTCACAATTTCTGGAGGCAAGTCACTCCACTCACATGTGTCTATGTCAGTGGTGGGTTTCAATTTTTTTTACTACCGGTTCTGTGGGTGTGGCTTGGTGGGCGTGGCTTGGTGGGCATGGCAAGGGAAGGATACTGTAAAATCTCCATTCCCTCCCCAATCCAGGGGAAGGTTACTGCAAAATCTCCATTTCCTCCCAATCAGCTGGGACTCGGGAGGCAGAGAATAGATGGGGGCAGGGCCAGTCAGAATTTTTACTACCAGTTCTCCGAACTACTCAAAATTTCCGCTACCGGTTCTCCAGAACTGGTCAGAACCTGCTGAAACCCACCTCTGCTTTCTTGCCACGGTTGTTAAGTGAATCTGACTTCGCTAGTTGCAAAAGGTGGATTACATGAACCTGGGACATTGCAACTGTCATAAACACATGTCAGTTATCAAGCATTTGAATTTTGATTATGTGACCATGGGGATGCTGCAACGGTCGTAAGTATGAAAAAAGGCCACTGTTACAGCACTGTTGTAACTTCATCACTAAATGAATGGCTGTAAATTGAGAACTAACTCTATTTTTTTTCGTAAGGTTACATTAAGTAGAATCTTGCAAGACTGAAATTATTTCTCCATTCTTTTCCAAAGGTGCCTTTTTCAAGAGGCAACTGGACTTTCCGGTTTTTCTTTGAATAAAATACCTTATGCCACCAGACTCCAATTTTTGGGCTTAGACAACTTATAACTACGCCGGCTTCAGTCTGACCTAAGCATAGTACATAAAATTATCTGCCACAATATCCTTCCTGTCAATGACTACTGCAGCTTCAACCACAACAATACACGAGCAAATAATAGATACAAACTCAAGGTAAACCGTTCCAAACTCGATTGCAGAAAATATGACTTCAGTAACAGAGTGGTCAATGCCTGGAATCCACTACCTGACTCTGTAGTTTCTTCCCCAAACCCCGAAAACTTTAACCTTAAACTGTCTATTGTTGACCTCACTCCATTCCTAAGAGGTCTGCAAGGGGCGTGCATAAGTGCACCAGCGTGCCTACCGTCCCTGTCCTAATATTCCTTTTTTACTTACATTTCGCTTCTCATCCAAGAAGCATCTTCAGCTCCATTCCTTTCCTTTTTACTTCCAGAAAACTAAGACAACTAAACTTCCTCCTGGTTCGGTCCGGTTCGGCCGAGCCGGTAGCGGTGACGATATGACATCACCGAACTGGTTCTTCCCCCCCCCCACCCTCCCCCCCACGTTATTCTTACCTTTTATTTGGTCCCACCCCCAATCTATTGCTGCCTCCTGAGTCCCAGCTGATGACTAGAGGGAAAAAAACTCTTGCCGCGGGGCTTCAAAGGGCCGTCCTACAGCTGATCAGTGTTAAAAGCAAACAAATGAGTCGGGTCGTAAGTGCGAGGACCTTCCAGAAATGACTCTGACCAGCTAGCCACGCCGACCTAGTCACATGACCTCCAAGCAACACCCACAAAATAAGCCACGCCCACAGAACCGGTAGTAAAAAAATTTAGAACCCGCCCCTGATGGCGACAGTGTGACCAGTTTCAAAAGACTTCCAAAGGGTTGGGAAGAACCAGTTTTGAAAGACAAGGAATAATGGACGGAAACTGACCAAGGAGAGATTCAACCTAGAAAGGAGGAGGAACTTTCCGACAGTGAGAATAATCAGCCAATGGAACAGAAGTTGCCTTCGGAAGTGGTGGGAGCTTCATCGCTTGAGATTTTCAAGAAAAGATTGGACTGCCATTTGTCAGAAATGGTGTAGGGTCTCCTGCTTGAGCGGGGGGTTGGACTAGATGACCTATAAGGTCCCTTCCAACTCTGTTAATCTGTGAAAGACTTCCAAAGGGTTGGGAAGAACAAATAGTTTTCGACTTACAACAGTTCATTTAATGACCTTCAAAGTTGTACTTAGACTTATATACCGCTTCACAGTGCTTTACAGCCTTCTCTAAGCAGTTTACAGAGCCAGCAGAGACAGAGCCTCGTTTTACCGACCTCGGAAGGACGGAAGGCTGAGTCAACCTTCAGCAGGTGAGGATCAAACTGCCGAACTGCTGGCAGCCGGCAGTCAGCAGAAGTAGCCTGCAGTACTGCACTCTAACCACTGCACCACCACGGCTCTTAATGTACCCTATTCCCCATGGAAAGAGAAATCTCCACTAGTTTATGATCACTTGAGATGCTATTCACCAGGAGTGTCAAACTCATGGCATCACATTGTCGTCATGTGACATATTGTTGACTTTTTTCTCCTTCATTAAACTGGGGTTGGGGGTGGCCAGTGCGTGACCTGTGAAAAAAAGTTTGCATTTAGAATTAAACACTGTATAGGGTTTCGCTTTCAAACAAGATAGTTAGTCCAGTGAAGAGAAGGACCAGGGGAGACAGGATAGCAGTCTTCCAATATTTGCGAGGCTGCCACAGAGATGAAGGAATCAAGCTATTTTCTAAAGCACCTGTAGGCCAGACAAGGAATAATGGATGGAAACTGAACAAGGAGAGATTCAACCTGGAAATAAGGGGAAATTTTCTGACAGTGAGAACAATCAACCAATGGAACAGAAGTTGCCTTCAGAAGTTGTGGGAGCTTCATCACTGGAGGCTTTCAAGGGGAGATTGGATTGTCATTGGCCAGAAATGGTGTAAGGTCTCCTGCTTGGGCGGGGGGTTGGACTAGATGATCCACAAGGTCCCTTCCAACTCTGTAAATCTGTAATCTGTAAATCTACAGCCCACTATTGTCCTCCACTTATATCACCTACAGATATCCTTGACTTAAAACCTTTCATTTAGTGGCTGTTCGAAGTTACGATGGCTTTGAAAAAAAAGTGACTAACCAGCATTTTTCACACAACCGTTGCAGCATCCCTGTGGTCTCAACGATTCCAAATTTGGCAACTGGCATGTATTTATGACGGTTGCAGTGTCCCAGGATCACGGGATCACCTTTTGTGACCTGACAAGCAAAGTCCAAGGGGGAAGCCAGATCCCCTTAATAACCTCATTACTATTTTAACAACTGCAGTGTTTCACTTACCAACTGTGGCAAGAAAGGTCGTAAAATGGGACAAAGCCCACTGAACAACTCCTCTTGCTTAGCAACGGAACTTTGGGGCTCAATTGGACCTCACCCCATCCTAAGAGGTCCGTAAAGGGGGTGTATATAAGTGCACCAGCATGCCTACCGTCCCTGTCTTACGACTTATCTGTACTTACTTCTTTTGTCTATGTTCATGTTTATACCTATAACTGCTATCTTATACATGTTTGACAAACAAAACAAAATAAATAAAATAAAATAAAATTGTGGACATATGTTGAGGACTACCTGCACTTGCGTCACATCTCAGATCTGTTTTTTAAATTCTTTCTTACAACGTACAGACTTCTGCTCTAATTGGCTGCAGCTAAGCCATTTGGACGGTCATTGTTATGATTACTGCATTAGCTGGAACTTAACTTTTATTGGGTTGCAATATATGACTCACCATTATAGATTCCCTTAGGAGGGGAAAAACTGTATACAAATATACACTGACTGCCATCAGTGGCTATTTTCTTTTCTCCAGCTATCTCTATCTTATGACCCCTGCAGGGTGATTAAATGCCACTTTATTCTCAAGGTCAATTTGACTCCCCGAAGTAATTATTCCTAGAAATTGATTTGGAAGTGTAGTCATTATGCAATTGCTTGCTCCTAACTTTACCGCGTGGGACCAGACAAAGTTGCCAAGAGTGTCAGAGACTTATCTGTAAGCTTTGTGTGTACACATTTGGAGAAAAATCACTCCCTCTCCCTGTGCCTATCATTTTAAGTAACAATCAAATTCTTCTCAGAGTGGATTCTAAATAAGCCAAATGGCCCTGAAATAGATTGCTATAGCTATCATGAGATACTGCAATTTTTAAGAAAGAATTGCTTGGAGTGGTGCTGAGAGAGGAGTCGGAAGCAAAGATAAATGGGGAGTAGAAAACCCTGAAACTCAAAATGCTGAGCTTGTCAGCTGGAAAGTTGGCAGCCTGGCAGCCTTTGTGACCCGAGCACTGGGGTGAGCTCCCGACAGCCTGTGTATGAGACCCGTGCAATAGGGTGAGCTCCCGTTCCTTGCTGTAGCTCCTGCCCACCTAACAGTTCAAAAGCATGCAAATGCAAGTAGATTAATTTTAAAGTACCACTTCAGTGGGAAATAACAGTGCTCTGTGTGCCTTTGGCATGTAGCCATGCTGGCTACATCACCACGGAAAATGTCTTCAGACAATGCTGTCTCCCTTGGCCAAGAAACAGAGATGAGCATCGTGCCCTAGAGTCGGACATGCTTGACAGAGAAACCATTACCTTTACCATAATGTTTGACCATTCTTTTTGCTTGCCTATAAAATTTAATTGGAAATTCAGCAGCAATAGTGGTTAACCTGTGCTCTCTTCTCCATAAATCTCTGGCTGAAATAGTTCTCGCAAGTGTCCAAGGATACTCACACCTGTCAAGACGGCAACCACAACTGCTAGATCGAAGCTCTCCCCTTTTTAACAACCCTGTAATCCCTGAATTCGGGGTAGGGTCGAGGTGACTGGATGGAGCTGAGCATTTACTGGCTGGATGCCCTTCCTGTCACCTACGTAGAGTTCACAGTGCTAGATCAAAACTCTGTCCCTTTTATTTTAGGTTTCGGGTAAGGTAGAACTTTGAGGGCATAGCCACAACTCTCACCTTGGATTTTTTTGACTTTCACCAAACAATGCTTCTGTTTGTTTCACCTTTTCCTGCTTTCTTAGCACCAACTGCAAGTGGTAAGAAGGAGATTTGGCTACATGGAAGACTAAGGACATTCATTCATACATTCATTCATTCATTCGTTCATGCTTTATAAATGAAAGCATATAGCATGAATGCTTGCCTTTCCTCCAACATTTAAAGCAGCATGCAAAACACTTCCTTTTCCAATTTTTCCATCAACCCTGCGAGTTCAGTTAGGTTACAAGAAAAATTAGTTGGTTCCCATATCTACACAATACACCTCTTTGATTTGTTTTGAGGAATTAAGAGATTGGGAGAAATAGAGGAATGGAATTTGAAGCCAAGGAAAAACATGGATATCTAGAGGGGTGTGAAAAATAAGGAAGCCACCATAACAACTCTGGATACCAGCTCTCAAAGAGAAGAACTGACAAAGGAAGAATTCATCAAAATCAGACAAGAGCCAAAAGACACCAACCAAAGAAATGAACCTTATGGCAAATGATTCATCAATGAGATATTTATTTATTTAATACGTTTACGTGGCTGTCTATAACGCACGTATGACTCTGCGCAGGTAATGGTTAAAAACAGGATAAGAATGTACTTTAAAACAATCAAGTTAAGAACAATAGAAATAACATAAAATAACGTAGCAATTGAAAACATTCAGTTAACACATTCAAGGTCAAGAAATGGTCTCGCCCATACTATCAGAGCCCCAGATGGCAAAACCAGATTTTCAATGCCTTGTGAAAGGCCAATAGAATTGGGACAGGTGTAAACTCTGGTGGGTCCCAGCAGATGATGCTCTCTTGTTGATGGAACCTGGAGCATGCCTCTCCTGCTGGATTTTACAGGATCTCCCCAATGTTAACAGATTAACAGAGTTGGAAGGGACTTTATAGGTCATCTAGTCCAACCCCCCACTCAAGCAGGAGACCCTACACCATTTCTGAAAAATGTCAGTCCAATCTTTTCTTGAAAATCTCAAGTGATGAAGCTCCCACCACTTCCGAAGGCAACTTCTGTTCCATTGGTCGATTGTTCTCACTGTCAGAAAGTTTCTCCTTATTTCTAGGTTGAATCTCTTCTTGATCAGCTTCCATCCATTATTTCTTGTCTGGCCTTCAGGTGCCTTGGAAAATAGCTTGACCCCTTCCTCTCTGTGGCAGCCCCTCAAATATCGGAACACAGCTATCATGGTCCTTCTCTTCACTAGACTAGCCAGGCCCAGTAACTGTTCTTCATATGTTTTAGTCTCCAGTCCCCTAATCATCCTGGTTGCTCTTCTCTGCACTTTTTCTAGAATCTCAACATCTTTTTTATAGTATAGGTTAGGATGTAGGTATATGTATGTATGTAACATATCTATATGTGTGTTATGTATGTGTACACTGTTGAGAGCAGGCAACAGAATTTCATTTTTAATGTGTGCCAAAGTACCCACAGAAAAATAAATGACAATAAATTATCTTATTTATAACTTATTTATAAGATAATGTCAACTTTCCAGAAAAAAACCCACTCTAAGTAAAGACTCTGAAGCAAGCATTTTTCAAAGTTCTATTTACTAGAATAGGTAAACTAGCACATCTGGGAAAACCCGAATCTGAGAGGTCCAGGTTTTCCCTCAGTAAATCCAAACCCCCAAAACCATCCCCCTCACTCCTCAGTCGACCACATGCTCCAATCAACGTCCGTCCCATCTCGAGACAGCACTCCGACCACTCCTCCTCCAGATGCAGGATTGTCCTGACCTTGACCGACAGGAAGAATGCTATTATGTCTAAAGACATAATAAATTTCCTCTCCTACTTTTCCACACAGGAAAAGGTGGCAGCATGGAAGCTTCCGGCCTAATATGGCTTCCAAAGCTGACAGATAAATTATCTTATCTTTAAAAGTAATCCCCATGTATTGTACTCAGAAGCATACTGGTAGCCAGTGAAGCTCATGGTGCAGAAATCTTCCAAGTGTCTGCTCACCATAGCTATCAATGCCGCCAAATTTTGCACGAGCTGAAGCTTCCAACTTCTCTTCAAGGGCAGCCTTATGTAGAGCAAATTGCAGTAATACAAGCAGGAGAAGATTAAGGCGTGATTGATTGAGAGCAGAGCCTCCCAGTCCAGGAACAGGGACAATGAAGCTGTGCAAAGGTCCTCCTGGCCCTGGCTACCTCCTGCTTTCTGAGTGGAAGCCATGAATCCAGAGACCCTCCAAATTGCTCATGATACAACCCCATTCAGAACAAGAGAGGGAAGTTCCACATAACCAGGGGTTCCAAAACGCAGAGCTAATTGGCCTTACTAAGAATGACTCAAAGCCTGTGGGTCCCAGTCCAGACCCACAGAACTTCAAGATACAAATAGTCCTCGACTTATGACCACAACCGAGCTCAAAATTTATGTTGCTAAGTGAGAAATTTGTTAAGTGAGTTTTGTCCCATTTTATGACCTCCCTTGCCACGTTTGTTAAGCGACTCGCTGCCATTGTTAAATTAATTACACGGTTGTTAAGTGAATCTGGCTTCCCCCATTGATTTGTCAGAAGGTTGCAAAAGGTTATCAGGCAGCCCTGGGACACCGCAACCGTCATAAATATGAATCACTTATCAAGCATCTGAAGGTAAATCACGTGACCTTGAGGACGAGGCAACGGTCGTAAGTGCGTAAAATGGTCATGTCACTTTTTTGTGTGCTGTTGTAACTTTGAACGGTCACTAAACAAATTGTTAAGTCAAGGACTACCTGTACTGAGATAGGACCTCCGCAGCATCACTTGGACAGCCAAGGAAGGAGATATATAGCTGACTATCTTCAGCATACTGATGCTACAGGTAGTCCTTGAGTTATGACCCCAATTGGAACCCGAATTTCCATTGCTAAGCAAAGTGGTTGTTAAGTGATTCATGCCCAATTTTACGTCCTTCTTTGCCATAGTTGTTAAGCAAATGCACTTTGTAAGGGAATCACTCAGTCATTAAGCAAATCCAGTTCCCCTCATTGACTTTGCTTGTAGGAAGCTGGCTGGGAAGGTCACAAATGGCAATACAGGTAGGCCTCAACTTACGACCACAATGTATGTTGCTAAGTGAGAAATTTGTTAAGTGAGTTTGGCCCCCTTTTACGATTTTTCTTTTCTTTTCTTTTATTTTATTTCCAATTTCTATACCGCCCTTCTCCCTGAGGACTCAGGGCGGTGTACAGCCAAAATTAAAAACATGCAATACAAATATTAAAAACAATTAAAAGATATATAAATTTGGCCCAATTAAAAATCACTACCAATTAAAACATTTAAAAAAATTTCTTCTTAAGCCAGCCCGGCTTGCTGGAAAAAATGGGTTTTAAGGGCACGGCGGAAGGCACTGAGGTCTTGGATTCTCCTTATCTCTGGGGGCAGCTGATTCCAGAGGGTAAGTGCCCCCACAGAGAAGGCCCTCCCGCTGGGGGTCACCAGCCTGCACTGTTTGGCTGATGGCACCCCGAGGAGGCCCTCTCTGTGGGAGCGCACAGGTCGATGGGAGGCCGTCGGTAGCAGCAGGCGGTCTCGAAGATAGCTAGGCCCTATGCCATGGAGCGCTTTAAAAGTGATAACCAACACCTTGAAGCGCACCCGGAAGACCACTGGGAGCCAGTGCAGCTCACACAGGAGCGGTGTTACATGGGAGCGCCATACTGCTCCCGTCACTACCCGCGCTGCTGCATTTCTTGCCACATTTGTTAACTGAATCACCGCAGATGTTAAATTAGCAACACAGTTGTTAAGTGAATCTTGTTTCCCCCATTGACTTTGCTTGTCAAAAGGTCGCAAAAGGGGACCACATGACCCTGAGACACTGCAACCGTCATAAATGTGAGTCAGTTGCCAAGCATCTGAATTATTAATTCATGTGACCAAGGGGATGCTGCAAGGGTCATAAGTCACTTTTTTCAATACCGTTGTAACTTTGAATGGTCACTAAATGAACTGTTGTAAATACATGCCAGTTGCCAAGCGTTTGAATTTTGATCACACAACCGTGGGGGTACTGCGAGACAGCTTTTAAGTGAATTTTACCCCATTTTACAAACTTTTTTTACCACAGTTGTTAAGCGAGTCACTGCAGTTGTGAAGGGAATCATGAAGTTCTTAAGCCAATCTGCCTTCCCCATTGACTTTGCTTGTCAGAAGCCAGCTGGGAAGGTTAGAAATGGTGGGCACATGCGCAGAGGTGGGTTTCAGCAGGTTCTGACCAGTTCTGGAGAACCGGTAGCGGAAATTTTGAGTAGTTCAGAGAACCGGTAGTAAAAATTCTGAGTGACCCCGCCCCCATCTATTCTCTGCCTCCCAAGTCCCAGCTGATCGGGAGGAAATGGGGATTTTGCAGTAACCTTCCCCTGGAGTGGGGAGGGAATGGAGATTTTACAGTATCCTTCCCCTGCCACGCCCAGCAAGCCACGCCCACAGAACCGGTAGTAAAAAAAATTTGAAACCCACCACGGGTCTGGATCTGGCCCACGGGCCTTGAGTTTGACACCTCTGCAATAGGGGATGCAGGCTGGATCTCTCCTCCCCTATCCGCTCCAATTATTTATGTTTAATTTATGTTTAATTATTTAAGATTTTTTTTCTTAAAAAACCAGCCCAATAAAGAATATTTAAAGTGGTTTCATTTGGGGGGGGGGGGGGAAAGAGGTCTATAATTCAGAATTCTAAATTCCTGGGAGAAATCTCCCTAATATACACAGTTGTCGATGAGCAGAAATACACGTATAATTGTTTGTATTATCTAATTTCCAAAACACCATCCAAGACCATCTAAGCTTTATTATTTCTAGCAATAACGAAGGCTCAAAGGCTTTCTGGAACAAACATAATCTGTTAACCCTTCCTTCCTCCTTACCGCTTCTAATGCTTGTTCCTTCCCCACTCCCACCCCCCCCACCCCCACCACAAAAAAATGGAAAGGAAAAGAATCTCAGTGCTTAGATTTTGAATTCTGGTCACACATACAGTGAAGCATGTCTAGAGGGGGAAAAAAACAGTAGAGAGATAATAACAGAACGCCTCGTTCTGGTTACTAAAAAGGCAGCAGGAATTGGTCTAGATTTCACATTGGTCTGCTTCTTGTACACTTGTCTTCCTGATTGCTTGCCTTCCCCCCTTTCCTCCCTCCCTCCCTCCCTTTTTCCTTTACTCTCTCCTTTCCTTTTTCCTTTCCTTTCCTTCCTTTTTCCTTTCCTTCCCTTCCCTTCCCTTCCCTTCCTTTTTCCTTTCCTTTCCTTCCTTTTTCCTTTTCTTTCCTTTCCTTCCTTTTTCTTTTCCTTTTCTTCCTTTCCTTTCCTTCCTTTTTCCTTTCCTTTCCTTCCTTTTTCCTTTCCTTCCTTTTTCCTTTCCTTCCTTTTTCCTTTGCTTCCCTTTTCCTTTGCTTCCCTTCCCTTCCTTTTTCCTTCCCTTCCTTTTTCCTTCCCTTCCTTTTTCCTTCCCTTTCTTTTCCTTTTCTTCCTTTTTCCTTTCCTTTCCTTCCTTTTTCCTTTCCTTTCCTTCCTTTTCCTTTCCTTTCTTTTCCTTTTCTTCCTTTTCTTCCTTTTTCCTTTCCTTTCCTTCCTTTTTCCTTTCCTTTCCTTCCTTTTTCCTTTCCTTTCCTTCCTTTTCCTTTCCTTTCTTTTCCTTTTCTTCCTTTTCTTCCTTTTTCCTTTCCTTTCCTTCCTTTTTCCTTTCCTTTCCTTCCTTTTTCCTTTCCTTTCCTTCCTTTTCCTTTCCTTTCCTTTTCTTCCTTTTTCCTTTCCTCTCCTCCCTTTTCCTTCTTTTCTTCCTTGAACAGATGCAGTTTTTAAGTCACATGGATTAAAGCTGTGCAAACATTCAGGACCTGGAAATGGAACCAGGATGGAGAATCATCACACAGAGAGAGAGACACACACACACACACAATCTAGGCAGGACATGATTGAGATGTATGGCATTTGCATTAGCAATGGGTATCCCCAGGCACCCCTGTTCTAGACCCCAATGGGCGGCGGCGAAGGCAGCCGTTAACCTCTAGACTGTTTTAAGGGCATGCATCCCGCCGTTTATTTCGAGGATTAACTAACGTGCAACAGTGCGTCTGCTTCCCATGCAAATTCCTGGATTTAATCACTGGCACTGGCAATGAAAAAAGGCAGACCAAGGAGGAGATGAGTTAGGAACTCTTTCTACTTGCAGCTTGGAGGGGGGGGGTGATGGTACTGGTGCGCCTCTTGATGTGCCAGTACTACAATGGTTTAGTGGTTGAAGCACCAGACTAGAAACCAGAAGACAGTGAGTTCTAATCCCATTTTAGGCATGGAAACCAGCTGAGTGACTTTGGGCCACTCTCTCTCAGCCCAATTCACCTCACAGAGGTGTTGTTGTGAGGCAAATAGGAGGGGGAAGATGTATTAGTTATTGTCACCACTTTGAGTTAATTATAAAAATAATATGGGTAGGATTTGAAAACTAATCTAATAATTAAATAATCCTCACATATAGCCAAGCTATCAGGAAAGCCCATGATTCTCCGTTTTTTTTGGCACCTACACAGAGTCGAAGCCTTTCTGTGGCTTTTGGAACTCCCTCCTCGTACACCTGGCCAAAATCTGTTCTGAGAATGGTAAAGTTCCAGATTAATGGGGTAAGTGAGAGAACTTCCATTCATAAACCCAAAGACAGAAGCAGAAAACTGTGGTTTAATACATACACTTGGCCTCATAAAAACCAAGTCAAGTAGAACGAAGGTTCCCAATCTTGGCAACTTTAAGACATGTGGACTTCAACTACCAGAATTCCCCAGCCAGCCATAACAGGGTTGCTATTCACTTAACTTCGCTACCGGTTCGTAAATGGGAGCACATGCACCACCTCCCTGCATGCGCAAGACCTTTTATGCATGCACAGAGCGTCAAAAACGGGATGTGATGATGTCCGGGCAGGTGGGCGGAGCCTCCCGCAGCCGTTGCTACCAGTTCGCCGAACCGGATTGAACCGGCTGAATAGCACCACTGAGCCATACCCTAAAGTAGACTCTCCGTCTTTGAAAACATGGTCCATTGCTGCTAGAGAAAGAGAGTTTGCAACAAATTTCAAACGCAGTATCCTTTCTGTTTCAAGTGACTCATTCTGGAGAACCGTAAAGTCTCGAACCTTATTTGATCATCAGATGAAGGTAAAGCATACCTTGATGTCAAGACATTTTAGTCCCCAGTAACTCCAAGATCCTCGAGGAACACTGGTTGACATTCAGTTCCCAAGAAGCACATTCTGAAAATGTTGGTGTTATATAGGCAGCCACCCACTCCCCTACCCCCACCAATAAAAGAAGATGGAGTCACCTGCCTGAACAATCTCATAGAGTAAAGGACAGTCCGTGAATGTCAAATCCACCTGTCCCAAAATGCAATTTGGGCAGTTCAGTTGTCAAAAATCGCAATTTGGGCATTTCAAGACTTTCCACACCATATTTCTCATGACATCGCACAACTTCTTTTTTTTTTTAAATAATCTTTATTTACATTTTCCATTAAAAAAAACAAAAAATAACAACACACCATATAAATAACATACAAGACAGCATAACAAATAACAAACATATCTGCAAGTACATTATGTTCCGAGGGAGACAGAACAACTTATATCTCTTTATACATCAGTTAGGTCTATCCAACCGCACTTTGTTAGTATAATATAGATTTCTCAGTAGGTACTTTCCTCTTTTCAATTGGGTTGTGGTTTTCTCTTCGCTAGCCAAGTATATATCGCACAACTTCTTAATGGCTTCCTTTTCAAACCACTATTTAGAGCAGTGTTTCTCAACCTTGGCAAAATTTAAGACGTTTGGACTGATGAATTCTGGGAGTTAAAGTCCATCCACCACATCTTAAAATTGCCTAAGTTGAGAAACCTTGGTTTAGAGCATGGGTGTCAAACTCGATTTTATTGAGGGCCACATCAGGGTTGTGTTTGATTTTGCAGGGCCCGGGGCAGACATGGCCAGGGTGGGCGTGGTCAGCTCAACATCACTCGTGTTGTGGGCCTGTGGTGGCCCAAGCGCTCTGCCAGAGAAAACAGGCTCCCAAGCTCCATTTTCAGCTGCGATGGCCTCCTGCAACTCTCTGCCAGAGAAAATGGAGCTGGGGGGGGGCATGTGCGGCCCTCCCAAGCTCCATTTTCACTGGCAGAGGCACTGCAGGCCAGTCCTTTGCTATTTCCAGGGCGGCCCCGCAGGTCAGATCTAAGCATCCTGCGGCCCAGATCTGGGCCCCGGGCCTTGAGTTTGACACCCCTGATTTAGAACCTTCTAGTCAACCCCAAACCTAGACAGCATATTAAAAAAACAGAGACCTCACCTTGTCAACAAAAGTCTGTGGAGTCAAAACTATGGTTTTCCCAGTAGTTGTTGTGGTCCGCCAGCAGCCTGCGGAGCTGGCAGCGGAGTCGGACAGTGAGGAGGCTGGGGAGGAACCTGGGCCAGTCCTGGAGTCTGGGGAAAGCCCCGAAGAGGGCTCTGCATTGGAGGCAGAGATGGGGCCAGGGCCGTCTGGGAGTGATGCGCGGACTCCGGAGCCCCCAGAATCGGACAGCAGAGAAGCAGAGGAACAGGAGGAGTCTGTTCCTAGTGCACGCATGTGCAGAGCTGCCAGAAGGCAAGAGCAGCTAAAGCAAAAGGGATGACTCGGGAGTAAGGCCAGGAGGTGATTGGCCCCTCCCATAAGGCTTAAAAGAGAAACAAATGCACTTGGGCCTTTTGCAGGAAAGCGACGTTGTTAACTCTGTTTCCAGTCGGCATCTCTTGTCTGTTTCTGAACTTTGTGGGGCTTTGCCAAGTAAGGCCTCTGGCATGGTTTCAAAGAAGATAAAGGTTGGTGATTATCCTGAAGGACTTCTTCCAAAGGACTTGTTTTGCAACTAATTGGGACTCAGCTGGGAATAAACGTAATTCTCAGCTGTTACAATAAAATAGGTTTGTTTGGGACTAATTGTGTCTTATATTGACTCAGTAAGCCTAGGTCACAACAGTAGTAATATATGGCTGTGAGAGTTGGACCTTAAGGAAGGCTGAGCACCAAAGAATTGAGGCTTTCGAATTGTGGTGCTGGAGAAGACTTTTGAGAGTCCCTTGGACTGCAAGGAGGTCAAATCAGTCAATTCTAAAGGAAATCGACCCTGATTGTCCTTTGGAAAGACAGATCCTGAAGCTGAAGCTCAAATACTTTGGCCACCCGATGAAAAGAGAGGATTCATCAGAAAAAAAACTGATGTTGGGAAAGATGGAAGGGAAAAGAAGAAGGGGAAGGCAGAGGATGAGATGGTTAGATAGTGTCATCGATGCAATGAACATGAATTTGGGCAAACTCTGGAAGAGGGTGAAGGACATAGGGGGCCTGGCATGTTATGGTCCATAGGGCTGCAAAGAGCCAAACACAAAATAGTGGCTGAACAACCACTACTACTACTACAATAAGTCAATCCCAACCTCTGAATCTATCCACGGTTATTTCAAACTCTGCCCATTTCTTCCGTTTCTCTGAGCAGAATCTTCTTTCTATTCCCTATTCCAGGATCAGTCTCCAAGCCAGGGGTGAAATGTAAAATTTGTTACTACCGGTTCTGTGGGTGTGGCTTGGTGGTGGTGGGGGTAATGTGACTGGGTGGGCGTGGCCAACTTTTTTTTTTTTTTTAACTTTTCAAAGCATTTTTTCTACTGCTTTGAAAAGCCTCTGACGATCAGGCAACTCAGCTGGGATCGTCAGAGAGGCTTTTTAAAAAATACCTCTCTGCCAATCAGGCAACTCAGCTGGGAACATCAGAGACTTTTCAAAGCGTTTTTTTTACCACCTCTTCGGCCAAGAGGTTGCAGAAAAAAATGCTTTGAAAAGCCTCTGACTATCCCAGCTGAGCCGCGCGACCATCAGAGGCTTTTTTTTTAACGTTTAAAAGCATTTTTTCGTCGGAAGAGGTTGTAGAAAAAATGCTTTTAAAAGTAAAAAAAAAAAGCATCTGATGATCCTGCGGCTCAGTTGGGCATGGGGGGGGGGGGCGCAGGGATTTTTGCTACCGGTTCTCCGAACCACCCACCGCCATCGCTACTGGATCGGGTGATCCTGTCCAAACGGGAGCATTTCACCCCTGCTCCAAGCCCTGGGGTTTGGTTCAGGAATCATTTCCCCTTTTCCATTTTCTGTTGTGAAAGTTTTATAGTCCTTAAAACAGTTTTAAACACTTTTTTTATTGAATGAGCAGGTTGGCATAGGGACTGATAACCCCAATATATCTCATTCATATTGGCGTTTCCTAAATTAGTAGCTCTTTTATTTTAATTATGGATTTATACATGCATGGTACCAGTTTAGGGATTGATATTTACAGAAAAAATCTATGTGGTCACTAAGCCACCAACCTGATGGCAGATAATCACTCTATGTAAAGTGGAGCAAACTGCAAGGCATTGCTTTAAATATGTAGAGTAATGGCTTCATCTAGTTTGTCTTAATTATTAATGTGTTTATTGGTTTGGCTGTTAAGGTGGAAACTAATTTTGTTGGGTGGACTTTTCTTTTTCTTATTTGAATCATGCCTTGCTCAATACAATACTAGCAGGAGTAGTAATAAGAGTAGCCATCCTATTGTTTTTCCAAGCATCCAAAACATCTTGGACAGCACCACAGGCCATAAGAAAAATACTTTTAAAAATGCAAACTGCTTCTATTCTCACTGCAGTAATTGAACCCGGGGCATGAATTAAACAGATGTTTCTCTTGCTCCAGCTCTGGAGATTGAATGACAGCATTGGGAGTTTCTGCAAAGGGTTGCTGTGAAGATAAACCACAGGCAATGAATGGTACTCCCTTGAGTCTGTTGGAAAACGGGTGGAATAAAAATTGGGTGTTTTTTAAAAAAAAAAACAATTCAAGGTGAGTTATGCATACAAATCCACAGTTATCCACAGGAAATAGGTTGTTTTAAAAAAAGTGTGTTTGCAGACGAAGCAGCGCGTTCTGATCGCTGATATAGAAAAACCAAAGATTCGAGAAGAAATTTGAAGGAATTTAAATTTGGAAGAGGTTTCTCCTTAAATGCTTCCCTCATGCAATTCGTCTTCTTGCTGGATTATTCATTGCTAATAATGCTACACTGAGCAGGGCTACCTAAGGTCCCCGTTTCTCACACTCAGCAATGCAAATCACATTCCAGGAATTGTACGTACATTGGATAAATAAAGACATTTTTGTGGAGTCCTTGGTACTCTCTGAGCTTGGTTGTCTTGCAGATGTTTCATTAGCTGACTTGGAAACGAATTCACTGCGCTGAAGATGTTACAGGTAGTTCTTGACTTATAACGATTTGTTGAATGGCCATTTGAAATTGTAATTGAAATTACAAGGGCACGGGGGGGGGGAAGTGATTTATGACCATTACTCACATTTACAATTATCGGTGTCCCCATGGTCACAGGATGAAAAGTCAGGATCTTGGCAACTGGTATGAATTTACAAGAACTGCAGCATCACCATTTATGATCATCCCAGCTGGCTTCCAACAAGCAAAGTCAACGGGGAAAGCTGGATTCGCTTAACAGCTGTATTGATTCATTTAATGATTTGCTTAACAACCATGGCAAATAAGTTCATAAAATCGGATGTGCAATTTGCTTAACAACTGCCTTGCTTAGCAATGGAAATTCTAGTCCCAACTGTGGCCACAAGTCAAGGACTATTTATACCTGGTTGGAATGCATACTAGCCATGCAGTGATCAGACTGCAGTATTGCTGTTTAAGGCACTGCCCACTGTCAACAGTTCGACCCAAAGAACGCAGCACTCACAAAGTCTGTACAAACCTTAGTTTACTAAATTAAATCAGTCTTTTTCAAACAAAGGCTGTTAATTAACTTTCTTAACAGCCTACAAGAATCCAAAGAATAAATAATCGTAATCTTACTAGGATTGGCAGAAAGCCCAGAAGCAATTTGAAGGAAACTGATAAAAGAACTAAGATCCAGATGCGAAGGACAGTGAACGAAGTTGTTCCCTGCAAACTGCCTCAGTTGTCATCCGTCCTTAAATAGGCTAAGGGAGTGGCCAATTAGCCCCAAGCCTTACCCTCGAGGAGACCTCCTCCTGAGGAGCCACTCCTGCCTTTTGGCAGCTCTGCGTGCCCGTGCATCGAGAAGAGGCTCCTCCTCTTCTTCCTCTTCACCCATGGATGCTTCTGGAGGTTCTGAAGGCCCTGGCTGAATCCCTGCCTCTGGCACCACATCTTCTCCAGCCTCCTCATTGTCCGACTCGAGTACCAGCTGCACAGGCTGCTGGCGCAGCACCACACCAGCCTCCTCGCTGTCGGAATCAGCTACTAGCTGCACAGGCCGCTGACGGGCCACAACGTCAGCGTTGACGGATCCTACTTGGACGGATCCTACTTCCTCACAGTCACTCATGCCCTTGTCACCTCACGGTTGGATTATTGCAACGCACTCTACATGGGGCTACCCTTGAAAAGTGTTCGGAGACTACAGTTGGTCCAGAACGCAGCCTAGATACACCCACATTACACCAATTCTCCGCGAGCTGCACTGGCTCCCTATTGGTCTCTGGGTGCAATTCAAGGTGTTGGTCATTACTTTTAAAGCCCTATATGGCTCAGGGCCAGGCTATCTTCGAGACCGCCTTCTACCACATAGCTCCCAGCGACTGGTAAGATCCCACAGAGTCGGTCTCCTCCGGGTCCCATCAGCTAAACAATGTCAGCTGGCGGGCCCACAGGGGAGGGCCTTCTTTGTGGCTGCCCCAGCTCTCTGGAACCAATTACCTCCTGAGGTCCGGACTGCCCCCACCCTATTGGCCTTCCGCAAAGCGGTGAAGACCTGGCTCTTCCGGCAGGCCTGGGGCCATTGATCTCGTTGTGATGATCTTGCAAGACCCGGCCACGAATTGGAGTGCATGTGTTTTAACGTTTTTAAAGTTTTTAATGTTTTTCTTTTTAACATTTTTTATGGGATTGTTCGCATTGTTTTATTCTTTGTTGGAAGCCGCCCAGAGTCCCTTGGGAGTTGGGCAGTATAGAAATGCGACAAAATAAAAATAAAATAAATAATAAAATAAATACACTGGCTCAAGGTTGACTCAGACTTCCATCCTTCCAAGGTCGGTGAAATGAAGAGCCAGATTGTTGGGGACAATATCCCAACTCTGTAAATGGCTTAGAGAGGGCTGTAAAGCACCATGAAGCAGTATATAAGTCTGAGTGCTATTGATATTGCTATAATGAAAAGTCTGCAGGAAAATAACCAAGGACTCCCAGTTCAACCCTGAGCTACAATTATTATCTTCTGAAGACACTGTTATCAAAAATAGCTTCATGATTCTAAAAAAAACAAATCAACATTCACTCAAATTTGGCAGTATTTTGGCTATGGGAAGTCTGAGTCTCTTTTTCTCTCTTTTTCTGCTATTCAATTATTTTTTATTGGCTGACAATGGCCCAATAAAATAGAAATATGTTGGAAAATGTAAAATATGTCTACTGGAAATACTATGGAATGTATTCTAATTGATTTGTTTTACCAATCCATATGAAAAACAATAACTTCTCTGATAATTTTAAATACTGAAGTATATACTAGGTAGGAATACCTTCTTTCTTGTGTGCGATGTGGGGCAATAATTCTCAATACAGTTTGTTTGTTTTTGTTTGTTTCGTCAAGCATGTGTTAGATAACAGATATAAGTATAAACATGATTATGAATACATGAAATGAATATGAATAAAAGTATGGTAGGCACGCTGGTGTGCTTTTATGCACATGCCTTACAGACCTCTTAGGAATGGGGTGATTATTAGGAATGGGGTGATTATTAGGAATGGGGTAATTATTAGGAATGGGGTGATTATTAGGAATGGGGTAATTATTAGGAATGGGGTAATTCTTAGGAAGGGGTATATTATTAGGAATGGGGTGATTATTAGGAAGGGGTAATTATTAGGAATGGGGTAATTCTTAGGAAGGGGTATATTATTAGGAATGGGGTGATTATTAGGAAGGGGTAATTATTAGGAATGGGGTAATTATTAGGAAGGGGTGATTATTAGGAATGGGGTGATTATTAGGAATGGGGTAATTCTTAGGAAGGGGTGATTATTAGGAATGGGGTAATTATTAGGAATGGTGCGCTTATGCACGGCCCTTAAAAACCTCTTAGGAATGGGGTGATTATTAGGAAGGGGTAATTATTAGGAATGGGGTGATTATTAGGAAGGGGTAATTATTAGGAATGGGGTAATTATTAGGAAGGGGTGATTATTAGGAATGGGGTAATTATTAGGAATGGGGTAATTATTAGGAAGGGGTGATTATTAGGAAGGGGTAATTATTAGAAAGGGGGTAATTCTTAGGAAGGGGTATATTATTAGGAATGGGGTGATTATTAGGAAGGGGTGATTATTAGGAATGGGGTGATTATTAGGAAGGGGGTAATTATTAGCAAGGGGGTAATTATTAGGAAGGGGTGATTATTAGGAAGGGGGTAATTATTAGGAAGGGGGTAATTATTAGGAAGGGGTGATTATTAGGAAGGGGTAATTATTAGGAAGGGGGTAATTCTTAGGAAGGGGTATATTATTAGGAATGGGGTGATTATTAGGAATGGGGTGATTATTAGGAATGGTACACTTATGCCTGCCCCTTAAACACCTCTTAGGAATGGGGTGATTATTAGGAAGGGATAATTATTAGGAATGGGGTAATTATTAGGAATGGGGTGATTATTAGGAATGGGGTGATTATTAGGAATGGGGTAATTATTAGGAAGGGATAATTATTAGGAATGGGGTAATTATTAGAAAGGGGGTAATTCTTAGGAAGGGGTATATTATTAGGAATGGGGTGATTATTAGGAAGGGGTGATTATTAGGAATGGGGTGATTATTAGGAAGGGGGTAATTATTAGCAAGGGGGTAATTATTAGGAAGGGGTGATTATTAGGAAGGGGGTAATTATTAGGAAGGGGGTAATTATTAGGAAGGGGTGATTATTAGGAAGGGATAATTATTAGGAATGGGGTAATTATTAGGAATGGGGTAATTATTAGGAATGGGGTGATTATTAGGAATGGGGTGATTATTAGGAATAGTGTGCTTATGCACGCCCCTTAAAGACCTCTTAGGAATGGGGCGAGGTCGACAGTACCCACTTCTTCAAAAAGTTAGTGTCAACATTCACACAACAGCCTTCACCAGTTCAGAAAATGGCTTATTTCAGCCATCAGGTTAAACTTCTGTGATAAACACATCTATTTCAAACCTTACTTTACTTTTTTTTTTTTTTTTAACAGCCAAGCCTGAGATCCAGTCCTATCCGCAAAAAAAAGAGATAAAAACTACTGACCTATTTTTTAATTATTAAATAGCTTATTGATTATTTAAAAAAACAACCGGGCAGGCATTCTACGGAGTTAACGGTGCTAGACTAGGTACAGAGCTCCAAACTTTCTTCGGATACAAATGCCAGCTTTGCTTGTGAGAAGGTCACAAAAGGAGATTATGTGGCCCCAGGACCCTGCAAACCGTCATAAATATGAACCAGTGGCCAAATGTCTGAATTTTGACCATGTGACCATGGAGTTGCTGCAATGGTTATAAGTTTGAAAAATGGTCATAAGTGGTGCAGTGGTTAGAGTGCAGTATTGCAGGCTACTTCTGCTGACTGCTGGCTGACTGCAATTTGGCAGTTCAAAGCCTCACCAGGCTCAAGGTTGACTCAGCCTTCCATCCTTCCGAGGTGGGTAAAATGTGGACCCAGATTGTTGGGGGCAAGAGGCTGACTCTGTAAACCGCCTAGAGAGGGCTATAAAGCACTGTAAAGCGGTATATAAGTGCTATTGCTGTAAGTCACTTTTTTCAGTGCTGTTGTAACTTTGAAGACCCTGTCTTATATTTTTTTGAACCCTGAAATAAGCGCTTGGCCTTATTGCCGTGCGCTCAAAAGCCCGATTGGGCTTATTATCAGGGGATGTCTTATTTTGGGGGAAACAGGGCAGTGGTGAAATTCTATTTTTTCTACTACCGGTTCTGTGGGCGTGGCTTGGTGGGTGTGGTTTGGTATGGTGGGCGTGCTGTGGCTTGGTGGGCATGGCTTGGTGGGCATGGCAGGGGAAGGATACTGCAAAATCCCCATTCCCTCTCCACTCCTAGGGGAAGGATATTGCAAAATCTCCATTCCCACCCCACTCTGGGGCCAGCCAGAGGTGGTATTTGCTGGTTCTCTGAACTACTCAAAATTTCCGCTACCGGTTCGTCAGAACCTGCTGGATTTCACCCCTGAAACAGGGTAAATGAACTGTTGTAAGTCGAGAACCACCTGTACTCTCTACTGAGGCAGGGAAGTCAAAAAAAACAAAACAAAACAATCCCAAATGAAGATATTGGCAAATCACTTCTGAAAATGTTGCCAAGGAAACAGCATAGTCCTGTTATTACGGACCTCTGATTGATAAAAACAGAATGATGTTACATAATACTATTATTTATAGGTTACAGGATTTAGTGCTCATTATTAATTCCCAGCTTTGAACACTCTGAATGTGAAGCACGCAAATAGTATTTAGTAAAACCAGCAGTCCATATATGTCACGCTCTCTTCAGGCTGGGAATCTGTATGGAAATATGCAAGTAGTCCTTGACTTATGACCACAAATGGCACTGAAGTGACCCTGGGACACTGCAAACGTCATAAATACATGCTGGTTGCCAAGGGCCAGAATTTTGATCATGTGACCATGGAGATTAGCGGTGGGTTCCTCCTGGTTCAGCCCGGTTCGGCCAAGCCGGTAGCAGTGACAATATGACATCACCGAACCGATTCTATTTGTCCGTGAGTTGGGTCCCTCCCGCCCGCCCCTACGTTATTCCTACCTTTTATTTCTTCTTTTTTAGCCCAGCTGATAGGTGCGGCAGAGTGGATTGCCGCACCTCAGCTGGGCAGATTCCTAACACGCTTGTGCGGAGCGTGTGCATGAAGAGAAAGCCAAATGGAACCCACCACTGATGGAGATGCTGTGATAGTTGTTAAGTGCAAGAGCTGGTTGTAAATCACTTTCTTCCGTGCTTTTGTAACTTTGAACGTCCGCTAAACAAGTGGTTGTAAGTCAAGGACTGCCTATATAGGATATTCTTCTTATACAGGCAGTCCTGAACTTACAACCACAACTGAGCCCAAAATTTATGTTTTGTCAAGTGAGAAATTTGTTAACTTTGCCCCGTTTTAGGACTGTCCTCGCCACATTTGTTAAGCGAATCACTGCAGTTCTTAAATTAGCAACACGTTGTTAAGTGAATCTCGCTTCCCCATTGACTTTGCTGGTCAGAAAGTCACGAAAGGGGATCACGTGACCTTGGGACACAGCAATGGTCATAAATGTGAGTCACTTGTCAAGCATGTAAATCTTCACAAGTGACGAATGTAAATCATGTGACCCTGGAGATGCTGCAACGGTCATAAGTGTGAAAAATGGTCGTAAGTGACTTTTTTTCAGTGCCGTCGTAACTTTGAACGGTCAGTAAATGAATTGTTGTAAGTCAAGGACTGCCTGTAGTGTCATCCCTGACATTGATTGGCTCAGCTGCTGTGACATCATGGAACAATCCGTATAAAGAGGAAGAATATTTATAGTCTAATCTTCGGAAACGGAAAGGGGTAAATATCAATTTGGCTGGAATTAAAACCTCATGTTGAACCTTTTAATTTGAAAAGCTAGGGGAAAAAATGCCTGGAATGAGTTTTCAAAGATTTCATTTTACAGAGCAGTGAAAAAGACAGATGCTTGGGAAAAAAATGGCTCCAGGAACGGCGACATTAAAAAAAACCCCAAACAACCCCAAATAAATAGATTGCATTTCATTTCACTCAGCTTTGGGATTCTCCTAGCATTTTAATATTTTTTTCCTGGTGCCGAGAGTCTCTTGTTGATTCCTGAAGGGCTTTTATGACAGCGAAGGGTACCCACGTTGAAAATACAATTACTGTACCACCTTAAGTGAATTGATTTCCAAATAAAATGGCTTGGTTGATGGGGGAGATGGAAATTTCAACACTGATAGCTTATTAAAAGAAGACTGTGGTGTGAAAATAGATTTTTGTGTGCAAGAGAGATGTATATATATTTCCTCGGCATGACTGTTCCGCTTATTTACAAGTCTCAATTCCACCCCTCACCCTTTATGGTGAAACACCTCTTACCTGCTGTTCAGAGCAGGGGTGAAATCCAGCAGGTTCTGGAGAACCGGTAGCGGAAATTTTGAGTAGTTCAGAGAACCAGCAAATACCACCTGGCTGGTCCCAGAGTGGGGTGGGAATGGGGATTTTGCAGTATCCTTCCCCTGGAGTGGGGTGGGAATGGAGATTTTACAATATCCTTCCCCCAGGAGTGGGGAGGGAATGGGGATTTTGCAGTATCCTTCCCCTGGAGTGGGGTGGGAATGGAGATTTTGCAATCTCCTTCCCCCAGGAGTGGGGAGGGAATGGGGATTTTGCAGTATCCTTCCCCTGGAGTGGGGTGGGAATGGAGAATTTGCAATATCCTTCCCCCAGGAGTAGGGAGGGAATGGGGATTTTGCAGTATCCTTCCCCTGGAGTGGGGTGGGAATGGAGATTTTGCAATATCCTTCCCCCAGGAGTGGGGAGGGAATGGGGATTTTGCAGTATCCTTCCCCTGGAGTGGGGTGGGAATGGAGAATTTGCAATATCCCTCCCCCAGGAGTGGGGAGGGAATGGGGATTTTGCAGTATCCTTCCCCTGGAGTGGGGTGGGAATGGAGATTTTGCAATATCCTTCCCCCAGGAGTGGGGAGGGAATGGGGATTTTGCAGTATCCTTCCCCTGGAGTGGGGAAGGAATGAGGGTCTTTTTTTTTTTGTTCTAATGCTTTCTCTAGAGTAGACCCCAGTATCCATTATCCTCCACGCTGGTGTAATTGAATCTTGCACTGAATGACAAAACTATCGGTCCGTATAAGAATAATGCTTTAAAAATCATTTTATCGGTTTCACACCAAATGATGTGAACTTTTGGCTAAAACAGTTTCTGTGGAAGTCCCAAACAATCCTGAAGACGGCGAGTAACCTAAACTCCCGTCTCAATTTAATTTAAGTTTGGCTTGGATAAAACACGTATTCAGCTCATTATGTTGTTTCCAGCAATGCGGAGCTGGGAAGAATCAACCTTCTTTATTTGTCCTTGGCGTTTATCGCTTAGAGGTAGACTGCCTCTGAACAAGGAAGTTCCGTTTTGTTGCTACAGGCTCCCGACCAATCGATACTTTTCGCCAAGCACGTTTCGAATCCCAGTTTGCTAACTTTCTTTCTACTCTGCCTATGTTTTTTTTATTGCTCACATCAGTGGATAGCGGCCCATCCTCTCCGTCCCTCCCTGGATCGCCCTTCCCTGCACTCTGCACACCCTCAGAGACGCTTTGCAACCGGTTCCGCGCGCAGGAAGGAACCGATCTCTCCTCTAATCTCCATCCGCCCCTCGGTCTGCTCGGAGCTCCGTCTCCTACCCGGCAGAAGATCCAAGCCACTAACCCTACTATAACCAGAGAGGTCAAAGCAAGAAACAACGGATGGAAACTAAATCAAGGAGAGAAGCAACCTGGAATTGAGGAGAAACTTCCTAACAGTGAGGACAATGAACCAGTGGAACTCATTGCCTGCAGAAGTTTTTAATGGTTTAACTTTTAATGTTATATATATGGTTTTTAAATGCATTGTAAGCCGCCTTGAGTCTTTGGAGAAAGGTGGCATACAAGTTGAACAAATAAACAAATAAATAAGTTGTGGGTGCTCCAACAACTAGAAGTTTTTACGAAAAGACCGGACAGTCACTTGTCTGAAATGCTAGTGGGTTGGACTAGAAGACCTCCAAGGTTCCCTTCCAGCTCTATTCTGATATTGATTAATTAATTAAATATAAAAAAGAACACCGCTTATTGGGGGGAGGGGGGGCGAAAGCCCTACTAAGCAGGTATATACAAAAGTAGGAAGGCTATTGCTTAACGCATTGTAAGCCGCCCTGAGTCTCCGGAGAAAAGGCGGCATATAAATCGAACCAATAAATAAATAAAATAAAATAAAATAAATTGATTGATTGATTGGCTACCTCCTCCTCCGCCACATCCCGATCGCCCTTCTCGCCTCACCTCGTCCATCTTCGTTCCCTGGCCATCTTTTCCTCCTCCGCCCTCTGTACGTGCTCAGGGGCCACGTGCTTGGAGCTGAACCCGTTCGCCTTTCGCTTTTTTTCCTCTCCCGCTCGCTTTCGGACGCCTCCTCCTCCTCCTCCTCCTCCTCTTCCCCATCGGCCCGTCTCTCTCTCTCTCTCTCTCTCATCACTCGGGCGTCCCGTTTGTTGGCTCTGCCCCGCAAGGCAGCGATGCCACCTCGGCCCAGAGGCTGCCAAGCAGCCGGTTCTTTGGAGCCGACCGACCCGCCCTCTTTTGGCGGGTCCAGCGCCCCCAGTGGCCCAACGGCGCCGAGCCTTCGCCCGGGAAAGCGAGCGCCAGCCAGAGCGCAGAGCGCAGAGAGCGCCCGGCCACTGGATCGGCTGCAGCTCCGGCGGCGCCCGGGCTCCTTCCTCCGCCCCCGACGCTCCCATGGGCGGGCCCTGCCCGGCCCCTTCCCTCCCCTCCTAGGCGCCCCCAGGCCTCCTGCCCACCCAGGGGCCGGCGGGGGGGCGGAGGGGCCGGGCACCCCAAACTTTGCCCGCCCACGCCGCGCAGGCTTCCTCTATGGAGTTGCGCCGGGCGCTCCTCTGCTGCTGGTGCCTGGCGCTCCCCTGCAGCCTTTTGCTGCTGCTCCCCGCGCCGGGCCGGGGTCACCCGCAGCCCTGCCACATCCTGGCGCGGATCGGGCACACGGTGAAGCTGGGCGCTTTGCTGCCCCGCGGAGGAGGCGCGCAGAGCCGGGTGCGCAACGCCCTGGCTCGGGCCAGCCGCGCCGCCGCCGCCGTCCTGCCTTACAACCTCAGCCTGGAGGTGTTGCCCGGGGCTCCCGTCTATCGGGACCCGGCCTCGCTGGCTCGCTGGCTGTGCCAGGCGCTGGTGGTGCGAGGGGTCGCCGCCGTGCTCGCCTTTCCCGCGTCCCGCCGGGAGCTGCTCCAGGTGGATTTCGCCGCCGCCTTTCTGGACATCCCCTTCATCAGCATCAGGCAGGAACCGGAGGAAGAGGAGGAGGAGGAGGAGGGCGACGACCCGGCCGATGATGTCGACGAGCCCCCGATGCCCTTCAGGACCTGGGTAAGCCTCCTTCGCCCCTCCTTCTCTTAGAGCCTCCACAGCCAGGGGCAGCCTATCTTGGTGCCTCGGTGGTGCAGTGGACTAAGGGCTGTTAAGTGCTAGCGCTTAGCTGCCAGCTGCCTGCAATGAGTGCCAGTTCGAATCTCACCAGGCTCAAGGTTGACTCAGCCTTCCATCCTTTCGAGGTAGGTAAATTGAGGACCTGGATTGTGGGGGCAATAAGCCGACTTTGTATAGAACAACACCGCTTGGGGGGGGGGGGGCGAAAGCCCTAATAAGCAGGTATATACATAAAAGTATCCAGGCTATTTACCCTACCTTTCAAAGGTAGGTGAAATGAGGACCCAGATTGTGGGGGCAATAAGCTGACTTTGTATAAATATACAAAAGTATGAAAGCTATTGCTATAATGCATTGTAAGCTGCCCTGAGTCTACGGAGAAGGGCGGCATATAAATTGGACCAATAAATAAATAAATAAATAAATCTTCCAGGGCCGCTGACGAGGAGAAAAGAAGCAGGGTAAGCCGTGGTCCCGTTTGAAAGGATGCTGGGAGCCTCCACATGCCCGGTGCAGTCTATCTTAGGGGAGGTAGAATCCTGGGGAGAGAAGATTGGACGGTTTCTGGTTGCTGTGGCCCTTTGGTTGACTCCTGTGGTGCCCCTCTATTGTAAATGGAGTGTTGTGGTGATTTCCACATCGTTCTTCAGGTTACTGTATGCTAGAAAAAATATCAGCAAGAGAATTTCTGCTGCCAGGGCTGTTTATCTTTAAACCATTATTTACAACTCCCGTGAATTTCCATAGACACCAACTGTCGACTTTCATCTGTTGGATGCAGGAAATACCTGCCCGTAGATCATCATCCTATACTTAGGACAAACAAAGGTACCAATTGTCAGCCAGCTCATGCACTGTAGTTCTAGCTAGTCCCCCACAGCGGATAAGCTACCCTTAGATATGGAAGCTCCCAAGAATTTACTCATTAGCACCTTCAGTATCCACAGTCAGAAGGAGACGCTGGAGCAAAGGAACAGGTTGCCATCCAGATGTTTTGGACTTCAACTCTCAGCATCTTTTGCCAGTGCGCATCTGATGGGGAGCATCAGGTTTGGGAAGATTGCAATAGCCATTTATTGCTATGAATCTCATTTGGCAAAGAATAAATTATACGTGTCCTCATGTTGCTTTCCCGTCTTCTACTAGGTGTGGTAATGAAATGGAGCCTGGGAGTACAGTGGCAATCTGCCTCTGCCATTTCTGGGGACGAAACAAGATCTGTTGTCGCTTTCATTCCTTGCTTGTGGCATTCTTGGAGTCATCCTCACTACTCAGTGTAGGGAAGTAGAATTTATTCATTAGATAGGGGGTTTTTTCCCCCTGTTTCAAATCATGCTCTTCTTCAGCCGTCATGCACAGTAGAGCTTCCTTATTCAGAGGCAATCTATCCCTAAATGTTAGATGCTAGGAACTGGGGAGCCACCCTGTTCAAAAGGTGGTCTACCTATAAATATTAGGTCAAAGAAACTAGGACACAGGTTAAGAAGTAATATTGCAGGACACTAACCCTATTAGCTGTGGAATTGGTGAGAACTGGAGTCAGAGAGAAATCAGTAAGACTGAAGATGTCTCACTTCTGGAAGAACATCTCATGGTACGTAGAAACATAGGAAAGGTTTGAATTTTGAGTCGTGTAGCTCAATATTGCCCGTGTTGGCTCTTTGAGATATCTGATATACAGAATGGGTTTCTCAGCCTTCCTTAGAAACGCTGGGATTTAAACCAGGAGATTTTTTCCCCCACGGGAAGCTGAATGCTCTGATCTCAAAGCACAGAGTGCTTGTTGTAGCCTCAATTCTTCCCTTGGTGGTCCTACTCACTTAACATTTCAGGAGGGGACAAGAGAGCAGATTTTGAGTTCGCTCCAATACCTGTTCCAGCACGTAAATCTCCCCTGGTATAAAATGAGACTCTTTTGAATCATAGGCTGCCTTCCTCTCTGTTCTTCAATCACACCCACAGCTGTTGCAACAGGAGTAGGAGAAATAACTTTCCAGCCTAATGATGGTGTCTCCACCACACACACACACACACACACACACACACACACACACACACTAAATAGCAGGTTCTAAACCTTCTGTTTAGAAGCTCTGATGTCTCTGTTATTTTCATATTAGTTGCAGCAGTTTATATTTTGCAGAAGAAAGAGAATTTTTCCAAAAGTGGAAGTTTTGGTTCTCGGCCACTGTAAGATGGGTTCCAGTGGAATGTTGATCCTCTGAGTGATTGCTATTCCATGCAGGGATCTAGGGATCCTTATTTTATTTTAATTTTGCTGTGCCTTCTGCCTTTCTTCCTCAACGTACGGCTGCTCCAAGTCAGGTGTCCCAGAAAATTGGATCCTCACTAGGTGCTGCCTATATTTAGATTTAAGTTTGTTTGTTTTTTTAAAAAAAAAAAAGCCTATGCATTTGTAAGACCTTTGTAAAGGAAAGTTGTTGTTTTTTCTGTTGCATAATTATTCTATTTAATAGCTGAGAATATAAATGGTTTAGGATTTAACAGTGGAGACCTTGGTATTCGATGAGCTTGGCTATTTGCTTGCAGATGTTTCATTATCCATTTAAGCAATATCATCAGTATGAATGAGTGTATACATATATAGTGCACTCTTTCCTGTTTATATACAGTAGTTTGCCCTGCTACTATTGGTGGCCCTGTGGTTTTTTTCTGGTGGTTCCTTGGTTGGGGTATTATTTTCTGTTCAATTGTTTGTCTGGTGTCAATCCTTGTTTATCTGGTGTTGGAGAGGACGCATCAGTGGTCTTTTTGTTTCCTTCTGAGCTTTTCATTGCTTCTTGAATGGTATGTAAATGTGATTTATCTTTTTGTGTCTGTTGTTGGATATTTAACGTAGTATGGATTGACAGCAGCTTCTGAGATATTTTAGGGACAGAAATAGGTTTCTTCTGCAGCTGTGCGGATGCAGGTATGTAGATGCAAGTGTGTGCCATTCTTATAGCCCTTTCCCACTTGTGAACCCTCCCCCTGCCTCCCAATACATCAGACCACTCCTCTTTTATCTTCACAACAACCTTGCAAGGTAGGTTAATCGCTGGCTCATGTCCAATCAATGAAATTGATTTCAGAGCTGGGATTTTAGCCTGTTGTTTCTCTGCTCTACCTTCTCAAGAGAGTTACGATCTAGGTCAGGAGTGTCCAACCTTAGCAACTTTAAGATTTTGGGACTTCTCCTGCTGGCTGGGGAATTCTGGGAGTTGAAGGTCTTAAAAGTTGCCAAGGTTGGACACCTGAGGTCGAGGTGTCATTCTGCAGTGGCATACAGGAATCCCTCCTTGTGGCCCAGGAGGTTGACTCAAGCAATTCACCAAGGCTAGAAATAAATCTTCTCAGGGAGCAAGGTTCTATGGAGAAGAAGAAAAAAAAAAACTGGGGTTGGTAGTGGAGCCCTCTTTTGAACAATGCCCACTTTTACTGGCACACGGCTTTAGCCCTGCCGGTGTTTGTGTAACGCTCCCCGTCCTCTGCTGTTCTGCAGTAGCCTGCAGATGATAGTTAAGAAATGGGTTGGGTTTGTAAAGCCAAGGAGGGGGGGAGCTGCTTGGGAACAGGGGGGAGGCAGGTACCTAAAGCTGGGGTCGTTGGCACCCATGCCTGGCACAAATAAAGCGACTAGGGTACCTTGGAACAATAGGATCAAGCATGCACACATTCCATTGTGTGCCATCTAGCTAAAACACTATTTGGGGGACAAACAGAGTTTCTGGAATCTCCACTGTGCCTTTTCTCCCGCTTCAGGAAATTATTTACAGAATAAATGGGCTTACAAGGTCACGCCAAGATTCCAAAGGGGGATTTCCTCCCTCATCCCTGTTTTTTTTTTTTTTCCTTTCTTTCTCTTTTTCAAATCACATCCTATTGATCAGATCAAAAGCATCTTTTGCTCCTTGTCTCCCGGCAAGTAATTTCCCCGGCAGACCGTCTGTATTTCATATACAGGCTTGGCGAAAAAACCAATTTCCTGCCGGCACATCGGTGACAGAAAGAAAGAAAGGAAGGAAGGAAGAAAAAAAAAAGCACAGTCAGAAATGAAAAGCTTGTGTGGAGTTTGCATTTAAAACCTGAGGGCATTTCACTTGTTCCCAGCGTGCTGGTCTTTACAGCTGGACATCTCTGAGGATCAGAAGTTGCGGCTATCATAGTAGCTAGAAAGCCCTGGAGATTTTACTCATCCCTGTGAAACAATTGGTGTCTCGGAGAGCGGGAGAAAGCCTCTGGAAAGCAAACTGATCTAGCAAATTGTCTTGTTGCAGAGAACTGGATAGTTTCAGCTTGGTTTAAAATTGATGCTCTAAGCTCGGAGCACTTTACACCTTAATTCCAGTTGAGAGACTGGACTTGCAAGCGGAGAATTGGTGGGAGAGGTATGAAATATAAATAGAGCATGAAAAGAGATTGGAACAGCTGTAATCAACTGTAGAAAGCGGCTGGGTCAACTTTGCCAGTCCGGTGAGCTCTAGATAAGTTAGGATTGCAACTCCTTGTATCCCTTACCTGGCACAGACATTAGGGCAGGGATCGCTAACCTTTTTGCCATTGTGTGCCAGGAGGGGGGGGGTCGCACGCATGCATGCCCACACCCATAATTCTATGCACACTGCCCCCGTGCATGCGTGCGCGACCCTCCCATTGCTGGCACCTGATGGCATGGTGGGCCCGGTAGGCCCATTTCTCTCTCTCCCCCAGCTCCAGAGCCTTTCTAGGAGCTTGGGGAGGGTGAAAACGGCTTCCCCCCCGGAGGGCCCCCCCAGTTGGCACTTCCGGTGGGATCGGAACTCCCATTTTTGTCTCTCCCCAGGCTCCAGAGCCTTTCTAGGAGCTTGGGGAGGGTGAAAATGGCCTTTTCCTCCCTGGAGGGCCTCCGTAGGCCCAAAACAGCCCATTTGCCAACTTCTGGTGGGACTGGAAGTCCCATTTTTTGCTCTTCCCCAAGCTCCAGAGCCTTTGTAGGAGCCTGGGGAGGGCAAAAATGGCCTTCCCCTATGGCACACGATAGCCATAGGTTGGGTTATGCTGCATGTTGAGCCACATGCATTTCCAATTGAACTGGGTTTAATACCCTATCTACTTGCATCAGTGGTGAAATCCAATTTTTTTACTACTGGTTCTGTGGGCGTGGCTTGGTGGGCGTGGTGTGGCTTGGTGGGTGTGGCTTGGTGGGCATGGCAAGGGAAGGATACTGCAAAATACCCATTCCCATCCCACTCCAGGGGAAGGATGGCTCAGGGGGCCTGGTGGCTCAGCAGACTGATAGCATTGTGATTAACACCAGCTGTCTGCAATTACTGTAAGTTCGAATCTCACCAGGCTCAAGATTGACTCAGCCTTCCATCCTTTCTAAGGTAGGTAAATTGAGGACCCAGTCTGTGGGGGCAATAAGCTGACTTTGTATAAATATACAAAAGTATGAAGGCTATTGCTTAACGCATTGTAAGCCGCCCTGAGTCTCCGGAGAAGGGCGGCATATAAATCAAATTTTAAAAAAAAAAAGGATACTGCAAAATCCCCATTCCCACACCACTCCAAGGAAAGGATACTGCAAAATCCCCATCCCCACCCTACTCCAGGGAAAGGATACTGCAAAATCCCCATTCCCTCCCCACTCCTGGGGGAAGGATATTGCAAAATCTCCATTCCCACCCCACTCTCGGGCCAGCCAGAGGTGGTATTTGCCGGTTCCCCGAACTACTCAAACTTTCCGCTACTGGTTCTCCAGAACCTGCTGGATTTCACCTCTGACTCGCATGCATCGTGCCAATGCCATCTCTCTGAGTCTTGAGCTGACTTGGTGAAGCGTGTTGAACAAACACAACTACTGCTGGTTAAAGTGGGCAAACAGTGTAGTGGATTGTAAAAATGAATGATCATACCCTAAATTAGCTTGCGATGTTCCTGTCTGGCATGATGAAGAAAAATTGAGCCTCTCCTATTGTGTGGGCATCCTTCATCTCTTGCAAATCAACAAGAAGCAGATGGTTGATATTGATTTCATATGGAAAAAAAGCCCATCAAGATTTCTAAATACCGTTGATTACATTTCAGATAGTCCTCAACTTACAACCAGTTTAATACTCGTTCAAAGTTACAATGGCACTCAAAAAAATGACTTATGACCATTTTTCACTTTATGCCGGTTGCAGCATCTCCACAGTCACGTGATCAAAATTTGGTTGCTTGGCAACTGGCATGTATTTATGACAGTTACACTGTCCTGGGGTCATGTGATCACCTTTTGTAACCTTCCCAGCTGGCTTCTGACAAGCAAAGTCAATGGTGGGGGTGCCAGATTTGCTTAACAACCATGTGATTCGCTTAACGACTGCAGCGATCAGTTAACATCTATGGCACAGGTGTCAAACTCGCCACGTCATGTTGATGTCACGTTTTTTGCCTTTGCGGAGTTGGGGTGGGCGTGGTCTGTGCGTGACACATCCGGTCCACGGGCCGCCAGTTTGACACCCCTGATCTACGGCAAAAAAAGGTCACAAAATGGGGCTCAAATCACTTAACAATTGTTTTACTTAGCAATGCAAATTCTGGGCTCCATTGTGGTCATAAATTGAGGAAATCTGACTCAAAGAAATAGCCAAGAACTGCCCCTTGTTTTAAGCCACATTTAAGGGGTCAAAGGTTTTGCAAAGGGACATATACATAGCCGATTTAACTGAGATTATCTGAGTGAAATTAGATCATTAGAAGTATTTAGCGGTTTCCTTCCCTCTTCTTCCCTGTCCACTTTTTGCAGCTGTCATCTGTCATAAATAAAACAGTAGACTTAGGTGTTAAGGTTTTTTTTTTCTTCTTCTCTTAAGCAGAAACAAAATTACAATCCACAACTTTTGAGGGGTTTTTTTTGACAGAGTTCCCTTGTGTCCTGAAAAATATCTTCATTGCAGAGGAGATCACTTCTGGATACAAGGTAAAGCGACGTTATAGATTTCTTCCCTAGCAGCAAATGAAAAATGAGTCAAAATCTTATTAGGTTGAGAGGAGACCCAAACCAGTGCAATTAAGGAAAAGGGGGATAAAAAGTCTGCATTAAATTTAAGTCAGATCCAGGGGTTCTGCAGGAGTGAGGTCAAAAAAGTCAAAATGTCAGCCAAAACCATGACCTTTTTTTAATGTGCATTGTGACAGGCACCTACAGTTTGTAGAAGCTTCTCTCCCCACCCGCCAAAAAAATTCAAATCAACTCTCTTTCTGCTACCTTTTCCACAGGCATCGTATTTTTGTTCCACCTTCCCTTTAATGCATTTTAGCAGGCATAGTGATATCTCCATTCTTCATTTTCCCTCTCTTGTTCTTTAAGAACAATGGTGTCAGTTTGATTTTGAGCGAGTTCAGGTTGAAAATGTCCCCCGTTTGTCAACATAAATCAACTCCACGTCAGTTCAAACATTTGCAAAATGCTCTTGTGATTCCATCCTTATTGCATCGATATGCCATTCTTCCTCTCTTGAGACTTAAAGCAATCGTGGCAAATATTTGTAGCTCTGGTGTAGGACGACGGTGAAGGTTCATCCTCTGAGCTTGTGGGTTAGTTTCCAAACATTTGGTTACCAGGCTGGGTAACATCTTCAGGGGAGTTTAGGAGATGTCGGTGTTCTTCTGTTTATGAGGGCTTCAGATGTAGGTGTGTCAAGGGAGGGCCTTGTGATGCGTCTTGTGCAGGGGTGGGATTCAGCCGATTCAGACTGGTTCGGGCGAATTGGATGCTAATTTTACATCTGGTTCACCGAACCAGTAGTTGAAAGGACTGGCTGGCCCCACCCACCCCTCCCCTCCCCTCCCAGGAGTCTCATTTTGGATGCCAGGTAAGTGCAGGACCTGCGTGGAGGCTCTGGGAGGGCGAAAAATGGGCCTCTCAGAAGTTCTGGAAGTCTGAAAACGGGCCCGTTTCTGGCCTCTGGAGCCCAGGGGAGGCCTCCCGGAGGTTCAAGGAAAGCCTCCGGAGCCTGGGGCGGGTGAAAACACTCCCCCCTCCTGCCGTGGTGCAGGAGGCTGAATAGGCCACGCCCACCATGGCCACGCTCACTCAGCAACCAGGCAGAGAACCTGTTGCTAAAATTTTTGAATCCCACCTGTGATGGGGAGCTTACATCAGATGAGGGTCATTGGGAGGTGAAGTGCTGGCAGTCAAACACCATGATCCCAAATAGCAATATCATTTAACTTAACCATTTCAACTCTAACTTAACCATTATAACGCATTGCCTTTTAAAACATTGGGTTTTAAAATATGAGCCGTGGTGGTGCGGTGGTTAGAGCGCAGTACTGCAGGCTACTTCTGCTGACTGCCAGCTGCCTGCAATTTGGCAGTTCGAATCCCACCAGACTCAAGGCTGATTTAGCCTTCCATCCTTCCGAGGTGAGTAAAATGAGGACCCAGATTGTTGGGCGATGGTATGCTGACTCTGTAAACCGCTTGGAGTGGGCTGTAAAGCACTGTGAAGTGGTATATAAGTCTAAGTGCTAGTGCTATTGGGATGAAGGGAGGTGAATGGGATGACAGGAATAAATGTTTTTAGTTGGTCAAGGTCTGTGCTTTTTTTTTATTATTATTAAAGAAAATGCATTATTTTCTAAACTTAGCAGAACGATAACAGCGGATGAGCAACCCCTGAGTTTAGTAGGTTATTTTCTTATACAAGATTTCAGCTTCCATTAATTATCTCTTCCCTTTTCCACTGCATCTTCGCAAATCTCCCAACAGCATCATACATGCTATGAAATTGAAATTGCACATTTCTAAGTGGGAAAAGACTGGGGAGCTCAGCCATCGGTCTCCTCTTTTGATCTGCTTTCAGAAAGACTCATAATAATTTCATGATTTTCAGGCAAGGATCTGGGCACCCGAGGGATTTCCTGGGGGTTTTTTACGTGGTGTTTCAATTAAACATTGCTGCCTTGTGTGCTTAGAGGGAGAAGGGGTACAGGTAGTCCTCGACTTACAACAGTTCGTTTAGGGATCGTTCAAAGTTACAATGGCATTGAAAAAGTGACTTAGGACCGTTTTTCATACTTACGACCATTACAGCATCCCCATGATCAAAATTCAGAGGCTTGGCGACTGACTCGTATTTATGACAGTTGCAGTGTCCCGGGGTCATGTCATCATCATTTGTGACCGTCTGAAAAGCAAAGGCAACGAAGAAACCAGATTCACTGAACAACCGTGTTACTAATGTAACACCTGCAGTGATTCGCTTAACAACCATGACAAGAAAGGTTGTGAAATAGGGCAAAACTCACTTAACATCTGTTTGGCTTCCTTTTTTGGCTGAATTGTGGTCATAAATCGAGGACTATTGTGTTATAGTAGAAACAGGTTAGGAATGGAACTGGCCATTAATCCCCTCCTGAGATTCTGCGTCAAATTAGAGGGCAGAAAAATGAGACAGGAGGTTTTTCTGAATTTCTCCAGGAGGAGAAATTCTTCAACAGCTTCTTAAGAGTGAAGAAGTTCTATCACTGCTTTTTGGAGAAATCTCACTGAAAAAAAGTTTCCTTAGGGTGGAGTGGAAGGAGGAGAAATCAAGAACCTACAACTCTACGGTTCTACAGAGGAATTATTGAGTCTTGTCATCTGCACTTCTATAACTGTCTGGTTTGGTTCTGCAACCCAACAAGACAGACACAGACTTCAAAAGATAATTAGAACTGCAGAAAAAACAGTTGCTACCAATCTGCCTTCCATTGAGGACCTGTATACTGCACCAGTCAAAAAGAGGGCTGTGAAAATATCTACAGACCCCTCACATCCTGGACATAAACTGTTTCAACCCCGACCCTCAAAACGACGCTATAGAGCAGTGCACACCAGAACAACTAGACACAAGGACAGTTTTTTCCTGAACGCCATCACTCTGCTAAACAAATAATTCCCTCAACACTGTCAAACTATTCACTATGTCTGCACTACTATTAATCTTCTCATCATTCCTATCACCCATCTCCTCCCACTTATGACTATGACTGTAACCTTATTGCTGGTATCCTTAAGATTTATATTGACTGTTTCCCTATGATTATCATTAAATGTGTTAAGTCTGAAAACACGCTTCACCAAAATGCTACTACAAATGTGCTAGTTCTGACTACTACTGTAAACATGCTACTACAAATGTGCTATTTTCGTAAACATGATTCTTGTTAGAACTAGACAATCTGTGCCCCACCGGGTAATCATTTCAGAGATATTTTCCTATTTAAACAGAGAAACAGAATGACCAAGGGCAGGCAAAAAAAGTCATGGAGGCAGGAGTGACTTCCAACTTCCTGCTGCTTCTCCATTAAATTTCCTTGTGGGAATCTGGTAGGGAGCCTCAGATATCCTCCCTCCCTCCCTCCCCTTCCCTTCCCTTCCTTCTTCCCTCTCTTCATCCCTCCCTTCCTTTCTTCCTTCTTCCCTTCCCTTCCTTCCTTCTTCCCTCTCTTCATCCCTCCCTTCCTTTCTTCCTTCTTCCCTTCCCTTCCTTCCTTCTTCCCTCCTACCCTCCTTTCTACCTTCCCTCTCCTTCCTTCTTCCCTCTCTTCATCCCTCCCTTCCTTTCTTCCTTCTTCCCTTTTCTTCTTTCCTTCCTCCCTCCCCTTCTCTTCCCTTCCCTTTCTTCCATCCCTTCCTTCTTACCTCTCTTCACCCCTCCCTTCCTTTCTTCCCCCTTCCCTTCCTCCCTCCCTCCCCTCCCCTTCTTTCCCTTCTTTCCTTCCTTCTTCCCTCTTTTCATCCCTCCCTTCCTTTCTTCCTTCTTCCCTTCCCTTCCTTCCTTCTTCCCTCCTTCCCTCCATTCCTTCCTTTCTTCCTTCTTTCCTTCCCTCCCTCCCTCCTTCCCTTCCTTTCTTCTTCCTTTCTTCCTTCTTTCCTTCCTCCCTTCTTCCCTCCCTCCCTTCTTTCCTTCCTTTCTTCCCTAGAGCTTCATCCAATTATACGCTGAATTTCCCCAACCGTTGCATATCATTCCACCCTATACATTCCATGATCACCTACTCAAAGCAAGGCGACTAGGAGGCACCAATGTCAGTACAGAGATTCATTCAGAGTCCTCGTAGTCAGCCTCCTGGCTGGGAGCGCCCTTGGGCCTTTGAAACAAGCCTTTAATCAGCTAATTATTTCTGCGGTGAATACCAGCCAGACTCTTTGGCCCACTCACTGGTTCCAGCAAAATGCTTCCAAGCGTACCATCTGCTTTCTGTCTTATCCTTGTTTGCAAAGTGCTTTGTGGGCATAACTGCTTAGTGTGGCTTTGAGTTGTGGTAAATGGCTTAGTCATTCCCATTTTACAAACAAGAAAGCTGAGGATCCGAGAGAGGAAACAAAGGAGTTTGGGATGCAATTTGATGCTACAAAACTTTTTTGTATCCAGGTGATGGAAGAGCCTTCTGGCTATAGAAGGAAGGATGCATTTGCTAAAAAGCAAGAGAGAGGGCTAACTGTGTTTTTGACTTTGATGCTCATTGAGATGTCTTTTTTTTAAAAAAAACCCAACATGCACATCCCTAAAGAATGGATCTAGTACTGCCTCTGATTTCAAACTCAAATTGCAAAGTACCAAAAAAGAAATTCAGGAAAACTGCCAAATCGTGACAAACGGAAAACGAAGAATTGTCATGCTGTGCAGAACTACAAGAGATCTTGCATGAATAAAAAATAAAGGGAGCACCTTTTGCGTTGAAAACACACAAGCCCGATAAAGACTGAGCACATGAAATTGTTTGGGGGAAAAATAATGACAGGTAAAGTGGAATGGTAGAGGAAGGTTTGACAGGTAGAGATCCAAAACAGAACCTCCCAATCCAATGGCTGTCTATCACCGCGTTCAATTTCTATTAGTGTTTGCTTCTTCTTCTTTTTTTAGTGTTCTTGGGAAAAAGGGTTCTTCCTTACAGATCATTGCTGGAGACAAAAGATTGGGCCAGAAGATGGATCAAATCCAGCCAAGCAATTCATTTGTTTATGGCTGAGCCACAAATCTCTTGTCAATTTGTCCTCTTCTTGCCTGACGCCCTGTAGGCGGATACAAACTCCAAGTTATTTTGGCTAATGATTATTTTGGGGTTGTTTTTTTTTTAAATGCTGGCTGGGTAGCTTGCGTTTCTTCTGCCTCACATCAAAAGCAAAATAAGAGAATTGGAAGGGACCTTGGAGGTCTTCTAATACAGAGAGAGAGAGAGAGAGAGAGAGAGAGAGAGAGAGATCAGGCAGGAAACCCTGTACTATTATTATTTTTTTTTTTAATTTGATTTATATGCCGCCCTTCTCTGGAGACTCAGGGTGGCTTACAATGCGTCAATCAATAGCCTTCATACTTTTGTATATTTATACAAAGTCAGCTTATTGCCCCCACAAACTGGGTCCTCAATTTACCTACCTTAGAAAGGATGGAAGGCTGAGTCAACCTTGAGCCTTGGAGAGATTCGAACCAGCAGTAATTGCAGGCAGCTGTGTTAATAACAGGGTGCTTAGACCACTGTGTTATCAAGGCTCTTCAGACAAATACGTGTCCAATCTCTCTATAAAAGCTATACATGAATAAATGTTGAAATGGGGAGAAGGTTTTCAGTGCTTCAGCTTCAGTGGTGGGATTCAAATTTTTTTACGACCGGTTCTGTGGGTGTGGTTTGGTGGGCTTGACTTGGCTTGGTGGGTGTGGCTTGGTGGGCGTGGCAGGGGAAGGATCAGTGATGGGTTGCCCCCAGTTCGCACCGGTTCTATAGAACCGGTAGTAAAACCGGTGGGAGGCTCCGCCCACCAACCCCGATGTCATCAGAACGCTTCTGCGCATGCGCAGAAGAGAGCGCACACGTGCGAGTGAAGCAAGCGCGCACACGCGGCCCCGTTCTGAACCAGTAGTAAAGGTAAGTAGAACCCACCCCTGGGAAGGTTACTGCAAAATCCCCATTCCCACTCCACTCCAGGGGAAGGATACTGCAAAATCCCCATTCCCACCCCACTCCAGGGGAAGGTTACTGCAAAATCCCCATTCCCACCCCACTCCGGGGGAAGGATACTGCAAAATCCCCGTTCCCTCCCCACTCATGGGAAAAGGATATTGCAAAATCTCCATTCCCACCCCACTCTGGGGCCAGCCAGATGTGGCATTTGCCGGTTCTCTGAACTACTCAAAATTTCCGCTACTGGTTCTCCATCTTGTTCAGCATCTTGGCAGCAACCTTTCTCCCAAATAGTGAGAAGAACTAGAATGAAAGTTCAACCACTTGGTGTTAAGACACTGGCCTAGAAATCAAAAGGCTGTGAGTTCTAGTCCTGCCTTAAGCATGAAAGCTGATTGGGTGACTTTGGGCCAATCATCAGGAGACTGAGAGTTCTAGTCCCGCCTTAGGCATGAAAGCTGGTTGCGTGACTTTGGGCCAATCATCAGGAGACTGAAAGTTTTAGTCCCGTTTTAGGCATGAAAGCTGGTTGGGTGACTTTGGGCCAATCATCAGGAGACTGAAAGTTTTAGTCCCGTTTTAGGCATGAAACCTGGTTGGGTGGCTTCGGGCAAATCTCTCTATCTCAGCCCAGTCCACCTCACAGGGTTATTGTTGTGGGGAGGAGTATTAGGAATATAAGGAGTTATTTATAAAAATAAAGGTGGGATAAAAATGAAATAAATAAATAAATTTCATTTCATTCACATGCATGTTTAATGAAACCTAGTTGCAATAACTTCCACATTATATATTTATTATATCTCCTCCTCCTCTCACATGAAGACATCGCACTTCGACAATACCTTTGAGAGGGTTTTTTTTTTAGCAGTCATATCAAAGGCTGTTTTGTTTTCACTGGATCTGTATGGATGTTTTGCATTTATCTGTTTTGTAAATGTATTCTCTTTCGCTCGGTGAAGAAGGAAGATGTTGAATTTTAAAAGCAAGAGAGGGAGATTTTGTTTCGAACCAGGGAAAGAATTCTGACAGTAAGAATTGTTTGTTAGTGGAATAACTTATTTTAGAAAATGAGGATGTTACACAAAGAGTTTGGCCACCTTTTTGAAATGATAAATGAAGATATTTTTTCTGCATGGGATGGGATGGATTCCTGGATCACTGTTGAGTCTTTTTGAGGTCCACAGGTAGTCCTGGACTTACAACCATTAATTTAGTGATCGCTCAAAGTTACAACAGCACTGAAAAAAGTGACTTACAACTGTTTTTTCACACTTAATGACCAATTGCAGCATAACCCTAACCCCAACCCCATGGTCATGTGATCAAAATTCAGATGCTTGAGAACTGACTCATATTTATGACCGTTGCAGTTTCCCAGGGTAATGTGATCACCTTTTATGACGTTATGACAAGCAAAATAAAAAAAGATTCATTTTTCAGCTCTGCTATTAACTTCGCAGATGCAGTGATTCCCTTAACAACTGTGGCAAGAAAGGTCGTAAAATGGGGCAAAACTCACTTAACTGTCCCATTTAGCAACTGTGGTCTCAATTGTGGTCGTAAGTCGAGGACTACCTGTACTTTCCCAGTCATCCTAAACTTGCATAAACTGCAAGAAATGCTGCCCAAATGTTCCAGGTTTCTTCTGGGATATGGAGAATGCACCGACCCATCTTCCAGATCAGCTGTGTCTTCCTGTGTCCCTCACACACTGTGCCTTGTGAAACAATCTTCCCAGGATGCTAACATCTTAATGAAGCAAGATTCATTCTGGTGGATATTTCTCCCTCTGTATATTTTGCCTATTGTCAGGGGATGTTCTGGTAAATGGAACAGTGCACAAAATAAATCTTGATACAACACTGTATATGATTCTGTCAACCTTCCTTTTACTCCCTCCAAGATGCAAAGTAGGAGAGAAGAAATGATCAGAAGTACCACAGAATAGATGGTTTCATAGAGTCCAATTCCAAATTAATTTAATCAAACATCCTCATTAAATTGAAGAAAACAGGGACTTGGTGATAGAGCCCCTTTAGAGAACACAGGCATAATTGGATTGATTATTAGGTTTAAGGTTTTATAGAATTCTTTATTAGAATAGAATAGAATTCTTTATTGGCCAAGTGTGATTGGACACACAAGGAATTTGTCTTGGTGCATACGCTCTCAGTGTACATAAAAGAAAAGATACGTTCATCAAGAATCATAAGGTACAACACTTAATGATAGTCATAGGGTACAAATAATCAGGAAAAGTTTGTTTATTATTTATTATTTGTTATTTGTATTATTTTATATTATTTGTTTATTATCATTTAGCATATGATGAGAACGTGACAGAAGAGAAGTAAATATATATATATATATACACACATATATATACATACATACATATACATACATACACCTGGACCACTCCAGAAGGCATATTCTATGCTGTTGAAGCCATTTTTTTTTGTTGAATTACTTGTATGCTTTGGGTCATTGTCCTGTTGCATCACCCATCCTCTGCGGAGCTTCAGTTGGCGGACAGATGGTCGTACGTTTTCCTGCAAAATGTCTTGATAAACTCTGGAATTCATTTTCCCATCAATGACAACAATCCGTCCAGGCCCTGAGGCAGCAAAGCAGCCCCAAACCATGATGCTCCCTCCGCCATGTTTTACAGTGGGGATGAGGTTTTGATGTTGGTGTGCTGTGCCTTTTTTTCTCCACACATAGTGTTGTGTCTTCTTCCCAAACAACTCAATTTTGGTTTCATCTGTCCACAGTATATTTTGCCAGTAGTGCTGTGGAACATCCAGGTGCTCTTTTGCAAACTTCAAATGTGCTGCAATATTTTTTTTGGACAGCAATGGCTTCCTCCGTGGTGTCCTCCCATGGACTCCCTTCTTGTTTAATGTTTTCCTTATTGTAGATGTGTCAACAAAAATGGTAGTATGTGCCAGAGATTTCTGTAGGTCTTTAGCTGACACTAGGATTCTTCTTTACCTCATGAAGCATTCTGCGCTGTGCTCTTGCAGTCATTTTTACAGGACGACCACGCCTAGGGAGAGTAGCAACAGTGCTAAACTTTCTCCATTTATAGACAGTCTGTCTTACCGTGGACACATGAACATCAAGGCTTTTGGAGATACTTTTGTAACCCTTTCCAGCTTCATGCAAGTCAACAATTCTTGATCGTAGGTCTTCTGAGAGCTCTTTTCTGCAAGGCATGGTTCACATCAGACAGTGCTTCTTGAAACCAGTAAACCCAAAACAGGTGTGTGTTTTTAAAGGGCAGGACAGCTGTCAGCAACACATCCAATATCATCACACTGATTGGAGTCAAAGTTGGCTCACTCCTGGCTCCAATTAGCTCTTGGAGAAGTCATTAGGCTAGGGGCTCACATACTTTTTCCTCCCTGCACTGTGAATGTTTACATGTTATGTTCAATTAAACCATGGCAACATCTAATGTTTGTGTAGTATTATTTTAAGCAGACTGTGTTTTTCTATTGTTGTGATTTAGATGAAGTTCAGAGCACATTTTATGACCAATTCATGCAAAACTCCATGTAATCCCAAGGGGTTCACATACTTTTTCTTGCAACTGTACAACTTCTGGAGGCAAGCTGTTCCACTAGTTAATTTTCCTCACTGTTAGGAAGTTTCTCCTTAATTCCAGGTTGCTTCTCTCCTTGCTTAGTTTCCATCCATTGTTTCTTGTCTTGCCTTTTGGTACTTTGGAAAATAGGTTGACCCCCTCTTCTTTGTGGTAGCCCCTCAAATAGAAATAGAAATAGCACTTAGATTTATATACCCGCTTTACAGTGCTTTACAGGCCTCTCTAAGCAGTTTACAGAGTCAGCATATTGTCCCCAACAATCTGGGTCCTCATTTTACCCACCTTGGAAGGATGGAAGGCCGAGTCAACCTTGAGCCTGGTGAGATTCAAACTGCCAAATTGCAGGCAGCCAGCAGTCAGCAGAAGTAGCCTGCAGTACTGCACTCTAACCACTGCACCACCACAGCTCTTACACTGGAAGACTGCTATCATGTCACCCCTAGTCCTTCTTTTCTCTAGACTGGCCATACCCAATTCCTGCCACCGTTCTTCATAGGTTTTTTTCGTCAGGCCTTTAATCATCTTAGTTGCTCTTCTTTGCACTTTTTCCAAAGTTTCAACATCTTTTGTGGTAATGTGGTGACCAAAATTGGATGCAAGTATTCCAGGTGTGGCCTTATACTAATGCTTTATAAAGCGTTACTAATACTTCACGTGATTTTGATTCTATGCTTCTTTTTATACAACCAAGGATTGATTTATAGCTTTTTTGGCTAATTGATTGGATTGATTATCAAAATGCATTAATTTTTCTTCCATCTGTTCTTGTATTTCTTAACACACCAATGTTTCCCCAGCATGGCAGCTTTAAAATGCATGGATTCTAACTCCCAGAATTCCCCAGTCAACACGCTGGCTGGTGAATTCTGGGAGTTAAAGTCCATAGCTAAAGGTAAAGGTTTTCCTCGCACACATGTGCTAGTCGTTCCCGACTCTAGGGAGCAGTGCTCATCTCCGTTTCAAAGTCGAAGAGCCAGCGCTGTCCGAATACATCTCCATGGTCATGTGGCCGGCATGACTAAACGCCAAAGGCGCACGGAACGCTGTTACCTTCCCACCAAAGGTGGTCCCTATTTTTCTACTTGCATTTTTTACGTGCTTTCGAACTGCTAGGTTGGCAGAAGCTGGGACAAGTAACGGGAGCTCACCCCATTATGTGGCACTAGGGATTTGAACCACTGAACTGCCGACCTTTCGATCAACAAGCTCAGCATCTTAGCCACTGAGCCACCACGTCCCTACAACAAGTCCATACAACACCTTAAAATGGCTGAGATTGCACAAAACTAGAACACTCCTCTTCTCTCCGTCTCTTAGATGCTCCGGGAATATCCATCTCAGTTTTCTGCTAAACCTCATCCCTGGCCAAAATGAACCCTGAATTTATTCATAGCTTATTCGGTTCCTTTTTTTTTTTTTTTTTTTTTTTTTTTTGCTGTTCTTCTCTATGGAAATTTCACAGTCTAATTTTAATGTGGGAGATCCCTTAGGAGCAAGCTACGCTTCATTGACTTGCTGATGGATCTGTTGATGTTTCCGTCTATGTTATGTATATTCCGATTTTTGCTCAGGAGTTCTTGCTGAGAGTGAGAGTTTAGTCAAACAAGGAGATTGATACCGCTGTGTTGGGAGGCTTCTTCAATCCTGGCAGGAGGTTAAAATAAAATAATAATCAAGGTTGGAGCTGAATATGCAATGCAGAAAAGCCCTTATCTGCTTGGGAGGCATACGGAATGACCTTGATTTATAACAGACCTTCCCAAAATTTGGGTAAATTACAGGTAGTTCTCAACGTACTGTTGGAAGAAATATCCTTCTGGGTTCAGTTCCAAGTGGGGAAAAAGACACTGGATCAGTGGTAGGTTTCAAAAAATTTCGGTACCGGTTCAGTGGCCGTGGCTAGGTGGGGGCCATGTGACTAAGTGGGCATGGCCAACTTGACATTACTCACGCCCACTCAGTCACATTTATTTATTTTATTTATTTATTTATTAAATTTTTATACCGCCCCCTCTCCCGAAGGACTCGGGGCGGTGAACAGCCAAGATTAAAAACACACAATACAAATATTAAAATGCATTAAAACAGAATTAAATTATCTTAGGCTTCTCCAATTTAAAACCCCGTTACCCATAAAATTCACCAATTAAAAAATTTTAACCCAGCCCGGCTTGCTGAAACAGAAAAGTCTTCAGGGCCCGGCGGAAGGTCCGGAGATCCGGGATTAGTCGTATCCCTGGGGGCAGCTCATTCCAGAGGGCGGGTGCCCCCACAGAGAAGGCTCTTCCCCGGGGGGTCGCCAGCCGACATTGCCTGACAGACGGCACCCTGAGGAGACCCTCTCTGTGGGAGCGTGTTGGCCGGTGGGAGGTTATCGGAGGCAGAAGGTGGTCTCGTAAATAACTGGGTCCTAAGCCATGGAGCGCTTTGAAGATGAGAACCAACACCTTGAAGCGCACTCGGAAGACCACTGGAAGCCAATGCAGCTCGCGCAGGAGAGGTGTCACGTGGGAGCGCCATGCCGCCCCCATAAGTACCCGCGCGGCTGCATTCTGCACCAGTTGGAGCCTCCGAGTGCTCCTCAAGGGGAGCCCCATGTAGAGAGCATTACAGTAGTCAAGGCGGGAAGTAACGAGGGCATGAGTGACCGTGCATAGGGAGTCCCGATCCAGAAAGGGGCGCAACTGACCCCCTCCCCACCTAGCCACGCCCACAGGAAAAGGTAGGAATTTTTTTGGAATTTCCACCTATCTACCCCCGCCCTCCCTTCACCAGTCACCCCCATTTCTCCTCCTTTAGCGGCCCCGGCCCTAGCCCGGCTTCCTCCCCCACCACCCCCTCTTTGTTCGGGCTGCTTACCTTCCACGGCGGCTGGTCCAGAGACTGGAAGGCAAGCTGACCGGAGTTTTCAGCGGCCCCCAGCCAGCCGCCGCTGCTGGAAAGCGGCTAGCAAAGTAACCTCCCACAGGCTGCCAAAAAGTCTGTTGTGGAAAGTGGAAAGAGGTCGTGGAAAAAGCTGCTGCTGTCGCCGCCATGTTCTTCGCGCTCATCGGACTTGCAAGGCAATGGGATGCGCATGCACGAAGAACATGGTGGCAACGAACATGGCGGGCGGGGCAAGCGAGCGGTGACTGGGGGACCGATTCGGGGGTGTGGCCAGCTGACCATTGCTACCGGTTCGGCAACCTTCACCAAATTTCCAGCAAAGGTTTGCCCAAACCAATGCGAACCGGCTGAATACCACCTCTGCACTGGATTCATGGAAGTTGCTTGGAAAGAAGGTTTATTGATGAACAGGATCACATGGCATGAGTTCCTGAGCAGAAAAGGCACACGGTGTGGAGAAAGGGATATATTTATACACTCTCTTGGGCCCTGCCTTAGAGTTTCCTGTTCCTGTAGAAAGAAATGTATCCCATTGGTTGCCAGACTCCCAGGAGGCGGGGGTCTTAGCTAACTTTGTAGGTTGTCCGTGTCCTAGGCTTGGTTGAGCCTTGCTGGGTGATGTAATCTTCCCAGGTGCCATGTGGTGAGATGGCTAGAGGGCTAATCCTATCATGTCCTGAGGGCCATGTCTTAATCCCATCACCCTGAAGCTGAAGGGGGGGCTGTTGTGGCCCGTCAGCGGCCTGTGCAGCTAGTAGCTGATTCCGACAGCGAGGAGGCTGGTGTGGTGCTGCGCCAGCAGCCTGTGCAGCTAGCACTCGAGTTGGACAATGAGGAGGCTGGAGAAGATATGGTGCCAGAGGCGGGGATTCAGCCAGGGTCTTCAGAGCCTCCAGAAGCTCCCATAAGTGAAGAGGAAGAAGAGGAGGAGCCCCTTCTTGATGCATGCGCGCGCAGAGCTGCCAAAAGGCAGGAGTGGCTCCTCAGGAGGAGGTCTCCTCAAGAGTAAGGCTTGGGGCTAATTGGCCACTCCCTTGGCCTATTTAAGGAAGGACGATGACTGAGGCAATTTGCAGGGAACAACTTTGTTCACTCTCCTTTGCGTCTTGATCTTAGTTCTCTGCAAATTGCTTCTGGGCTTTCTGCCAACCCTAGTAAGATTACGATTATTTATTCTTCGGATTCTTGTAGGTTGTTAAGAAAGTTAATTGACAGCCTTTGTTTGAAAAAGACTGATTTAATTTAGTAAACTAAGGTTTGTACAGACTTTGTGTGTGCTGCGTTCTTTGGGGTCCATAGCTGGGGCAGAACAGGGGCAGGAAGCTGCTTTGTCTTTAAAAACATGTTTCTTCTTTTCTCACCCAGGGAAATATAACATTCTGCCTCTTTAATATTTCCTAGAATATTTCATTCTTCCAGGAGGAGGGTGGGTGCTAACTTCCTACAGTACAACCATTCATTTATTGACCATTCAAAGTTACAACATCGCTGAAAAAAAGGTGACTTCACCTTTTTCACACTTTTTCACACACAAGGTTTCACACTTACGACCGTTGCAGCATCCCCATGGTCACGTGATCAAAATTCGGATGCTTGGCAACTGGTTCATATTTCTGACGGTTTCAGTCTCCAAGGGTCATGTGATCACCTCTTGCGACCTTCTGAGAAGCAAAATCAATGGGGAAGCTGAATACAACTGCAGTGATTCACCTAACAACTCTGGCAAGAAAGGTTACAAAACTCACTTAACAATGTCTCGTTTAACAACAGAAATGTTGGGCTGAATTGTGCGGTTGTAAGACTAGAACTACTTCTATCCAAAATTGAGTAAAAGTGGTTTTTCCTTGGGTCGTGGTGACACATGAACCCATTACCAGGGAAATAACAGGGAAATTTAAATTAATTTAAAGATCACCATGTGTATTAAAATGCATTTAAAATATCTCTTAAAGCAGTGTTTCTCAACCTTGGAAGCTTGAAGATGGGTGGACTTCAACTCCCAGAATCCCCCAGCCCACCCATCTTCAAGCTTCCAAGGTTGAGAAGCACTATCTTAAAGTATTCCTATGAAGATGAAAAATGGTGAAATTAGCATTGGTAATTTGTTGTAATGATATAAAATTCATTCGATGATAATTGGTTTTATAATACAGCTAGTCCTCAAATTACGGTAATTTGTTTAATGACTGTTCAAAGCAGTAGTGAAATCCAGCCGGTTCTGACAGGTTCTGGAGAACCGGTAGTGGAAATTTTGAGTACTTTGGAGAACCGGCAAATACCATCTCTGGCTGGCCCCAGAGTGGGGTGGGAATGGAGATTTTGCAATATCCTTCCCTCAGGAGTGGGGAAAGAATGGAGATTTTGCAATATCCTTCCCTCAGGAGTGGGGAAAGAATGGAGATTTTGCAGTATCCTTCCCTCAGGAGTGGGGAAAGAATGGAGATTTTGCAGTATCCTTCCCTCAGGAGTGGGGAAAGAATGGAGATTTTGCAGTATCCTTCCCCTGCCACGCCCAACAAGCCATGCCCACCAAACTACATCCACAGAACTGGTAGTAAAAAAATTTAGATTTCACCACTGGTTCAAAGGTATGACAGTTCTGAGGGAAGGGACTTATGACTTATCTTTGAAGTTCTGTAAGACTTTCTGATCAGTGGTTTAGGGTAATGAAGCCAGGCATGCAGGCTGGAGAATTCTGGGCGTTGATAGCGTAAATGCTCAAATAAAATATTCTAATTCCATATCATAAAAATATTCTTACATGGGTTAGAAACCTTAATTTGTTTGAAAGCTACATTCTTTTGAAATTGGGATTTCCATACATTTTTATCCTGAATTGGAACATGTACATGGAATTGTCGAGCAAAAGATGCTGGCTGATGAAAAAGAATTTGGGTTAAATATTAAAAGGAAAGAGGGGGTGCAGTGGCTCAGCGGCAAAGGCGCTGAGCTTGTCGATCGAAAGTTCGGCAGTTCAGCGGTTCGAATCCCTAGTGCCACATAATGGGGTGAGCTCCCGTTACTTGTCCCACCTTCTGCCAAACTAGCAGTTGAAAAGCACATAAAAAATGCAAGTAGAAAAATAGGGACCACCTTTGGTGGGAAGGTAACAGCGTTCCATGCGTCTTTGGCATTGAGTCATGCCGGCCACATGACCACGGAGATGTTGTCGGACAGCACCGGCTCTTTGGCTTTGAAACAGAGATGAGCATCACCCCCTAGAGTCAGGAACAACTAGCACATATGTGCGAGGGGAATCTTTACCTTTACCTTTACCATAGGTGTCTCTTATCTCTGCGAGATGTGGGGAGTTGTTGGGTTTTTGACCACCTACACCCGGAAATTGCCGGATTGGAGGAGTTTTCCTTTGTTTTTACAAATGTGTTAACCTAAGTTAGCATTTGCACAAGAGTTGTCCTGCATTTCATGTCTCTGTGTACTAATATTAGGGCTTTATAGGTTGGTTTGCTTGTACTCACGTCAGAAGCACTGACACACTTCTGGGTTGAAAGTATTAGCCGGTGACATCACCGGTGCCCAAGGGGCGTCCAGTTGACAGCTCCTTTCATATTCCTAGCAGGAGCTGGAGCGAAAGATGGGAGCTCACCCCATCTCAAGGCAGCACTCGGATCTCGAACACGGGCTTGCTAACCTCCATCTCAGCATCCTAACCATACAAACCACCATCAGTTGGTGATGTTGGTGGAAATACAGGACTGTTGTAGAGAATGATGGTTGTGTAGGACCATGCCTCCTCTAACAAGGTTTGCCTGGGACAGCTTCCAAATTTTCTGCAGCCTGCAAAGGCCGCACCTCATCTGTGCTTTGCTGAACTCATTTATTTCCATAAGTGTGTGTCCTGTTTGCCTGTGCTGAGCCAGAAACTGCTCTGTACTGATAGTTCTCGACTTACGACCACAGTGAGATCCAGAATTTCTGTTGCTAAGCAGGGCAGTGGTTAAATTGAGGACACAGATTATTGGGGGCACAGCCCTGTGAAGTGGCATATAAGTCTAGCTGCCATTGCTCTCGCAGTGAATCATGCGGTCATTAAGCAAATCTGATTTTCCCCATTGATTTTGCTTGTCAAAAGCCAGCTGAGAAGGTCCCAAAAGTGATGACATGACATTGGGAATATGCAACCATTATAAATACGATACCTGCTGGTTGCCAAGCACCTGAATTTTGATCACGTAACTATGGGATGCTGCAATGGTCATAAGTGCAAGGACCAGTGGCTATTGTAATTTTGAATGGTCACTAAGCAAGTGGTTGTAACTGAGGACTGCCTGCATGTTAAAGGGATGTTGGAAAATCACAAATAAATCATAAAGCAGTTGGGGGAAGCATTGCGAGTACATTGACAACAATATTGTCATGCTGAATATGTCTGTGCTTGAAAAATTACCACAAATACATTGACAAGAGCCTTCAGAGCAGGGGTGAGGAACTAAGAAGCTGTGGACTTCAACTCCCAGAATTCCTGAGCTGGCTGTCTCAGGAATTCTGGGAGTTGAAGTCCACAGGTCCTAAAGGAGCCATAGTTCCCCATTCCTGCTGTAGAGAGTCAGAAGTTAGCTGAAGCTGGGAGAAGATTCACGCCATCGAGGGTTGGCAGAAATCATTGAGTACTCTAAACACATAAAGTTGTTACTCAGGCTGCCGAAGGAGTTAATGACTTGGCAAATTCGTGTTTGAAATATTGGATTGACCTACAAGGAAGAGTACAACATAATTACCTGCATAGCAAAAGATGCTCGTTGCAACGCTGCATGATTTGGCACACACAACTTACTTTCCAAAACGGGTTATCCTTCCTGGATTCGGTATGGCTCAATCATTGAGATGCTCCAACGGAGGAGACCTGTTTAGCAAAATGACTTGTCCATGAAAATGGTGCATCCCTGTATCCTTCCAATTCCAGATTTTGCCACCTGATAATCCGTAAGGGTTGTTTACAAGGGTTTTTTCCCGGTATCCTTTTCATTTCCTTACTCAAAATGTCGCCTTGATTTGTGTCACGAATGATAGAATGGTGATGGGGACCATGACGATTTTTTTTTAATATCTTCAAAATGAAATATTTGCATTGGTAAAAATATAAGAATAGCCTTCCTGGATGAAGCCGAGGTCTCTCTCGGTCCAGCATTTCATTTGGAGGCCAATCTGATGCTTCTTAATAAATGGAGTTTTGTCCCTTTTCTGTTATTGCTTCCTTGAAACTGATATTTGAAGTCGTGTCATCCCACTGCAATTTAGAGTTAGATTGAATCTTCAAGACGGACAGCCTGTCCTCTATACATTTATTCAGCCTTTTGTTTGCAGGTGTCATCATATCTTGTGGAAATGAGTTCCATGGGTTAATTATGCCCAGTCCTTTGCTTGGTGTGTTTTCTCTCTCTTTCCAATTGGATTCATTATGTGAGAAGCCACCACCCCTCCTAGAAGAAAGGTTTGAGGGATATTTAAAAAAAGACAGATTATTATATTTCCCAAAGGGAGAAATGGAGAAACATGTTTTTTTAGAGGCAGAAAGCAACACCCACTTTCCTTAATAGACCCAGCAGATACTGAGGCCAGCTTGTAGAAATGCAGATTTGGTAATCTGTTCAAGACAAGATATTCTGAAACAAAGGCAGTATGGTAGGATTAGAAGCAGCCATCACTCAAGATCCAACACAAGACAAAGTCATTAAGCCACAATAGGAATTATTGGATCACCTTCAGAGCAGTCCAAACTTCAACCAAACTTAGCTCAAACAAACACCTAGGATTTGTACTTTGCCTATAGAGCCAGCTATGATCCCTACATGACCCCATGGGAGTCTGACAACAGCCAATAGAATACACATTCTTGCACAGGAACAGGAAGCTCAAGTGATCAAGAAGGTATAAAAGAAGGTATAAAAAAACCCCATTCTCAACACCATGTGGTCAGCTGCACCAGAACGATGTGCTTGGTAGTTCTGTTCATCATTAAACCTTCTTTCCAATCAGCCTCCGTGTTTCCAGTGTCTTTCTCCCAGCTTGGAACTGAACCAGTTGGATATTTCTTCCAACAATTGGATGACTTTTATTATTCATGCTTGGAGACAGAAATAAACCTTTTTCCTGACCTGGGTTCTCTTTTTCTTACATCTCCAGTATGGGCTGCCAAAACCCAAGTGAGCCTTAGAGGGCAGCAGAGAGAGAGAGAGAGTTTTCTCTGCATCTCTTTGCCACAAGTAAAAAGTCCCACATATTTGCAGCCTGGATATGGTTGCCTTATCCATATCAAGGATGACTTTATTCATCTCAGACCTGTCTCCCCACAGTTGCCTCTTTTCCAAGCTAAAGAACCCCATACATTCTTCCCGTGTCTCAGAGAAAACTGGAGCGCTCTACACCTCAGAGGTCATCTAGGCCGACCCCAATGCAGTATTCCAGATACAAATATGATCAACCATTTGTATGAGGGTGATTCAATGTTGGCAGTTTGATTTTCACTCCCTTTCTTAGAGAACCCTGGCGTAGATTTATTTATTTTTTCTCTTTTGCATACTGCTTGTCAGAGCGACTGATCAGAGTTGCTTCTTTATTGTTGCATGCCTGTTTACAAGAATCTCGACAGACTGACTGCATTCTCTTGGGAAAAAGCCAGATAAAGGTTTCAAGTCAGGTCTGCCTCGCTTCCCGCTGTGCAAGGACTCTTAAGCTTTCACTCCTTCCTGCATTCTAGCTGGAGATGGTGACTTGGTGGCCCCTCCAAGAAAAGGATGTAGATAAAGTCCCTATGGAATCCTTCCTGCTGGTTTTTAAAAAAAATTCCGTGCTGAATCAGGTTAACCAAAGCCCCATTTAACAGCATTCTGGAGGACTGATGCATTCCACAGATTTGTGGACACCGGTATCCATTCACCCCATCCAGTATGGCCAGGAGTGGGCTTCAAACATTTTTTAGCAAGGAATTCTCTGCCCGGTTGCTGGGTGGGCATGACCATGGTGGGCGTGGCCTAGTTGGCCTCCTGCACCATGGGGGGGGGGGGCGTTTTTGCCCTCCCCGGGCTCCGGAGGCTTTCCTCGAGCCTCCAGGAGGGCAAAAACAGCCCCCCCAGGCTCCAGAGGCCCTCTGGCCTTCCCAAACTTCTGGTAGGCCCATTTTTCACCCTCCCTGAGACTCCATGCGCGCCCTGCACTTACCTGTATCTAAAACGGGCTGCGTGGGGACTCCTGGGAGGGGAGTGACGGTGTGGGGTGGGCGGGGTCAGTCAGGAGTGGGATTTGGGAGTTCTCCGAACTGCACAGAATCTTACCTAGAGGTTCTCCCAAACCCCTGAGAACCCCCAGCAGCCCACCCACAGGGCGTACCTGACCCTTATGAAGAGTTTTTGAGATTCAGGTGTGGATTGGAATAACTACCAGTAGCAGCTGTAATCACAGCTGTAATGTCGGAAGCCAGCATTGAAGGTTTATGACCCTGAGAACTGCGACTGTCATAATGGCAAACGGGTTGCCAAGAGCCCAAATTGTAATCATGTGGATGGCCACAGCTTCGAAGACCAGCCCTAAATCTCCTCCTTCAGAGCCACCATAATTTCAGCCACCGAACAAATGGTTATTAACTGAGGACTACCGGTATTATAAGTTAAAGTAGTTATTCATTAAATTATGCTCACGTAGTAAATGATGGGTGTCCATGAACAATCCAAGGCTTCATGAGCTGGAGAGTTTGGGGGGGGGGCTCTTTTAGAGGGTGATATGGAAATGGGGCTGCATCGCTCTTTTCTCCAGATCACGGCTGGTCTCAAAATGAAATTAAATCAGCATCAGACCTAATGTCTATGCGCATAGGAGATCCCCAGAGAATTTCGGGGCTGTAGACCAGGCTAAGAAATCACTACGCCAGCCTAGAAATAGACAGCGCAAACTGCTTCTATCTTTTGCCCGAAACTGGACTCAAGGGAGCCTTTAGCTTTATTTGAAATTCCTCTTTTAGTTTTATTCTGATGGGAGACCTCTTTGGCGGGGCTGAATTTAAGTTTAGCTGCGGGTGTCTTCTGCCCTCTGGTGGCAGCTACCACATTTACAGGTTTGCCCCATTTCTGATTTAAGCCTTCTCCTGCAGCTGGTTGTGGGGTTAAGGATGGTACAGGGGGGCCAGCAGTGACCAGCCCTCTTGGGACTCTGCTAAACAGAAAGGGAGGAGGGCTTGTGGTTCTGCATCATTTGCAAAGGCATGCTTTTATCCACACCTGAATCTCAAAAACTCTTCATAAGGGTCAGGTACGTTCCCTAGAATAGAATAGAATAGAATAGAATAGAATAGAATAGAATAGAATAGAATAGAATAGAATAGAATAGAATAGAATAGAATAGAATAGACTTTGGAGGTCTTCTAATCCAACCCCCAGTTTAGGCAGGAAACCCTACACTATTTCAGACAAGTGGTTGTCCAGTCTCTTCTTTAAAACGTGCAGTTCTGGAGCATTTACAATTTCTGGAGGCAAGTTGTTCCACTGATTCATTGTTCTAACTGTCAGGACATTTCTCCTTAGTTCTCAGTTGCTTGTTTCCATTCATTGCTTCTTGTCCTGCCCTCAGGTGCTTTGGAGAATAGCTTGACTCCCTCTTCTTTGTGGCAGCCCCTGAGATATTGGAACACTGCTGTCATGTCTCCCCTAGTCCTTCTTTTTTTTTATCAGACTAGACATACCCAGTTCCTGCAACCGTTCTTCATATGTTTTAGCCTCCAGTCCCCTAATCATCTTTGTTGCTCTTCTCTGCACTCTTTCCAGAGTCTCAACATCTTTTTTATGTGCAGACTGGTGCTTCAAAGTAGCTAAGCAGAGCCCTAAGCAGACAAGGTTTGCAGTTCAGAAAATTTGGATTATCAGAAGCCTTTTTTTTTAATTTATTTTTTTTAATTTGATTTATATGCCTCCCTTCTCCGGAGACTCAGGGTGGCTTACAGTGCGTTAAGCAATAGCCTTCATACTTTTGTATATTTATACAAAGTCAGCTTATTACCCCCACAACTGGGTCCTCAATTTACCTACCTTAGAAAGGATGGAAGGCTGAGTCAACCTTGAGCCTTGGCGAGATTCGAACCTGCAGTAATTGCAGACAACTGGTGTTAATCACAATGCTATCAGTCTGCTGCGCCACCAGGCTCTTTAGTTTTGTTTATAAAGTGATTGTCCATCTATTTCTCCATTCTTGTTTTCTTCCTTCCCTTCCACTTCTGAAGCCACCAATTAACACACACACACACACCTCTGCAGTTTCAAAAGTTGAAACAATCATTGAAAAATGATTACACTGAAAAAACGGTAGGAACCTGGGGTGGAATGTATGGTACAATCACAATCGAGCCCAACATTTCGGCTGCTCAGTGAGACGTTTGTTAAAGAAGCTTTGCCCCATTTTACAACCTTTGTTGCCACAGTTATTAAGTGAATTGATGCAGTTGTTAAGTTAGTAACATAGTTGTAAAGTAAATCTGCCTTCCCCATTGACTTTGCTTGTCAGAAGGATGCAAAAGAGTATCACGTGATCCAGGGGTGAAATGTAAAATTTATTACTACCGGTTCTGTGGGCGTGGCTTGGTGGGGGGGGGTGTAATGTGATGGTGGGCGTGGCCAACTTTTTTTAAAAAAAAAACTTTTCAAAGCATTTTTTCTAATGCTTTGAAAAGCCTCTGGCGATTAGGCAACTCAGCTGAGATCGTCAGAGAGGCTTTTTAAAAAATGCTTTGAAAAGCCTCTCTGACGATCAGGCAACTCAGCTGGGATCGTCAGAGACTTTTCAAAGCATTTTTTTTTACCATCTCTTCAGCCAAGAGGTTGCAGAAAAAAATGCTTTGAAAAGCCTCTGACGATCCCAGGTGAGCCGCGCGATCATCAGAGGCTTTTTTTTAACTTTTAAAAGCATTTTTTCTACAACCTCTTCTGACGAAAAAATGCTTTTAAAAGTAAAAAAAAAACAGCCTCTGATGATCGCATGGCTCAGCTGGGCATGGGGGGGGGCAGGGATTTTTGCTACCGGTTCTCCGAACCACCCGCTGCCATCGCTACCGGATCAGGTGATCCGGTCCGAACCGGGAGCATTTCACCCCTGACGTGATCCCTGGACCCTGCAACTGTCATAAATATGATCCAATTTCCAAGCGTCCAAATTTGCATCATGTAAGTGGATCATGCTGCAGTGGTTGTAAGGGTGAAAAACAGTCCTAAGTCACTTTTTGCAATGCCATTGTAACTTCGAACAGTCACTGAACGACTGGTTGTAATTTGAGGACTGTCTGTAATCCCGGATTCCCAGGAGGGAGGTGCTGCTTTCCAGAAGACCAAGAGACAGCAAAGTTTAGATAATTTGGATGGGAGAAAAATGGCTCCTCCCTAGAAATTCTCAAAATATATCTTTAATGCCTGCAAGCAGTAGCTTTAGTATAGCAAGATTTCTGTCTATGAGCGAAGAACAAGAAAGGAAACTGCTTTGAAGTAACTGTACGTGCTTTCCTGGTTTTGCAGGCCTGAGAGAACCACTACCAGTGACACTACAGGCAACATCAGTCCCATAAATGAATTCACACAATATGTTTCTGTGGAAAGAGCTTCATCTTTAAGGGTCTGTTGAAGGACAGCAGGCTGAGGCCAGATTCATCCTGATAGACAGCTGTCCAGCCTCTAAAGGAGAATATTTGTAGCTCAGGGTTGGCATGATGAGGGGTCTTTGGTGGTCTCTGAGCTTAGTTAATTTCTTGCAGACGTTTCATTACCCAACTAGGTAATATCATGAGTGCTAAGGATGTCCAGCCTCTGCTTGAAGACAGAGAAGACCCAAGTCCTTGGTTCCAGAGTCCAGGAGATGTTAAGATCAGGGGTGAAATCCAGCAGGTTCTGACAGGTTCTGGAGAACCAGTAGTGGAAATTTTGAGCAGTTCAAAGAACCAGTGGCAGAAATTTTGAGTGGTTCGGAGAACTGGTAAATACCACCTCTGGCTGGCCCCAGAGTGGGGAGGGAATGGAGATTTTGCAATATCCTTCCCCCAGGAGTGGGGAGGGAATGGGGATTTTGCACTATTCTTCCCAGTGGTGGGTTTCAAATTTTTTTACTAGTGGTTCTGTGGGTGTGGCTTGGTGGGTGTGGCATGGCATGGCTCGGTGGGTGTGGCTTGGCAGGCATGGCAGGGGAAGGATACTGTAAAATATCCATTCCCTCCACAATCCAGGGGAAGGTTACTGCAAAATTCCCATTTCCTCCTGATCAGCTGGGACTTGGGAGGCAGAGAATAGATGGGGTCGGAGCCAATCAGAATTTTTCCTACCGGTTCTCGGAACTACTCAAAATTTTCACTACTGGTTCTCCAGAACTGGTCAGAACCTGCTGAAACCCACCTCTGATTCTTCCCCTGGAATGGGATGGGAATGGAGATTTTGCAGTATCCTTCCCCTGTCACACCCACCAAGCCACACCATGCCCACCAAACCACGCCCACAGAACTGGTAGTAAAAAAAAATTGAATTTCACCACTGGTTAAGATGCTTTTTTCCAGGCTAATGGCATCTCCCTTCCTATAACTTCAGCCTGGGGTTGCAAACTCCATCCCTCTTGTATCATAACTGAAAAAAATCTCTATAGGTAGTCTTCAACATATGGCCACAATTGAGCCCAACATTTCTGTGGTTAAGTGAGACCTTGGTTAAGTGAGTTTTGGCCCCATTTTACAACCTTTCTTGCCAAAGCTGTTAAGTGAATCACTGCAGCTGGTAAGTTAGTAACCCGGTTGTTAAGTGAATCTGGATTCCCCCCCTCTGCCAATTGACTTTGTTTGTCAGACGGTCACGAAAGGGGATCACATGACTCTGGGACACAGCAATGGCCATAAATGCAAACCAGTTGCCAAGCATCTGAATTTTGATCCCATGATCATGGAGATACTACAAAGGTTGGGACTGTGAAAAATGGTCCCAAGTCATTTTTTTCCCATTGCCGTTGTAACTTTGAACCGTCACTAAATGAACTGTTGTAAGTCGAGGACTGCCTGTATTTGTTTGGTTTTACTTTCTTTGTCCCCTCCTGACTCCTTCTGGCAGAATCCCTTCCATCTCCACATGGACCAATGCGGCGACTTCGAGACTCTCCTGGACTTGCTGGTTACCATCTTCCATGCCAACCGTTGGCAAGACGTCACCCTGGTTTTGTGCCAAGCCTGGGATGCCTCCGCCTTCATTGACCTCTGGACTAGCCATGCCCACCTGGAGAAGACGGCTGTGATTGACTTGAGCTTCCTGGATGAGAGAGAAGCTGCCCGTCACCTTCGGCGACACTTGGAGGAATACCGCGAATTGCCCGGCCCGGCTTTGCTTTTCGGTTGCAATGCTCCCTTCTCCCAGCTCATCTTCCAGATGGCGAAGGAGTTGGGGGTCTCTCAGCAATTCCACTGGATTTTGGGGCAACCCCAGAACGTGGATAAGCTCCAGACGGAGGGGCTGCCGTTAGGTCTTCTGGCCTTTGGGGAGGTCGACAGGCCCTCCCTGGAACACTTCATCCAGGACGCCATAGAGCTGGTGTCCCGTGCCATTTCCCGGGCAGTCTACATCCGGCCTGACCTCGCCCTCATCCAGAGCATGGTGAATTGCAATGACAAACATGTCGTGTACTCTGAATCCTCCGGACTCTACCTTTCCCAGTGAGTAAGCTGCTCTCAATTTTTGGATCCCTAAGAGTAACCGATCCCTTCTCCCAGCATGCACACGTGTTTCTGTATAGGTAGTCCTCGACTTACGACCACAATTAAGCCCCAAATTGCCTTTGCTAAGCAAGGCAGTGTGTCAGCGTTTCAACGCTGGCATAGAGAGCAGAGGAGAGTGAGAGATAAACTCTGAAACTTTTGCCTGCTAAATCCCTTTGAAGTCTGGTTGTCGTGGAAATGAGGGGGGGCACATTCCTGGGAAATGACGAGAAAAAGAAGTCTGAAGAATGACTTGGAAGATAGCCAATGAGAAGCAGAGATTTGGGGATCGGAAAGGGAGGGATTGGGGGGCAAAAGGTCAGTCTTGTCCGCGTGGAGTCATGATCCGGTGGCTGTGCTCAATTAAAGAAAGATTTCCTTAAAGATTGGCAGTTTGGAAATTCATTTAATTTTGAGATAGCATCGTAGTCTGACACAATGATTATATGAGTTTTGCCCCATGTTACAATCTTTTTTTTTACTAGAATTATTAAGCAAATCAGTTCTTAAGTGAATCATGCAGTCATTACGCAAATCTGGCTTCGCAATAGTGGCAAATATCTGTAGCTCGGGTGTAGGATGAGGATGAAGGTTCATTCTCCGAGCTGGAGGCAAGCCGTTTCACTGATAAATTGTTCTGTCAGAAATTTTCTTCTTAGTTCTAGGTTGCTTCTCTCCTTGATTAGTTTCCATCCATTGCTTCTTGTCCTGCCTTCAGGTGTTTTGGAGAATAGCTTGACTCCCTCTTCTTTGCGGCAACCCCTTTGTCAGCATTCCAGAAAAAACCCAACTCCAAGTAAAGACGCGGAAGCAAACATTTTCCAAAGCTCTCTTTACTACAATAGGCAAACTGGCACATCTGGGAAAACCTGAATCTGAAAAGCCCGGGTTTTCCTTCAGTAAGTCATAGCTCCCAAAACCATCCCCTTTTCCCCCCAGTCGGTCACATGCTCCAATCAACGTCCGTTCCATCTCGATCCAGCCGTCTGACCACTCCTTCTCCAGATGCTGGATCGCCCTGACCTTGACCGACAGGAAGAATGCTATTATGTCTACTAACAACCCCTCTCCTTAATCCCCCCCTCCTACTTTCCCACACATAAATAAAATAAATAAATAAATAAATAATTTTATTTCTATACCGCCCTTCTCCCGAAGGACTCAGGGCGGTGTACAGCCTATTAAAAAACACAAGACAACATCAATTAAAATAGTTTAAAATTATTAAATGAATTTGGCTCAATTTAAAACCCCAGGAATTTAAAACCCAATTTAAAATTGTTATGTTGATAACCCAGCCTGGCGGAAGGTGGCAGGCATTTATTTATTTTATTTATTTTATTTAAATTTCTATACCGCCCTTCTCCTGGTGGACTCAGGGCGGTCACAGCCAAGTAAAAAACATCCAATACAAAAGTTAAAAATTTAAAAGAATTATATCCTTTGGCCGAAAAATTAAGAACCTTACGACTAAAACCCATTAAACAATTAAAAATCTAATATCTCAAAAACGGGGGGGGGGGGTTTCACACCAGCCCTGCCTGATGGAAAAGATAAGTTTTTAGGGCGCGGCGAAAAGCCCGGAGATCTGATATCTTCCGTATCTCCGGGGGCAAATCGTTCCAGAGGGCAGGTGCTGCCACAGAGAAGGCCCTCCCCCTGGAGGTCTCCAGCCGACACTGCCTAGCTGACGGCACCCTGAGGAGTCCCTCTCTGTGGGAGCGTACTGGCCGGTGGGAGGTTATTGGTGGCAGAAGGCAGTCCCGCAAATACCCAAGCATAAGAAGGTGGCAGCATTGGACCGAGATGCTCTACGCACAGTTACTTATGCGCTAGTCACCTCCCGTCTTGACTACTGTAATGCTCTCTACCTGGGTCTGCCCTTGAGGACCACTCGGGAGGCTTCAGCTGGTGCAGAATGCAGCCGCGCAGGTTGTGATGGGAGGGTCCCGATACTCCCATGTTACACCCCTCCTGTGCGACTTGCATCGGTTACCGGTTGCCCTCCGGGTGAGATTCAAGGTGCTGGTGATGACCTATAAAGCCCTGTATGGCTTAGGCCCAGGATATTTGTCAGACCATCTCCAGCCAGCAACAGCTTCCCATCGCCTGGTACGTTCTCACAGGGAGGGCCTATTCCGGGTGGCGTCGGCTAGACAATGCCGACTGGTGACCCCCAGGGGCAGAGCTTTCTCTGTGAGTGCGCCCACTCTTTGGAATCAACTCCCCCTGGGGCTTCGGTTGGCCCCTGACCTTCGCACCTTCCGCCGCGAATTAAAAACATGGTTGTTTACATCGCCCAACCTGGACTGAGGAGGTTTGATTATTTTAATGGGTTTTAGTATGTTTTAAATTTATATTTATACATTAATGTATTTTGTATGTATTTTATGTTTTATTGGGTTTCTTTTTATTGTTGTGAGCTGCCCTGAGTCTACGGAGATTGGGCGGCATATAAATTACGTAAAATAAATAAAAATAAAATAAATAAATTGGAGCTTCCGGCCTAATATGGCTTCCAAAGCTGACACCCTTAGATTTTGGAATACTGCTATCATGTCTCCCCTAGTCCTCCTTTTCATCAAACTAGACCTACCCAGTTCCTGCAACCGTTCTTCATATATTTTAGCCTCCAGTCCCCTAATCATCTTTGTTGCTCTTCTCTGCACTCTTTCTAGAGTATCAAGATCTTTTTTACATCTAATCAAAGAGAGAACAATTCTAGAAACAAGGAGAAATTTCCTGACAATTAGAACAATTAATCAGTGGAATTAGAAGTTCAGAAGTTGCGGGTGCTCCAACACTGGAGTTTTTTAAGAAAATACTGGACAACCGCTTGTCTGAAATGGTATTTCCTGCTTGAGCAGGGGGTTAGACTAGAAGACCTCCAAGGTCCCGGTTAACACTGTTATTCTGTTATTCTGATTCCTGCTTTTTTCCTCTCCCTATTGCAGGTTTTTAGCCAACACGTCTTTCCGTGGCCAGACAGGCGAGGTCTTCGTGCACAACACGTCTCACATCCACACTGACCGTCACTACAAAATCTGGAGCCTGCTGAGGGATTCGGTGGGCCAGCCCACGTGGGTGACGGTGGGCAGCTGGAAGGGGGGTGAAATGGAAGCGGAGGAGGGCAGCTGGCCGCAGCACCTGCAGCGCAAGAACCAGGCCGAGGGCGGGGGCTTCTCGCGCATGAAGCTGCGGGTGGTGACCTTGGTGGAACACCCCTTTGTCTTCATCCGGGAGGTGCGTAGGTACATCGGGACATGTGGGGGCACCTGCTGACCAGAGCTGATTGGCTCACAGACATTTCTCTTTTAGAAAAATATAAAATTGTATAACACCACAAGAGCTGTGGTGGCGCAGTGGTTAGAATGCAGTACTGCAGGCTACCATATTTTTCGGAGTATAAGACGCACCTTAGTTTTTGGGGAGGAAAATAAGAAAAAAGCTGATTGGCAGGTGGATCGGCCTCCAGAATACCCCCAATCAGCTGTTCCCAGAGGTGAATTTTAATGACAGGTTCCTTGGTTGTGAGCTCTGTGCCTTGCCTTTTTTTCTGCCTCTGAAACCTCCGTTTGAGAAGCTGGGCGGGGCTACGTTCAGGTGCTTGGCAATTGGTTCATATTTATGACATTTGCAATGTCCCAGGATCACATGATCACCTTTTGTGACCTTCTGACAAGCAAAGTCAATGGGGAAGCCCAATTCGCTTAACAACCGTGTTACTAACTTAATAGCAGCAGTGATTCACTTAACAACTGTGGCAAGAAAGGTCGTAAAATGAGGCAGAACTCACTTGAAAACTGTCTTGCTTAGCCACAGAAATTTGGGCTCAGTTGCGAACATCCATCATCCACATGCAGAAGATCATATTGGCTGGGAACAATGGATGATGTAGTCCTGCACATCCAAAGAGAGACAGGTGGTGAACACAAGTGTGTGGTTTCTTGCGGCAATCTGCTGCAAATTGTGATGTGCCCCCCCAAAAAAACAGGATGAAATAGGCATCGCTATGTTACAATGCACAGTGCAGCCTCTCAGATGTGCACCCCAACATTGCACAGAAGTGCACATAGGTAGTCCTCGCTTACCGACCACGTGTTCAGCAATCGTTCTGGGTTCATTCGTCTAATCTATTTGCAGGGAGCTGGGATTAAAAATGATTTGGAGGGTGCCAGATTGGAGAAGGCTCGGGTGAAATGCTACCGGTTTGGACCGGTTCAGGCGAACCGGTAATAAAAAAATGCTACCAGTTCGGGCGAACCGGTATTTCCGACGATCAGCTGTGCTTCGTGATTTATATTCGCTAGAAAGCAGGTAATCTTGCTTTCTAGCGAATCTAAATCGTGCAGCACAGCTGTTCCCCCCTTGCTGTTTTATTTACCTTTGCAGACTCAGAAAAATCCTCCTTTTTCAGCGCTGCGTGGTAGCGCCTGCAATGCGCATGCACGCAAAGCGTGCATTTGGCATGCACCATTCATGTGCACGCATAGCAAACCAATAGTGAAGCGAACCAGTAGCTGACTTCAGAGCATTTCACCCCTGAGAAGGCTGATCTTCAGGTTTCTCCTAGCCAGCCCCTTTGATTTCCTGCTTGATATTCAAAAGGTATTAACTGGTGCTCTTTCCAGGTAGACGAAGAGGGCAACTGTCCAGCGGGGCAACTCTGCCTGGATCCTCACACCAACGACTCATCCGTGCTCAACGCCCTCTTCGAGGAGCTGAATTCGGAGAACGGCTCCATCCCCATGGAGTACCGAAAATGCTGCTACGGCTATTGCATCGACCTCTTGGAAAAGCTGGCCGAAGACTTGCCCTTTGACTTCGACCTCTACATCGTGGGTGACGGAAAGTATGGGGCTTGGAAAAACGGTCGCTGGACGGGTCTGGTAGGAGACCTCCTGAGTGGCACGGCCCACATGGCCGTGACGTCCTTCAGCATCAATTCCGCCCGGAGTCAAGTGATCGACTTCACCAGCCCTTTCTTCTCCACCAGCTTGGGCATCCTGGTGAGGATCCGGGACACAGCATCACCCATCGGGGCCTTCATGTGGCCATTACACTGGACCATGTGGGTGGGTATCTTCGTGGCTCTCCACATGACGGCCCTCTTCCTCACCTTGTACGAGTGGAAGAGCCCCTACGGCATGACGCCCCACGGCCGCAACCGTATGAAGATCTTCTCTTACTCCTCAGCCCTGAACCTCTGCTATGCCATCCTTTTTGGCCGCACCGTCTCCAGCAAGACACCCAAGTGCTGGACAGGCCGTTTCCTCATGAACCTCTGGGCCATCTTCTGCCTCTTGGTCCTTTCCAGCTACACAGCCAACTTGGCCGCAGTGATGGTGGGCGAAAAAACTTTTGAAGAACTCTCTGGGATTCATGATCCCAAGGTTGAACAAATTCTTTCTTTCTATGCTCCTTGCCCTTCTTTCACAGTGTCCTGCCTAGTCTCCCTGACTTACTCAACTTCTTCTCCATCTTCTTCCTTTCCTCCAAATTTCTTCTCCGCCTCTGCTTTGCCTGTGTCCCGTAGTTGAGCTTGGCTTCCCCTCCATCACCTTCCACCATTGTGGACCATCCAAAAAAAGAACAATTGTGTTGCATCTAACCAAAGTGTGCCAACCTTGAAGCTGATCGGGCCGAAGCCATCTTAGAGCTTCAGTGCTGCCACACTGGAGCTGAGCGATAGAGAGAGGAGTGGAGAGATAGCTGGGCTTGTGTAGTCAAAACAAAATACTTTCCCCTGGGAACCAAGGACGTTCTCACACCTGGTTTGAGGAAGGAGGAGTGATGTCACCTGACCAGAGGACGCTGCCTTGATTGGGCCATGTGACTGATTATTTGGGTTTGAGGGAGAAACTTTCACTTTTAATTACGTGAAAACCGAGGGGCCCTTCAGAATTAGTTTTCACCAGATATGTGCCAACATCTGCACTCTAACCACTGCGCTGAGGTGGCGCAGTGGTTAGAGTGCAGTACTGCAGGCTACTTCAGCTGACTGCTAGCTGCAGTTCAACAGTTCAAATCTCACCAGGTTGACTCATCCTTCCGAAGTAGGTAAAACGAGGACCCAGATTGTTGGGTTGGCTGACTCTGTAAACTGCTTAGAGAGGGCTGTAAAAGCACTATGAAGCGGTATATAAGTCTAAGTGCTATTGCTATTGCTAATACTGCTATTCTTTGAGGAATCTACCTGCCTTGGAGTTTTTGCTTGCAATGGATCTATTACTTGGAACCCTGACACAAAGTTTGTTGACTCCTCCCCTTGATGTTCCTGGATGATCAAACCCTCTGAGCAAATCCATCTCCCTTCTTATTTACCAGAGCAGCAGATACTCAGTGGTAGGCTACAGATAGTCCTCAACAGTTCATTTAGTGACCATTCAATGTTACGACACTGAAAAAAGTGACTTATGACCGTTTTCACACTTAACGACCATTGCAGCATCCCCACGCCCATAAAAGAGCCTGTAGTACAGTGGACTAAAGCACTGTTATTAACAGATTAACATCTGCTGCTTGCAATTACTGCAAGTTCAAATCTCACCAGGCTCAAGGTTGACTCAGCCTTCCATCCTTTCAAAGTACTTTCAAAAGTAGGTGAAATTGTGGGGGCAATAAGCTGACTTTGTATAAATATACAAAAGTATGAAGGCTATTGCTTAACGCATTGTCAGCTGCCCTGAGTCTCCGGAGAAGGGCGGCATATGAATTAAAGCAAAAAATAACAATAATAATAATTTAGTTGCTTGGCAACAGACTCAAATTTATGACATTTGCTATGTCCTAAGGTCATAGGATCCCTTTTTGTGGCTTTCTGACAAGCAAAGTCAATGGGAAAGCCCGATTCACTTAACAATTGTTTACTGATTTAACAACCGCTGTGATTCGTTTAACAACTATAGCAAGAAAAGTTATAAAATGGGGCAAAACTCACTTCACTGTCTCATGTAGTAACAGAAATTTGGGGCTCACATAAGTCAAGGACTACTTGCATATATAGAAACGGAAGCCCACTCAATATCTCCACTCATCTTCCTCTTCCTCCATGAATTTATCTAGTCTTTTTTTTTAAAAAAAAAAAGCTTTTGACATTTCTGGCTATTACCTTGAGATGGCGAAATCTTGCATGACTATTTGGGGGAAGCAATTTCAAATAGATTAACCTAGTAACCCAATGTGATCAGAATGGAAAAAAGAAACTTTGTTTTCTCCCTTTTTCCTCACACTCTGAATAGTATTGAAAAATCTCTTAAAATATTACATTTTAATTGCTTTCCAAAGCATTGGGGGGGGGGGGCAGTAGAAGAAATAACAGACGGAAACTTATTAGAGATCCAATTTAGAACTAAGGAGAACTTTCCTGACAGTGAGAACAATTAACGGCTTGACTCCAGAAATTGTGGGTGATCCAAACCTGGAGGTTTTTAAGAAGAGATTGGACAACCATTTTGTCTAGAATGGTATAGAGCAGGGGTGTCAAACTCAAGGATGGATCCGGCCTGCGGGGTACTTAGATCTGGCCTGTGGGGCCGCCCTGGAAACAGCGGACTGGCCCGTGGTGCTTCTGCCCAGTGAAAGGGGCTCCCAAGCTCCATTTTCAGCAGCAGCGGCCTCCTGCAACCCCTCTGCCAGTGAAAACGGAGCTCAAGAGGGCCATATGCGGCCCTCCTGAGCTCCGTTTTCACTGGCAGAGGGGTTGCAGGAGGCCGCGGCAGCCGAAAACGGAGCTTGGGAGTCTGCTTTTGCTGGCAGAGTGCTCGTGCCACCACATGCGCCCCCAACAGGAGTGACGTCAAGCTGGCCACACCCACCCTGGCCACGCCCACCACACCCCGAGGTCAAATACAACCCTGATGCAGCCCTCAATGAAATCGAGTTTGATACCCCTGGTATAGCGTCTGCTGCTTTAGCAGGAGGTTGGACTAGAAGACCTCCAATGTCCCTTCCAACTCTGTTATTCTGTATTGCCCCTAACTTAAAATTTTAATCATCGGTCCCGGAGTTGTTTCCATCACTCGAAATGCCAGAAGAGAATCCTGCAGGCCTTTTTTTTTTCCCGTTCTCAAATCCTCTGTGATATTTATCATCCTTCCGTTGCTGACGTGTTCTCGTTTGAAAACATCCCGTGAAATCACACCCTTTTTCTCTTTTCTGCTTTATCCACCCTCTCTTTCTTTCCCTTCTTTTACCCTCCTTCCACACTGATTTATGTTGCAAACATTGAAAAGAATGTTCACATTAAAAGAAAATAAACTCCTTCCCCCTCCTCACCTCCAAGTAAAAAAAGTCCCAAATCTAGGAGCAAATGATCTGATCCCAATTTTGCTCTCTTGCAGCTCCACCATCCATCCCAGGGTTTCCGTTTTGGCACCGTCTGGGAGAGCAGCGCAGAGGAATATATCAAGAAGAGTTTCCCGGACCTGCACGAATACATGAGGCGACACAGCGTCCCCACCACCCCTGAGGGGGTCACAATGCTCAAGTAAGGGAGGCAGGGCCTGAGAAAGGAGAATTCGGGGTGGGAGAAGTGCAGTGGTGGTATTCAGCCAGTTCGGGTGAACCGGTAATGGCTGCTTCCGGAGGCTCCGTCCACCGGCCCGGACGTAATCAAGTCCCATTTATACATACTTTTTTTGATGCTCTGTGCATGCACGGAAGGCCCTGTGCACGCGCGGACATGGCGCGTGTGAGCGAAGAGAGTGTGTACGCACACACTCACATTTGCAAGTTGGTAGCAAAGGTTACTGAATAGTGATGTCAGTGTTGTGATGGGTTGGCATCTCTTCTAGTTGCAACTCCTGCACTTTGGGGGACACCCAGGAGTGAAATGCTCCCGGTTCGGACAGGATCACCCGATCCAGTAGCGATGGCGGCAGGTGGTTCGGAGAACCTGTAGCAAAAATCCCTGCGCCCCTCCCCACCATGCCCAGCTGAGCCGCACGATTATCATAGGCTTTTTTTTTACTTTTAAAAGCATTTTTTCTACAACCTCTTCCAACGAAAAAATGCTTTTAAAAGTTAAAAAAAAGCCTCCCTTCTATTCTATATTATACCCCTTCCCATTGTCATCTATTTTTATATCCATCCTCACATTGGTTAATTATGTAATATTACAGTTGTTTAATATAAATTCAACATTTTAATATAAATCAATTAGTTATATAACTACCTTTTTTGTATATTAATCAATATGAACATGAATATTCCAATTATTTCCATGCAATCCAATTTCTTACAAATCAATTAATTATATTTACCAATAATAATAAACCAAATAATTTCCCCCATATATTCCTCGAAACCACAACTTAACCATTTCTGCTTTCAATACAATATACAATTAATAGTATCTCAATTATTACAATTCCCTAGTTAAATAGAGCTTTTTTTCTTTTGTGTTTTAAAATCTTGAACTCTCCTCTTGTCCCCTAAATTTCCCATTGTTTGCACCTACCTTTTTTGGTGAGGAAAAAGAAATCTCTCTCTGCCTCATTTTGCCACGTTGCAACAACAGCAAAGCCAACAGCCTGCTTTACTTTCTGTTTCGTTTTTCAGCATAGATAGGGGGAAAAAAATCAGCACTCTTTGCAAGCAAGCAGCAGAGCCGTGAGCAAAACTGAGAGCAAATCAGCTGAGAGTCGGGAGCCGATCCAAGCAAGGGCTAATTAGCCTATGCTGAAGCTCCGCGGGCCAATAAAATTACAAAAAAACACCGAACCCTTTGTTAAATTGCTGGTTCGCCCGCCCCTCGCCCACCACTATTTATTGGCAATAAATAGTGGTGCGGAGGGGTGGGGCAAGGGATGGGGCGAGCCAGCAATTTAACAAAGGGTTCGGCCGAACCCCCTAGAACTGGCAAAATCCCACCACTGGGCCACCCTGTCTAATTTCAAAAGGTTTCTGCAGGAGACCACTTGAAACATCTGGAGATGTTTCTCCTTAAGGACATGGTCAATTGTTTAGTTTTGGTTTTTTCCCCCAAGTTTTTTTAATTTTATTTTACATGTACACATCATTGCGTGCACAGTGTGGCACCTGGGTATCGTAGATTTTGGTGCAAATAAGAATAATAACAATCATATTTGTTACGTTCATCAAACTTATATAATTCTAATGTTAATACACATAGTTGTATTAAGTTATCGTCTTTCCTTATTTAATTATTCAATGTTTCAATATATCATTCTAATGCCAATCGCCATATTGTTTAGACATACATGATTATTCCATTATTCAATTTCTAATCTTCCCTCTGATTATTGCTTTTATCTCATTATATAAAAATGTGTATGTTAATAATCCCTCCTCTCTCTTATTTCTATCTCCATTCTAATTTTAATCATATTACCATTATATTTTAAACAAGACATTTCCTTTTTACCCCTCATCTCTTATCCAAATTAATGCTTTGATTCTTATTCACTTTCATTTTAATAAAAAACCAACAATAATATTAATCATATTCATTACATTCATCAAGCTAATATAGTTCTAATGGTAATTCACATATTTATGTTACATTTTACTTTTCCATTATTTAATTATTCAATATTTCACTATATTATTCCAATTCCAATCACAGTCAATTGTTTGGTTGAGAGGAGGCTAAGATCCTCCCTCTCTCCAGTCATCTGTGTTGTGCTAACAGGTAGAACCTCAAGAGGTTGGACTGGGACTGAGTTCTAGTCTCCCTTCAGCCATGGGAGACCCCTGGAAGATTTAGGGCCAATCCCTCTTTCCCATCCAAGCAGCCATTTTGGTCCAGTGGTGAAGATCCTGGACCAAGAACAGGGAGATCCAAGTTCTAGTCTCACCACAGACTTTGGGCTAGTCCCTCTCTCTCAGCCCAAAGCCAGGTGGTCCAGTGGAGAAGATGCTGGAGAACCCACCTTCAAGTTCCTCCTCAGCTAAAGGAGCTTCTTGAAGGATTTAGGCCTGCCTTTTTCTTTCAGCCCAGCCCACCTCAGCTCAGCTCACCAGGTTGTTATTGCAGGGGGAAATGAGAGAATGATGGGTTACCATCTTTCTCACCCCCACCCCTAACTGTCCACTTCTTATCAACTTGAATGGGCCAAGAACAGTGGTGAAATCCAATTATTTTTTACTACCAGTTCTGTGGGCGTGGCTTGGTGGGTGTGGCTTGGCTTGGGCATGGCAGGGGAAGGATACTGCAAAATCTCCATTCCCACCCTACTCCAGGGGAAGGATACTGCAAAATCTCCATTCCCTCCCCACTCCTGGGGGAAGAATATTGCAAAATCTCCATTCCCATCCCACTCTGGGGCCAGCAGGAGGTGGTATTTGCCGGTTCTCCAAACTACTCAAAATTTCCGCTACTGGTTCTCCAGAACCTGCTGGATTTCACCCCTGGCCAGGAAGATAGATTTTGTGCAAGTTACACGTGAGACAGATTACAAGGATCTTACCAATTAAGCATTATAATATATTAAAACCCCATTTTGTTTGCTGAGGTAATGTCACTGAGATATTTGTTCTTGGGTATCTGTAAGTCTTAAGGACGCTATATAGGTAGTCCTTGACTTATAACCATTTGTCTAATGACCGTTTGAAGTTACAACAGCATTGAAAAAAATGACTTATGACTAGTTCTTGCACTTATGACCATCGCAGCATCCCTGTGATCACATGGTCAAAATTCAGCTGCTTGGCAACCGGCATGTATGATACGACAGTCCTGAGATCATGTGATCACCATTTCTGACCTTCCCAGCTGGCTTCCAACAAGCAAATTCAATATGGGGAAACTGGAAGGAATTGCAAAGAGGTGCTCTCTTAATGACCCAATGATCCTCACTTAATGATGGCAATGAGAACGCTAAGCGATGCAGTCATATAATGTCATGCTTTACGACCACATCTATTAGCAATTGAAATTTTGGTTCCAACTGCCTTCATAAGTCAAGGAGAGAGAGAGGGAGGGAGGGAGAGAGAGAGAGAGAAAGAGAAAGGGAGGGAGAAAGAGAAAGGGAGGGAGAGGAAGAGAGAGAAAGAGAGAGGGAGAGAGAGAGGGAGGGAGAGAAAGGGAGGGAGAGAGGGAGGGAGAGGGAGAGAGAAGGAGGGAGGGAGAGAAAGGAAGGAGAGAGAGCAAGAGAGAGAAGGAGGGAGAGGATGCCCTTGAAGTGATGTCCCAGTGCCTGGAGGCCGTGCGGGCCTGGATGGGGAGAAACAGGCTCCGACTCAACCCCTCCAAGACCGAGTGGCTGTGGCTTCCAGCGTCCCGATATAGCCAGCTGACGCCATCGCTGGCTATTGGGGGCGAATCACTCGCCCCCACGGAGAGGGCTCGCAACTTGGGCGTCCTCCTGGACGCACGGCTGTCTTTAGAAGACCATTTGACGGCCGTGGCCAGGGGGGCTTTTTATCAGGTTCGCCTGATACGCCAGTTGCGCCCCTTTCTAGATCGGGACTCTCTACGCACAGTCACTCAGGCACTAGTCACTTCCCGCCTGGACTACTGCAACGCTCTCTACATGGGGCTCCCCCTGGGGTGCACCCGGAGGCTCCAGCTGGTCCAGAATGCGGCCCGCGCGGGGGATTATGGGGGCGACGAGGCGCTCCCATGTGACACCTCTCCTGCGCGAGCTGCACTGGCTCCCGGTGGTCTTCCGGGTGCGCTTCAAGGTGTTGGTGACCACCTTTAAAGCGCTCCATGGCTCAGGGCCGGGGTACTTACGAGACCGCCTACTGCCACCAATAGCCTCCCACCGGCCAGTACGCTCGCACAGAGTGGGCCTCCTCAGGGTGCCGTCCGCCAGACAATGTCGGCTGGCGACCCCCAGGGGGAGAGCCTTCTCTGTGACGGCGCCCACCCTCTGGAATAACCTTCCCCCGGAGTTACGTATAATAACAGACCTCCGGATTTTTCGGCGGGCCCTGAAAACTTATTTATTTCAACTAGCTGGGCTGGCTTGAGCTAAATTTTAAATTGGTTTTAAATTGGGTTGTTTTAATTTACGGCCAGAATATCTAATTATTTTATTACTGTTTTTTAAATTTTGTATGCTTTGTTTTTACTTAGGCTGTGCACCGCCCTGAGTCCTATTTGGAGAAGGGCGGTATAGAAATTTAAACAAATAAATAAATAAATAAATAAAGAGAGAGAAGGAGGGAGGTAGAAAAAGGGAGGGGAGAGGAAGGGAGAGGGGGAGGGAGAGAGAAGGAGGGAGGGAAAGAGGGAGGGGAGGGAGGGAGAAAGAGAAGGAGGGAAGGAGAGAAAGGGAGGGGAGAGAGAGGGAGGGAGAGAGATATGCTGTGAAAGTTGTAAAGGCGAGCATTGGTTGCAAAATTGCTTTTTCATCACTGTCATAACTCGCTGCCCAAGGCAGTCGCTAAATGAGGACCACCTGCAGATTTAATTAATGCTGCCCAATTTGACAGCAACTTGTTTTCTCCTCACACAGGACCGACCCGCCGAAGCTGAATGCCTTCATCATGGACAAATCCTTGCTGGAATACGAGGTCTCCATTGATTCCGACTGCAAACTCTTAACCGTTGGAAAGCCTTTCGCTATTGAAGGTATGGCAAAAACATCTGGATTGAGGAAAGCATCTGGAGGCAGAGCAAGGAAGGGGTTCGTTCGGTAGCCAAATGAAGCTGTAGTCCAGATTGGCTCATTCTGTTTGAAAACAGGTCTCCTCAGTCTTTAAGCGTGAAAAATTAAAGCTAGGAAAAGGCAGAAATATTTCTCCTTCTCTCATGAAGAATGTGGCTTTTACTTAATTTTTATAACGCTTTCCCAGGAGACTCTATTCATGGTTTCGTGAAATACTTCACTGTGTATCCAGGAATCTGAGTGTAAAAATAGGAGCAGTTGCAGTGTGTGTGAGTGAGTGCGTGTGTGTGTGTGTGAGAGAGAGAGAGAGAGAGAGAAAACTATGCTGGTTCCACCACAGTTGATAGCATCAGGGGTGGGCTTCAAAAATTTTAGCAAGGGGTTCTCTGTCCAGTTGCTTGGTGGGCGTGGCCATGGTGGGCATGGCCTAGTCAGCCTCCTGTACCACAGCGGGGGGGGGGGGGGTTGCCCTCCCTGGGCTCCGGAGGCTTTCTTTCAGCCTCCAGGAGAGCAAAAATGGCCTCCCTAGGCCCTGGAGGCCAGAAACGGGCCTGTTTCCAGCCTTCCCAAACTTCCGGTAGGCCCGTTTTTCGCCCTCCCCGAGCCTCCACATGTGTCCTGCACTTACCTGCATCCAAAACGGGCCGGGTGGGGAGTCCTGGGAGGGGGGGCAAGGTGGGTGGGGCCAGCCAGGAATGGGATTTGGGGGGTTCTCTGAACTGCACAGAATCTTAGCTAGAGGTTCTCCCGAACCCCTGCGAACCCCCAGCAGCCCAACCCTGGATAGCACATGATAGCAAAAGGAAGCAAATTGCTCTTCCAGTGTCTGTGGTTAAAGGGAAGGCTTTCTCTGCACATGTTCTGTATTGCAATCCCAAGGGTGCTTTTCAAAAGGTAACTTTCTGATCACTGAATTCCTGCCACAACTACTGAAGGACAAGCCACAATACTACTGCCTTTGCTCTGGGAAAGCCACTCCGTGCCTATATGAGCTCCCCAGAGTCCACAAAGAGGGAACTCAGACTAATTGTCAGCGGGATCAACTCAGTCTCTTACAACATTGCAAATTGTAACACCTAACCATTTTATAACAAGAAAGGCCAATTGCCTTTTGAACAGCATCTTTGGGACAACCATGATTTGGATGACAGAATCTCTAGAATAGAGTAGAGTAGAGTAGAGTAGAGTAGAGTAGAGTAGAGTAGAGTAGAGTAGAGTAGAGTAGAATAGAATAGAATAGAATAGAATAGAATAGAATAGAATAGAATAGAATAGAATAGAATAGAATAGAATAGAATAGAATAGAATAGAAAATAGAAAATAGAATATAGAACAATATAGAACAATATAGAATAGAATAGTATAGTATGGAATAGAATTCTTTATTGGCCAAATGTGATTGGACAAACAAGGAATCTGTCTCCAGTGCATAAGCTCTAGGTGTACATACAAGCAACAAGTAATAAATCATGATCATAATCATCAACAAAATACATTCATCATAAATCATAAGATACAACAGTCATAAGATACTATATAAGCAATCAATATAAATCATACTAGGATAATAAATAAAATCATTAATATAAATTGTTAGATACAAGCAACAAAGTTATAGTCATAAGAAGATAAGGAAATAGGAAAGATGAGAAGAATAATAGTAATACTAGGTAATTTGACAATGTTGTGGGAATTAGTTGTTTAGCAAACTGATGGCAGGGGGGAAAACTGTCCTTGTGTCTAGCTGTTATGGCATGCAATGCCCTATACCTATAGCGTCGTCTTGAGGGTAGAAGTTGAAACAATTTATGTCCAGGATGTGAGGGATCTGTAGATATTTTCACAGTTCTCTTTCTGATACAGCTCCTTAATGGAAGGCAGACGAGTAGCTATTATTTTTTCTGCAGTCCTAACTATCAGTTGAAGTCTGTGTCTGTCTTGTTTGGTTGCAGTGCCAAACCAGACAGTTATAGAGGTACAAATGACAGACTCAATAATTCCTCTGTATCGGCAGCTCTTTGGGCAGTCTGAGTTTTCTGAGTTGGTGCAGGAAGACCATTCTTTGTTGTGCTTTTTTGACGACAATTTTTGATGTTAGGTGTCCATTTCAAGTCTTGAGATATTGTAGAACGTAAAAGATTTCTCCTCTTTTACACCCCTCCCAATTTCTCTTGGACTCTTCCAGGTTATGGCATCGGCCTTCCTCAGAACTCGCCTCTGACCTCCAACATCTCCGAGTTCATCAGTCGCTACAAGTCAGCCGGCCTCATGGACCTCCTGCACGACAAATGGTACAAGATGGTGCCCTGCGGGAAAAGGGTCTTTGCCGTTACTGAGGTATGGAGGCTCTGCGGGAAAAGAGCTTCCCCTCTTGCCTGCTCCACCCCCCTCTTGACTTCCCAATGCCCCTGGATGCCCTGATAATGCATCAGCAAAAGGCCGTTGCACCAAACGACTTTGGAGGGGGCATCTTTCCAAAATGCAGGAATTACATACACAACAGTGGTGGATTGCCCCCGGTTCAGACCGGTTCGCAAGAACTGGTAGTAAAACCGGCGGGAGGCTCCGCCCACTGACCCGGATGTCATCATAGGTGATCTGTGCATGCGCAGAAGCTTCTGCACATGTGCAGAAGAGTGAGTGCGCAAGCGTGATGCGAACCTGTAATAAAGGTAAGTAGAACCCACCCCTGGTACACAAGTATTCTGAGAGGTTTGCCATGCCCCCTCTGTCCTTGCCCAGACACGTATATAGTGAGCTTGGGGAGTTGTGTTTCCAAATTTGAACATTCCTAGTCAGGAGTGGGTTCCACTTACCTTTGCTACCGGTTTGGAACTGTGAGTGTGTGCGTGTGTGCACGAGTGAAGTGAGCATCCATGATGGCGTCCGGGTGGCTGGGTGGAGCCTCCCGCCGCCGCCAGTACTGATTCGCCCGAACCGGGACGAACCGATAGAACCTACCTCTGATTCCTAGTGGGTTTAATCCTGCCTGTGTTCCTTCTTTCCCCATCACTTCCAGACTTTGCAGATGGGGATCTACCATTTCTCCGGCCTCTTTGTCCTCCTTTGCATTGGGCTCTGTGGCTCTCTGCTCACCTCCCTCGGAGAGCACATCTTTTACCGACTCATCTTGCCTCGCATTCGGCGCAAGAAGAAATTCAATTATTGGCTCCATACCAGCCAGGTGAGGCATCATCTTGGATAATCTCGGGGTGGAGGGATAATCTCGTTTTGTTTTGAAAGATAGCAGCGACTACAGGAAACCCTGGACTGTCAGCCATTCGCTGAGTGACCGTTTGAAATTACAGCAATCCTCACACTTATTTTTGATTGATTGATTGCTATCCCATCTTTATTACTTTTACAAATAGCTTAAGGTGGCAAACATAAGCCAACAAGTACTCAGATCTAGCTTAATATCAGGCCTGGCCCAGTTTAGATCCCTAGGAAAGAACGAACCTCAACTCCATTTGGGTGAAGTGATAGGTCCATGATGGTGAACCTATGGCACCTGGGCCAGAGGTGGCACGCAAAGTCCTCTCTGTGGGCACGCGCACCGTCACCAGCTGCTCTTCTGCTTTCTGGGTTTCCGGCATGCACATGCACGTGTCAGAGCGCTGGAAACCTGTTGGTCTTCGGGTTTCCGGTGCTCTAGCAGATATTTTTGAATTGTTGCTAAAACGTGACACAGAGGCAGAACAAATTAAAAGCTGCATGATAACATTGGTGCAAAACTTGAGAGAAATCATTGCAGTGGGACAAAGCAATGAATAATAATAACATCTGAGCAATTGGGACACTCCTCCCAATTATTCTTAGGGAAATTATTTTTTTCCCAATTACTTTCCTTCATCTTACAAATCTCTGAAGCTTTTATTTCTTTGTGGGTGTTTTTTTTTTTTTTATATGCATAACCCAGAAAATACACCGGGCTCTAAACATGGGACTGGAGGAACAGAGGCTCAAGAAGCTGAATTTGGAGAAAAGGTAAATTTTGTTCACATCTTCATTTCTTTTGCCAACCCATTCCTCATTACAGGTAGTCCTCCTGTGGTGGTTCTAAAGTGGGACATCACATTGAGTGTGTGTGTGTGTGTATATATATATATATATATATATATATATATATATATATATATATATATATATATATATATATATATATATATATATATATATATAAAAATGACCATTTATATACATTAAATGACCCTATTGTTTGCCCTTCAAATACTTTGGCCACCTAATGAGAAGGAAGGACACACTGGAGAAGAGCCTAATGCTGGGAAAGATGGAGGGCAAAAGAAGAAGGGGACGGCAGAGAATGAGGTGGCTGGACGGAGTCACTGAAGCAGTCGGCGTGAGCTTAAATGGACTCCAGAGGATGGTAGAGGACAGGAAGGCCTGGAGGAACGTTGTCCATGGGGTCACGATGGGTCGGACACGACTTCACAACTAACAACAACAACAACAATATTGTTTGCCCTGCAGTTTTATTTGCAGAAAACTAAAGTAAAGAAAACTGGTTTTCGGCAAAACAAAAAAAAAGTCCTAAATTGAAGTCACGTGACCGCAGGATGCTGACAAAGGCAGTAAATGTGGGTTTGTTGCCAAGAGCAGTAAACTGGGAGTACCCATGTGCTTGTTTGAATATAGGTAGTCCTCGAATTACGATTGGTCACTCAGTGACCCTTTGAAGTGACAATGGTGCCCCCTGGAGGTACTGAATAGAATAGAATAGAATAGAATTTTTTATTGGCCAAGTGTGATTGGACACACAAGGAATTTGTCTTGGTGCATACGCTCTCAGTGTACATAAAAGAAAAGATACATTCGTCAAAAATCATAATTATATATTATGACTTGGATTAGAAACTGCCCTTCTCCCTGCGGTCACATAACTTCACTCTGGGCACTCGGCAGCTGGGCCACATATAGATGGTCTTTTGTAGCATTTTGCAGTCACACGAGTGCACTTTATGACATTTTTGCTGAAAACAGGTATTTATTTCTGGTTTTCGGCAAAACCAGTTCTTAGCGAACCACTGATTTGCTTAACAACCACAGCGTTTGCATAATGACTGCTGCAAAAATGATTGTAAAATCTGATCAGTCATGTGGGTTATCACCATCATGACCCTGCATTGGCTCCATTACAGTCGTAACTCGAAGACTACCTGTGACGCATGGTCGGGGAATCCTGGGTGTTGAAGTCCAGCCATCTTAAAGTTGCCAAGATTGAGACCCATTGAATTATATAGTTTCATCCTAAATGGCCTGTGTTTCTATTGCTGACTTTGTGCACCTTTTACTGAGCTTATGACTGAAATTCTTTGTACATTTTTAAAAATGTGTGTGTGGCTGTAAATAAGGTGAAAGCACTTTTAAAGGGATTGCTAAATTTGTTGCAACTATTACCATATTTTTCAAAGTATAAGACGCACCTTTTCCCCCCTAAAAGAGGCTGAAAATTTGGGTGCGTCTTATACTCCGAATGTAGCTTTATCAAAGCTTTTTTTCAACCCTAATGAGACGTTGGTGAGTGAAGCGATCTTCCACACTTCGCCTGCCTCTCTCCGATGATCAGCTGTGCTTTAGAAGCTGGTTTTTATCCCCAACCAGGCGCGGTTTTTTTTTCCTATTTTCCTCTCCAAAAACTAAGGTGCGTCTTATACTCTGAAAAATATGGTTTTGGGTTTTTTTTAAAAAAAAAGGACAGCCAGACTTTCTCAGTCTTTACTCTTTCTCTCTCCTCCTCCTTCTCCAAAGATGCAACCTTCAAAAGCCTCCAGATGAACCCCAGCCGGCCCCCAACCAGGAAGGCTGGAACAACCTCCGTTGCACCGCGATAAAGAAGGAAGACAAACGGGTGCACTTCAACATCGATAACGCCCCGGAGGAGACCTCCGAAGACGAGAGAGCAGGGCCCGTTTGGCACTGCATGAATGGCCAGGACCCCCAGCAGGACAGTAAGGAAGCCAAGCAGCAGGAACTGAAGGAGCTAGAGAGCAAAATTGAAGACATGCGAGAGCAGCTGAGGGTCGCCCTGGTGCGGAAGAGTGAGCTCATGGTGGCTCTTGGACCGCCCCCTAAAGCTCCTCGGCTGCCTCCTGCACTGAAGGCACTGATTAGGGAGAGCAATGAGGACAGGTGATGGAACGGGGAGGGGCGTCCAACTGGAACTCTGTTTGGACTCCCGTTCCTGGTGAAGAATGCCAGTGCAAAGAGCAAAACAATGAAGAGTAGATACCGGTTGGGAGATGTTTTGTTCTAGCTTTCCCTGCCTTCCCCAGATCAGTTTTCATCCTTGGGGCCGTGTGGGTTGCTGGTCACTCTTATTTGCATGTGGAAAGTCCCACTTCATCCATTGTCCATTGCAAAAGCCGCCAGGATGAGAAAGATGGTGGCAGGGCGGTCGACGAGCAGGCAGGACTAGATACGTTCGGAATCCGAATTAATTAATTCACAGATGTTCTAAGTTACCTTCATGGGTCCATATTCAGGAGGCCGATCCTGACTTTCTGTTCTGTGAGGTCCTGGTGCTGATTTTGGCACAGATCACTTGGAGACTTGGACGGAGCACACTTCTCTTGAGTTTTTCCTAGTCTTTTGAACCTCAGCAGACAGACACAATTTCTAGGAAGCTTCGAAGAACAGGAACTGCTGAATTAAGAGAAGGCCGGGAGAAGGCTAAATGCGGGGTGGAGCACATATTCTGGAGAGCAGATTGTCTCAGGTTTAAATCATTGTAAAGCAACTTTAATTGCAGCTTCTCTACTGGGACCCAGAAACTCAATTACCCACCACAGCCGGCTAGTCTCCAGGTTGCATAGCCCAAATTGTGGGACTTGAGTTCAATTAGCCACATATCAGGTGCAGCCATAGCTGAGTGGAGTTGGGGGTGGGGGCAGGCATTCACTTCCTCAATGGAAGTTTGCTGTGTTGACCTTGGAGAAGTTTTTGGAAGACAGGGTAGACAATGTTGAACCAAAGGATGCAACATTCCAGCTGATAGGGAGCTTTTCGGGGGTTAGCTGGAGGTGCCATCATTTAGTGGTACAGCCCAAAGCTGTACCACTAAATGCTGTACCATGTGTGAAGGAGCACATGGAACAAGCAGAAGAGACACTCGATTCTTGGACAGAGGTCTGTTTACACGGAGGGAGCAGAGTCCCAACAGTTGGGAAATACTGGAAATACTAGAAATACTGGGAGGCAACCCATGGGACAGGGCAACCAAAGATTGCAATAGATAGGGTAATGGCATCACCAAAATAGACAGAAGTAGGATTCCTGGAGGAGAGAAGAGGAGAGGAGGGAGGAAGGGAAGGGAAGGGAAGGGAAGGGAAGGGAAGGGAAGGGAAGGGAAGGGAAGGGAAGGGGGGAGGAGAGGAGGGGGGAGGAGGGGAAGGGACAGGAGAAGGAGAGGAGGAGGGGAAGGGAGGAGGAGAGGAAAGGAGGGGGAGGGAGGAGGAGGGAGAGGAGAAGAAGGGGCGGAGGGAAGGAGAGGAAAGGAGGGGGAGAGGAGGAGGGAGCAGAGTCCCAGCAGGAGGAGAGGAGGGGAAGGAGGAGAGGGGAAAAAAGTAGGGGGAGGGGAAGGGAGGAAAGGAGGAGGAAGAGGAGAAGAGAAGAGGGGCAGAGGGGAGGAGGGGGAAGGAGGAAAGAGGGAGAGGGGAGGGGAGAGGAGAGGAGGAGGGAGCAGAGTCCCAGCAGGAGGTGAGGAGGGGAAGGAAAAAAGGAGAGGAAAGGAGTGGGAGGGGAAGGGAGGAGAAGAGGAGGGAGAGAAGAGGGGGCGGAGGGGAGGAGAGGAAAGGAGGGAGAGGGAGGAGAGGGAGGAGGGGAGGAGAGGAGAAGAGAGGAGAGGAAAGCAATGGGGAGGGGGCTGATATTGGGTAAGCCTAAAAGAAAATTTATATGCACTTGGAGTATATTTATTATTCCTTCCATCACCCTAATTTTATTTTTCAATAATTTTCCACCAAAATTTGTCTGTGTCATTTTGAGAGGGTGGGCACAAGGAATCGCTTCAGGACTTCAGAGGGACCTGCCCACCTCTAATTTGCCCAGGACTTAGCGAGAGCCGGGATTTGAGGCTTAAAAAAGCTTCTGCCAATCGGTCTCGGGACAAGGCAGATGGGCTCCATGCTGGCCTCCCCTCCCCTGAGCCAATTCTGGATGATGATAAAGACGGGCCAGCTTTCCTGGAACCGGATGGAAGCTTAACAAAAAGAAACCCAACCTAGAACTAAGGAGAAATTTCCTGACAGGGGGAACAATTAATCAGTGGAACTGCTTGCCACCAGAAGCTATGGGTGCTTCGTCACTGGAGGAGGTTTTTAAGAAGTGACTGGACTGCCATTTGTCGGGAGTGGTATAGGGTCTCCTGGGGTCTTCTCCTAATATTATGGAAGAACAAATCTCAGAACCCCCGTTCAAAATTTGAGATTATGGGAGCTGTCATCTCCAACTCATGGAGTTGGAGCAAAGAGCTAAAATGGCAGCCCCTCCAAAAATGTTGCATTGAATTGACTCCTGCATCCTTTGGCTACAAATAGAAAAAGATAGATGACTTTTGTCTTTAAATAGCCCTGGCAGCAGAAAATACAGGGAGTCCTTCATTTAATGACCAATCAAAGTTACAACAGCACTGAAAAAAAGTGATTTATGAGCATTTTTCACACGTTCGACCATTGCAGCATCCCCATGGTCACGTGATCAAAATTCAGATGCTTGCCAACTGATTCATATTTATGACGGTTGCAGTGTCCTGGGCAGGGGTGAAATCCAGCAGGTTCTGACAAATTCTGCAGGACCAGTAGCAGAAATTTTGAGTAGTTTGGAGAACCGGCAAATACCACCTCTGGCTGGCCCCAGAGTGGGGAGGGAATGGGGATTTTGCAGTATCCTTCTCCTGGAGTGGGGTGGGAATGGGGATTTTACAGTATCCTTCCCCTGGAGTGAGATGGGAATGGGGATTTTGCAGTATCCTTCCTCTGCCACGCCCACCAAGCTAAAACACGCCCACCAAGCCATGCCAACAGAACCGGTAGTATAAAAATTTGGATTTCACCACTGGTCCTGGGGTCATGTGATCACCTTTTGCGACTTTGTGTTAAACAAGTCAACGGGGAAGCCAGATTTTAACAACCACGTTACTAACAACTGCAGTGATTCACAACTTTAGCAAAAAAGATTCGTACAATGGGGCAACACTCGCTTAACAGCTGTCTTGCTTAGCAACAGAAATTTTGGGCTCAGTTTATGGACGTTAAGTCAAGGACTACCTGTATTGAGCTAGAGATCCATCTCAACTCTGCCTTTCCTAAAACTGTCCTAATTTAAATCAGCTCTTTTTCTTTAGATGGGGGTCGTATTTCTTTCTGGGCAAGAGAAACAAACCTGTGATAGACACTAAACCAGCTTGGCAATGCACAGCCATTAGAAGGCAGATTCGTATTGCAACTGTGTAGATCTCAAGTTAAAGGGCAAAATCTGAATTCAGAGCACACACGAGTCGTTGTGTAGGCCTTTATCAGGGTCACCTTACACTAAACGTCTCCTTTCTCACAATTACACAGCAGCAGGAGTAAGCAATCACATCAGTCCAGGGCGAAGTGCAAATGTTTAATTTTCCCAGCAGGTGTGATGTGCGTGCTACTAACGCATTTGCAATTTGAATTCAGCTCTGCACAGCCCTACTTCATATACATAACACCAAGGTTATGCTTGTAGGGCAGGCAAGAACAATAATCTTTTAAAGTATTTTTTTTCTTTCATAAAGCATGAAGGGGTTGGAAACCAAAGAAATACATCCAGTGTGCCTGAGAGTTTCCCTAGGGCCTCTTAAGAGGACATTGAATGCTCAGTCTAGGCCAGAGGTCTTCAAACTTGGCAGCTTTAAGACTTGTGGACTTCAACTCCCAGAATTCTCCAGCCAGCAAAGCAAAGCTGGCTGGAGAATTCTGGGAGTTGAAGTCCACAAGTCTTAAAGCTGCCAAGTTTGAAGACCTCTGGCCTAGACTGAGGCAGTTTATAAATCTTACAAATAAATTGAAAACCAAATAAATGCATTTAAATGCCAAGTACCAATCCCGAAGCCCAATTTTTCAAAAGGAATTTGCTGAAAATTAAAGCTGGGATGGTGCTTGGATATGAAACCAAAGTTTAAATATCATCAGCCACATAGGGGTTTCCTTTTGGCATTTGTTTTTGGGCAGTGCAAATTCAGGTGAGTTGGCGGATATTGCAATAGGTCTTTTACAGTTATATGCAGAGCAGCCTTCTGAAATTTTGATGCCCTTCAAGGTGTACTGGACCCCCGTTTCCATCTCCGCCAGCCCATAATGTTTGGGAAATGATGGGAAGTGTAGTCCCACAGATCTAGAGGGGGAAGGAATTGGGAGAATGCTGAATTGAGCTACTGTTCGTTTTTATATATTAAAAAAAACACCTGTCCTCGCCGTTTTATTTACTTGAAAACAAAATTAGATGGGTAACAGACTAAGAAACAAAAGAGGAATTAAAACGTTTTCACTTTTAGAAAGAGAAAATGGTGTTTTTACTTTCTTACATTCTGGAAACTCAAACTTTGCTTTGGATTTTCTCATCCCCAAACGATCCTATACTCTCACAGCCCCAATATCTGGGGTGGGGAATGGAAAAATAAACTCATAAAAACTGGATTCTCCAGTTCAGGGAATATTTTGTGAACTGATGAATAGAAGTCTTTTTGGAGTGATGACTTCATATTAAGAGCAGTGACATGGCTTCTTGAGCTGGAGTTGGCAATATATTGCGAGCTGAAGGTCCCATTCGGCCTTTTTAGTGGCGAGGCTGGGCCAGGCCTCCGAGATAGATGGTGCCAGTCTAAGACATGGGTGGGTGAAGCCAGTGCAAACATTAAATCTGCTCCAATTCGAATTAAAACAAGAGAAATGGCCTGTTTCTCTCGTGTTAAAATGGCAATCTTGTCGGTAAACCCAGGAAGTCCTGTTTTTCTGAGCCTTATTCTCAACCTCTGGAGAGGGACTGAATTCCAAGATGGGGGGGAGCGATAGTTGGGAGGCCAAGAGTAGCAATGCTGAGCAGGGGACGGCAGATGCCATTCATTCAGGGATGGTCAAGTACACCAGCCAGAACAAGTGAAATATTAAGAATTGTAAAAGAAAATGTAGCTCTCTAGAAGAGATCTTCCTACCAGGAGCAGCTGAACCTCTCCTGGTTCCTGTGCGTTTTGCTATAGCGCTGGCCCTTGTAAACCCCCCCCCTGTGTGTCCCCCCCAAAGGGTATAACTTGACCAGGAAAGGAGAAGGAACAAACGACGATTAAATACAGTATTTATACAGTATATATACTATATATATATATATATGTACACACATACAAACATTTTGTACATTAAACAGAATGAACTCTATTCGTGTGATTTAGTTTTGATTCTCTTTCTTCCATCCAGTTTTGTCTCTCCCACCTCCTCCCAAAAAAAACCCCTCAAAAGCAGAAAGGCCCAAAGTCTGACCGGCTGCGAGCATCTTCGGTGACCGATCCAGGTAGAGAATCGGTACACGGCCCAAGAACTCAAGTAATCTATTGCACAAGAATGGGCCATCCTCCTTTGGGGGGGGGGGGTAAGGGAAGCGCTGGCCTGCCATTTTTATTTTTATTTTTTTTTAATTTCCAAACCAAGCCTTGCACCCCGGACTGATCTCCCATCAGCCGCTCTCCTCGGTGGCACGCAACATCAGGTTACCCGTCCCAGAGATTTGATTCTTACGCGGAAGGTCATAGAGGGGAGTGGTGGGGGTCAGAAACGCAGGGGTCTGCTCAGCATCCTACTGCTCAAACCCAGCCCCCCTTCCTCCCCCCAATCAGTCCTTCCTCTTGCCAGATTTGGGGGAAATCTAGGGAAGGCACTCGGGAACCCCAATCCAAAGCCAAGTACAGAAACCGGCTGCCGAATGGCTGCTCCCAATTGATAGAAGGGTAATTCTGGGAAGGAAGAAGTGTGAAACACACACAGACACACACCAGTCGCGGTCGTGCTGGGGAAGCGATTTCCTCCTTGCGTTCAATTCAAAGGCATCGCGCTGAAAAAAAGGCGGCGGCGGCTGAAATCCGGTCCACCGGACAATGCAATCATCCTCATTAAAGTGCGTAAGCAGCAGCTAATGGGAACTCTTCAGATGAATTGACAGAAAGAAAAACTCATTTTTCAGCCATTCCTCAGTCTGGCTCTAAGGTTATGTTTCTCAACCTTGGCCACTTTTAAGACAGGTGGACTTCAACTCCCAGAATTCCCCAGCCAGCTATGCTGGGGAATTCTGGGAGTTGAAGTCCACCTGTCTTAAAAGTGGCCAAGGTTGCAAAATGGTGCCCAGTCCATTTTTTTGCCTTCTCTTTGAACTTTGCCTGGCCTTTGAAAGCGTTTAACCTGCACCAGCCGAAGCAGATTCTGAGCTTCTCTGTCCATCCAGCTCACCTCGCACGAGTGCAAAAGGGGCCACAATCTCAAAGAGTTCCCACTCATTTTGTTTTCACCCAATCGCTGGACTCCTTCCACTTGGGAGGCTAAATGGGGCAAAAACAACTTAAAGTTAAGGTAACACTGCCGAGGACAACCGAGCTGAAGCTTTCGATCTTTTCACTGGGGCAGGCCCACCTTCACAAAGGAGCGAATCACTTGTTCTCAAGTTATCAAAGAAAAAGATCTGGGTTCAAGGACTGGGGTGAGGGGATGGGGCAAGACACGTTTCCACCCCATCCAAGCCTGTCGTTATTATTCAAATAATCCCCTACAGCACTCTTTAGGGAAAAAAAAAAGAGAGAGAAATTAACGTGGTGTTTGTACATAAGCAGATGTAGTCCAAATGATTAAAAAAAAAATGAGGATTTTTTTTTTTTTAGGACTCAAGTATTAGACCCTTCAAATAACAATTCCCGTCGATCATTCCGGAACCAGTTCATGCCAAATTTTGATGCTCTGCCTTCTGCTTAAAGATCAATTTCTCTTTATAATCACCCACACCGATGATTCTGGTCTTTATAATCCATCCACCCAATTCCAAGGTGCATCCAAAACCAACTTTTGTCATGATACCCCGTTCTTTTTTCTTTTCTTTTCTTTCTTTCCCCCCCCCCCCACCCCCGGGTGTTTCTAAGCACCCTTTTGGACAAAACTGAATGCAAACACAAGGATCTAAATGCAAAGTAAGATCTCCCGCAGATCCCCAGAGGGAGTCCCATGATTCCATGCAGTCTGGGAAATGGAGGGTGGGGGGGGCGGAGACGAGAAATTGGGGCTTAACGCCATTCGCCGAGAAAGATGCAGAAACCGCTTCTTTCGAAAAGATTCGATTCCGACGCAGGGACCGACATCTACAATCGCTTCCCCTTCTTTTTATTCAGCTTTTTTTCTTTCTTCCTTCCTTCCTTCCTTCCTATCTTTCTTTCTTTTTCTTTCTTTCCTGGTACTTGGAAGGCGGGAGAAAAAAGATGACTTGCTCTTCATTTTACATTCTAGCTCTGCCTCTTTCTTCTGCAAAAAGAGGAATTTGGTACGGAAAACAAATTTATGCAATCGGAAAGCCATCCAGTCTCCTAACGGAGTTAAGGAGTTTGGGAGAAGCAGCGGCTTCGTGGGATCAGGAGATCATATTCTCTGGGGAAAGCGGTGTGGGATCCTTCTGGGCATGCCCTTCAGAAGCCTGACTCAAGAATCCCCTTAAAGCCAAACCTTGCGAGGAGTCTGTCTTCAGAGGCTCAGCTCGGCCTGCTGAACTCTCTGATGGCTGGGGAGTATCTTCCAGCTCTGGATGGGCCGTGACGGGAGGAGGTATATTGGTCACAGAAGTCCCAATGGTGGACGTGCTCTCAAGAGTGACGGAGCCCACTTCCGTACGGTCACTACTAACCAAACTTTGGGTCACCATGTTCGAAGCAGGCTCCAGATCCTGCAAACTCCCACCACTGGTCACAACTGCTGGAGTGGCCCTGGAGTCCAAAAAGGAACCGCCTAGGTTGGAGAGAAAGGAGGCTTCTGTGATGACAGCTGCTGTCTCGGCCACCCAATTCAAGTCATTCCCGAGGGAGATGCCAGGGCTGGAGGCCGGGAGACTGTGGTCTTCCCCAGAAGCCAGGGAGCCATCTCCTGCCCCAGCTGGGCTGGCGTCCAGGTGGGGCTGCTGGTCGGCTGAATTGGTTGCCGCGACGGTCGTGTTGTTATTGAGGTTGTCCTGGAGAGCGGTCTGGGTTCCCACCTGCTGGTTCTGGAGCAACATCTCCTGGATCCGGATCTGTTGGAGGATGGCTGGCAACTCGTAATGGTGGAAAAAGTAGATCATGGAATGCTGCCAGGGAGGGGAGCGGAAGAGAGGAGAGGAGAGAGGAAAAGTGTTAATGATTGGGCTGAACAAGAAAGTTCTCCCCTTCACTCTCTCCTCCCCCCACCCAAACATATAACTCAATTGCTCCTCCTCAAGCTTTGAAGAGAATACGGTGTGGTGGTTAAGATGCTGGGCTAGAAACTGGGAGAGAAGGGATTCTAGTCCTTCCTTAGGCAAGGAAGCCAGCTAAGTGCTTTCTTAGGAGCCCTGGTGGCACAGTGATTAGAATGTAGTATTGCAGGCAAACTCTGCCTGTAGCCAGAAGTTTGATCCTGACCGGCCCAAGACTAATTCAGCCTTCCGTCCTTCCGAGGTCGGTAAAATGAGGACCCAGTTTGTTGAGGGCAATAGGCTGACTCTGTAAACCACTTAGATGGGGCTGTAAAAGCACTGTGAAGCGGTATACAAGTCTAAGCGCTATTGCTAAGTGACTTTGGCTCAGTCCCTCTCTTTCAGCTCAGCCCATCTCAAAGGGCTGTTCTTGTGGGAAAATAACAGGCAGGAGCGTTACATCTGCCACCTTGTGCTATTGAAAATAAAGATGGGATCACAGTAGTTGTGCATTATCTGCCATCCAAGTAACTCAGATGCTGTTGGGAAAGGCCAAATTCCCTACCCTGCATGAAACCTACCATCAATTGGCAAAATGCACCTTTCCCATTTCTGCTCTATGAAAGGCAGTTGGTGAAGACCGAGTGGGATCCGTGTCAGCAAAGCAAGACCACAAGCCTGCAATCCTGACCATCTTTCCTGAATGCCCCCCTGGCCAGCTGTTCTCTTGGCCCTGCAGAGATTCTCAAAATGAAACCAGCACAGCCAGTGCAAACCACTAATTTTCTGGCTAAAATGGGGCGAATCATTGCCAGAAAATTCTCTACCAGCTACCACTGCCTTGCTTTTTTGTGTTCCACAATGCAGATTTTATCTTTTACAAAAGTCTAGGTATTCACGAAGACCAAATGATACCTGGATAATTTCTGAGCTTTCAAGTGTGTGTTATTTACAGACTTGAAAGCAAAAGGACTAGAAACTTGGCAAACAATGTCTGAAAAAGTATTTTCTCGGGGAGGCTAAATTGGAGAAGGGATTCTATCTTTTGAAGTCTGTCATGATTTGGGGGTTTACACAATGCTGTAGGACCCTTTTAGAGCCAGAAGCGTACCTGTATGAAAAGCCACGAAGTTACCAAGGCTAAACTGCTATATTGCCCATTGAAACGATAATGGTAGGCATAAAAGGCAAAGTGGTACAAGTAGAAAAACCTGGAGAGAGACAGAAATATAAATATGCAGGCATACACATTTATATACAATAGTTACACAATCCCTGGTTTGCTTCCATCCTTCCTTTCTGAACACAATTAGCTGTATATCCCCCACCCATCCCTTCAAAGAAGAAGTGTAAAAGTGAACTGCAAGAGAGAAACAGCCTGGTCCTATAATCAGTGAGGGATGAGAATTAGGGAAGGAAAAGGGCAATGATGCCACTGAGGGATCAAGGTGGTTGAGAGAAGATGCTGGAGTGGCCGGGATTTAAGGAGTCAAACTGGCCCTGGGAGGACTATATCAACAAGATTGCCAAGAGGTCTCCAATCTGGAAAAAAAAAAAAAAAAGAGCTCAATGTGTGACACTAAAGACAGACAATCCGTCAGGCAAAGCGGAGTCAGCTGAATATCTAAGTCTGTGATGGCAAACCTATGGCACGCGTGCCGAAGTGGCACACAGAGCCTTCTCTCCAGGCACGTGAGCTGTCGCCCATTGCTCTTCTGGGTTCCGGCGCGCCGGCCAGCACAAGAGCCAACATGGGAGCACCAGTAACCGGAAGAACATGCTGCTTGGTGTGCATGCACGCACCGGGAAGATAATCTTCCAGTTTCCGGTGTACGCATGTACACTGGCCACCTGGTTTTCCAGTTTCTGCCACACATGTGCGCATGAAGACCAGCTGGCTGGTGCGCATGCATGCGCTGGAATGCCCACACCAGGCGAGTGCTCTTCCGGTTTCCGGCACTCCCACGGTGCCGAAAAGGTTCGCCAACACTAACTGTTGGCCTAAATTGGGAATGGCCATTCTGTGCCTCCTTAAATTGCTTTTCTGGAAAACCCTAAAAGACAGTTTGGTCTAGTGATTAAGGGACCAGGCTAAAAACCAGGAGACTATAAGTTCTAGTCCCACCTTAGGCAGGAAAGCCGGCTGGGTGATTTTGGAGACCATGAGTTCTAGCCCTGCCTTAAGCATAAAACCGGCTGAGTGATTTTGGATTAATCTCTTTCTCTCAACCTAGCTCACCTCACAGGGTTGTTAAATTATGGGGAAAATAGGAGAAGGAAGGAGTATTACGTGTATTTGTTGCCTTGTGCTATTTAAAAAAATAATAAAGGCGGGATAAAAAAAATATTTTAGAAGAGCCCTTAGGTACAATAGATTATCTATCCTGCCCATTCTGACACCTCCCAAAAGGTTTAAAAGCCCCCCTCGCCCTGCCCTGCTTCCCAAAGGCTGCCATCTCTGGTCCAGGGAGTCCACTGGCCTGTCTCTGTCTGAGCCCAGTCCCAGGTTCGTACCTCAACCAGTGCCTCTTGCTTGTGTTGGTGTGGCAGCAAATTGCATCGTACTGGTCTGCCAACCACACAATGAGGATGATATAGAAGGCCGTGGTGGTGTCGTTGAAGAACTCGGACATGATGGCCTCCATGCCTGTTTTGAGAGGGAAGAAAAGGAAGAGAACATCAACATGCTGTCTGAGAGGTTATCACCCTCCATATTCCTCAAAGATGGGACAAATACGATGCCTTCTTGCACCCATAAAACCTTTGCAACAGAGAGACTGGCTTTAAATCCACAGACCGCACTCTGCATAACTGCAGAGAACCGGAAGTCCTCTGCCTCCAGAAGGTATTTCTTCCATATGATGGGTTAAGGCAGTTGACATAAGGCAGACAGGTAGTTGAAGGATACTTCAGTAGGTTGGAAAGGAGGATCCTACAGCAGCTTTCTTAACCTTGGCGATTTGAAGTTGTGTGGACTTCAACTCCCAGATTTCCCCAGCCAGCATTGAATTCTAGGAGTTGAAGTCCACACAACTTCAAATCGCTAAGGCTGAGAAACACTGTACTATAAGTAAGCTGTCAAATAAATATTAAACAAATAAATAAATAAGCAGAACCTAGGAAAGTCTGATTGGAAACAGTGGTGGGTTCTTTCCAATCCAGGAGGATTAAAGTGAGGAGGTCTCCTTACCCACTAAAGCCAAGATGACGGTCAGCAAAGGAGCTGCGGGGAAGGCAATTGTCATGTTCATTTCCAGCATCTGTAACAGGTCCACTGGAAAAAGGGAAAGGAAGCCAAATTCAAAAGACAGCAATCAGGCAAGAGGTAAATTCATTTTTCTTGGCCTACAGCCATGATAACAAACCATCAATGGGTGCCAGAGATGGCACACAGAGCACTCTCTGTGGGCACGCGCGCCATTGCCAGCTGTGCTTCTGGTTTCCAGCGTGCACATGCGCGCCGGCTAGCTTATCTTTGTGCGTGCCAGAGCCCCCAAATCCCAAAGACCAGGTGACCAGCACGCAGCTGGTCTCCGAGTTTCCGGGGCTGTGGTGTGCATGGTGGGCACTCAGTGCTGAAAAGGTTCGCCATCACTGGCCTATGGGATGACCCAGGAACAGATCCTACAGCCAAAAGTCAAATGGGATCCCAAGTAAAAGAATTTAGAGAAACACTGCTAAGCAGGGTAAGGAGATACTGGGGTACAGATGTCCCTTCCAGACCTGCTGAGCTATTGCTCCCCTATTCCCAAGTAAAAGGCAATTTCACGTAACAAGAACAACTGAGCACTCAGTGGTAAGGTAGAGGCTATGCAGGGTCAAAGCCAATGTATGTTCCAGAATACAGGTAGTCCTTGAGTTAGGACGACAGTTAGGCCCAACATTTTTGTTGCGAAGTGATACGTTTGTTCGGTGAATTTTGCCCCGTTTTATAACCTTTCTTGCCACAAGTGAACACGGCTGTTAAGTGAATCTGCCTTCCCCATTTGACTTTGCTGGTCAGAAAGTCGCAAAAGGGGATCACGTGACTTTGTGACATTGTAACCGTCATCAATGTGAGTCAGTTGCCAAGCGTCTAAATTTTGATCATGTGACCATGGGGACACTGCAACGGTCGTAAGTGCGAAAACCGGTCAGAAGTAATTTTTTTCCCCCGTGTCCCAAAGGTGCTTTTTCGGGAGGCAACCGGACTTTTCTTGATTTTTCTTTGAAGATGTTTCGCTTCTCATCCAAGATGCTTCTTCAGCTCTGACTGGATGCTGGGGATGGTGGAAGCAGCTTCTTGGATGAGAAGTGAAATGACTTCAAAGGAAAAAGAAGAAAAGTCCAGTTGCCTCCTGAAAAAGCACCTTTGGGACAACCATGACCTGGATGACTGAGAATCTCCATAGACCATTTTTTTTTCCAGTACTATTGTAACTTCGAACGGTCACTAAATGAACTGTTGTAAGTCAAGGACTCCCTGTACACACTATAAGGTCTTGGAAAGCAACCTCTGATTTCAGGTGCCTGACTAAGAAGCCATTGTTCAGCACTCGCAAAGGGGGAAAAAACTCCTCAATTTCAGCATCTCCTACTTCAGGATTTCTTAACCTTGGCAACTTCAAGATGCGTGGACTTCAATTCCCAGCATACCCCAGACAGCCAGAATTCCCCAGAAATTTGATTAATAAATAAATAAATAAATAAATGAGCTGGCTGGGGATTGCTGGGAGTTGAAGTCCACACATTTTCAAGTGGCCAAGGGTTGAGAAACACTGTCCTACTTTACAAATAGTCCTTGACTTAAAACCATTCATTTAGTGACAGGGAAGTTACAAGAGCACTGGGGAAAAAGAGATTTACTATCACCATTGCAGCATCCCCCAGCAATCACATGATCAAAATTCATGGGCTTGCCAATCGGCTTCTATTTTAGAATGGATGCAGCATCCCAGAGTCATGTGCACTGCCAACTGTAACCTTCCCAGCTGGCTCACAACAAGCAGTGTCAATGGGAGAAGATGGGAGTCGCTTAACAACTGCAGTGATTTGCTTAACAACAAAAAAAGGGTCATAAAATCAGGCACGACTCGTGTAACAATTCCACGTAACAATTCCACTTGGCAGTGGAAATGCTGACCCCACTTATGGTCGTAAGTTGAGGACTATCTGCTTATAGACATCAGCTGCAGTCTTCCTAAAGCTGCTAAGGGCTGAGTCTCTTGGTCTAATGCAACCTTACTCCCTGGTAGAAAATTAAATTTCCATCACTAAAGTGGGTTTTGAGCCAATAGAAACAGCCAGCTGTTATCTAATACCAGGATGCCAAAATGATGATTTACTCAAGGATGAACAAATAACAAAATATATTTTGGCTGTGCTGTTCAAGACTGCACATTAAAATAAATCACGGCAAGCAGCATACCGGGAAGTAGTTATTTAGTGTGGATTAGGATGCAAATGGACCATAGCAGTGTTTAAACCAAGAATGTGCAGGTTTTCAAGGTTGATAGCTATTCTCAATCTTTGCCTGGCATGCTGAATAGCCAATGGAACAGTTTTCATTTACACTGAATTAAAATTAAATGTATCCACTGTACCTAACACTATTACTCCTGTACTCAGAATAAATCACATTAATGGCATGGAACAGATTGAAATAAGTTCCTCCTTATATTAAAAACTACAGTCAAAACACTGAACCAGAATTTGTGGCTTCTAAGTTTGTTTTTTGTTTTTTTTTTAATTTGATTTATATGCCGCCCTTCTCCGGAGACTCAGGGCGGCTTACAATGCGTTAAGCAATAGCCTTCATACTTTTGTATATTTATACAAAGTCAGCTTATTGCCCCCACAAACTGGGTCCTCAATTTACCTACCTTAGAAAGGATGGAAGGCTGAGTCAACCTTGAGCCTTGGAGAGATTCGAACCAGCAGTAATTGCAGGCAGCTGGTCTTAAATTACAGAGCTCTGTCTGTTGAGCTATCCAGGCTCCTGGATAAGTGATAAGTGCTCTCATCATAGCAATAACAATAACACTTAGACTTATATACCGCTTCATGGTGCTTTGCAGCCCTCTCTAAGCGGTTTACAGAGTCAGTACGTTGGCCCCAATGATCTGGGTCCTCGTTTTACCGATCTTGGAAGGATGGAAGGCTGAGTCAACTTTGAGCCCAATTAGGATCGAATTCCTGGCAGTGAGCAGAGCCAGCCTGCAATTCTGCATTCTAACCACTGCGCCATCACAGCTCACAATTCGCCATCATACTTATTCCAAGCCCACCTGGACAGCAGGCACTGCAGAAACTCACAGCAAGGATTTTTTTGAAAACTTACCAATAAAAACGAAGATTTGGTGATGGGAGTAACGCAACAGCATGGAAACAGATAGGGTCTGAAAAGAGACAGGCGGGTAAACATTAAAGCATGAAAGCCCCAAGGCCAACCATGAAAAGCGGAAAAGCGCTCTCATAATTCTGAAAAAAATCGCCATCTGGAATGAAAATTAATTTTTCCAGAATTAAAATGAAAAGCATAATTCACTTAGCCACTCCAATGTTTTGTTCTTAGCGTGTTGAGAGAGATGGGTTACTATCCTCAGAAAAACCATTTGTTGCCAGTCTTGCGAACTGTTTGTCTGAGACTCAAATCGGTGTCATTTTTGTCACAGGTTCTTTTATGTACATCCAGGTTAGAGGGCTCCAAAAATCCAGAAAAAATCAGCACAACCTTCCCAGGGCTTGTGCTCACAGTTTACTATACCACTCTTCCCCCATTCTACTACAACTGCTGTTCTTCCACTACTATGGGAGTGTCAAACTCAAGGCCCGGTGGGCAGAACCAATCTGCGGGGTGCTTAGATCTGGCCCATGGGGCCACCCTAGAAACATCAAAGGACCAGCCTCTGCCAGTGAAAATGGAGCTTGGAAAGCCCACATGTGGCCCTCCCAGGCTCCATTTTCGGCTGTGACGGCCTCCTGCCACCCTGTGCCAGTGAAAACGGAGATTTTGGGGGGGGCACGAACTCTGTTTTTGTCAGGGCATTGATTAATCCCATCTTTGGCACTGGGACAATCACCCTGATTTAATTAGAGGATGGGTCGTGGCTTTTCCAAGTTGCAATATTCTGAAATAAAACCCGAAGAAAAAGTTCTCTAATAAAACTCATTTATTTGTTATAAAGAAAATAAAACACCTCACTAACTAAGAAAAGTAATTGTTACATTTTGAAATAGTTCGTGCGGGACCTTTCTGGCAAGAGAACAAAGGAAAGAGTGTGTGTGAAGGAATGTGGGTGGATGGACATGCGTAGTAGCTTTTGATAACAATTCTTGGCAAGGTACGGAAAGTCTGATAGTCCAGAAATGATGAGCTCAGCTGGTAAATAAAAGAACGCAGTGACAGTTTTCACTGGCAGAGGGCGGCAGGAGGCCATCGCAGCTGAAAATGGAGCTCTGGAACCCGTTTTCGCTGGCAGAGCGCTTGGGCCACCACACACGCCCCCAACACGAGTGATGTCAAGGTGGCCACGCCCCCCCAAAGTCAAACACATCCCTGATGCAGCCCTCAATGAAATCAAATCTGACACCCCTGCACTACTACATCTCTTTGTGAGTCCTATTTCTGGAGAACAGTAACAGTAAATTTGCCTTAGGCTGCTTCAGTTTCTCAAACTAACACAAACCACCTTCCATCTTACTCCCACTCCCCCAATACCATCACACCCAACTGTCTCTCTGCTCATCTTTTATAGACACAGATTGTTGGACTGGCTAGGGAGAGCTCTTAAAGGGACAGGACACCACCAAGCCCAGGTGCTAGCCATTTTGCAGGCAACCAATCCTCTCGCATATCTGAACTAGGATTTTAAGTCATGCATTGATTTAATTATCTCAGATAATATATTCATTTTTACAGTACTATTGTGGTAAGTCCTAGCCAGGAAAATCTTCTGTTCTTGCACCTTTCAAGGCCTTGCTTTATTTCTTTGCATATTTTTTAGCAAACGCTTTGGAAACTGCCTTCATCGTATCGCATCCGATAAAGCCCTAAACATTTCAATGGGGGTATTTTCGTTACAACCACTCTCTCTTCTTTCGCATACTGTTGTTCTTTAGTAGTTAAACCGCCTTTGTTTTCTTCTTGTTAATTTTGCATCCAGAAAGGCGGCCAAAACCTTTGATCACTTTTATCATCTGCCATGTGCAGTGTTGTGGTTGTGTGACTGTAAATGCTAGACATCTGCGTAACATTTTATCTTGTATTGCTCTCCTTGCTGGTAGAGCTGCTGATAAGAGCCAGAGGCTACAAAACACTTAGAAGAAGAACAGTGAATAAAACTGCAGCTGGGAGAACTAAAGCCGAGGTGGGGAACGATGGCCCCCTTTATGACTTGTGGACTTAAACTCCCAGAATTCCTGAGCCAGCATGAAATCTACAAGTCATAAAAGGGCCATTGTTCCCAAGACCTGAATTAAAGGATAGTGGGCACAGTTTTATGCAGAGGATCATTTTCTGATCGCAGTAACTGATTTATAGACCAGGGTTCTCCAACCTTGGCAACTTTAAGACTTGTGGACTTCAATTCCCAGAATTCCTCAGCCAGCAAAGCAAATTTAAGACTTGTGGACTTCAGCTCCCAGAATTCCTCAGCTAGCTTTGCTGACTGAGGAATTCTGGGAGTTGAAGTCCACAAGTCTTAAAGTTGCCAAGGTTGGAGAACCCGGTTATAGACAATCCTGGTTAAGAATGTCCAACTTAAGGTCAACCCCGATACAGGTAGTCCTCGACGTACGACAACCGAGTCCAAAATTTTTGTTGTTCAGCAAAACATTTGTTAAGTGAATTTGACCCTATTTTCGACCTTTTGTGCCACAGTGGTTAAGCGAATCACTGCAGCTGTTAAGTTAGTGACACGATTGTTAAGTGAATCTGGCTTCCCCATTGACTTTGCTTGTCAGGAGGTCACAAAAGGGGATCACGTGATCCCGGGACACTGCAACCTTCATAAATAGGAACCAGTTGCCATCCCTGGGGATGCTGCAATGGTCATAAGTGTGAAAAACGGTCATAAGGCACCATTTTTTCAGTGATGTTGTAACTTTGAACGGTCCCTAAATGAACTGTCATATATCGAGGATTACCTGTATTGAACCGAGAACCATTTTACATCCCTGGCAAAGCTGCCTTGAATGCTGTGGCTGGAATGTAGCCCAAAAAAATGAAATTCAATTTTTTTTTACTACTGGTTCTGTGGGCGTGGCTTGGTGGGCATGGTATGGCTTGGTGGGCATGGCAGGGGAAGGATACTACAAAATCCCCATTCCCTCCCCACTCCAGGGGAAGGATACTACAAAATCCCCATTCCCACCCCACTCCTGGGGGAAGGGTATTGCAAAATCTCCATTCCCTCCCCACTCTTGGGCCAGCCAGAGGTGGTATTTGCCGGTTCTCCGAACTACTCAAAATTTCCGCTACCAGAACCTGTCGGAACCTGCTGGATTTCACCCCTGATGTAGCCCATAAAACACAAACCAGGTTTCTGGTTGAACATTCTGGGAAACAAAAAACGCCAATTCAGGCTGAGGAAAAAATAAAGAGAAGAGGAAACACTCACAAAGATCACCATGATGACAAAGGCTGCAACATAGGAAGTCCTGGCCATCCACATGCTGATGAAACGATAGTGTTCCCCGGATACCACATTGCGAAGGAAACCTGTCACACCAATAAGAAAAAGTTGGGGGGGGAACATTACAACATGAGGAATGGAGGAATTCATTCATACAACAGCGTTTTATAAATATTTGATACACTGGCTGGCTTGCTTAAGAAAATCTCCACACAGCCTGGGATACTTCCATGGGATCAGCCCACTCCCAGCCAAGGTAATTGTGAAGCAAAGAGCGATGAATGCAAAGCATTTGCTGTGCTGTTTTAGAGGAATTTATATTTGTGTATATAACACAGGGGTCTCCAATCTTGGCAACTTTAAGATTTGTGGACTTCAACTCACAGAATTCCTCAGCCAGCAAAGCTAGCTGAGGAATTCTGGGAGTTGAAGTCGACAAGTCTTAAATTTGCAAAGATTGGAGACCCCTGATATAGGACCTACAAACCTCCAAAGATCCTGGGCACTTTACAATACAGGTAGTCTTCGACTTACGACTAGGCGTTTAGCTTTATGACCACTTGTGTTTCACAACGGTCACAAAAATCAGGTGCAGTCACATGATAACCCGCTTTACGTTCCTCAGAACTTACAAGCAAATTGCAGGCTGACTTACTATCATAAATTGAGGACTACCTGTAATCATAACATAAAATCCAACGTAAAATTTATATATATACATACAATATATCAATTTTCTTATAAATCAAAATTTGATTTATATGCCGCCCTTCTCCAGAGACTCAGGGCAGCTTACAATGCGTTAAGCAATAGCCTTCATACTTTTGTATATTTATACAAAGTCAGCTTATTGCCCCCACAAACTGGGTCCTCAATTTACCCACCTTAGAAAGGATGGAAGGCTGAGTCGACCTTGAGCCTGGGGAGAATTGAACTCGCAGTAATTGCAGGCAGCTGGATGTTAAATGCTGCCTTAAGAGGCATTAGTGCCTCAGGCACTTACACTTACACTTACACTCTATTTGTGTAATTTATCTGCAAAGAGAGGGATGTGAAAAAAAAAAAAAACCCAGCAAAGTCCACAAGTCTTAAAGCTGCCAAATTTGAAGACCTCTGCTTTAAAACAAGCATCTAAAGTTCCCATTTTTTTTCTAGAAACAGTGGCTGACACAACATAGCAACTGTATAATTTTCCAAATGGCCACTCTCCAACCAATTTGAAACCTTGCCCCTCTATCTGGAAGAGTCTGGACAGTCTTCAAAGAAGTCCCCTCCCCAAGGGAGTGTAATCTAACTAAGATTATTTAACAAGCACAACTCCCTATCCCAAAGCCCAAGCAGAAGAACTGCATTCCAGAAAGCATAGCTAAGGCTTTCATGTCTGCAAAAGATGAGTAAAGTTATAAATAGGAATACCCCTTAAGCAAGTACTGGCCAGCTACCTATTACCACAGCTTTAATTTAGATTCCTGTACAGAGCAGGGAGTTAGCTGGACTCAGAGGCTCCTTCCAATTCTGTGACATTGTCATAAAGAAAAAAAAAAAAGGGTTCAGCCACGATTGTGCAAATGAAAGCAGTGGGATATTGTTCCACAAATACACAGCCACCCCAGGGATAAACTGGGAGTCCTTATGATCACAATTGTGACCAGAATTTCCGTTGCTAAGCAAGGCAACATTAAGTTAAGGGAGTCGCGCCCAGTTTGGCAATCTTTTTTTTTTTTTTTTGCCGTGGTTGTTAAACAAATCACTGCAGTTGTTTACGGGAATCACAGGATTGTGAAGTGAATCCGGTTTCCCTTATTGAGTTTGCTTGCTGGAAGTTGGCTGGGAAGATGGCAAATAGGGATCACCTGATCCATCATAAATACATGTCCCAAGCATCTGAAATTTAATAATGTGACCGTGGGGATCTTACGATGGTCATAAAGTGTAAGAACCGGTTGTAAGCCAATTTTTTTCAGTGCTGTTGTCATTAAACAAGCGGTTGTAAATCGAGGACTGCCTGCAACTGGATCAAGACCATCTCTCACTTCAAACAGCCAAATGTCAAATATTCGCCCGCTTCTGTTTTCTGGGTTAACTTATTTCTTCAATTTCTAGACCTGCCCATCTCTACTGAGTGATTCAGGACAGCTTATAACAGGGGAAAACAACTTTACATATAATGTAAAACACGGTAACATATGCGGCAGCCAAGAGACCGCAACAATTTGAACAATATAGCATGTCACAGAGGTTTGTACTAATGCTGCAAACCCACATGCCCTTTTTCCAAACCTTTATTCTCTTCATTTTCAGCCAAGGCTTTCACACTGGACATGAGAATGTCGTCGTATCCTAGGAATTCATCCAATAAGAGACGGCTGAACCTGTCTCCAAAGCACTGGTCCCGGGTGGGATCTGTAAGAAGGGTGAAGGCAGACAAAGTTAAATTACAGCAAAAAAGACCCACAGGCAGAATTTCACACACACCCTAAATGCAAAAAGTCTAACATGGTGTTTCTCAACCACAGCCAACTTTTTGCAACGTATAGACTACAATTCCCAAAATTGGGAGGAAAAGCTAGAAGAAGGAAGAAGCCTCGACCTTCCAGGAAGGGAGGGAGGGAGGGGTCAATCTGCAGACTTAACTACCTTGTGTTACCTCACATTTTCAAGAAACTGCCACTAAGAATGTAGGTTTAAAATACTGTAATCTTTATTGTTTATTAAATAAGTAATAGTGAAGGAAAACATGAATGAGTCTTGGTCTTAAGAGAAACTGGTTTGGATTCCAAGAATCAAGTCTGAGCAAGGTAACAATGGCCAGACTTATCCAAAATGAAAACTGAATGTCAGGAAAAATAGTTTTGAAAGGGAGTGGGGGTAAGACTTTGAGCACATCTGAAATAAAATCAATTCTGATGATTGACTCTTCCCTGAGTCCTAGAAAGACTGATATCCATACAAACGGGAAATGATTTTATCTTCTCTTCTTTCCTTGCGAAAACTCTATGACAAAAAGCCTGCAGCAAACTCTGCCTTTGCTATTTAACCATAAGGATTAACTAATCAACTAACTAACTAACCAACCAACCATATTTTTCAGATTATAAGACACACCAAGATTTCAAAGAGGTAAGTAAGAAAAAAAAGATTTTTGTCCTCCCAAGCCCCCAGGAGCACTCTACAGGACTCCCAAATCCTCTATGCACCCTGTTTTTTGGCAAAAACAGGCCTGGTTTTTGCCTGGTTTTGCAAAAAATGGGGTGTGCAGAGAGTTTGGGAGGCCTGCAGAATGCTCCTGAGGGCTGGGAGTGGGCAAAAACACTGTTTTTGGAAAAAAATGGGGGTGTTTTTTCCCTCCCCAGCCCCCAGGAGCACTCTGCAGGCCTCCCAAACCCTCTGCGCACCGTTTTTGTGAAAAACGGGCCCATTTTTCACAAAAATGGGACGATTAGGGCAGGGCTTCAGGAGGCCAAAAATGGCTATATTCAGTGTATAAGATGCACAATATTTCCACCCTCTTTTAGGGGGGAAAAAAAAATACAGTAACTAACTCTAACCCTTGCCTCAAATGTTTTTCAGACTGGTTGGCCCACTGAGAACTTTAAAAGTTATGGATCCCAGGAGGATAATTGGGAACACATTTCAAAAGAAAATAAAGCATATTTCTTATTTGCTAAGGACATTTATGGGATCTCTTGGGGCCTAGAGATATTCCAAAAATGAAGTTGAAGGCTGGTGCTTTGTTTAGTAGCATGTCAGTTTTCTGTTTCTTTAAAAAAAAAAAAGAACATTTTGATACAATATTGGCTAGGATAAGGAGACTGGTGGGTACTGGGGCGGGCATTCCTGGGTACCATGTTGGGGAAGCCCATGCCTAAAGAAGAAAATGCTGGCCTCCTCCATTCTGCCCCCACAGAATCAGGATTCCCATTTTCTATTTTTAATTTGGGCTTCCTCTTAGGATATCAAATATCCATGAGCTATTTTAGCTGTACGGAGACAGTTATGTGGAAATTCACAATTTCTGCACTGTGAGTTATATTGTGTTTGGGGGGCGGGGGGGTGCACCAGGGGTGAAATGTAAACCATGGAATGCAACGAATGATCACTTGCAAACGTTTTGTTCCCAGATAGTCAGGGGGCATTACCTAAATTAAGTAAGCCAAACATTTAAACTAAAATAACATTCATTTTAAAAGACAGACGAAATTCTTAAGGCTAGGGGGAAACGATGTCTTCCACTGTCACTCCTGCAGAGCCCCCCCACTACCCCTTCTGCTTTAAAACATGAATTTCCCGTTGCTGAGACATTTCATTGTCGTTTATTTTCACTTGCACTGAATGTTTGCTGGCAGCACATATAAATATCTACAGCAATAGCCAAACAAAACCCGAAACAAAATATTACGCTGTGGCAGTCTGATGATTAGCTTGATAACTCTTCTATCTCGGTTTCTAAGCTTACGAGTTCTTAACCGAATTGGAAGGGACCTTGGAGGTCTTCTACTCCAACCCTACCAATGTTTCTCAATCTTGGCAACTTGAAGATGGGTGGACTTCAACTCCCAGAATTCTCCAGCCAGCTTTGCTGGCTGGGAAATTCTGGGAATTGAAGTCCACCCATCTTCAAGTTGCCAAGATTGAGAAACACTGCCTTATACCATTTCAGACAAATTGTTGTCCAATCTCTTCTTAAAACCTTCCAGCGTTGGAGCACACACAACTTCTGGACGCTTAGCAATGGTTAAGAATGGAATGGTAAAACAGAAATTTACCCAGAGTCACCACCATGACGGGAATGCTCAGACGTTGACGGGTGCTTTGGGATAATCGGAGGAATCCGTACTCAAAGGAATATTCCACAATGTATTCTTCCTGCGGCCACACTACAAATACAGCCAAAAAAAAGAAGCGTTTTAGAAGGCCAGGACAGAAGAAATAAAGACGCAGTTCAGAAACGTGTATTCAAACGATAACGAAAATCAGAGCAGGCATTGTGATGTCAAGATGGCGCATTCTAATTGCACGGACAGGCAACGTTTTTAAAAAGGCTGCATTTTTTGTGTTTTATTGGTTGATTTCTGTGCTTCTTCGGTGTGCACATTTGAAAAAAGTAAGTCCACTTCAATGGCTTTTTCTGAGCAGGTCAGTGGGGTATAAGCATAGTAAAGAAGTAATCAATTGGGGTTTTGAAGAATCCTGGTTTACTCTAAACTATTCACATGAGCTAATTTTGCAGCATTAGGCTCCTTCTGCAGACTGAGGCTACTATTGGCCATTCCCAAATCCTCATCCCATAGATTTATACTGGACAAGATCTCCGAGTATTTACTCCAGCATGACAAATAATCAAATCCAGGGATAATCAAATCCAGGGATTTTGGGGGAATCCAATGGTGGGAAAGTCAAAGCAAAACTAACCAATATTCTGATTTATTGTACCCCTTACTAAGTAGGAATGCAAACTGGGATTTGCATGAATTTCAGGTAAGTTTCAGAAGCAATGAGCCACAACTTTTCAGACCAGGAAAGAATGTAAACTTCCTATTTCAGGTGTCTGAACAAAAAAGAGGTCTTAACAAAAAGAGTGAAACACGAGTATAAGAATATAAGAATAGCCCTGCTGGATCAAGCTACAAACCCTTCCACTGTGTCACCCAGCAGCATTTGAGACTCCCCCAAGCCTATATTGGAAAGTAATACCCCCTTTCAGCAACAGGTACAGGTAATCCTTGACTTATGAACACAACTGAGCCCAGAATTTATGTTGCTGAGACATTTATTAAGTCAGTTTTGCCCCATTCTACCTCCTTTCTTGCCACATTGCAGTTGTTAACTGGAACTGGCTTCCCCATTGACTTTACTTGTCAAGAGGTCACAAAAGAGGATCACATGACCTTAGGACACTGCAACAGTCATAAATATGAGTCAGTTGCCTTAATCACATGCCCATGGGGGATGTGGCGATGTGGTCTTAAGTCACTTTCTTCCATGCTGTTGAACTGTCGAACTGTCACTAAGTGAACTGTTGTAAGTCGAGAACTACCTGCACAAGGTATGATGCCTCTGATCCAAGTAGTAGCAAACAATTGTATTCGTAACCTGTGGTGGGCTGCAACCAGTTAAACAACGATTCGGTTCTGTGAGCGCGTGCTTTGCGCGCAGCGTTCAAAATACAGCAATTTGAAGCTTAGCTGCCTACCTTCTAAGCCCCGGTAAATAGAACAGCGGAAGCGCAGAAATCAGCTGTGCCGCGCGAATCAGCTGAGCCAGGAAGAAGAAAATATAGGACAGGATAGGGCAGGGGCGGGTGGGTGGGTGGGGCCAGCTGATCATCGGAACTACCGGTTTGCCTGAACCGGTCCGAACCGGCAGCAGCCCACCACTGTTTGTAACCTTTGGTAGACTGGTCTTCTCTGAACCTCACCAAATTATCTGTCATTGTTACACTAAGCGGCAAAGCAAATAGGCTGAAGAACAGTTTTTATCTGTGGGCTGTCAGACTCCTGAATGAGAAATAACATAACAACTATGTAGTAGGATGGACTGCAGGGCCGGCGCAATGTGTAACATGTTCACACTGGTGCAATAGTACTGGGCGTTTTGTTAATACGATTTATTGGGTTAGAGATTTTCTGTCTTCACTGTGAGTTATATTGTGTTGGGGGGGGTACACTGAGGGAGCTCAACCAATCTCATTGTACATATGTTGTGCACTGACAATAAAGATTTGAATTGAAGTGAAGTTGACAGTTAAATTATCTGGGTGAAAAAGTATTTTTTATCAGAGCAACCTGGTCTAACAAAATATGGGACGCAGCATACTGCTTCTGCTTTCGCCTTTCAGCCCCAATCCAGGAGCCTTCGCAGGCAGTCGCTTTCGCGACAAACTATTTTTTGTGTTAAATTTATATTTACCAACAAAGAAATAAAAGGAAACTAGTATAGATCTATTTCAAGCTATTTATTTATTTATTTTCTTGGTCAAAGTCTTTCCTTTAATCCATCTTGAACCTCTACAATGGATGTCCCTGAATTCTAGCACTATGAGGGGGGAAAGGAAAATTTATCCTTCTCCGTTCTATCTAGGCCAGGGTTTTTCAAATTGGGATCCGCAGCATTGTGGAGTGTTGTACTTGAGGGATTCTTGAAAGACAAAGCTCGGCAAAGGCCAATTTTCCATCAGTGGAGTTTTACATCTTGATGTTTTGTTTTTTTGTCTCTGGATTTTTTTTTTTTTATAATAACAGGTTCTGCAGCCCGTACAGGTTTGAAAAACCCTGATTCACGCCTTGCCTGATTCTATGTATCTCCACCAGCTTTCCCTTCTCTCTCCTTTGTGCCAAGTAAAAGAACAGGTTTTCCAAGAAGCTTGTTCAGAGCAAGTCAGATCTTTTATGAAGCCTGATGCTTCTGAATTGTCAGCATTGTCCTGCCACCCATAATTTTATTGTACATCGCCCAGTGTCTCTCTTTGAGGGAGATGGGTGGTTCAGAAATGTGAAAAATAACTTAACTTAATCCAGCAGCATTTAGGTAGAGCTCCTTCTCTGAGTCTAAAACTAACCAGACCAAAGATGCATCTAGTCCAGTACAGGTAGTCCTTGCCTTATAACCATAAGGGAGCCTTTTTTTTTTTTTTTTGCAGCAGTCATTAAGCAAACGCATTGTTCACTATGGGGCATTTTGACTGAAAACCAGATGTAAATGCCAGTTTTCAAAGGGGGGGGGGGGAATCATAAATTGCAATCACACATCATCAGTGGAATGCTGCGGCAAACGTCAAAAAATGTGGGCCAGCTGCCAAACGCCCAAAATGTAGTCATGTGATCATGGGGGCATCAGAACTTATAAACCGGTTCATAAGTTCTGATGTTCAAAAAATTGAAATGTTTTAATTATGGGCCAAATTATTTAATTATTTTAAATCTATTTTAACTTTTGTATATAAAGTGTTTTACTTGACTGTTCACCGCCCTGAGTCCGAAAGGAGAAAGGCGGTATAGAAATTTGAAAAATAAAATAAAATAAAATAAAATAAGGACCTTTTGGGGGGGAGATCCATTGGAACTTCAAACGGTTGCTAAGTGACTGCTCATAAGTCAAGAACTACCTGTATGCTGAAAACCCACAGCCGTTAGCATAGGGCTAGACTATTACTAACTACATGTAGTCCTCAACTTATGACCACAATTGAGCCCAGAATTTATGTTGCTAAGTGAGACATTTCTTAAATGTTTTGACCCATTTTAAGACTTTTCTTGCCACGTTTGTTAAATGAATTGCTGTTAAATTAGTTGTTAAATTAGTAACACCGCGATTAAGTGAATCTGTCTTCCCCGTTGACTTTGCTTGTCAGAAGGTCGCGAAAGAAGATCACGCAACCGTCATAAACGTAAAAAAGTTGTCAAGCATCCGAATTTTGATACGTGACCACGGGGATGCTGCCACAGTCATAAGCGGGGAAAATGGTCGTAGGTCACTTTTTTCAGTGACTTCGAACAGTCACTAAATGAACTGTTGTAAGTCAAGGACTACCTACCTGTACAGTATTCAGTGTGAGGCATAGTATTTTATTTCATCCATCAAATTGTTATTTTAAGATGCAAAATAAGAATGTTTCAACATAACAGACGGAGGAGAAATAGCCCTATAAGAAAAGTTTGTATCCTGCCTCTCCAGGATACTAATAAATGGATCACAGGCACAAATGACCCCCCAAATGTTGCTTTCTTATCCAAAGCGATGCCATTTTCTCTATTGCAATACTGCTCCGCCTTCCATACGTGCCCCTCCATCAACAAATGCAACAGAAAAGGTTCCGCATCATATAGAGCAGGGTCTCCAAACTTGGCAACTTTAAGACTTGAGGACTTCAACTCCCAGAATTGAAGTCCACAAGTCTTAGTTGCCAAATTTGGAGACTCCTGATATAGAGCCACAAGCCGAAGGGCTTTCTCTGGCAAGTCCACTACTTCCCCAAGGAAATTAGCCCACATGCCAGTTTAGAAGTCAAGTTAAAATCTAGAGGGGGGAGAGCATAGACCAGGGGTCGGCAACCTTAAACACTCAAAGAGCCACAAAGGTCCTAACCAGAAGCCCCCCGTTCAATTCTGGAGCCAACAGGAAGTCCGGTTCCCCCACTATAGAGTCTCCTCCTAGCGTGTTGTCCTTTTTCCTCTACCTGTCCTAACCGAAAGCCCTATCAATTGTGGAGCCGGCTGGCGACAGGGAGCCACAGCAGAGGGATGAAAGAGCCACATGTGGCTCCAGAGCCGCGGGTTGCTGACCCCTGGCATAGACTGAGTGGTAGATGGAGGGGAAAAGTCATGCCAAAAGAAAAAAAATGACTGATGCAAGCGGGAGAAATGAAAAAAGGGGGGAAAAATGATGTACAGATGGAACAAGATGGGAAGTTAAGAACGACATATCTTTACCTGCTTTGGCTAGCATCTCAAATTCGGACACAGTCTCGCTGAGAGGCTGCATACCTTTAGAGGTTGGCTCGCTGCCGAAGGAGAATTCTTGGCTTTCGTTGGGAGACAAAACGTGGGCATTACTCAGCCGAGTTGCCTTGTGGAAGATCTTCGGTTCAATATCCAGATCAAACTATCAAAGGAGGAAGAAAAACCATACAGAGGAATTAATATGAAGAACAAAATCGTATACGACTCCTCTGCCACCCCTTGACCCCGATTTATTTACTTATTAAAATGTTTTAGCCAATCACCGCTTAGCTGATCTCTGTGCAGCTTACAATACTGGTAGTCCTCGTTCAGCAACTGCCACAGATAGTGACCCTTTGCAAATGTGACAGTAATAAATGGTAATGAAAGGTTCATTTTCTGCCCAATGCCCGTGTTGACTGCAATGTCAGCGTGAAACTGATTACAGTCTGGTCAGTTTCAGGCAGAAGCTACCAGCAGTTACAATTCGAATCAACTAAGATAGTTCGCACAGCTGAGTTTGTGAACTTTAGGGAAAGGTTATGTTGCAGAAATAAGCAGCTCAGGAAGAGATATAAGTATAAGTAATCCCTCTGCCCTGTCCGGGAAGGAAAAAAGGAGAAAAAAGGATCAGGCATAGGACGTTGTCTCATCTGAAGAAAATGGCAGCAGCCAGCAGGGTGGATTTGATTTAAATCGAGTTGATTTAAATCACAATTTAAATCATGATTTAAATCACTAGTAAAAAGGCTTGATTTAAATCAACTCGATTTAAATCATATTTTTTAAAGAGCAACTGTCATCTCTGCTACTCCTTTGACCCACTGTTGACTCACCGATAGTCCCAGTGTTGCAGAATATACAGCCTCATGCTACATAACTAAGCTCCATTTCATGCTGAATAAACTAAATTATTTATGTATCTTAAATAGAAAACTATCTTACGATAGATTTTTACCCCAAAAGTTTTTTATTAAAATAAATTCGATAAAAATCAAAAAATTCCGATTTAAATCAAAAAAATCCGATTTAAATCAAAAAAATCTGATTTTTTTTGATTTTTTTAAAAAAATCATTGATTTTTATCCACCCTGGCAGCCAGTGATCTTCACAGTCTCTCACATGTTTACTTAGCAACCATTTCACTAATTGACCAAGTCATCAAAACCACATGGTTGCTAAACAAGGACTATTTGTAAAACATAGTAAAACAGTGTAAAATCAGATACAGGTAGTCCTTGACTTACAACCACAGTTACGACCAAAATTTTTTCTTGCTAAGTGAGACATATCTCAAGTGAATTTTGCCCCATTTTACGACCTTTCCTTGCCACAGCTGTGAATTGAATCAGTGCAGTTGTTACGTTAGTAACACGGTTGTTAAACAAATCTGGCTTCCCCATTGATTTTGCTGATCAGAAGGTCACAAAATGTAATCACATGACCTCAGGACGCTGCAACGGTCATCGGTGTGAACCAGTTGCCAAGCATCTGAATTTTGATCATGTGACCCTGGGGATGCTGCAATGGTCGAAAGTGTGAAAAATGCTCATAAGTCACTTTTTTCAGTGCCGTTGTAACTTCGAATGAACTGTTGTAAGTTGAGGACTGCATATACAGTGGTACCATGGTACTCAACTACTTTGAAATTCATTGAATTTGGTGCTCAACACATTTTGACACAAAAAATTTGCCCTGATACTCATTGTTTGTTTGATACTCAACATACAGGCGAGAACGTGTATTTATGTATTATGTATTATGTATTTATGTGTTTTTACTTGGCTGTACACCGCCCTGAGTCCCTAGGGAGAAGGGCGGTATATAAATTTGAAGTAAAATAAAAAAAATAAATAAAAACATGTCAGTGTTGGCTGCCTTGTGACTCACTATGTTATTCCTTAAGGGAAAAAATTGTTTGCTAGCCATTGCGCCTCTTGGAACCAATTAATGATGAGTATTGAGGTTCTCGATATAAAATGCAAACTAGAAACACCACATATTCTTCATTCAGAAAAGGGAAAGGTATTGCAGAGGACATAAATCTACCATTGGGATCATAAACATTCACACGGCAGTATTTTATTGCTGGTTGTCATTTAGCATTGAAAATTGAAACAGCGGTGGTAACACTGCACTGGTTTTTAATCTCTTCTCTCGAAGCTTATCGGAAAGAATATATTGGAATTATATGAAGAAAAGGAAATGAATTTAAAAAGTAAATTGAGTTCAATCAGGAAGCTCCTCCTAAAAGATGCTTTCCATTCGGAGGTAGGTTTTTGCCATGCAAGGCAAGCCCTTAATTAGGTTCAAACCAACCCTTGATATACTTTTTCCTCACACAGGATGAGGTCAGGTAGTATCTTAAAGGAACATACTTAAAGGAGTATACTGATTGTGGAGATCTTGCAATAAGCCAGAAAAAGAAAGGCAACAACCACAATGAAAAACAGACAGGTAACTTTATGTCACAAACTACAAGTAGCAGGCCCAGACATAAGCAACTGAAATGAACTACAAGGGTGGGGAAAAGGCAGTAGTGGGATTCAAATTTTTTTTACTACCAGTTCTGTGGGTGTAGCTTGGTGGGCGTGGCTGGGGAAGGATACTGCAAAATCCCCATTTCCTCCCAATCAGCTGGGACTCGGGAGGTAGAGAATAGATGCGGGTAGGGCCAGTCAGAGGTGGTATTTACAGGTTCTCCGAACTATTCAAAATTTCCACTACCAGTTCTTCAGAACTGGTCAGAACATGCTGAATAGCATCTCTGGAAAAAGGTTAGCTAAGCACCAACAACATATATCAGTGTTTCTCAACTTTGGCAACTTTAAGACTTGTGGGCTTCAACTCCCAGATTTTCCCCTGGCTGGGGAATTCTGGGAGTTGAAGTTTACTCATCTTCAAGCTGCCAAAGTTGAGAAACACTGATGATGATAATGATGATGATGATGATGATAACAATAACAATAATAATAGTAATAGTAATAGTAAGCCTTGGTGGTGCAGCAAACTAAAGTACTGTTAAGTAGCACCAGCTGCCTGCAATTATTGCAAGTTCAAATCTCCCCAGGCTCAAGGTTGATTCAGCCTTCCATCCTTTCGAGGTAGGTAAAATGAGGACCCAGTTTGTGGGGGCAATAAACTGACTTTGTATTAAAAAGAACACCACTTAGGGGGCCCCGAAAGCCCTACTAAGCAGGTATATACAAAAGTATGAAGGCTATTGCTTAACGCATTGTAAGCCGCCCTGAGTCTCCGGAGAAGGGCGGCATATAAATCGAACCAATAAATAAATAAATAAATAAATAAATAAATAAATAAATAAATAAATAAATAATAACAATACCACCAGCAAACAACATCTGTCTGTCTCAAGTCTATCCCTGGGAAAGACTCGATAGGTAGCTAAAAATGCCAAATCCAGTCTAAACAACTAGCGGATTATGTGACCAACCCTAATAAATTAAATTTATATGGCACAGATGACTCAGATTACCCAGAGGCTGAGTTATGCTTTCCAGTACCAGAACACAGAGAGAGTCTGCAGCATTAACGTAGCATAACGGGGCGGTGGGCGGGGCGGGGGGGGGGGGAGTTGTAATGCATCTATACATAATCAAAAACAGGACAAGTGGACTCTGACGTCTTCCTCACCCTATAAATCAATGCGAAGCTTCAAGACAAATGAAAAGTAAATTAATTATCCATATAATTATCATATAAATCAGAGGTGTGCGTTACGCAGACATTCCTCCTGCTGCTCAGATCTCACCGGATTTAATCATCTATGTAATACGTGCCTTGAAGTTTTATTTAAATTCATGTGTGCCCTAATTATGTAAATTAAAGAGAATTTGCATATATTCCTTCCCCTGCATAATTGATCACCCTGTTTAAACCTGCTTTCGAGATTTAGCTTAAGTCGGCAAATCTTCTGGTTTTACAGGTTGAATAGGGATTGCCAAAGCAATTAGAGATACCTACCGGTATCAATAACCATACAGAGCAGAAACATATACGCCTCTTTTAAGCTAAGCTTCTATTGTTTTCCGTGTGTTGTCCCAAAGGTGCTTATTCAGGAGGCAAATGGACTTTGTTTTTTTCTTTTGAAGAAGTTTCGCTTCTCACCCAAGAAGCTTCTTCAGCTCTGACTGGTTAGTGGGGAATAGAAGGATTTATATTCCTTGCAGACAGCTGATAATAATGCAAGGTATATAAATCCTTCTATTCCCCACTATCCTGCCAGAACTGAAGAAGCTTCTTGGATGAGAAGCGAAACTTCTTCAAAAGAAAAAAAAAAACCAAGAAAAGTCCAGTTGCCTCCTGAAAAAGCACCTTTGGGACAACCATGACCTGGATGACTGAGAATCCCTACAGACTTCTCCATGGGTTCTGCAGCTTTTTTGTATTTCATGGGTAGAAGGAGATCGTATTTTCAACCATCCTTCCATCGGGAAAGGTAGATTTGTGCTTGCAAACCCTAATTAATTGCAGGACATGGTGACAGTTAAAGACATCACAAAGTTCGAATTCTAGGAGAGCATGGTAAACTAGCATGTCTCCAAATGATTGGATAAAATGACTGTAGCAAAGAGCAAGTTGACTGGTTCTACAAACCTCCCTAGATAAGGAGAGGATGGGAAGTGACCCTCCTGTGGCTCGAATGGCTACTCTTCTCAAACAGACCACAGGACGGCGGTTTCCCATAGGTTTGAGTTATTGCTGGCCCATTTTTGGGGCCACCTTCATCGTGACCCATGTCCAGAAAGTAGCATCCCTGTCAGGCACTCAACTTGATGTCAAAGATTCAAAGGCCCCACAGCATTTCACTCAGAGCTAATCGGCAGCTCATTCCCAATTTCCTATTTATGTCCTCTGACTGCCACGGACTGACTTGCTTTCCAGTTTGCAAAAAGCCACCACCTTCCTAAGCATCAAACTGATGTAATGCAGTTCCCCTGACTGCAGACTGAGGAGGACCTCTAAAGTAGATGCATTAGACACTTTGCAGCAATGCAGAAGATGACACCTCAAGTGCAAGCTGTTTACAAGAACAGAGCTCAGAGGTGTACAAATTATCACAAGATACCTAGCTAAGATGTATAGGAATTCCTCCTTTGCCTTGTGACCCAAGGCTGAATCAATTAAGCAATGTCACATGCTGGGGTCTAGGACATTTGCCTTCAGGAACACCCTCCCTCAGATGGCTGGTCTCCACCTCGCCGGATTCATATGCTTTGAAAACTTGTCCTTGAATTAGATGGGTGGCAGCTCCCAGATGTCTGTTTGTCATTTAATGGTGATAATAAGCCCAATCGGGCTTTTGAGCGCATGCGTTAAAATAAGCCTCCCCCCCAAAATTAAGCCCTCCCCGAAAATATTTAAACGTAGAGCTGGAAATCAGGTAAGACGGCAAGAGGAGCCCCATCTTGCTCCACACGCCCCAAAATAATAAGACCTCCCTGAAAATAAGCCAAGCGTTTATTTCGAGGTTCAAAAAAATATGACAGGGTCTTATTTTCGGGGAAACACGGTATACACACACACACACTGTATGACTGATTTTACTGTACTGTATTGTAGTTATTCTAGAATTGAGCAAAAAGAGGACTGGGAAAATATCTAGAGACCTCTCACATCCTGGACATAAATTGTTCCAACTGCTATCCTCAAAAAGATGCTATAGGGCACTGCACACCAAAATAACTAGACACAAGGACATTTTTTCCCGAATGCCATCACTCTGCTTAACAACCAATTCCCACAACACTGTCAAATAATTTACTAAGACTGTATTACTATTATTCTTCTCTTCCTTAATAGTATCTATCTCTTTTCACTTATTATAACGGAGGATCCCGGATCTGCGCACCTTCCGCCGCGCTGTGAAGACCTTTTTATTCCATCAGGCGGGCTTGGCCTAATCTCTTCCCTTTTTAAATATGTAAATTTTAATCTGTTTTTAAATTATTGGGGTGTTTTAATTTGTCTGGGCCAAAATGATTTAATTTGATTTTATCTGGTTTTTTAAATTTTTTGTATCTATGTTATTTTATTGTTTGGCTGTTCACCGCCCTGAGTCCTTCGGGAGTAGGGCGGTATACAAATCAAATAAAACATAAAACATAAAACATAACCATGTTGTTTCTTTCAAATTATATTTTGTTTCCTAGTACGATTTGATAGCTTGTTAGTATCCTTGATTATCACTAAGTGCAGGGGTGAAATGTAAAATGTGTTACTAACGGTTCTGTGGGCGTGGCGTCGGGGGGGGGGGTAATGTGACTGGGTGGGCGTGGCCAACTTTTTGGGTTTTTTTAACTTTTCAAAGCATTTTTTCTAATGCTTTTTAAAAAAATACCTCTCTGCCGATCAGGCAACTCAGCTGGGATCATCAGAGACTTTTCAAAGCATTTTTTTTACCACCTCTTCGGCCAAGAGGTTGCAGAAAAAAATGCTTTGAAAAGCCTCTGATGATCCCAGCTGAGCCGCACAATCATCAGAGGCTTTTTTTTTTACTTTTAAAAGCATTTTTTCATCGGAAGAGGTTGTAGAAAAAATGCTTTTAAAAGTAAAAAAAAAAAGCCTCTGATGATTGTGCGGTTCAGCTGGGCATGGTGGGGGGGAGGGGCAGGGATTTTTGCTACTGGTTCTCTGAACCACCCGCCGCCATCGCTACCAGATTGGGCGATCCGGTCCGAACCGGGAACATTTCACCCCTGACTAAGTGTTGTAACTTTTTATTCTTGATGAATGTATTTTATTCTCCTTATGTACACTGAGAGCATATACACCAAAGACAAATTCCTTGTGTGTCCAATCACACTTGGCCAATAAAGAATTCTACTTTATTCTATTGTATTCTATTGTATTCTACTCTACTCTACTCTATTCTAATACTGTACAATTCTACAATATATACATAAATAACAAATTATCCTAGTTTTCTCCTAAGTAATAGAATGCTCTGGAGCTGCAATGGTTCTTTGTTTGCTATACAGAGACTGTTAATTTACCATTTCTAGACTTCTAAACCATTTAACATATTCAACTCTTTTAAAAGTTTTTTTAAAAAATCAATGTACCATTGTTTTATGATATGTTTATTTTACAGTTTGTGATTTTTACAAAGGAGAGGTTGGAGATACTATCATTAAATAAATAGAGCCCTTCATGATGACTCACAGAATCAGACCCAGAAAAAAAAAACATTTTCAAATCAACCTTTAAGAAGTAAGAGAGGTCTGCTGAAGGTCTACGATAGCTAAATTTAACCTGTATCCAGAAGTATAAAACCAGGAGGATCAGTTAATACCCCTTTAATATAGGATCCTGGATCTATTTACCCTTGATAGCCTTTTGAACTTCTGTTTAAATACAGTAGCAAAAAATAGCCCATCACCTCTTAAGGCAGTTTCCGTTTCATCATTCAGGGAGGACGTTTCTCTCAAATACTTCTCTGAATCAACTATTCACTGGTTCTAGATCTGCCCTCATTCCTTACACGTGAGAGCTCTGCAGATTATCTGAGGACAAAATGTCACCTTTCAATGTGTCTTTTTATCGGATTAAATATTTCATAACTCACCAACCTGACTCTTTTCAATGAACTACAGTCTGACAGAGACATTCTTTATATCTATATATATATAAAAATGGCTCTGTATGTGTGTGTGGGTGTGGGTGTGTGTGCGCGCGCGCGTATCTTCCAGCATAACTCTCGAACACCTTCAGCAATTTCAACCAAACTTGGTGCACAGATGACTTACTCTCTGGAAAAAAATACTGTGGGGGTAAGACCACTCGGAGTGTGTGTTCTGTTAAGATACAGCCTGTTGTGCCTTAAAACAGCTTCTACTGTGCAGCACAGTGGAGTTGCCATGGTAACGGCTTCACAGTACTCCACAAGGGGGATCCCTCTGGTAAGGGGGAAAATCAAACATTAGAAATTACGTTTGGTCCGGACGTTTTCAACAAGGCTTTTTGATTATTTTTGAGGACAAATGTTTGGCCATGATCAAAAACATTACTGCAACTCGGCCTGCCTGCCATCTCTAATCTACTTCTCTTATTTATATGGTATTCCAGAAAGTACTCTCATGGCATTTTCCAAACTGTTTTCCTTGGGCTCAATTAACACCAGGAATCTCAAAACTTCTTAGATTAGAAGAGAAACATCCTCTTCCTCAAAAAACAGTCCAGTTGCCTTTTGGAAAAAAAACAACACCTTTGAGATAACTATGACCTGGATAACTAAGAATCTTCCATAGACATTTAGCCACAGGAATGTTTCTGTCTAAATAACTATTTATTTATTTTATTAATCATATTTCTATGCCGCCCACTCTCCGAGGACTCTGGGCGGCTTACAACAATCGACAGTATACTAAATAGCATATTGCTCCCAACAATCTGGGTCCTCATTTTACCCACCTCGGAAGGATGGAAGGCTGAGTCAACCTTGAGCCGGTGAGATTTGATCTGCTGATCTGCTGAACTAGCAGTCAGCTGAAGTAGCTGCAGTACAGCACTCTAACCACTGCGCCACCTCGGCTCTTATAACTATAATTTATAACTATATTAACTATAGCTTTGAATTCCCGGCAAGCACATCTTACAAAGCGATATTAAGACAGCTTAAAAGGAAATGAGGAGCAACCCAAATGAACCAGGTGCTGAAGTATCTCCCCTCTCACTGAAATTCACAATTGGGGAATTTTTTTCAGTGGAGACAAAAGCACATAAGGAACATTTGGAAGCAAACAGATTTAATTACTTAAAGAATGTAAGGAATTTTCTCACACACACATAATGCTAGACATATTAGACCAGGCCAAAGGGCAATCATTTGGTGCCAACAATGAACATATTCATGGTTTGGGAATGGGAAAAAGCATAATCATTAAAAAAAAATAACATTCTTTTCTCTCATGGTACCTTGATGGAGCTGTTCTGAAACATCTCCACAGTCATTTCTTCTTCCTCTTCCTCTTCCTCCTCCTCCCCAACAGCAGGCTCAATCACCATGCCTGGAAACCTCTCACTCTCGCAGAACTGGAGAAAAACGGGGTTACGGCTGGAATTGCGTTGGATCTCAACTCGTAGGATGCCGTCCCGTGGCCATTTATCCCGGACGTGTTCCAGGCAGTTGATGGGGGAACGGGAGAAGGTGATGTGAATGTATGCCAGAATGAAGAGGACAAAGAGAGCCTGGCAGACAAAGAATAACAAATTACAACACTGCAGCCTCCCCGTCTCCCAAGCTTCTCGAAGACAAATATGAATGTTCCATCAAGCTTCAATTCTATAAAGGAATGATTACACACAGTCTGTCCTATTTTTATTTATTTATACCCCACCTTTATTATTTTTATAAATAGCTCTAGGTGGTGAGCTCCTTCCTCCTCCGGTTTCCCCCACCAAAATACCCTGTGAGGTGAGTTGGGTTGAGAGAGTGACTGGCCCAAAGTCACCCAGCCGGCTGTCACGCCTAGATTAGGACTAGAACCCACAGTCTCCTGGCTTCTTAGCCTAGTGTCTCAACCACTGGACCAAAATTATAAAATAATAATGAATAAAAACATCATAAAATAAATGGGGGGTATAAAATAATTAAAACTTGGCTCAGTTTTGGTTCTGACTCCATGCACTTTCCATCCATAATTGCTTTTTCTCATGGATAAAGTTCTTTCAAAGGTTTTCCATTCTTTTCAATTTTTTTATTTTTTAATATAATAATTCCATCTTCAATTAAGCAGTCTGTTGTCCGGGTACAAATATCTTTGTAAAATGATAATCAAGATTTACAACAATATTCATTTCATTAACATTAATTCTATAGTATTAAAATGATAATATTAAACATAATAATCATATTTACTTCTCTCTCTTAACATATCTTCTTTATTTTACTAATCTTTTTCTTTTGTTTCCCTGTTTCTAACTTCCATTTTTGTTATCTAATCATTGATTAAAATAAGTCCCAAGTCATATACAGTCAGGTCCAGAAATATTGGGACATCAACACAATTCTAACATCTTTGGCTCTATACACTACCACAATGGAGTTGGAATGAAACAAACACAATGTGCTTTAACTGCAGACTGTCAGCTTTAATTTAAGGGTATGTACATCCAACTCAGGTGAACGGTGTAGGACTTACAGCAGTTTGCATATGTGCCTCCCACTTGTTAAGGGACCAAAAGTAATGGGACAGAATAATAATCATAAATCAAACTTTCCCTTCTTAATACTTGGTTGCAAATCCTTTGCAGTCAATCACAGCCTGAAGTCTGGAACGCATAGACATCACCAGAAGCTGGGTTTCATCCCTGGTGATGCTCTGCCAGGCCTCTACTGCAACTGTCTTCAGTTCCTGCTTGTTCTTGGGGCATTTTCCCTTCAGTTTTGTCTTCAGCAAGTAAAATGCATGCTCAATGGGATTCAGGTCAGGTGATAGACTTGGCCATTGCATAACATTCCACTTCTGTCCCTTCAAAAACTCTTTGGTTGCTTTTGCAGTATGCTTTGGGTCATTGTCCATCTGCACTGTGAAGCGCGGTTCAATGAGTTCTGCAGCATTTGGCTGAATGTGAGCAGATAATATTGCCCGAAACACTTCAGAATTCATCCTGCTACTTTTGTCAGCAGTCACATCATCAATAAATACAAGAGAACCAGTTCCATTGGCAGCCATAAATGCCCACGCCATGACATTACCACCACCATGCTTCACTGATGAGGTGGTATGCTTAGGATCATGAGCAGTTCCTTTCCTTCTCCATACTCTTCTCTTCCCATCACTCTGGTACAAGTTGATCTTGGTCTCATCTGTCCATAGGATCTTGTTCCAGAACTGTGAAGGTTTTGTTAGATGTTGTTTGGCAAACTCTAATCTGGCCTTCCTGTTTTTGAGGCTCACCAATGGTTTACATCTTGTGGTGAACCCTCTGTATTCACTCTGGTGAAGTCTTCTCGATTGTTGACTTTGACACACATACACCTACCTCCTGAAGAGTGTTCTTGATCTGTCCAACTGTTGTGAAGGGTGTTTTCTTCACCAGGGAAAGAATTCTTCGGTCATCCACCACACTTGTTTTCCGTGGTCTCCCAGGTCTTTTGGTGTTGCTGAGCTCACCGGTGCATTCCTTCTTTTTGAGAATGTTTCAAACAGTTGTTTTGGCCACGCCTAATGTTCTTGCTATCTCTCTGATGGGTTTGTTTTGTTTCTTCAGCCTAATGATGGCTTGCTTCACTGATAGTAACAGCTCTTTGGATCTTATCTTGAGAGTTGACAGCAACAGATTCCAAATGCAAATAGCACACTTGAAATGAACTCTGGGCCTTTTATCTGCACATTGTAATTGGGGTAATGAGGGAATATCACACACATGGCCATGGAACAGCTGAGAAGCCAATTGTCCCATTACTTTTGGTCCCTTAACAAGTGGGAGGCACATATACAAACTGCTTTAAGTCCTACATCATTCACCTGAGTTGGATGTACATACCCTCAAATTAAAGCTGACAGTCTGCAGTTAACGCACATGGTGTTTGTTTCATTCCAACTCCATTGTGGTGGTGTATAGAGCCAAAGATGTTAGAATTGTGTCGATGTCCCAATATTTCTGGACCTGACTGTAATATTCAGTTTGTTCTTTCTCCTTAATTGCTAGCGTTAGACTATTCATTTCTGCACATTCTAATATTTTCCTGACCACATTCTCATCTGTGGGGATTTCTTCACTTTTCCAGTTTTGTGCAAGTACAATTCTAGCTGCAGTTAATATATGGATAATTAAATATGCATTCCCCTTACTATATTTTTCGGGTAAAATCCCCAACAAGAAAATTTCTGGCTTTAAATCAATATCCAGTCACGTATGTATTTTTGTCCAATATATTTTTGCTTTTGAGCATGTCCACCACATATGATAATATGACCCAGGTATCTGGTGGCACTTCCAGCATTTAGCCGACTTATCTTTAAACATCTTTGCCAATCTCCCTGGCGCAAAATGCCATCTATAAAACACCTTATACAAATTTTCTTTGTATGCAGTTGACATTGTTAATTTATAGTTCCTATCCCACAGTTTCTGCCATTTATCTAACTCAATTGTATAACCAAAGTTTTTTGCCCATACTATCATTGTCTCCTTCACTTGTTCTTCCAAATTAATGCCTAATAAGTAGCTGTACGTTTTCTTTATCAATTTTTCTTCTATCCCTGCTAATATCTTATCTAATTCTGTTAGTTCATCATAAAAAAAGGGTTTTCCATTCTGAACAAGTTTCTAGGAGGAGGACAGCATTCTCTCCTTCTTCTCAGCCAGTCCAGTTCATTTCTGAGCAAACTGTAGAGGATTTCTTCCTTTGTAACTACAGGTAGTCCTCAAGTTACAGCCAGAATTGAGCCTGCTAAGCATTGATTAGCAAGCAAGTTATAGTAATTGAGTTTTGCCCCATTTTACAATCTTTCTTGCCATACTTGTTAAGTGAATCAATGCAGTTGTGAAGTTAGTAACAAAGTGGTTAAGTGAACCTGGCTTCGCCACTAATTTTGCTTGGTCAGAAGGTCGCAAAAAGGGGATTGACATGATCTCGGGACACAGCAACCGTCATAAATACATGGCAGTTGCCAAGCATCCAAATTTTGATCACGTGACCCGTAGAGATGCTGCAAGTGTGAAAAACGGTCGTTAAGTCAGCGCCTTTATGAACAGCCACTAAATGAATGGTTGTAAATCGAGGACCCCCTTTGTAGTCCACAAATTAAGGCAGCTGCCGTGACATGTTTCTGTTCATCATACCCTATTGCTGCATCATTAAGTAAAGTCTCAATCAAGTTGAGCTTGATTTGTGGTGACTTACATCAGGCAGTTTCCTTGGCAACAGCTCATAAATCAGCCCTCGACACCTTCTGGGATTCTGTCTTACACCAACCAGGTCCATTTGTCAGCCCTGGACCTCCCAGCCATTCAGCATCCAAATTTATCAAGCAGGGCTGGCCCTGTTTTGCTTTCTAGATCAGTGAAGGTCAGCTACTGCTACCAGCTGCCTTGGCAGAGCCAGATTATGAGAAAGCAACTTTAAGATATACCAGAACAAAGCAACAACAATCAGCTTGCTAATGCCGCATTTCAAAAACATTTTTCTTCCTGCTTTACTATGGAAACATGGATTAGTAGCCTTCTGGGAGAGTGATAAACCATTTTTATAGCCTAGGAACTTTATGGAGCTTTTTAAAACTAACCCAGAGAAATTATCTCCTCCTTGCTCTTCTGGGAGTTCTAAACATATCATGTTAGCTTATTATAATCCTTACAATGGTCCCGTGTGGTAGACCAATACCGTTGCCTTCAAACTGCAAGCGAATGAGGCTCTCCAATTCGGAGAAGATGGCAAAACATACCTGAAACATTTTACGATCCTCAAGAACAAGAGCTTTAAATTACAGAGCTGTAAATGCCACTGCAAGAAAATACACAGTCCTATTAATTTTAAAGATGCTGAGCTTTAAAGGGCTGGAGCTTTAAAGGGCTGGAAGTAATGGGTGAGCTCCCATTACTTGCCCCAGCTCCTGCCCACCAAGCAGTTCAAAAGCATGGAAATGTGAGTAGATAAATAGGTACTTCCTAAGTGGGAAGGTAACAGCATTCCATGTGCCTTTGGCGTATAGCCATGCTGGACACATGACCACGTAAATTGTCTTTGGACAACCCTGGCTACCTCAGTCAAGAAACAGAGATGAGCACCATGCCCTAACGTCGGACATGACTGACAGGGAAATCTTTAATTTTACTGATTTAGTTATAGTAAAATTAAGGCAGAGAACTGAGGAACTAGTAGAACTTTAGAGAAATTCATTAAGCCTAGTGTTTTCCTGTAAGTTTATCAATAACTTAGATAAAAAAGGTGAAGCCAATCTTTACCAAAGTTGATACTGAATTTGGTGGATTTCTAACCGGTAACACTTCAGAGCAAAAGAAATAAAACTGGACTGAACCAGGGGTGGGTTCTAATTTTTTTTACTACCAGTTCTATGGGCGTGGCTTATTTTGTGGGTGTGGCTTGGAGGTCATGTGACTAGGTGGGCGTGGCTAGCTGTCAGAGTCATTTCTGGAAGGTCCTCGCACTTACGACCAGTCCTCGCACTTACGACCCGACTCATTTGTTTGCTTTTAACACTGATCAGCTGTAGGGCGGCCCTTTGAAGCCCCCCCCCCCCCCCCCCGCAAGAGTTTAAACAGTTTTTTTCCCTCTAGTCATCAGCTGGGACTCAGGAGGCAGCAATAGATTGGGGGTGGGACCAAATAAAAGGTAAGAATAACGTGGGTGGGTGGGTGGGAGGGTGGGGGGGGGGGAGAACCGGTTTGGTGACATCATATCGTCACCGCTACCGGCTCGGCCCAACTGGACCGAACCGGGAGGAACCCACCACTGGACTGAACATATTCCACAAAGGCATATACAGTTCTATTTGTAAGCATACATATATAATGGTGAGTACGTGGCTTGATTGCATTAGATGTAAGGAGAGTTTTGAAATAATAGCTGACCAGAGGTTGAAGAGGGGCCACAATGTGGTGTAACTAGGAAAAAAACTAGCATGAATTTAGGAAGCATTATAATAGAAACATCACAGGAAGTGACACTTTATTCCTCACAAACTTGTGACATACAGGTCCCACTCTAGACAAACCATTTTTCCCTTCAGCCTTAGTTTTTTCTTTCCCATCTGTTAAATGAAAATAATAGTGCCCTACTTTTTGGGAGTACTGTGATGATTACAAAAGTAACACAAAAACATTCAATAGCTATACACTATGTTTATATATATATATATACACACACACATATACACATACACAAAAAAAAAACCACAGTATAAAATAATACAGTACAGAACATGTATTGCATGCAGAGCAAAACTGAGGGAGATGGGTGGTTAAGAAATATGAAATATAAATAAATAAATCACAATTTTAAAAGCTTGAATAAAGTGAATTAATCCCCATGGTTTTTTTTAAAAAAATTTCCGGGTAGTCTGGGTAATACCTAGCACAAGAAAGGAAAGTTAAGCACTGGAAAGTTTTGTAAATCCAAATAGAAGTGCAGGAGGCATGTGGAGGAGGGGGCACAAAGAGAATAATCTATCACAAGCCAATAAAATGTTCACCAAGGGGGGGGGAATGTGCCACCCCCACATCTGTAGAGGCTAAAAACTTTTTTTCCCATAAGCTTTAGCGAGCATTCAACCCATAAGAGAATATACACATTGAAAGGGAAATGTTATCTCCCTTTACCCCTCCACCATTACCTTAAGGAGTATGAAGAATTCAAAGATGCGACGGAAAGACGGTGGGAAGAGGCGGGCATAGGTGACAGCCATTTTGAAGAAAAGGGCATGGAAGAGGCGATCCCGAACATTGATGAGAGGGTTCTGGTTGAGATTGCGGACCCCTCGGTTATTGCCAGCAGGGGCTCCGCCCACCCCATTATTGTTCAGTGGATGATGGGTGTTGTTGGGCTGATTCTCTGACATCCTGAGTTGGTGAAGGTGAGCAGAGGGTCGACAGGGCTGCTTTCAGAGGCTTCTCTCGCAGTTTTCTCTTAGAAGAGTTTGACTCCAGTTTCCCACATATAAATTTAATTTCAAGATACTAACCAAGTCTTGCCGATAGGAGAAAGCACTTAAGCAATGAATTCACCTCCCAAACTGGCCCAGGGAAGGGGAAAAAAACAACAACTATCCCACAACAAAGTAGCCCATAGTCTGAATTAGATGAAAAAATGGTCCTTAAAGGGGATTGACATGAAAGATGCACCAATTTGGAAACAACTAAGAAAGGGTCAGTCGTTCAGCAAGGGTTGAACAGAAGAGCAAACTAACAGAATCCCCTATAAGGGTTCCCGACGATAGGAAGGCGTACCTCGAATAGGACCTAAAAATGCTTCAGGGTTAGGGAAGACAAATTGGATGAGAAGAAGCAGCTGGCAGGAGAAAAGAGAGAGAGAGAGGGAGAGAGAAAACTGTCTGCAGAACTGCCTCTCCCAGGAAAAAAAGGCAGGGACACCAAGGTGTATCTATCAAAATGGAGAAAAGTAACAGACTGAAGGTTCAACAGCTCAGGGATCCCATATACCCCCCAAAAATAAAAAATAAAAAATTGATTGTGGACGGAGTATTCAAGAGACGGAAAAGGGATTCAGCAAGATAGGGGAGGAGGTTATCAAATCACTCTGGGTTGGGCGGGGGAGGAATTAGGTTGGGCAGAAAGAGAAACTTTGCCAGGATAAGTTAAAGAGAAAGGGGGGGAAGACCTTTCTGAGGGGGGTGACATGGGTGGGGGAGGCTATGAAACGTCTATATGACCTCTTATTTAAACGTGTGGGGGGGGGGAAGGATTTGGTGAACCCCCACCAATTTCTAGCAGAGGAAATCTGGGGCAGAAGGAGGGGGGAAAAAACAAGAAAGGGGGAGAAGACCTAATTTGGGGGGGGGGAGGGGAGGCAGAGCCTTTTGCAATCTTCTAAGGAAAGGAGAAGGGGGGGCAAGCCTCAAAACGGAGGCGCTTAATTTGGGGGAGAAAAAGGGTCGTCTGAAGAATCCCAAAGGATGAAAGGGGGGGAAGGGAGAAGAAGGCCAGCCCTCCAAATTTGAAAGGACGAGAGGAAGTGGGGGGGGAGGGAGCCCGTTATGGGGAGGGAGCCCCCCCAGGAAGGGAAGAACAGCCTCGAAGGAGGAAGAGGAGGAGGAGAGGGAGAACCCCCACCCAGCCCTGGGTCTAGAGGAGGCGAGAGTCAGGCCGGGCGGAGCAGCGGCGCCCCACAAAGCCAAAGGGCCGCTGAGGAGAGAGAGAGAGAAAGATAAACTCGGCCGCGTCCGCGGGAAGCGGCCCGTCCTCTGGGCCTCTCAGTCCACCTTCACGTCCGCCGGGGCCACCGCCATGTTGATAACCAAGCTCGCTTCCCCTTCCCCTCCCGCCCCGCTGCACCGATGACGTCAGCCCCGAGCAAGGCAGGTTGGCAGAGGAACGCCGAGCGAGGGCGAAAAGCATCCTGGGAAAGGAAAGGGGGAACTAGAAGAACCCGGCAAAAGGGGTGCGCGCGATCCCGTCGGGGCGGGGTGAGGAAAGCGGGCTCCAAAGGGGGTACGGTTAAGAGGAAGATTTTATAAACACTTCCGGTATTTTGTTGACAAATACTTTTTTTAAAAAAATCCCAAAAGCCCCCTCCTTCTCCTCCCCCCCCCCAAGCTCCAAGATATCTGGATCGGCCAGTAAGGGGGAAAAAAGTTTTAAAGGCTTCGTTTTTAACCTATCCACTCTGATGTAATTACTTATTGAGTTTCCCACTTTCTCAATGAGTATCATAATAGGAGGATTCTTGACCCGGGAAAACTCAGAACTTTCGCTGCAATATTATTGCATCGTGGAAATTTTCATTTACGCAAATACTATTTGTGACCTTTTCACTCTTCACTGGCCTATAGAACCAGAAGCCTTAATTATTGCCTCTTTAATTTCACACCTTACTCGTCGTTCTTATCCCCCTTTGGACCTCACATGGAGGATTCGACCTACGGCGATTCGAAACCACACGTGCTAGGCACCTTGAAACGCTCGACATTTTACTTACCTCTTTGTCCCCATATTCCTCCACCCAATTCCGAAGCCACGCCCCTTGATTTCCATAACCCGACCTTGCCAGTCAATCTCTGCTGAAAATGCAGTTTGTTCTGAATTTTTAAAATATATATATTCGAAATTTCGAGCTATAAAAGAGACACAGCTTGTTTTGGGTTAATACAAACTAGATCTTTAAAAATTTATATATGAATTTACATATGTGATCACCATAGCTTACAATATTCTGTCAACATGGGGTTTATATAGCTTATCACACAGCGTTTAGTTTGTGCTCGCTTCGGCAGCACATATACTAAAATTGGAACGATACAGAGAAGATTAGCATGGCCCCTGCGCAAGGATGACACGCAAATTCGTGAAGCGTTCCATATTTTGATCCTTTTTCTAATTCCTCCCTCCGAATTGACTAAGCAACATAGTTCTCACAACCTGGATCTATTGTGATTGTTACTATTGTTTTCTCTGCTGTTGCTATTTTTTTGCAATGTTGTCTGTGGCTTTGGGAAAGATTGCAGACATCATCTCATCTAAATTCCAAACCACAGTAGCAGCATTTTCAGCTCCTCTTTTTTTAAAAAACAAAATCTTTGTATAGCTTAAAAGATGCAGTCATCAACGTGGCTTTGCTGGATTGAAGCAGTGCATCCCATTAGCCATCGATTTCCAAAAGTTAAACTTTATTCCAGATTCTCAACAAGGGGAACAAAAAGTTAGACTGCTCCTAGATTTGGAGGCTTTGTTTTAGCATGTGAGAAGACTTGCTGGGCCACACTTGGCTGTTTGTTTGATTGATTGATTGATTGATTGTTTGTTTGAAAAAACAATTGCTATTAACCTGCCTTCCATTGAGGTCCTGTATACTGCACGAGTCAAAAAGAGGATTGAGAAAATATTTACAGACCCCTCGCATCCTGGACACAAATTGTTTCAACTCCTACCCTCAAAATAGAGCACTGCACACAGAACAATTAGACACAAGAACAGTTTTTTTCCCCGAACGCCATCACTCTGCTAAACAAATAATTCCCTCAACACTGTCAAACTATTCACTAAGTCTGCATTACTATTACTATTAATCTTCTCATCGTTCCTATCACCCATCTCCTCCCACTTGTGACTGCATGACTGTAACTTCGTTGCTTGTATCTTTACGATTTATATTGATATTGTTTCCTAGTATGATTTGATTGCTTATTGTACCATATGACTGTCAGTGGGAGTTGGGCCTTGTGATTCTTGAGGAGTGTATCTTGTCTTTTTATGTACACTGAGAGAATATGCACCAAAGACAAATTCCTTGTGTGTCCAATCACACTTGGCCAATAAAGAATTGTATTGTTTGTTTGTAGTAATGTCACCCAACTCTGATGAACTCTGATAGAGATCATGGGAACTGGCAATATTCAAAGATCAATTTTGAAATCATTATTTAAGACAATGTTTCTCAATCTCAGCTGGCTGGGGAATTCTGGGAGTTAAAGTTCAAAGTTTAAAGTTAAAGATTGGGAAAATGAGGACTATGTTATTGTAGCCCCTGCAATAGCATAGAATGTCCCCCAGGGGGAGCTCCACGACTACTTATAGGAATACGGTTGATATTGCATTTATAGATGTATATGCATATACAAGCAATCTCTTTTCCAGTATTTTTGTTGCAGAGAAAAATAACAGGTCTGTTCTTGTCCTGGATTTCTTTTATGGATTATTCTGAAAGTTTCCTTTAGCCTTGAAAGAACCTCTGCCTTAAAATTTCCCTCTGTCCCTCTCCTCTTGGAAAGTTGCAGCTAAGATCTTCCTACTTCTCCATTCTTTATCCTTCCCCACCACTACTCCCCAAAAACACTCTAATCCAGTGTTTCTCTACCTTGTGAACTTTAACACGTATAGACTTCAACTCCCAGAATTCCCTAGCCAGCATGCTCCCATTTGGAGAATTCTGGGAAATTGAAGTCCACCCACTTTAGACTTAGACTTAGAATAACTTTATTGTCACTTGGAATGTACACTAATGTAGGGAGGGAGGGAGGGAGGGAGAGATGATAGATGATATAGATAGATGAGAGAGAGAGAGAGAGAGTGATAGATATAGACAGACGATAGATGATAGATAGATAGATAGATAGATAGATAGATAGATAGATAGAGAGATAATAGATGGATAGAGAGATATAGAGAGATGAGACAGAGAGAGAGAGAGGGCAAGAGAGATTATAGATGAGGGAGATAGTGATAGAGCGATATAGACAGACACACAGATAGGTAGACAGAGGGGGGGAAGATAGATATAGATAGATGATAGGTAGATAGATAGATAAATAGATGAGAGATGAGAGAGAGAGAGTGATAGAGAGAGATAGACAGATGAGAGAGAGAGAGAGATGACACAGAGAGAGAGAGATGAGAGATGCGAGTGATAGAGTGATAGAGAGATAGACAGACAGATATAGAGATGAGACAGAGAGGGCGAGAGAGATGATAGATGATAGAGAGTGATAGAGAGATATAGACAGATGATAGAGAGCGAGAGAGAGAGAGAGATGAGACAGAGAGAGAGAGAGAGAGATGAGAGTGATAGAGAGATAGACAGAGAGACAGACAGAGAGACAGACAGACAGATAGATGTAAGGAGATAAGAAAGAGAATGAGAGAGAGAGAGATGAGTCATATATAATCAGAATAATAGAGTTGGAAGGGTCCTTGGAGGTCTTCTAGTGAGTCCAATCCCCCTGTGTGTGTGTTTGTGTGTACACACGCAAACACACATACACACACTGTGTATATATTAATTCATACAATTTTGAAGATTACTATACATCCAAGACCAGAGGCATTTCTATTGGGGCTGATAGATGAAAACTTGCATGGTTTTTTAATTCTCAGATAGGATAACTTTACTAGTAACCTGGAGCCCCTTTTGGACTTTTTGTGCAAAACTGAAAAAATTGAAATTATGCTATATGGGTTTGGTGTTTAGTAAAGATTTGTTTATAACAAAGTGAATCTTATGTTGTAATTGGCCGGTTGCAGCATTTTGCAATCACGTGACATGATTTATGTTGTATTGCTGCCACAAACCGGGCTTTTTGGCCAGTTTCTGGCAAAATAAATTCCCATAGGAATGAATTGATTCACTTAATGACCACTGTGCTCACTTAATGACCAACCACAAAAAAAGTAGTAAAATTGGATCAATCTTGTGAGTGCCTTGACTTAGAACTATCATGATTTAGAACACAAATTCTGTCTACCATGACGGTCATAAATCGAGGACCACCTGTGTACTATAGATAATGTAAATTCTTATCTTTTGTTCATGTTTTTCACTCTGCCTGCTTGCTTTCTAACCTCGTTTTCCCACTTATGGCTTTTGATCTTTGCTGATGTTTTAATAAACAAAGAAGTTTAATTTTTGCTAGCTAATCTGAACTGTGCCCATGTGTTTACTCTCATCTGGATTTAGGGATTGCGTGGGAATGTGCTGGGAGAAAGATAAACTGAAAGTTAGTAATTTTCCAACAGGCCTAGGCTTGCAGAAGGCATAAATAGAGGGATTTATATTCTTTTTAAACACAGACAAGATATCTTACTGGTGTAGCTAAGGGTTTCCCTGAAATCTCAATTTATATTTCTCACTTTTTATGAATTTCAAAGCCTGGTGGAATCCCAATACAAAATTATGCATCTTTCTTTCATCACATTCATCAATGAAATTATGAGTTTTTTAAAAAATCATTACAGTAAACCATTTTGTGTACGCCCGCAATTTTGGACTGTGCATTTTTAAAACTGTTTTTTTTTTTTTTGCCTTAAATTTCCTGACAGCACAATGAATCAGTGGAATGATTTGCCTCCAAAAGTTGTGGATGTTCCAACACAAGAAGTTTTAAAGAAGAGATTGGACAACCATTTGTGTGAAATGGTATAGGACCGTGATGGTGAACCTATGGCATGCGTGCTGTAGGTGGCACCCGGAGCCATATCTGCAGGCACGCGAGCCATTGCCCTAGCTCAGCTCCAGTCAGCTGATTTTTGGCTGCTCCTCCCCTCCCAGGAGTTTCCATGCAGCCCATTTTGGATGTCAGGTAAGTACAGGGCTCACAAGGAGGCTCTGGGAGGGCGTTTTCGGCCTCCGGGGGGGAGGGGATTTTTGCCCTCCCCAGGCTCCAAGAAAGCCTCTGGAGCCTGGGGAGTGTGAAAAATGAGCCTGCTGGGCCCACTGGAAGTTGGGAAATGAGCCATTTCCAGCCTCCGGAGGGCCTCTGGGGGCGGGGGAGGCCGTTTTTGCCCTCCCCATGCTTAGGGTTGCCAGGTCTGCTTCCAAAAAATAGCGGACAAGCGGGGGGGGGGCAGTTAAGTAGTTAAAAAAAAATTACAATTAAATTATATATTTTCTTACAAACAATTTACAGTAGGCCGTCGTATTTGTTCTGTCGGTTTCGTTGTTGGTAATCCATGCAAAAGTAGCTTCCTAGTCTTTGGTGTATTTGCACACTCCTCTCTTTCGTTTTAAAGAATTCGAAATCTCGCCGCTGTCACTCTCATCACTCGACGCCATTTTAGGTCAGTCGACACAAGCTACAATACATTTTAAAAATGTGAACTGTACATAATTTTATAATATATTTTTATTTTAATCTCATCATTCATTTTTTCGGAGAATCGAGTTCAATGGATATTCGATCTTTGTCTCATTCTAACTTATGAAAAAAAAGACAAAACGCGATTCTCCTATCCTTATTCTCTTAGACTGTACAGCTTTAGATTACGTACCATTTCATCATAAAGCTTTTGAATAAAAAAAATGTCCACTATTTTGTGAAAAAAAATAGTGAACATAATGTGAAAAAAGCGGACTGTCCGCTCAAATAGTGGACACCTGGCAACTCTACGCCATGCTCCAGAGCCTTTCTTGGAGCCTGGGGAGGGCGAAAAACAGGCCTTCCAGGCCCACCGGAAGTCGGGAAATGAGCCGTTTCCGACCTCTGGAAGCTTCAGGGAGGCCTGCTAGGCCCAAAATGGAGCGCAAGGGGGCATTGAATTACACATGTGGGCACGTGGGCATGCGACCCCCCTGCACTCCCCCCCCCGCTTTTGGCACGCAATGGCAAAAAGGTTAGCCATCCCTGGTATAGGATCTCCTACTTGAATAAGGGGTTGGGCTAGAAGACCTCCAAGGTGCCTACTACATTTTATAATGGAATAGTTTGGGTTGCCACGTTGTAAAAAAAGATGTTGAGACTCTAGAAAGAATGCAGAGAAGAGCAACAGAGATGATTAAGCTAAAAAAACATCCAAAGAACTAATGTTGCCAGGTGTCCACTATTTGAGCGGACAGTCCGCTTTTTTCACATTATGTTCACTATTTTTTTTCACAAAATAGTGGACATTTTTTTTATTCAAAAGCTTTATGATGAAATTAAAATGTAATTTAATATTTTACATATTATTATAATAATATATTTGATGTTTTGAATTTTAAGTAAAGTTTTGAGGTGATTATTTTAATACGTGTTAAAATGTTTGTAAGAAAATATATAATTTAATTGTAATTTTTTTTTTATTTTTTTACTATTTAACACACACACACACACCCTGCTTGTCCGCTATTTTTTGGAAGCAGACCTGGCAACCCTACAAAGAACAGTTGCAGGAATTGGGCCAGGGGTGAAATCCAGCAGGTTCTGATAGGTTCTGGAAAACCGGTAGCAGATATTTTGAGCCGTTCGGAGAATACCACCTCTGGCAGGCCTCAGAATGGGGTGGGAATGGGGATTTTGCAGTATCCTTCCCCTGTCACGCCCACCAAGCCACGCCACGCCCACAGAACCGGTAGTAAAAAAAAATTGGATTTCACCACTGAATTGGGCATGTCTAGTTTAATGAAAAGAAGGACTAAAGGGAACATGATAGCAGTCTTTTAATATTTCAGGGGTTGCCACAGAGAAGAGGGAGTCAAACTATTCTCAAAGCACCTGAGGGCAGGACAAGAAGCAATGGGTGGAAACTAATCAAGGAGAGAAGCAACCTAGAACTAAGAAGAAATTTCCTGACAGTGAGAACAATAAATCAGTGGAAAAACTTGCCTTCAAAAGTTGTGTGTGCTTCATCATTGGAGGTTTTTAGAAAGAGAGAAAGAGATGGGATAGCCAATGGTATAGGGTCTCTTGCTTGAGTAGGGGGTTGGACTAGATGACCTCCAAGGTCCCTTCCAACTCTGTTACTCTGTTTTGTAATTTGATTACAAGTGATCTTGCTGGTTATTTTCGTGCAATGTTTTATAATAAAGAAACTCACGTGCCTTATTTCTTTTAATGCTTTGGCAACCTTATCTATTTCAGAAAATCAAATATTATTCCGTCTTAAGAATTGCCCCTTCCTTCTGTCCGTCCCCAGCCACGCAATAATCACGCTATTATTGGATATTTAAATATGGTTTATGGTTTTTGTCTCTGTGGTTGGAACGGTGTGTCTGTCTCCATTGCCTAGTTACTAGAGGTGCTCAAATATAGCAGGCATACAAACAGGTGAAAAGAAAAAACAAAAGACGAACTCATGAGATCTGGGACTGCAGATATCCACAGCTCAGGTTAGATTCCCGTGGATCAATCCACTGGCATATAGATGGGGGGGGGAATCTCCCCAGTAAGTAATCAGTAAATTTTGATTTGGTGACATTCGCATCCCTTCATCTTTTAGATCTGAATCTCCTTGCTGCTTGCTTTTCCTTCTTTCCACTCAACGTGGTTTATTTTAAAATCTGAAGTTTTTAATGATGACTGCACGGAAATATATCGGTCAACGGCTTCGTCTCTTTTCAGCAGCTTTGTGACAGGTGAGGAGTGAAAATTAGGGTTAGGCTCCAAAGCTGACAGGTGAATTGTTTTATCCCAACCAACGGGACAGGATCCTTAAAAGGAGGCAGCAGTTAAAAGTTTTCGTGTCCTAAAATTCATCCGCTGAGAAATTGGCCATTAACTCTTTCTGGTCAAAATTTGCCCTCCAACTCTGGGCATGATGAGGGTCTATATACAGGTAGTCCTTGACTTACAACCATTCATTTAGTGACCGTTCGAAGTTATAGTGACACTGAAAGAAGTGAGTTATGACCATTTCTCACACTTGTGACTGTTTCAGCATTCCCACGGTCAAAATTTGGATGCTTGGCAACTGACTCATTTTTTTTTTTTTTAAATTTGATTTATATGCCGCCCTTCTCTGGAGACTCAGAGTGGTTTACAGTGCGTTAAGCAATAGCCTTCATACTTTTGTATATTTTATACAAAGTCAGCTTATTGCCCCCACAACTGGGTCCTCATTTCACCTACCTTAGAAAGGATGGAAGGCTGAGTCAACCTTGAGCCTTGGAGAGATTCGAACCAGCAGAAATTGCAGGCAGCTGTGTTAATAACAGGGTGCGTAAACCACTGTACTATCAAGGCTTTATGACGGTTGCAGTGTCCTGGGGTCATGTGATCACCTTTTGCAACTTTCTGACAAGCAAAGTCAACGGGGAAAGCTAGATTCACTGAACGACCATAGGAAAGAGTTGTAAAATTGGGCATAATTTATTTAAAATGTCTGCTCTGCTTAGCAATGGAAGTTCCAATCTCAACTGTAGTCAGCCTTCAGAAGTTGTGGGAGCTTCATCACTGGAAGCTTTCACGAAGAGACTGGACTGCCGTCTGTCAGAAATGGTGTAGGGTCTCCTACTTGGGCTGGGGGTTGGACTAGATGACCTATAAGGTCCCTTCCAACTCTGTTATTCTGTTCAGCTGATAAAGGAATAAATGTCTTGTTACCTCTATTCGAAGATTCAGTACCTTGGTTTGGTTTCCAGAAATGCACATTCGGAATTATAGAAGTGAAAGGGAGCTCAAAGGCCATTTAGTCCAACCCTCTGCTCAGTGCAAGAACTGCTGAAGTAGCTGGGCAGAGTCATTTGTCATAAATATAATGTGTGAATGGGACATCACCTTGGGCCTCCTGTTTTCCTAGAAACAATTTCTCTCATTGTACTTAGACAGTAAATATACAGATCAGTGGTGGGTTCCTCCCAGTTCGGCTCGGTTCTCCCGAGCCGGTAGCAGTGATGATATGATGTCACTGAACTGGTTCTCCCCCCCGCGCCCCCCCTGTGTTATTCTTACCTTTTATTTGGCCTCACCCCCAATCTATTGCTGCCTCCTGAGTCCCAGTTGATTGGCTAGAGGGAAAAAAACTGTTTAAACTCTTGGGGGGGGGGGTTCAAAAGGCCACCCTACAGCTGATCAGTGTTAAAAGAAAACAAATGAGTAGACTGGTGCCTGCAAAAATAAATGCCTGCAAAAATACATGAATAGATCAGTGCCTGCAAAAATAAATAGGTAGACTGGTACAGCTCTGCAAGCAGTTAAAAGCCTGGTAGACCAGTACCTCTGCTAAATCCTAAATAATTGTCACATGACCATCAAGCCACGCCCAAAAAATAAGCCACACCCACAGAACCGATCGTAAAAAAATTTAGAACCCACCCCTGATACAGATAGTTCTTGACTTAACGACTACAATAGAGACCGGAATTTCCACTATAAGTCATGATACTTTAAGTCGAGGCACCCATAGGACTGACCTAATTTTGAGATCGTAAATGGTCGTTAAATGAATTAATATGTTTTCATGGACATTTATGCTGGAAATCAGCCTATGAACCCCACACATTGCATCACGTGGCACTGAATGCTGCAACCAGTTGTAAAGATGGACCAGTCGCCAAGTGCCCAAAATGGCTCATGGTGTTGGAACTCTGGAACCGGATTATCAGGATCTTTTTTGGGGGGGGCAGAGGCGTCATAACTTTGAATAGTTTCTCAGCAGACGGTTGTTAAGTGAGAACTATCTGTACAATTAATCAGTGGAATGAATTGCCTCCAGAAATTGTGGATGTGCCAACACTGGAAGTTTTAAAGAAGAGATTAGACAACCATTTGTCTAAAATGGTATAGGGCTGTGAGGCGAACCTATGGCACATGTGCCACAGGTGGCATGCCGAGCCATAATAGTGGGCACGCAAGCATTGCCCTAGCTCAGCTCCAGTGCACATGTGTGCGCCGACCAGCTGGTTTTCGGGCCTTCTGGTCCACCAGAAGTCAGCAAACGGGCCATTTCCAGCCTCTGGAGGGCCTCTGGGGGGTTGGGGAAGGCCGTTTTTGCCCTCCCCAGGCTCCAAGAAAGCCTCTGGAGCCTGGGGAGAGCGAAAAACAGGCCTAACGGGCCCACTGTGCCATCGTGTGCCAAAAGCAGGGGGAGTGTGTGTGGGGGGTCATTTGCGCATGCGTGGGGGGGCGGGGAACATTGAATTATGGGTGTGGGCATGCGTTTGCACGACCCCGCCATGCTCCCCCTGCTTTTGGCACGCGACGGCAAAAAGGTTAGCCATCACTGATATAGGGTTTCCTGCCTGAGCAGGGGGTAGGACTAGAAGACCTCTAAGGTCCCATCCAACTCTGTTGTCCCAAAGGTGCTTTTTCAAAGAGGCAACTGGACTCTCTGGTTTTTCTTTGAAGACATTTTCGATTCTCATCCAAGAAGCTTCTTCAGCTCATAAGCTCCTTGGATGAGAAGCGAAATGTTTTCAAAGAAAAAAACCAGAAAGTCCAGTTGCCTCTTGAAAAAGCACCTTTGGGACAACCGTGACTTGGATAACTGAGAATCTCCTTTGACTTCCAACCCTGTTGTTCTCTATACCCAGGGGTGAAATGCTCCCGGTTCGGACCCAATCACCCAATCCAGTAGCGATGGAGGTAGGTGGTTCGGAGAACCGGTAGCAAAAATCCCTGCCCCCCATCCCATTGCCCAGCTGAGCTGCGCAATCATCAGAGGCTTTTTTTTTATTTTTAAAAGCATTTTTTCTACAACCTCTTCGGCCGAAGAGGTTATAGAAAAAATGTTTTTAAAGGGAAAAAAAGCCTCTGCTGATCAGGCAAGTCAGCTGGGATCATCAGAGGCTTAAAAAAAAAAGAAAGCCTCTGCCGATCAGGCAAGTCAGCTGGGATCGTCAGAGGCTTTAAAAGCATTTTTTTTACAACCTCTTCAGCAGAAGAGGTTGTAGAAAAAATAGTTTTAAAAGTTAAAAAAAAAAAGTTGGCCACACCCACTCAGTCATATTTCCCACCACCACCACCAAGCCATACCCACAGAACCGATAGTAACAAATTTTACATTTCACCACTGTCTATATCCACTGCAGGCCAAAAAGCTTTCTCCTCGGGAAAGATGAAGGCAGCTGCTGTGGGACTTTCAGGCCAAGATTGCCGGGATCAGCTGAAGCTGCCACGCATCATTTGGACCAACCTCGTCTTCCAGGTTCCCCAGCGTAAGATCCCATCCGAAGGTATGTGGGTGGGTGGGTGCAGTTTCCACCTTGACTGAGCTGTCCGAATGTAGGCTCTGCCTTGCGGTTTCAAAAAGCTAGACGTGAATCTCCAGTGTTGAAAGTTACAGGTAATCTTCCCACTTACAGCCATTCGTTTAGTGACCGTTCAAAGTTACAACACCACCGAAAATAGTAAATTGTCATGACTGTTTTTCATACTTAACGACCATGGCAGCATCCTCATGGTCACGTGATTCAAAATTCATCCGCTTAGCAACTGGCTCATATTTATGACGGTTGCAGTGTCCCGGGGAGTGTGTGTGTCATGTGATCGATCCCCTTTTGTGACCGTCTGACAAGCAAAGTCAATGGGGAAAGCTAGATTCACTTAACAACTGCGGCAAGAAAGGTTGTAAAATGGGGGCAAATCTCAATTAACAAATGTCTCGTGTAGCCACATAAATTTTGGGCTCAATTGTGGTCGTTAGTCGAGAACTACCTGTTACTAGAGAATTAGGTATTGATTGATATTTTGACACTTTGGTTCATTCTGAGGAGTATGTACAGATGAAAAAAGACACAGGATGTGTATCACCCTTCCCTAATTTCACTTCTGTCCAGATGTGTTGGAGTTTAATTTGTATATCCCTTAGCAAAGAACCAGTGTGATATAGATGGTGACATCTGGACCAAGGCTGGGAAAATCCAAGTTCCAAGTTCCCAGCCATGGAGGCTCCTGAAGGATTAGGGCAGTGGTGAGATTCAGCTGGCTCTGGAAAATCAGTTGTTAAATTGCTAGCTGGCCCTGCCCCTACCCTGCCCCACACCTTCCAGGAGTTCCCACATGCTCCATTTTGGCTCTCAGGTAAGTGCAGGGAGGCCTACTAGGCCCAAAACAGGGCATGGGGGGTGCAGCACGGCCCTCCCATGACCTATTTTTGCTCCCAAGAGGCTGCCAGGAGGACTACTAGGCCCAAAATGGGGCACGCGGGTGAGGGGGTGGCCCATTTTTGCTCCCAGGAGGCTGCAGGGAGGCCGAGTGCTGCCTGTCACACCCCCTGGCCATGCCCACCATGGCCCCGCCCACCCAGCCAGTCATTAGGGCAGAGAACCGGTTGTTAAATTATTTGAATCCCACCACTGGATTAGGGCCAGACCCTCCCTAACTACGGTAATACTGGGACGTTGAAAAACCTGTTTTATCAACCTTTCCTGGAATAGGGTGGTAGATAATGGACCATCATTGGCCTTCATCCAGCAGCAGATTGATTGAGCCTGATAATACAGGTAGTCCTCAACTTACAACCGTTCATTTCGTGACTGTTCAAAGTTACAGCACTGAAAAACCCGACATGACCATTTTTCACACTTCTGACCGTTGCAGCATCTCCATGGTCACCTGATCAAAATTCAGACGCTTGGCAACTGACTCATATTTATGACGGTTGCAATGTCCCCGGGTTATGGGATCCCCTTTTGCGACCTTCTGACATGCAAAGTCAAGGGGGGAAGCCAGATTCATTAAATAACTGTGTTACCAACTTAACAATTGCAACGATTCACTTAACTTTGGCACAAAAACTCGTAATATGGGCCAAAACAAATGTCTCATTTAGTAGCCGAAATTTTGGACTCAATTGTGGTCGTAAGTCTAGGAGTATAATAGTAATTCTTGAGCCATCCACCATGGATGAGGAGAGTTGAAGACCTAAACATCTGGAGGGTTCCAGATTACGAAAGAACGATGCAGATAGATAAATAATCCCCCCTCTCTCTTTTCCCCCCTCCATCCCACCTCCCTCCCTCTCTCTCTCATTCTTTCTCCCCTTCCTCCCTCTCTCTTTTCCTCCCCTCCCTTACTCCATCTCTCTTTTTCCCCTTCCCTCTCTCTCTTTCCCCCTCTCTCCCTCCCCCTCTCTTTTCCCCTACTCCCTCTCTTTCCCCCTCCCTCCCTCTCTCTCATTCTTTCCCCCTCCTTCCTCTCTCTTTTCCTCCCCCTCCCTCCTTCCCTCTCTTTCCCCCCTCTCCCTCTCCTTCTCTTTTCCCCTCCCTTCCTCTCTCTTTCCCTCTCCCTCCCTCCCTCCCTCCCTCCCCCCTTTTCTCCTTCCCCCCTCTCCTTCCCTCCCCCTCCCTCTCTTTCCCCCCTCTCTCCCTCCCCTTCTCCCTCTTTTCCCCATCCCTTCCTCCCTCCCTCCCTCTCCACTCTCTCTCTTTTCTCCCTCCCATTCTTTCCTCCCTCCCTCTCTTTTCCCCCTCCCTCCCTCCCTCCCTCTCGTTCTCTCTCTCTTTTAATTTCAGTGACAACTAGAAAAATCAGGAGGCAAGACAGAAATTTGACAGCGGCATCCAAACAAGGTTTCAGGAGTGACGATGGAATCATAAACAAAAAGAAGAGAGAAGGAATATTGCTGCCCCTCTGGTCAGGTTGCAGCCGAGAAGATGCGTCACTAGATGGTCAAGTGTCTACACTACCTGGATCTCAAGATAGGAGTCCACCACTTTTGCCAGCCCCGAAGACCTTAGTCACCTCCGATAAGCAGCCCCCCCGAAAGATCTTAGTTGACCTTCGACCCCTCCTGGAGAACGTCATGGATCCCCTGGACTCTTGGGAAAAGAAACCATTGAAGAAGCAGCCGCTGCAGGAGAGGTGTCCTTCTTCCACCTCTGGTGCCTCCAGAGATGAAGGTACCTTGGAAGGAGGAGGTAAAGATCAGGCTACCAAAACGCCTGCTGATTTCCCCAAGGATCGTGAGATTCCCAGAGTTCATCTCTTTTTGCCTCCTGTTGGAGCCTCCAAGCTTTACAGGAAGAAGATCAAGATCTCCAGAAGAACCATTTGGGCACCTCCAGGAGAATCAACACAGCTTGGAAAAATCACCTTGCCTCCCATCCATGCTTTCCAACCACAGCTCCAAATGCCACTTGCCTTCTCCAAGACTAACCTCCAGAACCATGTTCCACTCCAGGAAAAGAGACACGGAGAACCAGGAGGACCAGAAGGAGCGTCTTGGGGGCCGGTGGGCACATTTGCACTTTTGGGGGGCAGGCCGGTTTTGTTCCCACAAACTGGGTGTCTGGGCTGGAGGGGGGGATTACTTGTCTATCTTGGTGGGATTAAAAACACAGAAGTCCACTTGATTCGCTAGACAAATCCTGCAGCCAACTTTCTGCTTTCCGTTTCCCCAGCCCACTGCTTCCTCACCGGATTTTCAACTTCCCACCCAACTGCTTTTGCAAAAGCTGCAGGAAACTACAACTAGTAACAACCATCTGCTGATTGCAAAAGTCCTGCGTTCTTTGCGGGAAGAGCTGCTGGGGAGCAATGCATGTGAATCAGATCAAAGGTAAGAATCAGCCTCCTCCTTCTCCTCCTCCTCTTCCTCCTCCTTCTTTCTGGCACTTTTCTGCAGGCTGAACAGTAATTGCATCTGTTTTTCTAAAGCAGTTATTCCAGCAGCCACCTCCAGCCCCATCTTCCATTGATTATCCTGGACCTGTTGTTCCATCATCCACTGGCTGGCTGGCCCTGGCACACAATGCCCACAGGGTATGATCCAGGGGTAAAATCTACTTACCTTCCCAACCGGTTTGGAAGTGCATGGGCCGCACACGCGTGGACCCTCTGTGCATGCACAAACTCTTCTGACCTGCGCAGAGGGTAAAAAACAGGTTGCTTCCTGGTTAAAAAAGAGAATTCATTTAACATTGGATGTCCTAATTAAATCATGAGCCTCGAGTCAAGCTTCAAAAGAAATCCAGTTATTTATTAGGAGCTTCATGTCAGCATGTTCCAAGTGAAGCCAGCTCTGACTCCACTTAATGTCCTGGCTCTGACCTTGTTTCCCCCCTCTACCCAAGGTATGTCATCAGTCACATTCTCCAATGAAGCAATTTCGGGGTTGTAGAGATCACTCCCCTCCGGCCACTGTAGGTAACCACAGAGATGGCCTTGAAAGAGAGATGGCTGGAATGTGCTTTTCTTTTGACTGAAGTGCTCCCTCACTGTAGCTGCAAAGCTCGTTTTCCCATCCCCCTTGCCTATGGCAACTCGAGAGCAGGCCAGGGATGCTTTGCGAGTTGACATTCACCACATTCGCTTAACAACCATGGAGATTCACTTAATGACTGCTGCAAAAAAAATGGTAGGACAATTGGGCGAGTGGGAGGGTGATCTGCTTAACAATTGGCAGGACTGGCTCAATTCCAGTTGTAAGTCGAGGACTATGCGTACAAATTTCCTCCTACAAATTCTCTCTTCCTCCCCCATGTTTTTTAGGATGAAGCAGAAGGACTTCCCAGAGCTTCCTCGGATTCAGTCCTGGAAACAAGGCAAAACAGACATGGGAGAGAAGGCATTTGATGTCACTGATATGGAGATGGCCAAGAACAGGTTAATTAGATTGATCAGGAATCACAACAGCTTTCCTCAAGGCACAGGTGTGTTACAGGTGGACCCAGGACCTTGAGCCGCTACCTTAGAAGAATCCTGCTGGATTAAGACAAAAAAAACCCCACTCCTTTCGGGGCCTGGATTCCCATAGAAACACATTCAAAGGTTGGAAAACAATCACCTGTACCCAATTCCTGCTATGATCATCATTTAACGACCCCATAATCCCTTGTGGGGTGGAGTCTGGGCAACTGAATAGAGCTACCAGTGTTTAGTGGCCGGATGCCTTTCCTGTCGCCAATGCGGAGCTTTGATCAGCAGATATATTCTCATTGTGCCCAGAGAGAGAAATATTTTAGATAGCAGTTCCTGCTTTGACGAAATATTAAAGTAATTTGGCTTTGGATGGGCTAATCTCTGCAAAGACTGTAAATATGAAAAACGGTTGTAAGCAGTTGTGGGCTGCTGGGGGTTCGTAGGGGTTCGGGAGAACCTCTAGCTAAGATTCTGTGCAGTTCAGAGAACCCCCAAATCCCACTCCTGGCTGGCCCCGCCCACCCCGCCCCTCCCAGGAGTTCCCACGCGGCAGGGGTGAAATCCAGCAGTTTCTGACAGGTTCTGGAGAACTGGTAGCGGAAATTTTGAGTAGCTTGGAGAACCAGCAACTACCACCTCTGGCTGGCCCCAGAGTGGGGTGGGAATGGGGATTTTGCAGTATCCTTCCCCTGGAGAGGGGAGGAAATGGGGATTTTGCAATATCCTTCCCCCAGGAGTGGGGAAGGAATGGAGATTTTGCAGTATCCTTCCCCTGCCACGCCCACCAAGCCACGCCCACAGAACCGGTAATAAAAAAAATTTGGATTTCCCCACTGGTGCAGGGTATACACGGAGGCTATGGGAGGGCAAAAAATGGGCCTACTGGAAGTTCGGGAAGGGCCTCCGGAGCCTGGGAAGGCCTTTTTCGCCCTCCCGGAGGCTCAAGGAAAGCCTTCGGAGCCTGGGGACGGCAAAAATGCACACACACACCGCCATGGTGCAGGAGGTTGACTAGGCCACACCCACTATGGCCACGCCCACCCAGCAACTGGGCTGAGAACCCTTTGCTAAAATTTTTGAAGCCCACCCCTGGTCGTAAGTCACTTTTTTCAGTGCTGTTGTAACATCAGACGGTCACTAAACGAATGGTTGTAACTCGAGAACTACCTGTACATAAAACCAGCTGGTCTTTTGGTGGCCCTGGGATGAACTCAACAGTGGAGACAGGGTGTAGGGGAAAAAGTCCCCACGCAACCAATGAAGAAAGCCATGTTACATCACAGGCAGGGCTGGGATTTTTCTGCTCTCTTTTCCTAAATTTTGGGAAACTTTGCAGACTGTTTAAGAACCAGTATCAAGCCTATAGTAAGGCATGCAATATAATTTGGGGGGGTGGTTCCTGCTTCCAAACCGCACCAGTCTTAGAAAAAGGTTTTAAAAGTCATTTAAATGTACGATCATTTCTCCTTTAATACTGTTTTGCATTCAAAAAGATTTTTCAACTTGTTCTCACGCGGATGAAGCTTTCTCCCTAGGCCTGAGGAAATAAAAGAAAAGTTAGCTAACTACTCAAGTGCAACGTATTGGACTTTTGGGGTTGAAATTACTGGACTTCCCTGAGAAGCCATGAAGGCACAGCACACTGAGGATGTTACTTAGATTGGTAATGAAACATCGGCAAGGAAATAACCAAGCTCGGAGTGCATGAAGAACACGCCTGCCCCCAGTTCAACCTTGAACTACAAATACAGAGTCAGCATTTTGCCCCCAGCAATCTGGGTCCTCATTTTACCGACCTTAGAACGATGGAAGGCTGAGTCAACCTTGAGCCTAGTGCAGGGGTCAGCAACCTGCGGCTCTGGAGCTGCATGTGGCTCTTACACCCCTCTGCTGCGGCTCCGTCACTCAAAATATGCATCACAACCACCAACGTGCAACACCTGCCAGCACGTGATTTATTGAGGTTTTCAACCCTCTGTAGGCCAACCATGGATAGATCCAAGAAAAGTTTCAGAAGAAAACAGAACGTTCAATTCAACCACATATGCTAGTTTTGTGGCCGCTCGAGAAATAGTCAGGCACGGGAAGGGTTTTGTGGCTCCCAGTGTTTTCCTTTTCTGTGGGAAATGGGTGCAAATGGCTCTTTGAGTGTTTTAAGGTAGCAGATCCCCGGCCTGGTGAGATTTGATCTGCCGAACTGCTGGCAACCGGAGATCAGTAGAAGTAGCCTGCAGTACTGCACTCTAACCACTGCGCCACCGTGGGTGCAGTAGAGCGCAGTACTGCAGGCTACTTCGGCTGCCTGCCGGCTGTCTGCAATTTGGCAGTTCGAATCTCACCAGGCTCAAGGTTGACTCAGCCTTCCATCCTTCCGAGGTGGGTAAAAGGAGGGCTCAGATTGTTGGGGGCAAGAGGCTGACTGTAACACCGCTTAGAGAGGGCTATAAAAGCACTGTGAAACGGTATATAAGTCTAAGTGCTATTGCTATTACTTGTAGGGAAAATAGAAGGAAGGAGTATTAGGTAAGTTCAGCACCTTGCGTTATTACAAATAATAAAGGCAGGATATATATATATATATATATATAAATAAATATATAAATAAATAAATATATAAATAAATAAATATATAAATAAATAAATAAATAAATAAATAAAATCTACGGATCTACCTTAGAAGGTGCCAGGTGTATGTTGCGACCCACGAATTACACAGCTCCTCGCAGGATGCGCAGTGTTCAAATTTGGTTGAAATGCAACTTAATCAAGAATTGTAAAGGGGGGGGGGACAAGCTGGTTTGGTGATTTCCCCATTAAACAGTCATAATACATTTTTTAAATATATTAAGAGTAAACTTGTCTCTATGCGTTCGCCCATTTTTCACAGAACTTATTTTGATGCGTTTGTTGGGATAAAGCTGAAGGTTTTCGTTGTTTTTGTGAGGCATCTTCGACCGTTGCCGATTTCTCATTTGGTTCCTTTTGCTAACTGTTTATGGCAATAAAATAAGAGGCAAAATGGAAAACGAGAAAAGACAAACGGCAGCCAGCAATGGATCGATGCTCCAGTGAGCATTAGTTTATTAAGAAATATGTTCTGTCCTGGGAAAGCAAGAGACGTGGGTCCTTCTGCAACCCATGTCTGCTTATGTGCTCCAGGTGTAACCGAAGAAGATATCTTGCTGAACTTTTGCTGGCTGAAGGAAGTACAGCTCGTCAGCTCTGGGGGACACCCAGCGTGGGGTATGGTAGACAGACTCCCCAACCTGGGAGAAGAGAAAGGGGACAGGTCAGGCAATACACAGGAAGGAAAACCGGATTGGTCCAGTGGTTAAGCTGCTAGCTTAGGAACACGAGACGGTGAGTTCTAGTCCTGCCTTAAGGCATGAAAACTGTTTGGGTGATCTTGGGCCAATCACCCCCCAGTAGGTATGTGAGCTCCAGAGTTCCGCTAGATCTGTGGTCCCCAATCTTTTTGGCACTGGGGACTGGTTTCATGGAAGACAATATTTCCACAGACCAGGAGAGGGGAAGGAGAGGAGCATGCAACCTAGATCTCTCACATGCGCAGTTTCCAGTAGGACTCACACTCCTGTGACAATCTAATGCCTGATGATCTGAGGTGGAGCTGAGGCAGTGATGCTAGCATTGGAGAGCAGCTGAAAATACAGATAAAGGTTCGCTCGCTCGCCCCCCGCTCAGCTCCAAGTGTATGGCCCGGTTCCTAACAGGCCACGGACCGGTATTGATCCGTGGCCCAGGGGCCCGTCCGAGCTAGATTAATGTCAGAACAGAATAATAGATTTGGAAGGGACCTTGGAGGTCTTCTAGTCCAGCCCCCTGCTCAGGCAGGAAACTCTATACCATTTCAGACAAATGGTTGTCCAATCTCTTCTTAAAAACCTCCAGTGTTGGAGAATTCACAACTTCTGCAGGCAAGTTGTTCCACTGGTTAATTGTTCTGTCAGGAAATTTCTCCCTATTTCTAGGTTGCTTCTCTCCTTGATTAGTTTCCACCCATTGCTTCTTGTCCTGCCCTCAGGGGCTTTGGGGAATAGCTTGACTCCCTCTTCTTTGTGGCAGCCCCTGAGATACTGGAACACTGCTATCATGTCAACTCTAGTCCTTCTTTTCATTCAACTAGACATACCCAGTTCTTGCAACTGTTCTTCATATGTTTTAGCCTCCCGTCCCCTAATCATCTTTGTTGCTCTTCTCTGCACTCTTTCTAGAGCCTCAACATCTTTTTTTTACATCATGGTGACCAAAACTGGATGCATTATTCCAAGTGTGGCCTTACCAAATGTCTTCAAAAGTATCTCTGGCCACCTGGTAGAAAGAGGGCACTAGAAGTTTTCCCGACTGCCCCCAAATTTATCTAGGGCCACCCAGAAGAACCCATTCATAAATGGCTGATGTATTATAGTTCTGTAGGGAAAAACTTCGTAAGGGGGGGGCAGCCTAGGGTTTGGGGGGGCAAAGGAAAAACTAGGGGTGCAACAGGAGGGAAAAAGAAATTCCTTTTATTACAAAATTTGTCAAAGATTCAAACCTGCCAGCCAGGGACGTCTTTCATGATCTTGGCTTCTTCATCCAAGTTATGACGCAAGAGGCGTAGTATCCTTCAACAAAGAGAGAGAGAGAGAGGGAGGGAGGGAGGGAGAGAGGGAAAGAGAGAGAGAGGATGAGAGGGAGGGAGGGAGAGAAGAAGGGAGGGAGGGAGAGAGAGAGGGAGAGAGGGAGGGAGGGGGAGAGAGGGAGGGAGGGAGAGGGGGAGGGAGAAGTAGATAAAGAGGGAATCAGGATGATCTGGCTCACATACAGGTAGCCTCACCAGTAATTTAGCCTGGCAATTATGGTCATTAAGTTGTGACAGTTATAAAGAGGCTCACCATATGACCCCTGACTCAATTTTATGAACTTTTCCGCAGTGGTCGTTAAGAGAATACAGCAGTCGTTATGTGAACATCTGATCATTACATCCCCCATTGCTCGCTATGGATTGAGTTTTGCTGTAAACTTCAAGCCAAGACCGATTTTCTTCTGGCAAAAGTGTTGTAAATCACAATAATGTTGTTGACAGCGGAACACTGCAAATGGCCATAAATGCAGGCCAGATGCTGAGCGTCCAAAATATGATCATGTGACTGCAGGGGAGAGGGTGATGTCGGAACTTTGAAATCAAGTTCTAAGTCCCTTTTTTAGGGTCTGTTACAGCAGCAAACAGTCGTACGTTGAGGGCTACTGTCTATAGAGAGAGTGTGGGGGAGGAATGAAGCATGCTGGGTATTCTGACAAATGATTTCCTGCCTTTGGTCCTTTCACAAAATTATATGGGGCTCAATTCAGAGTGTCAGGAGACCCTCTGGCCCCTCTGGCCTATAAATTTTTAACCTGCTGGGGACCACCACACTATATGATCTTGCACATACACCGTATTTTTCGGAGTATAAGACGCACCTTTTTCCCCACCCTAAAAAGGGGGTGAAAATTTAGGTGCGTCTTATACACCGAATGTAGCCCCGCCCACCTACTGGCCCTCCCCCTTTGGCCTCTGCCTCCCAGCAGTTTACCTCCTTGCAGCAAGCAGCAAGCAGCAAGAAGAAACAGCTCGTTTCAGCTTCAGCACAGCCTAATTAGCACGAGTTGATTGGATCGGCCTCCCGACTCTCAGCTGTTTTGCGTGGACCTCTGCTGCTTGCTGCAAGGAGGTAAATTGCTGGGAGCAGATTTTTTTTTTCTTGTGCTAATCAAGCCATGCTGAAAACGAAAATGAAAGTAAAGCAGGCTATTTGCTGTTTGCTGCAAAGAGGCAAAATTGCAGGGAGGCAGAGGCAGATTTCTTTTTCTTGTTTTCCTCACCAAAAAAGATAGGTGCGTCTTATAGTCCGGAGCGTCTTATACTCTGAAAAATACGGTAACTTTAAAAACCTCCCCAAATCCTGCAACAAAGGTATTCTTTGACTTACAACCATTCGTTGAGTGACTGTCTGAAGTTGCAAAGGCATTGAAGAAGACCGTTTTTTTACAATCATTTACCGTATTTTTCAGACTATAAGACGCACCGGAGTATAAGACACAGCAAGATTTTGAAGAGGAAAACAAGGGGAAAAAATAGTTTTTGCCCTCTCCAGCCCCCAGGAGCACTCTGTAGGCCTCCCAAACCCTCTGCGTATCCTGTTTTTTGCGAAAAACAGGCAGGTTTTTTTTTTTTTTTTTTGTTGCCAAGTGCCCACATTTTGATCACGTGCCCTTGGGGATGGTCGTGTGAAAACCGGTCAGGAGTTGCTTTTTTTCAATGCCGTTGTAACTTTGAACGGACACTAAATGAACGGCTGTAAGTCAAGGACCCAAAAGTATTTGAAGAACCCAAAAGTTTCTTAGTACTTTGGAAGTGGACGACAGTTAAGGGAAGGACAAGAGATCTCATTTTTTTTGGGGGGGGGGAGTGAGAAATCTGCTTTCTGCTTAGAACAGTGTTTCGCAACCCTCAGTGGCTTTAAGATGGACTTCAACTCCCAGAAATCCCCAGCCAAACATGACTGGCTGGGGTATTCTGGGAGTTGAAGTCTACGCATCTTAAAGTTGCTGAGGCGATAAAAGGAAGAGGGGAGGTAAAAAGTCTCTCAGCGCCCAGGCCTCGAGAGCTGAACTTACTTGCGGTCCTCCTCAGCCATCAAGAGAGGCATGATTGCTATCCTGGATTCCGCGTCCTCAAAGGCCAGGAGTCTAGAAAAGGCAGGGAAAGAGCAGGGAGGTGACAACAAAACGTGCTAAGAAAGGGACAAAACTGGTTTCCAGATCGCACAACACGGTGGTTTCCCAACCTCAGCAACTTTAGGATATATGGACTTCAATTCTTAGCCGGGCGGCTGAAGAATTCTTAATTAATGTTAGCTATAGGGGACTCTGGGAATTGAAACTCACATGTATTAAAGTTAACCAGGGTTGGAAAAAAACAGGAACACCTCATTCACCCTTCAGTAAAGAGGAAATAAAAGTTATGGACACCATCCAGGTCTTCCGAGATCTTGGGATTTCTTATCTCCACTTCTGAAGAATCTGAGGCCACGACAACAGAGTCCTCCCCGCGATCTCTTCCACAATTGGTGGATGTCGACTCGCAAAATCTCTCCCAGAATAGTTTAAGGCACCAGGATGGGAAACAGCCTACAGTGCTAAAAGGACAATTGTTTTCCCCTCGGAAAGCTTCAGATTCAAATCCTGGCATTTCTAGGTTGAAGTGAGAAAAGAAACCTGTCTGGAAAAAACTGAGGAGCATAGAAAATATTGACCTATAAAAACATCCCAAGTCTATACTTGCTTTCCTCCAACACAACTGCAACCTTATCCAGAACATCCAGGAAGGAGGAGCATTCCTTATCCCAGTTTAAAGCAGGAACATAAGCAAGTTTATCCTTCCAAGTTCCTTCAGCATAAAGGTAAAGGCGAAGGTTCCCCTTGCATATATGTGCTAGCCGTTCCCGGCTCTAGGGGGCGGTGCTCATCTCCGTTTCAAAGCCGAAGAGCCAGCGCTGTCCGAAGATGTCTCCGTGGTCATGTGGCCGGCATGACTAAACGCCAAACACACACGGAACGCTGTTCCCTTCCCACCAAAGGTGGTCCTTATTTTTCTACTTGCATTTTTTACGTGCTTTCAAACTGCTAGGTTGGCAGAAGCTGGGACAAGTAACGGGAGCTCACCCTGTTACACGGCGCTAGGGATTCGAACCGCTGAACTGCCGACCTTTCGATCGACAAGCTCAGCGTCTTAGCCACTGAGCCACCATGTCCTTCCATCCATAGAGGATGCAAAACAGTCAGATGGGCCCTGTGGATGCTACTTCCACGTAGCACTAAGCTTCTTCACGTAACTGTTTTCATCAGTATCTCAAAATTCTCCATATAAAACTTGATCCGTTGATGTAAATGTGTATCACACTAATTTTCTGCAGAACTTTGCACATACAGGCATCTGTCATACGACAAAACAAAGCTTTCCTTTAAACATAGATTAATGAGTAAATCACAATTAGAGGAGTGCCATGTGTACGGAACGAAACCCAGGTAAATCACTGCATGGGTTAAGGTACAAGTAGTCCTCGACTTACAACCATAACTGAGCCCAAAATTTATGTCACTATGTCAGACATTTGTTAAGTGAGTTCTGTCCCATTTTACAACCTTTCTTGCCACAGTTGTTAAGTGAATCACTGCGGTAGATAAGTTAGTAACCTAGTTGTTAAGTGAATCTGGCTTCCCCATTGACTTTGATTGTCAGAAGGCTGCAAAAGGTGATCACGTACCTTGGAACACTGCAACCGTCATAAATATGAACCCGTTGCCAAACATCCAAATTTGAATGACGTGACCATGGGGAGGCTGCAAAGGTTAAAACTGTGAAAAATGGTCATCAGTCACTTTTTTTCAGTGCCGTTGTAACTTTAGTGTTAACGGTCACTAAATGAACAATTGTTAAGTGGAGGACTACCTCTACTGAGCAAAGACAGCCTGAGAAGAGTGTCATGAATATTTTTCGGGCCAATTCAATGAAGGAAACGATTGCAAACTTACCTCCTCTCCCAGTTCCATTTGAAAATAGCGTACGTCCCAAAAACGAACGCCCCAAGGCCGATGGCAAGAAGGCCGTAACCTAGAAAAAACAAAATGGGAGCCTCAGGTACTCCACAACTTACGACCACAATTCAGACCAAAGTTTCTGTTGCTAAGCGATGACTGTTGTTAAGTGAGCTTTGCTTTGCCCCGTTTCATGACCTTTCTTGCTCACAGTTGTTAAGTGGATCATTGTGAAGGGTAACAACCACTTAACAGGGTTGTTAAGTGAATCTGGCTTCCTCATTAACCTGGCTTGTCAGAAGGTCACAAAAGGTGATCATATGAACCTGGGACACTGCAACCATCATAAATATGAGTCAGTTGCCAAATGTCTGAATTTTGATCACATGAGAATTCCCAACTCTCATACAAGCCTACCATCCAGCTGCTCAGATGCCTTGCACAACACACCCAATCATGGTTTGTTGAATAAGCCACGACTGGTTGGCTTGACAGCAGCAAGCCTTAAGCTGCAAGAAAGACCAAGGCTCATCTGACAGGTCTATAGCGATTCTCAGTCATCTAGGTCATGGTTGTCCCAAAGGACATCCATGACCCGGATAACTGAGAATCTCTACAGACTTTTAGTTTATACAATTTGGGATGAACACCCTTGGAATGGTGGGAGAGGAATAGGAATGGATTTCCAGAGGAAAAAAAAATGCAGACTACAGGAACCAGGAGCAGCACTCAGGTGACCCTGAGGACACAGATAAACCTCCAAGGGCTTCAAGGACCCTCTAAAACAGGGGTCTCCAACCATGGCAACTTTAAGCCTGGCGGACTTCAGCTCCCAGAATTCCTCAGCCAGTTTTGCTGGCTGGGGAATTCTGGGAGTTGAAGTCCGCCAGGCTTAAAGTTGCCAAGGTTGGAGACCCATGCTCTAAAAGGATGCAAGGACCAGCTGTCTGCAAGGAATATAAATCCTTCCATTCCCCACCGTCCTCCAGTCAGAGCTGAAGAAGCTTCTTGGATGAGAAGCGAAATGTCTTCAAAAGAAAAAAGAAAAGAAAATCCAGTTGCCTCCTGAAAAAGCACCTTTGGGCTCATCTTACAGGTTTTGAACTACTATAATAAGCCCATATATTTGCCATACGCTAAATAAAATAAATTAAAAAAACAGATTTAGGATGTCATGTGAAGGGTTGGGAAAGCACGGACCCCGCATATTATTTATTTATAAATAATATTAATCTTCTCATCATTCCCACCACCCATCTCCTTCCACTTATGACTGTACGGCTGTAATTTTGTTGCTTGTATCATTTGTCCCCTACGACTATCATTAAGTGTTGTACCTTATGATTCTTGATGAACGTATCTTCTTTTATGTACACTGAGAGCATACGCACCAAAGACAAATTCCTTGTGTGTCCAATCACACTAGGTCAATAAAAAATTGACTGGTGGCTCAGCAGACTGATAGCATTGTGATTAACACCAGCTGCCTGCAATTACTGCAAGTTCGAATCTCACCAGGCTCAAGGTTGACTCAGCCTTCCATCCTTTCTAAGGTAGGTAAATTGAGGACCCAGTTTATGGGGGCAATAAGCTGACTTTGTATAAATATACAAAAGTATGAAGGCTATTGCTTAACGCATTGCAAGCCGCCCTGAGTCTCCGGAGAAGGGCGGCATATAAATCAAATTAAAAAAAAAATTCAATTCAATTCAATTCAATTAATTCAATCTATTCTATTCTATTCTATTCTATTCTATTCTATTCTATTCTATTCTATTCTATTCTATTCGCCTGACTTAGGTGGCTCAGTGGCTAAGACACTGATCTTGTCGATCAGAAAGGTCAGCGGTTCGAATCCCTAGTATATAGGTCTCCTGCATGAACAGGGGGTTGGACTAGATGACCTCCAAGGTCCCTTCCAAACTCTGTTACTGTTAATAGGAACACACAGCCCATGGTGGCTTATTCAAGAGAGCCATCCCTAGCTTAAGCCAGCCGCCTCCTGAAGACCCAAGCACCCGAGTTTCAAGACCCCATCTCCCCCATCCTCACCCGGGAGCCCCCGAAGGGGTAATCGCCTCTTATAGTCGATTGGTCCATAACCGCCCGGCGGCGGCATGTCCTGCTTCACCTTCCAGGCTCCCGCCGCCATCTTGGAAGCGGGCGGCTCTCTCTCTCTCTCTCTCGCCCGACTCAACGCTTTCTTTACCCCGATCTGCACGCTCGCCTCTTGAGGATGACGTCACGCGAGCGCCGCAATGAAAGCCGGGCTTGGCCGAAGACTGGCGGTCACGTGACTGGGGTGGGTGGGGTGGAACTCGGACGACGAGGCTCCTTTTGCGCCTCAGGGTTTTTTTTTTTTTTTTCTTTCTCTCGGTCCCGGAGCGCGCTTGGAAACCGTTCCTCTTTCCAGCGCCCAACACCTTGCGGGAAACGTTTATGATATGCGGAATGATAGCATTGGAGGGGTTTTGCAAGGCAGCAGTCCGAGGACAGAAGGCAGCCCAACCTATTTTTTGAAGGGCGACAAATTAAGGATGTACTCTTAACACAGGGGTCTCCAATCTTGACAACTTTCAGCCTGGCGGACTTCAACTCCCAGAATTCCCCAGCCAGCAAAGCTGGCTGGGGAATTCTGGGAGTTGAAGTCCGCCAGGCTGAAAGTTGCCAAGGTTGGAGACCCCTGCTCTAACAGATAACAAAGGGACCTTGTAGGTCATCTAGTCCAACCCCCTGCCCAAGCAGGAAACCCTACACCATTTCTGACAGATGGCTATCAGTCTCTTCTTGAAAGCCTCCGGTGATGAAGCTCCCACAACTTCCAAAGGCAACTTCTGTTCCATGGGTTGATTGTTCTCCCTGTCAGGAAATTTCTCCTTATTTCTAGGTTGAATCTCTCCTTGATCAGTTTCCATCCATTATTCCTTGTCTGGCCTTCAGGTGCCTTGGAAAATAGCTTGATTCCTTCGTCTCTGTGACAGCCCCTGGTCCTTCTCTTCACTAGACTAGCCATGCCCAGTTCCTGTAACCTTTCATATTTTAGCCTCCAGTCCCCTAATATCTAATTAGTAGAGGTAGTAGTCCTCCACTTACAATTCCTTTAGTGACCGTTCGAAGTTACAACAGAGTTGAGAAGTGACTTACGACCATTTTTCACATTTATGACTGTTGCAGCATCCCCATGGTCAAGTGATTTATTCGGATGCTTGATAACTGATTCACATTTATGTCGGTTACAGTGTCCTGGAGTCATGTGATTCCCCTTTTGCGACCACCTGACAAATAGTCAACGGGAAACCAGATTCACTTAACAACCATGTTAATAATTTAACAATTGCAATTTAGGGCCTGGAATAAATCGTTTGAGGAGAAACAGGATATATGGTTTCAAATTGATTTCAAATTCCAGGAAAGCTGTCACAAAAGCATCCACAGGCAGCCTCCTGTTTCTATTGAACAAGTTTTTGTTCTACTTATGTTGTTTATTAGACATAATGGCTGGATCCACGCATTACATTGAAGTCTGAATCATGGTTAACAAACTATGTGCCTTAATCCAGAAAGCCAAAGACCTATTTAATCTTTGCATGAATTTGCCTGTATTATGCAGTGAACAACTCACATGCTTGGAAGCTTATTTCAAAAGATTAATAATATAACACAAGATATTTACCTCCTTACCCCCAATACATGATATTCATGCTTTCTTTTGCCTTCAAGAGTTAAAATGTTCCTTGATTTTATTTTCACAACTTGATTAAATACACCCATAACATCTGGATGCAAATTGTTCCACTGATTGTTATGTCAGGAAATTTCTTAGTTTTAAGTTGCTTCTCTCCTTGATTAGTTTCCATCCATTGTTTCTTGTCCTGCCTTCAGGTGCTCTGGAGAATAGCCTGACTCCCTCTTCTTTGTGGCAGCCCCTGAGATATTGGAAGACTACTATCATGTCTCCCCTAGTCCTCCTTTTCATTAAACTAGACATACCCAGTTCCTGCAACCGTTCTTCATACGTTTTAGCCTCCCGTCCCCTAATCATCTTTGTTGCTCTTCTCTGCATTCTTTCTAGAGTATCAACATTTTTACATTGTGGCATTCATAAAAAAAATTGGGTATTAGCCAACACTTCTAAGAATATATTAGTGTCCAAAATTCAGGATGTGACTTGGAAAGTAATAGGCATGTTTTTTCTTATCCTAATTTCCAACACTTAGGGATATACTATCTCTGTCCATGGAGGTTCAGTTTAGCTGTGATGGCTAACAACTTTCACATATTTTCCTACTCCTTTAATCTGTTAAATTTGTCAAAATAAATGGAACCTTAGGCAGTCATCTCACTTATGCCCTGTATAAGAGTTATTTTACTATATTGATATACAGTATACTTTATTCTGGGAATGCCAAGATTGAAAGGCCCATAATCAAATGCCATCAGCAAACAGGAAAAAAACAAAATTTATCTGGCTAAATGATTAATGACGCAATACAGGTAGTTCTCGACTTAACCATTTGTTTAGTGACCAAAGTTACGATGGCATGGAAAAAAGCGACTTATAACCCTTATGACTGCTGCAGCATCCCTATGATCATGTGATCAAAAATTTGGGCGCTTGGCATCTGGCATGTACTTAGGACAGTTGTACTGTCCCAAGGTCATGTGATCCCCATTTGTAACCTTCTCAGCCAGTTTCTGACAGGCAACATCCATGGGGGGAAGCCAGATTTGCTTACGTGTAGTGATTTGCTTAACAACTGTGTCAAAAAAGATCGTAAAATGGGACCAAACTCACGTTAACAATTGCCTTGCCAGCATTGGAAAATTTAGGCTCAATTATGGTTATAAGTCCAAGGACTACCCGTACTCAACACCAAACATGGCCAAGAATGCATAATTCTTCAGCAAAAATTATTTCTGTTCTCTTCCAGCGGTAACTAAAGCAGGTGTTCTCAACTTTTTATTCATTTATTTGTAAAATGTTATTAGCCACCCATTTTGCTACACGGTAGCTTTGGAAGAATCTTTGAAATAATTTCCAGATCTTAGGGAAAAATATGAAAATCTCACAGCACACGCTTCACTTCCAACCTGTAGAATTCATGTTTTATGTTTACAACAGGAGCAAAGTGGCAGGCTACCAGCTCACTCAATTTAGTGTGTAAGAACACCTGTCACTGCAAATGCTCGCATTGCATGGCACATGAAGTTTTTCGATTGCAAGCTAAGGTTATTTATTTATTTAAAAGATTTATATGGCTGCCCACCTTAAGAATACATCTCGAGTGGCTCACAATGAAAGCTGTGAAATAAAAATCTCAGATGACAAAAGTATGCAGGCTTTTAATCTATTTAGCGCAGTTGTTGTGCTCCAGAGATTTTGATCTTGGATGCAAATATAGTGTTTTTATTATGATTTTTCAGACACTTCTATTCTCTGCTTTCCATCCTAATCCATTTTCAGACATGAGTGCACATACAAACATACTTGTGTCATTAGCAAAACTACATTAATGTTTCTCTTCCTAGCAAGTAAATGAATTGCAGGTGAAGAGGAATCAGAAGAAATAATGATGAGGACAGCTTTGTCACCACTGTTATGTTTACCTCTGTTAATCCATGAGAGAGAATATCAGAAAGCTTTGCCTACCATATTCAGCTATATTTCAAATTTCCTCAACGTTAAATGAATATCGAAGTCTTTTTTCTTAGGCATCATCACAGAAGGATACTGCTTGTTTTTTAGAACATCCTAACCACCTTTTGATGCCTATTTGAATGATATTGAAGTTCTAATCCCCCAAATGACGACGTATCGAAGTCTGGTAATTCGACCCGAGGCTTAAAAGATCCAACACAGGAATTGCTTCAAGTTAAAAGATTTATTTTTGTGGACCTCCAAAATTTCCTGGACAATTTCCAACCCCGATCAAAAAGAGATTTCTGACACGGCTGGGGGTTTTCATCTTTTTTAAAAAAAGAAATGGCTTTTGGAAACACAGGTTCACAACTGTTGGTCAAACTGCTCCAGCTTTAAAACTTCACGTGGACAAACCTATCCTTCCTGATTTGTAAGTTAATCCAGCTCCTACGCAAAAAGCAAGGCTAGAATTTCAGAAATGCAAACCTCGATTTGCATCCAATCTAAGGCAGACCAATGATGCAAATGTGAAAAAACGCTAGAGAAATTGAACAGTTATGTCTACACTACAGCTTCATACCAGTTTTAAGTCTACTTTGACCCATCAGAGAAGCCTTGGGGTTAATCTGGAAATTAGATAGGTTCTTTAGGAGAATGGAACTCCAATTGTTTATACAGGTGCAACATTCTATATGGAACTGAAGTGCAAGAGAGATAAAAAAAACCTCTCCAGCATTAAGGTATCTTAACTTTGGGTACAAAATTAACAAGAATGCTTTTAAAGCCCACTAAATTCAAACAGAGGTAAGGATGGAGAGTAAAGCAATAGTTTTGATGTACAAACAAAAGCGGGCCCCGCCACAAACACTGAAATTCAGAAGAACTGTGTACAGAAAAATTAAAACCCTATAACACTTGCTATCCACCAGAACTTTAAAACATTATATCTAAATATTCTCAATCTTACAGAAAAGGAAAAAAGGGGGAATTAGGAGGAACTTTTAATTAAAATGCAAGAGCTGTCATTGGAACGGGAGCCCTTCCTGATACAGTAACATTTGTAGGTCTGTTCTTAAATTAGGCATCTCACTTGTCGCTAACAAAAATTCCAGACCCCCGACCCCCAAAAAAGGTTTGCCTGCACAGTATTAATCCCCTCCCACCCTGCTTTATATATAGTCTTATATATATATATTTATATATATTTATATTTATATATGCATTTATTTATATATAATTTTTTTTGCAACAAATATCAGCACTAGATCTAGTACCAATACGCTAGTATGAATAGGTATAGAAAAGTCTGTACTTCTGCCTCTACTATAAAAAAAAAATGGCATCAAAGGGGAAAAATAAGACTATGACATTTTTTCCCCGTATTTCACTGAATTTGGCAGGGAGCATGGGAAGAGGAAGTGCGGTTTAAAGCCAACATTAGTCAAGATGCTAGTAGTAAAAATCGGTTACATTTCTAAGGATGGGATTGAACATACTAGAGACAACAGCTGTTTGCACCCATGTTGTGCTTTATAAAGCCGGAGACCCTGTGTTGTGTTTTGTTTTTTTCCTACACTAGGCACCCTCTACTTGTGCCCCTGGCTGGGAATTATGGGAGCTTAGTCCAACACGTACGGAGGGCAGCAGTAATATAACGATTTACCTATGGCAAGGCTGTTTTCTTTTCCCCCATAACAACTGGTAGCAAGAGAGATGTGGACTTTTTGTCTCGTGGTGTTGTTTTTATTTATTTCTTTTTTTTTTTTAAACACAAAAAAATGTACTCCTCTGGTCCCTTCTGCTCCATGTGACTAAATTGCACACTGTTCTTAAGACAGCCAAGTTAAAAACCTTTCTAGAAAAAAAAATGAAAAGGGGAAGGGAGATTCAATCAGATGTTGGGTTTTTGTTTCATTTTTTTGTAGGAAAAAAAAATATCCATCTCCACACAGCTCACTTTTCTCTTTGGGAGCGTCAGACTTATTTTTTTTCATATTTTTCTTTTTTTAAAAAAAAAAACAAAAACAACAAAAAAAAGAACAACCTGTTCATTCGTTTCAGACTGAGGAGGTTCAATAGAGCTGTTTTTATATAAACTGTCCAGTAATTCTTTAAACCAGCAAAGGTCCAGAGCAGAACATCTGTCGGAAACAAGATTCTATTTATTAAAAAAAAAAAACCCCGAAAACAAGAAGATGCACATCCTCCGTGTTCGGTTGCTCCATTTCTTCTGGCGGTGGCAAGTCTGTCTGCATTTGCTCGTAGTATAAGTTATTACTGGGTTAAAAAGAAAACAAAACGAAACCTCCAAACTCAAACACCAAACTCCTGCTGTTATCCTTTGGAATAGAGCCTCCTCAGGAAATAGTGGGGTTTAGAGAAAACAAGGCCGTGAGGAAACCGGTCCAGCTTTCTGGGTTTTTTCCCCCTCCCCCAATGTTGCCAGGTCCCGCTTCTGCTTTCTATGAACGAGTGAAGAAGTACATCCTTGGTCACGAAGGGCCACTGTATGATCAACCAAAGTAAAATTCAGCTTAAGGTAACTTTAAAAAAAAAAGAGAGAGAGAGATGGTATGTAAGAAGGGAAGGGACTGAGACCGGAAGCCACTGAGCCATCAAATCTCTTGCACGAGTCCTTGTTCCATTCTAGTGCTGATCAAAAAAAAAAAAAGAAGAGAGAAAATAATAATAACCCCCAAACTAAAGAGACAAAATACACAGAGAAAACAATAATATTAAATTGAGATTCTCCTCGGGGATGGTCTCAACCATCAACCAACAAAAAAAAAAAAAAAAAAAAAAAGAGTTTGCAAGAACTCGGTAGCCGAAATGTTCATTACCACCCTTTCGAGCGTCCATTTCTATCCAGCAGGAAGCTACGTATATGTAAAAAATACTTTCTGGCAAACCCCGCGGGCAGATCCAGTTAGACTTGAAAGCGGCTTTTCCACTGCGTGGAGAGATTTCGGAGGAAAAAATGGCAGAATCAAAAAGGAGGAGGAGAAGAAAAAAAAAACCCAAGAAGATGTAATAGACAAAAAAAAATTTTTTTTTTGTTTTCTGAAGTCTTCCACTCGGGGCGGAGGTTCCTGCGTTATTTCCATGTGGCCGATTGAGGGATGGACCGTGGAGGAATCATATCCAAGAGATATTCGCGCTGGCGATCTACGGCTGAGGAGGTGGTTTTGTGCACGGTGAGACTAGGGTTAACGAAGTTCAACGTCCCTCCTGGAGAAAAGGAACACAAAGGGTGCGTTGAAATGAACTCTTAAAAGGGAGAGACAGCTTTCCCCTTCTAATAGTGTCTAGAGCAGTTTTTCTCAACTTTAGCAGCTTGAAGATATGTGGATTTCAACTCCCAGAATTCCCCAGCCAGCCAGCAATGGCTGCCTGGGGAATTCTGGGAGTTGAAGTCCACACATCTTCAAGCTGCCAAGATTAAGGTACGTTGATCTAGGCACTCTCTCCCCTTTTTCTGGCTTTCCTCAGATGTATCAAGGTGGGCATGTCTTAAAATTCCCATGAGGAACTGCTCATTCTCAGTAATATTGAGAAGCAACCAGATTGGGAAAAGGCATCCCACCTGGGGACAAAGCCAGCATAGAATAAGGGTGAGAGATATGGGGAAATCTTAAAAAAAAAAAAAGTTTGCAAAATACAATTAATCAAACTATAGACAAGAGACAGACACAGGTAAAGAAAAGCCCAAAAGAAAAACCCATAAGCACCGAACACCTTCTGCCATTAGATGCATGTAGTCTTTGACTTACGACCATTTTGTTTTAATGTCACGACAGCCCCGGAAAAAGTGACTTATGACACACATCCCGTCTTCAAAGTTACAACTGTTGCACCAGCCTAGTGGTCACACGATCGCAATTCAGCTCGCATTTATGACCGTTCGCAGGAACTTGCGGTGACTTAATTGCAAGTGGTAACCATCCCGGCTGGCTTCTGAGAATCGAAGTTAATTGGGAAAGCCCGATTCATTTAATACGTGCGCGATTCACTTAACAACTGCAGGGTTCGCTGAATGACCACCATAAGAATAGTAAATCAAATTAGGCCTAGTCACATGATGACTTGTTTAATGTCTGCCATCACTTAGGCCAATGGGGATGGAAAGATCCCCCTTGTTGCAATTGTGCTGATATGCAAAGTATTAAACATACAGGTGGTCCTCGACTTACAACAGTTCATTTAGTGACCGTTTACAGAGTTACAATGGCACTGAAAAAAGTGGCTTATGACCATTTTTCACACATAAGAATGATGCAGCAGCCCCACAGTCACTCGGCTAGAATTCAGACGCTCAGCAACTGGTTCATATTTATGACGGCTGCAGCGTCTTATGGGTCATGGGATCGCCTTTTGTGACCTTCTGACAAGCAAAGTCAAAGAGGAAGCCAGATTCACTTAACAACCATGTTACCAACTTAACAAATGCAACGATTCGCTTAACAACTGTGTCATAAAATGGGGCAAACTCACTTAACAAATGTTCCACTTAGCAACATAAGTTTTGGGTTCAATTGCGGTCGTAACTCGAGGACTACCTGTACTGTGCAAGATTGCCCGTGACATGCGTTCCCTGGCTCCCTAGAAAACCTGCACGAAGCAACGCCAGAGGCCATTTCCTGGATGGGTGGAATTGGACAATCCGTTATAAGGCCACTGTGAAAGCCCCATAGAAGTTTTACTTATAATTACGTGGACTGTGTGATATATGTTTACTTCTCTTCTGTCATGTTCTTATCATACAGATAATAATAATAATAATAATAATAATAATAATAATAATAATAATAATAATAATAATAATAATAATAATTTAGCCACTATTTCATTCTGGTCCCAATTGTGGTTGTAAGTCGAGGACTAGCTGTAACTCTGAAACCAGTGGTGAAATCTAAAATTTGTTACTACCGGTTCTGTGGGCATGGCTTGGTGGTTGGGGGGTAATGTGACTTGGTGGGCATGGTCAATTTTTTTTTTTAACTTTTAAAACCATTTTTTCTACAATCTCTTCGGGGAAGAGATTGTAAAAGAATGCTTTCAAAAGGCTCTGACAATCCCAGCTGAGTTGCCTGATCGGCAGAGGCTTTTTTTTTTTTTAAATGCCTCTGACAATCCAAGCTGAGTTGCCTGATCGTCAGAGGCATTTAAAAGAAAAAAAGTCTCTGCAGATCAGGCAACTTTTTTTTTACTTTTAAAAGCATTTTTTTCAGCCGAAGAGGTTGTAGAAAAAATAGTTTTAAAAGTAAAAAAAAAAGCCTCTGATGATTGTGCGGCTCAGCTGGGCATTGAGGGGGGGGGGCAGGAATTTTTGCTACCGGTTCTCCGAACCACCCGCCTCCATCGTTACCAGATCGGGTGATCCGGTCTGAACCGGGAGCATTTCACCCCTGACTGAAACACAGCTGAGAGAAGAGACATGGTGAGTAACAGTTGGCTCATCAGGTGACAGGCAGGAATTAGAACAGGCAGCTGCTGAGAAAATCTTGTCTCCATCTACAATGCTGGTTGTAGGCCCTGTGCGCTCACCATTCTGGTGGCAAAATGGTCAAATGTTGGCCATGTGCTTTTGATCCTCTCCCATTAATTAAGGACGGAATTGGGAGCGGGAGGCAAACAATCCCCATTTTCAATTGCCTCCAAATAAGCTCAAAATACTAATTTCAGGCCATATTTTGAGGGGGGGTTGTGGGGCAATTTTAATCTTGTGGTGAAAACCATTTTGACTCCCTGAAGCTTAAGTCCCAACCATTAAAACCCTGAAAATATAGAACTTCCACTTAGGGAGGACTTCAAATACAGGTAGTCCTTGACCGACAACCATTCGTTGAGTGACTGTTGGAAGTTACAATGGCACTGAAAAAAAGTGACTTCTGATGGTTTTTCAAAGGACCGTTGCAGCATCCCTATGGTCAAAGGATCAAAATTCAGACTGGCCCGTGTCCTGGGGGTCATGTGGTCCACCTTTTACCACCTTCTGACGAGCAAAATCAACGGGAAAGCCAGATCGACTTAACAACCTTATTACTAACTTAACAACTGCAGTAAGTCATTTAAGAAACTGTGGCAAGAATGGTCGTAAAAAGAGGCAAAATTTCTTTTGGGCATAATTGTGGTCATAGGTCAAAGGGCTACCTGTATTTAAATGATGATAATAATAATAATGAAATCTGATCAGTTATACCTCCCACTCCCCCAAAGCAATAGTTTGTTCAATTGCCCTCTCTCAGAGGTGACATTCAGCTGGTTCGAACCGGTTCGCCCGAACCAGTAGCAGAAATCATGTGTGTGGGCCCCCCACCCGTCCTGGCTCTATGCCATCCTATTTAGGCATGGCGCATGTGTGGCAAACCGGTAGTAACATAATGAGAAACCCACTGCTGCCCTCTCCCCACCTCAAAATAAGAGAGGGGAATTCATCACATGACCCCAGAGTGGGTTTCGTTGTCGTCAGAAGAACCTAGAAAAATATACCACTTCTGGCCTTTTTGGCTTTTAACAATAAGCAATATAAATTAAAAAGATCAAGATTTTATAATTTGTAGCTCTAAGAGAGTCACCAAAAGGACACTGATATTTCCCAGTATCCCTTTTCAAGGGAGTCATGGGGTTGCTCAGAATCCATACACAGGTAGTCCTCGACTTATAACGGTTCATTTAGTGATTTTTCAGCATTACATCATCACTGAAAAAAGGGACTTAGGATCATTTTTTTTCACCCCCGTGACCGTTGCAGCGTCTCCACAGTCACGTGATTAAAATTCAGACGCTTGGCAGCCGACTCGTATTTATGACGGTTGCAGTGTCCTGGGGTGACGTGATCAGCTTTTGCGACCTTTTGACCCAGCAAAGTCAACGGGGAAGCCAGATTCACTTTAACAACCGTGGGTTATTAACTTTTAACAACTGCAATGATTTTTACTTAACAGCTGTGGCAAGGAAGGTCGTAAAGCGAGGCAAAACTCACTTCAAACAAATGTCTCGCTGAGCAAGAGAAATCTGGGGGCTCGATTGTGGTTGTAAGTTGAGGACTACCTTTAATATTTCACAATAGAGGAGGGAGGCCTTAGCATACTTAATATTGCTTTGAAAGAGTGAATGCAGCAAAAAGAAAGGAAGAGAAATAAAATAGAAACACCCTTTTCACCCAGAGATTGTTTTCCTTTCAGAAAGAATGCTGGCCGGACAAGGGAGCGCGGCCAGCGGCGGTAAAGACAAGAAGTCTCGAGAGCGAGTCATCTACCTGCGTTGACGGGTGTCTTCTTCCAAGTGTAAGCACCTCCTTTGCCGATGGGTCTCTGAGCACGCTTACCTTGCCTGCCACCAAGTACGGCCACACCGGAGGCGTTCTGCAACTTGGGCGACTGGCTAAATGCATGCAAGACTCCGCGAGGGGTGCTGGCACTTCGGGGCAGCTGGCTGGAGGCCTGAGCAATGATCAAGACAAGGAAGAGAAAATAAACCATGAAATTCAAGGGCTGGAAAGGAGGCCAGAGCAGAATCACATTCTTGGAATCATATAGAGAGCAGTGTTTCCCGAGCTTGGGAACTTTTAAGGTATGTAGACATCAACTCCCAGAGTTGAAGCTATACTGGCTGGGAAATTCTGGGATTTGAAGTCCACACATCTCAAAGTTCCTAAGCTTGGAAAACACTGGTCTGATCAGAATAGAGTTGGAAGGGACCTTGGAGGTCGTCTAGTCCAACCCCCTGGTCAAGCAGGAGACCCTATACCAGTGATGGCTAACCTTTTTTTCCTCAGGTGCTGAAAGCACACACGTGCCCACACCTACAATGCAATGCACCCCCCGCGCATGCGTGCGTGACCCTCCCCACACTGCCCTGCCCCCCGTGCATGCGTGCAGGACCCCTCCCCACACACCCCAGGAGGCCTCTCTGAAACCTCTGGAGGCCGGAAATGGCCTGTTTCTGGCCTTCCGGTAGGCCTGTTTTTCATTCTCCCAGAGCCTCCGCAGGAGCCCTGTACTTACCTGGCATCCAAAACAGGCTGCGTGGAGACTCCTGGGAGGGGAGAGGAGGCGTGGGCAGGGCCAGCTGAAAATCAGCTGGCCAGCGTAAGCATGCGCGCTGGAGCTGACCTAGGGCAACGACACGTGTGCCTGCAGATATGGCTCCGCGTGCCACCTGTGGCACACACGTACCATAGGTTTGCCATCATGGCCCTATACCATTTTAGATAAATAGTTGTCCAATCTCTCCTTAAAAACTTCCAGTGTTGATGCAACCACAACTTCTGGAGGCAAATATTTCTACTGGTTAATTGTTCTCACTGTTAAGAATTTTCTCCTTAACTTCTGGTTCCTTCTCTCCTTGATTAGTTTCCACCCATTGCTTCTTGTCCTGCCATCAGGTGCTTTGAAGAATAGCTTGACTCCCTCTTCTTTGTGGCAGCCCCTGAGATATTGGAAGACTGCTATCATGTCTCCCCTAGTCCTTCTCTTCATTAAACTAGACATACCCAGTTCCTGCAACCGTTCTTCATATGTTTTAGCCTCCAGTCCCCTAATCATCTTAGTTGTGTGTTCTTTAGCTCCCATGGCCAAACAGGAGAAAGTGAATTAGTTGTGTTAAGTGTTCTTTTCATGTGCCCAGTCCTGATACCTTGGAATATTATGAGACTCACCCAGAAAAACAAATGGCCTTGATGTTCCTGGATGCAAAGAAAGCTTTTGATAATGTGAACTGGCAGTTTATGGTAGATTCTAGTTTATGCCACAGGGGAACTGATGGGTTTCTAGGCCGTTCACATGCAACTGAGGAGGGAGGGAGGGCTGAACTTGCTTTTAGAATAACATGGTGGGGAGTCGTACAACAAAAATCACATTAAATAAGTATAGAAATAAGCATTTGTGTTTTTGATTACCTCTTTCGTATTACATTCTAAATTGTTTTTGTGCCAACTTTTGGAAAAGTATTAAGAGGTTCAGTTGTGCATCTTTATTGTGGATGTGCTCATCCACACATCCATGAAATATATAGAAATATGCAAATAAAATGTATGTCCCAGAATCCACAGGGTCGTCGTCCCCCCCTGTGCCTCCCCCCACTTCTTTCCCATACAGGTAGTCTTTGACTTACAACTATTGGTTTAGGAAACATTCAAAGCAGGGGTGAAATGCTCCCGGTTTGGACCGGATGACAGCAACGGTCATAAATAGGAACCAGTTGCCAATCATCTGAATTTTGATCACATGATCATGGGGGATGCTGGAAAGGTCATTAACTGTGAAAAATAGTCATAAGTCCCTTTTTTCAGTGCCGTTATAACTGAACGGTCATTAAACGAACTGTTGTAGCAATAGCAATAAGACTAATGTAACGCTTTACATCTTTCTCTAAGCCAGTGTTTCTCAACCTTGGTAGCTTGAAGATGGGTGGACTTCAACTCCCAGAATCCCCCAGCCAGCGCTGCTGAGCAGGGGTGAAATGCTCCCGGTTCGGACCGGATCGCCTGATCCGGTAGCGATGGTGGCGGGTGGTTCGGAGAACTGGTAGCAAAAATCCCTGCCCCCCCACATGCCCAGCTGAGCCGCACGATCATCAGAGGCTGTTTTTTTTTACTTTTAAAAGCATTTTTTCTATAACCTCTTTGGCCAAAAAAAAAAAAAAAAAAATATGCTTTTAAAAGTAAAAAAAAAAGCTACTAATGATCGTGCGGCTCAGCTGGGGTCATCAGAGGCTTTTAAAAGCATTTTTTCTGAAACCTCTTCGACTGAAGAGGTTGTAGAAAAAAATGCCTTTAAAAGCCTCTAACGACCAGCTGAGTTGCCTGATCGTCAGAGGCTTTTAAAAGCCTTCTGAAACCTCTTAAGTTTGTAGAAAAAATGCTTTTAAAAGTTAAGAAAAAAAGTTGGCCACGCCTACCCAGTCACATTACCCACCCCCCACCAAGCCACGCCCACAGAACCGGTAGTAACAAATTTTACATTTCACAAACTGGCTGTGAGGACTTCTTCTCCAGCCTGTAAAGCTTGAGAAAGCAAGCCAGAAGATGCCTACCTGTTTGAGCGAGTGATGCTGCTGAGCTATCTGTTCTGGCTTGCTCTGAATCGGGGAGGCAGCCTGTTGCAATATCCGCTGCTCAATCTCCTGCTCCTGTTGCAAGGCCTTCACGAAGGCGGCCTTCAGCCGGCTCGTGTGCTCGGCCTTCAGCGCCTTCTTCTGATTGGAGGACATGCACGTCTCGCACATGATGGAGCCGCTCTTCTCTTCCCTCCAGCGGCAGGTGAAGTCCGTCTTGCACTGGACGCAGGTGTAGGGCTCCTGCGAGGAGGGGCTGACGGAGACTTTACCTGCGCAAGAGGAGACGGAAAGGATCAACCAAGGGCTTCTGACCTCTGGCTGGGGTTCTTAAGATGGCCGGGAAAAAGCTATAGCAAGAAGTGGGAGGAATAAGAGTAGGGCGGTCATCTTCTCTATTCCTCGAGCCAATTGAACAGTGCAATGGATGGGAGTTAAGTTTTAGAAGACTGGGTGACAGCCGGGAAGGCAAGAAACAGAGATTTACAAAGAAAAGTTCGAAAACAGAAAGCAGAGTTGATCTCTACAGCAGGGGTCTCCAACCTTGGCAACTTTAAGCCTGGTGGACTTCAACTCCCAGAATTCCCCAGCCAGCTTTGCAAAGCTGGCTGGGGAATTCTGGGAGTTGAAATCCACCAGGCTTAAAGTTGCCAAGGTTGGAGACCCCTGCTCTAAACAGCGGCAGCTCTTGGACAGAGAGGAGAATTCTCTCAACTCTGCCACTTGAGAGAGGCCGTAGACTGAACCTGTGATGGTTTGCATTCAAAAGCAGAAAAGGGGTGGCAAGGTAAGACTTCAATACAACTTCATACCTTGTGTCAATAGTGTGGTGTAGTGGTTAGGGCAGTGGACTCCGATTAAGGTGACCTCGATTCAAGCCCATTCTCAGTATTGTTCATTCAGAGAGTTACTTTGAGTTGGTCATTATCTGTCAGCCCAACCTACTTCATAGGGTTGTTATGGGGATATAATCGGAAAAGGTTCTATTATGTACACTGCTCTAAACTCTTAGTAGGACAGGTGGGGACATAAAAAAGCCTGGTGGCGCAGTGGACTAAACTACTGTTAAAGTAGTATTTAGCTGCCAGATGCCTGCAATTACTGTGAGTTCAATTCTCACCAGGCTCAAGGTTGACTCAGCCTTCCATCCTTCTGAGGTAGGTAAAATGAAGACCAGGATTGTGGGGGCAATAAGCTGACTTTGTATAAAATAGAACACCGCTTGGGGGGGGGAGAAGCCCTACTAAGCAGGTATATACAAAAGTATGAAAGCTATTGCTTAAAAGCATTGTAAGCCACCCTGAGTCTCCGGAGAAGGGCGGTATATAAATCAAACTAATAAATAAATAAAAGACAACATACAACCTGAGAGCCAGTTTGGTGTAGTGGTTAAGGTGCTGACCTAGAAACCGGGAGACTGTGAGTTCTAGTCCCTTTGGCATGAAGCCCAGAGATTTCTCTCTCAGCCCAACCCACCTCACAAGTGTTGTTGTGGGGAAAATAGGAGAGGAAGAGTATTAGGTATGTTCACCAACTTGGGTTATTTATAAAATAATAAAGGCCGGATAAAAAATATATTGAATGAACAAACAGGCAATAATAAAACAAGGCCAACCCATCTTCTCCCTGTTACCAGAGGTGGTATCCAGCCGGTTCGGATCGGTTCGCCTGAACCGGTAGTGGAAATCATGGGTGAGCCCATACACTTGCCCCGGCTCTATGCCATCGTATTTAGGCATGTTTTTGAGGCCGGGCACATGCGCGGAAGGCAGGCATGCGGGCGAAATGGGCCCACGCACCCACGAAGCAAGAAAGCGTGTGCGATGAACCAACAGTAACATAATCAGAAACCCACCACTGCCTGTTACATATGTGCATCACCCAGTTTGCATTAAGCAATGGAGGTGAAAATCTCAGCTTCATTGAGAGCAGACAGTTAAGGTACTCTTAAAATTGCTTTTCCCATCCTAGAATCCCCTAGAGAAGCTGTTGGTCTATAGTTCTATCAGCCTCTACTCAACATGACTAAAAATCAAGCATGATGGGAGTTGAAGTCCAGCAACAACTCACAACTCTAAGCAATGTACTGTATTTTTTGGACTATAAGATGAAAAATAAAAAGAGGGTGAAAATCTGGGTGCGTCTTACACTCCGAATGTAGCTCCGCCCAGCTTCTCAAACGGAGGTTTCAGGGGCTGAAAAAAGCATCAGAAATGAAGCTTCAGAAAAGAAGCCCCCAAACAGAGCTTCAGAAAAAAAGCCTCTGAAACAGAGCTTCAGAAAAAAAGCCTCTGAAACAAAGCTTCAGAGGCTTTTTTTCTGAAGCTCCGTTTCGGAGGCTTTCAGAGGCAGGAAAAGGTTTTTTTCTGAAATGGAGTTTCAGAAGTTTCAGAGGCAGAAAAAAAAAGCAAAAAAAAAAAAAAAAGCTAGGCACAGAGCTCACAACCAAGGAACCTGTTGCTAAAATTCACCTCTGGGAACAGCTGATTGGGTGTATTCTGGGAGGCCAATCCACCTGCCAATCCGCTTTTTTCTTATTTTCCTCCCCAAAAACTAAGGTGCGTCTTATACTCCGAAAAATACGGTAAACCTCAACTTAGTTTCTCTCTAGGTGGCCTCCAATAGTGCTAGGACTACAGTTCCCAGTGTTCTAAGTTTGAAGGCTTCAACGTTTGGCCCCTTCACAGCTTCTCCTCCTCCTCACCTTGAGCTTCTAGTAGGTTCTGCACAACTTCCTCCAACCCAACCAGGTAGATGAACTCATTGTTAGCTGCACTGGGCAGGAAGCTCATTTCAGGAGCAGGAGGTTTGGGTGGAGGAATTTCCAGCAGGGTTTTCTCCAGCTGTTTCCGCAATGCCAACTTAGCAGCTGCTTGCCGACTGGCAGGAGAGTCGTTCGAGTTGACGATGGAAGCAACGCTGGTGGCGGTCGAAGCGTTCACCTGGGCGGACGTCCCAGCTGCACCTTTCAATGAAGTTGGGGAAGCCTGGGAAACGAAACGGGGGGAAGAAAAGTCTTTCTTATAACCATCCAATTCCACCACGCGCTACTCAAAAGAAAGCAGAGATCTATGCATAAGGTGGAATCTTCTCAGTGGAGGAAAAGGAATCTGAGACTTCCTGGGTACAAGCAGAGACCTAAATCATAAATGGAAAATCTGGTTCTTTCAAAATTGTAGGTAGTCCTCGACTTACAACAGTTCATTTAGTGACCGTTTGAAGTTACAACAGGATTTTAAAAAATTGACTTATGACCATTTTTCCCCACTTACGACCATTGCAGCATCCCTGTGGTTAGGTGATCAAAATTCAGGCACTTGGTAACTGGTTCATATTTATGACCACTGTAGTGCCCTGGCGTCACGTGGTCACCTTCTGTGTCTTTCGGACAAGCAAAAGTCAATGGGGAAACCAGATTCACTTAACAACCGTGTTACTAACTTAACAATTTCAGTGACCCACTTAACAACTGTGGCAAGCAAAGTTGTAAAATGGGGCAAAACTCGCTTAACAACTGTTTCACTCAAGAAGAGAAATGTTGGGCTCAATTGTGGTCGTAAGTGGAGGACTACCCGCATTTCTATGAATGGGGGAAGGAATATCTGAGGGGTGTGGTGGCCAAGTGGTTAAGATGCTCACCTCCCACTTGGAAGGTTGAGAATTCCTAGGTAGCAGATGCTTCTCTCCTAGGGGGCAGAGAAAAAATATCTGCGTCATAGGCATCAGGAAGGGCATCCGGCCAGTAAACACTCAGCTCCATTCAGTTGCCCAGTCTCTACCCCGAATTAAGGGATTACAGGGGCATAAAAAGAGAGTTTTAGGCAGGGGTGAAATGCTCCTGGTTTGGTCCAGTTCACCCGAACCGGACCAAAAAGAAAGTTCCAACAATCAGGTGAGCGACGTGCGATCATCGGAACTTTTTTTTTTTTTTTTACTTTTTACTTTATTAGCATTTTTTTACTACCAATTCTCCGGAACCAATAATAAAAATGCTGTTAAAAAGTAAAAAAAAAAAAAAGGCTCCGACAATCACAGCTGTGGCACGCAATCGTCACAGCCTTTGTTTTACCTTTTAAAAGCATTTTTTTTACAACCTATCTGGCCGAATAGGTTGTTAAACAAAATGCTTTTAAAAGGTAAAAAAAAGGCTCTGAAGATCACAGCTGTCGCGTGCTATTGTCAGAGCCTTTCTTTTTACTTTTAAAAGCATTTTTTTACAATTTATTTGGCCGAATAGGTTGGGCGTCCTACTGGATTCACGGCTGTCTTTAGAAGAGCACTTGACGGCCGTGACCGGGAGGATTTTTCATCAGGTTCGCCTGATCCGCCAGTTGCGTCCCTTTCTGGATCGGGATTCCTTACACACGGTCACTCATGCCCTCGCCACCTCCCGCCTTGACTATTGTAACGCTCTCTACATGGGGCTCCCCTTGAGGAGCACCAGGAGGCTCCAACTGGCGCAGAGTGCGGCCGCGTGGGTGGTAATGGGAGCGACATGGCGTTCCCATGTAACACCCCTCCTGCGCGAGCTGCACTGGCTCCCGGTGGTCTTCCGGGTGCGCTTCAAGGTTTTGGTCACCACCTTTAAAGCGCTCTATGGCTTAGGACCTGGGTACTTGCGGGACCGCCTACTACCACCAATAGCCCCCCACCAGCCGGTACACTCTCATAGAGAGGGGCTCCTCTGGTGCCGTCGGCCAAACAATGTCGACTGGCCGCCCCCAGGGGGACAGCCTTCTCTGTGGGAGCACCTACTATCTGGAACGAGCTCCCCCCGGAGATACGGAGGACCCTGGATCTGCGCACCTTCCGCCGCGCTCTTAAGACCTTTTTATTCCACCAGGCGGGCCTGGCCTAACTTTCTCCCTCTTTTTAAATAATTTTTTAATATTTTTTAATATTTTTAATATTCAAAGTTTAATTTGTTTTAAATTGATTGGGGTTTTTTAATCTGTCTGGGCCAAACTATTTAATTCGATTTTATTTCTGCTTTTTAAATTTTGTATTTATGTATTTTATTGTTGACTGTTCACCGCCCTGAGTCCTTCGGGAGTAGGGCGGTATATAAATCAAATAAAAGTAAAGTAAAGTAAGTAAGTAAAAAATGCTTTTAAAAGGTTAAAAAAAGGCTCCGAAGATCGTGCGCCATCACACTCCCCCCTGCGCTGTTCTACTTACCCCATGCCTCCTCTTGGCATGCACATGCGCGCAGGCACCTCACATTTGGTGCGTGGTGCGTATGCACAGCCAGCGAACTGGTAGTAAACCGGTTCAGATTTCACCACTGGTTTTAGGGGAGGGAATATCCCTCCTATTCACAACAGAATCAGTTCTATCAACCCACTCTGTAGCTATAGAGAATAAGAAGGAGATAAAACTATACCACTGAGTTACGAAAAGATCCTACAAGCATCCTCCACCAGTAGTCCTTGACATACGACCACAACTGAGCCCAACATTTCCACTGCTAAGCCAGACAATTGTTAAGTGAGTCACCATGCCTTGCTTTATGACCTTTTTGCCATGGTTTTTAAGTGAATCTGGCTTTCCCCGTTGACTTTGCTTGTCAGAAGCTGCCTAGGAAGGTTGCAGGTGACAATCCCAGGACTTTGGGATGCTACAACCATCGTGAATACATGCCAGTTGCCAAGCACTTGAAGTTTGATCACGTGAGTGTCGGGATTCTTCAATGGACATAAATTGAGAACTGGCAGAACCGCTGCAACTTTGAATGGTCATTAAACGAATGGGACTACCTGTATAGAGGCAAGGAAGGCATGCGTGCTTCTGATTGGACCTTCCTGAATGACGTCGGGAGGAAGAAAGGCTTAAGGGCAACATTGCTGCCTGCTTACCTGCGGGATGTTGACCAAAAGGCTCGCATTCGGGACATTGGCAACGCGGATGAGACCCTGCTGTATGATCCGCTGGCCCTGGATCTGCACGCTGGGAACGGAAGCCCGTGGAGCTAGGAGCAGCGGAGGAGGCCCCGAGCTGGAGTGCGGGCGGATGTTGTGGATTTGCTGGGGAGACACAGAGATGGACTGATACGGATGGATACGTGGAAGGACAAGATGGGTGGAGGGCGGGAAAAAGGGAGGGGGAGAAGGAAGGCCAAGCAAGGGGGAAGAGGAAGGGTGGGATGGTAACAACAAGATGCCGTGGGAGCAATGCGAAAAGGGGGGAAGAAGGAAAGTAAGAAGGAAAAACTATTAGTTTATTATTTATTTTTTTAATCAAGAAAAAGGAATAAGCCCAAAGCCAACAGTGTGTGGCTTTATTTTCAGAACGGTTGGAAGATTTACAGGACGCCTCAGATTCTAACAGGAAGTGCTTTATTTTGTTTTGCTCAGATAATCAAATAATTTAATATAAGCCTGACAAAATAAGCTTCATAAAGACGCTTCGATTTGCACCCCTTTTTTTCAGCACTCCACATGGTCGCTAAATGAATGTTTGTTAGCTGAGGACTGCCTGTAATGAATAGGCCTGAATGGCAGAAAGGCTGCGGGAATTTAAGAGCAGTGGATAATGGAAGAAAAGCAGGCGTGAGACCAACTCAACAAATGGCTCGACAAAGGTGGCATGGGGCAAGGCAAGGATGTGTAATGTTACGTATGTGTTGTTGGGAATATGAATGTATGTACATTTGCAGGCAGGCAATACCATGGGGTTGACTGAAAACACAAATTATTTGCAGTACATATTAGACAGAGTGTTGTGGATCTGGTAATTAATGTGTCGAAATCCAAGGCAGTTGTGTTTGACAGGGATGGTAAAGTGTAGAGTAGATAAATGACAGAAAACTAGAAAAGATGAATTTTAAGATGTACTAGTAGAAAGCTGGTGAGTAGTATATGGTATTCTCTTGGTTAAAAGATGCAAAAATGGATACACATACAACCAATTTTGCCTCCTTTATTATACAGAGTAGAGATTGAGTATGTCAAGAGACACAGTCGTGATTTATTAAATGTATCTAATGAAAAGCAATGGAAACAGGGTACTTAAGAAGTGTTATGTAGGAGAGAAAGGGTCAAGAATGAAAGGATTTTGAGGAAACATGGAGGGAGTACAAAAACAAGTGACCGGTCGGCATAATCATGACAATATATGATACTCATAAGTATAGAACAAATATATGGAAGAGGTAAATGTGTTGAGAGAGAGAGAAGGACTGAGAAAGTTGCAGTTTGATGGAGTTGATGAGCTCTTGAAAAAACGAGAGAGGTGAGAAGTTTATTAGTGAACAAAAGGCAAAGGAAGAAGTGATGGATGGCGCCTGAATGATACAGCAGCAGGAGGAATGGTTTGCCAGAACAGAATGACACGGAGCGGTACCGTGAATGTGCAAAATACTTTTAACTAGTTTTCTTTTTCTTCTCTTACAACTTTAATTGCTTCATCTTGCTAATTTTTAAGTCATTTAATTTCTTCTGCCTTATTTCTCTGTGCTTGAGGGAATATTCCAAAAGCAATAACATCATGTATGTATGCATGCATGTCAGCTGCCTTAAGTTTGGCCAGAAGAGAAAGGACAGGGGATAACTCAAATTAATAAATAATAAAAAACAGATCCAAGTTCTAGTGTCCCCTTGGCCACAAAATTACTTGAGGCTCCCTCATACGGTCATCGTTATGGAGCGCCAAATGAAGCCGAGACCATCATAGATTTGTCTCCCAGAAGAAAAGCACGGCGTATATAAATGAATCAATTCATATGAAGCGTTTTTAACTAAATTACATGGCATGAATTCATTACATGAACTACATTTTGCTTACATGGCATTTTCTGAGAAGTGGGCATGGGCCAGCAATGCATTTGCTTTACACAAGTAATCCTTGTTTAGCGACAATTTGCGACTGGCAATTCAGTTGTTACACAAAACAGTTGTTAAGTGAAACTGTGACTGTGCTTATGATCTTTCTTTGGCTTTCCCTTGGTTTACAGGACTGTGAAGGCGATATATGCAAGAATTGGCCCCAGAGTTACTTCTTCATCACCGTCGCAACTGTGAACGGTCACTAAACAAGGCAATAACTAAACAAAGACTACCTGTGCGGGGGAACTATCAAGGATAACAGAATTGGAAGGGACCTTGGAGGTCTTCTAGTCCAACCCCCTGCTCAAGCAGGAGACCCTACCTCATTTCAGACAAATGGCTGTCCAGTCTCTTCTTAAAAAACTCTAATGATGGAGCACCCACTGCTTCTGGAGGTATGCCAATCCACTGAAGGGTCACCCAAACTCTGTCTTCTATGCAATATTCCTGTTTTTCAACCTTGGTAAGCTTAAGATGCATGGACTTCAACACCCAAAATTACCTAGCCAGCAAGACTAGCTGGAGAATTCTGGGAGTTGAAGTCCATGCATTTTTTAATTTGCCAAGGATTTAGGATTCCAACACTAAACACAACCAGTTATTTGACCCGACTCAGCCTCCCATGCCCAGTATAACCCAGCCAGCAGCAACTCTCTGGGGTTTCAGTCAGAAAGGGATCTTTCCCAGCGAAGCAGAGATAATCAGGATCTTGGGAGAGGAAAGGTGATGTGTGCGGGAAGGAAAAAAAGAAAGAATAAAAGGTACAACAATAGCTTACCTGTGCTCCTCGGACTAGAGGTGGCATGACTATTTGCGTGTTCTGTTGAGAGCCCAGCTTTGAAGATGTCTGCTGCCCACCCCGGATCAAAGGAGGAGGAATAACAGTCCCAGGAATACGTGAAGAAGCGTTCTGTTTTGGAAGGGAGGGGGTGGGTTGAGGAGGACAGGGAGTAGAGAGAAAAAAATCGTTTTGCTTTGTAACTGCAGACGGTCAAAGATCCATCAAGGGTCAAAGAAATATCTAGATTGAACAACCAAGAAATAGATACAGACAGAGATAAAGATCCAAGAGAGGAATATGGGAGGCAAGTCAAAAAAAGCATAGCAATTAAAGTATTGAAGCAGGCAAGAGACAATGGATAGATGATTTCTCTTTGTTGTTGTTCTGGTTTGCTTTTCTTTTTCTCTCTCTTTTCTTTTTTTAGGTAGGTGACATGACTAGAAGTTAGGATAGAAAGAAAACGGTTTTTAAATAAATGGTGATATGATTAGATCTCCTGTATGAAAGATCTCCCTTATGGAGAATTAGTGCAGGGAAAGTGCCTCAGAGGGAGACCACAGCTGCGATATAAGGATATGTGCAAGAGGGACCTAAAGGCCCTGAGAATGGACATTAACAACTGGGAAACCTTGACCTCCGATCGTTCAGCTTGGAGGCTAAAGACGCAGCATGGCCTTCTCCAATTCGAAGAGACACTTGTTTGGCAGGCTGAGGCAAAGAGGCAGTCCTGGAACCAGCGAAATCTGGGGGCTGGGGAGGGGACAAAATGTATCTGCCCTCAGTGTGGAAGGGATTGCCACTCTCGAATTGGCCTTTTTAGTCACACTAGATGCTGTTTTAGGACCTCTTTCCAGAGCACGATACCATAGTCTCTTGAGACTGAAGGATGCCAATGATGATGATGATGATATGATTAACAGTTAGAATAAGAGATAGAAATAAGAGAGGGGGGAATATTAGTGTATACACTTTTATATAATAAAATAAAAGCAATAAGAGAAAATATGGAATAATTGAATAATGATAAATTGTAATAATATAAATGTTAATAATATAAATATATATTATTATAATTAATTAATATAAATGTTTATTATTATTAGAAATATATAAGTTGATTAAATGTAATAATTATGATTAATTTTACTAGTTCTATTTGTATTAGAATGCATGATACCCAGGTGCCACACTGTTCATGCATTGATATGTTTGTAAAAAAAAAAACTTGAAAAAAAAAAGATCCATCAAGGGCATTCTCTCCATACTTTCCTTGTGCTCATAAACCAACTTTTTAATACAGCTTTGAGAGCCAGTTTAGTGTAGTGGTTAAGATACCAGGCAAAAAAACCTGGAGATCGTGAGTTTTAATTTTACCTCAGGCAGCTGGGTGATCTTGGACCAGTCACTGTCGGCCCAAGGAAAAGAGGCAATGGCAAACCACTTCTGAAGTCTTCCCAACAAAACTGCAGGGACTTATCCCAGCAGTCAACCCTGATTTCAAGGCAATATCCTTCAATATTGAATTGAATATTGAATTAAATATTGAAGGCAAAAGTCTGGTAAACTCACAAGATTCGTTTTTCTTGCCATGTACATGTATATATCCAAACTAGATTGTGTTGTTTCTCTATCTCATATATTATATGTGGGAATATGCATAATTTTGTATTTATTTGTCTATTTATCTATCTATCTAATCTATCTAGTCATTTTTATGTAGTGTATATTGGAGGTGGTGACTCTTTGAGAGTTGTATATATTTGTAAATATTGCTACAATTTAAAGGTAAAAGGCATGTATATACATAAATAAATAAATAATTATACTGTGTTTCCCTGAAAACAAGACCCTGTCTTATATTTTTTTGAACCCTGAAATAAATGCTTGGCCTTATTGCCATGCACTCAAATGTCTGATTGGGCTTATTATCAGGGGATGTCTTATTTTTGGGAAAACAGGGTAATATAATTAAATTTATATAATTATATAATATATAGAAGAGCAATCTATAAAATTGGAAACTATGTAATTATGAGTGATACCGATATTGGAACGCTGTAAAGAGTAGAAATGTGGTGTAAAGGTTGAAATATGTTTAATAAAAATTTATTTTAAAAAAAGAGAGAGAGTTGTATGCAACGAAATTTCATTTTAATGTATGCCGATTGGTGTACATTAAAAGTGACAATAAAGTTATTCTAAGTTCTAAAAGAGGCAATGGCAAACCACTTCTGAAATCGTCGCAGCAAAACTGCAGGGACTTATTCTCGCAGTCATCAGGAGTCAACCCTGATCTGAAGGCAGTATTAAGATTAATACATGTACAGCTTCGTTTCCAGTTTCTTTATCTACTCAGAACTAATGTAGGAGCACAGACATTACTGGTGGTCCTTGACTTGCAACCAGTTGCTTAGTGGTTCATTAAAGTCCCAATGGAGCCTTCAAAAGATACCTATCACCTGGTTCCCACAGTCACATGACTCCATTTTGGGTGTTTGACAACCAGTCTGCATTTATGGCTGTTTGTAGCATCCTGAGGCTACATGACCATGATTTATGACATTTTTGCTGAAAATCGGTGTTTATTTCCATTTTCAGCAAAAATGCCCCATAGCAAACCATGAGTCTGCTTAACAGTGTTTGCTTTATGACTGATGCAAAAAAAAAAAAAAAGGTCATAAAATCAGATCAGCCACACGGGTGACTTGCTTTACAACTGTCAAAACTTATGACCATAATCAGGAGATCCATCACCGGTGTAAATTGAGGATTACCTGTACTGAAGCAGCCTATAAGACTGAATTAATTAACAAAGACCTTTCTTACGCCCTCACCTGTAGAAGGGCTGACTTGCCGGATGCAATGTTCTGTGTTCCCCGCACTAATGGGGGAGGTGTTGCTACAGCATTTCCTGAGGAACCAGCAGGCTATGAAACAGACAAACAGAGATATTAGAATAGAAGCAGACTATTCTGAATGCTCCCTTTTGGTTCTCCGTTTATGGGCAGTGAGTTTTCACTGCCAAAATGTGGTGCCAAAATGCCTGTATTTTTTGGTTGCACAACTTTAGCCCAGTTTTCAAAAAGCAGAGGGGAGAAGTGAAAGAAGGAAAGATGGCAATTTGCTTCCTGGAAGAGTGCTGCTTTCATTTACATGAGGGGTGTTCCTCTAACTTTAAGACCTGTGGACTTCAACTCCCAGAATTCCCCAGCCAGCTTACATTGATTTACATCCTTAAAAAAAAAACAAGGAACACACTGTGCCACTCTCGGAATGTCACCCTATTACTGAATGGCTTCTTGCAGATCTCCATATCCAGCAGTCAGGGATGGACAGTTAAAAAAAAAAATGCTAGTAGCCTTTATTATAATAATTAGCATATCTTTTCTCTTTACATCTTTACTTCTCCTTTCTCTCTGCCCAGCCTTAGAGCATCATTTTTTTATTTTTTTTTAAATTTGATTTATATGCCGCCCTTCTCCGGAGACTCAGGGCGGCTTACAAGGCATTAAGCAATAGCCTTCATACTTTTGTATATTTATACAAAGTCAGCTTATTGCCCCCACAAACTGGGTCCTCATTTCACCTACCTTAGAAAGGATGGAAGGCTGAGTCAATCTTGAGCCTGGTAAGATTCGAACTTACAGTAATTGCAGACAGCTGGTGTTAATCACAATGCTATCAGTCTGCTGAGCCACCAGGCCCTTTTATAGCTCAAATTCCAGTGACCAGGAGTTTTATAAATAAATCTTAAAAGTTGTGCTTAAATAGGAAGGGAGAGGAAGTTTGAATGGTCCCCGAGGTAATCAATGCCTGAGTGGTAGACAGGTGAGAAAGACCATATATAAACTCCAAATAGAGAAGAAGAAAGAAAAAAATAAGGCAGAATCTGCTCACCTTTTGGGCTGTTGTTTCCTTTTGTATCTGACTTTGTCGTAATTTTTTCAGTAAGACAAGTTTGGCTTCTTCTAACCGCAGTTCTTCCTTCAGCTGTTTAATCATTCGCTCCCGTTCCTCTGGGCTGCTTTTCTACAAGGAAGAATTGGAAGAAAAAGTTTGAATTTCGTGGAGGGAGGGAGGGAGGGAGGGAGGGAGGGGGAGAGTCAAATTAGAGAGGATGACAGAAGGGCTGACTTTAAAAGAGTGATTTGAAGATGAGAGAGAGAGGAGGGGGGAGGACGGAGAGGGACAGACCAGGAGGGGGAGGAGAGGGAGAGAGAGAAAGAGATGAAGAGAGTGATGGAGAGAGATGGAGAGAGATGGAGAGAGAGAGAGAGAGAGGGAGGGAGGGAGGGAGGGAGGAAGGGAGGGGGAGAGAGAAAGAGAAGAGTACACGAACCAATGTGACTTTGGCCAGCCTCCTCTAACCCAGTGTCCTACGGATATGTTAAAGGACAACTGTCAAAGTCAGCAGTGACAGGATTGACATCATCCCAAGAGGGAATAAGGCAGGGGAAGGACGACTTTAGTGCTGCAGGAGAAATTCCAGGCATGAGGGCCAAAAAGGGACAGGCGGATGGTTCATGTAAGTGGCCCAGGCATAAAGAACAGAAAAAGCAGAGTCATGGTATGGGAGTAGTGGGAGAATTTTGAGCAGCTGGTACACCTGAAATGGATGAGAAATTCATGCACTTCAATTGAAGGAATAGAATGAAGCAGGAGGTTGGATGAAGAGGGAGAGCAGAGCCAGGGAGATAGGAAGCCAGCAGAGGAATCACAGTGGAGAAAACCCTCCTAGCATCAAAGCAGAGGACACAATTAGTTTTTGCCAATGGAGAGAGAAAAGTCAATATTATGTACTGCTTGTGCTGAAGAAATGACAGGATGCAGATGGGAGGAGTCCCCCAAGACGAACCTGTGATTTACCAGGCCAGAAGATCTGAATTTATCAAGGGATGGGACGGGAACAGGAACAGTCAGTTTGCTCTGTTTTATGACTGTTGGGTCAGACTTACCATTAGCACTTCTGCGCTGGTCTCTTTTAATGCTATTTTGGTTAATCCATTCATTCTTGGGCTTGACGGCTCGTTGTCCGATAGTACTATTACATCAGGAGAAGGGACTCTCCTCTCTCGCTTTACCTCACTAAAAAAAAAAAAAAAAGAAGGTACATGAACAGGGATATTTTTAAGGAAAAGGATGAATATATCCTAAGACACCCCTCCTCCCCATCCTCTCCCCACTCCACAATGTGTATTTAGGTCTGTTTAGGGGGAAAACAAAATGACACTTCCGCCTTCCAGATTCTACTTAATGTGGCTGCAAGAGGGTGAGAGAGAGATTCAGAAAGCAAACTAGGGATTCCATAAGACAGGGGTCCCCAAACTTGGCAGCTTTAAGACTTGTGGACTTCAACTCCCAGAATTCTCCAGCCAGCATAACATAGCTGGCTGGAGAATTCTGGGAGTTGAAGTCCACAAGTCTTAAAGCTGCCAAGTTTGAAGACCTCTGCCATAAGAGAACCAGGGCCTCTTATGATGATTCCTTGACTTTCCAAGGCTAAGAGAAAACCAGAATAAATGAATTATATAAAGTGCATTTGCAATTTATGAAGCAGTCAAATAAACTGCCTTTTGAACGCAGAGAATTTGAAATGGCATATGGTATGGTCATGTGATCCTCTGGTATCTTTTTTGAGGTATGTTTAGAGAACGAGCAAAGAAGTAGATTTATGAGAAATCTCTTAAGTGTTAAAAATGTTGATGTGATATCAAATGATGTATAAAGCTTTGGAACCTGTTTATCAAGAATTAGGGTTGATCAAGCATGGCGGGGTGACTAAAAGAATTATACTGAGAAATTGGAAAGGAAATATTCCAGATGTTAAAGAATGGAATGTCGTTTGGAAATGTGAGAGCTATCCATTCTGGAAAAAGTAGTATTTTTCTGCCATTCAAATAATGAAGCAATATATACTGCTTTGGCACAGAGTTTGTGAAATTTTACAATAATATTTTCTATTGATTTTATAATAATATTTATTATTAAATCGGTGATTATTGAGGTTTAATAGATAAGGTAGATTTTTCTTTTCTTTGTTCTTTATCATTTTTTGCTTTTCATTATCTGTTCTTTAAGCTTAAGAACGATTACATTTCATTGTATTGTTAAAGTGGGTTTTTTTTTCATGTTTTGTCAATATTTCACATTTTGAAAACTAGCAAAGAAAAATCTTTCTTCTTCTTCATAGGAAGAAGAAACTGGTTCACCTTCACTTGATTTTCTGCAAGAGTAAGAAACATACAGATTTTCTCAGAGCTGCAAGATAGCCAATTGCCACTAAGATAACCTACATGCCTTCAAACTACCATCTAAAAAGTTCCTGAAGGCAACTGCAGAAAGTTACTTAATTAAAGGCTTCTTTCTGAGTTTGAACAAGTCAATATAGTAGTACTTATCCCCAGCTGGATTCAACTGACCTTCCCTCCCCCACACTTCTGCAGTGGAATGGTCTGAGGGGGCATCACCAGGTGCTTAACAAGGAAATATACCAAGAAGTTTTTGTGGAAGTGAAACTTCCATCCCAAGAAGAGGATTGTTAACAGCTGATCTAAAGCATCTCAGGTGAAAATGGCAGTACATACAAATTCCCCTAGAGGGCACCCTCATAAAGCAATATTTCACTCTTGAGCCTTAAAAGTTAAAATCCAGAATCAAAAGGGGAGGGGGAGTCTTTCCCCTAGTTCTTACATCAGACTCACGAACAATTGAATTTGGAAAAGGCACGGCGCACAGGATTCAAATTAATATTACAAGAGGACATTTCTATCTTGCACATGTTACATCTGAACTACATACTATTCGTATGTTTTCAAACAATGAATGAGCTTCAGCCAGGGTGGATTTAAATCACTAGTAAAAAGGCTTGATTTAAATCAACTCGATTTAAATCATAATTTTTAAAGAGCAACTGTCATCTCTGCTACTCCTTTGACCCACTGTTAACTCACCGATAGTCCCAGTGTTGCAGAACATACAGCCTCATGCTACATAACTAAGCTCCATTTCATGCTGAATAAACTAAATTATTTATGTATCTTAAATAGAAAACTATCTCACGATAGATTCTTACCCCAAAAGTTTTTTATTAAAATAAATTCAATAAAAATGAAAAAAATCCGATTTAAATAAAAAAAAATCTGATTTAAATAAAAAAAATATGATTTTTTTGATTTTTTAAAAAAAATCATTGATTTTTATCTACCCTGGCTTCAGCCCAAGGCAACATTTAAACATTTCATTTCTTTTAAATTATGAAGATCCAAGGAACCTCTTAAGTATAGAATTCTGCAAAATTAGATTTTGAGAGACCGTATTTGTGGAGAAAACCAACCCTAAATGCTCTGAGAATGCTATATTTTCCTTCCTCCCCGTGTTATAACGTAACTGGTTATACTGTTGTTTGATCGTACTAAAGGTTTGATTTGATATGTAACTGGTCATATGTCTCTTTTCTCCTAACTTTCCTGCGAAAAATTCTAATTGCTCTACTTTTTTGAAATTCTAGATAATTTTATTTCGATTTCATTTTCAAATTATCACCTTATCTGAAGGAAAAGGTCTTGAGAATATTAAACTCCCAAAGATGCTTTTCAAAAAGCAACTGGACTTTTGTTTTTTTTCCCTTGAAGATGTTTCGCTTCTCATACAAGAAGCTTCCTTCAGCCTTCTTAAGAACTGAAGAAGCTTCTTGGATGAGAAGCGAAACATCTTCAAGGAAAAAACAAAGAAAGTCTAGTTACCTTTTGAAAAAGCACCTTTGGGACAACCATGACTGGATGACTGAGAATCTCTGTAGACATTGAGAATACTGAAGCTTCCTCTGAACATTCAATTTTATTGTAAGGGGGGTGGGGAGGATGAAGGGGACTAGGTTGTTATGAGTGAGAAGTTTGGAAAGGAATTGTTGTTAGTTGTGAAGTCGTGTCCGACCCATCATGACCCCATGGACAACGTTCCTCCAGGCCTTCCTGTCCTCTACCATCCTCTGGAGTCCATTTAAGCTCATGCCGACTGCTTCAATTACTCCATCCAGCCACCTCGTTCTCTGTCATCCCCTTCTTTTGCCCTCAATCGTTCCCAGCATTAGGCTCTTCTCCAGTGAGTCCAGTGATGGGATTCAAGTAATTTAACAAACGGTTCTCTGCCCTAATGATTTCTTCCAACAACCAGTTTGCCAAACTGCTCAGAAAGTTAACAACCGGTTCTCCCAAAGTGGTGCAAACCGGCTGAATCCCAGCACTGAGTGAGTCCTTCCTTCTCATTAGGTGGCCACAGTATTTGAGTTTCATCTTCAGGATCTGGCCTTCTAAAGAGCAGTCAGGGTTGATCTCCTCTAGGACCAACCGGTTTGATCACCTTGCAGTCCAAAGGACTTGCAGGAGTCTTCTCCAGCACCACAGTTCAAAGGCTTCAATAACCAGGATTAATTTCAAAGCGGCAGTGCAACATTGTAAGATTTCTTAGAAGTAACTGATGCAATAAAAGCCAATTCCTTTGAAAAAAGGGCAACTCCCAAGAAAACTTTTTTGTCAGTATGTGTTGCATCAATTGTAGGGAGATGAACTGGGTTGAGAGTGGGGCCAAGCAGGTTATCAGTATGGAGTCATTGCGCTCCCACAGGAGATCCAAATTCAGCCCCCCCATCCCAGGAATTCCGTTGACCCTTATCTAGCACTAATTTGGCTTGACCAAATTATAGATTGTCTATAGGGAGAATGTAATAAACTTTGAACTCAACTCCTGTTCCTGGTTACAGGTAGTCCTTGACTTACAACAGTTTGTTAGTGATTGTCCAAAGTTACAACGGCACTGGAAAAAGTAAATTTTTTTACTTTTACTTACTGCAGCTACTTCAGCTGACTGCTAGTTCAGCAGATCAGCGGATCAAATCTCACCGGCTCAAGGTTGACTCAGCCTTCCATCCTTCTGAGGTGGGTAAAATGAGGACCCAGATTGTTGGGGGCAATATGCTATTTAGTATACTGTCTTTGGTGTAAGCCGCCCAGAGTCCTCGGAGAGTGGGCGGCATAGAAATATGAATAATAAAATAATTTAAATAATAAATAAATTATGACCAATTTTCACTCATGACAGTTGCAGTGTCCCAGAGTCATGGGATCACCTTTTACGACCTTCTGTCAAGCAAAGCCAATGGGGAAGCTGGATTCACTTAACAAACCGTGTTGCTACCTTTAACAACTGCAGTGATTCACTTAACAAGAAGAAAGGCAAGAAAGGTTCTAAAATGAAGCAAAACTCACTTAACCAATGTTTCAATTAGCAACATAAATTTTAGGCTCAATTGTGGTCGTAAGTTGAGGACTAATTGTACTTGTGCTTGATATCAATCCTCTCATAAAACTTGCAGATGTCATTTCCCTAGACAACAAGACTTTTCATTTGCCAACCAGAGGATTTGCCTTTTGCCTGACATTTAAGAGAGATTGAACAGATCCTGAAATAATCACGTTCGGGAGAGGTTTGTAAGGGGGATTTCAAGTCGGAAACCTGGTCTCTGCTTTCAACAGAGAAGTTGCTGGTCCTCTTCATAGTCCAGATGTGACAGAATTAAGTTTCCTGATTGAGGACCAGAAACCCTTTATGGGCTTTTTGCATAAAAAAAGAAAATGATTCTGTACGGTTTTGAGGATTAGAATCAATTGATTATAGAAAGAAGGAAACAATGATGTGATTAAGAGAGAGAGGTTTGAATTGAATTGTTTGTATAACGGCTAAAAGAAAAATCGGAAACCATCTTATATTTCTTTTCATGTTTTTGTTTATTTTATTTTTTCCGCTTTTCTCTACTCCCATCTCTCTCAAAGAGGGACTCTGTTTTCTATTCTATGGTTTCTTTTCATTTTCTTCTATTTCTCTCTCTTCTCCCTTTCTTATTTCACTTTCACATATACTGTACCTTTTGCTTTGAATGTACTCCTCATTATAGATGTAAAACCTTTTAATATAAATTTAAAAAGTAGAAAGTTTCCTGTATTTGCAAGAAGTTTTTCATCAGGAACACAACATGGCCGGGGTGGGGGTGGGTGGGGATGGGGTGGGTGGGTCACCTGAGCCACCTCTTGATCCACTATCATCACAAAAAGCTTGTTTCCTCTATTCTAACAAGCATCCAACACACCATGTGACTGATTGGGACATGCTTTGCCACTCACGTGACCCTTTTAACCATTCCTTCCCACGTAGTGGAAAAGCTATGGTAACAAACCGGTTGGAACTGGTTTTGTGACACATCGCTTTCATTTTGTGGAATGGTGAGGCGGGGGGGGGGATGATTAAGACAGGTACGGTAAGAAAATGGAAGGAAGGGGGAGAAACCACACACACATACACACACACACACACACTTTCAAGGAGCTAGACGTCTTTTAGGAGACAACACTTTTCTCAGATCTGTAGCAAAACAAAGCTCACCAAAAAAAAAAGGATGAGGGAGGGAAATGGCCATCCCACCATAAATCAATCTGCAACCTGGCATTCAGCAATGTCCAGAGAATGCAGATTCTAGAAATGGCCAAAGGTTATTAGCTACAGTCCCGACACTAAAAGGTACCAAGGAGAAAGAGACTGTTGCGAATAACACTGATGAAATGAAGAAAGTTTGAGGGGAGGTTTTTGATTTTTGATGGGGGGGGGGAGGGATTATGAACTTCACTTCACTTCACTTCACTTCACTTTTAGAGACCCAGAACAAATGCTCAGACCCAGAATGTTTTCTGTATTACACCCCCGTTAAGGAAATACAGGTAAAGGTCTCACTGAGTCCAATTTGACTCTTAGGGACTACCTGGATAATTCTAGGTCGCTTCCTTGGCTATCCTGAGTCACTGGACAGTGAGCAGCATAGAATTTTAATAAATAAAATCTTAAGTAGCTCAAGTACCATCTTGGGCACATGAAAGGAGTTTGCCATTATCTTTTCTCAGGATATGTTCTGATTCAATGTTTGTTTTTTTTAAAAAATGTATTAGAGTTATATGGTTGCCCATCTTATCTAAAACAACTCTGGATGTCTAATACAATAAAATATCAATGCAATGGCAAAATGGCAACACTTGAAACATCAGAAAAATGCTCAGAGGACATTTTGTTTCTATTCTCAGTCCAGCCAGCAGCCCTGGGATTTCCTAGTGGCCTCTCTTCCAGATACTTATCAGATCTGACCCAATTTAACATTGGTAAGATCACCTAAGTCACTTAAGTGATATCGCCTGCTGTGATACATGTCTGATAACCATCAAATGCAATAACCTTAAGTCACCCACCCTTGATTTCTCCCTCCCCCTCCTCTCTCTGTGTTGTATTTATTTACTAATAGGGCTATCCAGATTGAGGACTGGATTTTCTTTGCAACAAAAGAGACTGCATGACTTGAATCAAGAGGCAGAAGCAACCTTCCCTCTTCAAAATAAATCTCAACAATCTTCTTCCAAGAAGAAAAATAGCGGGGGAAAGCTTTTCTCCCGGTTGGCAATATTACACAAATAGGCCCTCACTTTGTTATTTTTCTGAAAGGCCCAGAAGATGGTAGTTTTGTCAGTGGGCCTGGTGAAGGTAAGCTTTTGCGCTTTTTTGTTTTGTTTTTAAGCTTGTGACTTTTTAATGTTTGTAAGCTGCCTGAGTGTCACCTGTCTGTGAGTTGGGTGGCCATTTATAATGGCGAACAAACGTGACTGTAATGGAGATGCTGAGAGAGAGAATATGGCTAACCCTGTTGGCTGAGTTTAGACTAAGGGTCTCCAACCTTGGCAATTTTAAGACTTGTGGACTTCAACTCCCAGAATTCCTCAGCCAGCAAAGCTGGCTGAGGAATTCTGGGAGTTGAAGTCCACAAGTCTTAAAGTTGCCAAGGTTGGAGACCTCTGGTTTAGATTGTTAGAAGAGTATGTGGCCTTCAGTGCTTTGAGGAAAAATTGTAAATTGTTTCCCTAATCCAGGGGTGGGGAACTATGTCTCTTTTATGCCTTGTGGAATTCAACCATGCTAGCTCAGGAATTCTGGGAGTTGAAGTCCACAAGTCATAAAAGAGGCCATAGTTGCCCACCTCTGCGACCTAATCAAAGGATACCCTCTCCCTGTGAAATGCAATCATGCAGACCACGGACCTTGAAAAAATATTATCCTTATGATGTGCCTATACTGGCAGCCCTCAATTTACAATCTTTTGTTTAGTGGCCGCAAGTTACAATGGCGCTGAAAAGAGTGGCTTGTGCCTTATGACAGGGGTGGGCAACTGTGGCCCTTTTACAACCTGTGGACTTCAATTCCCAGAATTCCTGAGACAGCCAAGCTGGCTCAGGAATTCTGGGAGTTGAAGTCCACAGGTTGTAAAAGGGCCACAGTTGCCCACTCCTGCCTTATGACCATTTTTCACCCTTACGGCTGATTGTTGCAGCATCCCCATGGTCTCATGATAAAAATTCAGATGCTTGGCAACTGGCTCGTATTTATGACGACTGCAGAGTCCTGGGGTCATGTGATCACCTTTGGCAAACTTCCGACTAGCAAAACCAATGGGGAAGCGAGATTCACTTTACTACTGTTGTTGTTAACAACGGCAGTGATTCACTTAACAGCTATGACAAGGTTGTAAAATGTGGGGAGGGGAGGGAAATCACTTAACAACGGTCTCACTTAGCCATGGAAATGTTGGGCTCCATTGTGGTCGTAAGTCAAGGACTCCCTGTACCTACGAAGATCAGAATATTGCAAGCTGTGGTATTCCCCGTAACCCTCTAAGGAAGCCAAAGTTGGACTCGGAAGAAGTAGAAGAGTATTCAATTTTTTTTTAGCTTTGGTGTTGGGAGAAGATTCTTGAGAATCCCTGTGGGCAGCCCCCCAAATATAAACAAATGGATTACCGGAGAGATCAACCTGAAATTGTCACTTAGGTAACTTTAGGCTCAAATTATACTGTTTTGGACACATTACAGGCAGTCCTCAACTTATAAACAGTTCACTTAGTGACCGCTCAATGTTACAAAACCACTGGGAAAAAATGACTTATGACCACTGCAGCATCCCCATGGTCATGTGATTTACATTGGGATGGTTGACGACTGGCTCACATTTATGACGGTTGCAGTGTCCCTGTGGTCACCTGATGGCCTTTGTTGTGGCCCGTCAGTGGCCTGTGCAGCTGGTAGCTGATTCCGACAGTGAGGAGGCTGGTGTGGTACTGCGCCAGCAGCCTGTGCAGCTAGCACTCGAGTCAGACAATGAGGAGGCTGGAGAAGATGTGGTGCCAGAGGTGGGGATTCAGCCAGGGCCTTCAGAACCTCCAGAAGCTCCCATAAGTGAAGAGGACGAAGAGGAGGAGCCTCTTCTCGATGCACGGGCACACAGAGCTGCCAAAAGGCAGGAGTGGCTCCTCAGGAGGAAGTCTCCTCGAGAGTAAGGCTTGGGGCTAATTGGCCACTCCCTTAGCCTATTTAAGGAAGGACGACGACTGAGGCAATTTGCAGGGAACAACTTCGTTCACTCTCCTTTGCGTTCTGATCTTAGTTCTCTTATCAGTTTCCTGCAAATTGCTTCTGGGCTTTCTGCCAACCATAGTTAAGATTACGATTATTTATTCTTTGGATTCTTGTAGGCTGTTAAGAAAGTTAATTAACAGCCTTTGTTTGAAAAAGACTGATTTAATTTAGTAAACTAAGGTTTGTACAGACTTTGTGTGTGCTGCGTTCTTTGGGGTCCGTAGCTGAGGCAGAACAGTCTTTTGCAGCCTTCTGGCAAGCAAAGTCAAGGGGGAAGCCAGATTCCCTTCAGAACCCTGTTACTAATTTAACAGCAGCAGTGATTCACTTAACAAAGGTGGCGGGAAAAGTCGTAAAAATGGGGCAAAACTCACTTAACAACATAAATTTTGGGGTCAACTGTGGTCGTAAATTGAAGACTACCTGCAAAGCCAGCCCTCGCCTTACAACCATTTGTTTAGTGATTGTTTGAAGTTATAACTCCACAGAAAGAGTGACTTATGAGCATTTTTCACGACTGTTGTAGCATCCCTATGGTCAACGTGTCCAAGATCCAGGCCCTTGGAGACCGGCATGTATTTATGACCACTGCACTGTTCCCGGGTCATGGGATCACTAATCGTAACCTTCCCAGCCAACTTCTAACAAGCAAAGGCATTGAGGGAAGCTATATTCACCTAATGATCACAGGAGTCACTTAATCACTACAGTGATTCACTTTGGATGTTTGGGGTGGGGAATTGTGGTGGATGGGAGTCAGAGGCGGGTTTCGGCCGGTTCTGACCAGTTCTGGAGAACCGGTAGCGGAAATTTTGAGTAGTTCTGAGAACCAGTAGTAAAAATTCTGACTGGCCCCACCCCCATCTATTCTCTGCCTCCTGAGTCCCAGCTGATCGGGAGGAAATGGGGATTTTGCAGTATCTTTCCTCTGCCACGCCCACCAAGCCATGCCACACCCACCAAGCCACACCCATGGAAACAGCAGTAAAATTTTTTGAAACCCACCACTGGTGAGAGTGTGTTTGGGGATTGTTATGTGTGTTGGACCAGGTCTTTGGGTGTTAAGTGAATTTCGTTGTATAGGTATACTGTGTATACACGTACAATGACAGTAAAGTTATTATTATTTAACAGTGGCAAAAAAGTCGTAAAATGAGGTGGCCGTCACTTTAAGCGCGTTGCTTAGCAACCAAATATTTGGGTTTGATTATGGCCTTACATTGAGGACTACCTGTATGCAAAAAATCTAACTCTCTGGACAAGAATCTACTTGAAAAGGTGAAGGAAAAAGGACAACCCTCAGCAAGGGTGATGAACCCCCAGTGGTGATGGGGACACCTCAATTAGGGACAGATCGTCATGGATAAAATCTACCTATGTAATCGTTAAGAATGGATATGGACTTGATGACGCATTCTCAAAGAAAAATATCGCTGTATTTTCCAAAGATATCTTATCAACCTTTTTGTCACAGGTTTGCTCACTTTTTTTAGTAAAAAAAACAAAACACCAATGGGGGGGGAGAGGGAGAAGGAGGCAGAAACACCATGTATATTTGAGTTGTACACACACAAAAAAGAATAGATATAACAACAAACCAAGAATGTTTCAGCTCTTTGCATCTATTACCGCGTTTTCCCAAAAATAAGACCCTGTCTTATATTTTTTTTGAACCCCGAAATAAGCGCTTGGCCTTATTTTTGGCGAGGTCTGATTATTTTGGGGCGCGTGGAGCAAGATGGGGCTCCTCTTGCCGTCTTACCTGATTTCCAGCTCTGAGTTGAAACATTTTCGGGGAGGGCTTATTTTCGGGGGAAGGCTTATTTTAACGCATACACTCAAAAGCCTGATTGAGCTTATTATCAGAGGATGTCTTATTTTCGGGGAAACGGGATTACTTTTAAGAATAGTTATAATATCCTTCCAAGCTCTTTGCTATGGTTGATGTTAAGAGCCTTTCAAACTAAAAAAAACAAACAAAAAACACAAAAACAAAAGGAAGAGGCCTCATAGATCTCTTGCCTTTGACCCAGGAGAAAATTAGGGTGGATGTGATTCCCCATTCTCTGCATCCTCAGCCGATTCCTTAACCACAGTCAGAAGACGATCTGATAATTCTAGGAAGTCGTTTGTGAAGCCGAACTTGTGCTCTAACCAAGCAGTTAAATGGACCCCCCCACACACATATAGAGAGAAGCCGAATAAAACAAGGGGGAAGGCTACAGAATCCATGGCCTATTCGTTAAAAATGGCTATCCATGGCTATTAACGTAAAGATTTTAATTGGTTTTAAATATGGGATTTTAAATTTGGGGTTTTTATAATTGAGCCAATTATTTAATAATTTTAATTATTTTTAAATTTTGTCTGTCTTTGTGCTTTTAATCAGGCTGTACACCGCCCTGAGTCCTTCGGGAAAAGGGCGGTATAGAAATAAAATTAATAATTAATAAATAAATAAATAATTAAAAAAAAAACCCGGGGATCATCTGACTTGTGTCTGCTGGAACACTAGAAGAATCATCAATGAATGCTTAGCTTGAAGGGTGGGTCTGCATTGTCTGGGGCCAGGTCTCAGCAAGATGTCCACTCTGATTCAGGGAGCAGCTGAAGTGACGCTCCTCCTCCTTGCTGTTATTTTAATTTGCCTGACTCAACTCGCCAGAACAAAGAGTCGCAACGAAGCCCTGCCTTGCCACTTTGGAATGATAGTGACTTCGGGGCATAAGAAGTGGTAAAACTAGCCCCATATCCTGGCACATGCAAGCCAGTCAGTTAGGATATGTAGATATGGAGTGAATTAAAATCTTGCACCCAGCTGGATGTTGCAACCAATATTTCATGCTAACTTAGCATGATAATCAGCTATATTGCATAATTTATGCTGGTGGTTTTTTTTTTTTTCCTGGGGAGGAGCCTCTGCAGAGCTGCTTATTACCAATCACTAGAAAACTTTTTATCTTCGTCCTCAGAGATTGCCAATATTTGAGTGCAGGCAGTCCTCCACGTGCAACAGTTCAGTTAGTGACCGTTCAAAGTAACGACTCTGAAAAAAGGGACTTGTGGCCGTTTTTCACACTTACGGCCATTGCAGCATCCCCATGGTTACGTGATCAAAATTCAGATGCTTGGCAAGTGGTTCATATTTATGACGGTCGCAGTGTCACGTGATCAAACTCAACGGGGAATCCAGATTCACTTAACCACCATATTACTAACTTAACCAATACATTGATTCACTTAACAACCGTGGCAAGAAAAGTTGCAAAATGGGGCAAACTCACTTAAACAAATGTTTTACTCAGCAACAGAAATTTTGGGCTCAGTTGTGGGGGATAACTCAAGGAGTACCAATGCAAGTAGTCCTTGCTTACCAACTGCCTTGTGCAGTCACAATTTGAAGCTACGTTGGTGCTATAAAAACAATTTTGCGACTAATCCTCGCATTTATGACCATTGTGGAGTCCCATGTCTCAATCACATTATCATCATATGCATACTTCACACCAGTGGTGGAAATCAATTTTTTTTACTACTGGTTCTATGGGCGTGGCTTGGTGGGGGTGGCAGGGGAAGGATACTGCAAAATCCCCATTCACACCCCATTCCATGGGAAGGATATTGCAAAATCCCCATTCCCTCCCCACTCCTGGGGGAAGGATACTGCAAAATCCCCATTCCCTCCCCACTCCAGGGGGAAGGATATTGCAAAATCTCCATTCCCGACCCATTCTGGGGCCAGCCGGAGGTGGTATTTGCCAGTTCTCCGAACTACTCAAAATTTCCGCTACCGGTTCTCCAGAACCTGTCAGAACCTGCTGGATTTCACCCCTGCTTCACACCCAGCTTGCGACAAGCAAAGTTAATCACGGAAGGCAGAATCAAGAAGTTGTAGTTATATGATTTTCCACTTAGTGACCAGATCGTTTTGGTTAATGACCAAAGCGGAAGCAAGGTCATAAATCTGTCGTGCTCCCATGACTTTCCACTTCGTGACTCTGGCAGGTAGAGAGACGGAGTTGCTGGTCCCAAATTGTGGTTGCTATGTAAGGTCTACGTTCATTAGCAACCCTTTCAAGCCAAACATGACTACAAAATTTTTAAAAAAAAATGGATATTGCTGAGTTATATCTCATCTCTGGCCATGGAAGCTAAAGTTGTTGGGAACTGTAGTTTAGCTACTTTTAGAACTATGGATTTTCCTTCCCTTGACTGAATCTTAAGAGAAACAAGAGAAATAAGTGAGGCGGGGTGGGGTGGGGGGAAGAGAAAAAGACTCAAGTTGTTGAACCAGTAATACAAACAGCATTTTGCCTCAGAAATTTCATCAAATGGTGCCCACACAGTTTCAAATATATCTTGGCAACTTTCTCAAAGAAAAGGTTATCAAGAAACTGAATTGTATGTTCAGCATCACCTTAAAAGTCTAAGCAGCCGTTCTTTCCGATAAGAGTGCAGGTCCATTTTGCAACACTTCCTGCTTTCCACCCTGGCTACCCAGATCTCTCAGAAAAAGAAAAGAAGTAGGACTTGAAGGCAACAAATTCCCACAAACTGGTATTCAGAGCTACCTGGTCTCCAAATCTGGGGGGTTCCTCACCATATACTAGTAGTACACAGGCTCCTTACGTATTTACAATGTAAAAGACCCCTGGAAAATGTGGGTCACTTGGAAAACTTGCGAAAACTTTCTGTGCACCCACCAGAACATCTGAGGAAAAATCTGAACACCTCCCTTTCAAATAAACAAAAAGAGGAAGAAGATAACTTATTTGCAAACAGGAAGCAAAAGAAAAAGAAAAAAAAGAAAAAAAGAAAACGCCACTCTGCCGTGTTTCCCTTCCTTCAAAAATCAGGCATATCCAGCACAAGATAAAATTGTGCATAATGAAAAGTAGCTGGAGGGTGGGGTGGAATGATACAAACACATACACACACACACAAGCACACACACACACACTATATATATATATATGTGCTTCATCAGCATAACCTGACTACCCAGAAAAGCAGGTTGACCAACTATCCCCATTTTTAATTCCAATGGAATTATTTAAAATTCTGACTGTCAAACACGGACTGGCTAGTGTGAGATATTTTAGAAGGCCGTTTTAGGGTAACAGGACCTAAAGTGGCATGAACTCATGTACGATTCATAAAACCAATGCCCCAGTCAGAGCTCATTGTCCTCCACCCCCTCCCATCAGTACAAAATCTGCATCGACACTTTTATTCCGAGGTTAAATGTTGAAAGAAAGGCAGCTATACAGATAGCCCTTGACACATATACCCATTTATTTAGTCACCGTTCAAAGTTTATGGCATTGGAAAAAAGTGACTTATATCCTGGTCCTCACACTTACAACCGTTGCAGCATTCCTCACAGTCATGTGATCAAAACTCAGTATGTATTTACGACGGTTGCAATGTCCCAGGTTCATTATCATTGCCGTTTGCACCCTTCCCAGCTGGCTTCTGACAAAAGAGGAAAGCCAGATTCATTTAAAGAATGTGTGATTCACTTAACAACTAGAGTTATAGAGCTTAATGACTATGGCCAAAAGGTGGTAAAATTGGATGCGACTCACTTAACCACCACTTTGCTTAAGCAATGGAAATGTCAAACGCCTGGGAAATCAGGAGATTAAGGCAGTTCAAATGAATATATAAAGATTTATTGCAACCTTAAACTCTCTATAAGAATCTGGCCAACCAACCGCAGCAAGATTGGCCTTTGCGCAATGTTAGAAGAATGCAAAGATGCCCTCCGATGACCTAATAATTAAAAAAAAAATCTTTGATTGCGCTGAAATGGACAAACTAACATTGGAATTGAAAGGAATGACAGACTTGGGAGTATTATATATCGTGGGAGAAATAGTACAAATGGATTGAAAACAGAAAAATAAAATAGATTCAGATATAATAGAATTTGATGAAATGAAGTGCACAGAGTATAAGAACTTAGTAGCGATATGTCGTGTAAAAGGTCACAGTTCTGCACAAAAATTTTCATTTTTGTATTTATGTTTTTGTTTTTTGTTGGTTTAAAAATTAATAAAATATGATTTTTTTAAAAAAGAGAGAATCTGGCCAACTGACCGTTAAGAGAAATGGGGGAAAGATAAGACAAGTCATTCAAGGTGGGCTGGACTTAAGATCTCTTGCGGGTGCAAAGGGACTCCGTGACTTATGACGCGTTTGGCCCTTCCCTTGGACTTAGTTTGGTCATTTCCCACAGGAAATTATGAACCCAACTGTGGTCATAAGTCGAGGATTATCTATATCCTTGATCATTATTTTATAATTGGGCAGTATGGCCCCTGAAAAGTTCCCACTCTTTGGGCAACATTACATGTGAATAGATTACTTGGCAGAGGCCTACAGGCCTCAGCACTGCTCAAGGGAATGCACCTTTTGTGTCTCGGAAATTTCCAACCGAATCCCCAGCATCGCCTTCCCCACTTTAAATGTGCTGGGACTGCAGTTCGTTCAGTTCCCAGCCAGAATGGCTCCTTGCTCATTAGATTGCCGCGAAACACAGCCACAAGGGAAGTCCATCAAAAGTGTTATAGAAAGGTTGGTGGTTGCAACATGCAACACCCCTGCTAGAAACTGAAGTGTCAGCAGGTGCTGGCGTGAAGGGGGAGGGGACAGGTAAAATTTAAGGCCCAGTGGGCACACTATCAAATGCCTTACCATACGGGGGCCACCGTGGGCCTTTGTGACATGGTAAAGCCTAACAGAAAGCATAGAGCCATGATGGTGAATCTATGGCTTGCATGCCACAGGTGGCACGCAGTGCCCTCTCTGTGGGCATGCGAGCCGTCACCCCAGTTCAGCTCTGCTGCGCATGCGCATCCCGCCAGCCAGCGGGTCATCGGGTCTCTGCTGCACATGTGTGGGGCGCACGCGGGGGGACGCATGCGTGGGTGCGGGGAGCCGCATGCGCATGGGGCACATGTGGAGGGCCGCACGAGCATTGCATTTGGGGGGTTTGGGGGGGCGTATTCGGGCATGCACGCTTTGGGCACTCGGTCCGGAAAAGGTTAGCCATCACTGCCATAGAGGACAGTGGCCTACATCAAGTTATTAACACTCTTCGCAGTCTTTCAGAGTTAGTATGAATTACTATTTTTTTTTACCCCTAGCAAAATATAAAATATCTTTGGCATTCCTTTACTTTGCTTGATGAAAAATCGCTCACCAACAACTGTCCAAACAATACAGGCATCTCCCAATACTCAATATTACTTTAGAAATAGATGTTTTTTGTTTCTGAATGGCCAAAAATGCTCACTCTCTATGTATCACACATGTCCAATTGTAACTCTCTCACCTCTCCTCAAAATACCGTGTTTCCCCGAAAATAAGACCCTGTCTTATATTTTTTTGAACCCTGAAATAAGCGCTTGGCCTTATTGCCATGCGTTCAAAAGCCCAATTGGGCTTATTATCGGGGAGGGGGTCTTATTTTGGGGGGTACAGGTAGTCCTCAACTTACAACAGTTCATTTAATGACTGTTCAAAATTACAACGGCATTGAAAAGAGTGACTTATGACCGTTTTTCATACTTATGACCATTGCAACATCCCCTCGGTCACATGATCAAAATTCATATGCTTGGCAACTGACTCATATTTATGACGGTTACAGTGTCCCGGGGTCATGTGATTTACTATTTGCAACTTTTTAACAAGCAAATTCAACCCAGTTTCACTCAACAACTGTGTTAATAATGTAACAACTGCAGTGATTCACTTAACAACTGTGGCAAGAAAGGTCGTAAAGTGAGGCAAAACTCACTTTACCAAATGTCTCATTTAGTCACAGAAATTTTGGGTTCAATTGTGGTCATAAGTCGAGGACTACCTGTATTGTTTTATTTTCTGCTCAGTGCATTGAGTGAAATTTCTCACTGAGTATGTCAGTGTCTATTAATTAATTAATTAATTAATCTTCATTTAAATTCCATTGTTTTGCCAAGAAGTTCAAGACACCATTCCTTTCTCAACAGTCATAGTCAGTTTGTCTTCAAAATTTCTGCCAGAGAGTTTAGGGTCCAAATCACTCAGGTGAGTTGGAATCAAGTGTTACTTGGCTCTCCAGGTAACTCCATCTTATAAAACTTTTTGTTATTTTACACCAAATTGTAAATTTCCAATCCACAGAGATGCTATATAGAGAACCACTTTGGCCTAGTGGTTAAAGCAACAGTCTGGAAAGTAGGAAACTGTGAATTCTAGTCCGGCTGAGTCCACATGAAGGCTGTGACTCTCTCTCAGCCTAATTCACCTCACAGGATTGTTGTTGTGGGGAAAACATGAGGAAGAGAGATTAGCTGCCACCTTGAGGTAACGATAAAAATAATAAAGACAGGATTAATTGATTGATTGATTGATTGATTAAATAACTAAACGGTATTATGTATCTCTCTCAGCTCTGAGCAATATACAGGTAGTCCTTGACGTATGACCACAATTGAGCTCAAAATTTCTGCTAAGCTAGTCAGTTGTTAAGTGAGCTTTGCCCCATTTTACGACTTTTCTTGCCACAATTAAGTGAATCACTGCAGTTCTGAAATTAGTAACACGGTTGTTAAGTGAATCTGGCTTCCCCATTGACTTTGCTTGTCAGAAGGTGGCAAAAGGTGACTCCAGGACACTGCAACCGTCATAACTATGAACCAGTAGCCAAGCGTCTGAATTTGTGAAAAAACACTGAAAAAAGTTATTTATGTCTGGTCCTCGCACTTATGACTGTAGCAGCAACCCCACGGTTTTGTGGTCAAAGTCTGGGCCTTTGGTAACTGGTATATATTTATGATGGTTGCAGTGAGCTGAGGTAACATGATTGCAATTTGAGCCCTTTCCCAGCTGACCTCTGACAAGTCAATGGAGGGGAAGCCAGATTTCCTTAATAACCATTGATTCACTTAACGGCAGTGTTTTCGCTTAAAAACCATGGCAAATAAGATTTTTAAACTGGGTGCGATTTGATTAACAACCCTCTTGCTTAGTAACAGAATGCTGGTCCAAGCTGTGATAGTAAGTTGAGGACTACCTGTGACTCCTAAAATGAGCAGGCTTACCATGCAATGGAATCCAGTTAATGCACAAATTAATTTTGGGGGATGGGGGAGAGGCAAGGAAGAGATTTGCAACGGCAACTATTCAGGGTAATTAATACAAGTAATATTTCCTCATTGCTTGAATTATTTACTATTTACTACTTGAATTTGAATAATTTACTAATGCTATTAGTATTTTTTTTTCTATTTTATCAGAGAATCTTAGGTTGAAACAATCTCATTGGCTATTGGCCTTGCAGACCAATTTTTAATTAGATATTTGGGAGACCAAGGACAGCACTTTGGTCAGAACAACCAGTCAGAAACTCCTAGGAAACTTTCCAGGTACAACAGAGATGGGGAACTATGGGCCCTTTATGACTTATGGATTTCAACGAATTCTGGGAACTGTAGTCCACAAGTCATAAAGGGCCCATAGTTTCCCACCCCTTGAGTACAAGAACACTATCCAATCCTGTTTGCCCCTCAGCTTCTGAAATGCCAAAGCAAACCGGGCCTGAAGTTCCACTGTGTGGCAATTGGGATCAGCAAATAGCCATCAGAAGCCCTCCTGTCCAGTGGTGAAATTCAGCCGGTTCTATCTGGATCGCGCGATCCGGTAGCACCGGTGGCGGGAGGCTCCGCCCACCATCACGTCCTGTTTTTTATCCTCCATGCATGCGCGCGCTCACATTTGTGAACCAGTAGCGAAGGTAAGCAAATACCTCCCCTACTCCTGTCCTCTGTTTCAACCAATCCTCCCCTCCTCCAGAACGCTCCTTCGGTTCCCCTTCCAACTCGAACTGGCACATCACTTCAGTCTTTTGTTGCTTCAGATACACCTCAGTCCTCATTCATTTCTCCCCAATCTTTCCCAATATATGCCTGTGAGACAGGATTCTATGTGCTTGGTTAACTGCATAAGCAAAAGCAGTTGAATCAACAGCAGTTATAGAAGAAATGCTGTTGGGAAAAACAATCCTAAAGAACCGGGATTATTAAAACCCAATAGCGGAGCAAATATTAAACCAATCTAGTTTAAAAAATGATGTGGCAGGGAGTTCCACCAATACCATGATGAACCAGATGCTTCCTTCAGTTTCCTGTCTTTTGGTTTCTATTACATGCCATCACATTTTCTGTCCCCCACCCCCATCTCCCCAAATGCCTGGACAAGTGAATGAGGGGCACGGCCGCTCGCTTCCTAAAACTCATTTATGATTGCTTACCTTTTTGAGGTGCTCATATCCACCGGCTCATCTCCCGTCTGAACTTCCACTCTGATGGTTGCTTTCATCTCCCCTCCTTTTAATAATCCTTGGACTTTACTAGATCCAGAGTCAGTCTTTAGCTTAAGGTCCCCCCCTTCGGAGTTGGCCTCGGCCCCCCCCAAAAGCCCTTTGTCCATTTTCATTTTTTTACAGTCCACGTCGTTTTGGGTGATTTCCCGTTCAAGTGCTCGCTTCTGACTTCGTGTCCTGCAAGCTTCCTCCGTCATTATGGTGCTCTGGAAAAGTAGCACAAAGAGGTGGGAGGGGGGAAGTGGGGGGAGGGAGAGAGAGAAAGAGAAAGAGAAAGAGAGAGAAGGAGAGAGATAGATCAGAATGAGAATGTGTTAACAGTACTCCAACCAGGTGCCGTATATTACCACATATATGGCAAATCAAGTTGTTCGGCTCCGATCCTATACTCACGCTCCCTTTCCCCCATCACATCCTTGAGTGGAAATCAAATAAATCAAAAGACAAGACTGTTTTGGGGAGGAGGGGGGAAACAGGTGCAAGTATGCCTAACTTTCCATAGGAAATCCGGAGCATTTCCTTCCGACCACGCAGCTTGTTTTTCTTATCATTCTAGATACCCCATTTTCTTTAAAGTTTTATTTCTTGTGAAGTGTTCCAGAGTTCTGTGAAAAAATCCCTCCTATTTAAGAGGATCGGAGGGGGGTGGGGGGTGGGATGCTCCTTTTCCCACTGCTGCCCCAGCAACTCTTCCTGGCTAGAAAGGAGAAACTTTAAGCTGATGCTGAAAATAAGGCACCTGATTCAGTGACGTCCTTTAAAAAAACCAGGAGCTGGGTAACTCTTCCCATCCCAACAATTTTAAGTCTGTTCTGAAAGTGCTCCGGATCCTAAGGAATCAGGTGGGAATCGGGGAGGTTTTGAAGGAAAAGGGCTTTAAAAAAGTTTTGTTTGGAAGAGGGAACATGCACTGGAGAGAGGCCTGCTTCTGACCAAGCCTCTCCAACCCTACCTGCAAGAAACACACATATCTGATGGGGGTGGGGGGAGGAGAGCTGAGTCAGTTTGTGATCCCATGACATCACTGGATCTACACATGACCCTTTCCCAGGATTCAGTCGGAGACACAAAGCACTTTCCAGAAAACCGGTCTGAACTGGTTCCAGACAACAAGCTAAGTGTCGTTAACCCTAGCGGAGACACCATCTTGCAGTGCTGGCGTGCGGCTGCGGCATCTGCTGCAGCTGGCATTCCACAACAGAAGTCCCGGGGACCATCCCCTCTGCTCCTCTTAAAGGGGCAGTGCGCTTGACACCAGAGCAGCAGCAATGGCTGCCCGGACACCACCACTTCGCCAGGGAAAGCCATTTTGGGGGGTGCGGGGGGGGGAATAATCTTTTTTTTTAAAAAAAAAATATTTTTTTTTTAAAAAAAAGTAAGTCAAAAAGAAGATCCAATTCAGAATTAGAAGGAGAGAAGGGGGCAGAGTAAAGAGGAAGGGGGGAATAGTTGGCAAAGGCAGTGCAACTTTCTCAATGCAACTACAGAAAAACTAGAGACAGGCATAAGAGAGGGAGAAGAGGGGAGAAAAAGCCTTGGAAAGTAAAAGAGGACGTATTTCAGGAGAAAACATTCCAAAGCGAAGAAGGTCAATGGCTTTTACTTTCAAGACATTTGAGTTTTGACTCCACGATAGTCCTTGTTCTCTTCAAATTCTCCGTATCTCCCCCTCCCCCAAAAAAACCTCACCATAAGATCCCAACAACCTGCCGAAACAAAATCATGATTTCTTTTCTGATCTGTAACAATTCAGCAAAAGCATCCTGAGGGAAATCTCGGTTTGGAGCAAACGTATTTTGAGGGCTTTTGAAGGTTTCAGACCGTGACACCCTGGAAATACAGAAAGTCTCTGCCCGTTGACGATTGGACTTTCTGAGGAAAAATATGTGAGGAAAACCAACATTTCTTTAATTTAATTCTCCAATTACGGCATATGCTATTTCACAGGGCACAAGGCACATAAACCATCATACGGCCACAAGAGTCTTGGGTTAGCGTCGACCTGCTTCACCCGAAGGGATATTGTACTGCTTTTTAGTTTGCAACTGCTACACAGGTCCCATAGCCTCTCAGATGATGTGTGACACATGTGGCAGCAGTTCAGATAAATAAGTCTATTAGGAATTGGTCCCAGTTGCTTCCCACCTGCCCTCCTCTCTGGCCATTTGTCTGCAGAACCCAATCTAGTCAAAACTGACTGGCATCTGGTTTCAGACAGGAGGGGTTCTTTCCCGAATGTTTCCAGAAATGGTAAAAGACTAAAGCAAGATTTTGGGACGCCAAAACCCAAATAATACTACTAATAATTTGTGTATTGACAAAATTTCCATCTGTCAATTACAAAAGGCTACACTGCTTGGATCTATACTGGCTGATATATTTTGATATTCCAGGTTCTTAGAAAGAACTTTAGGCGAATGAAGGTCAACACCAGCTTAAATAACTGGCAGCTGCTATTTTATGTTGTTATAATGACCTCTTCATTTTGAAGAACAAATGTACCGGGGGTCAATGGAAGCTGCCTCCTTGGTCCACTGCTTTCGATATTATATTATTATACTGGTTGGGTTCATACACTACAACAGCGGTGTCCAACCTTGGCAACTTTAAGACCTGTGGGCTTCAATTGCCAGAGCTGCCTGGCGAATTCTGGAAGTTTAAAGTCGCCAAGGTTGGACACACCTGCACTACAATATTCTTGAGTCCCCAATGTGAAATGAAGATACAACAGAGACAAGTTTTAAGGGCTTTCGGGAAGGCCAAAAGGGTAATGGCTGATCTCACAGCGGCAAGATGTCCCAGAGCGCAGGTACTATGGCAGAAAAGTCTTTCCCTTAGACCAGCGGTCACCAACTGGTGGTCCGCGAGAAAATTTTGGTGGTCCGCAGAAAAATTATTTGCATTTTTTATATTGCACAAAATCAGGGGTCCTCAAACTACGGCCCCTGGGCTGGATACGTGCAATGAACGTTTGTGTTGCTGCAGAGAATTTCCCCCTTTGGGGTTTTTTTGTGTAAGTCAGAAATTCTGACTTGGGGTCTGCTTCAGCCTCCTGGTGTGGGGCTTTGGGCAAAGGTTGGAGGGAAGCGCCACTGGTGGCAAGGAGTCGGAGGGCCTTGTTCCAGTGGGACTGCATCATGGCCTGGAACTGGCTGACCATCTCAGCCCACTGAGCCTCCAGGCGCAGGTACCTGGCCTTCACTCCCGCAGGTCTTCCCTCTGCTTGGAAAGCCTATGCTCATAGTTCTCCATGAAGTGCTTCTGCTGAGCCTCCTTCTTGGTCAGATCCAATTTGAACTGAGCCAGCTGTTTTGCCAACTCTTTCTCATGGTGGCTGCTGAGCTCCAACAACTGCTTCCTCTTGGGGCCCTAAGGAGCCTGGGAGGGCAGGTGAGGAGTGGCTGGGAGGGGGGGTGAGTAGAGGCTGGCGAATTGCCCCTCGATGTGAGTGACATCAAGTTGGCCACGCCCACCCAGTCACATGACCACCTAGCCACGCCCACCCAGCCAATCATAAGGCAGATCATATTAGTGGTCCGCGAGATTTAAAATTATGAATTTAGTGGTCCCTGAGGTCCAAAAGGTTGGGGACCCCTGCCTTAGACTCTGCTAGCTGAAATTCCTTGACTGATGGGATCTGTAGCAAGCTCTTTCTGCTGAAGCAAATGGAGTAGGCCAATGCCATTGGGGCAAGCCAGTTCCTCAGAAAACATGTTCCCATGCCTTGAATGGCTTTAAAGGTCATAACCAACACCCCAAATTGGATCCAGCAATAAAATGGTAACCAATGCAGCTTGCGCAACAGCATTGTTGATGTGCCACTCTGGGGGTCTGCGTGCGTCGCTATATTCTGTACCAATTATAGCTTCCAAATACTTTTCAAGGGTAGAGCGAGATGACCGGAGCACGAGTGCCTGAGCACAGGGTCTATTTCTTCATACTCCCCCAATGCTCTGCCTCGATTGTATTTCTAAGATTATCTTGATTTTTTTTTAAAAAAATACTATAAAGCAGCAAACTTTCTGGCTGTTGTGGACTAATAGTGGGAGGGGAAGCGGGATGGTTTAGCACGCAGAACCTAAACCCGCACATGTTCCCCTGCCGCTTGCGCAACCCAATTCCCAACGGACCATGGACCGGTACTGGTCTGCGGACCGGAAGTTGGGGGATCCCTGATATAAGGCACATCAACAGCTTCAAGCATAGTTGATTATTTCCAGTAATGCTTCTGGACCCATGTGGACTCTGGTGGTATTTATTAAAAAAGATCCTGGTGGGCAGACACAACCAAATGTTTTATTTACTTTTGGGTAATTTAGGTTCTCTGATTGTCGCTATCTAATGATTTTGCGAGATTGCCCACAACGTTCACCTCCAGATGTGCCCATTACCGCAAAAGAGCAGAGGGGCCCTTATGCTAACCAACAACTTGTTTCAACCATGATTTATTAAATAAGCCACAGTGGCTGAGATCGCAGACGTGGAACAAAAGGCAAAACAAACTCCATAGGGTAATTAAGCATAATTGAACCACCCAGTCATTATCTGTCTACCCTGTCCAGAATCTCTCCCAGTCCTACTTAAGAGACAGCCAAAACTGAGTGTCAGAGTTTTACCTCCCATGTTATGGTGCCTCGTTCTCATTTTGCATGAATATATTTGCTGTTTAAGGATGACTGGGAAATGCTTGGATGTAATGAGAGAACGATAGAAAAAACTCAAGACCCCAATGGAAGTTAGAGGCATGCAAGTTGAAGATAAGAGAGGGCGTGGGACCAACAAATTAAATTCAGAACAAAGATAAAGATGGTTCAACAAGGATCCAATTCTTCCTGAACTCCTAGCTAGCAAATCAATTTGTTTTTAATTGGGGCATATTTTGCCCAGAGTATCAAATAAACAGCCTTTTACCAACAACAAGCAAGAGACTGTTACAAAGAGCTCCTAACCACTGTCTACCCTAGTAAAGGATCCTTTTAAATCAGGGGTCTCCAACTTTGGCAGCTTTAAGACTTGTAGACTTCAACTCCCAGAGTTCAGAGTTGAAGAGTTCTGGGAGTTAAAGTCCACAAGTCTTAAAGTTGCCAAAAGTTGGAGACCCATGTTGGTAAGTGTGAGGACCAATCATAAGCTTTGCTGGCTGAGGAATTCTGGGAGTTGAAGTCCAAAAGTCTTAGGGTTGCCAAGGTTGGAGATCTCCCTGTCTTAAACCTCTAGGTAGCAATGATGCCCTATCTAAATTTTCACCTTGTACATCTCAGCTCCCAGCTCCCATTACACTAGAGACAAAAGCAAAGCTTCATCCTAATATAATGCTGTGTACCCAGTCTTAGTCCACATCCATCTTGGGGCAAAGAGAGTTTTCATATAGGAATAATACCCTTGAGACACAATGAAACCAGCAGGCTATAACCCTCATCTTAGATACCTGCTGCTTAGCAGAGTTCTTTATTTCCTTATTACAGTAATTTGTATACCACCTGCAAATGCTTCACCTTTCCCTGGGGGCCATAAGCCAGTGGACACCTCCTTTATATGTTAGCAACCCACAACTTGATGCTTTCAATATAGTCTACTCCAACTCCCAGAATCTTTAGGCATAGCTGGCTATCGATTACAGATAGTCCTTCACTTCTGACCACAATTCAGCCCAAAATTTCTGCTGCTAAGCAAGACAATGGTCAAGTGAGCCTTGCTCAATTTTACAGTCTTCTTTGACACAGTTGTTAAGTGAATTACTGCAGTTGTTAAGTTAGTTAACATGATGGTTAAGTGAGTCTGGCTTTCCCATTGACTTTGCTTGCCATAAGGTTGCAAGAGGTGATCACATGATCCCAGGACACTGCAACCATCATAAATATCACAGGACTATTGGGATGCTGTGGCAGTCATAAGTATGAAAAATGGTCGTAAATCACTTTTTTTCAGTTCCATTGTAAGTTCAAACCGTCACTAAACATATGTTTGTAAGTCAAGGACTACCCGTACTGAAGCCCAGCTTGGGGAAGACTGCTCTACGTGGGTCAGAATATATGTCAACAGAGCCAGAAAGCTTCCTGTTACAACTTTTTTTTTAACTCATTACCGTTTGTTGATATCATCCATTGCAAAAGACTGGACTGTGGTGAATGCACAGTTTGTGACTCATATTGTATATAACTTTACGGAAGTTAGTAGCCCACTTGCAACACAAACATATACGCACGTCGCACACACCTTTGTGATACTGGGAAACTGTTCAGTTTTTGCTCGGATATCCTCAAGTAATTTCTAGTCAGCCTAGGAAATTCTGCTTGAGCAGGGGGTTGGACTAGATCAGGGGTGTCAAACCCTTGTTGTCATGGCATCATCACATGACATATCGGGACTTCCCCCCCTTCGCTAAAGCAGGCAGGGGCGGGGCCAGCATGTGACGCAACTGGCCCATGGGCCGCGGGTTTGACACCCCTGGACTAGATGATCTCTTAGGTTGCTTCCAACTCTGTTATTCTGTCTCTCAGCCCAAATACAGAGGACATCAAATGTCTGTTTGACTTGACAAGATAGGTAGTACTCCAAGTCTTGGTGGCGCAGCAGCCTAAAGTGCTATTAAGTAGCACCAGCTGCCTGCAATTACTGCAAGTTCAAATCTCACCAGGCTCAAGGTTGACTCAGCCTTCCATCCTTTCGAGGGAGGTAAAATGAGGACCCGGTTTGTGGGAGCAATAAGCTGACTTTGTATAAATATTTTTTAAAAAAAAACTGCTTGGGGTGGGGTGGGGCGAAAGCCCTACTAAGCAGGTATATACAAAAGTATGAAGGCTATTGCTTAACGCATTGTAAGCCGCCCTGAATCTCCGGAGAAGGGCGGCATATAAATCGAACCAATAAATAAACAAACAATAAATAAATAAATACCCATTTTTGTTTGATTTGTCCATCTTAAAATATCATTAGTTCAAAGTAGGCCACTTACATATTCTAGTTATTTTTGTATGGAGAAATCTACAGCTTTGATAATTATGTTAATAATAATACAGCTTATTTCACCAAGTTACTGGGAGAAAAATCTCAATTCACCAACAGGCAACCAGACTGAGATTTAGACATTTTTTTTCAACACTATTTTTAACTATTTGATGTTTTTACTTGGCTGTTCACCGCCCTGAGTCCTCAGGGAGAAGGGCGGTATACAAATTCAAAATAAAATAAAAAAATAAATAAACTATTTTCTTGCCTTATAAATTTATGCATAGAAACAACCTATTACAGACCATTTATTCTCTGTGCTCCAACACTGGAAAGCTGTATTTGCATTGGCAGCCCCCAAATGTGTTTAGGACCATCCCTCTCCCTTAAAGAAAAGAAGACCAACCTGGGATAATTCAGGCAGTGTCTTTTCCAACATGGGTGTCTGTGACAGAATTTTATCACATATTGACTGAACCACCTCCTGCTTGAAGACAGGCAGAGAAAAGGGACCTTGTTGGGCAATTACTGCTTTCTTTCGCCACTGTAGGGAAAGTTATAGGAAGAAAACATAAAAGTAGAAATGAGTTCCATTTTAAGATACAAGAAGAAGAATCAGGCATACCCCCCAAGTTTCCCAGAGTAGACTACATCACAGTGTCAAAAGAAAGGTTAGCTGTCCAGTTAAAGAAAACTTCATTTAAAGGAGAATATTTGTAGCTCAGGGTTGAAATGAGGAGTCCTTGGTGCTCTCTGCATTAATGATGTTACCTAGTTGGGTATTGAAACTTCTGCAAGAAAACAACCAAGCTCAGAGAGCACCAAGGAACTCTCAAATCTTCATTTATCCCACAGATTTTCACCTATTGTCTGCATTCAAGAAACAAAGAAATTGCTTGAAATTGATATAGGAGAAGGTATCATTTGTTTTTATAAAATATTGTGCTATGTGCCATCTCACCATTCTTCATCCACGGGACTCAGAAATTTCATTTTTCTCCTAACAGGTACCCCTCCCCTCACAATCCCCTGCTATCCTGATTTTTTTTTTTCCAGATTAAATTGCCAAGAAGTGAACTAGGCCATCTCTGGTACCACCCTGGGAACAAGTAAGCAACAGCTTTTACATCCAAACAATGTGAGCTTTCAACAATGACCATGAGCAAAGATATTCTTTTCAGTACTGTATTCGTTTTGCTCTTATGTTTTTAAATAATCAGTTTTATCCCATTTTTGTACTTGTGGAAATGCATCTAGCTGGGCTTATTGGGAAGTACAGTCCCACATATCTGAAGGCTACACAGGTGTGGAAAATACCCACCAAATGTTAAGACAAATGTTCTCCTCAGGATGTGGCCATACAGCATACTGTTCACTTATAGATTTATATTCCACTTTTTATGTAGCAGCTCAGTAATGTTCTCCCCTGTTTTTCCTAGCCCGTGCGATAGGATGGGCTGAAAGACAGACACTGGCCTAAATACCCTCAGAGGGCTTGCTTCTATCTGTCTGTCCGTCCATCTTTTGAAATACCCTAATCACTCACAGAGAGATGCCAGACCTCCATCTTTGATCTTGTATGAACCCAGCCTATTTGGTTATTGGACAACCATTTGTTTGAAATGGTATAGGGCCGTGATGGCGAACCTATGGCATGTGTGCGTTGCCCTAGTTCAGCTCTGGCGTGTGTTTCCGGCCTCCGGAGGGCCTCTGGAGGGGTGGGGAAGGCCTGTTTTTCGCTCTCCCCAGGCTCCAGAGTCTTTCTAGGAGCCTGGGGAGGGCGAAAATGGCCTTCCCCATCCTCTCGGAGGCTAGAAACGACCCGTTTGCCGACATCCGGTGGGACCTAGAAAAGTTCTGGAGCCTGGAGAGAGTGAAAAATGGCCTTCCGGTCCCACCGGAAGTTGGCAAACGGGCTGTTTCTGGCCTCCGGGGGGCCTCCAGGGGATGGGGGAGTGGGGGGTGGGGAATAAAGCTTCTGGAGCCTAGGGTCGGCGAAAAACGGACCTACCGTGCCATTGCATGCCAAAAGCGGGGGGAGCACGGGGGCATGCATGGGGGTCAGGGCGCATAGAAATATAAGTGTGGGCACGTGCGCGTGTGACACCACCACCCCTGCGCTCCCCCGCTTTTGGCACGTGACGGCAAAAAGGTTCGCCATTACTGGTATAGGGTTTCCTGCCTGAGCAGGGAGTTGGACTAGAGGACCTCCAAGGTCCCTTCCAACTCTGTTATTCTATTCTACTAAAGGTTAGCTGATTCTGTGGCAGAGGGGGACTAGGACTGGGGGTCTCTCTGTCCTTAGTCCAGTCATCTTGCCCACTACCTGATTGGTTCTTCGACTGAGAGGGAGGAATTGGCTGAAAATCAGCCAATGAGCTTCTGGGGCTGAGGAATTCTGGGAGTTGAAGTCCACAAGTTGTAAAGTTGCCAAGTTTGGAGATCTCTGTCTTTGTTCCAAGTCCAGCACCTTCTCCACTGCCCTACATTGTGAAAAGATCTGTACTCTTAACTACTGAGAGGAAAATGTTCTCCAGGGGCCTGGATAAAGATGAGAGTTGCCTACAATGGGCTACCAGAAACCCGTTTCACTGGAGATGCTGGTGAATGCACCTGGGGTTTCCGCTTTCAAAGCTTGTGCTCTGTTCCCACTGAGCTTTGGTCCTTATATATTGCACACATGGGACCAGAGATGAAGGTTTCTTGAAGAGAAAAGATCAGATAAATAATAATATAGCCTTTGACTTTCAGCCACTCGTTTAGAGATCATTTGAAGTTACAATGGCACTGAAAAAAGTGACTTATATGATATCCAGTCCCTGCCCTCATGTCTGTTGCGGCATCCCCCCAGTCACATGAACAAAATTTGGGCGCTTGGCAACTGGCATATGCTTATGATAGTTGCAACGTCCCAGGATCATCACGTGTGACCTTCCCGGCTGGCGTTCGACAAACAATGGGGACATGGCTGCATTTGCTTAACGACTGCATGATTCACTTAGCAACCGCAGCGATTCGTTTAACAACAGGGCAACAAAGTCATATCAGACATGACTGACTTAAGAACCACCTTGCTTAGCAATGGATATTCCTGGTCCCAAATTGTAGTCGTAAGTCAAAGACTACCCACCTACCTACATGCACAGATACTCTCCGGTATGTGTGTGTGTGTGTGTGTGTGTGTGTGTGTGTGTGTGTGTGTGTGTGTGTAATTAGTTTTTTTAAACTTAAAAAGGAAAATATATCCTCTTTTGTACTGCCACAAAAAGTTGGTACAGAATCACAGGGTTGCAAAGGACATTGGAGCTCTTCTAGTCTGGGTGTCTCAAATTCAAGGCCCGGGGGCCATATCCGGCCCGCGTTGTGGTTAGATCTGGCCCGCAAGGCTGCCCTGGAAATAGTGAAGGACCGGCCCCTGGTGCCTCAGCCCCAGCCCAGGTCAGCCAGGCACTGATATAAAACTTGGTGGCGGCCATCTGGGCTGGAACGCAGCCAGCCTTACATCCGCAGGGCTGCTGTGGAATCAGTGAGGGGACTCTGCCACCCCCTGGGTGCATGCTGGAGACAATGGATCCCCCAGCCCCACCTGGCGCACCACAAGCGCCCCCCTGATGTGAGCAACATTGAGCTGGCCATGACCACCCATTGGCTCCCAGCCACGCCCACCCAGCCCCTCAAAGTGTCACCCCTGTTCTAGTCCAACCCCCTGCAAGTTCAAATCTCACCAGGCTCAAGGTTGACTCAGCCTTCCATTCTTCCGAGGTAGGTAAAATGAGGACTCGGATTGTGGGGGCAATAAGATGACTTTGTATAAAAAAGAACACCGCTGGGGGGGGTGAGGGCGAAAGCCCTACTAAGCAGGTATATACAAAAGTATGAAGGTTATTGCTTAATGCATTGTAAGCTGCCCTGAGTCTCCGGAGAAGGGTGGCATATAAATCAAACAAACAAACAAACAAACAAACAAACAAACAAACAAATAAATATTTCTCAAATGAGCTAAAGGCTGGATAGCTCAACAGACAGAGCTCTGTAATTTAACACCAGCTGTCTGCAATTAAAGTAAGATCGAATCCCGCCAGGCTCAAGGTTGACTCAGTCTTCCATCCTTTCTAAGGTAGGTAAATTGAGGACCCAGTTTGTGGGGGCAATAAGCTGACTTTGTATAAATATACAAAAGTATGAAGGCTATTGCTTAACACCTTGTAAGCCGCCCTGAGTCTTCGGAGAAGGGCGGCATATATATCAAATTAAAAAAAAACAAAAAAGGCTGGACAGCTGAAAGAGACTAATATTTTTAACACCTCAGGATGGAATACAAACAAGCAGGAAGTACTAAGGGAATACAATTTAAAACCTGCTTTGCTATAAGGGCAATCAGTAAAATAAAACCTTGGGTTGCCAATAATTTTAGTCAGAAAACCCTCAGCTTACTAAATCCTAAGCAATCTTCCATATCTCAAACTGCTAGTAAAGTGCAGAAGTACTGTAGTACTTAAAGGCTTGGGTTTTTTTTTTTTTTTCCTTCCTTCAACTCATTTATATTGCTTTTCTAAACATTGTGATTCTGGCGTTAGTCAATTTAAATTACTGCTCCCTTCCAAAACCTTTATTAAAAATGGTTTCCAGTGATTTATGGATGCCTGTTACTACCATTCTAATTTTAAAATAAAGTTTACTTTCATTTACCAAAACAAAATTTAATAATAATTATAATAGATGAAAAAGGGGTGGAGATAAAGATGTGCAGTCTTTGAAAAGAAAAAAAAAATCCAAGTTTTTTTTCCTTGGAAATTAAAAAAATAGCCTCAGTTGCCCAACAGCTCCTAGGCTTGGCTGACTGAAAGGCCTTGGCTGCAGCATGTAAAGGGTTAAGTCCTGCCATCTTCATGCCATTCACTGATATGTCCATTAAGGGTGTTACATAACAAAATGGCAGACCTTAACCCTTTCCTTGCCACACTTCCTTTCACTGTCAGTCACACACTTCAGCCAGGCTGAATCAAAAGCACCTAAAGAAAAACTCCCAAGGCTGAATGGGTTTATGAGATATTGTAATTTGCTTGCAAGAAAGTAGGGGGGAAATGGTCAGAGAAAGAGTTAAAAGCTTTTTAGAAGTTTTTTTTTATTTAAAAAATAAGGCTTTAAAGCTTAAACTTAATGAACAACAACCAATTGAAAAAAGAAGTATAAGGAAAAAACATCCTGACTTCAATTTTATATTTTAACTTAAAAAAGAAAAGGTAGAAATTTTAATCCTAACAAACCCAGCTTTTCTTAGCAGGGGAAGCAAACTGATTCTATGAACATGGAAATGCATTAGGTTTGTGTCAGGTATGTTGAGCAGAGATTTAGAACTACCAAAATTACCCCATATTTACAGATTTCCAGATTCCCTCCCCTCCACCCGTAAAAGGTACAGTTTACCCCTCCCTCAGCAGCTTTAAGCACTGAAAGCTAAGCCTGTTGCAATCTGCTCCCCTCCCACTTCCATTTCTGGGTTATAACGTGAAGGTCTCTAGAGCAGCATTTCTCAATTTTAGCGTGCTGGCTGGGGAATTCTGGGAGTTGAAGTCCCATACATTTTAAAGATTAAAAGCCCAAATACTTTAAAGAAGCTGTTGTAGGCCTTATCTACAGCCGAACTGCAACTGCCATCATTCTTCTAACAGCAGAACCTTGCTAAGTGAAGTCAGGATTAAAACCATCACCAGCCTCATCTGGGGATGATGGAACATGGGTCAGATGATAACCCCCCCCCCAAATAAGCCAGTGCAGGGATCCACAGCATCTCTGACATGTGACTATCCAGCTTCTATTTGAAGAAGACCTCTAGCAAAGCTGAGTTCACGATGTCATGTGGCAGGCTGTTCCCCTGGCTGACAGCTTGTACAGGAAGTACCTCTAGCCATCTAGCCAAAAGTTCCTTCCTCTTAATTTTAGTCCACCAGTTTCAGTCCTAAATTTAACCAATTTTGTTGTATACATGATGTGCAATGACAATTAAGGCTATACCAGGGGTCAGCAACCTGTGGCTCCGGAGCCACATGTGGCTCTTTGGGCCCTCTGCTGTGGCTCCCTGTCGGGTGATCCCACCACTGGCTGGCCCCGCCCCTTGCCCTCCCCTACCAGTCACTCCTCGCCTGGCCTGAGAAGGTAAGGGTGACGGCAGGGGATGGAGAAATGGCCAGGACAGAGAGAGAGAGATACAGAGAGAGGGGGAGAGAGAGAGACATAAAGTGATACAGAGAGAGAGGGAGAGAAAGGGGGGAGGGAGGAGAGAGAGAGAAATGTCAAAAGGGTTTTGTGGTTCCCAGTGTTTTTAAACAACTGGTTCTCTGCCCTAATGACTGGCTGGGTAAGCGTGGTGGTGGTGGGGGTGTCATGTGACTGGTGGAAGTGAGTGACATCAAGTTGGCCACGCCCATTCAGGTTTTGTGGCTCCCTGTGTTTTCTTTTCTTTGGGAAACGGGTCCAAATGGCTCTTAGAGTGCCTAAGGTTGCAGATCCCTGGGCTATATTATACTATCCTGCCCATTGGAGCAACAGAGAATATCCCCTCCCTCTTCTGGGTGAGACCCTTTCAGATAACCAAAGGCTAATATTGTATTTCCCATTTGTCTTTTCTGTAGGCAAATACTCCGACCCTTTAACTATTCCTCATTGGGCTACATATCTCCAGCTTTTTGCCATCTTGCCGGTAGACTACCGGGTGCGCTTCAAGGTGTTGGTGACCACCTTTAAAGCGCTCCATGGCTTAGGGCCGGGGTATTTACGGGACCGCCTTCTGCCACCAATTGCCTCCCACCGGCCAGTTCGCTCCCACAGAGAGGGCCTCCTCAGGGTGCCGTCAACCAGACAATGTCGGCTGGCGACCCCCCAGGGGGAGAGCCTTCTCTGTGGTAGCACCTACTCTCCGGAACGATCTACCCCCAGAGATACGAGTGATCCCAGACCTCCGGACTTTTCGTCGGGCCCTAAAAACTTACTTTTTTCGGTTAGCCAGGCTGGCCTGATTCCATGTTGGTTTTAACGTTTGATACTGATTTTTAATTGAAATGTTTTAAACTATGGGCCAAATTTCATTTAATTATTTTTAAAAAATTATTTTAACTTTTGTGTACAAATGTTTTTATTTTGGCTGTTCACCGCCCTGAGTCCAAAAGGAGAAGGGCGGTATACAAATCTAATAAAAGATAAAGATAAAGATCTTGGTAGTCCTCTTCTATTTTTTCACTGTCCCTTTTTGAATGGTGGTGCCCAGAAATGAATACACATCTCCAAGCCAGGTCTGACCAGGACAGAGCAGAATGGAAACAATTATTTCCATGATTTGAACTCTGTATTTTTGCTGATGCACCCCAACAATATTTGCCTTTTTTGCAGTTGCATCACGCTGCTGGCTCGCATTTAATTTGTGATGGATGAGGACATCCAGAGAATCCTCTTAAATGTACTACAGGTAGTCCTTGACTTACAACAGTTCATTTAGTGACCATTTAAAGTTACAACGGCACTGGGAAAAAGTGACTTATGATCATTTTTCACACTTATGAGTGTTGCAAAATTCCCACGGCCCTGTGATTTACATTCAGATGCTTGACGGCGGATTCACATTTATGACGGTTGCAATCCCCTTTTGCCACCTTCTGACAAACAAAGTCAATGGGGAAGCCAGATTCAATTAATTTGTGTTACTAATTTAACAATGGCAGTGATTCGCTTAACAAATTTGGTAAGAAAAGTTGTGAAAGGGGGCTAGGTTCGCTTAACAAATTTCTCACTTGGCAACAAATTTTGGGTTCAATTGTGGTTGTAAGTCAAGGACTATCTGTATTGCCAACCTCACATTTTCTACTTCTTCCTGTTAAGTTTGTTCTCAGCCACAGCTGGGTACCTTCCTAGCCCCATCTCTCCCCACATGTGATTATGAGTCAATCCTACTGAGAGATGCAGTAATTATGGACACAACAGCATTGCAATTGTGCCCTTGGCTTCATCATCAAAAGAGAAAAATGGGGCAAAGTGTTGAAATCACCTGAAAATATAATGCACAGACCTCTTCTATGCCTATGTCCTACCTACTCCGTTATAAAGTAACTTGCTAGTATCAGCTAGCTAGCATCAATTGCTACTGAAATTCAAGTAATCAAGACTTAAAGTTACTGAGTCTTCGGAGAGGGGCAGCATATAAATTGAATTAATTAAATTAATTAAATTAAATTAAAGTGTAACAAGGAATCTCGTTCTGCATTCATGGTCTACACCATGCTTAAGTAAATAAATCACAGAACAGGCAGCCCTCACTTTAATAACCAGTCACTTAGTCATTGTTTGAAGCTATGACAGACTTAAAAAATGCTATTTATGAGCCATCCTCAAAGTTATGACTGCTGTACACACAGCAGTCACATGGTAGCATTTTGGGCACTTGGCAGCTAGGTTGCAACCAGTCACAAGGCCACAATTTGTCACATTTTTTTGCTGGTTTCCCTGGCAGAAAATGGCAAAAACTGCCCACTGGTTATGCTGGCATTTACTTAGTAATCATGTAAATGACCAATGACTTAACGACCATTGTAAAAACAATAGTAAAATCAATTCAGGTCGCATAGTAGCCCGCTTAGCAACCATAAGGACTCACACCAAAAATTCTGGGCTTAATTGTGGTTGTAAGTCGAGGACTACCTGTACAGCCTTCCCCAATGGTCTGATTGTCAGGCTAAGCTTTTGAGGGATCCCACAACTTGAGCTACAGTTACTGTTTTAGCCTAGCTCAGGGGGATTTTCTCTAGACCAGTAGCCTGATTCCTAAAGTGGGTTTATTTATAAGAAACACATAAGCAGTCTATGAAATTAACAGCTTTCTCTCCTTCTGCTGTTCTCCAGCAGCTAATTACAGCGGTGGTGTACAATGCTTGGTAGCTGTATTTAGTCCCCCAAAGGGTAATGTCAGTGGAATAACTCTTCTCTTGCACCGGTTTCTCTGTAGCAGAGTCCCCAATGTACTGGGGCTCCTACGACAACTACTCACAGGAATAAAAATGTAAAGGTGGATAAAATTACCATATTTTTCGGAGTACAAGACACACTTCCCCCCCCCCAAAAAAAGAGGGTGAAAATCTGGGTGCATCTTATACTCCGAATGTAGCCCCGCACAGCTTCTCAAAGGGAGGTTGCAGAGGCTGAAAAAAGCATCAGAAACGAAGCTTCAGAAAAAAAAGCCTCCAAACAGAGCTTCAGAAAAAAAGCCTCAGAAACAGAGTTTCAGAGGCTTTTTTTCTGAAGCTCTGTTTCAGAGGCAGAAAAAAAAGGTTTTTCTGAAACGGAGTTTCAGAAGTTTTAGAGGCATGAAAGATCGGAAAATGGGACAAAATTCACCGAACAACCGTCTCAAGACTTAGCAACAGAAATTTGGGGCTCCATTGTGATCAATAATAATAATAATAATATTAATATAATGCTGTACTCTAAGGCAGCTTAAAGACTTCCTGAGCCTTGGCTATTCCTGACTTTCAACTGCATCCCCCTGAGCAATTATAATGTTATGCTTTCCAGAGAGGAAAAGGACCATGACAATATACTAAAAATTCAATTTCTTCCAGCTCAGCAAATAATACAGTGCATCCTTCTGTTTAGTTCTGCTCCAATCTAATTAAACCACCTAATTTTACTCCAGCTATTATGATCCACACCCCCAGAGACGGTCAAGACTGGTGATGGACATCCTGCTCTGCAGATCATCTCCCTACGAGCCAAGATAGCAGGGAAATCCACAGACCAAAGCAGGAACATCCAAGCAATTAGAACAATGCTGCACTCACAAAGGGACCCGCCATTGCCACATCCAACCAGTTGATTTAGGCTACATTGCATTGGTCTCCTAGCCACACCAACAAAACACCAGCAATTTTGATCACGGGTGCATTAGCCAAGCACCCCGGACTCTCAGTCAATGGTTGTCAACCTAGTCAATGCTGAAGAAGCTCCTAGACCAGTGTTGGTGAACCTTTTCGGCACAGAGTGCCAAAATGGGAGTGTGCGCATGTGCGCACCAGCCACCTGGTCTTCCGGTTTCTGAAACGCATGTGCACGTGAAGACCAATTGGCCGGCGTGCATTCGCATGCCGGAAACCAGAAGAGCAGCTTCCCGGAGCGCGCATGCTCTCGCGCCCGGTTTCCGATGCTCTCGCGCACGTGAAGACCAACTGGCCAGTGCGCTGGAACCCGGAAGAGCAACGGGCGATGGCTCGCGTGCCCGGAGAGATGGCTCTGCGTGCCAATTCTGGCACGCGTGCCATAGGTTCGCCATCGCGGTCCTAGACTGTCTTTGAAATGTTATCTATGGGTTTCATCTTGGCCTTCTGTTACCGAGTTGAAATTAGAATTATTCCATTTTATTGTTTGCAACAACAATCCTTTTGGGTACGGTTAAACAGTAGAAATGTGCAAATTGGGTGGGACCACAACAAAAAGGCACTCCAGATCAACCTGCCCCGTATCCCTCTCATCTTAAGCCATGACATTTGAGGGGTTAAGCGTGTGTGGTCCAAGCCCTTCTAAAATTCTGCAATCTTTCCGCGGGCGCATCTCCTGTTCTCTTCTTCCGTAGTTTCACATGGAAAGAAAGTTAGTCCTGCTGCACTGAATCTCGAAAACGGTTTGTGAAATTCGGTTCGGTTTCCAAACATCTCTGAACTTAAAGCCTTAGCAAATTTCCCTGCCCTTGGAGAAACTGGAGACCCCGAGCTCATAAACAAAGTCTGAAAAGATTTACAAACTGGTTAAGGGTATCTATGCACCAGGCTTCAAACAGCAAAGAAAGAAAGCTTACTACTGGTAGCTAATCATACCATTAGCAAATTGGTTTATATTCTTATAAATTTCCATGTTTAAACCTCACCTGAAAACATTTCCACTGCCAGACCTCAGCCATGATGAAAGAAGAGCATGGTAAATTATAGAAGGCTGCATTAAATTAGAGTTGCTATGTCACTTCTAAGTAACCTGTTCCATGCCTCCAGGATGCAATGCTAAACAAAATTAAATAGTACCCAGAAATGTGAAGATTTGGGGATACTCTGAAGCACATGCATATGTCCAGGTTGAGAAAGTCCAAGGTAGGCACTACATTGCCCCTTAACTCCACAGTCTCAACCAGTACTCTTAAACCATGTTTGCATATAAAAAAACCACTTTGGAATTAAGGCAGTATCCAACAAGGAAAATTTCAACCCCAGTTGTGCTGGTATATCAATGTGTGGGATGATAAACCATATAATTAATTGTATAACCCCAGCATCAGTTATTTTATTTATTAAATGCATTTATTGATTACATTTATATGCTGCCCACCTCACGGTTAGGCGACTGTGGGCAAGCAGTTTACATCATAAAAGCAGAACTGCACACGTTAAATAAGATATTTTAAGAACCAGTATACAGATGGGATGGAGGTGGGGGTCAGTTACGTTTTAGCAATGAGAGAATCTGGGCCTTCCCTAGTAGACTGCTAATTTCTAGCACAGGTCAAATCACTATCAACAACTTTAAGTTTTAGCACGGTTTCACTTAGCAACGCATTTCATCACGCAGGAAAAGGGGGCTGTACAGAAGCAAGGGGTATGGGACCTGGGAAATCAAATGTGGTAGTGGGGATTCTTTGAAATGCAGGAACTATCTTCCTATGAATTTTGAATGCTGCAAGGTGAGCTGCTAATTTAGCATAAGGGTAGCCTGAGTAACAGACAGGGCCGTTTTAAGGACAGTATTTTGCTGCCTGCTACAGAGGGGCAAATATTTCTTATGAGGACACAAAGCAAATTGTGACAAAAATACCTTTTCATTTTAGTTTACTCCCGGCAACTGGTGGCAATGAACATTAGATTATCTTTGAAGGTGGGAGATCCCAGTTTAACTGCCATTAACGCAACAGCTGCATATGCCCCAACAGGTGCTAACACACACACACATACACACAGAGTATATATAGGTGTACCTACCTGCTCCGGATGTTCATGAGTTCTGAAGGAAGAACCGTATAATTCTTTTGGCAGGCTGATCGAAAGTCAAGGAACCTACCAAGAAGACAAAGAAGGTGTTGAAGTTACGTGAATTTTGGATATCCTGGTCCCCTCACACTAGGAAGTGGCTATAGAGTGATGGTGCAAAAGCAGAAATAAAGTACAAGCTACCTGATTTGAAACTAGCTCCCTGCAGACTGGAATATCATTTTTTACTGCATAGTTTCAACCTCCTGAGATCAACAATATTTTTTTTTTAATGTCCCCCCCCAGCCCCCAATGGATTGCCTACTTAAAATCCAATGGCTGAAAAAAAGCTATCTCCTCTTGATTCATAGCTGAGATCCCAAAGTACACAGTTTTAACTCTTTAAAGGAACTGGGATTCCTCTTCCCAAAACATAAGCCCTACACAACCTCATTTCAAATTGCAGGAAGTTTTCTATTGCGCTTTATGATGCTTAGTTAGATAGTCAAGCATTTACAAGTAGGCATCGACTTACAACCGGTATTAAGACCAGGATTTAAACACTGCTAAGCAAGGAAGTTGTTAAGGTAAGTCAAGCCTGATTTTCTGACCTTTTTTTTGCCATGGTTGTTAAACGAATCACACGGTTGTTAAGCAAATCTTGGCTTTCCCTACTGACATTGTTAGGGGAGGGGCTGGATAGGTCGCAAATGGGTGATTGCAGGATCCCGGGATGCTACAGTCATTGTAACTACATGTCGATTGCCAAGTGACCAAATTTTAATCACGTGACCGTGGGGATGCAGCAACAGTCGTAAGTATGAGGACAGGTTGCAATATACTTTTTTCAGGACAGTTGTAATTTCAAATGGGGTGCTAAACCAACGCTTGTTCACTCAAAGACTAACTGTACTGCATTTCATCTGTCAGCAGTCCTTTGTGGCTGTCTGACATGCAGGACCTGGAATTGAACCTAAAAGGTAAAGGTAAAGGTTCCCCTCACACATATATGCTAGTTGTTTCCGACTCTAGGGGGCGATGCTCATCTCCGTTTCAAAGCCGAAGAGTCAGCGCTGTCCGAAGATGTCTCTGTAGTCATGTGGCCGGCCTTGGTACTATAGTGGTTTAAAGCACCCTGTTATTAACACAGCTGCCTGCAATTTACTGCTGGTTCGAATCTCTCCAAGGCTCAAGGTTGACTCAGCCTTCCATCCTTTCTAAGGTAGGTTAAATGAGGACCCAGTTTGTGGGGGCAATAAGCTGACTTTGTATAAATATACAAAAGTATGAAGGCTATTGCTTAACGCACTGTAAGCCGCCCTGAGTCTCCGGAGAAGGGCGGCATATAAATCAAATAAAAAAAAAAAAAAAAATGACTCAACGCCAAAGGCGCATGGAACGCTGTTCCCTTCCCACCAAAGGTGGTTCCCATTTTTCTACTTGCATTTTTTACGTGCTTTCGAACTGCTAGGTTGGCAGAAGTTGGGACAAGTAACGGGAGCTCACCCTGTTACACGGAACTAGGGATTCAAACCGCTGAATTGCCGACCTTTCGATTGACAAGCTCAGCGTTGTCACTGCGTTTTTGTATTTACCAAATGAGCTCTTATTTTTGAACTTTCAGAATTACCGTAGCTTGCCAAGTTCTTATCAGTAAGCTAACTGCGCATGTCCACATTCTTTCACTTTCTTCTATCTTTCTTTGTTCTCCGGCCAGGAGAGGTGGCCGGGAAAGCTTTGCCAAGATGTAATTAATTAGCTAGTAAGATGTTTTATTTTCTTTATAACAAATAAATGAGTTTTTCTTAGAAAATATATCTTCAGGTTTATTTTTCTTAACGTATACTTTAAGGAAAGGTCACGATCCATTCTCTAAATCAAGGTGCAATTACCCAAAATCAGAATGGGATTAATTGCCACCCTGACAAGCGTCTTAGCCACTGAGCCACCGCGTCCCTTGGAATTGAGCCTACTATGTTCTAAATGTACCATTTTGTCCCAGAACTATGATTAGAAGAGAATCGGCTGTGAATTTTTGTTCAAATGAATCTTGCTCAGAGTTATCTTCTTTGTTTGACAGTGGCTCACTAGATTCTGGGAATACAGAATCAAGCGAGGCCCGACCATACATGTAGTCCTCAACTTATAACAGTTCATTTAGTGACCGTTCAAAGTTACAACGGCACTGAAAAAAGTGACTTACGACTGTTTTTCACACTTACGACTGTTGCAGCATCCCCGTGGTCATGCGATCAAAATTCAGACACTTGGCAACTGACTCATATTTATGACGGTTGCAGTGTCCTGCTGGGGTCATGTGATTCCTCTTTGAGAAATTTGACAAGCAAAGTCCATGGGGAAGCCAGTTTCACTTAACAATCGTGTTACTAGATTAACCGCAGCGATCCACTTAACAACGGTGGCAAGAAAAAAATCATAAAACGGGGCAAAATTCACTTCACAGATGTCTCACTTAGCAACAGAAATTTTGGGCTCAATTATGGTCACATGTCAAGGACGACCTGTAGTCTCTTTTCTTCCAGTTTGAAACGTGTCAAGGAAAGATAAGGAGTTTTTTGGTAGTTCTATTGGGAATGGGGGGTTCTTTTTGACACAGGCTTAGTACCATGTCCAAAGGAAATCTCAAACATGCAGCTCCTGAAAAGCAGGTAAGAGGCTGAGCTGGGAAGGCTCAGGGTTTGAAACCCTAAAAGTAGCCAAAAGCCAGCAGTTCTTTCAGTCATAGACACTCTGGGTTGACAATCTGAGAATTATGCATGGCACACCTGGTGAAGCTATTCAGAGGGTCGTCTTGGTAATCAAAACATTCCTACACATTTAAAATGGACTCAGCATCCCAGCACCGGTCTTACTACGAGTTTCGCAGAAAAATTCCATTTCTCCCGAGTACACAAGAACATCACCTAACCTAATTTGCATTATATAATCCCTTTCAATATGTATCACAGAGAATTCTTTAAGGTTGATGTCACACAGGGTGGACTGTCTCTGTGCTATATTATGGTTCAATGGCAGAACAGAGGCTTTGCAAGCTAAAAACCCCAAATTCAACCCCTGGTATCTTGTGGGGGGGGAAAGATGGAAAAGGCCCCCAAATTCTAAAAATGCCTTCTTGGTATAATCCATATATGCAAATATCAATTGCCAGAATGTTCAAACACTACTATTCTGGCTGGAAAGGGAAGGTGCCGTTTTGGGGTCCATTCCGGTTTAGGATTCTGGGAATTGTGGTCCCAAGACCTCTGGAGGGCATTCGGTTGTGGAATGCTAGAGCAGACGTCATGACTAATCAATCAGTTGTTTAAATTACAACTTTCATATGAAAAAGTCTACACCCTTTTTCCTTGCCCTTTTTAATGTAACATGCGCATTCCTCTTCTGTTTTCCTTTGTCTGTTTAATTCAGCAGAACTCAAAATGCTGGGGGGAAAAAAACCCCTCTCCTGGGCTTTAAACTTTTATTATAATTTGTTTGCCTTGGATGAAAAAAAAAAAAGGAGCCATCAAAGCAATTCAAAAATTAGAGTCAAACTTTCTATGAAACCCCCCTCCCTTCATATAGGGGGTTGAGGACAGCTGCCTTAGTTACTCTCCCCAACACATACTAAAAATAAAAATTAAAAAAAAACATACTAAAACATACTAAAAATAAAAAAAACCCTGGAAAGATATATATATATATCTCCATGCCACGTAAACTTTTATCTAAAAATGATGGGGACTTCCTAATTAAATCATGCTCCTTGCCCATTTTTAAAAGATGCATCCCAGAAGTTAGCATGGGCTGCTGAATTCAATAGGCTGTGAAATTTTCCTTCTTGTTTTTAACAGGAATCCAAATACCTGCTTTTCGAGGTTCCGTTGGCAAGCTCGAAAAACCCTCGGTAGGAATAAAATGCATGCTGCGATCTCGGGAAGCCTGGGGTGGGGCAGGGTTTTCACTCGCTTTGGCAAACCTTTTTTTCTGCTGCCCCACCGGCCTCATGCAGCACATGACAAATTTCAGTAAATAAATTGAAATGGAGGAAACGGCCCCATAGAAATTGGCAAAAAAAAAAAAAAAATCTAAGTGATTGTTTACTTTTTATTAATACCCAACATCTCATTTCCCCTGTTAAATCCAAAATCAGTGTCTTTTAAGACCCGGCTTTACAGTATTACTTACACATACACAGAAAGAGCGAGAGAGAGAAAGCGGAAAAGATTTTGAAACAAAAGTTGAACCACCAAGCTCCTTCCTCCCACCCAAGAGCAAAGAGAGCCAAACGCAAAGACATGTAGAGAAAACAATGCCCCAACAGAATACGAAGCTACGAGTGAGTTGGGAATCCTAATTCTGTTTCTTCAGAAAAAAAAAAACACCCTGAGGAATTCAGGATGACAAAGAGGTGTCTCCCACAACGCTCCACATTTCGCTTCCCCAGCTCCCTGCCTTCGTCTGACCCACACGCTGCTCCTGCTGCTGCTTACGAAGAAGAGGAAATTACCAGCTGAGTGGAGGCTCAGGGCCCTGCCCCACTTCGTAGCTTCCCCTCCTCCTCCTCCTCTTCCCGGCAGGGAAGCCTGGCGAACTCCGAGTCAACTTCTCACGCAAAGAGCCGCTCGCTGCGTTCCTCCAAAAGCTTTAGCGGCCAAGGAAAAGAAGAGGGCTCAAAAGCGCTCGGTGGCTTTCAGAACAGAGCCCCTTCCCCACTTGAGGGGGCCAAGTGATTGTGGAAGGAAAAAAAAAAAAGGATACCCCAGCGTGGAACGAGGAGGTTATCTATGCGTTCAAGTGTCACATCAGAGACTGGAAGCTGTTTCCAGTAGGCGTTCCGAAAAAAGTCAGGGAGAGACTCCGGGAAGAAGCTTCCTCCTCTAAGGGAGCCAATAAACGAGGCCGGCTCTTGCCCCTCTAAGCTGGTTTACGCTTCCGGAGCAGTTGCAGGAATGACCTTAGGACTCCAGAGAGAGAGAGAGAAAGAGAGAGAGAAAGAAAGAAAGAGAGAGAGAGAGAGGGTAAGAGAAAGAGAGAGAGAGAGAGACGGTAAGAGAAAGAGAGAGAGAGAGAAAGAGAGAGAGAAAGAAAGAAAGAAAGAGAGAGAGAGGGTAAGAGAAAGAAAGAGAGAGAGACGGTAAGAGAAAGAGAGAGAGAGAAGTAATTGTGTTAAAGAAGCTGGATTTACAAAGAAGCCAAGGCCTTGAAGAGTTGTACAGCCAAGGCAGGAAGAAAAGGTGAACTGGAAGATTTAGCAGGCAGCATCGAATAATGAAGGATCACTTTTAAAATGATAACTGACCAGGCTACAGAACTCTACTGAAATGATCATTTGGAACCAAAGATTACAACTTCTTCTCCTTAAAGGAAGAAAAATAGTGCCAAGGGATGATGTGTTAAGAGACAAAGTTACGCACGTTGGAAAACAAGATCAGGCCCTCTAATGTTTTGGGACCGCGCTTGCATTTCCCCCCCCTTCTTGTTGTCAGTTTTAAAACTTGGGGAGGCGTTCTTTTAAAAAGTCGTCCAGGACCATTGCCTCGAAACGTAGAGGGTTCTGCAGATAGGCAAAGTTGGGTTTTTCAGGCATGTGTCTATGCCTTTCGGAGGCTTTTTAAAGATGTTAAGTAAATTTGTGGTGTTGGGGGGGGGGAAAGGGAAGTAAACATACATCCGGCAAGTTGCTGAATTTTGGGAGCATCATCCACAGAAATGTCGAAACAAGAGATCTGGAAGATGCGAGATCTGAATGCTGAATGAAAGATAACTTGGGGCTCATCCTCTGGAACTCATTTGTCTTTACAGAGCCACCAAGATGTGTCTTCCGTAACAGACAGTGTCAGTGAACAGGTTTGGGGCCTTCTTCTTCTTCAATGTTTCTTGATCTTAAACTTTGTTTCAAGCGTGTGGACTCCAACTCCCAGAATTCCCCAGCCAGTATGCCGGCTGGGGAATTTTGAGAGTTGAACTCCATACATCGTAAAGATGGGAAACGCAATCAATGAAGGGATCTTCCAGTGCCCTTAGAAGTCCCCTTGCCTGCTAACACAACTTGGTCTGTTTCATCCAGTATACCGCTTCCAACTATAGCTAGACAAAAGACGACACTAAACCATGACAAATCACAAGGATTTCTCCCATTCTGCCCGCCGTTTGTTCTGGGGCAGCTGATATTCTTAAGGAGACTCCTTCTGAACATGGAGGTTTCACGAGGATGCCTCCTTGCGCAAGAACTGATAAAAGACCACTCCTGCTCTATCAGACTGAAACCCACATCCTACATCCCCCACAGTAAACAACCAGATGACTCAGAAAGTCTTACAAACAGGTTGTGACAGGGACCAGCCCTCTCTGTGATTTGATAGAGACAGACTACGGTAAAACAATGGTTATTTCCGAACTATGCTAACACATCAACCCACTAAAACTAAGTTAAGCATATAATAAGGTAAAGGCAAAGGTTCCCCTCGCACGTATGTGCTAGTCGTTCCCGACTCTAGGGGATGGTGCTCATCTCCATTTCAAAGCCGAAGAGCCAGCGCTGTCCAAAGACGTCTCTGTGGTCATGTGGCCAGCATGACTCAAGGCCAAAGGCGCACGGAACGCTGTTACCGTCCCACCAAAGGTGGTCCCTATTTTTCTACTTGCATTTTTTACGTGCTTTCAAACTACTAGGTTGGCAGAAGCTGGGACAAGTAACGGGAGCTCACCTCGTTACGCGGCACTAGGGATTCGAACCGCTGAACTGCCGACCTTTCTATCAACAAGCTCAGCGTCTTAGCCACTGAGCCACCTTGTCCCCTTTAAGCATGTAATAGTACTGTAATAAAAGTAGTACTCGAATTACAACAGTTCATGTTCGAAGTTACAACGGCATTGACAGAAAGTGACTCATGACCGTTTTTCACACTTACAACCACTGCAAGATCCCCACGGTCATGTGATCAAAATTCAGACGCTTTGCAACTGACTCATCTTTATGATGGTCCTGGAGTCATGTGATTACCTTTTGTAGCCTCCTGACAAGCAAAGTCAATGGGGAAGCCAGTTTCGCTTAACAACCGTGGCAAGAAAGGTCGTAAAATGGGGCAAAACTCACTTAACAAATGTCTCACTTAGCAACATAAATTTTGGGCTCAATTGTGGCCAAGGACTACCTGTATTCAATTCCTTGCAGTGACCAGTTGATGTCTTTGGGGAGCCAAGAAGCAAGACATGAGAGCAATATCCATCTTGGAGATCCTGGAACTAAATGCCATTCTGATTATGCAACCAAATATGGAACATCTGCTGTCTTTAAGTTTTCAGAAAACTGCTGTTCACACATAGCTGTTTTTATACCTATCAGACGGTTCCTAGTGGCAGAATGAGGGAGGGAGGTTTAGCAGGGAAAACAAAATTTGGAAATTACTCATAACTTTGAGGAAATATTTCTTGTGATGTAAACAGCCGCAATGAACACAGATCATTTTTATTCCCTGTTTGTTTTGAAAGACTCGATCCGGATTTAATGATAGGTTGCAATTTCTTTGTGAAACACACCAGTAGAAGAAAGTTGGAGGTGTTTTCAAGGACTTTCTGATTAAGGAAGTTAAGGACCTGTTTTTCATTTGAGCTCAGCTAGTAGTTTTACCACGAAATTCCATATTAAAAGTTTCTTGCCTGCTCTGTCTGCAACCCTTTCCAGTACTTTGTTGCAGAGGGGCAGCTTTTTCCCAAGCCCACCCTTTCCATGTTTTTTAAAAGTTTATTTTAATTATACAGGCCCAGCATTGGAGTTGGTTCCTGTTTGTACAGAATCTCAAGGCCCTGGATTTTGATCAGGAAGATCCCAAAATCTTCTACAGGTTGAAGATCACACAAACCTATGTTGCTGTAGGAAAAGACATTAGGCAGCTGATATGATTGCATGGTGGATACTTCAGAGGTAGACCAACTGTGTGGAAACTGAAGGTGAAGGAAGACCTTCTGGAATAAAAGTTGCAAACGCAAAGCAAGCCAATAATGAAAATATTTACCTGGTTTAGACCGCTGCTTTGGACTCAGGATAGGTTTGTCATATAAAAACCTGGGTCTTAATCCAGTGGTGAAATGTAAAATTTGTTACTACCGGTTCTGTGGGCATGGCTTGGGGGTGAGGGGTGGGTAATATGACTGAGTGGGCGTGGCCAACTTTTTCTTTTTAACTTTTACTTTTAAAACCATTTTTTCTACAACCTCTTCGGCTGAAGAGGTTGTAAAAATAATGTTTTTAAAGCCTCTGACGATCCCAGCTGACTTGCCTGATCATCAGAGGCTTTCTTTTCTTTTCTTTTTTTTAAAGCCTGACGATCCCAGCTGAGCCGCGGGATCATCAGAGGCTTTTTTTTTTTACTTTTAAAAGCATCTTTTCAGCCAAAGAGGTTGTAGAAAAAATGCTTTTAAAAATAATTTAAAAAAAAAGCCTCTGATGATTGCGTGGCTCAGCTGGGCAATTTGGGGGGGGCAGGGATTTTTGCTACCGGTTCTCCGAACCACCCGTCTCCATCGCTACCGAATCGGGCGATCCGGTCCGAACTGGGAGCATTTCACCCCTGTCTTAATCCCAAAGGTGCTCTTTTTCCAAAATGCATTCCACAACTTTCTTAGTTTTTTTTTTCTTTGAAAATGTTTCGCATCTTATCCAAGAAGCTTTTATAGTTCTGACGAGAACTGAATGAGAAGTGAAATGTTTTCCAAGAAAAAAAAAAACCAAGGAAGTCCAGTTGCCTTTTAGAAAAAAAAAACACACCTTTGGGACAACCATGACCTGGATGATTCAGAATCTTGATAGATACCTGGGTGTTAACTTCAACCATCTCTTTCCTTGTGCCCTTTAGTGAGTGGAACGCCAATTGCTGGATTATTGCTAACTCATGTTTTTCTTCAGTTTGGTTGCTAGTACAGGTGGCCCTTGAGTTACGACCACAATTGAGGTCAAAATTTGTGTTGCTAAGTGAAACCCTTGTTAAGTGAGCTTCCCCCATTTTATGGCTTGCCTTGCCACCGTTATTAAGTGAATAAGTTAGTAACCTGGTTGTTAAGCAAATCTGGCTTCCCCATTGACTTTGCTTGTCCCAAGGTCACAAAAGTGGATCACATGACTCCAGGACACTGTAACCATCATAAATATGAACCACTTGCCAAGCATCTTAATTTTTGATCATGTGAGCATTGGGACGCTGCAATGATTATAAGTGTGAAAAACGGTTATAAATCACCTTTTTTTAGGGCTGCTGTAACTTTGAACAGTCACTAAATGAACTGCTGTAGGTCGAGGACTACCTGTATAGGTTAGTCCTTGATTTACAATCGCAACCGAACTTAAAATTTCTGTTGCTAAGAAAGACAGTTGCTAACTGAGTTTTGCCCCATTTTGTAACCTTTCTTGCCGCAGTTGTTAAGTGAATCACCACAGTTTGTTAAGTAAATAACACGGTCAAGTAAATCCGGCTTCCCCATGGACTTTGCTCGTCAGAAGGTTGCAAAAGATAGTCACATGACTCCAGGACACTGCAACCGTCATAAATACATGCCAGTTGCCAAGTATCTGAAACTTGATCACGTGACCATGGGGGGGATGCTCCAACAACCATCAGTGTGAAAAACGGTCGTAAGTCCTTTTTTCAGAGCCATCGTAACTTTGACCAGTCACCAAACAAATAGTTGTAACGAGGACTACCTGCAATCTGTTTCAAAATGATTCAGACATCCTCAGTCACTAGTGCAGTGTTTCTCAACCTTGGTAGCTTGAAGATGGATGGACTTCAACTCCTAGAATCCCCCAGCCAGCGCTGCTTCCAAGCTTCCAAGGTTGAGAAACACTGTACTAGTATGTTAGGGATACATAAACTGTGACCACCACAAGATGGCAGCAAAAAAACCCAGAAAAGGCAACACTGATTGCCATCTAGTGGTTATCCTTATTTTTGTACCCCAGATATCAAGGCCTTAGCTAGGTGGAAGCCTTTTCTTTGACAAAGATATGATAAGGACATTGCACCTAAACAGTTCAGTCTATAAAATGTATGATGCGGTGTGCTGGCAGTCTTTATATAGGACTCCTATCTCAATGATACCCACTGAAAGTTGTTGGAAGGGGCAGGACAGGCAGTCCTACAAAAAAATACATTTTGCTGCAAATGTTCTGTAATTTGTTTTGTTTTTGCTCATTTTAAAGCTGTTATTTTTGCAAGCTATTTTGCAGGCAACACAAGAACCAGATATATTATCACTTGGACTGGGAAGTTCCAAAAATAATTGCAGAGCACATTTTCAGATAAAAGTGTCACAGTAAGCTTGGAATCTGTTTTAACAAAGTAGCTTAACTCACTTTAAAAATGAAAACATATACCAAGAGGTGAAATTCAGCAGGTTCTGGAGAACCGGTAGCGGAAATTTCGAGAAGTTCGGAGAACAGGCAAATACCACCTCTGGCTGGCCCCAGAGTGAGATGGGAATGGAGATTTTGCATTATCCTTTCCCTGGATTGGGGAGGGAATGGGGATTTTGCAGCATCCTTCCCCTGGAGTGGAGTGGGAACGGAGATTTTGCAGTATCCTTTCCCTGGATTGGGGAGGGAATGGGGATTTTGCAATATCCTTCCCCTGGAGTGGGGAGGGAATGGGGGTTTACGTCATATGGGGCAAAACACTATCTCTTAGCACTTTATGACCAGCTTTCTGCTTTAAAGAACTTTATATCCATTTCTTCATATAGTGTACAGTCATAAATTCATGTTTTTTAATTATCTGAATGAAGCGTTTCAACTATTGTTGATTTTCTTCTGCTGTATTGAATGAATGAAATTAGATGCAGGGTTTAATGCCACTTGCTATATACGTATCTCTGAACAAGCTAAAGTATTTAAAGTGGATGTTGGACTAAGAAAATGATTCTAAAAACAATAGCAGCAACAGCTTTGTGGCTTCTTAAAAACTAGTACATTTTTCTCATGAACTTTCATGGAAAGCTTTAGACTATATTGGGTTGCAGTATGGATAAAGTATGTGTGTGGATAAAATCTATTTAGCAGTAAGACCCACTGACTGAGTGGGCTAATTTTCATGGAATAAAACAGGTATATGATGTGGTGAAATTCAATTTTTTTTACTACCGGTTCTCTGGGCGTGGCTCGGTGGGCGTGCCAGAGGAAGGATACTGCAAACTCTCCATTCCCACCCCACTCCAGGGGAAGGATACTGCAAAAGCCCCATTCCCTCTATTCCAGGGGAAGGATACTGCAATATCTCCATTCCTTCCCCACTCCAGGGGAAGGATACTGCAAAATCCCATTTCATCTCCAACGCTAGGGGTAGTAGTACCTGCTCACTTTCTAAGGCTTTTGTAATTTCAACAAAAACAGGAAGCACTTTGAGTATTTCTTTAATGTAATTATTCATTTATTAACCTCAATAAACCACCGACCACTGAAATTAACGAGTAGAAGCAGGACTTTGACTGTTAAGGGGCATTCATTTACATCACTAGTCCTTTGTGATCTGCGAATTGATTTTAATGTACAGGTAGTCTTTGACTTATGACCACAATTGAGCCCAAAATTTCTGTTGCTCAGCAAAACAGTTAAGTGAATTTTGCCCCGTTTTGTGACTTTCCTTGCCACGGTTTTTAAGTGAATCACTGCAGTTAAACTATTAAAACGGTTGTAAAGTGAATCTGGCTTCCCCATTGACTTTGCTTGTCAGAAGGTGGCAAAAGGGATCACATGACCTCAGGACACTGCAAATGTCATAAATATGAGTCAGTTGCCAAGTATCAGATTTTTGATCAAGTGACCATGGGGATGCTGCAAGTCGTAAGGGTGAAAAAGGGTCATAGGTCAATTTTTTCAGTGCCGTTGTAACTTTGAATGATGACTAAATGAACTAAATATGAATTCGATGCTACAGCACTATTTATCTTCTGCTACTAGCACAAGGAACTAAAGACAAAACGTGGTGAAGCTCTTACGTGGACAACAACCGCCTTATGGCAATATGAAAACAGAGGGCTGTGTTACCAGAATATGGCTTTTCCTGCTAATACTTTGCATCGTTAATCTTCAGAAAGAAGTTTTATAAATTCACTAAGCTGTCACAGAAAACACAAGGATAATTTTCAAGTATGATTTTGAGACTAGCAGCTTTAAAAAACACTGAAGGAAATATTCCCAGATAGCCAAATGCAGCACCTGCTACAAAATTCACCATTCATAAAGTAAAACTAAGCATACTCTGATAATTTTCTAACAGGAGCCTAACTAGATTGAGATAATAGTGCAGACTACTTTATTACTCTTTTTTTAAAAAAAAAACATTCTGAGCTTCCTTAGGAAGAAGAATAAAGCAAAGCACCCATTATCACCACCATCACATTTCTGAAAGGATTGTTTCATTCATTCATTTGTTCATTCAATGTATACAGTTGTCCATCTGACATGCAACTCAGGACATCATGTTCAAATAACAACAGTATGTAACAAATAACAGGAAAAAAATGCTGGCTTGGGGATTTTGGAAGTTGCAGTCTACACACCTTAAATTTGCTAAGGTTGAGAAATAACTGATCTAAATTAAGCCACTGAGCTTTATAGCTGAGGTAGGGATATGAAACCTGTGCCTCAAAACTATAGGTCCGTGATGGTGAACCCATGGCACGCGTGCTGGAAGTGGCACACAGAGCCATCTCTCCGGGCACGTGAGCCGTTGCCCGTTGTTCTTCTGGGTTCCAGCGCGCCAGCCAGCTGGATTTCACTCATGCGGGAGCGCCGGAAACCGGAAGAGCAGCTGCCCGGTGTGCATGCATGCACTGGGAAAATGGTTTTCTGGTTTCTGGCACACGCATGCGCACCGGCTACCTGGTCTTCCGGTTTCTGGCGTGCATGCAAAGATCATCTTCCCGACACGCGCATGCGCACCAAATGGCTGGTCTTCCACTTTTCGACATGCGTGTGCGCGTGTTCCCGTTTCAGCACTTGGTGCCGAAAAGGTTCGCCCACACTGCTATAGGTAGTCCTCAACATACAGTCACAATTAGGACCAGAATTTCCATTGTTAAGCAAAGCAGTTAAATGAGCCGCACCCAATTTTGTGTCCTTTTTTGCCATCGTTGTTAAGCGGATCGCTGCAATGGTTGAATCAATCGTGAGGTTCTTCAACAAATCCGGCTCTCCCCATTGACTTTGCTTATTGGAAACCAGCTGGGAAGGTCACAAATGGTGATCAGATGACCCTAGGACACTACCAGCATCGAAAATACATGCCGGTTGCCAAAGTACCTGAATTTTGATCACATGACTGTAGGGATGCTGCAACAGTCATTAGTGTGAGGACCGGTCATAACTCATTTTTTTCAGTGCCGTTTTGCCTTCAAATGGTTGCTAAGCAAATGGTTGTAAATCAAGGATTATTTGTCTATGGAGATTCTCAGTCATCCAGGTCATGGTTATCCCAAAGGTGCTTTTTGAAGAGGCAACTGGACTTTCTGGTTTTTCTCTGAAGACATTTCGCTTCTCATCCCAGAAGCTTTTTCAGCCCAGAGCTCAGAGCTGAAGAAGCTTCTTGGATGAAAAGCAAAACGTCTTCAGAGAAAAACCAGAAAGTCCAGTTGCTTCTTGAAAAAGCACCTTTGGGGTCAAGGATTATCCGTACAAGGCATTTCTTATATTTTGAATATGCAAGACCCAACATTCCTGACCATTAATAAGGACATTATATTCCGAAATATGTGACTATTGCAACGTATGGAAAGACTCTTCTCTGACCTGGGAAGGTAGGTTAATCCAAGAAACAAACCCCTGACCTAACATCACCTAGTGACACTGAGAGGATGAATTTCAACCTGCCTTTTTTCCCTAGCCTAGTCCGATGTTTTGTCTAATATTACTCAAATGGTAGTCAGCATTGTTGGCAGGAGATTCCGTCATCTGCACCAATCCTGTAACCTAGTGATCACTTCGTAACTTTCTGAAAGTTTCAATGGTTCATTTAGAAACTCTAAAAGGCTTAGCATAATTTTTGGGGGATCACTTCCTTAACACCCTGCTTGGCCCCGTGACATCTGACAGAAAAGCTATCTGGGATCAACTGTGGCAGAGGGACAAGACCTACAGTAGATCCTTGATAATCTCATCTAAACCAGTGGTCTCCAACTCTGGGAGTTGAAGTCCACAAGTCTTAAAGTTGCCAAGGTTGGAGAGCCCTGATCTAAATTGTACAAATCCATGGCTCCGGAAGTTCTTCCACTGATTGGTTAAGACTTTCTCTCTTGTAAGGGGAATGAATTTCTTCTTCTGCAGGGATGGCAAATTTGATTTTAGGTACTGTAACTGCTTGCTTTTAATACACTTTCCCCCCCTAACTCCTTTCTTGATTGTCTTATTTCGTAGGGATTATTTAATACTTGTTATCCAATCCCTGAGAAGTATAGAAAAACTAGAATGATGCCACTCAAATTTTATATGGATAAATTATAATAAAATTCCAAGGTTTTACAGTAAGCCAGCCTGGATCCATTACGTGAAACAAGGCCTTTAAATGGACATTGCAAGAGTTATGCTGGCACCAGCCCAGGACTTAATATAGCAAAAGCCACACCCGCTGCTTCAGGCCTACAGTGTCAACCAAGCCGCACTCCTTTCTTTTAATACAAAAGTTTCCTCACGGCCATTAACACCATCACCAACTTGCCAAATACAGAGACTTTCATTCTAAAAATGCCAGATCTCCCCCTTCTCTCACCATATCCTATAAACAGATGACACAGGAAGAAGTCACTTGACTCACTGCAAAAAAAATAATAATAAAAAATTGAAAAGGAAGGAAGGGGGAAAGAAAATATTTAATTAAATCATATGGCAGTAAAAAGCTGCTTGACAGGAAATATCCATTTGGGGGAATTTCTCCAAGCGCTGAAATAAACAAATCAATGGACACATACATGAACAAATTTCTTGTGAATGAAAAGTAATAACTACAGTTTTCATTCTACTGGATTTTAACCAATTTGATTGCTGAACTACCACTCCCAAGCAAATACCTATTGTCTGGCTACAATGCACAAGTTGTCTATTGTAAGTGATAGTGCCGTCTATACATATCGAGATTATCAATGGAACAACAAAACAGACACATATACCCCATGCATTTAACTAATGCTAATTCAATGTAAAAATTTTCTCTGGAGGTCTGCAGAATACAGGTAAGTAGTCCTCCACTTACAACATTTGTTTAGTGACTATTTGAAGTTACGCCACTGAAAAAGTTACGACCATTTTTCACACTTAGAACCCCTGCAGCATCTCTGGGTCATGTGATCAAAATTCAGAAGCTTGGCAACTGGCTCATTTATGATGGCTGCAGTGTCCTAGGGTCATGTGATCAACTTTTGCAATCTTTGGACAAGCAAAGTAACTAAAACATATGAAGAAAAGCTGCAGGATTTGGGTTTGATTAGTCTAAAGAAAAAAAAGAATTGGGGATGACATGATACACAAAGAAGAGAGGGTCAAATTATTCTCCAAACCACCTCTAGGCAGAACACGAAACAAGGGATGGAAACTAATCAAGGAGAGAAGCAACCTGGAATTAAGGAGAAACTTCCTAACAGTGAGGATAATTAACCAGGGAAACAGGTTGTCTCCAGAAATCATGGGCGTTCCATCATTGGATGTTTTTAAGAAGAGTCTAGACAGTCACTTATCTGAAATGATACAGGATCTCCTGTTTGAGCAGGGGGCTAGACTAGAAGACCTCCAAGGTCCCTTCCACCTCATTCATTCTATTCTATTCTAAAGTCCGTGGGGAAGCCAGATTCACCCAACAACTGTATTACTAATTTAACAACTGCAGTGATTCACGTTGTGGTAAGATGGGCAGTCAATAAACTTTATAAACGAACAACTGTGGCAAGAAAGGTCGTAAAATGGGGAAAACTATGTTAACAACTGTCTCATTAAACAACAGAAATGTTGGGCTCAATTATGGTCATAAATTGAACATACTTGTATATATTTCTTTGATTGCTTTCCTAGTTTATCTAGTGACAGCAGCAAGGAGTCCCCATTTAAATTTTTTTCACAAAAATCCTTAATGGGGACCTGGTGGCAAATTTAGAGTAAGTATAAACTGAGGCCTAAGTCAGCTGCCCCAAAATTTCAGAGGTTAATATTTATAATATATTTGTTCTGCCGTATTAAATGCAAAATCCTGGATTGTAAGAATATCTGCTGCTGCAGCTGCTGCTACAAAGGCTCCAGCTGTTTGTTTCCTGCCTGCAGATAATGAAGTAAGCTTAACTTAAAAGGAGAAGATGCTTTTAAAAACGTGGATAAGTGGGGTTTCCTTATCCTGCAAATATGAAAAGCCCATATATGAATCTCTACTTGGCTTGTACAAGCCAAGTCCATCCCTCTATATTGATTTTACACCATGTTTTTTTTTTAGGAGCTCAAGACTGTTTAATATGGCAATTTCTGTTTCCCCCCCCCTCACAAAAAACAAAACAAAAACCTGTTAAATAGGTTGGGCTGAGAGAACAAAATTGGTCTGGAGTTCAGCCAGTGAACTTCCATGGATTAGGTATCTATCTGGTAATTAAGGTAGAAGTTTCTTTCTTCTAAAGAGGTAAGGCAGGCGTGGACAATTATGGCAAATTTATGACCTGTGGACTTCAATCCCCAGAATTCCTGAGCCAGCCATGCTGGTTCCTTATAATTCTTCCTTCTTGTGGAGAAGAGGATTAGAGATTTCATATCAGTCTGGAAAGAATAACTTCCCCCAAAAGGTGCTAGCAAGCCGAAGAAGTGAGAAGGGGGCAGTGAGATCCCGCCAAGGCTATCAATGATGCAGCATACTGTCTTGCATTCTGGCAACTAAAGTCTATGAGGAGATATATAATAAATTAGGTTTGCTTAGCCTGGAAAAGTATGTGATAGCCCTCTTCAAGTAGTTGTTAAATCTCACTTACAATCCATTCTCTCTCATCCCCCAATACAGGACATGGAAGTCAATTTGAGCCAGATGTTAGGACAAAACATGTGAACCATACAGACAGGTCAACAGTGGGACCATGAGAGGTGGTAGATTTCCCTTCACTGGATGTGTTTAAACAAGATTTAGAAGCCACTTGCAATTAATTGCTTTAATATGGATTCTTGTATTGAGAAGGTTGGACTCAATGCCTCTACCAATTCTAAGATTTTATGAGGCTGGACTTTGAGAGATGAATGAATATATATGTGGATGTTCTGTTCCCTAATTTTTCTAAAGGTTTTGTGGAGGGGGGGCAGTTCCAAACGGGCCCTGGCCCCGGAGGGTTTGGGACCCGTTCTAAGCCATTAGAACCTGAATAATCATAAAGATCACTTGGGAAGGCTCTGCAACAGGCATTGTAAACTGGACATCACTTTCGGCCCATTCACAATATGGTTTTCTCCATGGCGTTGCTTGCTCTTTGATATTTGAAGGAGGCCTACTATTATAGGCATCTAACGTAGCCAATTTTTGTTTTCACCTAGCATTTTCTCTGTGAGTGGCAGAGAGTTATTTTTTTCTTTTCATCCCCACAGTTCGTTTTAATGTACACGTTTTATGTGGCTCACTTGAATTTACTGTCATTTGATTATACTGCTTTTAAATTTCACTCTTAAAATGCCTTTCAAGGGAAGCGGTATATAAACGATTTAAATAAATAAATGGAGGCTAACGAAGACACAGCCAGCCAGAGAACTCTAACGATCTTTTACACACACACACACAAAAGGAAGCTATAATAGCATTTACAGTGTTGAATGCAATCCAAAGAGATCCAGCTTCATATTATTTATGCCTGGCCATAAATTTACTTCCTTGCCTCCTGCGTATCTCACATGGTAACTGTGGGGATAAAATATGTGATTAATAATTTACATAGCAACCAGGAAAAAATTTAAATGACCTGGATCCACAAATTTCCTGTATAAAAATAGGCAGTTATGTCCACTTGCTTAAGGCTGCCATAGTGAATTCTGCTGATGTTTTCATCCATCCCATTGCAATGCTCCATGTCCCATCAGTGTGCTGTAGCTGCCAAAAAGGCCAATGCAGTCCTAGAGGCTGCATCAACAGAGGTATAGTATCAAGTCCACAAGAAGTGATAGGAATACTCTATACTGCACTAGCGAGGCCACACTAGGAATACTGCATCCAGTCAACACAATATAAAAAAAGATTCTGAGATCATAGAAAGAGTGCAGAGAAGGACAAAGATGATAAGGGTTCTGGAGGCTAAACTGTATGATGAGCTGCTAAGAGAACTAAATATGTTTAGCCTAACAAAGAGAAGGCTTGGTGGGGAGAGGCCTTCCAATACTTGAAAGGCTATCACAGGGAAGAGGGTGTTGATTTATTCTCCAAAGCACCAGAGGACAGGACAAGAAGCAATGGGCGGATGTGTGCCAGAAGGCAGATCCAACCTGGAAATAAAGAGAAATTTTCTGACAGTCAGAACGATTCAACAATGGAACAGTTTGCCTTCTGGAGTTCTGAGTGCTCCACTGCTGGAGGTTTTCCAGAAAAGACTAGACAACCATTTGTCAGGATGGCATAAGACTCCTGTCTTGGGCAGGGGGTTGAACTAGAGGACCTCTAAGGTCCCGTCCAGCCCTGTAATTCTATTGAAAAGGACGGCAATGAGTCAGGCCAACACCTCCCTGGTTATTTTTATGTTTCTCCTAAAGTCTTCAGAGGGCTGGACTGGAACCTCCCATGAGCCTTTGTCTTCACTTCACCCACATCATGTTCTCATGGAAACAAGAACCTTTGTTGTCACTCCCGTGTGTGTGTGTGTGTGTGTGTGTGTGTGTGTGTGTGTGTGTGTTAGGAGGAGGGGAACTGAGGAAAGGAACCGGAACAACTCCAAGCTTGTGTAAGTGATTCTTCTGAGAGAAAATAACTCAAGTGCATCATTACATGGAGCAGCAAAGTATTACTTTAGAGGATCAGATAGCTAATTAAAACAAGACATATTCTATCATTGGTGCAAATACAGGTAGTCCTCGAGTTACGGCCACAATTGAGCCCAAAATTTATGTTGCTAAGTGAAACATTTGTTAAATGAGTTTTGCCCCATTTTACGGCTTTTCTTCCCACAGTTGTTAAGTGAATCATTGCATTTGTTAAGTTAGTAACAGGATTGTTAAGTGAATCTGGATTCCTCCTTGACTTTGCTTGTTAAGGTTGCGAAAGATGATCACATGATTGCAGGACACGGCAACCGTCATAAATATGAACCTGTTGCCAAGCATCTGAATTTTGTTCATGTGACCACGGGGATGCTGCAACGGTCGTAAGTGTGAAAAACGGTCTTAAGTCACATTTTTCAGTGCTGTTGTAACTCTGGTCACTAAATGAACTGCTGTAAATTGAGGACTACCTGCATAATAAAATCCTTCCTGGTATTAATGCAATTACCATTTCTTGTGTCCACAAACAAAAGTAGACGAACAATTGTCCCCACCCCATTGGCATTTTAGAAATGCAGTCCCCCTAGGGGACTCCCACAAGTTTTGTCTTTGTTCGTTTTTAAGAGAGGATCCACTGTCTCAGAGAATACCAGCTGGGATCTTCTGACCTGGCTTTCTTCAGGATTATCTCTGTCTTCCCACTACTTCTAAATTTCTCGGGAGGAAGTAGCCAGAGAACTCCTCCGGTTGCTTAGCAACCGCCTTGGGGACCTTGCACCATGGACACCATTTTAAGAGGCCTAATAGGCCCCTCATAATCCTTACATGAGCTCACCTATAAAGAGGCAAATCTTTGCAAAGTTTGCTAGAGGCCCAGTTTTGCAGAGGGAGAAAAAAAAAAAAAGCAGAAAACATTGAAAGGGGGGTCATTATCACTAAAGTGACATTCTTAATTTGCCCACACGGGTTGATTGTGGTGACAGACAAAAGGGGCAGCATAATTACCCTAATGAAAGGCCTTCCTGCTAGCCCACTAATTTGCCCCAATTTTAGGACAAGAGGAATCACACAGGAAATGGCAAAACCAAAACCCCTCTCGTTGTTGGTTTTTGTCAAGGGGGGACCCCTTGGTCATCCTTCTACCAAATGGTAGTGAGATTCCAAGCTCAGTTCAAGTTACTAGCCCCTGGCAGTATTACTCTGAGAAACAAGAATTATTAAAAGGCATAAGCTTATATGAATTGCAGTTCATTTCCTCCGACTCATAGTGGCTACTGGATGCATCTGATGGGGTAACACAGATCTCACAAGAGCTGACACTTTATAAAGAAAATTGGTATTGCAGGTAGTCCTTTTTTTTTTTTTTAATTTGATTTATATGCCGCCCTTCTCCGGAGACTCAGGGCAGCTTACAATGCGTTAAGCAATAGCCTTCATTCTTTTGTATATTTTATACAAAGTCAGTTTATTGCCCCCACAAACTGGGTCCTCATTTCACCTACCTTAGAAAGGATGGAAGGCTGAGTCAACCTTGAGCCTTGGAGAGATTCGAACCAGCAGAAATTGCAGGCAGCTGTGTTAATAACAGGGTGCATTAAACCACTGTACCATCAAGGCTCTGTCCTTGACTTACAACCATTCGTTTAGTGACTGTTTATAAAGTTATAACGGTACTGAAAAAAGTGACTTACTTACAACCGTTGCAGCATCTCCATGGTCATTTCATTAAAATGTGGATGTTTGGCATATTTTTGTTCATATTTATGATGGTTGCAGTGTCCATTTTGGGACTTTCTGACACACGAAGTCATTTGATTACCTTTTGCGACTTTCTGACACGCCAAGTCAACGGGGAAGCCAGATTCACTTAACCACCATGTTACTAATTTAAGAACTGCACTGATTCACTTACCAACTGTGGCAAGGTAGGTCGTAAAATGGGGGCAAAACTCACTTAACAACTGTCTCACTTAGTAACAGATATTTTAGGCTCAATTGTGGTCGAAAGCCGAGGACTATGTGTACCAGATTCCTGATTTTTTTTTTAATTTTTTTTTTGCACCAACAGACTAGCATGGCTTTCCTAGAATGTCTACTCTTAGGATAAATCAGGTGTAAAGAAAGCGAATGGATGTGCACGAAACAATAATAATGAGGCACACTTGGATCTGGCTCGATGTATTGTTTGAATCCAATTGCTGTAATTAAAAAATGGGTCTCTATGATGAGAATTTAGCAACTGTAAACTGCAAGCGTTCCACCCATTTCCCATCATGTAGATTCCAAAGCAGACATTTATTAAATTTCTGTGTACTGCTGCAATCAATTCAATCCTCAATGGTGGGCTATAAATGCAACAAATAAATAATATACAACTTCCATTGCCAGGACAGATATCTCCTATGTTACAGCAGTCCATTTGTTTAGTCTAGCTGCTTCTTGAATCAACACAACTGGGCCTTACTTGCTGACATGCTAATTCTCAAAGCAGTGAGGAAGACCTATTTGTTGTTTTATGGTGCTTTGTTGGATGTGTCACAGAATACAAAGCATAGACAACATACTGTTTCATCTGTTGCTGGCATTATAGGCTTAGGCTGCCAAATAAACTGCACTTAGAAGGTGGTTAAGTCAAAACCGTGCTACCCAAATTAACGGTCATATTTTTGAACTGGAAGGAGCCCAATCTGCCTTGATGTTCTGTTCTGCAACCTGTTTGCCTGAATTCTTACTCCGAGTATGGTGGTGCCCAGAACTGGACACAAAACTCAAGACAGTCAGTAACTGTAACATAGAACAAAATGGAATAATTAACCTCCTGTGATTTGGACACAATACATGTAGTCCTTGACTTATGACGACAATTGGGATAAGAATTTCCATTGCTAAACAAGGCGGCTGTTAAGTGAGTCACACCCAATTTTATTGCCTTTTATGCCACGGATATTAAAAGAATCTGGCTTCCCCCATTTTTACTTGTTGAATGTCAGTTGGGAAGGTCACAAATGGTGAACCTATGAACCTGTGATGCCATAAATATAAATATATGTCTGTTGCCAAGTGCCTAAATTTTGATCATGTATGTATGTATGTATGTATTTTATTATTTTATTTTATTTTATTTTATTTTATTTTATTTTATTTTATTATTTTATTTTATTTTATTTTATTTTATTTTATTTTATTTTATTTTATTTTATTTTATTATTTATTTCTATAACGCCCTTCTCCCGAAGGACTCAGGGCGGTGTACAGCCTGATTAAAAGCACAAAGACAGACAAAATTTAAAAATAATTAAAATTATTAAATAATTGGCTCAATTATAAAACCCCCAAATTTAAAATCCCATATTTAAAACCAATTAAAATCTTTACATTGATAGTCTGGCCTGGCGGAACAACAAGATTTTGAGGGCACAGAGATTGCAGATCTTACGCATTCATGTAACCATGAAGATGCTGCAATGGTTGTAAGTTTGAGGACTGTTTGTAAGTTATTTTTTCCCAGTGTCACTGCAACTTCAGTCACTAAATAAATGGCTGTAAATTGAGGAGTACCTGCAGCACTATCGAGGCAGCCAATTCATACTTGTCTTCTTTTGCAAATAGGAAGCACTGATTAACTACAATTCCAAATTTTTGCAAGTTCCATTGTCAAGATAGATGTCTCCCATTTTCTACCAGTCCACTAGATTTCTTTCTCCTAAGCAAGTAACTTTGCATTTGGTTCCTTAGTTTATGTTGTTGGATCCACTACTCTAATCAATAAAAAACATTTTGCATTTCTCCCCTCAAGTATTAACTGTTCAACCCAGTTTTGCAATTAGCAACTTTCAAAACTACTCTCTCCAATTAGTCATTAATAAAAATGTTGAGAACGACTGGACCAAACCTTGCAGTGCCCCATTGATAGCTTTCAATACCAGAACTACTAATGAGTACTCTTTGAATACAATTTTCAAGCCAGTTGTGTATCCACCTGTTGTCATGCCATCCAGCCCACACCTACTGATCAGAATAGTATCCCTCTTGAGGATAGACTGACACAGAGTTTAACACTATTCTACAAAACAGTAAAATCCAAATTATTCTGCAGGGAAATAGGTATTCAAGGCTAGCTATGTTTATGACACCTACTATGTATTTAAATATATTTTTCTCACTTTTTTTTTGTTTTAAACCTAATTATATATTTATTTTAGACTGTTCTATTTTGCTATTGTGAACTGCCATTAGGATTCAGCAGTGTAGTAGATAGATAAACAGGAGGGTAGTCCATCAATTAGTTCCCTAAAATCAAGATCTATTATGCCTACTGCATTCCCATACTCTATTTTGCATCCCAAATAAAAATAAGATACACTGCTATATAATCCCTCCGCAAGATTTTGTATTATTCTCCACCCCATCCTCTGCATTGCTTCTATACTTACTATATTTTTGTGATGGCTTTCAACAACAACAAAAAAGTGTGTTACAGATTTCTGCAATTTTTCTAAAGCAGGGGTGTCAAACTGGCGGCCCGCAGGCCGGATGTGTCACGTGCAGGCCACACCCACTTATCGTCATGATAGGTTATGATACATCATGTGACGCGATCGAGTTTGACACCCGTGTTCTAAAACAATGGTTGGGACCTGTTAAATCCCACTTGAACTGACCACAAGGCGCTCTTCTGACCATTGAATTTGCCATACTGCCTGTGACTGATCTAAACAAGAGATCAGAGCAAGCTGTAGAGGTAAATTTTGACATAGTGAAATCCAGTCACATCTGGACCTACTCACATCTGAGTAGGTCTAGATGTGACTGGAGCAAAGTTACATGGGCTTAATTTGACCATGTTCCCTGTGGGAGTGAATAATTTTTCTACAGCAAGAGGTCTGTCATCAGTGGACTGGGCCAATGTCTTACTTGCTCCTTTGGGCTGTCAGATGACATGCGGTCAATTTGGGAAGTGGTACATGGAAAGTATCAACTATCTTAAAAGGAAGTGATGGTGAACTCACTTCTGAAGAGCCATGCCTTGATCTAATTATATTAGACAACTTCAACCATTCTCCATTTCCCCCTTTTTATGAAAGAGTTTGGCCTACTGAACCTCACAATGGCATTCAATACTATTGACTGATAGCCCTCTGGACCAGGGGTCTCCAACCTTGGCAACTTTTAAGACCTGTGGACTTCAACTCCCAGAATTCCTCAGCCAGCTTTGCTTTGAAATCCACAAGTCTTAAAGTTGCCAAGGTTGGAGACCCCTGCTCTGGACCATCTACAGGGACTGGAAGAAGGTTGAACTAGCTTACAGGGGTCCCACTTCCCCCCAAAGGGGCTGTTCCTATCAACGGTCCTGAGAAAAGGTGATCAGACAACTGATCTCTCTTTTGGAATATGCCATTGAGGTTCAGCTCCCCTGTTTTTCAAAAACCATCTACACCTAATCCACCAGTTTAGAGTGAGATATCATTTGTCTGCTGATGATACTGGATGTCAATCATGGACCAAACTGGAGATGCAGAAGTCTTGACTCAGGGTCTGGTGTCTGGAGGGACAGAATTGGGGTGGGGATAATGTAAACGGGACCCTGGCAAGATAAAGAGTTATTGTTTGTCCAAAATCTGCCTGCATCCCTGTCAGCTCCTATGCTGGTTCTGGATGTGTTATAGGATTCTTCTGAAGGAGAATACTATAACTACTTCTTCAAGGTCTTCAATGTAGGCATTCCTTTGGATTCATGGTTGCCATTGCCCTCCCTCCCTCCTCCACTCTTATATCCAAGAGAAATCAAGGCAGAGTAATCCTGAATTTCTTTATTATCTCTCCTCTCTCTCTCTCTCTCAAGGCTAAGATGGTGTTTATGTATCTGCCTGTGCATTCCTTCTTCAAGGCTCTCTCCACAAGCCTCTTCACTTTGGCAATGGTGACACGTGACTTTACGGCCTCCGGACTGGATGGCTACAACATGGAACGGTCTCAGAAGCCTATTTGAAAACCACTTATTTTATTTATTCCATTTTTGGAACGGCCCATCTCCATTTTTGCATTTCGAAACTGCTCATCTTTTGAAACCATAACTACCACAGAAAGCGGCTGACCATATGCTGGCAAGTCCACCACAGCCACGTGATACAGGCAGTTCTCAACTCCCGACCATTCATTTAGCCACTGTTCAAAGTTACAATGGCACTGAAGAAAGTGACCTACGACTGGTCCTCACACTTACGAACAGGGGTCTCCAACCTTGGCAACTTTAAGACTTGTGGCCTTCAACTCCCAGAGTTCTCTACTCATGTATTTTTGCAGGCACTGGTCTACTCATTTGTTTTCTTTTAACACTGATCAGCTGTAGGGCAGCCTTTTGAAGCCCCGTGGCAAGAGTTTAAACAGTTTTTTTCCCTCTAGCCGATCAGCTGGGACTCAGGAGGCAGCAATAGATTGGGGGTGGGGCCAAATAAAAGGTAAGAATAATGCAGGTGGGGGCGGGGGGGGCAGAACCAGTTCGGTGACGTCATATCGTCACTGCTACCGGCTCGGCAGAACCAGGCGGAACCCACCACTGAAGTGGATCTATCTGATTGATTACATTTCGAAACCACCCATCTTCCTCAAAAAGGGACACTAGGTGGTATACAAATAAAATATTAAAACATAAAACATTAAAACTGTGTACAGTGAGAGTAGGGGGGGAGAATGTTCCAGAGGGCAGGGGCAACGGCAGAGAAGTCAAAATTCTTTAACTGATGAGGTCCACAATATTCCTTCCCTGCCTGACTGGGTTAGACAGGTTGATGTGATGGGACAAAGAAGCTGTGGCCCAAGCTGAACCAACTATTTTTCAGATAAACATTTCCAGCACTGTTAAAAAGAAATTGGCAGCCTCTGATAGGTATTTGTTCGTTAATTCCCAGAGGAAAAAAAATCCAATTCCCTCAAGGTAATTTTCAGTGGAGGTAAATTTTGTTGTTGTTCAGTTGCTATGTTGTATCGGACTCTTCACAACCCAATGGACCATAGTAAGCCAGCCAGCCCCCCCCCCGGTCCTCTACTGTCTCCTGGAATTTGCCTAAATTCATGTTCATTGTGTGGATGACATTACTTAGCCATCTCCTCCTCTGCCGTCCCCTTCTCCTTTCGTCTTCCGTCTTTCCCAACATCAGGATCTTTTCCAATAAATCCTCTCTTCTCATTTGGTGGCCAAAGTATTTGAGCTTCAGCTTCAGTATCTGTCCTTCCAAAGAACAGCCAGAGTTGATACCCTTCAGGATTGACTGATTCCAGGTAAATTACCCAATGACATTATTTACTGTCCATGATTAAATCAGGATGGGAAGCAGCGGCAACCAAAATCAAAGAAACAAGAGGCCTCAAAAAAACTCAGGAGGAAGAAAATAAATCGGGTAAATATTTACAGGATGATTGTGATAATGGATGAGGTGCACTCCTTGCCAGAATCAAACAAATCAATTAAACTTCTGTTTTGAGTCAAAAACCAAAACTTAAAGAGAATGGTTAGTAATCTTTTCATTTATTTATTTGTTAAATTTATTTGCTGCCCATTTCGCCATGGGGTTACTCTGGGCAGCCTACTATATTATTAGCAGGCTCCTGAACTGCTAGTTATTTTTCTAGATATTCGACAAATTTTAAGCATTTTTTTTTTTATGACAGACAGCAGGCAAAAGCTGTAGGATCAAGAGAAAAAAAAAAAGATCATTTACAAACACCTTTTCAGCCGGCCTGAAGTGTTCTGGAATCCAGTCAGACAATAAAGGAGAATGCAGTACAGGTAGTCCTCAACTTACAATTGAGCCCAACATTTCTGTTGCTAAACAAGGCAGTTGTTAAGTGAATTTGGCCCCAATTTACCTTTCTTGCCATAGTTGTTAAGTGAATCACTGCAGCTGTTAAGTTAGTAACAACAGTTGTTAAGTGGATCTGCCTGCCCCATTGACTTTGCTTGTCAGAAGGTCGCAAAAGGTCTATGACATGACCCTGGGACACGGCAACCGTCATAAATACGAGTCAGTTGCCAAGCATCCGAATTTTGATCATGTGATCGTGGAGATGCTGCAACAGTCATATATGTTAAAAAACGGCCGTAAGACTTTTTCCAGTGCCGTTGTAACTTCAAACAATCACTAAATGAACAGTTGTAAGTTGAGGACTACCTGTGTAAGAAACTTTTCCAATGCTTCTATCTGGAGTTGCCTTTGAAGGGTGCTCAGAAACTACAGTTAATGACAAATACAGCACTGCCATTATTAACCGGGATGGGCTATAGAGAAAATATTACACCAGTTTTGAAACAATTAAAAGTTGTGACCAATGACCACATTATTTTATGCTCAACTCAACATAACAACATACTCACCCAGCCCTAAAACTCCAATCTCAGCAGATAGCTTTTCATGGTCAGGACTAATGTGCTTTTAGGGCTACTTGCTCCTAATTCTTTAATTGTGGCATGTTTTCTTTGGTATTTCTCTTCCTGAGTCATCTGATGGCATCTTTATTTTATTTTCAGTTTCAGGTGAAAATTTGCTTTCTCTCACTCACACGCATAAAAACCTCCTCCTAACAGGTTTTTGTTTTTGTTTTTTAGTTCTTGCTTTGCACTTTAAGGTTTTTAATTTCACCCTCTACAATTTGTCTTTTACAGATTTTAAGAACTAAGTCATCTGGGGGACTGAATGCTCCCTCCTTTATCTGCTCCAAAAAGTTGAGGGACTGGATGGATTAGGGTTTAGAAGAGAAAACTCCTGTCCTTGCAAGTGGAAATCTTTTCACCGGACATGAAACGTAGCCCACGACATTACATGAACGCCGTTTCCAAGTCTAAGCCTCTCTGTAAGCCCGTCACTGAAAAGCGGCCATCAGATGACTAAGAATAATGAAATGGGATATGCTGGAGAATGCCATAGATTGGTGAAGCTCCCAGGACAACTGGTAGGAATGACGTAGCCCTGAACACTAAATCTACTGTACGCTAAGAATCTGTCTCTTTCTTTACACTGCGGCATTTGTGCCAACTCATTCCCCACTGACTTCTTTAAGATCCAGATGTTAAAGTAAGCAAAGAGTTGGGAAAAGTACTAGGTGAGCTCTTCAGGTTTGGGAAGCGTGCCAAGCACAAGCAGATGCTGATGCAACAACACAGCTTTACTGTGTAACGTCTTCCCTTTCTTCTTTGACCATTCCTCCACCTGAGATGCAAAAATGGGTAACAAAAAAGACAAGCGCTTGTCCCAGCAAATAGAGGTCTTCAAACTTGGCAGCTTTAAGACTTGTGGACTTCAACTCCCAGAATTCTCCAGCCAGCTGTGCTGGCTGGAGAATTCTGGGAGTTGAAGTCCACAAGTCTTAAAGCTGCCAAGTTTGAAGACCTCTGGCCTAAGGGAAGACACCATTTTAGCAAGCTCATTATTATTGGAAGGAAGATACTACAAATTTCAATTCTACAAGTACAGGTAGTTCCCAACTTACAATTGAGCGCAACATTTATGTTGCTAAGCAAGGCATTTGTTAAGTGAGTTTTGCCCCGTTTTACCACCTTTCTTGCCACAGTTGTTAAAAGTTAGTTACATGTTTGTTAAGTGAACCTGGTCTGCCCATTGACATTGCTTGTCGGAAGGTTGCAACACATAACCCTGGGACCCTTCAACCGTCATAAATGTGAGTCAGTTGCCATGATGTATCTAAATAAATTTGTTATTTGAGGAGAAGCAATTGCCTTGGAGTTCGATTTGTGATGGGTGCATTACTCGGAGCCTGACACCAGCTGAATTTTGGATCACGTGACCATGGGGATGCTGCAACAGTCATAAAGTGTGAAAAATGATCATAAGTCACTTTTTTTCCCAGTAATGTTGTAACTCTGAACGGTAGTAAATGAACTGTTGTAAATTGAGGACTGCCTGCACTTTTTTCTCATCCAAGAGGGCACAATCTATTCCACGTGGCTGAAGTGAAATAATAAAGTGAAGTAATAAATGTTTGGGTCTTTAGGGTACCATAAGGCTAGCTGCTGTTTTTGCTGCCAAAGACCAACATCAAAGACTTTATGCAAAATACCTCTCCATATATAACAAATGAGGACACATTGAATGAAGATAGTCCTAACATACCACCATTCATGTGATGCCCATTCAAAATTACAATGGCACTGGAAAAAAAAATGACTTAGGACTGGTCCTTACACTTATGACCATTGAAGCAGCCCACAGTAGCATGATCAAAATCTGGCCCCTTGTCAACCAGCCTATATTTACAATGACTGCAGAATGCTGGGTTACGGTGATCGCCATTTGCAATCTTCTCCGATAGCTTCTGACAAGCAACGGCAAAGGGGAAGTTTAATTCACTTAACGACCGAATGATTCACTTAACAAATTCAGTGATCTGCTTAATCACTGTGGCAAAAAAGGTCATAAAATCACTTAACAACTGTTTTGCTTAGCAATGGATATTCTGGTCCCAACTGTGCTTATAAGTTGAAGACTACCTGTGAATGGCAGTGCTTCAATCATTTGAGTTCTTTCAAGGCATTCTCTTCTCACCAGTGTTGCAACCAATCGGTAAGAGTTGCAAATATTACCCTCATGTTATAAGCTAGAGAGGACATTTCCTCCCCCCCAGGAAGTAATGTTAACTGAGATCATCAATTTTCCCTTTTAAGCTAATCTCTTTGGTGGTTAGGTACATTCTTCCAAATCTTTGGGTTTGACCTTCCTCCTTTGTCTCTCTGCGAACAATTCTGGAAGAAAGTATTTATTTTGACTCTTCTTTGGTTACCTCTATCAAGCAATATGGCTTCATACAACAGCTAAACAGAATAGTTCAAGTTTAAATTAACCACGCATGTAAAATTCACAGATGAAAAGCAGGCGGAAGTCCAGAAACTCAGAACCAAAAGCAAAACCAATACAAGCATGTTGCATGCGAGCTAACTTCAATCCCCAAACTCTAGGCCTGCGCATTTCACAAGTTAAACTTCATCAGAACCCAGAGTTTTCTTATACTGAAGAAAATGCAGTCAAGGCTGAATTCTAAAACCAAATAGGCTGTCCAGCTGCATCTCTGACATCGAACTCAGACCAAAAAAGTCTGCAAAGTGATCAATTCAATAGAAATAGTCTTGCTGTAGAAAAGCCTACAGCAAGACTTCTCCCTTTTCTGTATTCTCAGCCCCTGGTGTTCAAAGATAGACCCGCTTCTGAACACAGAAATGTATTGTGGCTAATAAGGGACTTAATTTACTTACTGCTGGACTCTGCAAGTGGCCCCTGTCATTTCCAATCATACTGTAAAAGACTTGCTGTATCAGAGCAAAATTTCACTGACCTCAGAAACTCTGGCCAGTCTGATGCTCCTGCAAAGTATACAAACAAGACAAGAAGGCACCGCTTTGCTCCCAGCGATTGCTCTAATAATATATTGTATTATGGCTAAAGAAAACCACGGTCTTCAGCTTCCGTGGCTAATTAATAGGCAGACTGCCCTTCAATGTTACAACACACAACATATATACTTCATCGTTTTTAAAGAAATCTAAGTACTTACATTACCTACAAACTAGTTTGCCTGTCATCTCAGCCCACCCATAGGAAATCTGTGAAATTCAGGAGGTATGGGACACCCTGTGCCATTTATTTATTAAATTTACACGCAGCCCATCTCACTGTCAAGTGCCATCAAGATTCCGTATGTGCCATTGGAAGATTACTAGGTCTCCCCGCCATAATTCCAAGTTATCAACCCTCCTCCCCCCCAAACAAATTTCATACACACTTTGTTCATTCATTTTACATTTGAGGGTTGGCTTAGCAACCATCTGTATTCACCTTTTTAGCATTAAGGGAAATCTCCTGGCGGAATCTAAACTTGGGTTAATTGGGGAACAAATCCTGCAAACGATGGTTAGAGGCTTCTAAACGGATTCAGAACAATGAATCGATGGTGCTAGGGAATAAAAATGAGTGCACTCAGGCTTACTTCCAATGAAATATTCACAGATATGCTGCTACTATATGTGGATATTCTTTAGTTGGCTGTCAACATTCTCCTGATTTTATCCCCATGTCATCTGAATTGGGGCCCCGCTGTTTTACTGTGTCCTGCGATAACAACTGTGGTGCCAATTCCTTCCTCAGTGACCATTTATATTTTAATACAGGAAACAGAGCATGTTGCATTTATAATTTTAGAAACTTAAATAAGGGGGGGGAGAGGGGCTCCCTCATGACTTTGAAAAAGATGTATGGGAGTATTTCCCCCAGGAACCAGAGGAAAGTTTTGCCAGAGTGCCATCTCTTAGTTGCAATTCTATTCACTTCAGTGGAACATTTTAAAAAATGCAAGGGGGTTTTAGGAGAGGAACACCCACAACCGTCCTGGAAGGAAGGGAGGGGACACGCATCCAGGAAGGGGTGGGGCAAGAAAGGGGGAACTACAAGGTCGACCAGACTCCTGGGGGTGGGGGGGGGAAGCTTGCAATACCCCCCCTCCCCACTTTATTTTTTTTAACGCATGTTTCAAGCGAAGGCAAAAAAATAATACGTGAGCAGGACAGGGACGGGGGGGAAAGGACTTTTACTTTGACAGCAGATTCTTTCCGGCTGCAAACCAGATTAAGGGCCAGAAGGAAAACACCGATGTGTCCCCTTAAGGTTCCTGCCCCTCCCTCCCTCCCTCCCCCCCCGCTCTTAAGGCTGCTTTCTCCCCCCCCCTCCCTCCCTCCCCCCAAACTCCCCGAGAGCTGCCTCCGCGATCTCTTCTCCTTCCAGGGCCATCATCTCTGGAACACACAGAACACCATTGTCCACACTGGAGCCCCGTTTTCAAGCCCTTTCCCCGGCCTTCCTCCAAACCAAGCGGCCCCAAAACTCACACCTCGGGTTTTTGGGCAACAAAAGAGCGGACGGTCCCACGAGGGCTCCTTTCTAAAACCGCGACTTTATAAAGAAAAAAGAAAAAAAAGGGGGGGGGAGGGGAGGATCTCCCCTCTCCTTCCTCTTCCTCCCCCCCCCCCAATCTTAACTCTACAATTCGCTTCCCAAGCGTGCATGATGGTGGAAGAGGAAGCAAACCCGGGCAGCAAAAGGGGGAAGGGAGCTATTGCAACTTTCCGAAACAAATATTGTTTCTCTCTTCTCCCCACCAGCACCAGCACCCCACCAAAACCAGCAAAAGGCCGGCGGTCAGTCTTTTTGGATCAGATCGGAGGGGGGCTTTGTTTTGGAATGAAGAAAAAAAAAGTTTTTGTTTTTAAAATGAAAAACATTATTGAGAAGAACGAGGGAGGAAGAGAGGACAAACCACCTCCAGATCATCGCTTCTGCTTCCCCCCCCCGTCCTATCCTCCATTAAGTAAGCCAGAATCAACTTCCTTGGAGTTTTGGGTTGTTGTTCTTTTTTTAAACAAGATCGAAAGCCGTAGGAGTACAAGAAAGTGTTTTATTTCGAGCTCTTGGGGGGGGGGAAGGAGGAGGCGGCGGCTTTAAAACCTCGGCGACTGCGTAGACGTCCGCAGAAGCCCCCACCGCCACATTTCACCCCACTTCTTCAACTTGTCGGGGGGAGCTTTTAGGGTCGCCCAACTAACTGCAAAGCGAACTTGGGAGAGAGGCCTTAAAAGCCGAGGCTTTCTGACGCAGGTTCCACGTACCCCCCCTCCCCTCCTCGGTTTCATTAAAAGAAAAGGGAAAAAAAAACTTTGAAAAGGATGCACTTACAAGACTTGCTGGCTCGCGATCCAGAGGAAGAAAAAAAGGAAAAAAGAAAAAGATCCCGTCCTCTACAATCCGCTTCCTTTCTCTCTCTCTCTCCCTCCCCCCCACCTCGTCCTCCACAATCGTGGGGAAAGGGGGGGAAAATGGTATAAAAGAAGCCTCCTCTTTTTAAACCAGCCGGGTAGATTCCTCCTTCCTTCTGATCCTGCCGCTCCGTCGCCCCCCCTCCTTTACCAAATGCGCTTCTTACACGTGCGGTCGGTCGGAAGAGCATGCGCGCACACGGTGCCTAATTCACTGGGGTTCTTCCCTCCTCCTCCTCCTCCTCCTCCTCCTCCCGGTCAAGCTATTAATTAGATTGCATTGGCAAAAATCCTCCTCCTCTACCACCGCCGCCTCCCCCCTCCTCCCTTTTATTTGGCGTAAAATGGAAGAGTTGGGGGCGGAGAGAAAAGAGAGAGAAAGAGAGGTAACAGTTGGTAGAGTTGGACCTGGAACCAGGCGAGGGTTAAAGGAATCGGCGTCGGAAGGCCGGGCCGGAGATTGGAGAACGGGGAGCTGATGATGCAGCAAAGCCACCCCCACCCCATCCCGTCTTTCTTTACGCGGCAGTTCGGGGCCACGTGGAGAGGCCGGGCTAATAGGGCTCACGCAACCAACGAAGCCCGCTTGTGTGTGGCCGGAGAGATTGGGGAAGGGGGGGGGACCGCTTCCTTCCACGTGTTGGGGCGCGCAGCTCCCACCGAGGAGAGGAGAGGTGGCGGCTGAGACATCCGGCCCTGCTGAGCCTCCTGAAAGGCGGTCGAGGAGGAGGAGGAGGAGCGGCCGCCGTCAAGCCCGGGCAGGGCGGTGCTTCCGAGGGCGCTCCGATTGTCCTGGATGGCCTCGTCGAGGGAAGAGCGAACCAGGGCTCGGGTCCCGGGCGGCCTAGTCGAGCCTATGAGCCATACCGAGAATGGTGTCGCTTCTCCGAGCGTTTTCTTTTTAACAGGACTTTGGGCAACGCGTGCTCGGGGAGGGGGAAAAAAAAGGGGGGGGGATTTCTTGGCCTCCGTCCGCGTCCATCGGATCTCATCGGCTGCAAAAACTGGAAACGGCGGCAGCCTCTCCGGAACGACCCACCGACAAGCTTGCAAAATCGCGAACGAGCTTTGCAAATTCTTCGCCAGGCTAGATCGCTCTTCAGTGCTCTTCTCGGGTTGGGATTTTTGCTGTGTTATTATTATTATGCATGGTGGGAGAAGCGGGGGGGGGGTTCCCCCAGTTGTGTGTTATTTTAATTTTCTTCAAGACACTGGCGTTTTTTATTCTAGGAATAGTGAGGACGGCAGCCGACGTAGACTTCGATGGCTTATTTTAACTCCATCGGTGCATGCGTTTCACACATTGAATCGTTAAGTCTGAAGACGGATTCTCATAATTGGAAGGCTATGAATGCTACCCGGCTCTCCTCGGGTTCGCGACAGCGAATGCTGCCCCGTAATCTGCATTCACATTTTACTAAGTGCCCCCAGATCCCTTGGGCAGTATTCCAGTGGGGATAGAACTGTATGTTTGTATGGCACATCTTTTTTTTTTAACCCTTAGGGTTAAAAATATTGCATAAGCTTTTATTGTGACCATAAGTAGCAGTGTTGTCTCCTACACCTTCATTTGATCCATGTATTCTTAAGCGGTGCTTCTGCATTAGAATGGCAAATAGTGTAGAACATTAGTGTTTCCTAAGTAAATTTCAAGTAAAGATTCCTTCAAGAAAATGAAACGTTATTAAAATGAGATTTCCCCCCCCCCAGGTGGTTCCCATGCAAGCATCCTGACCTGCTTTCCATCATATTTTGTTTAGAACAATGTCATTTGGGACATTTTCTGCCATTTTAAGATACCATTCTCCATCCAGCCGATCAGAAAATAAACACAATGCGTTTCAAAAGCAAACTGTAGATTTTTCCAAGCAGAATGAAGCCCCAGATAGGAAACTGTACCCTTAAATCTCTGGAGAGAAATTGTGCAAAACATGGTCCTTCCAGGAAGAATTTGCCATGCCTTGCTGACAGTTTTCTCCTTTGAAAGATGTTAGAGTAAGGCACAATTGGATCAGCTATACTGGATTTAGTGCTAAGAGGACATTGGGAAGGAGCAGGAACATTATCGAAGAGTCACAATGTTAATGCTGGAGTTCTTGATTCCAAAAGAATCCAAAACTAAGCACATATCTTGGAATGTTAAGACTTGGATTTGTAGCCACTCCCTAGTATTTATTAGATTCCACATCAATCAGGTAATGAAGCTGAAGCCGGATGAAAATTTCTAATGGAGATTTTATGAGTTGCAAAAAGTAAAATGGGTGGTTGGTGCTGGTAGTAGACTGTTGAAGATGCCAGATTTTTTTTAAAGACATGTCAGAAAATGCAAGAATGCCAAGTCACAATATACAGCCAGGTAATATAGAACTGCAGAGCTCATGTAAATACAGTAAAAATTATCAGAATGTGCTGATGTTAGTAAAGGATACTAAAAATAACAAAGGGCTTCCTTAGATATGTTCAGACTAAAATAAAATTGCTATACCAACTCAATGAAAGCAAAATGTTTTAACAGGTTAGAAATGACAAAGGCTAATTAGTCTTCAACCAAAAAGTGTTTCATCATAAAATTGTGATAAACAAAGAAGGCCAGAACTGAAGTTTGCAACTGACAGAAACATGATTAGAAAATACTTGTTTACCTTAATGAATGTAATTATCTGGGATCAGAATTGCATCAGTTTTAATGACTATAGAATGTCTTTAAAGTGACATATCAGGCAATTGGAGGATAACTAGTATCCCAGCCTTCAAAAGTAAGATTCCCAGATTAAATTTTACCTTATTTTTGATTGAGTAATTTTCTTGATTGTGGGACTAGATATAGCTTGATTTCAACAAAGCCTTTGACAAAAATATCCCATGCTATCTTGATTAACAAACTAATTAAGCACAGGTAGTCCTTGGCTTACATCCATTTGTTCAGCTATTGCTTGAATTGCAACAGTGCGTCGAAAAAGTGGTACTTATGACCAGTCCTCACAATTCCAACTGTTGCAATGTTCCTGTAATCATGTGATGGTGATCTGAGTGCATAGTGCCCAGTTTGCAGTTGTGAGGTGCTATTACATGATTGTGATTCCTGGTGTCCCCTGCCAGTTTCCCATGAGCAAAATCAATGGGGAAGCTGGCAGGAAGTTGCAGTCATGTGAGGTCTTTGCTTAATGATGGCAAACTGGGACTGCTGGAGCTGCAAGTGGCGTGGTCACATGATGCTGCGTTTTATGACTGAATCAGTAATGGCAATTTCAGTCCTAATAGCTTGGATACAGCAAGACAGTTTAAGTAGATACAGAGCTGCTTGAAAATTGTATTTAAATAGTGCTCAATTAATGGAGCCTCATCAAATTGGAGAAGGGTATTAAGTAAATACCACAAGGATCAGTCCTGGATTTTGCCATTTGTATTGATTTGAATGAAAGGTGTGAAGAAAATGTTTATGAAATATATATATGACAAGTATATACCTCTGTGAAGGAGATGGTTAAGAAGTTTGAAATATAAACAAGTTTGGACGGGATAGCTACTATTTTTGAAGGCAGAAATAGAATTCAAAACCTTGAAGAACTAGCTGGCATTATCAGAATGAAATTTAATAAGAACATGTGCAGTACTGAGTAGAAGTCAGAATGAAATCCCATTTTAATGAACTGATTGGTGGAAGAAGGGTACCTTATTTAGGAATATCCATTGACGAATGGATATTCTTGGGGATTTCGGTCATGCAAATCAGGAAAGTAGATTCTAACTGAAATTTAGAAAGAACTTTCTAACAGCAACAGCAATTCTGTAGTGGAACCAATAACCCAGCAAAATGTTATTCAGTGGAGGCTCCATATCTTCCTGTTGTGGATGCTTTAATTTGGATTCCTGTGCTGAGCAGAGGGTGGGAATGGATAATCTAAATCAGAGGCGGGGAATTCTGGGAGTTGAAGTCCACAAGTCATAAAAGAGTCATAGTTCTCCACCCCCTGGTCTAAATGATCCCAACTTGGTGATTCTGATTAATGAAAATTGATAATTGAAAGTCAAATTTAACAAGAGACCCCTGTTGGAAGAGAATGAATCAGGATCTGTCTATTGGTGATGTGTAGTGTTTCAGCACTGGTTCTGGCTCACAATTACTTTTTTTTCCTTTCTGAAAATATCAGTTGAGTTTTTAAGAATGGATGGGAAATATCACCTATAGAACTATACACAAAAGGCTTAAGTTCTGGAACTGAAAAGAAATTTCTAAGTAAAGTATGTGTTCAAAAGCACTTTGTTGACAGTTCTGTCCTTTCAAGACAGTATTTTCTGTCTGGATCTGATTAATGGACCTGAGGGTTCAAGTAAAAAAAATAAAAATTCATAATTGTGACAGTGCCCTCAAAGACTATAAATCCCAAAGTAGTCCAATTTATTAAGACACCTTCTGAAATTCAAATTTGGTACATGTCAACTTTTGCTGTTCAAATCTCACTCAGAAAATCTTATGCTTTTTATAAGAATAGAAATTTAGAAATTCCTTGCTCTCAGAAGAATCCATGGTGTTCCTGTCTTGACGGCCTGATCGTGCTTTGTAATCAAAGACTCAAATACAGAGCACTGACTCAAGCAAAGAAGCAAATGACAACTTCTGGGTGCCAGTGATTTCTGCTTTAGGAATGAGTGAATGTTGAGGATCAGTTTAATACTAAGACAAGGTCCTTGCATAAATTAATCAAAAGGAAATGAGTCTTGAACACTTAATTATACAGAGGTATAACAAATGTTCTCTATAATTACTACTTCAAATGTTTAGTTATCACGGCAGTCTCTTTGTCCAATATTTTCTACATTGAGTTGCTCTGCCTCTTGTCTTTCAGCTACAAGAGCTTTTTTCCCACCATCTTTGTTGCCAGGACTTCTTTTAAGATGCTGGGGATAGCATTGAAACTTCTTGAATGTGAAGTCAAAACTGAATGCTGACCCTTTCCAGGTTTTCCATTGATAATTAACCTGAGCTTCCTTTATTATATATTTTTCAATTATTTATTTAAAAAGCTATTAATAACTTATTCCCTCCTCATCCCCACTATCTTGATTTGTTAAATGATTTCCTTTCTAGCATTTGAAGAAAGAACAGTACAATACTAAAAAGACATGTGATATGACTACCTTTTAATGAATATACTAAATGAGATCCAAAATCATTAAAGAAATATAATTTAGTTGTTCCTAAGCCTTGAAATGTCTGCCAGCATTCCAAGGTCCCTGAAGTGTCAAATCCTAGGGCATATCCCTAACATGACATCACATTTGGAGATACAGGAGGGCATCAGCTGGGTTCTGTTAATCACACTCCCTTGTGGATCAGCAGTAGCGAGACAGTTCCAGAGGGAAAAGGCTATCTCTTCTATTTTCACCTAGGGAAAATGAACAGAGATGGACTTGTTTTGTCCTTTAGCGCAGCAACTACACCAATTCCTTGAAGGTTAAATTCAATAGATGGATAAATGTATCGTAGACATTTTCCAGTCTACTCATTTGGTGCAGTGCATATTTCAAATCCGAAACCCTTGAAACTCAGGTGGAGCAGGGAATGAATCTCATGCCATAATTTTTGCTGTTCCTGAATTTCATGAAACAACTGGACAACTCATGCCCAGCTGGGCCATTTCATATGTATTTCCTTACCTAGACAGAAAAACAGAATGACAAGTGGGCAAAAAAGCAGTTGAGAGCGGTAGTGCTTTCCAAATTTCTTGCCTGCTTCCCCATTGAGTTTCCCTGTGGGTAGCTGACAGGGAGCATCAGAAATCGTTCCTCCCTTTGTCTTCCCCCCCTTCCTGACTGTTCCCTCCCTCTCCCTGGTGGCTTCCCCATTTACTTTGCTTGTGGGAAGCTTGCAGAGAGAATAAGTCAGTGGGGAAGCCAGCAGGAAGTTGCATCTCCAAGGCCAACAAGCAGGTAAGTGGCTGCTGCTGGGTAGCGGGAGAAAGCAAGGTGGCGAGGGTTGGGAAGAACATGCCCGAGAGGTGCTGCATAGTTGTGTAGGGTGTGAAGGGGGCAGTAGTGTGGTTTAAGAAAGCTGCATGGCTGTTGTGAGTGCAAGTGGGCTGAGGGTCAGGGGCAGGGGAGGCACAGATAGAGTGCCTGGTGGTGCTCAGGAGTGTGTGAGAGAGTGGTGTGACTCATTGATAGCTTGCTGGGGTGTGTACATGAGGAAGAGTGCATAGGGATGTGCGTGAGGTGCCATATGGGTTGGGGAGGGCTCACAGGGTAGTGTGCCAGGAAGGATGCACAGGGGGTTCCTTCTTCTCTTTTCCTCTTTCCCCATTCTTTCCTTCCTTCCCTCTTCACTTTCCAGCAGGCAGTGCGTGAGGGATTGTGACAGTAGCTGGGAAACTCTCTTGTTCAAGATGAGGATCATGTGACCATAGCAGCTTGAAGCAGCTACAGCTTCCCTAGAATTCCTTCCTTCCAAGAGTCCTGGCTTTTTGACAATCTGCATCAGCCCATTTGAGGTACCTTGGTTCAAAATGCTTTGCTTTATGGGGCACCATTTTGCCTCATTGAAGGTTATAGAAATGAGACTTTTATTGCATACTGCAGAGAGATAGTTGAAATATAGGATATTTGATTGGCAACTGATTGTAACCTTTATTTGAAATGAAAGGACATCAACATGGGTGATCAATATCTGCTACAGCCACTGCATATACACACTAAGGTAAGATAGCAAGCTAGTTTGTGCCTCAGTGCCTTATGCATAGCAATAGCAGACTTATATACCACTTCATGGTGCTTTACAGCACTAAGCGGTTTACAGAGTCAGCATGTGGCCCCCCAAAATCTGGGTCCTCATTTTACCCACCTGGGAAGGATGGAAGGCTGAATCAACCTTGAGCCTGGTGAGATTCAATCTGCCAAATTGCAGGCAGTCAGCAGAAGTAGCCTGCAGTACTGAACTCTAACCACTGTGCTACCACGGCTCATAGCCAGATAATTTATACATATAACCAAGTACTTACGACATTCCCCAATCCATCATGAATCAAGACAGGCATGTGTCTGTAACCCCAATTCTCAGGGCACACAACAAAAGCCTCTCTTTCAGATACTTATTTTAAAGCAAATTATCTGCAGAAGCTTTGTCAAGGTTTTTGAAAAAGTTTTATTGCTCATAGTACATACAGATCTGCAGTCCTTTTGCTGAATTTGAGAACAGTTGATTACTAGGAGTACCTGAAGTAGATTTAATTTTATCTCAAAATTTATTCCTTTTACCTTTTCCCACATCAATGAATGTATTCAGAGAACACATTAGATCAGGGTTTGATTAATCAGGGTTTATTGACTTATATAGTTGATCCATGCAGCAATCTAAGTCACAAACAAGCAAACCACATTTTAACATTTTGTGCGAACCTAATTACTGCCGCCTCCTTTCATTTGCTACAGAAACAAAATACTATAAAAATTCCTTCTGCAGTGGTACAAAACCACCTTCCCTTTAACTTAAAAAATCTCCTGAGAGAAGCAATTGTCTTGAAAAGCCACCACAATTTTCTGGAGCTACCTTGCTCAGGGTAAAAAAACGAGGGTCAAGCTCACATAAAAGCTAAGAAATACTTCTAAAAAACAAAACTTGCGAAGATGCACCAAGATTTTATGTCCGTTCTAATATTCAGTCTTGATCCCAGAAGAGGGTATTTTTCATCTTATTAAATTTATTTGCTACCCATCTCACAGTAGAATGATTTAAAACTACCCAGACAACACAATTACTCGGTTAATTGAGGCAACTGGTTTCCCAAAACCCAGTTCTGGTTTCATAGAGCTCCTGAGCCATAAAGATTGGCATGGGCTAAGAGCTGAAGAACCAGATTAGGGAGAGATTTGTGTGGAGAAAAGCTATTCAGATTTGAGTTCTAAAGGCTGACACTGATGTGATGGCACATAATTGAGTTTGCATAGCACATTAGGCCAAATGTCTAAACCCTGTCTATGAGCTGACAGGAATACAGGTATTCCCAATTTACAACCATAATTGGGACAGGAATTTCCATTGCTAAGTGATGTGGTTGTAAAGTGTGATGTCACGTGATCACATCGCTTAGCAATGGTAATCCAAGCAGTCCTTATTGTTGTCATAACTCCAGACATGCAGTTCCTTAAGTGGGAAGAGGAGAGTCCCAGATAAAGAGTATGAGGGACTGCTGGGTGGTGGGGTGCAGCACAGACTCTGAACAAGTTGGGGAGGGGGCTGCAATGCAACCGGAAAAGATCCAGGAAAAGAACAGTCTGCGGCTTAGGAGTTTTCTTGGTGTGCTTCAGCTTCGGCGCCACCAGAAGCCCCTGAGCTGCAGTGAAGGAGCAGGAATCTCCAGCAGTGCAATGAAAGCTGCTGCTGCTGCTGCATAAAACAAGTGCTCCAGGAAGTCCCATTCACCCTGCATCCTTGCTGCCCAGCAGTCCACCATCCCAGCTGACCTTTGCCATCATGTTCCTGCTGTGCCTGTCCTGGCTGCTGGCCAGAAGAGGCTGTCTTTCCCAGGTCTCACGAGAACAGGCACACGATTTTGAGAATGGCGCAAACAGCCTCGGGAAGAAGGTCTGGCATGGTCAGCAGCTGTTTCACACAGGCCAGGCTGGGTGCACCTCACTAGCAGTGGGAGGAAGATGGTGAAAGTCAGCTGGGTGTGGCAGGGTAAAGAGCAGAGGCCTCCAGGGGTAACCACTGAAGCCCTGGGCCTCTTCTTCAGCCCCAGCCCCACTACTGCCTCCAAGGAGTACTGCCAAAAGGGCATAGATGGGGAGGAGATAGGCAGGTGAGGGGAGTTGAAGCACCCCTGTTGTCTTAACTGTGGACAAAGCACCTTCATTTGATCACGTTACTTGCTACTTCAGGGAATGTCAAGTCACTTTTTCCAGTCGTATCTTCAAACAGTCAAACAGAAAGAATGGTCATAAGTCGAGAACTACATGTTTGTACAAACTGAGATGAGTACCTTCTTCAACTACCAGATTAACTTGAAGCAGAGTGACTTGAAGCAGACTAATACGTTATGCAAATTCTACATATAATGACATATAATGGTGGCCATAATCACGAATTATGAGCATGCATTTTCAGGGGGGAAAATCAATTTTTACTATTCATACTTCAAAAGCTTTGAAAGGAACAGCACGCCAAGTGGGGTACCTTAGTGGAACGCTAACAAAAAACCCCAGAGTGGATTTTCCCTTTAGGTTATGTTTAAGGACAGAAATAGCAAGGATTACATCACCTGCTTTCCTGAAAATTAATGTGTCCAGAACACCCATGCAGAAGTAATGAGTTCTCTAGACAAACCCTATGCTGTGGTCAGAAATTGTACATTAATTTTTGGCAGCCAAGAAATAATACAAGTACATCTATTTGTTTTGTTCACAGTGGTAAGACTAGCCTCCCTTACACATCAGAATACTCAGAAAATAGAACAGATGTTGTATACTTGACTATTTCACCACCTCTGGTGTGTTAAAATAAAGGTAGCAACATCATACTTAAGGCTAGGGACACAAATATGCATCAGGTCATACCCTAAATCCTGTATTAAAAATAGTCATAGAAACCTAGAATAAAATGATGTGATCTTCACCTTATAACAGTGAGGCAACTAACTATAACTTTCAGGAAGCTGATAATTGCCACAGGTATCCAGCTGCCAAATATAAAACTTCCCTCCCTGCCCAATACTGTTCCATTTTTTCCTCCTGACTTTCAATATCCCTCAAATCTTGGGAGGCGTCGTGCACAAATCAACCTGGGTATTTTACTTCCTTTTTTACTTCCTCTCCAAAGATTCTATTTTGATGTTTACATCAGCAATCTCCCTAGCAGCTCAAGATCTATTCTCTACCAACTGTTAATATTTATAAGAAATCATGATACAGGTAGTCCTCAACTTACAATAGTTCATTTAGTGACCGTTCGAAGTTACATCACCACTGAAAAAGTGACTTACGACCATTGCAGCATCCCCATGGTCACATGAACAAAATTTAAATGTTTGGCAAGTGGTTCATATTTATGACGGTTGCAATGCCCCAGGATCATGTGATTGCTTTTTGCACCCTTCTGACAAGCAAAGTTAATGGGGAAGGCAGATTCACTTAACAACCATGTTACTAACTTAACATCCACAGTGATTCACTTAACAAATTTGGCAAGATAGGTCATAAAATGGGGCAAAATTCATTTGACTCAGTTAACAACATTTAGGCCCAATTGTAATAAATTGCAGACCACCTGTACTGAGATGCATGAAAATAAGCCTTTCAGAATCATTGTAACATACTAGAATACTCTAATCTAGGAATTGTATTCTAAATTACATGGACATTTGTATGACTTGCTATTTACAGTAATGTTAATTTAATACATCTTTGATCTTTCTAATAAGTAAAAGGAAAGAACTGATGCATGCAATCTTTAATTACTTTTAGAAATCCAAACATTTCAAATTTGAAAAATTATCTGCTTAGTTATTAACATTCTTAACTAAAAGGGGACCTGCTTGAGAGGATTATTAAACAAACCTACTTAGTGTAATAAGTACAAGTGAATGCTGAGGCAGCAAAAAATGCACTGATTGAGAAGGAGCCAATGACCTAATACAACAATTAGTACACGTGAGAGATGATGGAAGAGTGGAGTAAGGGGAAAACGTTGGGCTCAAAGTCTCATATTAAGTGACAATTAATTTTTTTAAAAAAACCTAGCGAAAGATGCATAAACAGAAGCATCCTAATAAACTGATTTTGGCCAAGGTTGGAAGTTCAACATGATCTACTAAATTAGGAGGCAAGAATTCTATCTCAGCCAACAAGTTCACTGATGCAAGTCAATATTTCAGTCTAATCTCCATTTCAAAAATAGGAACAAAAAGACTTAAAAATAATTTTTATACCATTTTTGTTGTGGTAAGCAGCCTTCGTTGGATATGTTCACCGCCTTGTAAAAACAATAATGGTGAGATATAAATAAAATTAACATTCAAAAGAATGCTTTACCTGTAAATGCCTTTTTTTGTTTCAATTGCAATAATACAATAATACTCTAAAAATATGATTTCTGTAATAGAGTTGTCAAAGTCTGGAATGCTCTATTTGATCCAGTTATCTCAGCTACAAATATTCATAGTTTCAGTCACAAATTGACTTCCGTGGACCTTACTTCATACTTAAGTGGTCAGGAGAGGGGGCGTGCATAAGTGCACAATCGTGCCTATCGTCCCTGTCGTATTTTTTTTATTCTTGTTCTCATTTTTGTTTGACAAATTCTAATGAATAAAATAAATAATAAATAAAATAAATAAATGTAGGCACCCTTTACTGGATATGTTCAAGCAGATACTGGGAAATTGAATATCAACAATGTTTTTCAGTTGGATTGTATTTAGCAGGGGGTTGGACTCAACTGGCCCTTCCTATTCTGTAATTCAAGATTATTTTGTGGTTTAGTTGTAAGGAATATGCTTTATCTCCAAAAGAGCACGTTTGGGATTCTTAGGTGGGAAAGAGATCTGGTACTATTTGAGAATAAAATTGTGGCTGAGCATGTTTGGAAACAGCTTAATATGTACACTTTTGCTAGAAAGATCCAATCAAATTTAACATACCATGATTCCCCAAAAATAAGACCCTGTCTTATATTTTTTTGAACCCCGAAATAAGCTTTATTTTTGGGGGAGGTCTTATTATTTTGGGGCGTGTGGAGCAAGATGGGGCTCCTCTTGCCGTCTTACCTGATTTCCAGCTCTGCGTTTAAATATTTTTGGGAAGGGCTTATTTTCGGAGTGAGGCTTATTTTAGCGTGTGCACTCAAAAGCCCGATTGGGCTTATTATCATGGGATGTCTTATTTTCAGGGAAACAGGGTATTCAGGACTATACTTTAAATTCATAAAGCACAGCATAATTTACATCATATATACATATTCATAACGTTATGCATTCTTCATCTAAAATGTTTGTAATTCTAATGGTTCATGTCAATTTATCTTCCAAATATTAATTTTATTTAATAAATAAAATTTATTTGTTTGCCACCCATTTTGCTTCAAAATTACTCTGGACAGCCTAAAGTATTAAATATTCACCATTCCTCCAACTTCCTTCTGTTAACTTTTAAACTTTTAAATTGTAAGTTTCTTAAGACAGTCCTTACCATTGCTGTTGTTCATATAATTATGTTAAGTACCAGTAGCTGTCACTTAATGGCCAGTTGCTTAACAATCATTTGAAGTTACATCAGATCCCAAAATTGAATTGAATTGAACTTTTTTTGGCCAAGTGTGATTAGACACACAAAGAATTTTTCTACAGTACAGAATAATTTAGTGTACATGCAAAGCAACAGAATAATTATAATACCAATAAAAGGGAGGAAGTAAAGAAAATAATAAGGATAAATAATAATACTACAGCCACACTGCATAAAGGTACTTACAACCAGTCCTCTTAAGTTATGACTGCCACCTTTTACAGTTACACGATTGCATTTTGGGAACTTAGCAATTGGTTCACATTTACAACCAGTTGCAGCACTTTGTGGTCATGTGATCACAATTTGAAACATATTTGTCTTTCTACTGTTTTTGACAAATTCCAGCACAAAAAAACCATTAAGAATTGATTCACTTAATGCTCATGTGGTTCCCTTAATTGTGGTGACTTGCTTTACAGCTCACATAAAATAACATTGAGTCAGGTCACATAGTGACCTGCTTAATAACCATAAAGACTTATGATGGAAATTCCAGATTCAATAGTGGTCATTAAGAGACTACTTGTACCATGACATGTTAGAAAGAATAATTCTATCAAATATTTTGTCCTGTACCTTCAAAAATTTGTAGCATTGTGTGTGCGTGCGTGAAACTTATCTAAAAAGAAGTATTCAATTACTGAAACCACTGTTGTATATTACTGTTAACCTAAGCACTAGGAAAACCTGAGCACTAGGCATTATAACTGAAAGTTTATAGCCAAACTACACGTACATATACAAACTATATCTACATGGAGGGAAGTAAGCAGTGGGGTGCCATAGGGTTCCGTCTTAGGCCCAGTACTCAATATCTTCATAAATGACTTAGATGAGGGAATAGAAGGGGAGCACATTGCATTTGCAGATGACACTAAACTGGCAGGAATAGCCAACACCTCAGAAGACAAGCTCAGGATCCCAAAAGATCTTGACAGACTTGAACAATGAGCCCTATCGAACAACCTGAAATTTAACGTGGAGAAAAGCAAGTTTTTACACTTAGGCAGGAAAAACCAAGGTACAAGTACAGATTAGGTGAAACCTGGCTCAAAACCAGTAACTGTGAGAGGGACCTTGGAGTCCTAGTGGACAATCATTTAAATATGAGTCAGCAGTGTGCAGCAGCAGCCAAAACACTAATACAATCCTTGGTTGTATAAACAGAAGCATAGAATCAGAATCATGTGAAGTATTAGTACCGCTTTATAAAGCCTTAGTAAGGTCATACCTAGAATACTGTTAAAGTTTTGGTCACCACATTACAAAAACGATGTTGAGACTTTGGAAAAAGATTATTAAAGAGCAACTAAGATGATTAAAGGCCTGGAGTCTAAAACATGAAGAACAGTTGCACACTTTGTCTAATCTAGAGAAAAGAAGGACTAGAGGTGACATGATAGCTATATTCCAGTATTAGAGAGGTTGCCACAAAGAGGGGGTTATTTACCAAAGCACCTCTAGGCAGGAGCAGAAACAATGGATGGAAACTAATCATTGGAGAAGCAACCCGGAATTAAGGAGAAACTTCCTAACAGTGAGGACAATTAACCAGTGGAACAGCTTGCCATCAGAAGTTGTGTCCAGTGCTTTATCACTGGAGATTTTTATGAAGAGACTGGGCAGTCACTTGTCTGAAAGGGTATAAGGTCTCCTGCTTGAGCAGAGGTTTGTTTGAACTAGGAGACCTCCAAGGTACCTTCCAGCTCTATTCTGATTAAAGATTGCATTTTTCAAACTTCTGAGTACATAAAATGTACCTTGTTTTAAAGGAAGCAGATGTAAAGACAGTAAAAAGGCGCATACCATAAAATATGTTAATCTTTGTATAAACAATTAGTTTCCTTTGTTCCCTCCCATATCCTTACCCGCAATTTAAATTGTTCAAGAGAAAGAATAAGGAAGAGGAGTATGGTTGTAAAATATTTTTATAACCATTCTGACTCTTTTCAGTTGATATTAGAGATCTAGACAGACAAAAATCCAATACGGTGAAGTATACAATTTATTTTTTTAAAAAGACTCAACTACATATACCTAAAAATTTAAGGATTAATATGTAACTGAAACCAGAAACTTTTCTTTTGGGACTGATGGATAAGCAGCTGAGAAGAAAAAACCTCTTGGAACTTGGTTTTATGACAAATGTGGCAAGACTATTAAAGGTGGAAATATTTGACTACTCAACAATGGAGGAATGGAAGTGAGGATGATGGAGGTTGTTAAAATGGCCAAACTGGTAGCTTTAATTAGAGACAAGGCAAGTTTAATATTAATTGGAAACTCTATTGACTTTGTGTGAACCTAAAAATCTGAAATTATATTTTGTTTTGATTATTAGAAAAAAAAAACAGATTATGGTTACATTACAGGTAGTCCTCCACCTATGATCACATTAGAGCCCCAAATTTCTGTTGCTAAGTGAAACAATTGTTAAGTGAAGTTTACCCCATTTTACGAAGTTTGTTGCCACAGTTAAGTTAGTAAAATGGTTAAATGAATCTGGCTTCTCCACTGACTTTTGCTTGTCAGAAGGTTGCAGAAGCTGATCACATGACCCCAAGGCACTGCAAACGTCATAAATATGAGTCAGTGGCCAAGCATCTGAATTTTGATCACGTGGCCATGGGGATACTATAAGAGTTGTAAATGTAAAAAATGGTAAGTCACTTTTTTTAGGGCTGTTGTAACTTTGAATAGTCACTAAATGAACTGTTGTAAGTCGAGAACTACCTGTAATTACTTTTTCCTATAGAGTAAGAGGATGTATTTATAACTGCTGCAAAAGAAAATAAGATATCATTTCTTTATATTTCTTTTTTCTGCACTTTTGTTTTTTCTTTTGTTTCTTTATTCTAATATTAGTTTGTCATTTTTCATTTTAAACTTTTAATAAAGTTACATAAAAACAATTTTTAAAATCATGAAATGGTATATCTCTAGCATCCTTTAAGAAGTCTTGGATCTCATTCAGAAAACCTTTTTCTCATAAGAACATTCCTTTAAGGTAGTGGGTATGAAAATGAGAGAATAATTTCCTAATTTGGTGCCCCCAGAATGTCCCAGCTGAATAACCTGAAAAATAGGGCATTCTCGTCACCTGAAAACCCATCCCTGTCATTGTATTTAAAAGGAAGGAAATGTCTCACTTCCAGAGCTATTTTAGAAACAAATCGATGGGTGCGGATGTTAACCATTCCATAGACAGGCCTTGGATTTTACAGTTCTACAACAAATTCCTTGTATGTAGGCTCCCTTTTTATTTGCCAAAGCATTTTTCAGTTAAGTCAACTCTGCCCAATTCCTTGTGTCTTAGTGTCCAAAATGCCCAGCCATAATTTCTATACTTCATGGTGTGTACACCCAATTTTGCTCAACAATTACAGTGTGCATATGGAGTAGTTATCTTTTTCCCCCCTGCATAGTTATTAGTGCTCCTAGCATTTCCATTCATGTTCCTGAATGTCATTTTGCTACCTGTCTTTTCTTCCAGGCAGATATACTCCATTCCATTTTTCGTTCTAAATGCATGAAATACACCTAAATAGCCCTAATCCTTACAAACTTTGTTGCACTTGGAACACATTCACCATGAAAGCACAGGCAATTACCTCCCAAAAGGCACTTTGCATTTAATGGCATCTCTTCCAACTATTCCCATGAGGTTCTTAAACTAGCTCTCAAGGGAGTTAACAGGAATAAGCCAGAAGATTAAATACAATTTTACCTTGCAAAAATACACTCTGATGCTCATTTACACAGTTTCCCCTAAACCTTGTATATTTTTACACAAAAGAAACAACCTGCTGTAATAAGTTTCTAACTATTCCCTCTGCTAGAAATTAGATTTTGATTGAGATCAATCAGCTTCCTCTTTTCTCCTCAAATTATGCCAAAGTCAACCTTCAAACATTAATTTCTTCACAGACTACTGGCATATTTCTCTGTGGTCTTATCCACAGCTTCTGCTACAGTAGCTGTAAGGATTAAAAAATCTCTCAATTTTTCATTATTTAGCAGTCCTTATTTCTGCAATATATTTAATCCAATCAGATTTCCTTAATAGTGGTTGTCCCAACATACAATTACCAGCTCAATCAAAAATTAGCATATACAACATTTTCATTCATCTTCCTCAAGAAATGTTTAGTTTCCCTTGAACTAAGACAATACTGGCAATTCTCCAGAGTCCAGCCCATCACTAGCCCCTTCTCCATTGGTCAGGTTGGAAAAAGATGATTCACCATCACAGCCAATCAGTGTGTCTTGTACTGCCAGGATTTAGCACCTGAGTTCTGTAACAAAGCAGCCTCTATTTTTTTCCGTCACTCTTTCTCCCCAGCTCTTTTTCTTGGAGGACTGATTATGCAAAGCAGGTCAACTGATTGGTTTTAGGTGTTGTCTTGACTAGATGAAATTATGCAGTGTATTATTAGATCTGATTCTACCTTAACTATTTATGGATTAGCTGACTGGATCAAATTATTTTTTGATCCTACTATTTATTAACCCTCTCACTGACTCAGAAATATAACTTTTTTCTTCAACTGGAATCTAGTATTAACATGCAACACAATGGAATCAACAGTTATCAAGAATCCTTTAATCTGTATTTCCCCAATTTGAGCATAGTCCTGTAAATTCCTTTCATTCATTCTGTATGAATATCTAAAACAATAGGTGTCCATGTTTAAGTTTTAAGACATACACCCCATCAACTTTAAATTTCAGAGCTACAGTATTCTATTCTCTTTTTGGTAATATGTTCTTAACTTAAAAATAGCAGACTACTACAAAAGAAGCAGTTGTTGGACATAATCAGATATTTCTTTAAAATGCTTTTTACAAGCTGTCAAGAAAACAAGTATTAACAAGTAGTACTGTAATTATTAAAACTTGCCTCAAGTCCCTCCAGATTGAGGTGGGGATTGCATAAATAAAAATTCCGCCAATGTACATTTTTCTTTCACAACACACTTTTTAAACATCAAGCAGAAGAGTTATTTCTCAACCTATCAATTACTGACTGGAAGAGGGAACAATACAGTATATCTTCTTCCCTCTTCGAAGAGGTCAGAAAGTTTAGTTGCGCATCTTTGCGCAGCTAAAACCTTCCAACAGAAAATCCTTAAAAAAACAAATAAGGACTGACCAAGGAACCATCAAACAAGCAGCCACTCAAGAAATTTCTGGCATCTTAACTGTCAGTCTCCCCCAGCCACCAGTGGTGGAGTCACAGGCACCTATTTGATAGGTATTTAAGGAAAAGTTTCCCCCCCAACCCCAGTTGAGCTTGACCCTCCGGTCGACTTCACTGAGAGTCCATGTAGTTTCTTGTCAACAATATGGAAGTAGTTTGGTTGGCACCGCCTTCTTCCACGACGGGGTGTTTTTTTTTCCTCAATTTTCCAGGCCAGCCGACAGCCCGAGCATTTCCTGATGGTCGCCCATCCAAGCGCTAATTAAGTCAACTCACTTTTCTGTGTCGGCCGATACGCGCCACGCTTTTAATTATTACCGTGATCGAAATGTTTTCCACTGTCCCCCACCGTCCCAAAATGTGTGTCGTCTTCCCCCCCCCCAAAAAAAACAACTTCAAGCCTCATCCTCCCAGTGGAGACCCCCCCCCACACACCCCAACCCTGTCAATCACACGGCTTTCTTTCCCATACGCGGGACGGGAAGAGGAGGAGTGGGGGGGGGAATCTGATAACAGTATAACCGCGTTGGAAAGGGACCTTGGAGGTCATCTAGTCCAACCCCTTGCTCACGCAGGAGACCTATACTGGGGATTCGAACCGCCGAATCGCCGACCTTTCTTGATTGACAAACTCAGCGTCTTTTAGCCACTGAGCCACCCGCGCGCGCCCTCGGTCTCTACACACCCGAGGGAAAACTCTTCCCACCCACCCACCCCGCTTTGACGACGGTAATAAGAAAAACAAACCCATTCCTCTCCCCCCCCTCACCTCAGCCCAATTCGGCGCTCCCCTTTCTCCCGCACTACCTCAAGTCGTCGACGCCGCCACCTCCTTCTTCTCCAACTCACAGGGCCGGGCCGGGCCTGGCTGGGGTGGGTGGGTGGGGGAGGAGAGAGCGGCTCCCTCAGGTGGCCACTGACAGGAGGAGGAGGAGGAGGAGGAGGAGGACGCGGACGACTACAGGGGATGCCGTGGAGGGGAGGGGTCACGAGTGGACTACGCACGCGCGAGGACGAGCCGCGAAGAAGAGGGGGAGCGTACAAGACGGAGATGGGGGGGAAAAAAAAAGGCGGGCGAGCAACTTTTAGTCTCGCGCCGAGCGACGCCCCGCCCCCTCCCCCTTCAGCTATCTCCTCAGGCGCTTCCCTTCGTCGGCTGCCGCAGCGTCTGCGCACGCGCGGAAGCAGCGGGCCGCCGGCACCTCTTTCTTTTTCTTCCTCCTCCTCCTCCTCCTCTTCTTCCTCCTCTTCGTCGTCTTCCGCGCTCCCATTTTGAAGCCACGCCTCTTCAGAGGTTCGCTTGCCCACTTGGGGGGGGCACGCCCCTTCCTCCGCTGTGCTCGTGCGGAGACGCCTCCCCTCACGTCTCTTGAGGGCGCTCCGTCCGTCAAAACGCCTCCTTCCTCCTAAAACGCTCCTTCTACGTCAGCCTTCCACCGATCAAGCCACGCCCTCTGTCTCAGAGTTCGTCCTTTCCTGGGCCACGCCCATCCTCTCCCGAGCGCCGCCTTCGCAACCGAGCGCCTCCATCTTCTTGCGCCTGGTACAAAGCAACGCCCGCTTGGCTCGCCTTCACTTTGATTCGCCAACTTGGTTGACGACCAAAGTTATTCCACCAATGAAAAGTTCCGAACGGTGACGGGGAGCCAATGAAGGGTAACGGGCGGGACATCAACCATCAGAGCCTCGCCGGGATTGCTATAATCAGAATTCACACCTTATTTCATTTTACCTCCCCCTCCCCACTTTGCCCTGTCATTCATTTCCACTAAAAGGAAACTACTGTAGATGGTCCCAAATTATCATCGACCTTAAAACTATAAAAAGAACTCCAAATGAACTTTTCAAATGGGAAAGGGAAAATATAACTCCCTGCAGTATAATACTCGCTTAATTTGAAGTGTTAAAAGTGACATATTGGAAGGGTTCTAAACTCATTTCATACTGCTGGGATTGTGACTGTAAAAAGAATTCTCCTGGTGCTGGTAGATAGCTCACCAGGAAACATGCAATACTAGCAGTGTGCTAGTTCCATCCTTACTAAAATTATCTTCCTATACAGGTAGTCTTCAATTTACAACAGTTCAGTTACCAGTTACAACAGCACCCAAAAAAGTGACTTATGCCCATTTTTCACACGTATGTCAGTTGGTCATGTGATTTACCTTTGGATGCTTGTCAACTAACACATTTATGACGGTTGCAGTGTCCTGGAGTCATATAATCCTCTTTTGCAACCTTCTGACAAGCAAAGTCAATGGGGAAGCCAGATTCATTTAACAACTGTTACTAATTTAAGAATTGCAGTGATTCCCTTAACAAAGGTGAGAGAAGTCATAAAATGAGGCAAAACTCAACAAATTTCTCACTTATGACCACAATTGAGCCACAATTTGTTGCTAAGTTGAGGACTACCTGTATTCTCTCAAAATCCAAAGAACCTGATGAGAATTTGAGAAATGGAATTCCTGCTGAATTGTGGTGAGTGACAGATGTTTGGTCATAAAAAGGGATCAAACCACCATAGCTTTGTGCCATGGTTACTACAAAATTACTCTCCAGGTTGAAAGTACCAAACTCAACTCCTCCATGCATTTCTAGAAAGTCCTTCGGGAGAAGGGCGGTATAAAAATTTAATAAATTAAAAAATAAAAATAAAATGAGCAGGCAGCTGGCCATCATTCTACAAAAGAATCTGAGTTTATCATCACTGCAGTGGTGGGTGAATACTTATGGAGACAAAGCAGCAACAAGGATGGAGAGATAAGCCCAAAGTCACAAATTCCTTGTGCATCTTGCATTCTTTTAAGTTCCCTACTAAAAGCGTGAATAAGATTTTAAGGAAAAGATAAACTTACTCGCCTAAAAAGCTGACACTGTTCCCCATGAAAGATTGGATAACAAAAGCAAAAAAACCCCCAGCCCTATTACTGTATTCTCAGGAAATTTAAATTGACCCATAAAGGGAAATTATTTGAGGAAGAAAAACTAGTCCTTTTATAACATAGTATCTACTACAGGTGGGCCTCACTTAATGACTAGTGTCTTATAACTATTTGAAGTTATGACGAACCCCAAAAAAGGTACATGTGACTCAGATTTGAATTTTTGGCTTCTCCCCTCCTGTTACATGATTACGTTTTGGGCATTTGGTAACTGGCCCACATTTATAGCCGCTTGCAGCATGCCAAAGTCACATGACTGCAAATTATGGGTTGTTTTTCCTGGAATCCTGTGTTTGCCACCGGTTTCCAGCAAAAAAACACCCATTGCAAACAATGGATTTGTTTAATGTCTGTGGCATTCCCTTAATGACTGTAGTGTTCCCTTAACAACTACAGGAAAAAAATTGTAAAGTTGACCAGCAAGAGTTGCAACTGTAATTGCAGGCTGATTTATGGTTGTAAGTTGAGGTCTACCTGTACCCATGTAATGAAACCCATCATATTAATAATTTAGAGGGGGGGAAAGACTGGATTGGCTCCACTTGGTCATGTGCTGGCATGAGATAATGGGAGTTGCACATCTGGAAGTACAAAGTTAGATAAGCCCAATCAAAATCATCTCCCACTGCAACCTCTTACATGATACAGTATAGCAACAGCACTTAGACTTATGTACCACTCCACAGTCCTTTACAGCCCTCTCTAAGTGGTTTACAGAGTTAGCAACTTGCCCCCAACAATATAGACTACCCAAACAAGCAGTATTTTTTCAGACTTATTAAGATTTAGATTAGGGGTGTCCAACCTTGGCAATTTTAAGACCTATGGACTTCAAGAATTCCCCAGCCAGTCCACAAGTCTTAAGCACCAAACTAGATCTTTTTCCAATGATGGGACAGGTAGTCCTCGACTTACAGCAGTTCACTTAGTGACCATTCAAAATTACAATAGCAGTGAAAAAAGCGATTATGACCATTTTTCACACTTACAACTTTTGCCGCATCCCCACGGCCACGTGATCAAAATTCAGATGCTTGGCAACTGATTCATATTTATGACGGTTGCAGTGTCCCGGGGTCATGTGATTTACCTTTTGCGACCTTCTGACGAGCAAAGTCAGTGGGAAAGCCGGATTCACTTAACAACTGTGCTACTAACTTTAACAACTGCAGTGATTCACTTAACCACTCTGGCAAGAAAGGTGGTCAAAAGGGCAAAATTCACTTAATACATGTTTCACTTACCAACAGAAATTTTGGTCCCAATTGTGGCCGTAAGTCAAGGACTACCTGTACTTGCTTCACATCTTTTTTTTTTAACTGCTGTCAAGTTTATATCATTAAATGCGAAGAAGTAATGATAGCATCCTGAGACTATTTTATTTTTCTCTCCCCTGCATAATTTGGGAATACTATTTTTTTCAACCACTAAAATATCACAAAAAGTATGTATGTAAGTCTTGATCAGGCCAAGTGATAGGGGGAAAAAACCAAAAGCTAACTATGGGCACAAGGTTAGCATTTTAGATCTATTTTAATTAGGGGTACATTTTTCTTTCTTTCTCCTCTTCTTTTGCATACCTGTACAACTAGATTGTAAAAATATTTTAAAGATGAAGTTCTACATAGCTCTTGCCTTTAGTGGCCTATATACAACTCTGGGTGGAATTAAAGATATGCTTCCCACAGATATTTTCTCACCCGGGATTAGGAAGAAAATTGAGCCTGAAAACAAGACAAAAACTCTACTTCCCCCTGTACATTTTTTTTATGTTTACACATTATTGTTAAGAAAGATTAAACACTTTTTGGAAAAAAGGCTAAAAGACAAAACTGTACAAATTTACTAAAACACATTTTAAGTACATAAAAAGAACTGTTTCATAAAGAGTGTTAATGAACAGCTGCAGGTGTCTCAGAAGTGTGAACAGCAAGAACTCACACACGCGTTGGCAGACTCCACATTTCAACTGTGCAAAATCACAAGATCAGTGATCTAATCGCCCACCCTCTATGAGTTAAAATGCAGATTTCTAGGAAGATGGGACAGTGTATATCAAGGGGTATATTCTTTGGGAAGGGGGCTGAGAAGGAAATGAGGTATGTGTATTTTAACAAAGACAGCCTGCTTGGTATCCTGAAAGCTAGATTCAATCTATCGGGGCTTTTTCAGATCAGGCCTCTTAGGTCTGCCCAGGTTTGTTAGTAAGGATGCGCGCCTAGCGTCTTTACGATAAGAAATATTTTTTACTTTTTGGTTTTATATAGGAAAGGAAGTCTTTTCTAAATACGAATCTTGATTGCGAATGCATTAGTAATTCTGTTACGGAGGCTGAACACTGCTTAGGAAGAGGGGAAAAAACAATCTGTTAATTGGAAAATATATAGCTTCTGTCCCTCAATTATACATGGAGGAGAGCCTAGGAATATGGATAACAGACATCCCTGAATTACGGACTGGAAGAATAAATCCATTTTCACCCAAGATTTGTGTAAAAAGAAAAAAAAGTTTCTAGCCTTCCGACTTATTTATTTACATCTAGTTTAAAGATGCAGTGGGAAAATTGGGAGAATCAGCTCGTTCAAAAGGGTAAAATCATTGTACAGATCCAATTGCTTCTCGACACCTTCCCTACCAACCCAAGCCTATATTTTTGGCACTCCAGAGGTTTTTTTTAAAATCCTAAATAGATGTGAGGGGGGCCCTTGCAGGGTTTTTTTTTAAAGATCCAAAACATGGAGCAAATCACACACAATGTATTTCTTCAGGAGTAAGTAAATGTTCAGTCTATACTGACATGAAATAACAAGCATTTGTTGTTATTCTCTGAAGGAAAAGAAAAAACAAAGGGGGGGGGGGGCGACTGCCTTTTGCCAGGATCTATTAAGGAATGTTATAAACAGACCTACATTAATAGACAAAATTAAAGTTTCAGAATACCAGCTCTTCCTCTTTTAGTATTTTTAGATACTACTTATCCTGTACTTTCCTCCCCCTATTTCTCTCCCGGTATATTACAAACAACTTTTCTTTTTTACAGATCAACCTACTTCGGAAAGGAACTGGATTGCCTTATTCCTGAAAGTATCAAGAGCGCATGATTAGGGGATACTGGCTATAGCTTTTGGATGATAGTGCTAAAAAATCCATAATTAAGAACTCACTGAACTACCATAGTAACAAGATAAAACTATCTCCTTTTGAAATTGATACACCACACACCACACTAGAAGCAGGGTTGTGTCCCTGCCTTAAAAGTAAGATAATTTTTTAAAAAATAGTTAGAAAAGCTGGATTCTAGTGTAACATGATTTATGCAGTCACTTGCATAATTGTTTTGCATAATCATTCCAAATTAGGTACTTTGCATAATATAGGATCATTTTGCTAACCACGGGAAGGCTAAGGGCACAGAATTCCTACCCCAATCATTGGAAAACTTGTTTAAGCTTCCCATGTTGAGTCTGGGATGTGGGAAGTTATCTCCCATATCCTTTCAAACGGTATCTTTGCAGCTATTAGGGGCTAAAAGCTTTCTCATTAACTTTCTACATTCTAATTAAGAGTCTTGGAAGACCCAACTGTAGCCTAATCTCAAACAAATCACACCAATTCAGATCAGGCCAGCTTGTTTTTCCAAGCCGCCATTTGTCCTTATTTCCGACCCAAGAGTTGAAAAGAGAGGTGAAGTCACGTTCCCGAAAGAAAAAATGAAAACAATCATGATTTTTTTACCCAGATGGGTAATGTGTCTTGAGGAAAAAACCCAAAGGATTACCTTGGAGAAAAAGCATGCACCTTTTTAAGGAACCAAACAGGCACTTGAAACACAGACAGAGGCTGATTACCATAAGCTTTGCTCCAATATGAATTATCTGAAGAATTATTCTGAAGAATGCAGAGCCCCAAGTGCCCTAAAGTGACGTAAGGAAGGAAACACCTCCCACATTACTTAACCAATTTGCTGAGTTCTTTCTATGATAAGGTAAGCAAATGGAGCAGTGTTTGGTCAATCTTAATAATTTTAGGATGTCTGGACTTCCACATGTGAAGCCCACATATCTTGGGACTCGCTAAGGTTGAAACACACTAAAACAGAGATAGAGCATTTCCTGCCAGAGAATGGGGCCTATGCTATTTAGATGCACCAACTACATGTATTGCTACAGAGCAAGTGTGTTCAAGAAGCAAATCTAGCAGCCTGGATAATACAAAGGGCAATAGAGCCTTCATAAAAATATAGGCACATGGCATTTTCAGGGGCAGTTTTAATTAGCAAGGAAGCAGGCATGGCTTTCTCTATTCCATCCCAACCTCCCTATACCTTCATTATATGGGCTGATTTCTTTCTCTTTTAAATAAATCTCATTTGAAGGGGCCCTTGTTTTATCCACGTCACGTAAAACCAAGTTCTGAGAAATAGGAAGGGCTGTCTCATACAACCCTGTGTGTTTACTTACATTCGACATCCCTGCAACCTAGATGATCCATACACACACACGCGCGCACACACACACACACTCACACACACACATCTTTAAAAAGAGCTCAGAATGGCCATGCCAAATTGTGGGTCTAGGAAAGGTCACCTCCACACCATTCTCCTAGAGGGCTTGGAGAAGTGTTCGCTGCCCATCCTTTTTTGTTGTTGTTGTTGTAAAAAAAAAAAAAAAAAAAAAAGCCGAGTGTACAAAATGATTTCCATCTTCTTCCCAAGTGAAGACAGTAGGTTCACAATAGACTGGCCAGGCTGGTGGTAGGTCCATTTTGTGCCTGAAACTGTACTGGTGGGGGCCCATCTGTCCACTGCAGGCAGGGAAAAACAAAGAAGTAGATGGTGTTTATTGACTGGTGCGTGGCGATTCATCTGATAACGTAATGATACTTTTAAAACAAACATCAAGATTTAAATAATCTTTATCACAGAAATATGTGTGCAAAGTTTTGAAACAGCAATGGGCAACATGCAAATTACTGCAATTTCCATGATTCCTTGTTATTGCTGTGCTGGCTAGCACTGACCAGATAAACGAGACCATCTTCTGCCACCGATAACCTCCCACCGGCCAATCTGCTCCCACAGAGAGGGTCTCCTCAGGGTGCCATCAGCCAAGCAATGTCACTGACGACCCCCAGGGGGAGAGCCTTCTCTGTGGGGGCACCCGCCCTCTGGAACAAGCTACGCCCAGGAATACGACTGATCCCGGAGCTCCGTACTTTCCGCCGAGCGTTGAAGACCTTCTTATTTCAGCAAGCCGGGCTGGCTTAAAATTTTAATGGGCTACTTTATGGGTAAGGGGTTTTAAAATTTGGGGAAGCCAAACTAATTTAATTCTGTTTTAATTTATTTTAATTTTTATACTGTATGTATTTTAATTTTGGCTGTTCACCGCCCTGAGTCCTTCGGGAGAAGGGCGGTATACAAATTTAATAAACCTAAACCTAAACCTAAACAGAGATTAACACCCAGATTAATACCAGACCAACCATCAAACAAGAAACAATACCCCAATCAAGAAACCATCAGGAACACTCCCATCTGCACTGAAAGGGCAAGGAACTTGTATATAAAACAGAGAGCAAACCTCACTCTCACCTCACACTGATGATGTCTCCTAGTTGGATAACAAAATGTCTACAGGCAAACAACCATGTTCAGCGAGCACAAAAAATCCCACAGTTCAATCCTGAGCTACAATACAACCTACCCTGAACGTAAGTCCTAACTTGATTTTTACACCTGCCTCCCCCCCCCCTGCAAAATCAGCCCTAATTAAGATCCCGCCCATTCCAGGGTACATTAGTAAAAATTAAGCTAGGGTGGGAATGGGGGGGGGGAGCTGCCCTGCTACTTACCTTTGGACAGTTGCAGCCAGGCCTTGCACACCCTTGCTGGCCCATTTCTTCTGCAGCCGGCAAGGCTTTCCTGAAGGCCTCTGCAGCCGACAACAGAGCTCCGAATTGATCCGCAAATCTGTTATCGGCTGCAGAGGCCTTCAGGAAAGCCTTGCCGGCTGCAGAAGTTCTTGAAGGCCTCTGACAGCGAAAAGGAGGCCAGGGGGCGATGTGTACAAGTGAGGTGAGTCAGTGGATGACTTTCCCCTCCTCCCCCAAAATAAGATCTGGTTCCTTTTTTGGTGGACCCGGTCTTATTTAACACCCGGTCTTATTTTTGGGGAAATACGGTATTATCTTTTACTGAACAAGGTTAGACTTACTTACTTACTTACTACATTTATATGCCACCCATCTCACTAACAAGCTACTCTGGGCAACTTACAAACATCATAGATACCTAGGTGACCATGCTGCCAGACCTTACTTTGTTCTGCTGCTACCCTACCCTTCTCAGCTGCTTACTAAACCCCAAGGAGATTGAGGTCCCTTACTTACTCAATTAGTGTACTACTTTTCAACTATAGGCAAGAGATTTCCCTCCAAAAAATATGAACCAGAATTCCAAAGCAATAAATAAATTATGTGATTTTCAATTAGCTGATAAATATTGTTAAACAAGCCTGTAGTCAAGACCTTTCGATTAATCACACTAAATGAAGAAAAGAATAGGATGGTTTTAATACCCAGAAGAGAACATAAGATCTAGAGATTAGATCAACAGCCTTGGCTTGTTTTCTTAACAAAAGAAAACAAAATTCCCAAGAGACGTTGTGATTTCTATCAAAAGAACAAAAATATGCTGTTTTACAAACTGCCCACCCACCACTTTCTGTACTCCCTAAGCCTATTATTGTCCTAAAACGAGGAGGCCAGTGGAAAAATCGGAAAAAGAATGCCCACAATGTCCCATCTTATTCTACAGGTTTCAATACAGGTAATCCTCAAATTATGACTGTAATGGAGCCTGGTCATGATCATAAGTTGCGACAATCATCAAAGGGGCCCATCCACGTGACAAACCCAATTTTATGACCTTTTTCACAGCAGTTGTTAGTTGTTAAGTGACATAATGGTTTTGCTATAAGCCAATTTTGTCGAAAATCAGAAATAAATGCTAGATTTCAGCAAAAACGCTATAAAACATGGTCACATGAGAGATGCTGCAAACCGATGTAAATGAAACTTGACTTGAGTGGCCGAAGTGCAATCACTTAACTGTGGGTGGAGGGCAGCCACTGGAACTTCAGAAACGGGCAGTAAGTACCCTCAGAGAAGTTTGTCATGACTCTGAACAATTGCTAAGTGACCGGTCATAAGTCGAGGACTACCTGCCATATTAAATTTGAGCAGCTAGGGAACAGAGGAACTTTCTCCTAGGATCTTCTGTTTTTCCTACCCCCTACCCCATAGCCCCCACTCAGGTTAGCATACAGCAGGGGTGGGAAATGATGGCCCCCCCTTTATGACTCATGGACTTCAACTCCCAGAATTCTTGAGGCAGCATGGCTGGCTCAGGAATTCTGGGAGTTGAAGTCCACGAGTCATAAAAGGGCGCCATCGTTCCCCCTCTCCTGGCATACAGAAAGCAAGGGCCAGAAAGGAAAAAAAGATGTGGCCAACATACGGTGATAAGGTTGTGCTCTGGGAGGCTACAGGCCTCGATGTGATCCTGGAGCAGCTGCTGGGAAAAGTTCTGATGCATTTGCGCTGCTTCATGGGCATCGATGGCATTCCCACATGCTTTGTTTAGGTCTTCATTGGAAAGGAGGGAGAGAGAAACAGAGACATTAGATTGCAAATCCTTTCAGGCAGGAACCCATCCTCCCCCCTCTATGGAGCAAATTATCCAAACAAATGACACACTCTGCATTAAATAATATTAAGTTAATGATAAATATTACTACAGGTAGTTCTTGACTTACAACAGACCGTTCAAAGTTACAATGGCACTGAAAATAGTGACTCATGACCATTCTTCACACTTACGACCACTGCAGCCTCCCCAGAGTCATGTGATTTCTATCCAGACGCTTGATGACTCACATTTATGACGGTTGCAAGGTCCCAGGGTCATGGGATCCCCTTTTGTGCCCTCCTGACAAGCAAAGTCGATGGGGAAACCAGATTCACTCAACGACCATGTTACTAATTGAACAACTGCAGCTGAATCACTTAACAAATGTGGCAAGAAAAGTCATAAGATGGGGCACGACTCACTTAATAAATTTCTCACTTAGCAACATATATTTTGGGCTCAATTGTGGTCATAAGCTGAGGACTACCTGTATATTGTTATCATACCTTTTAAAAAGCTGTTTTCTCCACCCACAATAACCCTGTGAGTTTGGCTGCGTTGAGAGAGAAGGACTGACCCAAAGTCACCCAGTCTGCTTTCATACAATACGTAAGGAAAACTTAAGACCTCATTACTGGTTTCTAGGCCAGGTATATAACACCACTACACCAAACTGGCTCTAATAATAAGTAAATATTATTAAAAGCATCAAGAATTAGAAAAGTCGATATATAACTTTTTTTAAAAGTAGTACCAGTAGTACTCTAGAATCTAAATCCATTTTTATTTAATGATCTATACTTTCAATTTCTTCAAAAAGAATTCATGACTTTTTAAAACGTACATGATAAAAAGGAAGCGCAAGCATCATAATCAAAGACTTTTATACTAAGCTATTATCTCCTGGGTTACGTTAAGATGGCAGTGTAAGTTATGATTAAACTATTCTGAATATCCAAGTTGACATAGGTGTAAGAGTGTTGAGTAAGTTGCATGAAACAAAAATGATATTTAAGGGAAAAAAGACTGTGGGTGCTCCTTGCTTAAAGACCACTCATTCAGCAACTATTCAACTTTATGGTGGTGCTGAACGAGTGGTACTCACAAGTGGTCTTCTGTGTTCCCGCAGTCCTGTGATCATGATCTGGGGACTTGGCAACTGGCTCACAATTGTGATGTCACAGCACTCCGTGGTCACCATTTGCAACCTTCACTGCCTGCTTCTGACAAGCAAAATCAATGAACTGTCTTAATTAAGATAACTTGGCCAATGTGGTTTGCAAACAGTGGTTCATGTCTTAGCATGTTGTTCAACCCAACTCCCCGTGGTTTATTCAATCATTAAAGAAACCGTAGTTTATCACAGTGTACAAACTCATTGAATGATGATCCAGTGTGTTAACTGACCTCTCAGGAGGGCCGATGACCACAGCTGCACGGACATGTCGGGGATCTTGCTGGCCAGCTGCATGGCTGGGACTACCATGTTGTTACTCTCCTAGAGATAAAAGGGGTCTTGATCAAACAAAGATGGCAAACTGGACGTGGTTATTTTTCCTTGAATTTACTGACTGCGACCACCACATACAAATACAAACACGAGTTTGCAGGGCACCGTCTGTCACCAATCAACACAAACCTCTTTTATAAATATATTATAAATATCTATGGAGATTCTCAAGTCATCCAGGTCATGGTTGTCCCAAAGGTGCTTTTTTCAAGAGGCAACTGGACTTCCTTTGTTTTTCCTTGAAAACGTTTTGCTTGTCATCCAAGAAGCTTTTTTTTTTTTTTTAATTTGATTTATATGCCGCCCTTCTCCGGAGACTCAGGGCGGCTTACAATGCGCTAAGCAATAGCCTTCTCGGATGAGAAGCGAAGTCTTCAAAGAATAACCAGAAAGTCCAGTTGCCTCTTGAAAAAAGCACCTTGGGGGACATTATACTTAACACATCTCTCGCTGAATGTAAGGCCCATGTAACACCTTTACCGCATGAGCTGCACTGGCTTCCAATTTCTTTCAAGGTGCAGAGTATTACCTTGAAAGCCCTACATAGCACTGGGCCAGCTTATCTGTGGGGCCACCTTTCCCTAAGGCCATCTACCCAGCCAGCCAGGTTAGCAATGCTGGGCACGCTCCAAGTCCCTTCCCCTAAATATTGCCATGGCAGAGTCACCTTGCAGCGAGATTGGCGGCAAACGAATTTAATAAATAAAAATAATAATCTGATGGGAGGTAGGAAGCATGCTTTTTCTATAGCAGCCCCTGCCCTATGAAACACTTAGACCCCTGAAGCTCAGCAGGCCCCTTCCTGCCTAGCCTTCCATAAAGCTTTGAAGATCTGGTTCCCCCGGCCCCCCCCCCCAAGTCCTGGGATAGTGTTAGATTCCTGCATATTAGAAGTTTGTCTTGGCACCAGATTTCTGTTGCTTTTAACGTTTTAATATGTTTAGTTTTAATGTTTATATGTTGTTTTAACTTTTGACTGGGAGAAGCCAAGAGTTGTTTATATGTTGGGTGACTATATAAACGTTTTTTAAAAAATAAAATAAAATGTCCTATTCAGACAGCTGCCTTCATTTCCCTCCCTCCCCCTCCCCAGCAAAACAATAATGCATTTTTCCTTTCAATAAAGTTTTATCTAAATATGTAAATGAGTAAGAAACAGCCTCTTTCAGAAAGGTTTGTCTGATGTGAATCAATCGAGTCTGTTTCAGACATTTCTCTACTGTCTGTCTGATAGAAAATCTGAAAGAAATAAGACAGGACATGATGGATAATCTCTTATTGAGTGTTCAGCTATGATTCTGTTATTTCTTTGTCACCACGTAACATTCAAAGGTGCAGCAAAAATCATTAGAGGCAAGGCTAACATCCCAAGTCCTGCAGGCCATGCACGGGGATAACAACTGCAACAAGATTTAAATAATCTCATCGTAGATACTTGCTTAACAACTGCCCTGTTTAGTGACCATTTGAAGTTACAACAGGGCTGAAAAAGTAACTTCACAACTGCTGTCAAACTTACAATAGCTGCAGCGCCCCTGCAGTTATGTAATTGCCATTCATTAGCTTCACAGCTTACATCCAACAAGCAAAGTAAATGAAGGAGCTGGCAGTAGCATCGCAAAATCATGCAATGTCCCACTTAACAACCATGGGTGATTTGCTTAATGAATAAAGGCAAATATATGTGTCCCAGGATACAATCTGGGTCAGTCATTGGGACCAGAGGTTTAATCTTCCGAGCTTTGGGATTCGTGCTAGAGCCCCTGATTGGATTTGCTTAATGACCACAGTGGAACTGATGTAAATTTGGTGCGATTACGAGATATTTCCCTTAGTGAAATAGTAATGGAGTGCTGGTCTCAATTGTGGCTGTTAAATGATTATTTGTAATTAATTTCTCACTGCAAGTTCACAAGTTCAGGGCACCAATTTGACTATTTGCAATAAGCAGATAAATGGCAGTGTTTATGGAATAATTTAGTGCATAGCAAAGAAATATAATAATTATCAATCTTTCACATTTCATAAGGAGGAAAAAAATGGGAAGATTTATAGTTACAAGTATTTTTCAGAAAACGTTTGGAATTTATTTTTTGATATCTATATGTATGCGATTGCCCCACACTGTAACGAATACCGTAAATAAACCACAATTTGAAGATTCAATTACTAAAGATCAGTGGTGGGTTTCAAATTTTTTTACTACCAGTTCTGTGGGTGTGGCTTGGTAGGTGTGGCATGGCTTGGTGGGTGTGGCTTGGTGGGCGTGGCAGGGGAAGGATACTGTAAAATCTCCATTCCCTTTCCACTCCAGGGGAAGGTTACTGCATATCCCCATTTCAGTTGGGACTCAGGAGGCAGAGAATAGATGGGGGCGGGGCCAGTCAGAAGTGGTATTTACCAGTTCTCCAAACTACTCAAAATTTCCGCTACCAGTTCTCCAGAACTGGTCAGAACCTGCTGAATACCACCTCTGCTAAAGATGCCCCAAATTTTCCAGCACACCATATGACTCCCGTCAGCCCATTGATACGCACATTGGCAAAACTTTGCATTAAGATTAATTTCACACTCTTTATTTCATTGGCAAGAGAAAAAGGGAAAGTATCAAACAACGCCACTGAAAAGGATTTATGACTTACCCTGTGATTCCCTAACACATAGAAGATGTGACCCAGAAGAACAAGAGAGCATGCTGTTAATCGGTTTAGATCTTCTGCATTTGACATTTTTAGTGTCTCTCGTAAAAAACGTCTACCAAAACAAAAGATTAAAAGAAAGAAAACATTTTGGGCAATGTAAGAGGTTTTTACCAAAAACTGGCCTCTTCCAGCAACTACTTCAGCACCTCATTTGCACAATCTAGACATTCCCGTAGTATCTATAACTCTGCTTAAAAAAAAAAAATAATTGAATTTTTTTTTATTTAAAACAAAACCAAACATAAAACCACCATCATTCAATACAATCACAGAAAGTGTGTTGATCGGTTAAAATTCTTTTGTGCATAATCCCATATCCAAAATTACCAATTATTTAATTTCTCTTATTTAACAGTTTTATATATCCCTTTATATTATTATTCTCATTTAGCAATTATTTAACAAAGGCTTAACTCCCATAAGAAAACACTTCATATATTTTATCATTACATTAATTTCATATTTCATACTTCATCTCCATGCTTTATTATCTAATAATTGGATAATAATTTTGGATATGGGATTATACACAAAAGAATTTTAACTGATCGACACACTTTCTGTGATTGTATTGAATGATGGTAGTTTTATGTTTTGTTTTGTTTTGTTTTAAATAAAAAAAAAATTCCCCCCCAAAAAAACCCCTCTGCTTTTTAAAAAAAGCTTTTAAGTATCTGAATTACTGTAATTTTATTACACGTCTTCAAATTCGGCACTAATAGTGAAGTAGTGGCCTGGAGGCATTTTGTCCCTGCAATAATGGACTTGGATATCTCAACAGAATTCAGACAGTTTTACTAACGTTTAATTTTTATACTTATTCAATTGCAATTAAGTGAGATGTCTGCCAACCACACAGATTACAGGTAGTCCTCGATTTACAACCGTTTAGTGACCATTTGAAGTTACAAGGGCACTGAAACAAATGACTTTTGACCATTTTTCACGCTTATGACCGTTGCAGCATCCTCATGGTCATGTGGTCAAAATTCAGACACTTGGAAACTGATTCATATTTATGATGCTTACGGTGTCCTGGGCTCGTGTGATCAGCTTTTGCAATCTTCCGATGAGCAAAATCAATGGGGAAGCCAGATTCACTTAACAACTGGGTTACTAATTAAACAACGGCAATGATTCACTTAACCACTGTGGCCAGGAAGGTCATAAAATGGGACAAAACAGACTTAAGAACTGTCTGCTTAGCAACAGGAATTTTAGGCTCAGTTGTGGTCATAAATCGAGGACTACCTGTGTGTGCTGAAACCGGGGAGGACCAAGTAAGCTCTCAAGATAAGAGTACAGAAAGAGGGACTTGCTGGCATCCATACATTTAACTTGATCCTGGGAGAGCAGTTTCCTGCTTAGGTAAAGCAGAGTCTTAACAGAGTATTTAGCTGTTATCAAACAGCAGGGCAACTGAGCAGAATCCCAATTCTGACCTGTCTTTTCACTAAAAAGTAGAAATGCTTTGTGACTCACTTGGCTTCATTGTACCTTCCTTGAAAGAAGGAGAACAGCCCTCGGATGTAGAAAGCGGCAGCTCGAAGACAGTGAGAGCTGGAGGGGACAGAGCAGACACACAGGCAAGTAAGCAAGCATTCACGGCCCAAGGGGGGAAATCACGGATTTCAACTGGCCAATTCTATGTTACTAAGGAACCCCTATCAACCGATACGCTATTCAAAACATTTAGGCTTGCTTTCGAACGTTATTGTCAGACTTGCCCACAAAGGTGGTGTATCATTCTACAAAATATCTATAAAAAACTGGATTTAGGAATATGGATTCCTATTGAATTGATACATGTAAAGAGGAGGCCGGACAAAAATTAGCCAAACAACTATGTATTTGTTGGTTCAATGAGCATCTTTACTGAATCTCTCTTATCAACACATAAATTGCCTACCACAACCTGCAGCTGTCAACATTACATCAAATCCTTCATGGCTACTAAGCTGGCTGAGTCTTCACACAGCAGCAGCCTAGACGGGTTTAGGACATTTAGCTTCCTACCCATATCCTTGGCCGTGCCTGCTTCTACCCCAGGCTTCTGCCTCAGGGGATTCTCCTCTAGCTTTTCTCCTTGGCTGATACGCCCCTGCCCATTTGCCCTGGCCAGTGGGCCACAGCCTCTCTGTCCCACATGCTTCGTGCGGCCCATTCAACGCCACACTGTTCATCCCGGGCTTTTAGCCTCCCGGGACGGTTAGCCACCAGCCAATCGGCTAGTTGCCAATTCTGGCAGCCAGAAGCCACAGTGCAATCGCAGGGGTGGGGGTTGGGGGAGTTGCTGCTTGTTAAGAGAAGGAAAGGGAGGGGTGGAAGCTCCCCCTGCACCTGATCGTGCCTCCCTGATAACGAATGGGAAGGGAAGAGCAGGGGTGGGGGAGCAGATAATAATTTGTTTCGGGTGGGTATCCTAGCCTTAAAAAAGAGAGGGAGAGGGAGGGAGGGAGAGAGAGAGAGAAAAGCCCCCAGGCTTCTGGCTGCCAGCATTGGCAACTAGCCAGCCCGGGACGAACAGTGTGGCATCAAATGGGCCGTGCTGAAGTGTATGGGATGGCCATGGCAAATCGGTGGGGGAGTGTCAGCCGAGGAGAAAAACTAGAGGAGAACCCCCCCCGAGGCAAAAGCCTGGCAGAGAAGCAGGTGCGGCCAAGGGTAGGAGCCGAAAAATCCCATTCCGGCCTAGACATGGCAGGCTGCTGCCCATGAGCAGCTGATGGGACTAAAGGAAATGTCTCCAGAGTATCCCTTAGTCTCACAGCCCATTTCTAAAAGAGGCATCTGGCCCACTCTTGTTCCTGTTCATCTATTCCTCTTCCTTATTTCCACTGCTTCTTTGCACCTTTTGCCACTGGCATTGCTTTTCTCAAGCTGAAGGGGAACAGTTTACCGTTTTATCATTTTGCTGAATGCCTCCTAGAGTCACTTTTTATGGACGGCCATGTACAGTGGGGCAAAAAAGTATTTAGTCAGCCACCAATTGTGCAAGTTCTCCCATTTAAAAAGATGAGAGAGGCCTGTAATTGTCATCATAGGTAGACCTCAACTATGAGAGACAAAATGAGAAAACAAATCCAGACAATCACATTGTCTGATTTGGAAAGAATTTATTTGTAAATTATGGTGGAAAATAAGTATTTGGTCACCTACAAACAAGCAAGATTTCTGGCTCTCACAGACCTGTAACTTCTTCTTTAAGAGGCTCCTCTGTCCTCCACTCATTACCTGTATTAATGGCACCTGTTTGAACTTGTTATCAGTATAAAAGAGACCTGTCCACAACCTCAAACAGTCACACTTCAAACTCCACTATGGTGAAGACCAAAGAGCTGTCACAGGACACCAGAAACAAAATTGTAGACCTGCACCAGGCTGGGAAGACTGAATCTGCAATAGGCAAACAGCTTGGTGTGAAGAAATCAATTGTGGGAGCAATAATTAAAAAATGGAAGACATACAAGACCACTGATAATCTCCCTCGATCTGGGGCTCCACGCAAGATCTTACCCCGTGGGGTCAAAATGATCACAAGAACGGTGAGCAAAAATCCCAGAACCACACGGGGGGACCTAGTGAATGACCTGCAGAGAGCTGGGACCAACGTAACAAAGGGTACTTGCGGGACCGCCTTCTGTGGCCGATAGCCTCCCACCGACCAGTACGCTCCCACAGAGAGGGACTCCTCAGGGTGCTGTCAGCCAGGCAATGTCGGCTGGCGACCCCCAGGGGGAGGACCTTCTCTGTGGCAGAGATGATCCAGAAGAGGATTGGGAGAATGTCATATGGTCAGATGAAACCAAAGTAGAACTGTTTGTTAGAAATACAACTTGTCGTGTTTGGAGGAGAGAGAATGCTGAGTTGCATCCAAAGAACACCATACCTACTGTGAAGCATGGGGGGTGGCAACATCATGCTTTGGGGCTGTTTCTCTGCAAAGGGACCAGGACGACTGATCCGTGTACAGGAAAGAATGAATGGGGCCATGTATCGTGAGATTTTGAGTGCAAACCTCCTTCCATCAGCAAGGGCATTGAAGATGAAACGTGGCTGGGTCTTTCAGCATGACAATGATCCCAAACACACCGCCCAGGCGACGAAGGAGTGGCTTCATAAGAAGCATTTCAAGGTCCTGGAGTGGCCTAGCCAGTCTCCAGATCTCAACCCCATAGAAAACCTTTGGAGGGAGTTGAAAGTCCGTGTTGCCCAGCAACAGCCTCAAAACATCACTGCTCTAGAGGAGATCTGCATGGAGGAATGGGCCAACATACCAGCAACAGTGTGTGCCAACCTTGTGAAGACTTACAGAAAACGTTTGACCTCTGTCATTGCCAACAAAGGATATATAAAAAGTATTGAGATGAACTTTTGATATTGACCAAATACTTATTTTCCACCATAATTTGCAAATAAATTCTTTCCAAATCAGACAATGTGATTGTCTGGATTTGTTTTCTCATTTTGTCTCTCATAGTTGAGGTCTACCTATGATGACAATTACAGGCCTCTCTCATCTTATTAAGTGGGAGAACTTGCACAATTGGTGGCTGACTAAATACTTTTTTGCCCCACTGTAAGTATGGATGGGTTTCAAGGTCTGCAGCCTGATTATGATGTACCGTTTAACATAGACAGCCTCTATGACTTCTCTCTTTATAGAGGAGAGGATTTATAGAGAGAGTAGCAATAGCACTTAAGACTTATATACCGCTTTACAGTGCTTTACAGCCCCTCTCTAAATTGTTTACAATTTAGAGGTAAAGAGGTGTACAGTGTCAGCCTCTTGCCCCCAACAATCTGGGTCATTTTACCCACCTCGGAAGGATGGAAGGCTGAGTCAACCTTGAGTCTGGTGGGATTTGAACTGCCAAATTGCAGGCAGCCGGCAGTCAGCAGAAGTAGCCTGCAGTACTGCACTCTAACCACTGCGCCACCTCGGCTCAGAGTAGAATAATGAACGACCTTCCTGACAAATTATTCATCTCTCTTTTGCTTTAGTGTGCTTTAAAAATCTGAAGCTACCAAGCCCTCAGTTTCAAAGGCCTATTCAGAAAGTCTTCCACCTGGAAGAACTATTGGCAAAAATCTCTCGATTTTAAGTGGACTATGAAGCACCATATTTAAACACAACCTTTCAGACTATGCACTCCATTATTCAGTTTTATTATTTCAGGTTATTCAGGTTTCAATTTTATTCTTTCCTTATTATGCCTTCATACCAGAATGTGCACATCACTTCTGTTCTTTGAAAAGCAGGGTGTAAATGTAATTGATAACTAAATTAAAAAGAAGGGACAGGGATCGAAGTGCAGACTGACAAGGCATACTAAACTGTTTTAAATGTCCACTGGGACTACTCTTAGTTAGTGTTGTTGATCAAATTGCCTATCTAAATTCCTGGCATTTAAAAATGTTGTCATGAAACAGAGTGTTCACCAGAGTCCTACAACAGTTAAAAGCACTGCTGGTGCCAAAGAATCATTTTACAAGCCAACTAATATAATGGCTTTATATGGCTTATATAATATTATATTGTAATGGGAATTACTGATTTACCTACCTCACCGGAAAATTGTGGTCTGGGTTTATCCTTTCCAACAAGCTATAAAGCTGGAGAGGAAGAAGATATGAGGAAGTTAGTTAGTTTTTAAATCATGTTTAGAGTTATACAGGACAAAGGCAGTTTGACCCAGTTTGAGTTTATCATGTGAATATTCTCCAAGGCTTCCTGGGCTTAGAGGTTGTTTGAGGAAGCCCAAAATTCTCTTTCAGATACAGCTCAGAATATTTTTTTATCAAGTGAAAGGATTTCCACATTTACAAACACGCCTGCCTGAACTTCTAATGATTTCACATGATTCCTATTTTATGCAAATAAAATAAAAACATTCTATTCACAACTAAATTCTAAGTATGCTAAATTCTGAGCAGCACTAATGCAAATTTGGAATTGTTCTATGAGTTGTAGTTTAGAAGACGACAAAAGTTTTAGAAAACGTAAAAAAAAAGATGCTGTTTACAGAACACCTTGAAATGACTTTTTAAAAACATGGATAAAATGAACACTTGCTTTCCCTCTGTTGTGCTCTATATGATGCAGCCAACCGTTCGCATTTCATTTAAACCCCAGTACTACAGCTAAGACATTTACCTCTTGATGCCGGTTTCCTTCCCTGATATAGACGCTTGCCAAGTTTGTCACGATAAAAGCCCACAATTCCTGATGGGTGGTGAGCTACAGCACAGAAAAGACACATATAATAATAATAAAAAAAAGTTAAAGCACTTTCCCCTTCTTACAGGAAGTCCTCAACTTACGTCTGGTTGTTTAAAAACCATTTGAAGTGACAACATCCTTGGAAAGGGAGTTTTATAGCCTGTAAAAACACTTCCGGCCATTGTAAAAACATTGTGCTGCCCCCTAATGGTTCACAAGCACATTTTAAGGACTTGGCAACCAGCTTGCATTTATGACCGGTTGCAGCTTCCCAGGTTCACGTGACTGAGATTTGCTATATAGTTCCCCCCCCGACCCCCCCGGTTTCTGGCAAACAATGCCCCGTCAGAATGTATTTGCTTTACAGTTGCAGGATTCAACTTACAACCATGTGATTCGCTTAATGAATGTCATAAAAACAGTTCAGAAATCAGGCCCGGTCACAAGGATGTCTTAATAATAGAAATAGCACTTAGACTTATATACCGCTTCCAAGGGCTTTTACAGCCCTCTGTAAGTGGTTTACCGAGGCAGCGTATTGCCCCCAATAATCTGGGTCCTCATTTTACCCACCTCAGAAGGATGGATTAGTCAACCTTGAGTTTGGTGAGACTTGAACTGGCGAATTGCAGGCAGCTGGCAGGCAGCAGAATTAGCCTGCACAGTACTGTATTCTAACCATTGCGCCACGACCGCACAACAACCGCAATGACTTACAACCAAAATTCCAGTCCCCGTTATGGTCTTAAGCCAAAGGCTGCCGTATGAGCCTTCCGAGTTATTTAATTAATTAAATTATTTGAAGAGGAGCGTTACACTCACAAGGACAAACCAAAAGAAGAAACCCTATACTGAGCGCCATCTTACCCGAAGTGCTGTGGTAAACTGTGCTTCTGCGTTGTCCATGCAGTTCACAGAAATGCAATACAGCCCCTTCAAAGGAAAACAGCAGGGAAAGTTCAAGGAAAGGTACTTTGGTTTTTAGGAATGAAGACTCGGTGGAGTAAGTTGTACAACAGTGCATGTAGTGTAGATCTATGTTCCCAGTGTAGATCTATGTTCCCAGTGTAGATCTATGTTCCCAGTGTAGATCTATGTTCACGTTCGATTTGCTTTAGTAGCTATGAATCTAACTTCTCTTCCCACCTGAGAATGCAGCAGGAATTCCAGAAGACAAATACAGGGAGCCCTTGATTTACAACAGTTCGTTTAGCGACTGTTCGAAGTTACAACAGCACTGAAGAAAGAGACTTGAGACCATTTTTCACACAACTGTATTAGTATCCACATGGTCATCTGATCAAAATTCAGACACTTGGCAACTGACTCAGGTCGCAGTGTCCCGTGTGCAGTGTGATCACCTTTTGTGGCCTCCTGACAAGCAAAGTCGATAGGGGAAAGTCAGATTCACTTAACCGCGTAAGAACCGGAAGCGATTCACTTAACAATTGTGTCAGGAAAAGTTGTAAAATGAGGCAAAACTCACTTAACGAATGTCTCACTTAGCAACAGAAATGTTGGGCTTAATTGTAGTCATAAGTAGAGGGCTACCTGTAAACATATTCCTTCTCTTTGTAACATGGCATGAAGCTTTGGAATGATTTTGCCCTGGGTTTTTTTCCCCCCCACACAAATAATTAATTTAAATCCTTCTGTTGTCAGTCTTGCTCCCCAATAGAGTCAATCGCAGCAATTCATATTCTGCTTCTGCTTCTTTCCATTAGCTTCAATGAACATTCCTGATATTAGATCCAAATTTTCCTATTCCTGGCCTTTAAACATATCCTCAACTTGATCTCAAGGTTATCTACTTGTCTTGAGGGAAAACTCAAGCATTTTAGCAATAGAAATGTTGCTTTTGTGTTTATACACGGCACAGATAACTGGGGGAAACATCAATCCCTGCTGATGAGGATTAAGGAGGATTTATTCAAGGCCACAGTCATCTATAGATCAGGGGTGGGGAACCATGGCCCTTTTATGACTGGTGGACTTCAACTCCCAGAATTCCTGAGCCAACTGACTCAGGAATTCTGGGAGTTGAAGTCCACCAGTCAGGGCCGGATTTAGATGAAAAGAGGCCCTAGGCTATTCCACTTATGAGGCCCTTTCACCTATAGTGAAACTGTAATTTTAATTTTGCTAACAATTTGAATGTAGGCCCCTCTTGATCTTGAGGCCCTAGGCTGAAGCCTAGTTAGCCTATAGGAAAATCCGGCCCTGCCACCAGTCATAAAAGGGCCATGGTTCCCCATCCCGATCTATAGGAACTGAAAGAATTTCAACAAATTCACAGCAAGGCCAAGCCCTTAGAAAATGGGAGGAATAGCCAAGTTAGACAGCTCTTCCTCCTCTGTTTGTGCAGGGGCAACTGAATTATACAGGTAGCCTTTGACTTACAAGCATTTGTTTAGTGACTGTTCAAAGTTACAATGGCACTGAACAAAGTGACTTACAACCTATCTGTCAACTCGCAAAGCATTCCTGACCTGCTCTCAAGTTGTCATAGGCAGGGGGATGGGGAATCAAGCTTTGCAGCTGCATCAAACAACTTGCATTTCAGTCAAAACAAAGCACATTCCAGCCAGCAACGTCAAGGTCATCTCCAGGGAGACCCATAGTGACCGGAGGGAGTGATTTCTACAACCTGCAAAATTGCTTCTTTGGGGAATGTGACTGATGACACACCTTGGGGGAAGAGGGAAACAGGGTCAGAGCCAAGGCGAGAATTAAGTGAGGTCAGAGTTGGTTTCACTTGCTGACATGAAGCTCCTAATAAATAACTAGATTTCTTTTGAAGCTTGGCTTGAGGCTCATGATTTAATTAGGGCATCGGTCGGAACCCTGATACTATCATCACACATACGACCGTCACAGCATCCCGTGGTCACATGGTCAAAATTCAGGCACTTGGCAATCGACATGTATTTACAACGCTGCAACATTCTGGGATCATGTGATTGCCATTTGGGATCTTTTGACGAGCAAAGCCAATGAGGGAAGCTGCATTTGCTTAACGATGGCATGATTCACTTAACTGCAGGGATTTGCTTAAAGACCATGGCCAAAAAAAAAAAAGGCTGTAAAATGGGGTGCGACTCACTTAACAGTTGCCTTGCTTAGCAATGGAAATTCTGGTCCCAGTTGTGACTGTATGTCAAGGACTACCTGTACTTGTTACTAAAGCCTTGTGGGGCTCCATTTATTTGAAAACTGGCAGCTTTTCAATGAATGGAACTCAAGTTTCCTACACTGAATAAAATACTGAATAAAAATCTAGATTTACATGCATCGGGAACTGGGAAGTTATACTCACCAGAAGAGCATGTAGCTGGGCAGCATGATTAGAAAAGAGCCTGGGAGACTGCTGACAGAGCTGGCATACCTGTGAAATCTTGGTGTAAACAGAAGAGAGAACATGACTTAGGTGATTCACGACGATTCTTCTGACTAACCCAGCCTAGACGGGTTCACTTCCTTTCTTTGCCTTCCTCTTTTCTGACACAACCGCTGATTCCAGTTGCACTTTTGGGATTGCTTAATTATTTTGTAAAATCACTTTTCTGTTGCTGTAACACCCTCCTTCTCTAGTATAAAAAATAGCAGATAAAGCTTCACTGGGAGACTTTGGCCGGCTTTCATTTTATTTCACCATGCTTTTCAAATAATCTGCGATGCTGGAAATGCATGACTCTTGGCTGCCCTCAGAATAACAAGAGTTGGAAGGGACCTTGAAGATCTTCTAGACCAACCCTCTGCTCAGGCAGGAAATCCTATACCATTTCAGACAAATGGCTGTCCAATCTCTTTTTAATAACTTCCAGTATTGGAGCATTCACAATTTCTGGAAGCAAGTCGGTCCACTAGTTAATTGTTCTCACTGTCAGGAAATTTCTCCTTAGTTCTAGGTTGTTTCTCTCCTTGATTAGTTTCCATCCATTGCTTCTTGTTCTGCCTTCAGGTGCTTTGGAGAATAGCTTGATTCCCTCTTCTTTGTGGCAGCCCCTGAGATATTGGAACACTGCTATCATGTCACTTCTAGTCCTGATAGCAGCCTTCCAATATTTGAGGGGCTGCCACAAAGAAGAGGGGGGTCAACCTATTCTCCAAAGCACCTGAAGGCAGGATAAGAAACAACGGATGGAAAGTAATCAAGGAGAGAACCAATCTGGAACTAAGGGGAAATTTCCTGAGAGTTAGAACAATTGTGGCAATGACATTCCAAGATCTTCCAAGACTATCTTCTTTTCAACAACCACAAAGAGTGGTGAGCTCAGTTGAACCTCCATACATCTTTTCCCACCACCATCACCACCACCCGCAGTTCCAAAGGACACCGAATGCCCTAAAGCAGTGGTCACCAACTGGTGGTCCGTGAGAAAATTTTGGTGGTCCGCAGAAAAATTATTTGCACTTTTTATATTGCACTAAATCAGGGGTCCTCAAACTATGGCCCCTGGGACAGACACGTGCAATGTGTGTTGCTGCAGAGTCTCCCCCTTTGGGGTCTTTTTGTGTGGGGCAGAGGGAGGCAGAAATTCCAACTTGGGGTCTGCTTCAGTCGCCTGGTGCGGGGCTTTGGCCGAAAGCTGGAGGGAAGCGTCACTGGTGGCGAAGAGCCGGAGGACCTCGTTCCAGTGGGACTGCATCATGGCCTGGAACTGGCTGACCATCTCAGCACACTGAGCCTCCAGGTGCCTGTACCTGGTCTTGCACTCTTGCAGGTCTTCCCTCTGCTTGGAAAGCCTATGCTCATAGTCCTCAGTGAGGTGCTTCTGCTGAGCCTCCTTCTCAGTCAGAGGAGTGGCTGGGAGGGGAGGGGTGAGTAGAGGCTGGGGAGGCACCCCTCGACGTGAGTGACATTGAGTTGGCCATGCCCACCCAGTCACATGACCACCTAGCCACACCCACAAAGCTAGTCATTAGGCCGATCATATTAGTAGTCCGTGAGATTTAAAATTATGAATTTAGTGGTCCCTGAGGTCCGAAAGGTTGGTGACCTCTGCCCTAAAGCAGTGCTTCTCAACCATGGCTGGCTGGGGAATTCTGGGAGTTGAAGTCCACAGGCCTTAAAATGGCCAAGGCTGAGAAACCCCGCCCCTAAAACAATTTTCTTTACCTCTTGCAGGGCTGTAGCTTTGTGTCCTGTGACCAGCCGGCACATGATGATATGTTCCAACAAGATGACTTGGAAAGATGATAAGATAGGGCTGCAATCAAGCACTGGAAGGAAAGAAATGATGCAGTTTAGGGAAAAAATAGAAAAGGAACAGCTCTTCATTTGGTGGAATGGCCATGCTGAATGTCCTCAACTTAAGACCAGTTGCTTAACGACTGTTCCAAGTTATGATGGACCCCCCTCAAAAAGTACTTACAACCTGGTTCTGAAGTTCTGACATCCAATCCCCCCCCCCCTCACACACACACACACACACACACAATTATGTGACCAATTTTGGGTACTCGGCAACTGGCCTAAATTTGTGGCCATTTGCAGTATCCCGTGGTCGCGTGACCGCTATTTATGACTTTTTTAAAACCCCAAAAACAGCCCTTTTACTTCTGGTGTTTGCTTAAGAAGCACCACAAAAAGGGTTGTAAAATCAGGTCGGTGAATATGATGACCCGCTTAATGACTGTTGTGACTTACGACCATAATGGGCAGTCTCCATTATGCTTGTTAAGTCAAGAACTACCTTTAATTGTTTTTCTAAAGCAGGGAGTAATATTTTAGGTTATAAAAGCAACTGCTCAAAAATCTTGGGAGACATGAGGCATTTTGCTAAAGCTCAGGCTGGCAAAAACACCCTCTATCCTATTCTTTCCTCAGTGCGGAGAAAAGAAATATGCCAAAAAATTCCCATCATAAGAATCGGGCGATTCTTTCCGGTACTGCTAAATTGAAATGCAAAGTGATATTGGTTCCTTTCCTTAAGTTCAGAAAAGATCTTGGCTGACTATGCAACTCTGAATGAGCCAAAATCAAGAACAGGGTTTTCTGGTGCTGAGGAAGGGACCTATCACTGGCCCTGAAAAAGGACACTGGTGCCCCAAAAAGGCAACAATAAATGAAAAAAGGGAGAATAGAGAGAAATGGAGCATGCAAATTGGGCGTTCAAGAACAGAATCCGTGTGAAGACACACACCAAAGAAGTTTACTCTGCTCACTTTTGAGTTTCTCCAGCTGCATCAGGGCTTTGTCGGTGTATTTCTGGGCCTTCTCCAAATATCCAGCCTGCATCGAATGCATCACAGTCACCTGGCAAAAAAAGAAAGAAAGAAACCATACCGCATTTGTTTGGCAGATCATTTTGCAACTCTGAAACAAATTGCTTCAATGTTCTCCCTGCTGCAAATTAACATGACTCGTTTTACATGAAATACAAAGACAGGACACAGTTCTAAATGAGAAAACATGCAGGTAGCAACACTGTGAACGCCCATGCTGACACGCCACCTGTGCAATTAAAACAGGCACGTTCATCTCCCTCACAACAGGGCACGCGGCACTGCCAAATTGCCCTCGTTGAGAAAGCCTTCCCACCAATGATGCAATTAATGTACACAAAAAAAAAAAAAAAAAAACAGAAAGTCTATGCCTTTAGTTTCTAATATTGCAGGATGCCTTTTGTTAAGAAAACAAAACAAAACTTTTATCGAATTTCAAAAGAACAATAGGAGGAGGAAGAGATGGTTTAAATGGTTTAAAAAGGAAAAAAAAGAGGAAAGCAGGAAAAACACAGAATTGGATGGTGCAGAGAGAAAACCAAAAATTATTTCCAACTCTCTAATACAGATACAAGCATAAAATACAAGTAGATTAAACCACATCACAAAATATTTCTGTGGTTAAAAACAGTTCTACTCATCAAATCCCAAGGTTATATTTTCTTTTCTTTCAGTTTCTTTCAGTTTCTCTGCTTAAATCTGAAATTTGTTTCCAAACCACTATTTCAGAATTCCTGACACCTAAAGGTTAGACCAGAGGTCTTCAAACTTGGCAGCTTTAAGACTTGTGGACTTCAACTCCCAGAATTCTCTAGCCAGCTTTGCTGGAGAATTCTGCAAATTCTGCAAAGCTGGCTGGAGAATTCTGGGAGTTGAAGTCCACAAGTCTTAAAGCTGCCAAGTTTGAAGACCTCTGGGTTAGACCATTAGATCATCTAGCCCAGAGGTGTCCAATCTTGGCAACTTTAAGACTTATGAACTTCAACTCCCAGAATACTGGCTGGCTGGGGAATTCTGGGATTTGCAGTCCTCAAATTTTAAAGTTGCCACAGTTAGACACCCCCAATCAAGCCAATGCTGACAATACCCGATTATAACAACTCCCCAAAGTCTCCAGAAGAAAAACCCCTCTGTTACTAGACATTCTGCTATCTGAAAGTCCAGGGACAAAACTGGGACATTTCTGCAAGCAAAGAAAGGACTCCATCAATGAGCTATGATGCTGTCGGGAAACCTTGCCATCTTCTGAGCCCATTCAGCTCAGTATTGTCTATTAACATGAATGGTGGCTTTCCAAAGCCACATATGGAGGTCTTTCTTACCACCTGCTGCCTAGAAATATTGGTAATTAAACAAGGCATCGGTTCTTTGGAATATATTGTAAACAAAAACAAAAATCACCCAGAGGCAATTTAAAGGAAAGCCAGTAATGCATCCCCACCCTGCTAGCTACTGCAATTATAAATTGGGATACTAGGAGCACTGTGGCTCACACGGTTAGGACACTGGGTTGGAAGCTAGCAGGCCTGGTGTTTGAGACCCAAGTGCTGCTGTGGGGCAGGGTGAGTTCCCGTCCTTTGCTCCAGCTCCTGCTGCGGACATGAATGAAGCCCCCTAAGTGGGTGTCTCCTGGGCAACGGTAATATCACCGACTCATCCTTTCAACCCAAAAAGGATATTGCCATGATGATGTTAAAGGAGAAATAGAGAGCACCTTCTTTATGTGCAAAAGACTACTTCCTGGGCCCCTGATCCTAGAAAGCCCCTGTTGGAAGGATCCCTGAAGCCAAGTTTGTACAACTTATTTTGGCAACATCGGATGCAGCATCTCACCAGGTAAACCAGCACACACATGTGCTCCTTGGGCAGCCAATGGAAGAGGTCTGCAGGGTTGCTGGGAAGGATCTCATCGTCATGAAGGGTTGAGATGGTCTGGATGCACTGCTGCAGCTGCTTTAGACATGGCTTGACACTCTTCACCTGAGGAAAGGAGAAGCTGCCTCAACAAAATCAAACCAAACATGAGACCCAAATCAAAGGCACCCTACATCCAAGGTCAACCACACATTATCTTGATGGCTGTTGTCCTCTTCTCAGTTCATCTTCTGTAAAGATAGAACATTAAAGACCTCTGAAGGTTCTTGTCAAGCTTACATTCATTTTTTTAATCTTCTTCTTTAAGAGAGGAGGTGGCACAGTGGTTAAGAGTGCAGTACTGCAAGCTGCTTCAGCTGACTGCTAGCTGCAGTTCGGCAGTTCAAATCTCACCGGCTCAAGGTTGACTCAGCCTTCCATCCTCCCAAGGTGGGTAAAATGAGGACCCAGATTGTTGGGGACAATAGGCTGACTCTGTAAAACACTTAAGAGAGGGCTGTAAAAGCACTATAAAGCGGTGTATAAGTCTAAGTGCTATTGCTATTGTTCCTTCATATGTTTGCTCTGCCATTCTATTCTAGGGTAGTCCTTGACTTATGAGTTGTCATTTTACAACTGTTCAGAGTTATGACAGCCTCGTAACAGGTACTTTATGGCCCATAAAGTACCTCCAGCCCTTATAAAAGGTGTCCCCGTAGCAATCAAGTGATCACATTTTGAGTGCTTGGCAACCTGCTTACCTTTATGATCGGTTGCAGCATCCTGCGGTCACATGACACTGATTTGCGATTATTATTTTTTTTGCTGGTTTCCAGCAAAAAACACCCACCAGGAATAATGGGTTTACTTAACAACCGTATCTTTCATTTGTTTAGTGACTGCCGTGAAAAAGGTCAAAAATAAAAGAAGGTCCAGTCACACTGGTGCCTCGATTTACAAATTGTAACAAGTGACAATCAGACTTCCAGGCCCGATAATGATTGTGACTCATTTCCTTCATGAGTACAGTGATCACGTTACAACCGCCACAAAAAAAGATCCTAAAGTTGGATTGATCGCATGGGGGGGGGTCCGCTTTATACCTGTCAGCGACTTACTTACTTACTTACTTACTTACTTACTTACTTACTTACTTACTTATTTATTTATTTATTTATTTATCATACTTATATACCGCCCTTCTCCCAAGGACTCGGGGCAGCTCACAGAATTAAAAGGATAAGAACAATGAAATAGCTGCTAAAATAATCAATTAAAATCTCCCAATTAAAATTACCCATCAGATCAGCAAATTTGTTGGAAAAGCCATGTCTTCAGGTCACGGCAGAAAGAGCGGAGGGCAGGGGCTGTCCGAGCCCCGTGGGTAACCCATTCCAGAGGGTCGGTGCGCCCACAGAGAATGCCCTCATCCTGGGCGCCACCAGCCGACATTGTCTGGCCGATGGCACCCGGAGGAGGGCAGTCCTATGTGAGCGCACAGGGCGGTGGGAGGCAGGCAAGAGGTGGTCCTGCAAGTACCTCAGGCCCATGCCACGTAGGGCTCTATAGGTAAGTACCAGCACCTTGAAGCGAATCCGAAGGACCACCGGTAACCAGTGCAGCTCACGCAGGAGAGGTGTAACATGGGAGTAACGGGACATAGGACTGTAAAGGAGAGGCTGTTCAGTTGTAATGGAGCACCTGGTCTTATGTTGTGAGCAACAACATTTTGTCATGCGAGATTACCTGAACTGCTTTTCAACTCACCTGACCAGCATCCAGGTAATGCGTCACCTGCAGTACCAAGAAGAAGACCCGCAATGACTCTTTCTGGATGGGATTCCCTTGCCAGTTCTCAACAATCTGCCCACAAAGCGTCAGCAGCGGGTGCACCTCCTGCAGTTTCCTCTCCATGAGGAGCAGCTGTGTAGAAGGAAGGAAGGAAGAAGAAAAGAAACGACAGAAGTTTCAGAACATACGATAAGTGCCTCTGTTCCAGGTTCAGGCTTCCTTAGTCTTGGATTGATCTCCTCAAATAAAGAAGGAAAACAAAAAAAAGTAGTACGGTAACCCTCGACTTAGGGCCACAGCTGAGCCCAAAATTTCTGTTACTAAGTGAGTTTTGCTCTGTTTTACAACCTTTCTTGCCACATACTTGTTAAGTGAATCATTACAGTTGTTAAGTTAGTAACGTGGTTGTTAAGTGAATCTGGCTTCCCCACTGACTTTGCTCGTCAGAAGGTCACAAAAGTTGATACCAGGACTCCGGGACATTGCAACCGTCATAAATGTGAATCAGTTGCCAAGCTCCTGAATTTTGATCATGTGACCGTGGAGATGCTGCAACAGTTGCCAGTGTGAGGAATGGTCATTAATCACTTTTTTCAGTGCCATTGAATGGTCACTAAGCGAATGGTTGTAAGTTGAGGACTACCTGTACTAAGCGTGGGAAGGAGAGTTATTCCTCAGTTCTGTGATTAACTTTGCTTCTCATCATTTCAAGATAATCCCAAAGAACATACAAAAAATAAGGACATCAAAAATAAAACTAAGGTAGCCCAATTAGAACAGGAATAAGTAAAAATTCAACTACAAGTTCAAAGAAGGTTTTTTCTCTCAGTGGTTCTCCTGTATGTGCGATACCAATTTACATTACAATTTATACCTTCCATGCCAATCGCTTGGAACTGATTTATGCACACAATACTAGGTATTATACACATTTCAGATCTTTAAATGACACTTTCTAATACTGATTCGGTCCTTGGGGACTGTCTCTCTTATTCTCAGGATCGTTTTAAGGTATGAGAAGACAATCTACACATTGCTGTGGCTTCTGGCAATTTCTCTGATTGCGCTGTTAAAAACACACAGCACAGTTGCTCTAAACCAGCAGTGTGATTTCCCATCATTCTGGAGCAAAATGTATATAAACCGTAACTTAAGTCTTCAGGTAGTCTAGAAAATTTTAAAGATGACCCTCCCGCAAAAAAATAATGTAAAAAAAAAAAAAACCCCAAAAATATTTTCAAAATTATAGGCAAGGTGGAGTCCCACACATTTTATCCCATAGTCACTGGTTCTCTGAAGCAATTAAACGCAGCCTCTAGTCACCCCAAAACTGCCCACCCTTTGTTTAACAGATGCAAGCCTAATTAATCCACACAATATATAATTTATTCGCTAAATTAATCTGAGATCGGCTTAGTCCAGCACTATTGGTAAAAATGGCAGCAACAAGCAGAAGTGTAATTATCACCTTCCTAAATCCTAATTTCATGGAATCTTAATTATTCCAATCCAAAAGACAAATTTACTTTTTTATGGTTGCCTCTCTTAAGTCTCTCTATAGCATTTTAAAAGTTTTCAAGAAGTTTCCACGTGGATTTGAATTACACCAAACATTAAAACATAGGTGGGGTAGTCACACATTTGAAATGATGTGTGAGTTAGCAAAATGCTATTGCTCGTTTCAACAGATGTCTATCAATAGTCTAGACCAGGGGTCTCCAACCTTGGCAACTTTAAGCCTGGAGGGCTTCAACTCCTAGAATTCCCCAGCCAGCTTTGCTTTGCTGGCTGGGGGATTCTGGGAGTTGAAGTCCTCCAGGCTTAAAGTTGCCAAGGTTGGAGACCCCTGGTCTAGACCAGTGTTTCTCAACCTCAGCAACTTTAAAATATGTAGATATCAACTTCCAGCATTCCCCAGCCAGCAAACCAACTAGAGGATTCTGGGAGTTGACAAATCCACAAATCTTAAAGTTGTCAAGTTTGAGAAACACTGCTCTACAAGACCAAAATCTATTTATTATTCATTGCTTCTATATCTGAATAAGAAAAACAAACCGAGACTGTAGATTTTAAAGTAATATATAAGTAAAATATTATCTTGTCTAAGCCCCAGTAAACTTACCATGCCTTTGCTTAATAGAAACAGTGCTCTGAAAAAGAAAGGAAAGTTATTAAGATTCCAACACTGTAGAGATATCCCAGAAATACAATGTATTCTCACTCTAACCCTAAAACTGCATCAAAAATATTTCAGAAAAAAATGAAACTGTAACTTTTTATGATTAGTTTGTTGTTGTTATAGAAATGGCTAAGTTTCTGATTATATGAAACTGAAAAGTTGAGACTGTAACTTTACTTTGCAAGTAAAGTAAAAAAAAAAAAAGGTGGAGGTCACTGCTTTTTTTCTTTTCCCTTTCCTTCACAGCTTTTCCCCCTTTTTTCTTTTCCCCCTTTTTTCTATTGTCTTTACTTTCATTTGTATTTTTACATTAAGACAGACTTCAATAAAATCTTTTAAAAATATTGCAATCTGCAAGAGAGAACAGAACATATTTCGTAGTCTGTTCATTTTCTCCCTGTGAATCAAAAAGTCACCCACCTTGTATATTCTGATCCTACCACTCGAGCATATTCTGCTCCAACTCCCAAAAGGTCGCAGGCGGAGACCAAATCTTTTTCAAGCGTATGAAGTTGCTAATGAGGAATACACAGAGGAACACACGTAAGCTTGAAACAGCTCTGAAACAGTCCAGACAGCCATTTATTTTGATTCTGAGAATCAGCTGGGCTACTGATTACGGCACCAGGTTAGAAACTAGGAGACGATGCATTCAAAGCCAGCTGCGTGACCTTGGCCCAGTCACTCTCTCTCAATCCAACTCACCACCCCATAGGATTGTCTATGGTGATTCTCAGTCATCCAGGTCATGGTTGTCCCAAAGGGGCTTTCTTCAAAAAGCAACTGGATTTCCTTTTGTTTTTCCTTAGAGACATTTTTCTTCTCATCCAAGAAATGAAGAAGCTTCTTGGGTGAGAAGAGAAATGTCTTCAAGGAAAAACAAAGAAAGTCCAGTTGCTTTTTGGAAAAAAACACCTTTGGGACACTCCATAGGACTGTTGTGAAGAAAATGGGAGAAGGAAGGTGTACTGGATATGTTCACTGCCTTTATTTTCCATTTTCAAACAAGACTTTCCAAGCTCAAATTTTTTTAAGGTTCTGCAAACCTTTAAGGTGATACTGATGCCACAAACCCATTTATTTTCCGTTAAGTATTGGTACCACACAAAGCAAAAAGTCACTAATGTAACTGACCTCTTCAAGAATGCCCCACTTACATTTTTCTCGTAGAACAAAGTCTGTAAGGTGGGAGGATGTTAAGACAGGCAGCACTGTAATAAAACTTCCTCCCCTTTTGTCTGTGTGCTGACATGACGTACTTGGACAAACGGGTTGGGAGTTTAGTTGCAACGCTGCAACCATGATTTTGTTTCTTTTGACCCACTGTAAGGGTGCCATTACTGCTTCAATACTTAGAACTGAGCTTATGAACCACCACTCATCCACTCACTTATAAAACTTTGTACCAAAGGACAAGTGCCCCAGTTACAAAACTCTTTCTAAGGATAAATTCAGGTCTCTGTGTTATCTTCTTTCCGAAGTTAAAAGAAGATGTGGCTAGGCATTTGTGGAATAGCTACTTCAGGAACAAACTCTCTTTTAAATTCTCTTTTGCTGCTTTTTTCCCCTCCATTCTATTCATAATCCTGCCACTGAATCTTGTTTCACTTTTTGTATTTATTATTTTTAAACAGTGCTGGATTTTTGCGCCTTTCTTGAAGGCTTTATTACTTTATTACAAACAACTTTGGGCTCCCCTGGAAGGAGGAATGCTACAGAAATAAAATCAATAATAGTAATTTACACAGCTGAGCACAGTCCTGCTTGCTTTATCTCCTGCTGTTCAATGGGCAGATACTCGAGGTTGTTTTGTCTCTTCCACAAGGACACTCTGACTCAGTGATAACTTCAACCCTGCAGCTTTTAATGCAGCAGAATTCTCTCTTATGTGTTTCCCTCTCAGATGTAAGTTCTGTAGAATCTTCCCAAACTCTACGCTTTCTTTTATACAGGTAGTCCTCACTTAACAACTATTGGTTCAGCGACCATTCGAAGTTACTACAGGACTGAACAAATGGTAGTTACATCCAGTCCTCAAAGTTACAGCCACTGCAGCGTCTGCACGGTCCGATCATCAAAATTTGGATGACTGGCAAATCTGTCCAGATTTTCAACCACAGAATTAACCAGCGGTTCCCGTGGCAGGGTGCATCTCATCACCCACAGGAAAAAGAAGGTAATGAAGGTCAGCAGTGGGGGACAACAGGTGTGTATGTGTGCATGGCAATGGACAGCAGGATGGCCAAAAAAGCAGTGATGGGGAAAGATAAGTGAGTGAGGGGAGTTGAAGCAGGGGCCAGCACAGCAGGGCAGAAGTGCGAGGTCCTCACCCAGAGACTGCAACCCAGGACTACCATTAACTGCTGTCGCTAAATAGTGGAATCGCACGATGTTTCACCTAATAACCACTTCATTTAGTGATGGAAATTCAAGTTCCAAGTAGATTTGTTAAGCGAGGTCTAACTATAATTTAAACCATTTGAGAATAGTGAAACTGAGCTTACCGCAAGCTGAAAAAGAAGGCGACAGTGCCAGTAAGGAGTCTGTTGTGAAATCTGGATGGCTTTACGCAGCAGTGGCTTTGCTGTGTCAACAGAATTCTGAAAAGCACAGACAATAAAAATCAAATTATCATACAGAGATGGAGGAGGAGGGCTCAAACACAAAATCAATTGGGAAAAAGTCACGCTTCGTAAAGCAAGTGGAATACCATTCTATTAATTGGAGCGTGCACAATTTTGCAGAAATGACACATCACTTTTTCCAAAAACACATTTTAGCAAATATATTTGTGAAAAAGCTGTGTGAAGAGGTACAAAGATCAGGAGCAAAGCCAGCAAAAGGATTCGGTCCATGTTAACTACAGTTAAATGCATTCCAGACAGATCCACTGGGCAGACCTCAGACCTTTCTAGAGGACAATTAAAATAGATGACTGGAAACGCTATGAGAGATATTGTTCTGACCTAGGCTTCCCCAGCAGCACAAAGCTGAGTCCTTGTCCTGATAAACCCCAGTCTTTCAAGATAGTTCACAATTACCGACCTTTATCAGGCTTGGACAGTGGCCAGACCGATATCATTCAGACGCCGCAATACTTGGCAAGAATGCAGTAATGAACTAATTGTCTCCTGCAAACTCCACTCCCCTTTCGCTCCTCTTTTATTCCCTCTGGGAGGGGCCATTCATCATCCACCTGTGGCCTTACTCCCAAGTTGACCCTTGTTCTTTAGTTGTTCCCTTCATCTGGCAACTCTGTGCATGCGCACACTGGGAACAGGCTCCAGCTGTTCGCCTGCCTCACTGATGTCTGACTCCGAAGGCTGCCGTTAACTGGCATACAGCCCTGGCCCCCTCTCTGCCTCTGACGCAGAGCACTTGTCAGAGCCTTCCCCAGACTCCAGGACTGACCCATATTCCTCCCCAACCTCCTCACTGTCCGAATCTGCTGCCAGATCCACTGGCAGGCCACAACAGATATTCTGCATTCACCCAAAATGACATCTGCTTCTGAACACCTAACACCCAGAAGCTCCCCAAAAGGGGCACCAAGATGCTAACTCTACTTGTTAGGAGTTAGGAGCCTGGTGGGACAGTGGTTAGAATGCAGTTTTGCAGGCTAACTCTGCCCCTAGTCAGGAGTTTGATCCTGATGTGCTCAAGCCTTCCATCCTTCTGAGGTTGGTAAAATGAGGACTTCGATTGTTGTGGGCAATATGCTGACATTGTAAATCACCCAGAGAGTGCTGTAAAAGCACTATAAGGATGGTACATAAATTGCTGTTGCTATTGATTGCATCATCTTAAATATCAAAATAACAAAACATAATCAAACTGAACAAACGCTCAGTTCCTTTTAATGGAAGTGCTATTGACATGCAAATAAGTCAGGTAACAAAGATGAATAGTGTCTTAGCTCTTTTCTATGTTGTATGGAAGAAAGTCATATATCTTTTGTGTATCAAACCCATTAAATATTAGCATTTAAAGAACTGCATAGGAAAGATACTCTTCTTACCTCTTGACAGTACAACTCTGACAGGAGGCTGGCAGCTTCAAATTTGACATCCTCAAACTGCGGAATCTGGTAGTGTCCAAGTTAAGCTAATAATACTTTCTGTTAAAAGTTAAAACAATAGACATTTTTAGTCGGAAAAGATCCAATGCTGTTTAATGTAGGATATGGCAAGCACTGAAACTATACTCTCTATAACTTCTCAGTGCTCCCGTCTGTAATGTATTTAATTGACCACCCCCTTTCCGGCCTGCTTGAATAATTTCAGCAAAGTTAGGCCCCAATATTTTAAAATCAGGGGTCCTCAACCCCTGGGCCTCAGCCCACTACAGGCCTCGAGCCCTTCAGAACCAGGCTGCGGAAGTGATGGGCGAACACCTCTGTGCGCATCTCCACTTGCACGAGTGGTGGGAAATCAGGCCAAGTTTGGTGTTAACTTTCAAAACAACCTACAGAAATTTAATTGAGAATTGATAATTCCAGTTTTCATGAGATCAGAAAAAAGGATACTTGTTGTGATATCAGCCACTGTAAAAAGAAGAGAGAGAAAAAATTAGCAATTCCTGAAATCCCCTCCCTGTGGAATTTATAGCAATCTCTAAAGGGAACAGTTAATGATGCATTTCTGAAACGCAGCAAATGAACAAATAATTTCTATTATGGTTTATAGCCAATCAAGACACAGTGAAATGTCAGCACTGCACTGTCCTTGCCCTTCCTGCCAAACTGAACTCTTCCTGTAGACTCAAAACTTAGAAAAGACTATTTTTGTTTATCCAGACTTTACCCTCACAATCCTCTTGAAATGCTTATTCTTTTATTCCTTTAAATAGTCACTTTTCAGTTTTCCTGTACCTCCTGAAGTTCACTCTTAAAATGTTGTATCTGTTTAAGGGGCCATAAACTCAGTGGAAGCCCCAATATTCAAATTCTGGAAGCTCCCAAGTTGGATGGACAGGCTTGACTGAGAAATATCATTGCTAATCAGTGTAAACTATGAATGGGAAATTAGCTGGCAGGTCGATACACATGTATTCATCTGGATTTTCGCCTTATTTTCTCTTTTCCACCTGATTGCTGGGAAACAACTAAGAGACTGGAAGGTGGGAATATTGCTACAAACTGCTCTTGGAGGAGAGGCTATCAGCTTTCACTGATATTTCTGAGACCGTGAACACTGATTCTGCCCACTGCTGGCACATGCCACCTTGGGTGATTATCCACAAGGAAAGGCATCCCAAAGGGATCCTTTTCCAATGTTAGTTTACAATGCAAGACGAAGGTCTGATTTCATTGCAGGCAGTCCTCGACTTATGACCACAATTGAGCCCAACATTTCGGTTAAGTGAGACATTTGTTAATTGAGTTTTGTCCCATTTTATGACCTTTCTTGCTATAGTTATTAAGTGAATCAGTTGATAAGTTGGTAACATGGTTAAGTGAATCTGGCTTCCCCATTGATTTTCCTTGTCAAGAGGTCGCAAAATCATCTTGGGACACAGCAACAGTCGTAAGTATGTGTCAGTTGCCAAGCATTTGAATTTCGATCACATGATCATGGAGGATGCTACAAAAGTCATGTGAAAAATGGTCACTAGTCACTTTTTTCAATGCCATTGTAACTTTGAACGGTCACTAAATGAACTGTTGTAAGTCAAGGACTACCTGTATAAACAAAGTTCCTGTGTTCCTACTTATTTTCCCTCTTTTATTCCTAGCAAAGATGTTTTCTTTTTCTGTTCAACTCCACTCTTATCTTATTTCAAATGTCAGGATTTAAGAGCTGTGCATTCTCCTCCACCAGACTTTTTGGAGAAGCTCCTCCCTTCTTTGCTAATACCTAGAAATAATTTATTTTAGCTATAAACTCTTTTTTTGTTTATTGTACAACTGCCTTAAAAATCTATCGAGTTATGTAGAGTAAAAAATGAAAAAAAAATGATGTACCTCAAACTCATTCATTTATAACAATGTAGCAGTATGTGACACAATAGAGAGAACTGTACATTCGTGCTTAGGCTTCTGCAAGTTTATGTGCAAAAGCAGGAAACACTAAGCCAGATTCCTTTTGAACTATCTTGCCCAACCTGATATCTTCCAGATGTGCTGGTTTACAGTCAACATCACTCCCAATTAAAATATGTCACTTTTGTTACTTGAATTCTCAAAGCCTCTTAATAGCTCAAACGCAGCACCAGGAAAAGTTTAGGAGTAACATCTACAACAGTAACATAGTTGTCCTTCTATGGACAAGGAGGAGAAAGGAGTGCTAAATATACAACCTTGCACTCCTGATCAAAAAGCAAGATAAAAATCTAATGAGAAAAGAAATATTTTTAAAGTCAGGGGCAGGGATGAAAAGCAAAACAGAATCAAAACACGAATGGAGCTAGTATTTTCATCTGCAGGCTGGAAGACCCAGATGAAGAGGATAAAAAATGCTACAATGGGCACCCAATGAGCTTCAGGAGAAACTACTGCAGACTGCGGGGCCACCACTGAGAAGGCCCAGCACGTCTGGACAGCAGCAGTTTCGACTCTAAGAATGGCTTGTACAGTTAGAACAGACCTTGGAGGTCTTCTAGTCCAATCCCTACTCAGGCAGGAGACCCTATATCATTTTAAGACATTTAAGTGGATGTCCAGTCTCTTCTTAAAAACCTCCATTGATGGACCACCCACAATGTCTGAAGGCAAGTCATTCCACCGATTAATAGTTCTGTCAGGAAACTGGCACAAGTCTGTCTACCTGGGTATACAAAGAAGTCCTCGACTTAACAACACTGTTCGAAGTTACAACATTCAAAGGTACAATCTTCGACCGTGAGGTGCTTCTGTGACTAATGGCCATTATTCACCCTTACGACCACTGCAGCATCTCCATGGACACGCGATCAAAATTCAGGCGCTTGGCCACCAACTCATATTGATGACCCTTGCATGATCCAACTTTTGCGACCTTCCGGTGAGCAAAGTCAATGGGGGAAGCCAGATTCACTTAACAACAACACCCCCCCTCCCGTTTATTAAATTGACAAATGAAGTGGTTCACTTAACAAAACGTGGCAAGAAGGGTTGGTAAAACGGGGCCAAAACTCACTTAACACACATCTCGCTTAGCAACCGAAATTTGGGGGGAGGCGCCACTTGTAAAATACCTGTGTTTATAGAATGTTTATAGAATATCAGAGTTGGAAGGGACCTTGGAGGTCTTCTAGTCCAACCCCCTGCCCAGGCAGGAAACCCTACACCACTTCAGACAAATGGTTAGCCAACATCTTCTTAAAAACTTCCAGTGTTGGAGCATTCACAACTTCTGGAAGCAAGTCGTTCCACTGATTCATTGTTCTAACTGTCAGGAAATTTTCTCTTTAGTTCTGGGTTGCTTCTCTCCTTGATTAGTTTCCACCCATTGCTTCTTGTCCTGCCCTCAGGTACTTTGGAGTATAGCTTGACTGCCTCTTCTTTGTGGCAGCCCCTGAGATATTGGAACACTGCTTTCATGTCACCCCTAGTCCTTCTTTCCATTAAACTAGCCATACCCAGTTCCTGCAACTGTTCTTCATATGTTTTAGAAAGTTTTTCCCTGTCTGGGGCCACACATCCAAGGCACCACGTGTACACAAGCAGGGAGGTCCTCCTTCCTTCCCTCCCTCCCTGGGCCAATCTGAGGGGGTCACCCCGCAATCCCTTCCACGTCACCCCCGGGGACGCACCGCTTTCTCGAGGTGCCCGCGGGCCTGCTCTCCGTTGCGCGTGTGGTGGTAGAGGACGGAGCCGAGCTGGAGGTGGGTGCGGGCTTCGACCCGAGCGGGGGGCTTGCGGGGCAAGACGGCCTGGAGGCAGTGGACGCAGAGCCGCACCTTGGGCGGGCTAGAGGTGCGGAAGTGCTCGGCCAAGCCCAGCAGCGCCACGTACCACGACTCGGAGGCCCCCGAAGACACCGGAGCGCCGCCGGCCCCGGACGCGGAGGACGCCGACGACGAGGAACCGGCGGAGCCTCCTCCTCCTCCTCCTCCTGCTGCCGTGGCCTCAACCCCGCCGGAGACCGCCGCCCCCGAGCCGGGCCCGGCGCTCCCTCCCACCGCGGGCTGAGGCGGTCCTGCTACGGACGAGGCGGCTGAAGCTGCCGCCGCCGCCGCCGCCGCCGCTGCTGCTCCCCCGGCTACGGAGGACGACGAAGGGGTGGAGGAAGAGGCCGGAGCCGTCGTGGTGGTGGCAGCAGCGGTGGAGGAGGAGGAAGCCTGCGCTCCGCCCCCGTTGCCCGCCGTCTCCGTCGAGCCGCCCGACGCCCCGACGGCGGCCATCTTGGCTTGGCCTCCGTAAGGACCGGGAGGTCGCTGCGCGGCGGACTTGAGAGACTCATTGCGCAGGCGCGGGAGACGCAACGCTTGATGGGAAAGCGAGTCCTTGGAAACGGCGGTGGCTTATAACATCCCTCCCATTCATCCATCCATCCATCCCGCGTGGAGAAACTTGAGTTGGGAGAGACAAAGAATTCTTCTCTCTAATCCCCCCCCCACTTCTCCCTCTCGTGTCAGGAAACAGGCCCTCCTGTTACGAGAGGTTTAATCTCATCCCCTCCGCTTTCTAGATCTTCCGCTGAAAAAAAATAATGTGCAATAATACATCAAAATAAAACTTACACTTTGCACCGCCATGGGATGCTTGTCCACCTCCATCCATCTCGGTCCTTATTTCCAAAAAGTGTGTGTGCGGATTAATTATTTTTTTTAAAAAAACAAAAAACGCGTAGTTTATTTTTAGAACTTTAGCAAAGAACGAAGAGATCGGTCGCGTATTCGCTTTATAATTGCCTGCATTTTATTAAAAGTGTTTTTTTTTTAAAAGCTGCCAAGTTTGAAGACCTCTGGTCTAACTTTTAGGTGTCAGGAATTCTGAAATTGTGGTTTGGAAAGAAATTTCGGATTTAAGCAGAGAAACTGAAAGAAAAGAAAATGGGATTTGATGAGTAGAACTGTTTTTAACCACAGAAATATTTTGTGATATGGTTTAATTTACTTGCATTTGGATCTTTGATTGAAGTGATGTTTTTCATCATAGGAGTCATTTCGAAAGCAGTCCCCTGAAAGTGGGGGGGGGAGGGAACTGACACATTTCAAAACAAAAATGTGACATCCTTTAGTAATAGTGGCCTTTAACTCCTTTTGCATCATGGGAAATATAGTTCCCCGTAGTCAAGATCAGAATAACTCAGAGGAAGTTTTGCAGCAGGTAACCAAGTCTAGTGAGAACCGCTATTTTTTTTCCTTCTCTGTTGCCACAGAGCGCCTGAGGGGAGTGTTTCAGAATAGAACTGGAAGTGACCTTGGAGGTCTTCTAATCCGACTGTCTGCTCAAGCAGGAGACCCTATACCATTCCAGACATATTATTATCCAGACAAATTATTATCCAAAGCACCGGAGGGCAGGACAAGAAACAATGGTTGGAAACCAATCAAAGAGAGAAGCAACCTGGAATTAAGGAGAAACTTCCTAACAGTGAGGACAAACAACCAACTTGCCTCCAAAGGTTGTGGATGCTCCATCACTGGAGGTTTTTAAGAAGAGTCTAGAGTAGACAATCACTTATCTGAAATGGTATAGGTTCTCCTGATTGAGCAGGGGGCTGGACTAGAAGACCTCCAAGGTCCCTTCCTGCTCATCCATTCTATTCTATTCTAAATGGTTCTCCAGTCTCTTTTTGAAAGCCTCCAATGATGGAGCACTCACAAGGTCTGAAGGCAAGCTGTTCCACTGGTTAATTGTCCTCACCATTAGGAACTTTCGCTTCAATTCCAGGTTGCTTCTTTCGTTGATTAGTTTCCATCCATTGTTTCTTGTCCTGCCCTCTGGTGCAGGATAATACTTTTTTGTCCCAGTGGACAAAACATAACTCGAAATTTAAATGTAACAGTAGCATTAGAGTCTCCCAGACTTGTGAAACTTCCCCGGAGAATTTGTTTTCCAGCCTCTGCAGGTCTATGGACTTGGGCGGGGCAGTGGGGTTGGACTAGATCAGTGATCACCAACTAGTGGTCCGTGGACCACTGGTGGTCCATGAGAAAATTTTGGTGGTCCGCAGAAAAATTATTTGCATTTTTTATATTGCACTAAATACTATTTATCTTTTTAAAAAATTTATACTAGTGGTCGGCAGGATTTAAAATTATGAATTTAGTGATCCCTGAGGTCCGAGAGGTTGGTGACCGCTGGACTAGATGATCTTCAAGGTCCCTTCCAACTCTTTCTAAAAGTCTGTAGAGATTCTCAGTCTTCCAGGTCATGGGTGTCCCAAAGGTGCTTTTTCAGGAGGCAACCGGACTTTCTTGTTTTTGTTTTTGCTTTTTTTTTGAAGAAGCTTCCTGGATGAGAAGCGAAACGTCTTCAAAAGGAAAGAAAAAAACCAAGGAAGTCCAGTTGCCTCCAGTGGTGGGATGCTAGTAATTTAACAACCGGTTCTCTTCCCTAATGATTTCCTCCAACAACCAGTTCGCCAAACTGCTCAGAAAGTTAACAACCGGTTCTCCCGAAGTGGTGCGAACTGGCTGAATCCCACCACTGGTTGCCTCCTTGAAAAAGCACCTTTGGGACTTCTCTTTTTTTTTTTTTTTTTAAATTTGATTTATATGCCGCCCTTCTCCAGAGACTCAGGGCGGCTTACAATGCGCTCACAATGCGCTAAGCAATAGCCTTCATCCTTTTGTATATTTATACAAAGTCAGCTTATTGCCCCCACAAACTGGGTCCTCAATTTACCTACCTTAGAAAGGATGGAAGGCTGAGTCAACCTTGAGCCTGGCGAGATTCGAACCTGCAGTAATTGCAGGCAGCTGGTCTTCATAACAGGGTGCTTTAGACCACTGTACTACCAAGGCTCTATTTTTTTTTTTTAAATAAAGTTTTTATTTTTATTTTTAAACATACAGCAATATCATCAATATCATTGCATGGGCAGCGTGGTGTCTGAGTATCGTTCATTTTGGTACAAAAACCCATATATAATACAAATAAGAATTACTACATTGATCAAACGAACACAAGTCTCCTGTTTAACAAACCTGTTAAACTACAATACCCGGCATCCTTTTCTTCGAGCGGCCGCGACGTCTTGCTCCCTCCTCTCTCCCCACAATGCATCGCGCGCCGCTCTGCCTCCCCGGCCCATCCGGGTGAGTACCCGCCCGCAGTGCATTGTGGGAGAGGCGATAGTGTGTGTGTGTAGTGGAGGGAGGGGTGGGGGGTAACCTGCAGCCATGGAGAACAGCAAGGATGCGCCAGGTGAGCCTCGGTCCTCAGGTGAAGCGTCCCTTTCCCGCTTTTCTCTCCCCCCCACCTCTCCTCATCCTCCTCCCCTGGGAAGGGTTCCCGCCTCGCTCTTTTTAAACAATGCCCAGTGACAACGCCCTTTGTCCGGCGGTGGTTGCTTTGTAGGCCTTCGGCCTGCTTGCGAACGGTGGCCAGGGACCATCATCCCCTCCCGAAGGCTTTCCATGGAGCGCCGGACTACAGTTCCCATCCAGGGGACAAGGGGCAGGCGCGCCTCTCGTCTTCCTCGGCCTCTTGTCTTCTGTGCGGTGGTTTTTTTTTTTAATGCCCTGCCGGTTTTTTGTGTGTGTGTGTTGACTAATTCGCTCCCTCTCTCCCTCCCTCCCAAGGATATCATATTTTTTTAATTGATTTTATTTTATTTATTTATTTTTGTCAAGCATATATAAGATAACAGGTAAGAAGTATAAACATGATTATGAATACATGAAAAGAGTTAAGAGGTAAAAAGGAAACATTAGGACAGAGATGGTAGGCACGCTGGTGCTCTTATTTATTTATTTGTTTGCTATCTTATTTGTTATTTATTTATTTATTTTGTCAAGTATGTATTAGATAACAGATATAAGTATAAACAAGATTATGAATAAATGAAATGGATTACGAATAAAAGGGGGACATTAGGACAGGGACGGTAGGCACGCTGGTGCTCTTATGCGCCTTATTTATTTATTATTTATTTTCTCAAGCATGTATTAGATAACAGATATAGGTTTATACTTATATCTTATACTTAAACTTATACTTAAACAAGATTATGAACACATGAAATGGCTACGAATAAAAGGACATTAGGACAGGGACGGTAGGCACGCTGGTGCTCTTATGCACATTATTTATTTATTTATTATTTTGTCAAGCATGTTTTAGATAACAGATATAAGTATAAACATGATTATGAATACATGAAATGGATATGAATAAAAGGGGGCATTAGGACAGGGATGGTAGGCATGCTGCTGCTCTTATGCACGTTATTTATTTATTTATTTTGTCAAGCATGTTTTAGATAAGATATAAGTATAAACATGATTATGAATACATGAAATGGAGCAACAAAGATGATTAGGGGACTGGAGGCTAAAACATATAAAGAATGGTTGCTGGAATTAGGTATGTCTAATGAAAAGAAGGACTAGGGGTAACATATCTCAGGGGCTGCCACAAAGAAGAGGGAGTCAAGCTATTCTCCAAAGCACCTGAGGGCAGGACAAGAAGCAATGGGTGGAAACTAATCAAGGAGAGAAGCAACCTAGAACTAAGGAGAAATTTCCGGACAGTGAGAACAATTAACCAGTGGAACAACTTGCCTCCAGAAGTTGTGAATGCTCCAACACTGGAGGTTTTTAGGAAGATGTTAGATAACCATTTGTCTGAAATGGTATAGAGTTTCCTGCCTGAGCAGGGAGTTGGACTAGAAGACCTCCAAGGTCCCTTCCAACTCTATTATTCTGTTATTCAAGTATTTCTTGATTTAATAGATTACAAGTCTTTGTGTAGTCTTGTTTTATTTAATCTTTCTTTGTTTACTGCAATTTCTGTGCTAGTTCAATGGATTCTAAGTATCCTGAAAAGTCATATTGACAAGCACCAGAGAAAATATTGGCACTGCTCAGAAGTAACAAAATAGGTTGCAAGAGATTGCAGAGATGCAGACTCAAATTTATTCTCAGCTCTATAAATTCACTGGGTGACTTCAGGCCACTTATGCACTCACAGCTTAATCTACTTTACAGAGGTGTTGTAAAAGGGATCATATACTTCTATGGTAGGCTATTAAGTATCTATTGGTGCTATTAAGTAGCACCAGCTGCCTGCAGTTACTGCAAGTTCAAATCTCACCAGGCTCAAGGTTGACTCACCCTTCCATCCTTTCGAGGTAGGTAAAATGAGGACCTGGTTTGTGGGGGCAATAAGCTGACTTTGTATAAAAAAAAGAACACCGCTTGGGGGGGCCTAAAGCCCTACTAAGCAGGTATATACAAAAGTATGAAGACTATTGCTTAACGCATTGTAAGCCGCCCTGAGTCTCCGGAGAAGGGCGGCATATAAATCGAACCAATAAATAAATAATAAATAAATAAATAAATAAGGTAATTGTTGCTATTAGTACTGTTTTCCTCAATTGTCAGTGGCTAGGAAATTGATTTTCACTGCGCTGGAGAATTGTCTTCTTTTAATTTTTAATGTTTTTGTTCTGGGAAAATTTTTTAATATAAATATGGTAATGCCAAAGATTTTCAGCTTATTGATTGCTGAAAGTGGGTGTTAGTGGGACAACCCATTTGCTAAATAACTGTTCGTAAAGTTGCTGCAGCACAGTGCATGTTAACATAGACTAGAATGTGTTATATCTTTAGTTGATGGAAGGTCTTTAGATGACTTGGGACAAGTCAAATGAATGTCCATTTTTCTACAGTTGTAAGAGTAACATGGTATCTCTGTCATGCTTTGCCTACATTTAATTATATTGCTAAGGTAAGGTATGCAATAACCAGGAACACTTCTCCCCCCCCAATTAAAAACAGGAAACTTGTTCATTTCTGATGCAAATTTTGGCAAAATACCGTGATCAGATCTCAGTTTCTTAGATTTTTTTTAAAGACGTAAAATATATTTTATTAGCCATTAGCCTGAAGTCCAGTTATTCTTGGTTTACCTAATGGATTTTACATTGACTTTCAGGTTAGGTTTTTTTATAGCAATTTACAATAGTCTGTATATAAGATTGGATGCAGTAAGATTAAAATGCTAAAGTTAATTGCTGCACAAGAATAACATAATCCAGTAAAAAGCACATAAAAATTAATACATTATTGACAGATGCAACAATTTAAAGCAGGGAGGTGCTACATTCACATTCTAGCACAAGGAAAACTTGTCTTTAGAATAGAATAGAATAGAATAGAATAGAATAGAATAGAATAGAATAGAATAGAATAGAATAGAATAGAATAGAATAGAATAGAATAGAATAGAATTCTTTATTGGCCAAGTGCGATTGGACACACAAGGAATTTGTCTTCGGTGCATATGCTCTCAATGTACAATGTACAATAAAAAGACAAGATACATTTGTCAAGAATCATAAGATACAACTTAATGATAGTCATAGGGTACAAATAAGCAATCAGGAAACAATATCAATATAAATTGTAAGGATACAAGCAACAAAGTTACAGTCATACAGTCATAAGTGGTAGGAGATGGGTGGTGGGAACGATGAGAAGATTAATAGTAATGCAGACTTAGTCAATATTTTGACAGTGTTGAGGGAATTATTTGTTTAGCAGAGTTTTGGAAATAAAGCTTTTTTTTTTTGAAAAAGTTTTGAAAAGAGAGATTTTTGGATCTCTCTCTACCTTTGCAATTAAAATAGAATAGAATAACAGAGTTGGAAGGGATCTTGGAGGTCTTCTACTCCAACCCCCTGCTTAGGCAGGAAACCCTACACCACTTATTATATAATAATTATATCTGAGCAAATCCTCAGCTGCCAGCCTTGTCTTGCAAAGTGATTCTGTGCCCCCCTCTTCTTGCTAACCAGGGAAAGCCAGCCGGTGGTTTGGAGTCGCGATGCCCAAATCAGTGAAGACCAACGTGAACATCCTCCATCAGGAGAAGCTGATTGCTCAGAAGAAGCGGGAAATTGAAGCCAAGATGGAACGGCAAGCCAAACGGAACCACTTGCCAACCCAGCAGGCTTCACAGGGGAGCGAGTATGTAGAATTAATTCTTAATTATCATTGTGATATAACTGTAACAAACAGGCGATGGTGAGGGCAGCAGCAGAAAAGAATATGAATTGGTGATGGAAGAGTTGTGTATTGATAATTGCTTAACCCTGGTATGATTAGTAAAAAAAAAGGTTGAGAGGATAAGATGGTGAGAAAGAGTTTTTTCTATAACTTTGGAGAACTTTTCCCAGTCAAAACAATAACTAGACTATGTGGATGAGCCCTCAGATTGTGTAGAGACTCTCCTGATTCCCATAGGCTGAGTTTGCACAACATGCCAAATGGTGGTTTATTGATTTAACCCAATTGCAATAGACATAAACCAATCGGCCACATTTTGGCTTAGCATGTTATGCTAACCCAGTAACTAGCAAGTCAGCCCTTTCTCCAGATGAGAGTGACTGAACTACTAGCTGAGAAAGAAAGGATATCTTTCCCTATCTACCTACCTACCTCTCTATCTCTGTCCACCACCACCCCCATCCATCCATCCAATGAGCTGCTCATCTCCTAAAGGAACTCTGAGCAGTGTGGCAAAGATGGTTATATAAATAACACTAAAAAGTTTAATTTATTACATTTTTATGCCACTGTTGTGGCCCGCCAGTGGCCAGCAGAGCTGGCAGCAGATTCGGACAGTGAAGAGGTTGAGGAGGAACATGGGCCAGTCCTGGAGTCTGGGGAAGGCTCAGATGATGGCTCTAAGTCAGAGGCAGAGAGGGGGCCAAGGCCATCTGGTAGTTCTTTGCTGCCTCCAGAGTCTGATATCAGCGAGGCAGAAAAACAGTGTGAACCTGTTCCCAGTGTGCGCATGCGCAGAGCTGCCAGGAGACAGGAACTATTAAGGAATTAGGGTCAACTTGGGAGTAAGGCTTGGAGATGATTGGCTCCTCCCATAAGACATAAAAGAGAAGCGGACAGGACATGAGCTTTTGCAGGAAGCAATTAGTTCATCTGGCTGATTCAAGATTTGAAAATTCTGTTTGTGACTCTGTGCAACGTTTGGCCTTGCCCTGTGTCTGGAAGTTAGCTCTTTGGCAGCGTTCCACGTGAGATAGGTGGGTGTTGACAACATTCCTCTGAAAGACTGTTTATCAAGCCTTGCAGACTCTAAATGAAAGTGATTTACAGCCGTATGAATTAAAGAGGTTTGCTGGGACTAAGTTTGTGTGTTTAATTTCTAAGGAAGCCTAGATCAGAACAGCCATCCATCTCCCCTATAAGGTGACTCTGGGCAGCTTACAAGTTATTGAGCAGGTAGAAAGATAATTAAAGTATTAAAACATTAAAATGTTTTAGATCATACTGAAAAAGTTAATTAAAAGGTGTGGGGAGAGCCTTCAGGGCAGTAACCAGCCCCATGGCTCCTTCCCCCTATGTGATTCCCCAAGCAAGGCTGCAGAGTCAGATGTTTGAACCTTTCCAAAAGACCAGAAGAGTGGGTGTCCACCTCACCTCTGGGGAGAGAATGTTCCATAGCATGGAGGAACGGCAGAGAAAAACCCCACCAGTCAAAATTCTTTAGCTGATGGGGTCTGCAACGTACCTTCAATGCCTGTCCAGGTAGGACAGGCTGAAGTAATGGCGCAAAGAGTTCCATAGGTAACCTAGTCCCATGCCATTTGGGCTTTAAAGGTCATAACCAACACCTCAAACACCTTCCCAATATTGAAAGATGGAAAGGATGGACTTATAGAGAAACATACCATATTTTTCAGAGTATAAGACGCACCTTTTTCCCCCCCTAAAAGGGGGTGAAAATTTAGGTGCGTTTTATACACCGAATGTAGTCTCACCCACCCACTGGCCCCCACCCTTTGGCCTCTGCCCCCAGCAGTTACCTCCTTGCAAGCAAACAGCAAGAGAAAACAGCTCCTTTCAGCTTCAGCACAGCCTAATTAGCACAAGTTGATTGGATCCGCCTCCCGACTCTCTGCTGATTTGCTCTCAGCTCGTTTGCGCAGAGCTCTGCTGCTGGCTGCAAAGAGGTAAATTGCTGGGAGCAGATTTTTTTTCTCCCCTTGTGCTAATCAAGCTATGCTGAAAACGAAAATGAAAGTAAAGCAGGCTGCTGTTTGCTCCAAAGAGGCAAAATTGCTCAGAGGCAGAGGGAGATTTCTTTTTCTTCTTTTCCTCATCAAAAAAGGTAGGTGCGTCTTATACTCCGGTGTGTCTTATACTCCGAAAAATATGGTAAATAAATCCCAGTACTGTGACTGTTGCAACTTTTAATATCCTTTCTCTCTTTCCCATCAAGTGACGATAGTGGTGATGGGGAAAGTGGTGTTTCAAACAAATTTGCTAACGATGGCAGCTTCCTCCAGCAGTTCCTGAAGCTACAGAAGGAAAAACAAGGTAGTGGCAAGGGGTTTTCTTTTGTTTTGCCACATTAACACTCGTTGATCTAGAATCGTAGTTTCAGTAGAGGTTTTTCACACCACAGAACCTGTTTAAAATTGCCCTGATTTAAGAGGCAAGCACTTAGGATGGGCAAGTAAACAAAAAATAAACTGCTGAAGACAGGCTTCAGCACGAGTCCGAAAGCTCGCAAGACAAAACCTTTGGTCCCGATGAACAACCCAGATCAGGTCCAGCAACATTATCCTGGAACACGAATATTCACTTTCATTTGAGAAAGTAAACTTGTTTCTTGTAAATTATTTATTATTATTTATTTATTACTTCGATTTATATGCCGCCCTTCTCTGGAGACTCAGGGCGGCTTACAATGCGTTAAGCAGTAGCCTTCATACTTTTGTATATTTATACAAAGTCAGCTTATTGCCCCCACAATCCGGGTCCTCAGTTTACCTACCTCGAAAGGATGGAAGGCTGAGTCAACCTTGAGCCTGGTGAGATTTGAACTGGCACTAATTGCAGGCAGCTGGCAACTAAGTGCTACTTTAACAGCACTTAGTCCACTGCGCCACCAAGGCTCTTATAAATGAGAAATTAGTATTTCCGATATACCTAAAATAAAACTTAATTGTCCTCTTGTCCACATTGGTAAATTTTAGGAATACAGTTTGCTGGGTACTACATGGCTCCAGATTTTGAGCTTGATGGGTTGAGGTTTTTTTTTTTTGCCTGATCCAGCAGGGCCATCTTGTTCTCTAAGAAATGCCCCAATCTTTCCATGTTGTAAATGTGTGGGATGGAAGGTGAATAAAATTACTTGGCTAAGGCATCCTTGAGAAATCTGAGCAGGGATCTGAAGTAGATTATGCTCCTACTCCTATATCACATCAGTCTTTCCATCTCTTCTCCCCCCCCACCCCCAACAACCCTTCAACTGTACAGGTGCTTCTTCCAGTTCCCCACAGACATCCCATCCTCCCCCTGCAAGTACGGTGAAGAAACCCACCTTGACTGGGAAGCGCCCCAATCTTAGCGTGACCAGCATGTTGAATCAAGTCAAAAACTACACCCATTCCAAGCAGACCCCGGTAACGAATCGCCTGAGTGTTTTCCAGTCGCCGGATGACGAGGAAGAAGAGGATTATGAGCAGTGGCTGGAAATCAAAAGTAAGTTTCCTGGTTGGGATGTCATCCATTTCTCTCTAATGCCATCTGTGACCAAGGAACCCTTAAAAATGCGAGGCTTCTGCCCTGAGATACTTTAGCACTTTCTAATTAAAAAAAGGGGGGGGATGGAAGAGAAGATACTAAAAGTGCTCGAATGCCTTAAAAAAAAAAAGAGGCTGGTTTTGTTTGCGAGCTAAAAACAAATGCCGAGTGAGATGTAGTATTCACATCCTGCTGGGTGTTCTGTCCCCGTCTCACACACGCACACAAACAGTCAGCCAGGAGTTAATAAAACCAGCAGTCAGGAATTTCTTTGAGATAACAGCATTGGCAGCAACCCAGTAGCTGCTTGCCAAAAACTTTACTCACAAAGGGAGGTTTTCCTCCTCCGTCGGATAAACCAAAATAAGTTCACAAAGCCAAAGAATTGTCAAGTCCAGTCCATAATAAATCCGAGGAAGGCATATAACGAAGTTCCAGAAACGCAGTATGACTTGCTAGCTTTTCAGTTTTGTCCATCACAAAGCCTGAATGGCCACCACACCCCCTTTTATCCCCTGTGGGGTGTGGTCCAGTGACTCATCTTAATCTCTGGCACACCTCCTTCTCTGCTGCGCACGCTTGTCTTTCCAACACTGTCGGAGATCCAGCCAAGACTTATCTCCGTCGCTGTCTAACTGCGGCTGCTCGGAAGTGCCTGGCTCCTGGCCTATCTCTTCTCCTTCAGAAGACACCTGAGGCATTGCCAGAGAGGAGGGTCCTGGAGAGGGAGGCCTTGCCAACTCCTCTCCTTCACTTTCGGAGTCTTCTCCCTCCAATAAGACGGGCTCAGGGGTCGGAGTCACAACACTGGGGCAGTTCTTTGGGAAGATAGCAGGGAGAAAAGGGGAGGAAATAAGAAAGTGGAATGTTTTCACTGTGATTCAGGAGCCAAGCCGAAAGACAGCTTCAGGCTAAAAGGTCCTATAGTCAATCACTGAATACATTTACGCAACATATTAAGCCACTGAATTGGTGCAGGACGAAATGACAAATCAGGGTCAGTTGTGGGCTCTTTATTAACTACCATGTCAGCCAATACCCTATCAGAGGCTGTTCAGCTAAAAATTCCTGTTCGTTTTTTATAAAGTTGTTTCAATATTAAACGATATACATCCAAAAGGATTTGATATATTTAAAAAAATTCTCACACAGATACACATCTTGGTTTATCATTTGGGGGCAGCTCCTGTCTTCTGTCTATATAAAGGGCAGAACAGATCTTGTTTAGATTTCAGTAATGCTCTGCAATCTAGATCAATGTTTCTCACCCTTGGGCATTTTAAGATGGGTGGACTTCCAACTCCCAGAATTCCCCAGCCAATATGCCTTTTGGGAATTAAAATTCAGCAATTTTTGAGAATTGAAATCCAGCCAAGTTTGAGAAACACTAATCTAAATTATGTGTTAGGTGGATAAATCTATTTCAGAACCTATTTTCAAATCATGGTGAGGGTGCTGCTCCTTAAGTATCACTTAAATCCATATCCCAGGTTGAGATATCACCCTAGGCTCAACCTCATCATGGTTAGCATGGCATACAAATCAGGCCATTGACAGGAATTGTACATTATGGCAACATATAAGCTGTGTTTGCTAGCACAGTTACTCAAGGTAAATTCAACTATGGTTTACACTAAGCTAAATCAGCTAGGTGTGCTTGGCCTTTGCCACATGCTAAATTGACTAGCTTGTGGATACTCTGATTTTTTTAAAAAAGTGACAGCAGTAACAAACCTCTTCCATATCATTACTAAGAACAAATGATATCCACTTGGTTACTGAGTGTCTAGCAATACCAGTAGCACTTAGACCTATATATGTTCCATGTTGCTTTACAACTCTCTGAGCGATTTACAAATATCACCATATCGCCCCCAACAATCTGAGTCCTCATGTTACTGACTTCAGAAGGATGGAAGGCTGAGTCAACCTCGAGCCAGTCAGGAGTGAAGTCATGGCTGTGGGCAGAGTCAACCTGCAATACTGCATTCTAACCACTGTGCTACCACAGTTCCTAGGTCTACTCTAGGGCAACTAAGGAGTTATTTTTATTTTTATAAAAATAAAATATACTAATCCAGCCTTTTTTGGTTTATTCGGATCATACCAAAAACTGATAAAACTACTTTTCAGCTTTTCCCTTTGTAAAGCTTAACAGAACAATCTGACATCACGGTGCAAGGGAATAGTGTATCGTGTGGCAGACAAGGTTACTTTCACAGCCATGATTGTGTAGCTTTGATGAAGTTTGCCCCTGACCACTGATCTGCTTTGAAAACAGATTACAATTCGGATGTCTAGCAGCCTTCTCTCCTGTCCAAGACAATTACAAAATTTTCCAGATGAGTTTTTTTGAACAGCCAACTATGAGAGAGAGACAGAATAGGAGTACAGCAGACAGCATTCAGGTGTTACATTAAGGTACAGTTAGGCTCCTTCTGATCATAAATCTCATCTCCTTTCCATACAACCAGGAGATTTGAACTGACCCCTATTTATCAGGTCATTCTGATTAATCGGTGTTACTTTTAAACAAGCTTTGTCTAATTTTGAAGCTGATATATTTAAACTAATCTTAGTTTCCATCAGTCATAAATCCTGATTCAGATGGCACAGGAAACCTCAGTACTTAAAAGCAGACACTAATTTCTTTTAATCCCATTCTTCCACAACCAGGCAGACAGGTGGGACTGAAGGCCAGCTCTAGCTGGACTTCTGCCAGAAAATGTGGGCCAGTTTAGGCACTATCCAGGGGAGAAACAAGACTTCCCCATTTGACTTTTGTTCACTTGACTAGAATCAAGGAAAGATTGGATTCTTTACTTAATCTGACAGCCGTTCTCGGATTTCAGAACAGGACTGTATAATCCCAAGAGCCATTGCCTGAAATCAGAAGGTAGAAAGGAAGCTGTGGCTGAATTCCAGTAGCCTCAGCCAGCCTGTTCTGTTTTGGGGATGCTATAAGTTAATTATTTAGCAATAACGAGTTGCAGATTTCTTCAGCCTTCCCTTAATGCAGATAGCAAAGCTTCTCTTTGGTAGCCTTATCTTTGGGACACCTGAGAAATTAAACTCCTTGTATAATTCTCACAGATGTTCAAGGATGATGATACCAATAAAGGACAATATTTGTAGCTCAGGGTTGAAATGAGGGCTCCTTGGTGCTCCCTGAGCTTGGTTGTTTTTGTGCAGACATTTCAGTACCCAAACTAGGTAACATCAATTAGTGCTAATCACTGCTAAGCAGTGATGTTCCCTGGTTTGGTTAATGAAACATTTGCAGGAAAACAACCAAGCTCAGAGAGCTCCAAGGACCCTTCAAGGGTGATGATTTTCAGTCTTTCTTTCCTGCAGGTTTTGGGGCCCTGGGTTCTAAGGTCCAGTCCTTTCTCAAGCTCAGATCAAAGATCTGATTTGGTATTGGGTTATGTTGTTGCAGAAGCTGCCTCGGGTGAATCTAGTAGCTATTACTCCAAACCTGAAGATGTATGAACCTCAGCCCTACCACGTGTCTTTCCCACGCACCTTCCTTTCTCCCCTCCCGGATTAAAAGCGCCAGGTTTACGTTGCTGTCCACCATGTCTCCATCATTTCCTCCTCTTCTCATTCCCCACCCTGCCTTCTCCCTGCCAACTCATGGCTCTTAGAGGTAATGTGCCTGTTGGGTGTGTGAGTAGAGAGCCCCCTGTACTGACAGCCTGCTTAAAGTTTGCCCCCCAGAGGACATCCGGACCCGCCGAATCGTTGAGAAGCTGGCCAGGGTGGTGGCCGAAGGGGGCCCAGAAATGGAGAAGGTCGCGCTGGAAGACTGCAAGGATAACCCAGTATTTACGTATGTTGTTTCCTGTTTCTCCACATGCAGAGTTCCCTTGATAGGGATCGGGTCCATATTCATCACCGAAAGCTCTAAGCTTCTGGTGTTTTTCCCTCTCAGTGGTTCCATCCAGGGGACCTTCCTTCTCCACCCAGGGCATATCCAGGGCCCCTTACTACTTCGGGGAGCTGGAGATATATTGATCCGCATCCCCCTGTTCCCATCCTAAAAGCAGCCTTAAATACATCCTTTCTTTCTTGCTTTTAGGTTCCTACACGATAAGAACAGCCCAGAATTTCTCTACTACAGAAAGAAACTGGCCGAGATGTGGAAGAAGGGCCAAGATGTAGAGGAGACCACCCCTTCTCAGAAAGGTGAGACTAAGTTTCACAGCTTCTTAGGTCGTTCGCTTCACTTTACAGCAGGGTTTCCCAATCTTGGCAACTTAAGGAGGTGTAGACTTCAACTTCCAGAATTCCCCAGCCAGCATCGCTATCTGAGGAGTTCTGGCAGTTGAAGTCCACATGTCTTAAATTTGCCAAAGTTGAGAAACCCTGGTTTACAGTGTTGTGATCAGCTAGTCAGCTTAGATTAGGTAGTTAAAATGAATGTGATAGAGTTAACGAGATTGGATGCATTTTAATTGGTTCCCCAATTAAGCATAACTTTCCAGTATAATTCTGGGTTCAATTACAGTCGTAAGTTGAGGACTACCTATACTTAAATTATACCAGTTGTATTTTAAAGTTTTCTTATTGTTAGCTAAAGAAGAATTCTGTTATGCAACATTTATATTTTGCTTTTCCTGGTAGATTTATTACTACAGTTAGAAAAATGGAAATCTATGTTTTATGCTTAAAGTGCACAGACTTTTAACTTATTACATTACCACCCTGCATCCCTTAATATGTCCTGTGCACAATTCAGAGCATTAAAGGAGTAGTCATTGCAAGGGAAAATGAGGATCTAGAGCAGGGGTCGGCAACCTTAAACACTCAAAGAGCCATTTGGACCCGTTACCCACAGAAAAGAAAACACCGGGAGCCACAAAACCCTTTTGACATCTAAAATGAAGATAACACTGCATATATCGTTTTTTACCTTTATGCTATGTATAAAAAAACAATAGTGTGTTGCATTTATGAAATCAGTGAACTGCTACAGAGAAAACAAATTTTTATTTCTCCGTGCAACAAAAACATTTTGAACTCCAAAAAAAAAAGTTGGGTCGAAAAGCTCAATAAATCGTGTGCTGGCAGGTGTTGCAGATTGGCGGTTGTGACTCATTTTGAGTGACGGAGCCGCAGCAGAGGGATGAAAGAGCCACAGGCAGCTCCAGAGTCGCAGGTTGCAGACCCCTGATCTAGATTGAATGAAGTAATATTTTTCCAAGCATTGCACCTTCAAAATGTTGAAAGCTGTTGTTTTATCAAATTAATTCAGGGGAGAGGTGTTGATAATTTTTGAATGACCATTAAATTGGAGAGTATCTTGTCATAACGATTTGTGCTGTTTCTGTAACCCTGATGCCATTCATCAGGATAGATTAATCCTTTGCACTGAGGTTTCATTAGAGCAGTGTTCTCAATCTTGGCACCATTAAGATACGTGGACTTCAACTCCCAGAATTTCTCAGCCAGCCACGCTGGTTAAAGATGCCAAGATTGAGAAATAATGTACTAGAGTATCATTCTTAGCCTTTGTGGCTATTTAAGGGCCTGCTTGAGAAGCATTTCCTTGGTTTAGCAATGTAAAGGAAAACCTCCAGATCACTGCCACACTTCCAGACTATCCTTCTCCCAGTCTTTTTTAGAGCAATGTCATAGGCTAGTTCCATTTTTTTTTCTAACTTGCATTTATAAAAATAAAAAAAAAAGAGGGAACAAAGCAAACATTTCAACCATCCTCTTCCCACTTATTCCAACCCTTTGGGATCCTTAAAGCCAGATTAATCTTGTGACTGTTGGGTGTGTGAGTTGGGGACACCGTACTGACAGCCTGCTTAAAGTTTCACCCCCAGAGGATGAGGAGACCAAGGACTGTGCTGAGAAGCTGGCTCGGTTTGTGGCCGACGGGGGCCCTGTGGTGGAAATGGTTGCCCTGAAAAACCACCGAGAGAATCAGTCATTCAGGTAAAGGGTGCTGGTGAGAAGGGAGACCCTGGCAGTGATGCCAGCTTTTCAGATTCCCAAATGATTTTTAAATGCTGAAAATCTCACAGAATTTTTTTGATGATCTGTCTCAGGACTGGAGCTTTCTTCTTCGCTGGTTTCAGGGTATGTGGAGCAAAAAAAAAGAATCAGTTCCTGTCCCTCCCACCCATATCTGGACATTTGACCAAGAAAATCTTGGTTTGATTCAAACTGGAACATCCAAACCCATCTTTCTCTGTTTTTATGTATTCTTAGATGGGTAAATGATTTAAACTTGGATTTCAAGCCTGAGCTTGATTTTGTATCCCGGTGTGTCATCTTAGTTTAAATCTGAGGAGATAATGATTTGATCAACTTTCTGTGGAGAATATGCGAGTTACTGAAAACAAAGTCAAGCCATAAACCTGTTTTCTGTGGGAAACGCATACTCCTATTGCAGTTGTGTTTATCTTCTAAGACGTTTCAGATTTGAATTCGGAAAGAGTGTGGAGGTGGGGCTGTATGTATGTATTGGCAATTCCTGTTATGGAAATAGAAATACACCTCTGGGTCCACAAAAGCTAGCAGCCCTTTTCATCAAGGGAGAGAGATAGTCATGCCCTCCTGATAAGCTATTGGGTTTATTATCTCTAAATGACAGCTTGCTGGATTTATTGTCTCTGTGTCAGCTTGATCCTCTAAGTAAGAACGGTCCTTAACTCCATTTGTTGAGAAAGGTATAGTTTACTAGAAGTCAAGTGAATTACAGTAAGGCAAAGCCAGAACTGAAAATTGTGCACCAAAATCCCCAAGTCTTAACTTTCCCCTTCCTTAGTTGCCTCCCATTACTGGCCCCCCATGTCCAGTCAAATTCAAAAAAGATGTTTTTAGAACAGGCACTTCAAGCATAGGTTTGGTATGCAGCTTGATCCTCTAAATAAGAACGACCCTTAACTCCATCTGCTGCGAAAGGTATAGTTTACTATAAGTCAAGTGAATTACAGTAGTGCATAGCCAGAACTGAAAATCCAAAAGTCAAAACCCTCAAGTCTAATTCTCCCCTCCCTTAGTTGCCTCCCATTACTGCCCCCCCCCCCATGTCCACTAAAATTCAAACAAGATGTTTTTAGAACAGGCATTTCAGGCGTAGGTTTGTTATGCAGCTGTGTCCTGTTAATTTTGAAGCTCATCTCTGGGAGATACAGTAAACTTTAGTTTCCCTTGAAGCATCCCCCATCCCATCCAAACCGCCCCCCCCCAACCCCCGCCGTCCCAAGGTTCATGGCAACTGATACTGAACGGTAGCAAAGTGCAAGCATGAGGTGGCAGCTGACGCTCTCTGTTTGTTTTGTGTACGCTTGCAGATTTTTGTACGAGCCCAACAGCTCAGGATACAAGTATTACCAGCAGAAGCTGGAGGAATTCCGGAAAGCAAACAGTAACATTGAGGGCATGCCGCCAATATCAGAAGCCAGCCTGAAGCGCAAGGCCTCTTCTGAGGGGGGACCTTCCTCTTCCTCTTCCATTTCTTCTTCCTCCTCTTCCTCCTCCTCCCTCTCCTCCTCCTCGTCTTCCTCCTCCTCCTCAACAGCAGCACCCACGGTTTCTCTGCCGAAGCAGGCAGCCGCATCCAGTGCGAAGAAAAAGCGGAAAAGCCGGTGGGGCCCAGAGGAGGAGAAGGTGGACTTGCCTCCTCCAGAGCTCTCTCAGCAGACGCAGGAACCGTCGCCAACACCGTTGTCTGGTTAGCTCTTGTTGTGTTTTAAAGCCAATGCAGAGCTGGGGCTTTGTGGGGAGGCTGTTGCGTTGTGAGATTTCTCACCCATCCAGCCAGTTTTGTTTCAAGCAGAGGGTAATGCTAGAGAAGCAGCTTCATTTCACCGGCCCCCTTACGACCGGTCACTTACTGACCATTCAGAGTTACGAAAGGCCTACAGGCCGTGCGTGACTTACGACTTACAAACTGAGTTCGAAATTTCTGTCACCAAGTGAGACAGTTGGGAAGTGAGTTTTGCCCCATTTTATCACCTTCCTTGCCACAGTTGTTAAGTGAATGACAGCAGTTGTTATGTTAGTAACACGGTTGTTAAGTGAATCTGCCTTCCCCCCCCCCATTGACTTTGCTTGTCAAAAGGTTGCCAAAAGGGATCACATGACGCCAGGTCACAGCAACCATCATAAATGTGAGTCAGTTGGCAGGCATCTGAATTTTGATCATCACACGCACACGCACACACACACGCCATGACCATGGGGATGCTGCAGCGGTCACAAGTATGAAAAATGATCATAAGTCCTTTTTTTCAGTGGCATTGTAACATTGAATGGCCGCTAAATGAACTGTTGTAAGTCGAGGACTGCCTGTACCTTGAGGCAACTTACAACCCAGATTTGAAGTTCTGATGGTTGGCGGGGGCACCCCCATGGTCATGTGACCAAACTTTTGAGTACTGGGCAGCGTGAGCTCATTTACGGCCATTTGCAGAATCCTGTAGGCATATTTTGCCCCAAAAATGGACACTTCCACTTTTCAGTGAAATCATGCCCATAGCAAACCAAAGCATCCATTGCAAAGAAAGGTCACATGAATGAAAGATGTGGAGATTCTAGAAAGAGTGCAGAGAAGAGCAACAAAGATGATTAGGGGATTGGAGGCTTAAACATATGAAGAGCGGTTGCAGGAACTGGGTATGTCTAGTTTAATGAAAAGAAGGACTAGGGGTGACATGATAGCAGTCTTCCAATATCTCTCGGGCTGCCACAAAAAAGAGGGAGTCAAGCTATTCTCCAAAGCCCCTGAGGGCAGGATAAGAAGCAATGGGTGGAAACTAATCAAGGAGAGAAGCAGCCTAGAACTAAAGAGAAATTTCCTGACAGTTAGAACAATTAATCAGTGGAACAACTTGCCTGCAGAAGGTGTGAATGCTCCAACACTGGAAGTTTTTAAGATGATGTTGGCTAACCATTTGTCTGAAGTGGTGTAGGGTTTCCTGCCTAAGCAGGGGGTTGGACTAGAAGACCTCCAAGGTCCTTTCCAACTCTGTTATTCTATTCTATTCAACTGACCTGTTTTTATCACCTCATGACTTATGGCACTTAGACTTATATACTGCTTCACAGTGCTTTACAGCCATGCGGTTTACAGAGTCAACATATTGCCCCCAACAAGCTGGGTCCTCGTTATAGTCATAAGTTGAGGACTGCCTGCAATGGGATCCTCGCATCTGCTCCAGTGATGTTTTTTTAAGCCCCACCATAGCCATGCCTCTGGCTGTTACGAGCCTTAGCCTCAGAGCTATTGAGTTTAATTCTCTCTATGGAGAGGGTTAACCTTGGCAAGGCATTCAGAGACTAAATATGCCGCTTGGCTGGGGAAAAATGGTACGTTGTTTTCTATGCAAACATATCTTTCACAAACACAACCACGTACATATCTTCCTAGAAATAGGTCATTCAGTGGATTCGGTAGAATTTGCTTTTGAGTTGGGCATGTCCAATGTTTTATTCTTCCAGAAAGCTATGCCAATTGCCTCTTTAGGGAAAACAGGAGAACTTAACTTGATTCTCATGAACACACCTTGTCAATGGTGGCTATGTGCCACATTCAAGAACAATCAAAGAAGGAGTAGAACTGTTTTTCAAGAATCTCGAGGCTAAAATGCTGCTTGATGCACCTGGATCAGAGATACTAGCCTACCTTAGAGCAGGAATCTCCAACCTTGGTAACTTTAAGACTTGTGGACTTCAACTCCCAGAATTCCTCAGCCAGCTGAGATGCTGAGAGAGAGAATATGGCAAGCTTTGCTGGCTGAGGAATTCTGGGAGTTGAAGTCCATAAGTCTTAAAGTTGCCAAGGTTGGAGACTCCTGACCTAGAGGATAGGGTGGTTTTAAGCAACAATAGTTGGGGAGAGGGGTCCAGTCGAGGAGCAAGTTAATTCTTCTAATCCTTGTTTCTTCTCCAGTCCAGGACCTCAAGGGACTTGGCTACGAGAAGGGGAAGCCAGTTGGATTGGTGGGTGTGACAGAGCTGTCAGATGCACAGAAGAAGCAGCTGAAGGAGCAGCAAGAGGTAAATTAAGGTCACATTGTTCTTGTGTGTGCTTGTTGGGGCCACTGCATTCTTTAGCTTTTGTGTCTCTGCTGCCGCCATCCAGTTTTCTGTGCATTGGTCTAGTTGTGAGGACACAGACTCGAAGCTGGTGCCACCTTAGCCATAAAAGTCAGCCGGGTGACTTTGGGCCAGTCACTCTCTCTCAGCCCAACTCGCCTCACAGGGTTGCTGTGGGGAAAGTAAGAAGTGGAAGGTGTGTTGGATATATTCACTGCCTTCAGTTATAGGAAAAATAATAAAAGTGGGATTAAGATAGAGAGGGAGAGAGAGAGATAAATAGAGACAGACAGACAGACAGACAGATAGATAGATATCGATACAGATACAGATACAGATACAGATACAGATACAGATACAGATACAGATACAGATACAGATACAGATACAGATACAGATACAGATACAGATACAGATACAGATAAAGAGATAGAGATAGTATAGACTAGAGGATGACCTTTGGAGGACAGGAAGAGAATCCATTACCACAGCATCAATCAAATAAACTAGGTTTGAGCCCAGATCAAGGAAGTGGTTTATCAAAATGCCTCAGAAAGCCCCCCCACTTACAAATATTCTCCTTATGATCTATGTTATCTATCACTTTGTTGTTTGTATGTACACCGAGAGCTTATGCACCAGAAACAAATTCCTTGTGTGTCCAATTACACTTGGCCAATAAAGAATTCTACTCTACCCTACAGATGCAGCAAATGTACGACATGATCATGAAGCACAAACAGGCCATGCAGGAGATGCAGATCATGTGGGAGAAGACGATCAAAGATCACCAGTCCGGCTACGACAGCGATGAGGAAATCGACAATGAGCTGGGCACGTGGGAGCACCAGCTCAGGCGCATGGAGATGGACAAGACCCGTGGTTAGTACTTAGAGGGGGGAGACGGGGAAGACTTCGTATCCACCTTGATCTGGACAATACAGGTAGTCCTTGATTTACAACCAGAATTGAGCTTGGAAGTACGGTCATTAGTCGTGCTAGTTGCTGTTTGGGTCACTATGTGATCGTGCCTTACATTACGACTTTTTTTGTGGCAGTTGTTAAGCGAATCCATTGTCTTCAATAGATGGGGCTTTTGGCCAGAAACCAAAAATAAACTACTGTATTTTTCGGAGTATAAGATACACTGGAGTGTAAGAAACACCTTAGTTTTTGAGGAGGAAAATAGGAAAAAAAATTCTGCCTACCAGGTATTCATCTGGCTAGCATCCTTTGTCTGGTCAGCTACAGCACATTAGTTCGCTGGTTTTGAGCGCGCACTGTTTTTTATCCCCTGGTTGGGGATAAAAAACAGCTTCTAAAGCACAGCTAATTGTTGGCGAGAGAAGCAATGAGAAAAGCAGGTGAAGCGCAGAAGATCGCTTCACTCGCTAGCGCCTCATTAGGGCTGAAAAAAAGCTTCGAAAAAGCTACATTCGGAGTATAAGACACACCCAAATATTCAGCCTCTTTTAGGGGGTGGAAAAGTGCGCCTTATACTCCGAAAAATACGGTAGATGATTCTCATAATCATTTTCAACCCTTACATTTTATGAATTTTCCCAAGGCTTAAACTCTTTATTACTCTTAACAAAGCTTCCTGTAAAGCTTCTATCTCTTTAGCAGAGGTCCCCCCAAGCCCCAGGCCTGGCCTGTTAGGAACTGGATTGCACAGCTGGAGGCGAGCAGCAGGCGAGGATCTAGATTGTGCACTCCTCTTCCACGGTCCGTGGAAAAATTGTGTTCCACAAAACCCGTCCCTGGGCCAAAAAGGTTGGGGATCACTGGTCTATAGTAATCTAGTGAAAGGGGATTAAAGCTTAATTCACCAGTTTTGACTTTCCCCTCCTCCATGCTGGCTGGGGAATTCTGGGAGTTGGATTTCACCTTTCTTCAAATTTTAGAAGTTTTTTAGAACACGCTTCCTGCCCATCCTTAATTATAAGCCAGGTGCCTGGAGTTATGGATGTTACAAAGGGTCCAACATAAAGTTGCTGATCCCAGCAAATACATGGACTTAGTGTGTAAATGGGGTTCTCAACTTACAACTACAATGAAGCCCAAAATTTATGTTGCTAAGATTTGTTAAGTGAGTTTTGCCCCATTTTACAACTTTTCTCTCCACATATGTTAATTGAATCACTGCAGTTCTTAAATTAGTAACGTTACTGTTAAGTAAATCTGGTTTCCCCATTGACTTCGCTTGTTCAGAGGTTGCAAAAGTGGATCACATGACTCCAGGACACCTCAGGTCATAAATGAGAGTCAGTTGCCAAGACTCTGAATTTTTATCCCAAGACCATAAGGATGCTGCAATGGTCATAAGTGTGAAAAATCGTCATAAGTCACTTTTTTCCAGCATCTTTTAAACTTCAGTCTCTAAATGAACTGTTGTAAGTTGAGGACTACATGTATTAACTCTGTACAGGTAGCCCCACAACTTACAAGCACAGTTCATCCCCAAATTTCTGTTGCTGAGACAGTTGCCCAAATTTGCGACCTTTCTTGCCACAGTTGCACTGCAGTTGTTAAGTTAGTAACACAGTTGCTAAGTGAATCTGGCTTCCCCGTTGATTTTGCTTGTCGAAAGATCACAGAAGGGGATCACATGATCCCGGGACAGTGCAACCGTCGTAAATATGAGCCAGTTGCCAAGCACCTGAATTTTGATCATGTGACCATGGGGATGCTGCAACGGTTGTAAGAGTGAAGAACAGTCATAAAAATCACTTTTTTCAGTGCCGTTGTAACTTCGAACCGTCACTGAAGAAATGGCTGTAAGTCAAGGATGTTCTTCAAACAATATCTTGCTGAGAAGTAATTCTGTTCCGCCTGGTCTTTTTTTCAGAATGGGCGGAGCAGCTGACTCAAATGGGCCGCGGAAAACATTTCATCGGAGACTTTCTGCCACCTGATGAACTTGAGAAGTTTATGGAAACCTTCAAAGCTCTGAAGGTAAAATGTTTAGTGTCCTTCTCTTTAGGACAGATTATACATATGTAGAGTGGTTGAATGTTTCTGGAGGAGGAAGAGGAGAGGGGAGGAGGAGGAAGAGGATCTGTGTTCCTGTTTGAAAAAAATTGGGCAATACATTGTTGTTGTTAGTTGCGAAATCGTGTCCGACCCATCGTGACCCCATGGACAACGTTCCTCCAGGCCTTCCTGTCCTCTACCATCCTCTGGAGTCCATTTAAGCTCACGCCGACTGCTTCAGTGACTCCATCCAGCCACCTCGTTCTCTGTTGTCCCCTTCTTCTTTTGCCCTCAATCGTTCCCAGCATTAGGCTCTTCTCCAGTGAGCCCTTCCTTCTCATTAGGTGGCCACAGTATTTGAGTTTCATCTTCAGGATCTGGTCTTCTAAAGAGCAGTCAGGGTTGATCTCCTCTAGGACTGACGGGTTTGATCGCCTTGAGGTCCAAGGGACTCGCAGGAGTCTTCTCCAGCACCGATATATTAGATATATATGCAATACATTAGATATGTATTAGATATGCATATGTATTAGAAATGGATTGACATTCAAATCAAAAGAATACCAGTTGCAACTGAAAATATTGGCAGGGCAATTGGAACAGCATTTAAGCCTCAAAGAGGCCCCTTCAAACTTAGAGGTGTTTCAGATTCAGAATGTTTTCTACCTCATGGTTGTGCGTATTCACACCCACAAAGCACGGCCGCAAAACTGGGAAAGGAGCAAAGAAGGATAACCTACTACTACAGGCAAGAGCCTGTAGTACAGTGGACTAAAGCACTGTTATTAACACCAGCTGTCTGCAATTACTGTAAGTTCCAATCTCACCAGGCTCAAGGTTGACTCAGCCTTCCATCCTTTCAAAGGTAGGTGAAATGAGGACCCAGATTGTGGGGGCAATAAGCTGACTTTGTATAAATATACAAAAGTATGAAGGCTATTGCTTAACGCATTGTAAGCCGCCCTGAGTCTCCGGAGAAGGGCGGCATATAAATTAAAGCAAAAAAAAAAAAAAAAACCCAAAAGTAATCAGAGATTTACTGAGGCACCACCTCTCTAGAGAAATCCTAAACAGTTCAGAGCTTTGCAGTCTGGAAATTATTATATAAAAGTATTCCCTGGAGAACACTCTTATATTCTTGCTCTAATAGTAATTGAACTGAAGGATTGTCCAAAAAAACCCAAGATCTAGAAGGCCCACTAAAGCAGTGGTTCCCAACTTTTTTTTGGCCAGTGCCTCATCTAAGCATCTCTAAAATCCTGATGCCCCCCTCCCCAACATATAATTCTTACTACTCAAAAAGTGAACTCCTACTCACGTGGAGGAAGCCTAAAAGGCCATTAACTTGGTTTAAACAAGGTTCCAAATTGCCCCCATTAAGAATCAAATTGGCCCCCTGTGGGGCGTAGGTCCCACGTTGGGAACCACTGCACTAAAGGGTCACTGCCTCCAGACAGGTAGCATGGGCCTTTGAAAGGGGACTGAAAAAGGTCATGGAGGATACATCACTTGTCAGCCACAGTGACAGCCTGGAACAGTGTTTCTCAATCTTGACAACTGGAAGAGGTGCGGACTTCAACTCCCAGAATTCTTTGCTGGCTTGGAGGATTCTGGGAATTGAAGTCCACCTCTCTTTTAATTGTCACAGTTGAGAAACATTGTTCTGAAGCAGATTCTCATGCATGATTTCTTTTTAAACTTGCTGTTTTCTTCCTCCACAGGAAGGCCGTGAGCCTGACTACTCCGAATACAAAGAATTTAAACTGACTGTGGAAAACATAGGTTACCAGATGCTGATGAAAATGGGCTGGAAGGAAGGTGATGGTCTGGGATCTGACGGTCAGGGTATCAAAGCTCCTGTTAACAAGTAGGTGTCTGATCCTTCTTTTGTTATTTCTTGATTTGGGGGGGGGAATTCCTTCCATTTTCCTCTGCTGAGAAACTCACAGAACAGCGAACAAGTTAGAAAACTAAACCCAAAATATATAGAACATCAGTGTAGAAAGAAGACAGTTATAAAATTGATAGAATAAAGTCTACCTTTTATATAACATCACCAGCATGTGCTTTCTGATATGACATACTGGCTTAGCAGTTTGAAGTCCACATTGTTTAGAATAATTTGCTTTTCAGATGTTTGGTTGCAGACAGATGAGAATCAGGGATGTTTCAGCAGATGTTAAGAGAGGAGAAGCTGCAGAGGAAAGACCAAAACAAGCATCTCTTCTTCTTTTTTTTTTTTTCATCCCTATATTCATGTGGCCAGACTCAGTGACATTGTCACAGGGAGGAATGTTGGCTTCCTTCTGTGAACAGACAGGAAGGAGTCAGAGGCCGTGTGCACTGCTATGAGTCTGCCTATCAGTGGTCATTCTAGATCAGGGCTGTCAAATTCCTGGCCCGCGGGCCGGATGCGTCACGTGCTGGCCACGCCCATGCCCGGTTTTGCAAAGGGGTGGGGAAAGTCTCAATACGTCATGTGACGCCGCTGTGACGAGGAAAGTTTGACACCCCTGTTCTAGATAATCTGCTTGGAAGGAATGGAATAGGGGAGAATAGAATAGAGGAGGGGAGAATGAATTAGAATAGAAATAATAGAATAGAATAGAATAGAATAGAATAGAATAGAATAGAATAGAAATAGAATAATAGAATAGAATAGAATAGAATAGAATAGAATAGAATAGAATAGAATAGAATAGAATAGAATAGAATATTTATTGGTTCGATTTATATGCCGTCCTTCTCCGAAGACTCAGGGCGGCTTACAATGCATTAAGCAACAGCCTTCATACTTTTGTATATACCTGCTTAGTAGGGCTTCCCCCCCCCAAAAAAAAGTGGTGTTCTTTTTTTTATACAAAGCCAGCTTATTGCCCCCACAATCCGGGTCCTCATTGTACCTACCTCGAAAGGATGGAAGGCTGAGTCAACCTTGAGCCTGGTGAGATTTGAACTTGAAGTAATTGCAGGCAGCTGGTGCTACTTAACAGCACTTTAGTCTGCTGCACCACCAAGGCACCAAGAAGAATAGAATAGAATAGAATAGAATAGAATAGAATAGAATAGAATAGAATAGAATAGAATAGAATAGAATAGAATAGAATAGAATAGAATGAATTAAAATAACTTCATTGTCACTTTAAATGTGCGCTAATCAACATACATTAAAATGAAATTATGTTGCATATAGCTCTCAAAGGGTCACCATCTGCTAACCTGCTGATGACCTGCTAACCCCTTCTCATACCGGAGTCGCTATGAATGCTCTCTTTTTTTTCTTTTTAAAGGGTGAGGGAAGACTGGATCATGATTGGGGTGGATCTGGCAGTCATAAGTTTTGGTTTGATAGCAAGGTGTCCCAGTGTAGGGAAAAAAAATTAAATATATTTGCAGGTAGTCCTTGACCTATGACTGTAATTGAGCCCAGAATAATGGTCAACAAGTTGCCTGTCATTAAGTGGGTCACCACACATCTGAACCCAATTTTAGTACCACTGACTTTGCCTTGTCAGAAGGTTGCAAAAGGGGGTCATGTGACCCTGGGATCCTGCAACCGTCATAAATATGAGTCAGTTGCCAAAAGTTTGAATTTTGATACCATAGCGGTATCCCCATGGTCACACAATCAGAATTCAAACTCTTGGCAACTGACTCATATTTATGACAGTTGCAGGATCCCAGGGTCACATGACCCCCTTTTGCAACCTTCTGACAAGGCAAAGTCAGTGGGGAAGCCAGGTTCACTTAACAACTGTGTTACTCACTTAACAGCTGCGGTGATTCACTTAACAACTGGGGCAAGAAAGGTTGTAAAACGGAACAAAAGTCCCTTAACAAGCGTCTCGCTTAGCAATGGAAATGTTGGGCTCTGCTGTGGTTGTAAATCAAGGACTACCTGTAATAAGATATAAGGACCCCTACCTTGGAAAGGGGTTGGACTAGAAGGCCTCCGTTGTCCTATGACTCTATGGTTTTAATCCGCCCTGTTCTAAAAGGTCCGGTCTATGGCAGCTTCCTCATATCCATGCACAAGAAGTAAACGCAGCTCTTTCCCAACCAGGGGGGTGACGGCCGTGGATGGAGCAGGGTTTGGAATCGACCGTCCTGCTGATTTGTCCAAGGATGATGACGAGTACGAAGCCTTTCGGAAGAGGATGATGTTGGCCTACAGATTCCGGCCCAACCCACTGGTGAGAGAAGCCCCACCCCTCGGGGTCCTTTTTCCCATGTCAGAAATTATGCTTATACAATTGATTTATATCCAACGTAGGTTAGGGATACATTTGAACAGTCTTTTTAAAATAACCTAGCACTTAGACTTAAATACCGCTTCACAGTGCTTTTACAGCCCTCTCTAAGCGGTTTACAGAGTCAGCCTATTGCCCCCAACAATCTGGGTCCTCATTTTACCGACCTTGGAAGGATGGAAGGCTGAGTCAACCTTGAGCCAATGTCAACAAAAGAAACTCCCAGCTCTTTAGATTAATCAAGAGAATAGCTTTATTGAAAAATCCATCTAGGCACGGCAAAAGCAAAGTCAGTGCTGGTTTTTCCCATGAAAATCCACATATGTAACTCCCCTTTTCCCCTCCGGGCCACCCACAGTTCATAGTTCACCAATTGAGTTCAGTTCTTTTGCTTTGGGAAAAGCTGTCTGCTTCGGTCAAAAGATTCATCACTTGGCCTTGTTAGATAAGGTGTCTCTCCAGCAAGAGACGGATCACTTGCATTCCATAGCCTCCCTCCCCCCCACACCTAGGAATTCACCACCCTCCTCCCGTCACTGATTGGCAAAGCTGCGGATGAAAGCAGGTACAGGCAACTATGGAGCTGAGTCAGGTTTGACTACTGGTCAGGATCACACTCCAGGCTGTTGGCAAAGTTAGCCTGCACTACTGCATTCTAACCACTGCGCTACCAGGGCAGGCATGAACTTTTAATTAATTAATTTTTATTTATTATTGCGATTTATATGCCGCCTTTCTCCCTGGGGACTCAAGGCGGCTTACAAAATGACAAATTCCAATACAAATCACAATGAAATAAAATTAAAATCAGCAACCCTATTAAAAACAGTTTAAAATTATGACAGTGTACCCTTAAATGGATCAGTTGAGTTGACGAAAGATTTCGTCAAAATGTCAAAATTTCTTGACATTTTACCCTGAAAGTGCCAGGACGGACTGTTTTCATTGGGATGTCCTGATCTGAGTTGCCTTTGACTGCAAAAAAAATTATTGAAGGAACTATTTGAACGGGTTGTTTGCTTCACTGTAACTGATTGACTATATTCTATTGACTATATTGATACAGACTGATTGGCTACATATTCTGTTTTATTCTATATTCTATTCAAAACATTTTGCAGCACTTTATGGTAAGGATTATTTTACCAAACATCAAAATAAGACTAATCACTTAAAATGCTGTATCCATTTGCTCTGCAAAAAGAATTCATGTAAGAATATTTAGGAAGGAGATCCTGCTAGTGGGATCTACCGTATTTTTCAGAGTATAAGCCGCTCCAGACTATAAGACGCGCCTACCTTTTTGGGTGAGGAAAGCAAAAAAAAGAAATCTGCCTCTGCCTCCCAGCAATTTTGCCTCGTTGCAGCAAGCAGCAGATAGCCTGCTTTTTTCGTTTTCAGCATAGCTTGATTAGCACAAGAAACAAAAATCGGCTCCCAGGCAGCAGAGGGCTGTTTCATCTTGCTGCTTGCCGCAAGGAGATAAATTGCTGGGAGGCAGAGGCCAAAGGGTGGGGGCAGTGGGTAGGTGAGGCTACATTCGGTGTATAAGACGCACCTAAATTTTCACTTCCTTTTAGGGGGGGAAAAGGTGCGTCTTATACTCCGAAAAATACAGTATATTGATCTGTTGTGGGGGAAGATGGCTTCCCCTTATGATGCCAGCCAGCTAGCCCAACTTTTCTTTTTCCAGAAACTCCATTCTGTTCTCACACAATGTGTTGCTAGCCTATTTAAATCTCATTCGAGAAAATCCTTCAAACGTAAATCTTCAAAAATACATGGAGCAGTTTTCTCTCTCTATAGCTCAGCTTTTATTTAATCTTGCATATATAACGCTGCATTGAGTCCATGTTAACTGTGGGAACAGTAAAAATAGCAGCACTTGAGAAAAGTATTATAGAACATGCAAACAACAGTTATAAATGTAACACCAAAAACAGCAGGTTGTGGAACAGCTGCTGTTCTTCATTCTTGGTAATCCTCAATTTACAACCATTTGTTTAATGACCAGTGTTACAATGGCACTGAAAAAAGAGGCTTATGGGCATTTTTCACCCTTAAAATGGTTGCAGCATCCCCACGGTCACAAAGCCATGGGGATGCTGCATAGGACAAGAAACATAGAGGTAGTCCTTAACTTACAACTATTTGTTTAGTGACTGAAGTTACAACACAACTGGGAAAAGTGACTTATGACCAGTCCTTGCACTTACAACCACTGCAACATCCCCACAGTCACATGATCAAAATTCGGACACTTGGCGACTGGCTCCTATTTATGACGGGTGCAATGTCCCAGGATCATGTGATCACATTTGTGACCTGACAGAGTCAGTGGGGAAGCCAGATTCACTTTAACAACCGTGTGAGTAACTTAACAAAGGAAGTGATTCATTCCACAGCTACAGCAAGAAAAGTCGTAGAATCGTAGCAAAACTCACTTAACCGTAGGACGAGGAGAAAGCTGACATTCTCAACTTATGACCACAACTGGGAACAGAATTTCCATTGCTAAGCAAGACAGGCGTTAAGTGAGAAAATTGTGCCCAATTTTATAACCTTTTTTTTTTTTTTTTGCTATAATTACTAAGCAAATCACTAAGTGAATTACATGCTCATTAAGCAAGTCCATCTTTCCCCATTGACTGCCTGTCAGAAGCCGGCTGGGGAGGTCACAAATGGTGATCACGTGACCTTGGGATGCATAAATACATGCCAGTTGCCAAGTGCCTAAATTTTGATCGTGCGACTGGGGATGTTGCAGTGGTTGTAAGTGCAAGGACTGGTCATAAGTCACTTTTCCCAGTTCTGTTGTAACTTCAGTCACTAAACAAATAGTTGTAAGTCAAGGACTAACTAGCCTGACTAGGTGGCTCAATGGCTAACACACTGAACTTGTTGATCAGAAAGGTCGGCAGTTTGGCAGTTCAAATCTCTAGTACAGATCTCCTGCGTGAGCAGGGGGTTGGACTAGATACCTCCAAGGTCCCTTCCAACTCTGTTACTGTTACTGACTACCTGTTCTGCCCCAGCTACGGACCCCAAAGAACGCAGCACACACAAACTCTATACAAAGCTTATTTTACTCAAATAACTTAGTCTTTATCAATCAAAGGCTGTTAATAAACTGTCCTAACAGCCTACCAGAATTCTGAGATAAGGTAATCACAGTCTTACTAGAGTTGGCAGAAAGCCCAGAAGCAATTTGCAGAGAATCAAGACACGAAGGAGAGTGAACAAAGTTGTTCCCTGCAAATTGCTTCAGTCGTCATCCTTCCTTAAATAGGCTAAGGGAGTGGCCAATTAGCCCCAAGCCTTACTCTCGAGGAGACCTCCTCAGGAGCCAGTCCTGCCTTTTGGCAGCTCTGCGTGCCCGTGCATTGAGAAGAGGCTCCTCCTCTTCGTCCTCTTCACTTAAAGGAGCTTCTGGAGGTTCTGAAGGCCCTGGCTGAATCCCTGCCTCTGGCACCACTTCTTCTCCAGCCTCCTCATTGTCTGACTCGAGTGCCAGCTGCACAGGCTACTGGCGCAGCACCACACCAACCTCCTCATTGTCGGAATCAGCTACAATCCTCACAGGCCACTGACGGGCCACAACACTACCTCTATGTTTCTTGTCCTATTAGTGCCCTCACTTTCCCAGAGGTCCACATTCGAGATGAAATTCCATACAGTCTGCGCTCAATCTACCATAAAGGAGTAGGATAGAGAGATTGGGATAGTCCTTGGTCTTTGGGAGACCTTTTCAGTAGAAATGGTGATGGGAGGGATACCAGCAGAATTTAAGACAGCCGGGACTCCTTCCTGGATTGCTTTCAAGTTAGATTGGCCACCAACTGCTGATTTGCAGCATCACTGACTCCGCAAACGACTGCACTTGTGAAGGTACCATGCAGTTTTGCAATTGACGAGGCCAGTTTACTTGTGGGAAGTGGGGGGCCCAGGTTCCCTTGGATGTAGAACGTCGGCCTATTCTGGTTTTGCTTCTCCCTTGAATTCAAAGAACAGCCAGATTCACATGTTTCACCAGGATGTAGCTTCTTTCATCACACGTTTCTTGGATACACCAGAATGGATGCAACATTCCAAGCCTTCAGGATTAAACGTGATCACTTCATCCAACGAGTTAAAAAACCCAGGAACAAAAAAAAAAAACCCCATGTGATGTCAAACAATGTGATGATCACTTCAAAAAGGACGGTGTTGGGTTAAAGCCTCAGATTCTGCTGGCCTTCTGTTACCATGATGATTTGAATTTTATCTTTTTTTTTTCTCTCTCTCTCTCCAGAACAACCCTCGGCGTCCTTATTATTGATGCAGCAGTATGTTTCTTCTCACCTCCCACCTACTCCCTGGTCCTCCAGTGATGGATTGTTTACTGTGACAAGTTTATTTTAAAAAAAAAAAATGTCCCTCTCTTTCATTTAGAAGGACTCTGTTTCGGGTTTAGCCTCCCATCTGTTTACCCGCCCACAGATGTTGGACCTTTTTGATGTGGTTGCAGAGCTCACCCCCCCTCTTGTTGTTTTTTGTTTTTTTTTTAAATGTGACCCCATTAAAGAAAGAGAAGGAGCAAGTCGGAACTGAGACGGTCAGAAAAATGTTCCCGAGTCATACATAGCCCAACCATTTGTGAGAAAGCGGGGAATTGGCCTAAAAACATTGGTTAAATAATGTGTGATCTTCATTTTACTCGGTTTCATGGGTGGTTTTTTTTTTTTTTTAAGCCCTGCTTCTTTCCTCATGAACATAGAAATTCTGGGCTGCTGTCCCTTGTTGATGGCGGGGCCTGCAGAGAAAGATCGCAGGATGGGGGTGTAGCAGGCGAGCAGCAGCACAGGCGGAAATAAGGAAGGTAGAGAGGCTTTCATAGCTGCCAAACATAGTAGAGAGGCTTTCCAGCTTCAGTTCAAAAGAGCAGGATTTGGATTGCAGTAATTTAGGAAAGGGAACTGTTTTTAAATTGGGAGGGGGCACAAATTATCCCAGAATATTGCCTCTCTGTGAGGATGTCACTTTTATCCCAGTTCTGAGGTAATCTTGTGAAAGCATGCAAAGCCATTGCGTATCGGCCAACCTTCTCTTTTTAGAGGACAATCGGCTCCCCTTTTTCTCACTCTTTAGTCATTTCAAAGAGCGTGGAAGCTTGAATCACTTCTTAGACCCAAGCCAGAGACCAAAACCAAACGTATCTTTAGCCGGATTCTCATTAGTAGATTTTAATAATCTTTCAGGTTTGTCCCAAAGGAGAAAGGTTAGAGAAGGGGGGGGGGGAAACCAAAAAATCTTTTTCTTGGCACAAATACATGCCCTGTCCACCAAGGCAAACCTCTTCTCTTCCATGATCTTCCAACATTAAAACAACTGTGGTTCCTTTCAGGTAGGCTCTGAAACGATGCTTATTTTCGTTTTTATTAAATCTTAATGATGTAGAGTTGATACGTTGGGCTTTCGCCAAACATGTTAATAAAGCTAGAGAAATAATGTGAGGAAGGTTGTTTTTTTTTTTTTTCTTTTGAATGTCCTGACAATGAGTTTGGTTTTTTTTTTTCAAAATTCCCAAGAATGATTGATGGGTGTACATGGTTCTCGATAGAGAAGACATGAGGAAGCAGCATCTCTCTATGTATCATCGTCTTCATTTAATGACCCCCTAATCCCTTGTGGGGTGGAGTCTGGGCAACTGAATGGAGCTAGCAGAATGTTTTAATGGCCAGATGCCCTTCCTGTCACCAGTGCAGAGTTTTATTCATGTTCTAACCTAGGCTCCCTTAAAAAGCAGGAGGTCTTGGTCCCGGCAAAACCTCTCTTATTTACACGACTGTGAATTCCTTTCATTCACAGTCAGCAAGGCTTGTCCAAACAGTTTTTCAAAGGAATAGTTATCAACACACCTTACCTCGCTTGGCAAGCTGCCACGTAACTTGTTTCCAAACGAGGCAAAAGGCAAAACTTGGCACAGAGTCTCTCAGAGTCACGGAACGAATGAATTGTTTCCTGCAAAAGCCCCCTCCCCATTCGCTCCTCTTTTGTTTCCTATGGGAGGGGCCAATCATCTCCAAGGTGTGGCTTTACTCCCAAGTCGATCCTGCTTTCTGAGTTCTTGTCTTCTGGCAGCTCTGCACATGCCCACAGGCTCCAGCTGTTCCTCTGCCTCACTGCTGTCTAGCTACCTCCCTCTTTGCCTCCAACGCAGAGCCCTCGTCTGAGGTTTCCCCAACCCCCAGGACTGGCCCATGTTCCTCCCCAACCTCCTCACTGTCTGACTCTGCTGCCAGCTCTGCTGGCGGGCCACAACAGTTCAGCAGATACATTCTCAGTGTGCCCAGAGAGAGAAATATCTACCTCTACCTAGGATCGAACTCACAGCCTCCTGATTGGGAGGTGAGAGCTCCACCTCTAGGCCACCGCACCACTCTCAGCATCCCTCTCTGCATGTTTGGGAAAAAATGGACTTTCTTACCTGCCAAGGTTGGGAGGGGATGCACACAAGAAACCCTCCATGCCAGGATCTTAGAGATAGGACCACTCCTTCCAAGTATCCCTCAGTGCAAGCACAGCTAGTCCTCGACTTATGATCAGAATTTTAATTGCTGAGCAAGACAGTTGTTAAGTGAGTCATGCCCAATTTCACAACCATTTTTTTGTCAAGGTTGCCAAGTGTAGAACTATGGTTGTTAAGTGAATCTCACAGCCGCTAAGCAAATCTGGCTTCCCCTCTTGACTTAGCTTGTCAGAAGCCAGCTGGGAAAGCCGCAAATGGTGATCATGTGATCCCAGGATGCCGCAACTATCATAAATGCCTGTGGGTTACCAAGCAACCAAATTTTGACCATGTGACTGGGGATGCTGCCATGTGAGGTGTGGTCATAACAGTGGTGGGTTTCAAATTTTTTTACTACCGGTTCTGTGGGTGTGGCATGGCTTGGTGGGCGTGGCTTGGTGGGTGTGGCAGAGGAAGGATACTGTAAAATCTCCATTCCCACCCCAATCCAGGGGAAGGTTATTGCAAAATCCCCATTTCCTCCCAATCAGCTGGGACTTGGGAGGCAGAGAAGAGATGGTGGCGGGGCCAGTCAGAATTTTTACTACCGGTTCTCCGAACTACTCAAAATTTCCACTACCGGTTCTCCAGAACTGGTCAGAACCTGCTGAAACCCACCTCTGGGTCATAAGACACTTTTTCAGAGGCGTTGTAAATTTTAACAGTCATTAAGCGAATGGTTATAAGTCGAGGACAGCCTGTACATCCTCATAGCTTTTGTCACTTGGAAAATAGACAGGTGGGACTATAAAAAGATGTAAAAAGGATGTGGAGACTCTAGAAAGAGTGCAGAGAAGAGCAGCAAAGATTATTAGGAAACTGGAGGCTAAAACATGAACCTTTGCTGGAACTGGGTATGCCTAGCCTGATGAAAAGAAGAACTGGGTTGAATTAAATAGTTTAATGAAAAGAAGGACTAAGGGATGATACGATAGCAGTGTTCCAATATCTGAGGGCCTGCCACAAAGAAGCTTGTCCTGCCTTCACGTGTTTTTATCCAAACACCTGAAGGCAGGTCAAGAATGGATGGAAACTAATCAAGGAGAGAAGCAACCTAGAACTAAAGAGAAATTTCCTGACAGTTAGAACAATTAATCCGTGGAACAACTTGCCTCCAGGAGTTGTAAATGCTCCCACACTGGAAGTTTTTAAGAAGAGGTTGGATAACCATTTTTCTGAAATGTTGTAGGGCTTCCTGCCTGAACAGGGAGTTGGACTAGAAGACCTCCAAGGTCCCTTCCAACTCTTTGTCATTCTATAATTTCTTCTCCTTGGTTGCCGGGAGGAAACAGCTGGTCGGTAGAAGTGGTACTTGACCACTAAGAAAGGCCATAAGGACATAAGCATTGCTCTGCTGGTCTCATCTCATCTTTTAATAATAACACATGGGACGTTACAAGTATCTTCAGCTGTTGATGTATGGATAGTCCTCGACTTACAGCCATTTGTTTAGTGACTGTTGGAAGCTACAACAGCACTGGAAAAAAATGACTTACAACCATTTTTCACAGTTACAACCATCGCAGTATCCCCCCATGGTCACGTGAACAAAATTCAGACGCTTGGCAACTGATTCATATTTATGACGGTCGCAGTGTCCCGGGGACATGTAATCCCCTTTTGCCACCTTCTGACAAGCAAAAGTGAAGGGGGAAGCCAGATTCACTTTACAACGATGTGACTTAAGCTAACAACTGCAGTGATTCACCTAACAAGGTTGTAAAATGGAGCAAAATTCACTTAAACGTCTCACTTCACCACAGAAATGTTGGGCTCAATTGTGGTTGTAAGTCAGCTACCTGTATTTATTAAATGAATCTGTACGGCTGCCCAACTCGGGGTGACTTCAGCTGGCTTACAACTTTTACATTTCATGATGTAAGAACCCGTAAACCCCTCACTCCCCCCCTCCACTTACTCCCTCAAGAAAATAATTAAATCTCTCTCAAAAAAAAAAAATCAGTTGTTTTGTCATTGATTACTTGATGTTCCTTGATCCTGTTATCAAAATGTGCCTATAAAGATACAAGCATCCTTTTGCGTTCAAATTATATTTTCCTTCCTTCCTTGTGACTGCCATCCTTTATAGACATTATCCAAAATCCTCCAGGGCAGCTGAAAAAAAATTCTTCTCTTGATAAATGTCCCTGTTGCTAACAAGAAGAAAATTTTCTGTACCCTTGCAAGTTGAAGAATTTTTTTTTTAAAAAAAAGATTACAGTATGCAGTACATTCATAATAATTCTTTAGATGTGGGAAAATCAGCTTTTTATAAGCACATAAGAATCCCACTGGATTTAATTTTCATCTCATTTTTAGCTGCAGTTTTCATGTTTTCTGGGGCAGGGAAAAGCAAAACCATTGTATTTATGCTTTATATTCATTGGTGTAGAAAAATCTAAGCTGGACCAATGGCTGATCTGAAAGCAGCTCTATTTGGGTAGTCCTTGACTTACAACATTTACTTGGTGACGGTTTGAAGTTACAACAGCACTGAAAAAAATGACTTATGACCATTTTTTTCACACAACCCTTGCAACATCCCCATGGTCACATGATCGAAATTCAGATGTTTGGGAATTGACTCATATTTATGACGGTTTCAGTGTCCTGGGGTCATAATGAACACCTTTTTCTAACCTTCTGACAAGCAAAGTCAATCAGGGAAACCAGATTTGGTTAATAACTGTGTTACTGAGTTAACAACTGCAGTGGTTCACTTAACAACTGTGACAAGAAAGTTAGTAAACTGGAGAAAAACTCACTTAACAACGGCCTCACTTAGCAATATAAATTTATTTATTTATTTATTTATTGGTTCAATTTATATGCTGCCCTTTTCCGGAGACTCAGGGAGGCTTACAATGCATTAAGCAATAGCCTTCATACTTTTGTATATACCTGCTTAGTAGGGCTTTCGGGGGGCCCCTATGCGGTGTTCTTTTTTTTATACAAAGTCAGCTTATTGCCCCCACAAACCGGGTCCTCATTTTACCTACCTCGAAAGGATGGAAGGCTGAGTCAATCTTGAGCCTGGTGAGATTTGAACTTGCAGTAATTGCAGGCAGCTGGTGTTACTTCACAGTGCTTTAGTCTGCTGTGCCACCAAGGCTCTTGGTGGGGCTCTTTTGGGGCTCAATTGTGGTCCTAAGTCGAGGACTATCTGCATTAAGTATTGGTTGCACTTGGACTGCAGTCTGTCTTTTAATGGAGGGGGAATAAAATCCACTGAACAATGGCAAAATGATGATTTCATGGATCATTTTAATTAATCACATTTTGGTGATTTAAAGAAGGCCTGTTCTGGGTCCCTGTTGCTCACCAGGATCATTGATCAAGTGACAGATTGCCTTGGTGTGATGATCACAATTTGTGGAAGGCCCTTCAGGTATTTTGAAAATACTGACCAAAGCAGCAATTGTTCTATCATATATTTAAACCTCCAGTGAAGTAAATGGCACCTTTGATGTACCTGAATATCTATTTATTAGAGTTATATTCTAACTTTGGGGAAGTTCACTATTTTTCCCCAAAACAACATTCCTGCAGAGTAGGCTGGGCTGAGGGAGGTGGGACTGGCTGAAAGACAACCAATGAGCTTCCTAGGAGATCCCCACTCCTAGCACAGCACCAACTACCCCGATTGGTTCTTATGCTGGGAGGGCGGGATTAGCCCAAATTCAGCCAATAAACTGCTATGGCTGAGGAAGGCCTAAAATCTGGGTCGCCCCACTCATAATTCAACACCTCCACTACTTTACCATCCTGTATCAGCGAAAACCTTTGACAGATTTCTATTATATCTGTTTTTAATGAATTTTGGGAGGGAATTTGGCACTACTCTGCTCAGAATCCATCAAGTTTGGGGCAGGCTATAAATACAGTAAAATCAATCAATAAAACAAATGAAGCTATGACTATATAACCTGCTCAGGTGCCTCCCCCTTTCCTGGATTGGGGACAAACCAGCTGCAACTCAATCCTAGCAAGATAGTTGGGGGTTTGGGGCACCTGGAGTCCAACGCCTGGAGTTGTTATGATGCTGACTGGGGAATTCTGGGACTTGACGTCCACATGCCTTCAACGTACCAGATTTAAAAAACACTGCATTAAGATCTTTAAAGACAAAAAGAGCACCATGAATGAAAAACGAAACATAGCTTTCTGAACTCAAGAACGGCCCAGATAAAATAAATACAAGTAATCCTCGATTTACAACCATTTATTTAGTGACCGACCGAAATTACAACAGCACTGAAAATAACTGGTCCTCGCATTTACAACCGTCATAGCATTCCCGTGGTCACGTGATCAAAATCCAAGCACTTGGCAATCAGTATGTATTTATATGGTTCCAGGGTCCCGCAATCACCATTTGCAACCTTCCCAGCTGGTTTATGACAAGACAAGTCAGTGGGGGAAGTCAGGTTTCTTTTAACGACTGCCTGATTCACTTAACAGCAATATGCTTAACAACTGTGGCAAAAAAAAAAGGGTCACAAAATCGGATGCACCTTGCTTAGCGAGAAATTCTGGTCCCAGTTGCGGTCGCAAGTCGAGGACTACTTGGAAACACAAATCAAAAGCAGTTTATGTTATTTTAATTCCATGCACTGGATTTGTAAATCTGCCCAATTCAAAAGGACTCTGCTCATTATCATACAGCATAAAAAGAATTAACAAAACAGTTGATGAGGAAAATCAACATTACCAATTTGGGAAGAGAGAACAGATGCAAGGCCCTACAATGTATTTTAAAAGAGTGGCACTTAAATTGTCGCAGCCAATTATCCCTTTTCCTCGAATAATACTATTACGCCCATTTAAAAAAAACAAAAAGACTAGTTTTACACAAGCATTTCAGCCCAAAATGGATCCTCGACTCACAAATAAGCAATTACAAATTGCTCCATTACTCCCCCAGGATGTGCCCAAATTTCTCCCTCAGGAAAAATTCCCCACAGTTTTAAGAATCACTGTTCTAAATTCAGAGTCAGGAAAGCATTATAGGATAAACTAAAAGCTAGCCAGCTTATAACCCTGCAGGTTCTCCTTTTTAAAAAACTGATTTGCAACCCATCCTGGCATATATATATATATTGCAATGACTTTAACAGCAATCTGCCAACACAACAAAGCTGAAACACGGGAAGCTCGCACTGGAAATGATGGATTAATAGGAAAAGCTCTGCCAGCGATATTTCTGCCTTGATAGGCAGCTCTCTCCCTTTTCAGTCAAGTATTTTTAACACTGGCCTGATTTACAGCTGTAATCCTATCAAGGATCCCTCCCAGTAAGCTGCACAGCAGAGCAAAATATATACCTGGTGACCCTGAAAAAGATGACAGGCTGTTCCTAAATATGCTCTTCGATCAGAGGTGCTGTAGCAAATCCAGCAGTGATCAGGGTGGGTTGGACTGCATGACCTCTAGGGCAGTGATGGCTAACTTGTTTGCCATCGTGTGCCAAAAGCAGGGGGAGCGCAGGGGGGTTGTGTGTGTGCATGCCCATAATTCAATGCGCCCCACCCCCCCGTGCATGTGTGTGCAACCCCCCCGCGCTTTCCCCGCTATTGGCACACGATGACACGGTGGGGCCGGAAGGACTGTTTTTTTGCCTCCCCAGGCTCCAGAGCCTTTCTAGGAGCCTGGGGAGGGCAAAAACAGCCTTCCCCATCCACCCAGAGGCCAGAAACAGCCCATTTCCTGACATCTGGTGGGCCCGGACAGCCGGAAAATCAGGTAACCGGCACACGCATGCGCGCTGGAACTGAGCTAGGGCAATGGCTCACGTGGTCGAAGATATGGCTCCGTGTGTCACCTGTGGCACGTGTGCCATAGGTTCGCCATCACGGCTCTAGGGTGTCTTGCCACTAAAGCTTTATGCTTCTTTGTTTGGTCCTAGCCGTGCAGACTTGCAACGTTGATTTGCTGAACATCTGAATTCAAAACGTCTCAATGACAGACAGTTTTGACAACATGAAACGGTACAGGCACATTTCCCAAAGGTGATTTCCCCCCCCCCCCGAAGAGGCAACTGGACTTTCTTGTTTTTCTTGAAGACTCACCCAAGAAGCTTCTTCAGCTCTGACTGGATGATGGGGAATGGAAGGATTTATACTCCTTGCAGACAGCTGGTCCTTTGCAATTTTTTTTAGCCAGTTCTTAAAAGAATGCAAAAAGAAAAAAAAAAGAACAAAGGACCAGTTGTCTGCAAGGAAAAAGAGCCTTGGTGGTGCAGCGGACTAAAGTGCTGTTAAGTAGCACTTAGCTGCCAGCTGCCTGCAATTACTGCGAGTTCAAATGTCACCAGGCTCAAGGTTGACTCAGCCTTCCATCCTTCCCAGGTAGGTAAAATGAGGACCCCGATTGTGGGGGCAATAAGCTGACTTTGTATATATATATTAAAAAAAGAATACCGCTTGGGGGGGCCAAAAGCCCTACTAAGCAGGCATATACAAAAGTATGAAGGCTATTGCTTAATGCATTGTAAGCCGCCCTGAGTCTCCAGAGAAGGGCGGCATATAAATCGAACCAATCAATCAATCAATCAATCAATCAATCAATCAATATAAATTCTTCCATTCCCCATCATCCAGAGCTGGAGAAGCTCTTTGGATGAGAAGTGAAACATCATCAAAGAAGACCATCTTCTGCCACCAGTAGCCTCCCACCGGGCAGTCCGCTCCCACAGAGAGGGTCTCCTCAATCGGCCAAATTTTGTCAGCTGGCGACACCCAGGGGGAGGGCCTTCTCTGTGGGAGCCCCTGCCCTTTGGAATGAGCTGCCCCCAGAAATTCGTAAAATCTCTTCAAAACGTCTTCAAAGAAAACCAAGAAAGTCCAGTTGCCCCTTGAAAAAAACAGCACCTTTGGGACAACCATGACCTGGAGGACTGAGAATCTCCATAGATGCAAAGGCACGTTTGTTTTGGACTTTGCAGCTAATTGCGCAAATCTTAGGGTGGTGGTGGGGGAAGCCCGCTGCTAGGGCTTCGTTTATGCCAGCTAGAGGCTGAACCACACTTGGCAAAGCCCGTTTCTGACGGTTACTGACCCTATTGGCAAGATAACATTTGCAGCGGTTGGTTTATTCAGCGTCTCCTGCGCCCCCGGGGGACCTGAGTCAACCCGGGATTTGGAGGACGCGCGAAAAATTCACGTGTTTTTAAAAAAGTTCCCTGCGCTGTTTTCTCTCCGGTCCGGTTTGCAGGGAGGCCAAATCCACGATCCTCAAAGGGGTGCTGGCCGGGGATGGGTGGGTGGGGGGAAGAGAATTAAACAAAGGTGCGTCTTGCCCTTTTAAGAGGTGCGCCGCTCTTTTACCCGGGATGGCTTGAGCAAGAAAGCTGCCAACAGTCACGACCTTTGGATAGAGGAGGGGAAAAAAAGTCCTCATTTTTTTTTTCTTCTTTTTGGGCGAGAGGATCGCATGAGCGGCGAGGAGGTTTGTATTACGCCCGTTGAACCCGCCGCTTGGCCGATCGACCCTTTCCTGCTGGAGCGATCGCCCCTGGCCGCCCGTTCCCACGACCCTCTTCTTCCAGGTCTGCTCTCCGCGCCTTCTTGCCATGCGGCTGCATCCACTTTTGGCCGCCGTCGGCCTTTTCCTTTCCGCCTTCCCGTTATTCTACCTCTCGAACACCGTCGCGGCCTTGCACAGGTACGTGTCGTGTGAACGAAGCACAAAAGACACGGGTTTGCCCCGGGGTTGTTGTTTTTTTCCTCCCCTGATCCTCTTATTTATTTATTTATTTATCCATCCAAGAAGCTTCTCCAGCTCTGACTGGATGATGGGGAATGGAAGGATTTATATTGATTGATTGATTGATTGATTGATTGATTGACTGATTGACTGATTGATTGGTTGGTTCGATTTATATGCCGCCCTTCTCTGGAGACTCAGGGCGGCTTACAATGCGTTAAGCAATAGCCTTCATACTTTTGTATATACCTGCTTAGTAGGGCTTTCAGCCCCCCCCCAAGCGGTGTTCTTTTTTGTACAAAATCAGCTTATTGCCCCCACAATCTGGGTCCTCATTTTACCTACCTCGGAAGGATGGAAGGCTGAGTCAACCTTGAGCCTGGTGAGATTTGAACTTGCAGTAATTGCAGGCAGCTGGTGCTATTTAACAGCACTTTAGTTTGCTGCGCCACCAAGGCTCTTAAACTTCTTTTTCCAACGACTTATGGGGACCAGGAAGAAGGGCTTAAAAAGTCTGGGGTGACCTGTCACAGTTCGAGTTGCGGGAAGGGAACACACAGGATAAAGAACAAGAGAGAAGATTAACAGAAGGTTAACAGTAACAGAGTTGGAAAGGACTTTCGAGGTCATCTAGTCCAACCTCCTGCTCAGGTTGGAGACCTGTACTAGGGATTCGAACCACTGAACTGCCAACCTTTCTGATCCACAGTGTCAAATTGAAAACATCAGTGCCTTCGGTAGTGCCCATTTATGGCCACGTTAGCACCAGGTTGTCCCATGAGGCAACTTTTTTTTCCAAGAGGCAACTGGACTTTCTAGTTTTTCTTTGAAGACCTTTCGTTTCTCCTCCAAGAAGCTTCTTCAGCTCTGAAGAAGCTTCTTGGATTTGGGTAGGTTTTCGGTAAAGGCACACCCTCCCTATAGAGCTGGACTGTTTTCTGGTGGTCCTTAAATAAGCCTGAGGAAAAAAAATCCTGACTTTTGATCATTTTTAGTAGCTTTTCAATAGCTTTGTTAATTCCAATTTTACCCTGATTTAAAGCGGTTGTTTTGTTTTAGTGAATTTCGATGCTTTAAAATGTAATGCAATGTAGACTGTTTTAATGGCAGGGAGTTGAATGTAGGGGGGTTTAAATGAGATAGTTTAAAATTTAATGCCTTTAGGGAAAGATAAACATCTTAAGGATAGTAGCAACAACAGTCATAATAATAGGGCCCTGCTTGACATAGCTACAATTTTAACTGCCAATTTGCCCCAGTGCCTACTCTCCTTCTGGCAGGTATAAGTGATCGCCATGATCCTATTTAAAATGATCACTTGGGAAGGGGAACCCCTAAATTTTGAAATTTTGGCAAGCTGAGCCTCCATTAAAATCTCCAGGTTTGTGTCTTGCCCAATCTGGTAATGTTCTCCAACTGCATCTGCCTGTCATTTCTTGTGCCTCACAATTTGCCCATGAAAATGTCACAGCACAAAGGGAAAAAGTGTTGGGTTGGGAAGAGGCGAGACCTCTTACTTCTTGAAAATCAAATGGTAGTTATTAAAATGAGAAGCAGGAAACTATTCAGCGAGAAGAAGACAAATGAGATTGGTGTTTTGGTCGGTCAGAGGATGAGGTGGCCTGGTGTACAGGATTGGTCCACATTTTCTGCTACAATCCCTATCTGGAGTTCAGAGTAAGAGTCCAATTCGAATCCAGGAATTATTATTTTATTTAGCCTATGATGAGAACATGACAGAAGTAAATATTTATTTATTTATTTTTATTTTATTTTGTCGCATTTCTATGCCGCCCCACTCCCAAGGGACTCTGGGCAGCATAGAAATACAGGTAGTCCTCAACTTACAAGAGTTTATTTAGTGACCATTCAAAGTTACCCCATCTTATGACCGGTTTTCACACATACAACCAGAGGTGGGTTTCAGCAGGTTCTGACCAGTTCTGGAGAACCGGTAGCGGAAATTTTGAGTAGTTCAGAGAACCTGCCCCCATCTATCCTCTGCTTCCCAAGTTCCCAAGTCCCAGCTGATTGTCTCACTTAACAGAAATTTTGGGCTCAATTGTGGTCATAAGTCGAGGACTACCTCTATACAGAGTCCACGTAATTATAAGTAGAACCTCTATGAGGGTATCGCAGTGGCCTCATAACCGGATGTCCAATCCAGCTATCAAGGCCTCTGGCCTTGCTTCATGAAGATCTTCAAGGGCAGAGGCATCCAATCTTTCCAGGTTGGGTGCCCAGAACAGGGGAAAGGGGGGATGGTTTTGTGGGAGGTGCAGGTGAGATCCCCGCAACACTCGTGTGGTTGTGGACAGGAGCCCCTTCAACACTTGTGTGAGTGAGGTCTGGTTGTGAATAGGCTGCGGCCCAGTAGTGGGGCGCAGCCCACAGGTTGGTTCTAGGCAGTGGTGAAATGTAAAATTTGTTACTACTGGTTTTGTGGGCATGGTTTGGTGGGGCGGTAATGTGACTGAGTGGGTGTGGCCAACTTTTTTTTTTTTAACTTTTAAAACCATTTTTCTACAACCGCTTCAGCCGAAGAGTTGTAGAGAAAATGCTTTTAAAAATAAAAAAAAATATCCTCTGATGATAGCGCAGCTCAGCTGGGCATGGTGGGGGCAGGGATTTTTGCTACTGGTTCTCCAAACCATCCTCCGCCATCGCTACCGGATCAGGCGATCCGGTCTGAACCGGGAGCATTTCACCCCTGGTTCTAGGGAACCGGAGCACACCCATCATGGACAACCTTGCCCAAAATATTTAATAGTTTGCAAATCAGCACCACAATCACGACAAGAGGGATCTTTCTATTCCCCACTGATACAGGGCAGAGGCACTTCTTTCACACACCCAATTCTGTTCAATTTCAACCAAACAAAGGGAGGCAGGTTAAAACTAGGTGGTTTGGCAGACGGATCGCTAATGGTCAGGCCACAAGAAGGTACCTTAGATCGGGGGTCTCCAACGTTGGCAACTTTTTAAAACTTGTGGACTTCAACTTCCAGCAAAGCTGGCTAGGAACTCTGGGAGTTGAAGTCCACAAGTTTTAAAGTTGCCAAGGTTGGAGAGCCCTACCTTGGATCGTTCCTCTCTCCAGGCATTCTAGGGGTTAAACTGGGTAGATGTTAAGTGAACAGCTGTTTTCCAAGCTGGCCTAAAAGATTTCAATCTGGTGATGGGTTGCGCAGTGCCCTGGTGAATAGGGAGGACCTTGTTGTAGAGAGCATCCTTGATCATAGAGCAAGAGTCCAATTCAAATCCAGGGATCAAATCCCAGGATTCAGTGGCAGGGTTTGACTTGAAGGTTGAGCAATATGTAGTTATTAACGAAACGCCACTGTAGACAACGATGATCCATCTGATCTTTAGTTTCCCTGCTTCTCGCCAAGCAGGCTTGCCAGGGCTCCTGGCCTGTCTCCTTTGGCAGGAAATAGGGAAATCATTAATGATTGTGCCTAAAAATACATTCCGGGGTCTGCCAGCTAATCTATGCGGTGGCAATTTGCCCGTTGCTGGTGTAAAGCAATTCCAAAGGAACGCAGGGCAGCTATAGCTCCAATTTTATACGTATTAATTAGATCATGACACTGAAGGCATTTCTAAGGAGAAATTTCCTGACAGAACAATTAATCAGTGGAACGACTTGCCTCCAGAAGTTGTGAATGTTGGAAGTTTTTAAGAAGAGATTGGACAACCATTTGTCTGAAATGATATAGGGCCGTGATGGCGAACCTATGGCACGCCATCACACCTAGGCCTGCTAGCACCAAAACGAGGGTCGCGCTCACATGCGCGGGGGACAGGGCCTGCGGGGGGCATTGCATTATGGGTGTTAGCATGCATGTGCACACCGTCACACACGCATGTGTGCTTTTGGCACCCGAGGAAAAAAAGGTTCGCCATCACTGGTATAGGGTTTCCTGCCTGAGCAGGGGGTTGGACTACATGACCTCAAAGATCCCTTCTATTCTCATTCTCATTCCATTCCATTCCATTCCATTCCATTCTATTCTATTTCTGCAGCATTTCTCTTTCTTCCCAAAATAGCAATAGCATTTAGACTTATATATCGCTTCACAGAGGGACGCGGTGGCTCAGTGGCTAAGACGCTGAGTTTGTCGATCAAAAGGTCGGCAGTTTAGCGGTTCGAATCCCTAGTGCCGCGTAACGGGGTGAGCTCTGGTTACTTGTCCCAGCTTCTGCCAACCTAGCAGTTCAAAAGCACGTAAAAAATGCAAGTAGAAAAATAGGGACCACCTTTGGTGGGAAGGTAACAGCATTCTGTGCGCTTTTGCCGTCATGCCGGCCACATGACCATGGAGATGTCTTCGGACAGCGCTGGCTCTTCGGCTTTGAAATGGAGATGAGCACTGCCCCCTAGAGTCAGGAACGACTAGCACATATGTGCAAGGGGAACCTTTACCTTTACCGCTTCACAGTGCTTTACAGCCCTCTCTAAGCGGTTTACAGAGTCAGCATATTGCCTCCAACAATGTGGGTCCTCATTTTACCGACCTTGGAAGGATAGAAGGCTGAATCAACCTTGAGCTGGTGAGAATCAAACTGCAGGTAGCCGGCAGATAGCCTGCAGTACTGCATTTTAACCACTTCGCCACCACGGCTCATGCTTTCATTTCAAAACCAGCTTATGACATCATACAACTCAAATGCAACCCTTTCTTGCCCCCCCTCGGCTGCCCCACAGTAGGTGTGGCCAAAATATTGCTATGTTTATGTTAGTTTAATGTTGGAGCCTTTAAGGAGCAAAATTAGGACCCAAAATTTTGCAGGTGATGAAGTCACTCACTGCAATCCTTAAAACATGATATCTTCCCCCTTCTTTAAAACAAAACAAAAGAGGCGGGGAAAAGCACTTTTGAAATGCCCATATTAAAATGCTACCCTTGCATTAAATCCTACTCTGGATGGGTACCTGAGCTTGCATTAATGCATTGAATTAATGCATTAATGCATTGAACCTTCGCCACTTGAAGAAGATGTGTGGACTTCAGCTCCCAGAATTCCCCAGACAGCATGCTTAAAAAGCCACCATCAACAAGTTTAATTCCACACTTCCCCTTGAATTTTTCATAGAAGGAAACATTCTGGGAGAGTTGAGTCTTGGTAGACCACGGTAGCCCAAAATCCAACATTCCAAGTTTCTAGTCCATAAGATCATGCAATCCATCAGCATTTCTATTGTCTTTATTTTTGTCTCAGGGAGGAACACTATCCGTCCCCCCACTTCAGGGAAGGGATCAGCTGCCAGCCCATCCCAGCTTCTGTACACAAACTGGGGAGGAAACGCCATTTTAAAGTTTGTTTTCTGGCAGCTAAATATTGGGGGCTGACACGAGCAGCCTGGGTGACCACAAGCTGCCAATTTTTGAATGACAGGCTTAACTTGGCTGGATATTGCACAGATTGATTGGAGCTGATGACTCAGCCGCCCTTTGAACCCAATTCTGACACAATTTGCAAGCTGACACAGCGTCCCGCAAATTTATAGAGACTGTTTTCTCTGAGCTCAGAATGGAGGTGCTGATGACCTACATAGAGGTATAGGCCTAATGTTGTCGGTTTAGATTACAGGTAGTCCTCGACTTACAGCAGTTCATTTAGTGACCGTTCAAAGTTACAATGGCACTGAAAAAAGTGACTTATGACCATTTTTCACAGTTACAAGCTTTGCAGCATCCCCATGATCACATGATCAAAATTTGGATGCTTGACAGCTGGTTCATATTTATGACGGGCCCTGGGTCATGTGATGACCTTCTGCGACCTTTTTGCAAGCAAATTCGATGGAGAAGCCAGATTCACTTTACAACCACGTGACTAACTTAACAGCTGCAGTGATTCACTTAACAACTGTGGCAAAAAAAGGTTGTAAAATGGGACAAAACTCACTGAACAAATGTCTCACTTAGCAACATAAATGTTGGGCTCAAATGCTGTGGTTGTAAATCGCGACCCAAGACAATTCATCTTCACACAATGTGGCCCAGGCAAACCAAAAAGTTGGACAACCAAAATCTACAGGTAGTCCTCATTTAGCGACCACAATTGAAACTGGTAACTTTTTTGTTAAGTGAAGTGGTCGCTAAGTGAAACCACACCTGTTTATTTATTTATTAAATTTCTACACTGCCCATCTCACCTAAGTGACTCTTGGCGGTTTACAACAGCACAATAAAACCAGATTAGTACGAGAATAAAAGCATAGCTTAAACAGATTTTTAACAGAGTTAAAAACAAGTTAAAACTTACAAGTAAAAAATAAATAGGGTTAAAAATTCAAAGGTTAGGAGGTTAACAAGTTATGAGCTCGCTTGAGCTTTACTTTACAGACCTGTGAAGGTTGTAACTATGATTAGTCATAACGTCACTTTAGCATCATTGTTGTAACTGGGAATGGTTGCTAAATGAGACAGTTGTTAAGCAAGGACTACCTTTGTTCAGGAGGAATCAAGTAGCAGCTTTTCCAATCAATATATTTTATTAAAAGACAGAAGCTTTTGGGTAGTTGCAGCTCGTGAAAGTTGATGGCTTTAAGAAAAATAGTTAATCCGTAAAGGTGCTATCAGATTTCTTGCTTAATTTTGGCTATCATAAATAGCATAGCTCTCCTCCTACGATGCCTCCATTAAATAGCAATTATGCAATGAAGAAAAAAAAAGTGTGATACAGTAATTAAAATGAACTAAACATAACCCAAAGTTAATTAACAGATGAAACATCCATAGGATAAATAATATGTTATAAAATTAATGCATTTATTAAGCTTTTCATTATATCTTCAGCCGTAGAGCAATACATGCAGAGCGCATAAAGCAATATAGTGTGTCATCTTATTTTTAGAACATAAAGGCTTTTAAAAGGCAGCTCACTCTTGTGTATTAGACTCAGCAGTTGAATGGGAGACCCATTTCTTGCAGAGGGTTTTTGAAATGTGTCCCAAAGCTACAAGGATCTAACACAGGAAGGGGGAGGGACCTGTCACTTTTTAAAACCTGGTTATCAAGAGAGGGTCTGTGGAAATGACCCTTGCAGGGAGAAATTCCTCAAATGTTCAGCCTTCAACATTTGGTCAAAACAGCCTTTCCCTAACATTTTTAAATGTCTTTGACTCAGTGTTGACTTCTGGCGGACTACCTGAGCTGGTCCTTGTAGGCAAGATTTCAGGAATGGGTTTGCCATTGCCTCCTTCCCAGGGCTGAGAGAGAGGGACTGGCTGAAAAATCAACCAACTGGTTTGGTGATATAAAGAGGGACTAGAACTCAAGGTCGCCTGATTTCTAGCCTGATGCCTTAACCTCTACACCAAACTGCTTCTCTTCTCTGATACAGAAATGTAGAGTATAAGGGCTTCAAGGGCCCCTTAGAGAACTTCTAGTCCAGTGTATGACTCCATTACAGGTAGTCCTTGACTTATAGTAGTTCATTTTGTGAGCGTTCGAAGTTGCAACGGCCCCCAAAGTCAGTGGGGGAAGCTGGATTTGCTTAACGACCGCATGTTTGTGATTCTGCAGTGATTTCCTTAACGACTGTGACAAAATGATTATAAAATTGGGCACTACTCAGATAGGAGAGGGATAGGGATAGGGATGGGATGGGATAGAGTAGAGAATGGAATGGAATAGAATAGAATAGAGAAAGAATGGAATGGAATGGAATGGAATAGAATAGAATAGAATAGAATAGAATAGAATAGAATAGAATAGAATAGAATAGAATAGAATAGAGAAAGAATGGAATGGAATGGAATAGAATAGAATAGAATAGAATAGAATAGAATAGAATAGAATAGAATAGAATAGAATAGAGAAAGAAAGAATGGAATGGAATGGAATGGAATGGAATGGAATGGAATAGAATAGAATAGAATAGAATAGAATAGAATAGAATAGAATAGAATAGAATAGAATAGAATAGAATAACAGAGTTGGAAGGGACCTTGGAGGTCTTCTAGTCCAACCCCCTGCTTAGGCAGGAGACCTTACACCACTTCAGACAAATGGCTGTCCAACATCTTCTTAATAACTTCCAGTGATGGAGCACACACAACGTCTGGAGGCATGTTGTTCCACTGATTAATTTTTCTAACTGTCAGGAAATTTTCTCTTTAGTTCTAGGTTGCTTCTCTCCTTGATTAGTTTCCACCCATTGCTTCTTGTCCTACTCTCAAATGCTTTGGGGAATAGCTTGACTCCCTCTTCTTTGTGGCAGCCCCTGACATACTGGAACACTGCTATGATGTCACCTCTAGTCCTTCTTTTCATGAAAGTAGACATTTAACTACTGCCTTGCTTAGCAATGGAAATGTTGGTCTCAATTATGGTCATAGGGACTGCTTGTATTCAAAGAATGACCTGACCCTTGCAGAAAGAGAAAGGGGAACAATGCAGCCAGCAAAGCTTTGAGCCACCTTTAACATACTTGCAAGGCTCCTTTTTCAGAAGCAGTGAAAAATGCCTTTTTTTTCTCCTAATGCTTGTAGAGAACAGAAAAACTCAACAGGCAAAGAGAATGCCGGCTTATGCTTAGCTAAATGCTGAGCTGGCTGGCTCAGCATTTGCCTGCTTAAAGGCAGCTGAGCTTTGAGTCCGTCTAAAAAATAAATACTACCACGGGGATGGGAGGCAGCCTTATGTTCCCCCTCTCATGTCCTCTTTTGCCTCTTCAGCTGTAACTATTGATCTGGAGACCCCATGCAGCTCTGCAGATGCTAAGTGGCCTTTTCTGACCTCACTCAGCTGCTGGGCTCACTGCATGAATCCCAGGCTTGGATCTGCATTGCAGTTCGACACCAGGCGCCAGCTGTTTTCTGCAGCGCCACTCAGAGCTCGGTGCATTGGCTGCTGATGGCATAAACCAGCTGAGCAGTTTGCATGGGGGGGGGATTTCTTTCTGGTTTGGGGCAGTCAAGATAGGGAAGGGGGGAAGTATTGGGAGATGTGCTATAATATATGCATAAAGGGGGGGGCAGGTCGAACTCTCTCGCATTTTCAATTAGAAAGAAGTCCTAGCAGAAAATACCTTCCTTTGCTTTTAGACTCTTTAAAAAAAACAAAAACAAATCAGAATTAGTTGGAAACTGCAGTTTTGGAGTACTGTAAATGGGCAAATGTGGAACCTTTATACCAGTCAATTAAGAATAAATAGGTGGGCATTTAGCAAACCCCCCCCCCCCACATCTGCAAAGCAGTTCAGCTGATCATCGATGAAGGAATTATTTTTTTTTTGAAGGTTCTGTCATATGGCTAAAATCAGCGCTTCGTTCTGCACCCTCTGTGGTAGGACCTATATTATGGGCAATGGAATTACTCCGTGCCTTAATACAAACGAGAAAAATTATACTTATACTGTAAGCCACCCAGAGCTGCTTTGGTTCATAACCTAGAAATTTAATAAATGTAATAATAAAACATTTATTTATAAGCTTCCATTCCTCCCCAGTTGGAGGGAGAGAATAAACCACCCAGAGGTAGGGTTCAGCCGGTTCGGACTGGTTTGGGCAAACCGGATGTTAATTTTAATCTGGTTCGGTAAACCGGTTGTTCCAAGGACTAGCTGATCCCACCCACCCCTCCCCTCCCCTCCCCTCCCAGGAGTCTCCATGCAGCCCGTTTGGATGCCAGGTAAGTGCAGGGCGGCGCACAGAGGCTCTGGGAGGGTGAAAAACAGGCCTACCGGAAGTGTGGAAACAGGCCTATTTCCGGCCTCCGGAGGGCCTCTGGTGCCCGGGGGGCAGTGGTGGGTTGCCCCCGTAGTAAAACCAGCGGGAGGCTCCGCCCACTGACCCAGACGTCATCAAAGGTGATCTGCGCATGCGCAGAAGCTTCTGCACATGTGCGAGTGAGTGAAGGAAGCGCGGGCACGCGGGCGCGATGCAAACCGGTAGTAAAGGTAAGTAGAACCCACCCCTGGCAGGGGAGGCCATTTTCGCCCTCTTGGAAGCTCTAGGAAAGCCTCTGGAGCCTGGGGAGGGCAAAAAATGGGCCTACCGGAAGTCCGGAAACAGGCCCATTTCTGGCCTCCGGAGGGTGCATGAAGTGAACTGGTTGTGAATCCCACCACTGAAACCACCCCAGTAAAAATTACACAGAAGCAATAATATTAAGAGAGCTATTTTGGTCTGGTGGTTTAAGGCACCAGGCTAGAGATCAGTGAGTTCTAGTCCTGCTTTAGGCATGAAAGCCAGCTGGATGACTTTGAGCACATGGGGTGGTCTCCATCTTGATTTAGTTGACCTCCTCCTCACCTCATGGACACCTCTAAATGTAAGCCAAGTCCTGGGAACAGGGGTCCATGCTGGGAATGGAAGTCCTGGTGATTGCCATCGTGATTTTGTTGATCCCTCTTCCCTGTCAGCATATCTGCTTGTATTCTATCCCAGGCAATTCTACCATCATCTTTTAATGACCCCCATAATCCCTTGCGGGGTGGAGTCTGGGCAACTGAATGGAGCTGAGATGGAGTTTACTGGCCGGATGCCCTTCCTGTCACCAATGCGGAGTTATATTCAGCAGATATATTCTCATCCTGCCCAGAGAGAGAAATATCTGCCCCTACCTAGGATCGAACTCACAGCCACCTTATTGTGAGGCGAGAGCTCCACCTCTAGGCCACCGCACCAATTCCCAGGGAATTCCATGCCCTTTAAATTTACTTTAAAATTCCTGAATGCCTGAATGTTGTAGAGAATCTGGAGATCCCCAAATAGTGTTCCCAGTGGTGACTTTTTAATTAACGACTTTAGCATTTGAACTCTGTGCTTGTTCCTTCTTCCCTACAGCCCTCTGGTGATTGCAGTCCTCGGCATTATTATTCTGTCGCCTTTGTTTGTTCTGATTTATCTCCCAAGCCGCTCCTACGAGGATCCTCTTTTATATGGTACGTTCATTTTCCATTTTACCTGTCTGGTTCGTCATGCATGACACTTTTCTTCGCGTCTCCAACCCATCTTGGTTGATCCTTTGACCACGAGGGACAAATAGAAATTAATTGCTGACTTCCTGATTACCTCGACTGGATCAGCCTTGGTTCAACCTTGGCAGCTTGGCCATGTATGGACTTCAGCTCCCAGAATTCCCCAAGTCAAGCCGTGCTAGCTGGGGAATGCTGGGAGTTGAAGTTCACACATCGTCAAGCTGTCAAGATTGAGAAACACTGGATTAGATCACTCAATAGGAAAGCGTGGTTGTGAAATATTTTTTACATTAAATCACATCGGTTTGGAAGTTTTCGCTCAGTGATTTTTGCATAAATAAGGCCCCTGAAGGTAGCTGAACAGATTGCAATTACAGTAAGCAAATATGTATCTGCCAAATATCTGGAGATGATTGCAGGATGGATAAACAAAAGGGAGATTTCTGAACTGTGGAGATAGCTTTTTTCTGCATTCCTATACAGGCAGTCCTTGACTTAAAACCATTCATTTAGTGACCATTACAACGGCACTGAAAAAGTGATTTATGCTTGTTTTTTTACACTTATGACCGTTGCAACATGGGTTGTATTCAGGGGTGAAATCCAAAAGGTTCTGATAGGTTCTGGAGAACCAGTAGTGGAAATTTTGAGTAGTTCGGAGAACCGGCAAATGCCACCTCTGGCTGGCCCCAGAGTGGGGTGGGAATGGAGATTTTGCAATATCCTTCCCCCAGGAGTGGGGAGGGAATGGGGATTTTGCAGTATCCTTCCCCTGCCACGCCCACCAAGCCACGCCCACCACACCCACAAAGCCACGCCCACAGAACCGGTAGTAAAAAAATTTGGATTTCACCACTGGTTGTATTTATAATCATTGCAGTGTCCTGGGGTCATGTGATCCCCTTTTGTGATCTTATGACAAGCAAAGTTATTGGGGAAGGCAGATTTCAGTTAACAACTGTATTATTAACTTATTACTTGCAGTGATTCACTTAACAACTGTGGCAAGAAAAGTCATAAAATGGGGCAAAAATTCACTTAACAACTTTCTTGCTTAGCAACAGAAATGTTGAGCTCAGTTATAGTCATAACTCAAGGACTACCTGTATTCACCCACTGTGGAAATATTGGTCAGAGTTGAACAAGGAAAGAGAGCTAATTATTTTTATTAGAAACTCGATGATGGGGGAAAAGATCATTCCATACGAAGTCACCCAGCTGGCTTCCCTCTCTAAGGGAGGACTAGAACTCACCACATCCTGGTTTCTGGCATAGTATCTTGGCCACTAACCTCACTCTGCTCTCAGTAGATGGCGCTAAGGAACCGGTGGGAAATTTTGAGGCAAACTGCTTATATGATCTGAGGCTCTGGCCTGGAGCAATGTTGATGAACCTTGACAACTTTAAGATGGGTGGACTTCATCTCCCAGAATTCTCCAGCCAGAATTCCTTGAGCTGGTTCTTGATTGCATCCTTTTGTTTTAATTATAAGGACAGCACCTATTAAAGCAATGTTTCTCAACTGTGGCCATTTTAAGAGATGTGGACTTCAACTCCCAGAATTCCCCAGCCAGAATTCCTTGGGCTTGATCTTGATTGCATCCTTTTGCTTTAATTATAAGGACAGCACCTATTAAAGCAATGTTTTTTTACCTTGGCCATTTTAAGAGATGTGGACTTCAACTCCCAGAATTCCCCAGCCAACATAGCATAGCTGGCTGGGGAATGCTGGGACTTGAAGTCCACGCCTCTTAAAATGGACAACGTTGAGAAACACTGATCTGGAGACTAAATGAACAACTCTATTTTTATAGATCATTTTCAGTGGATTAAAAGAATTGCTAGTTCCTTTAAGGCCCTGGTCACCAATCCCCAGTCTGTGGACTGCCACCGGGCTGTGGCATGCCAGAAACCAGGCCGCGCAAACAAGCGAAGCCCCATCCATGGGATGCAAGGCAGCACATGAAACCACGCCTCCTCCAGTCCACGGAAAAACCACGGAACTGATTCCCTGGTGCCCAAAAGGTTGAGGTTCACTGCCGTAAGCTTATAGAGTTAGAGGAGCGGATGACTATAAAATATCCAATTAATGAATTTGTTTAAGAAATATTAGTCTTGCCTCATGAGTTCAAAGCCTGTGAAAACACACATGCGAGCATACCCACTTAACTGGGAACTTTTTCTGTTCCCGCCAGTGTTCATGGTCCTTTGCTTCATTGCTGGAACGGATGCTGTGATCGCTTTGGAGAAAGACGGCTACACCAGCAGCTTTGCGGATTTCTACATCAGAGAGGTTGGTCTGCAGGGACCCAGCCTGGGCTCTTGGAAGTAGGGGAAACCCACCATTAAATGCTGTGTTTGCGGCCTGCCTCGAGAAACAACGATGTCTGTATAAAAAAAAAAGAGGCAAGCTTTGATTGTGCATTGCCTATTTGAGTTTTTTCGATCACTTTTAGGGGATAATTGGTCCTTTGGAAGATGCAGTCTCAGGATCGATAGGGAGGGGAGGTAGGAAAATCAGGTTCCTTGATCTTCCCCAGATCGGCAACATGATCAAAAAAATCGACTAAATTTCAGCCACCATGCCTTCTTTCAGATATTTTATTAAATCCTCCAATCTTCGGCACCGTTCTAGAATTTCCTAAGGATCTCTTTCCCCTTTAGTTCCTGACTCGTTAACTTTTTGAGATCGGTTCTGCACTGTTGCCAAAGGACAAGAAACCCAGCCGCATTGAGAGCAATCTATACCCTTATCCTAAGCTGACCCCTTGTGCTCCTTGACTGCTAACTGGCTAGTTCTGGATGCCATTCAAAGTGGTGCAGTTCAGCTGCTTTTATTTTTTATTTTTTTATTTTTAATTTGATTTATATGCCGCCCTTCTCTGGAGACTCAGGGCGGCTTACAATGCGTTAAGCAATAGCCTTCATACTTTTGTATATTTATACAAAGTCAGCTTATTGCCCCCACAAACTGGGTCCTCAATTTACCTACCTGAGAAAGGATGGAAGGCTGAGTCAACCTTGAGCCTGTTGAGATTCGAACTTACAGTAATTGCAGACAGCTGGCGTTAATCACAATGCTATCAGTCTGCTGAGCCACCAGGCCCGGTGTGAGCCTGGCCCAAGTAGTTAGTTTTAACTACTTGTTAAAGTAGTTACTTGTTTGTTGTGACCCTGGCCCAAGTAGTTAGTATTAAATACAAACAGTTCGAAAACAAACAGCTGAGAATTAACTCATTCTCAGCGTAGTCCAAACTAAATTAAAGCAAATTCTTCAAAACACCATTCCTCAGTTTATCACCGACCTTGGGATAATTAGGCAAACTGCCAAAGCTTTTCTTGGCAGAAGCACAAAGCGCCGACAAGAAATGAATACAGTGAAACAAGAAGCAATTCTCTCAACTTTGTTTTCTGGCAAAGAGGCCAAGAGCTGTTGCTGGTCTTTTAAGCCTTATGGGAGGGGCCAATCATCTCTTGGCCTTACTCCTGAGTGGTCCTCTCTGCTTTATCTGCTCCTGCCTTCTGGCAGCTCTTCTCATACGTGCACTAGGAACAGGCTCCTCCTGTTCCTCTGTCTCTCTGCTGTCAGCCTCTACAGACTCCAGAGTCCGCACATCACTCCCCGATGGCCCTGGCCTATCTCTGCCTCCGACGCAGAGCCCTCATCCGGACCTTCCCCAGCCTCCAGGACTGGTCCATGTTCTTCCTCAGCCTCATTGCTGTCAGATTCCGCTGCCAGCTCCACAGGGTGCTGGCGGACCACAACAGCTTTGCCCTTCTACCTGGCACCAACTAGCTCAAGGGTCTCCAACCTTGTCAACTTTAAGACTTGTGGACTTCAACTCCCAGAATTCCTCAGCCAGCAAAGAGTTGAAGTCCACAAGTCCTAAAGTTGACAAGGTTGGAGACCCCTGAACTAGCTTATCTCAAAAAGCTAAGCAGGGCTAAAGCCGGTTAGTCTTTGGATGAGGAATCACCTGGAAATCCCAGACTGGGTTGTTGTTTTTTTTAAATCCCAGAAAAAAAACAGTGTCAGATGATATGGATGCATCCATGAAGTCGTCAAAAGTTAAGCTCAGTTCAGTGGAGACTCTCAAGGAAGCTTGTCGTATCAGGAGCTTTCTTCCAAAATTTAGCTCAGTTTTGTTTTGATGCTGGTTGACGTGTTCTGAAGGCATCTGGGAGAGGAGCAAGCTCAAGATGATTGTTTTTTCTGATGATGTTCCTTGTTTTCTCCTCTGGGTTGCAGGGTGAGCCTTATCTGGGCACAGCATATAGCATTATGATCTCCTACTGGCATGCTGCGGTGAACTTTGCCATGTATCTCCTCATGATTGCAGCCATTGTTCAAAGGTGAGGCCGAGTCTCAGCCTTTTGAGATAGACCAGGTCAAAAGTAACCACAAAAACTCTTGGGACTCTACCGTGTTTTTATAGGGTATGATAACTATGGAGAGAAAGGGAGGTGACCTTGAGGAAAACATGCAAGAACTAAAACCTGGGCAAAGGGGGATGAAACATATTTTAAGACATGTTGTGAGGGGTCTCAGGCAGACACCTCCTATGCCCACTGAAGTACAAAAGGGTGGGGAGGTATAGATAGTCCTTGGCTTACGACCACAATTGAGCCCAAAATTTCTGCTGCTAAGTGAGACAGTTGTTAATAGCAATAGCATTATAGCATTTAGACTTATATACCGCTTCACAGTGCTTTACTCTCTAAGCCAGTGATGGCTAACCTTTTTGCCATCGTGTGCCAAAAGCGGGGGGAATGTGGGGGGGTGGTCACGTGCGTGTTGCCCACACCCATAATTCAATGCCCCCGCGCATCCCCGCATGACCACTGCCGTGCTCCCCCACTTTTGGCACGCGATAACACAGTGGGCCTGGTAGGCCCATTTTTCACCCTCCCCAGGCTCCAGAGGCTTTCTAGGAGCCTGGGGAGGGCAAAAACGACCTTCCCCACCCCCCTGGAGGCCCTCCAGAGGCCGGAAACAGCCCGTTTCCTGACTTCCGGTGGGCCCGGAAGGCCTGAAAATTAGCTGGCCAGAGTGCACATGTGCGCTGGAGCTGAGCTAGGGCAACGCTTGCGTGGCCACGGATATGGTTCCGCGTGCCACAGGTGGCATGTGTGCCATTGGTTCGCCATCACGGCTCTAAGTGGTTTACAGAGTCAGTGTATTGCCCCCAACAATCTGGGTCCTTAAGTGAGGTTTGCCCCATTTTATGACCCTTCTTGCCACCATCATTAAAATGAACCATTGCACTTGTTAAGTTAGTAAGACGGCTGTTAAGTGAATCTGGCTTCCCCATTGACTTTGCTTGCCAGAAGGTTGCCAGAGGGGATTACGACCACAAAGTTATAAAATTATGTGCGGGGACATGGGTACCTGCTTAATGACCACCACGACTTACAAGTGTAATTCTGGTCTCAATGATGGTCATAAATCGAAAACTACCTGTAATGCTTTCCAGGATATCTGCTTGTTTTTTTTAAAAAAAAGTTACCAGAACATTCTGCTTTCTAGAAAGAGTTATCGGAACGTCGGCCTCTATTGGACAGGATCCTTCACCATGGCACTTGTGGTCTTTCTGCTGGGAAATGTGATTGGTGAGTTCTGTTTTTTTTTTTTTTCCTGCACTTGGCAAAATCCCTTCCCCAATTCAGTTATGATTTAAAATAAGGAAGAAGTCTGCTCCTTAGAATAAAAGATTTTGGGAAGGTGGTAAAAGAATAGAGTGATAGGAATAGGCTATTATCGGAATTTTTGTTTTCAAAAATAGCAGAATCCAATTTCAAAATTTTTATTAATTTATCAGAATGCAAAATACAAATAATAGAATAACGGAGTAGGAAGGGACCTTGGAGGTCTTCTAGTTCTAGTCCAAACCCCTGCTCAGGCAGGAAACTGTATACCATTTCAGACAAATGGTTGTCCAATCTCTTCTTAAAAACTTCCAGTGTTGGAGCATTCACAACTTCTGGAGGCAAGTTGTTCCACTGGTTAATTGTTCTAACTGTCAGGAAATTTCTCCTTAGTTCTAGTTTGCTTCTCTCCTTGATTAGTTTCCCTCCATTGCGTCTTCTTTTTTTGTGTGTGTGTTGAATATATTTATTTATTTAATTTGTCAAGCATGTATAACATAACAGATATAAGTATAAACATGATTATGAATACAGGAAATGGATACGAATAATTGGGGACAGTAGGACAGGGACGGTAGGCATGTTGGGGCACTTATGCAGGCCCCTTGTCCTGCCTTCAAGTGCTTTGGAGAATAGCCTGACTCCCTCTTCTTTGTGGCAGCCCCTGAGATATTGGAAGACTGCTATCATGTCTCCCCTAGTCCTCCTTTTCATTAGACATACCCAGTTCCTGCAACCGTTCTTCATATGTTTTAGCTTCCAGTCCCCTAATCATCTTTGTTGCTCTTCTCTGCACACTTTCTAGAGTCTCAACATCTTTTTTTACATCGTGGCTACCAAAACTGGATGCAATATGCCATGTATGGTCTTATCAAGGCTTTATAAAGCAGTACTACAGTAACACTTCACATGATCCTGATTCTGTCCCTCTGTTAATGCGGCTTTTTTGGCACCTGCAGCACATTGCTGGCTCATATTTAAGTGATTGTCCACTAGGAGTTATAGTTACTATTGTAACTGGTGTTGCAGTTACTACTATTGAGTCAGGAAATGAAAATGAAAATAATGGGAAATTAGGAGAGGAGAAAAGGAGTAGAGAGGAAAAAAGAAAAAGAAAAAAGGACATTGACTTTTGATTCTTTTATCACAATAGAAGATAATAACTTTACAGTCTCAACTTTTTACTTTTACACAATAATATGTACTATTTATTTATTTATTTATTTATTAATCAAATTTCTATACCGCCCTACTCCCGAAGGACTCAGGGCGGTGAACAGTCAGTTCTATAACAATGAACCTATTTAATCAGCAAAATCAAAGTCAAAGTTTCATTTTTCCATCACAACCTGAAAATCCAGAAGTGGTTTCCAAAAGAAAACAAAATTAGATATGTGCTTTTCTTTAAATAAAGCAATCAATTTAACATCTCTACTTTTTTTCTTTCTATGGACAATAATATATATTTCTGTTTGTACTTATCATTTATATTAACAAAATTTACTATACTCTTTCAAGTTCTTTAACCTTCAAGGCAGTGTGAAATCCAATTTTTTTTACTACCAGTTCTGTGGGCGTGGCTCGGTGGGTGTGGCTCGGTGGTCATGGCTTGGTGGGTGTGGCAGGGGAAGGATACTGCAAAATCTCCATTCCCACCCCATTCCAGGGGAAAGTTACTGCAAAATCCCTATTTCCTCCCAATCAGCTGGGACTTGGGAGGCAGAGAATAGATGGGGGTGGGGCCAGCCAGAGGTGGTATTTACCGGTTCTCTAAACTACTCAAAATTTTTGCTACTGGTTCTCCAGAACCTGTCAGAACCTGCTGGATTTCACCTCTGCTTCAAGGAAAAAAACCTTTTTAAACCACCATTTTAAAGCTCTAAACTTTTCTCTAAAAATATTTCAAAAATCAATAAATCCTGATGTTTACTACTCATAGGGAAGTACAGCTCTGAGATCAAACCAGCCTTTCTACTCAACCTTCCTTACCTCATCATACCCATCTGGGCAGCCAAAAGGCTCTTTGACCAGCCCAGGACCTGCCCTCTGCCAACAGCTGATCAGGTAGGAAAAATATATGTATAAAGGTAGCCTTGACTTACAACTATTTGTTTAGTGACCGTTGGAAGTTACAGTGACACTGAAAAAAGTGACAACTTGTCCTTACACATCACACATCATCGCAGTATCCCCACAGGAACGTGATCAAAATTTGGGCACTTGGCAACCAGTACAGGTAGTCCTCAACTTACGACCACAATTGAGCCCAAATGTTATGTTCTTAAGTGAGTTTTCCCTCATTTGACAACTTTTGTTGCCCCATTTGTTAAGTGAATCACTGAAGTTGTTAAATTATGGATATTAAGTGAATCTGGCTTCCCCATTATTTTTGCTTGTCACATGACCCTGGGACACGGCCACCGTCATAAATAGGAGTCAGTTGTGAAGCATCCAGATCAGGGGTGGGTTCTACTTACCTTTACTATCGGTTTGCAATGGGATTGCATGCGTGCGTTCGCTTCCTGATGACATCGGGGTCGGTGGGCGGAGCCTCCCACCGGTTTTTACAAACCGGTTCTTGCAAACCGGTCTGAACCGGGAGCAACCCACCCCTGATCCAGATGTAAATCACGTGGCCATGGGGAGGCTGTAATGGTCATAAGTGTGAAAAATGATTATAAGTCACTTTTTTCAGTGCCGTTGTATCTTTGAACAGCTACTAAATGAATTGTTTTAAATCGAGGACTGCCTGTATGTATTTAGGCTGTTGTAGCATTGCAGCATTACCATTGTGACCTTCCCAGCTGGCTTCCGACAAGCCCAGTCAATGTGGGAAGCCTGATTCGCTTAACAACTGCATGATTTATTTAGCGACTGCAGTAATTTGCTCAGCAACCATGGCAAAAAAAGGTCTTAAAAACAAGTCTCTTAACAACCATCTTGCTTAGCAACAGAAATTGTGGTTGTAAGTTGAGAACTACCGTGCCTGTAGTTCTATAGCTATCACTCCCTGTATACTGTGGTGGTTTTTATACAATGGGTTAAATTTCCTTTTTAAAGTGGTTTTCTGGGGGGTGTCTTTGAGTCAGTGTTGACTCCTTGGGGACTCCCCAAGTTTTCTTGGCATGGTTTTGGGAAGTGTTTTGTTATTGCCTCATTCCTAGGGCTGAGAGAGAGTGACTGGCCCACGGTCCCCCAGCTGGCTTTCATGCCTAAGGCGGGATCAGAAGTCACAATCTCCTGGTGATTGGCCCAAAGTCATCCAACTGGCTTTCATGCCTAGGGCGGGACTAGAGCTCAAAGTCTCCTGATGATTGGCCCAAAGTCACCCATCCGGCTTTTCACGCCTAGGGCGGGACTAGAGCTCACAGTCTCCTGATGATTGGCCTAGAGCTCACAGTCTCATGATGACTGGCCTAGAACTCACAGTCTCCTGGTGATTGGCCCAAAGTCACCCATTCAGCTTTTCATGCCTAGGCAGAACTAGAACTCACAGCCTTCCAGTTTCTAGCCTGGTGCTTAATCACTAGACCAAACCAGCTTTTTATTCCACCTTTATCTCCACCTTTAATAACTCAAGACAGCTGTTACCATACACATAGTTCTGACCTCTAAGGTATTGAATTTTTAATCTGGCTACTGTGTTGGGTTGACTTGTATAATAGTGCTTTTTATTATTAAACCCAAATCATCATTCTCTCCATTGATTTGTCCCTGGCTTTTCCTATCTACCTCTCCAGGAGCATTCAGTGCAGTTTTTAATTCATTCCTTCTATTTCCAATGCTCAGAGACCAGTATTCTTGCTTACGTAGCCAAAACAGCACAAAAAGTGAGGGATCAGCATTTTTTTTAAAGCAGAAGTATAAAAGTCTTTGTGGAAAGAGTCTTGGTGGGGTGGAAGAAGGATAGAGGTACAGTTTCTGCTTAATTATACAGTAGACGGTAAATGTCAGATTGATATTTGACAGACCATCCAGAAAACAATTTATCAAACTAGAAGATACTTAACCTTGACAACTTTAAGATGTGTGGACTTCAACTCCCAGAATTCCCCAGCCAGCTGTGCTGGCTGGGGAATTCTGGGAATTGAAGTCCACACATCTTAAAGTTGCCAAGGTTGAGAAGCGCTGACTTGGATAAATGAGCAACTGTATCAGTTTGACTAGTAAATTAACGCTTCCGTTAACGGCTAGTGAATTCTGGGAGTTGAAGTCCACACACTATAAAGCTGCCAAGATTGAGAAACGTTGGACTAGTCAGTCACTTGTTGGGTGTCAGTACATCACAGGCTGTGTTGTACATCACAACGCTGCAACCCTATGGCTGCGTTGTCACTTCCTGCCAGCTCACAATCTTGCCGCACTTTCAAAACAAGTTGATACGGATGATCTTCTCTTGTCAGGCCCCAGTTTTGAATCAACCTCAACCAGGGGTGGGCTTCAAAAATTTTAATAAGGGTTCTCTGCCCAGTTGCTAGGTTGGCATGGCCATGGTGGGTACGGCCTCCTGCACCACAGTGGGTGGGGGGGGCATTTTTGCCCTCTCTGGGCTCCAGAGGCTTTTCTCGAGCCTCCGGGAGGGCAAAAAGAGCCCCCCCAAGGCTCCGGCGGCCCTCTGGAGGCTGGAAATGGCCCCGTTTCCCAAACTTCCGGTAGGCCCATTTTTCGCCCTCCCCGAGCCTCCGCATGCGCCCTGCACTTACCTGCATCCAAAATGTTCCATGTGGGGACTCCTGGGAGGGGCAGGGTGGGGTGGGTGGGGCCAGCCAGGAGTGGGATTTGGGGGTTCTCTGAACTGTACAGAATCTTAGCCAGAGGTTCTCCCGAACTCCTGCGAACCCCCAGCAGCTCACCCTTGACCCCAACCCCCAATCCCGTATTTGAGAGCAAGACTCCTTAATCCTACCTTCTACTTTTCTTTCTACTTGGGAAAGGTTGCAGAAGAGCAAAACAAGAATCTGCTCCAGCGCCCTATGGATTTGGGGTTGATAGGATTTCTCCTTTTGGCTGTGGTCTACACACTCTTCCGAGGACTGGTAAGGATAACTGTCTCTCTGTCTGTCTAGCTGTCTGTCTAGATCAGTATTTCTGAACCTTGGCTACTTTCAAGAAGTGTGGACTTCAACTCCCAGAATTCCCCAGGCAGCCATGGTGGCTGGGGAATTCTGGGAGTTGAAGTCCACGTCTCTTAAAGTGGCCAGGGTTCAAAAATACTGATCTAGACAGACTTTTATTTCCTACTATAGCATCAGATGAGGTTGATGACCTGGTCCAGCTTATGCAATTAATGGGGACTTTCTCGACCCATGATTGAACAGCAGGTAATCCATCAATTCTGGACTGCAAGTACTGATCTCTTGTGGCAATAAATTCTGCCAAGACTGCAGTGTGTCCAAAATGTTGAGATCAGCAGATTCATTTTCAGTCCCGATCTGCATTTTGTAAGCATCCTTAATGGAGGGGTCACGATCTCCTGGGGGAAAAATGACTGATGAGTTGCATGGTCAGGAGGCTCTTGCCAACCCTGCTGATGCCCAGGGTCACCCCTATCTATCCATCTATCTATCTTTGTTTTTCCTTTCAAGCAGGGGTGAAATCTACTTTACCTTCTTTACCGGTTCGGAAGTGCATGCTCCATATGCATCACATATGATTTTGGACCCTCTGCGCATGCGCAAAGCTTTCTGCATATGCGCAGAGGGTCAAAAATAGGTTATGTCCAGGCGGATGGGTGGAGCTTTGCATTGCCGCTACCAGTTCGCCAAACCACGTGCTGCTGCTGCTACCGGTTTGCCTGAACTGGTGCGAACCGGTAGCATTTCACCCCTGCTTTGAAGGTACTGTTTTCTGTATGAGACCTGATGCCTTAAGTTGGGCTAGCTTGCTCTTAAAACAGCCCTAGAATACTTTTTTCCAGTTAGACCAGTATTTAAACCTTAGATGTTTTGTATAAGGTAGTCCTCAACTTACAACCATTCATTTAGTGACCATTTGAAGTTACAACAACACAGAATAAAAGTAACGTACAACTCGTCCTCACACTTATTTATTTATTATTATTTATTTATTAATAAAATTTATATTATAAACTTATGAACATCACAGCAACCCTACATTCACATTATTATTACTGTGTTTAGTGTACAATGAGAACCTGACAAAAGGAAGTAAACAGGTCAATCCACATAATTATATACAGCTAGTCCTCAGTTTACGACCACTTGAGCCCAAATTTTCTGTTGCTAAGTGAGACAGTTGTTAAGTGAGTTTTGCCCCATTTTGCGACCTTTCTTGCCACAGTTGTTAAGTGAATCACAGCAGTTGTTAAGTTACTAACACAGTTGTGAAGTGAACCTGTCTTCCCCATTATTTTCCTTGTCAGAAGGGCTCAAAAGCTGCTCACATGACACTGGGATGCTACAATTATTATAAATATGAATCAGTTGCTAAGCGTCTGAATTTTGATCACATGACTATAGTGATGCTGCAGTGGTCATAAGTGTGAAATATGATCATAAGTCATTTTTTTCTGTTTCATTGTCACTTTGAACCGCCATTAAACGAACAGTTGTGAGTCAAGGACTGCCTGTACAAAATGTATACTGGGTGGTATGGCATTGGCCTCATAACTAGACGTCCAATTCAGCTATTCAGTCCTCACTTCATGACCAGACGTTAGGGTTAGGGTTAGGGCTGTTGCGGTTGTTAAGCAAATCACCACATAACTTGACTCAATTTTACAACTGTTTTACAATGGTTGTAAAGTGAATCACTATGGTGAGTAAGTAAATCACATAATTGTTAAGCGAATCCATTCTCCTGAAGGCGAGTTTTTCGCTAGAATCATGTGCAGGGCCGGATTTAGATGAAAAGAGGCCCTAGGCTATTCCACTTATGAGGCCCTTTCACCTATAGTGAAAGTGTAATTTTAATTTTGCTAACAATTTGAATGTAGGGAATGTAGGCCCCTCTTGATCTTGAGGCCCTAGGCTGAAGCCTAGTTAGCCTATAGGAAAATCTGGCTCTGGTCATGTGACTGCAGGACGCTGCAACCAATCGTAAATTAGAAATGGTTGCCAAGTGCCTGAAATATTATCACATGACGGGCATGCAGCAGTTGTACCTTTGAGGATAGGTAGTAAGTAACTTTTGGGGCATCCTTTGTAACTTTAGACAGTTATTAAGTAGGTAGTCCTCGTTTAGCAACCACAACCGGGACCGGCAATGACTGAGCTTACAATTTTACCTCAATGTTTCTTTGCTTTGCAGACCTGAAAAAGTTATAGGATTAGTCATAAAGTTATTTTTTTCGTCACTTTTATAATTGCAAATGGTCACTAAATGAAGAAGTCAGGAAATGGCAGTCAGGAAATGAAGACTGTCTTCAGACTGATCCATTACTCATTCCTGCTTGAATCTCTGCCCATTAAAAAGTAGCAAAACCGAATGAAGCATTTTGCAAAGTGTCATACAAAAGATGCATACAGTGTGAAATAGGATGCCTTGGTAGTACAGTGGTCTAAGGCACCCTGTTATTAAGCTGGTTATTAAGACCAGCTGCCTGCAATTACTGCAGGTTCGAATCTCGCCAAGGCTCAAGGTTGACTCAGCCTTCCATCCTTTCTAAGGTAGGTAAATTGAGGACCCAGTTATGGGGGCAATAAGATGACTTTATATAAATATACAAAAGGATGAAGGCTATTGCTGAGCACATTGTAAGCCGCCCTGAGTCTCCGGAGAAGGGCAGCATATAAATCAAATTTAAAAAAACAAAACAAAAGAGTGGTAATCATCCCATTTTGGAAAAAATATAATAGAGTATTAAGAGTCGTTTGTGATTTTGGGAGGGGCAAAGGAAATACATTTACAAATGTGTGTATGTTTGTGTCTCTATGCAATTACAGGTTGTTCTGGATTGCCCAGCTAATTCCTGCTTTGATTACATTTACCTGCAAGAACCTTACCTGCGAGATCTGGTGGCCTACCCCAAGATTCAGGTGCATCCAAATTGTCTGGGAAGGGAGAATTCCTTGCTGAATATCTTTGCCAACTTCTCCCAACCTGATGCCCTTCTGATTTTTTAATCTGCAGCTCTTGACCGCTTCTTCTTCCTTTCATCATAATGAGAGGACCCGTTAGAGCAGTGTTTTTCATAGCACGTTCATAACATCTGGATTGATGGGGGGTTGCCTCTGAATCCAGATTTCGTTGCAGGAGGGTTGTCATTTCAAATCCCAAAGGTGCTTTTCCAAAAGATAACTGGACTTACTTGTTTGTTTGTTTTTTTGCTTGAAAACATTTCTCATCTAAGAAGCTTCTTCAGGTCTCAGAACTAAAGAAGCCTTCCTGGATGAGAAGCAAAACGTTTTCAAGGGGAAAAAAAACAACAAAAAAAATCCAGTTGCCTTCTGGAAAAGCAACTTTGAGACAACCATGATCTGGATCAGGGGTTTCCAACCTTAGCAATTTTAAGCCTGGCGGACTTCAACTCCCAGAATTCCCCAGCCAGCAAAGCTGGCTGGGAAATTCTGGGAGTTGAAGTCCGCCAGGCTTAAAGTTGCCAAGGTTGGAGACCCCTGATCTGGATGACTGAGAATTTCTATAGACATTGTCATTCAAGAGATCTTCTATTCTTGATCTGTGCTGGAATCTAATGTTCTGTGGGGGGTTTTGTTTCCAGATGTTGGTGTATCTATTTTATGTCCTGCCATATTTCTGCATCTGCATCTATGGATTACTCGTTCCTGGATGCACATGGATGGGAGACTGGGCCTTGGTTTTTGCTGGTGCTATTGGACAGGTATGTAGCAGAGCCTGCAGGATACTGCTCAATTCCAGGTCAAGAGATATCCTCACAGTCACAACTCTCATATTCTTTGACTTTCAATACCAAAGGATAGCGATAGCAATTGCACTTAGACTTACTGTTTATTTTGCTTCACAGTTCTTTACAGCCCTCTCTAAGCGGTTTTACAGAGTCAGCCTATTGCCCCCAACAATCTGGGTCCTCATTTTACTGACCTCAGAAGGATGGAAGGCTGAGTCAACCTTGAGACGGTCAGGATCGAACTCCTGGCAGTGAACAATGAGTTAGCAATAGCAGTAGCACTTAGACTTAAATACCGCCTCACAATGCTTTACAGCCCTCTCTAAGCAGTTTTGCAGAGTCAGCATGTTGCCCCCAACAATCTGGGTCCTCATTTTACCAACCTCGGAAGGATGGAAGGCTGAGTCAACCTTGAGCTTGTCAGGATCAAACTCCTGCCATTGGGCAGAGTTAGCCTTGCAATACTGCATTCTAACCACTGTACCACCACCACCATGGCTCAGTGGTTAGAATAGTGCAGTATGGACACTTTAAATTTTTACAAAAGTCATATAGCAAAACTTTATTGAAAAGAATCATTACAGGTAATCCTCAATTTATGACCACAATTGGGACTAGAATTTCTGTTGCTAAGCATGACAGTTGCAATGTCCCATAATCACACCACTTTTTTGGGGGGGAGTTTCAAGATAATCCTATTCCACTGCTGGAATGGCCTGGGAATAGCCCAGACCTTAACCCAATTGAAAATCTATGAAGCCGACTAAAGAAACTTGTTAGTCAGAAGCGACTCAGCAATAAAACCCAGGTAATAGAAGCAATCATTCAATCTTGGTTTCACATTATAACAGCTGCAGAAGTAAAAGACCTGGTTCACTATGGGAAGACGTCGTAAGGCTGTAATTCATAATACAAGTTACCCAACTAAGTATTAACTAACGTGATAATTTTTGCATATCTCATTTTTTCTATGGTGATAATTTTTGTATATCTCTTTTTTTCTGTGTTTCACTTTTCTTCTTTATACTGTAACTGCTATTCTAATAGCAAATCCTTCATAAAAGTTAATTGAATTACATTCTTGATTAAATTATCTTTCCATTGATATATAATTTTATGGTACTACTCCAAAAAAAAGTGGTGTTATTAGCTAGTTTTAGAACTTTTCCCAAAAGGTTTCCACAATTTTGGCCACTACTGTAAGTTGAAAACTACCTGCATTTTGTGAGACTTCGGGAAGGAAATAAACTTTGGAGAGATTCTGGCAACATTGCAATTAGATTTCACAAAATCTCAGTGTTTCAGGCAAGATTCAAAGGCTGAGACTGTTGAAATCTCAGTAACCTCTTTGTTTTTAGTTTTTGCCAACTGCTGAAATATACTTTTACATCGGGGTTGGTTAGATGACTGCAGAGGTACTTTTCGGGTCAATAATTTTGAGTACGGCACTGAGAAGATGTAGAAAAATGCATCACTTCCCCCTGTGGCATTTCTTTCTCGTCCCCTACTGCATTTGTGCTCTGTTCCACTCCTGTACCTTCAGTTTAGCCAGCAGAATTTCCAAAATTATTCCTGGAATTATTGAAGTGTTTGCCAATTGGCACATCTGCCTGAATGAGACTGCCCGAAATAAAGAGAATAATTTCTGATGTGAGTCTGCATCAGTGTTTCTTAACCTCTGAAACCTTAAGAAATGTGGACTTCAACTCCCAGAATTCTGTGAATTGAAGTCCAGACAATTTAAGGTTGCTGAGATTGTGAAACACTGCTTTACATAAAAGGATGTTGTGATTCTTTTCAGAAGAGGCTTTATTAAGGCACGTTTGTGCGTCTAAACATCATTGTGTTGCAACATACCAAAAAGCTGTATTTTGTTGCTTATCTGTGCCAAACATGAATGAAAGAGAAAAAGGCACAAATGCATATGCAAAATTAGAACACTATACAAAATATTTTACGTACTTTATTTCCTTTTACAAAAAAAACCCCCCAAAACCAGACCATACAATTCCTAAATGTATATTTTCCGCTTATCGGGGGGCTTAAAATCAGAATAAAATCAGAGTTGGAAGGGATCTTGGAAGTCTTCTAGTCCAACCCCCCTTGCTCAAAATGCTTTCTGTCTCTTCCATTTTTTCAGGCTCAGTTTTCCCACGTAGCTGCCTCCATTCACCATCGCACTCCTTTTCCGTACCGCATCCCAGAAAGAGATTGGTGGTTTGTGGTCCTGTGCAACGTAGCCTATGCGGTGGGCCCACAGCTCTTAGCTTACCGCTGTCTCTACAGACCTGCCTTTTTCTGTAGCCCCGTTTCCCAGTCCAAAGACAAGAAGAACCAGTGAAGAAAAAAAGAAGAGGAAATCTTGTGCTCGCTGTTGCTCACAAATCTAATGGTGTTACACACAGGTGCTTCCTTGGGAGAACCCCAGTTCTGACAGTGTTTTAAATAACTTGGGGGGTAGGTGGTCCAAACCATTCCTTGTATAGCCACAGGCGACCTTTGCCTCGTCTGTATGATGCACTTGAAGCTGATTTGAAACAGTGAAATTCAAAACGTTCATTGGTCTATAGCAGATCCTTTTGATGTGGCGAACAAAGTTAACCCAAAAGCCAGATGGTTTTAGGTCTTTAAAAACTACACTTGAGATTTTGGGGTGGGAAAGTTCCTGGGAGATCATGTGAGAATACAGAAGAAGAACAAGAGAGATTTGAAAGCCTTCGAGGATGCGATTTGAAGAAGCTGGCTATCCTGTTATACGTTTTCCTATTTTTCACCAGGAAAAGGAGGATTGGTGAACAAAAGGAACCTGTTCATAACACAGAAACAGGGACCTGGGACAGCGCCATGAAGTCACTGTTTACAGAATTATAATGTGGGGGAAAAAAAAACCAGATTAATATATGACTTTTAAAGAGCTTGGCTCTTGTGTCGTTTGTCTGTGCTTGGCCAAACTGATTGATGTTATCTAGGTTCATACTGGCTGTGTCCACAAGAGCACCTTGGGAAGTTTGGTTGATTTGGCTTAGTGCATTGTGACTAAGGGGTTTGAGTTGTTTTAAAAAAATAATAATAATGAAGGCAGGTTAAAAGAATGTAAAATTTTAAATGGCTTTTACTTTCACCAAAGCTATCAAATACAGAGCAGTGTATGTTGTCGGCTCCAGTGACAGTGTTCTGCCCCAAAGAACGCAGCACACATAAAGTCTGTTTAGTTTACTAAATTAAATCAGTCTTTTTCAAACAAAGGCTGTTAATTAACTTTCTTAACAGCCTACAAGAATCCAAAGAATAAATAATCGTAATCTTACTATGATTGGCAGAAAGCCCAGAAGCAATTTGCAGGAAACTGATAAGAGAACTAAGATCCAGACGCGAAGAAGAGTGAACGAAGTTGTTCCCTGCAAATTGCTTCAGTTGTCGTCCTTCCTTAAATAGGCTAAGGGAGTGGCCAATTAGCCCCAAGCCTTACTCTCGAGGAGACCTCCTCCTGAGGAGCCACTCCTGCCTTTTGGCAGCTCCGCGCCCGTGCATCGAGAAGAGGCTCCTCCTCCTCTTCTTCTTCACTTATGGGAGCTTCTGAAGGCCCTGGCTGAATCCCCGCCTCTGGCACCACATCTTCTCCAGCCTCCTCATTGTCTGACTCGAGTGCCAGCTGCACAGGCTGCTGGTGCATCACCACACCAGCCTCCTCGCTGTCGGAATCAGCTACTAGCTGCATAGGCCGCTGACGGGCCACAAAAGACAGGATTAATAATGCAGTGCAAGTTCAAATTCACCATCTAGTAAGTGTCCTGTTTCTACTAGTGGCCAGCCAAGCACCTGTTCTGGGAAGCATCCAAGCTGGGCAGAAAGCCAACAATCCTCTCCTTTTGTTGCATCCCATATATTTGGGTAACTGCCCTTACACATGGAGGTATCTTTTTAGCAATAGCAATAGCATAGACTTATATACCTCTTCACAATGCTTTACATAACTCTCTAAGCAGTTTTACAGAGTTAGCATCTTGCCCCGAACAATCTGGATCGTCATTTTACCGACCATGGAAGGCTGGAGTCAACCTTGAGCTGGTCAGAATTGAACTGCTGGCAGCCAGCAGAATTAGCCTGCAATACCGCATTCTAACCACTGCGCCACCACGGCTCTTTGGTTCTTTTGCTCCTAGAATAATAATATTAGACCTCTGCAGAGCCCAAAGATCAACCTCATCTGAAAATTTTGCTTTCCATGATGCAGCCAACGTGTTTGAAAAGGTACAGGTGGTCCTTGACTTACAGCTGTAATGGAGCCTTCCTGTTATATTCATACCACGTGAGGATTATAACGTGGTTCATCACAAGATCGACGACTTTTTTTTTTTTTGCAGCGGTCGTTGAGCGAATGCCACAGTCATTAAGCAAACCTATTGTTCACTATGCGGCATTTTTGCCAAAGGGGGAAGTAAATGCTTTTTGTTTTGGACAAAAACATCATAAAATCATGATCACTGCCAGTTGCTGAATGTGCAAAATATGGTCATGTGACCATGGGGGAGGGGCAGCCATTGGAACTGGGTCGTAATTACTTTTTTTGGGGAGGGTCTGTTGTAACTTCAAACTGTGGTTAAACAACCTGTCCTAAGTCGAGGACTACTTGTACACTATTATGGGATAGAGATATTTGTGTCCTTCACCCCTACCTGGTTATTCAATTCCAGAAAGTAATATTCACAGATAGACTGCCTGAAAAGTTGGCCGTTCTTATTGCTAAATGACCATGATAGAAAGGCTGTTGGGAGACCAATGTTGGTTTAACGTTACGTGCAAGGAAAACTAATGTGCAGTTTAACGTGCTTATGTGAACCCAGTTAGTTTGCTTTGTAAACCATGGTCTATGGTCAGAGTGCTGACTGAAGTCCAGCAGGTTCTGACAGGTTCTGGAGAACCGGTAGCGGAAATTATGAGTCGTTCGGAGAATCGGCAAATACCACCTCTGGCTGGCCCTAGAGTGGGGTGGGAATGAAGATTTTGCAATATCCTTCCCCCCAGGAGGGAGGAGGGAATGGGGATTTTGCAGTATCCTTCCCCTGGAGTAGGGTGGGAATGGAGATTTTGCAGTATCTTTCCCCTGCCATGCCCACCAAGCCACACACACCAAGCCATGTCCACAGAACTGGTAGTAAAAAAAATTTGGATTTCACCACTGGAGTGGCTCAGAAAAATCAAAATGGTGGTCATCTAAGCCCTGCCCATTTTTGAAGTTGCTGGGTGTCAGGGAGCCAGACTGCATACTGTACAAATTTAATAAATTATTATTATTACTATTATTTTTTATATGCATCATGGTTGGGACTACACCTCCCAGCCAGCATCCTTCACCACTGACATTCTTGGCATAGGAAATAGGTCACAGTTAGTTAAGATCTGCAAGGCACACTGTGCAGCAACTATGGATTTCAAACCAATGTATGACTGAGCCTGATACATAAAATCAGAGTTGGTTACTTATCAACAAACCATCATTCAATAAAACAAGGCCTAATGTGCTGCATTAATTCACCCCCACCCCCACCTGCCCTACAGGTAGTCCTTGATTTACAAGTTCGTTTAGTGACCATTCAAAGTTACAACTGCACTGAAAAAAGTGACTTACTTCCATTTTTCATAGTTAACAACCTTTCATAGTTACAGCCCCATCGTCATGTGACCAAAATTCAGACGCTTGGCCACTGGCTCATATTTACAACGGTTGCACTGTCCCAGGGTCACGTGATCCCATTTTGCGACAAGCAAAGTCAACAGGGAAGCCAGATTCACTTAACAACCAGGCTATTAACTTACGAACTGCGGTGATTCACTTAACAACGGTGGCCAGAAAAGTCATAAAATGGGGCAAAGCTCACTTAAATGTCTCACTTAACACTCACTCGATGGCGGTCATAAGTCGAGGACTACCTGTATTTTGCATTTTCCGTTGATAGAACCTCACCCCTAATTGTGCTGCTGTCACACGGGGGTCACCAGAAACGTGCGTGTTGGAAGTGGATGTCCATTGTGTAATCAAAGAAAAAGGAGAGGGCAGGGCCCTCTTTTGTGCACCCCTATTTGGTCACACTCACACCCAAGCATAAGCTGCAATCCTGCATTCTCCCATCCAGCAACTTTGCCTAAAACGGGTCTCCAACCTTGGCAACTTTAAGACTTCTGGACTTCAACTTCCAGAATTCCTCAGCCAGCAAAGCTGGCTGAGGAATTCTGGAAGTTGAAGTCCAGAAGTCTTAAAGTTGCCAAGGTTAGAGACCCCTGGCCTAGAACATATGGGGGCTCTTCTTATTAATACAGATAATCCTCGACTTACGACCACAATTGGGACCTTGCTAAGTGAAGAAGTCTTTAAGTTGTGCCTGATCTGACTACCATTTTTTGCCATAGCCATTAAGCAAATCACCACAGTCGTTAAATGAATCACAAGGTTGTTAAGCAAAATCAGGCTTTCCCCCATCAATTTCGTTGGAAGCTGGCTGGGAAGGTCACCAATCACTGATCGCTGCAACCCCTTGTAAATACATGCAGGTTGCCATGTGCCCCAAGTTTGATTGTTGCGACCTCAGGAATGCTGCAGAAGTCACAAGTGTGAAGACCAGTTGTCAGTCACATTTTTTCAGCACCATCGTAACTTCAAACGGTGATTAAATGAATCGTCATAAATTGAGGTCTATCTCTACAGGCAGTTCTTGATTTTTGCAACCATTCGTTTAGTAATCGTTCAAAGTTTTAATGGCACTGGAAAAAAAGTGACTTATGACCGTTTTTCATACTTACAACCCTTGCAAGCATCCCCATAGTCACATGATCAAAATTCAGATGCTTGGCAACTGATTCATATTTATGACAGTCGCAGTCTCCCAGGGTCACGTTTAGCGACCTTCTGACAAACAAAGTCAATGGGGAAGCCAGTTTAATTTAACAACTGTCTTATTAACAATGGCTTCGTGCGACTCACTTAACAACCGTGGCAAGAAAGGTGGTAAAATGGTGGCATAATTCCCTTAACAACTGTCACACTTAGCAACAGAAACATTGGGCTTAATGGTGGTTGTAAGTTGAGGACTGCCTGTAACGTGGCTGGAAAAGGCGAAATTCGCCTGGCTTTTCCCACTCAGCCACCTTGTGTAGAACATCGAATGCCAGTTTCTGTAATGATGAGGCTCCGAACTCCAAAATTGGAACCAGGATTTTGGGCATGGCTCTGCCTCGCTTCCGACCTACTTTACTGCTGTCCAGGAACTCAGCCAAAGGATTTGCAGGTTCTCCTTCTCACATCCCTTTTCTCTTCACCCTCCCCACATTTTTGCTGCCAAACCCTCCCTTCTGCTGGTCTGTGCAGGCTGCTCTAATGCAGTTATTGCTCCTCGGTCATTTTCGTACAACTTTGTGCTCATTTTTTTTTTTTCATTCCCAGGCAGCAGTGCTCTCTCTCGCTCTCTCCCCCTTTCCTTTTTCTTTCTCTCTCTCTCTCTCTCCCTCTCTCCCTCCCTCCCTACTTCTTGGAGTTTGCTGACTAAGACTCTGAAAAGAAGCTGTCAGCATCATGCTGCTAAATTAAAAAAGAAAGAAAGAAAAAAAGAAGAAGAGAGAAATAAAGAAAGGAAGGAAGAAAGAAAAGAAGGAAGAAAAAGAAAGAAAGAAGAAAAAGGAGACTTCAAACCCTCCCCAAGCAAACTAAGACCGACAGATTTCTCTTCTGTTCTCTTCTCTCCTCCACTTCTGCCCTGTTTCTTCAGCATTGCCTCTTCTGCAGTCATCTCAACTTCAGTCACCGGCTGAGATTTTTGGCCCGGGACATCTCCTGTTCCCCCTACCACCTCAAGGAGAAACGGTGAGTCTTGTTTGGTGCAAGGCAGAGTTACAGTTTTTGGTTTCACCTTGATAATGCAGCGTTGGCTGATCCAGAGTTGATGTAATAAGTCGGATGTCTCAAGAGCATCCTTTGGCACCTTAACTTGGGTACCACTTTTCTTGCTGGGCTAAGCAGAATAGGAGGGAAACGACCGCCGTCTTCTGCAACTCTCGGTTGCAGTGGGTTTACCTAAAAGGGGGGGGCATTTTCTGCTTGGGAAATGTTCTACCAAGGATTTTGATTGATTTTGAATTCTCTGCATGAAATGTTAAGTCGGGGGGGGGGGGGGGATATGGGACAGCGAGTCTGATTTCAACGTTCCTCTAAGTTCCCAATTCTGCAGCAGCCCTGAGGTTAGATGTTAAATCTATGAAAATGCGGTGGGAGGAACGGGGGTGGGGGGGTGGGGGGGGCAAAGATAGAGCTTTTATCTTTCAGTTGTTTGAGGGGGCGGGGGGGGGCTTTGGAGGGGAGGAGAGATGATATCCATAATCTCCAGAGAGCTGGAGAACTTTGCAAATCTCTTCTTTGCGAAAGGAAGTGCTTGGGGTTTGTTTTTTTAACTCCCTGTTGTCTGACTTGTAAAGAGGAAGCTCATTTCATGCCCTATTCATTTTAGCCCCACATTACTTATTGTCCACCGTACCAGGCGGAGAAATCTCTTTTCCATCGTCTATTTCCTTTGAGGGGAAAGGGAGATTCAGTCATGGTGCTGTGTTTCTATCCCTTAGAATAAAGCAAGATCCTAGTCCTCATGATTCTGGAGAAAAGGCTGGTTGAAGTCATTCGTTTCTCTAGCACTGACGATATATATTCTGATTTATAATGGCTTTGTGTGGGGGTGGGGAGGACTTCCCCATCACTTGCTGATTCTTCTTCTTCTTTTTTTTTTAGTGGAAATAGCCCAGATTTGAGCCTATAATCTAATGCATGTGCCATGCCGCTGAACTAAATCTGGTAAAAGACAAAGGAAGTGAATCTTTGTGCTTCTCAACTATTTGGGGTTTTTAGCCGGTGTCGTCTGCTTGGATAGGCAAGGATGCTTCAAAGCCTCAGCAGAGAAAATTCTTTACTTCCAAATTGAATGAGATATAAAGCTGGAGCTTGACCTTGAGAACTTCAGCATGGTTGTACATACATATGCGATATGCATAATCTGCCAAATTATAGCGTGGTCGCCTAACTCGTTGGTTGCAAAAGAAAGGTTACGGCTGTGATTAATGCTTCTCCATCTGCAGACCTCAGGACTAAAAAGTCTTAGGAAATAAAAATGCTGCTTCTTGCAAATCAGCGAACATCCCCAAATCAGAGCAGTTTAGGTGGGATGGCAGAAACTGTTAGATACGAGTCTTGCAGGAACTTTACAGGGAAGATGGGCAGCATAAAAATTTAATATATATTGTAACGTAATATAATGTAATATAACATATAATAAAATAGATATGATATATTATATGATAATATTATAATAATAATATAATATAATATAATATAATATAATAATATAATATAATATAATATAATATAATATAATATAATATAATATAATATAATATAATAATATAATATAATATAATATAATATAATATAATATAATATAATATAATATAATATAATAAATATACCCTGTTTCCCCGAAAATAAGACATCCCCTGATAATAAGCCCAATTGGGCTTTTGAGCACATGCGCTAAAATAAGCCTCCCCCCGAAAATAAGCCCTCCCCGAAAATAATTAAACGCAGAGCTGGAAATCAGGTAAGATAGCAAGAGGAGCCCCATCTTGCTCAATGAGCCCCAAAATAATAAGACCTCCCTGAAAATAAGGCCAAGTGCTTATTTCAAGGTTCAAACAAATATAAGACAGGGTCTTATTTTTGGGAAAACACGGTAATATAATACAATATAATACAATACAATACAATACAATACAATACAATACAATACAATACAATACAATACAATACAATACAATACAATACAATACAATACAATACAATATAATAATATAATATGGGATCTTATGGAATAGGGTAGTGTGGGGAGAGTCCCTCAAGGTTAAATAACAATAGCAATAGCACTTAGACTTATACACCGCTTTATAGTGCCTTTCTAAGTGGTTTACAGTCACCATATTGCCGCCAACAAATAAATAAAATAAAATAGGTTTCTAGTCCTTAAGGTTTGAACAACCTTGACTGTTTTGATGAAAAATTTCAATTTGGTAGCCCTGACAATGCAGTCAAAGCACCCCCCCCTTTTTTTTTACACATGCTGATACATGTAAAAAAAGGTGGATTTTGATGGCACAGTTGTGGTTTTCATCTAGATCATTTTGACAACAGCCCATCCATCAACCACGTGGATGTGAAGATAGTTGATGAATGTAGGTTGCAAACTGTGAGTTGGCTCCACTTTAGCTGGACATGAATCCAACAGATTTGTGCATTATGGGGATGCTGCAAAGGTCTAAGTATGAAAAATGGACATAAGTCACTTTTTTTCAGTGCCATTGTAACATGAACGGTCACTAAATGAACTGTTGTAAGTTGAGAACTACATTTATAGAGTCGAGAGAGGGAGGGTTTTAATTACTGGATTAGGGGACTGGAGGCTAAAACATAGGAAGAATGCAGGGGTGGGTTCTAAAAATTTTTTACTACCGGTTCTGTGGGGGTGGCTTATTTTGTGGTCGTGGCTTGGTGGGGGGGGGAATGTGACTGGGTGGGCCAACTTTTTTTTTTACTTTTAAAAGCATTTTTTCTACAACCTTAAGAGGTTGCAGAAAAAAATGCTTTTAGAAGCCTCTGACGATCAGGCAACTCAGCTGGGATCGTCAGAGGCTTTTAAAGGCATTTTTTTTCCTACAACCTCTTCAGCCGGAGTGGTTGCAGAAAAAAATGCTTTTAAAAGCCTCTGACGATCCCAGCGGAGCCGCACCATCATCAAAGGCTTTTTTTTTTTTAACTTTTAAAAGCATTTTTTCGGCTGAAGAGGTTGTAGAAAAAATGCTTTTAAAAGTTTTTTTTTAAAAAAAGCCTCTGATGAGGTGGGCAGGGTAAGCGAGCGGCGACCGGGCCGGGGACTGGTTCGGGGGCGTGGCCAGCTAATGTTATTACTGGTTCTCTGAACTACTACAAATTTTTACTACCGGTTCTTGCGAACCGGTGCAAACCGGGAGCAGCCCATCACTGAAAGAACAGTTGCAGGAACTGGTTATGTCTAGTTTAATGAAAAGAAGGATTAGGGGAGACATGATAGCAGTCTTCCAATATCTCAGGGGCTGCCACAAAGAAGAGGGAGTCAAGCTATTCAAAGCACCTGAGGGCAGGACAAGAAGCAATGGGTGGAAACTAATCAAGGAGAGAAGCAATTTAGAACTAAGGAGAAATTTCCTGACAGAACAACTAATAAGTGGAACAACTTGCCTCCAGAAGTTGTGAATACTTCAACACTGGAAATTTTTAAGAAGATGTTGGATAACCATTTGTCTGAAGCGGTGTAGGTTTTCCTGCCTGGGCAGGGGGTTGGACTAGAAGACCTCCAAGGTCCCTTCCAACTCTGTTATTCTATTTCTATTTCTACTGTAATAGAATGGAAGTAGGGCAGCATAAAACTACCCTTCAGATCCCATAGCTTAATGGAGGGGAAACTGGGGGGAGGTGATTTAAAGTCAACCTCAATTATATATTTTTTAATAAGCAAAGATTAAACAGGCCCCACTGTAAACTCAGCAAAAAGACACCGGGCACCTGGGATTCACAGTGGCTCCTGAAGTAATGAGATGCTAACAGGATAAGTGAAAATGTTAATTAAAAGTATCATTGCAGGAAGTAAGCTATTCCAAGTAAAGCTGCCTTTTACAATTGACTGATGGCCATGTTGTCAATCTCTTGTCTTCAGCGTTCATTGGTACTGCCAGGGCTGCCCCCTGCCTACCAAGCATTTTACCATCTCTACAATTCTCTTCCGCAGAGTCTTAAAGCTCTTCTCCCAGGCCAGGGTGATGGGTCTCCCTTGTATGTCGCACGTGTTTGTTGCTACTGCAATTCACCATCTTCTTACTCGTTCTATATATTTTGTTCTCTTGATTGCATTTTGTTGTTTGGTTTTTATGCTTGGAGCTAGCCAGAATTGAAGGACATTATTTAAGACAGGAATGGGCAACTACGGCCCCTTTATGACCTGTGGACTTCAACTCCCAGAATTCCTGGCTCAGGCATTCTGGGTATTGAAGTTGACAGGTTGTAAAAGAGGTTAATAGTTGCTCACCTTTGAGCTAAGCCGAATAAATGAATAAATAAATACTCAACTCTCCCAGACTGAGAGAGCTACCGCTAGGAATAAACCATAGAGACTCCAGGGAGCATTACTCTGTGGGTTTGGCCACCATTTTGTTTTGTTTTTTTTTAATTTGTTTTTATCTTGCTTTTCTTTTTAAATTCAAATGGGTTGTTTTAGTGATTTTTACATATTTTGATGATTATTATTGTGTAAGCTGTGCTGAGTCACTATGTGAGATGGGCAACTATGGAATTGGGTATGTCTAGTTTAATGAAAAGAAGGACTTGGGCAGTGGTCAGCAATCTGCGGCTCCCGAGTCGCATGTGGCTCTTTGGGCTCTCTGCTGTGGCTCCCTATCAGGTGATCCCACCACTGGCTGGCCCCGCCCCTCACCCTCCCCTCCTAGTCACTCCTCGCCTTGCCTGAGACGGTAAGGGCGACGGCGGGGGATGGAGAAGCAGCCAGGGCAGAGACAGATACAGAGAGAGGGGGAGAGAGAGAGACATAGAGAGATAAAGAGAGAAAGGGAGGAGAGAGGGAGGGAGGGGAGAGAGAGATATGTCAAAAGGATTTTGTGGTTCCCGGTGTTTTTTAGCAACTGGTTCTCTGCCCTAATGACCGGCTGGGTAGGCATGGCTAGGTGGGGGGGGGGGGGGTCATGTGACTGGTGGAAGTAAGTGACATCGAGATGGCCACGCCCACCCAGGTTTTGTGGCTCCCGGTGTTTTCTTTTCTGTGGGAAACGGGTCCAAATGGCTCTTTGAGTATTTAAGGTTGCAAACTCCTGGACTAGGGGGTGACATGACAGCAGCGTTCCAATATTTAAAGGGCTGCCACAAAGAAGAGGGAATCAACCTATTCTCCAAGGCACCTGAAGGCAGGACAAGAAGCAATGATTGGAAATTAATCAAGGAGAGAAGCAACCTAGAACTAAGGAGAAATTTCCTTGAGTTGGAACAATTAATCAGTGGAACGACTTGCCTCCAGAAGCTGTGGTTGCTCTAATACTGGAACAGATTGAACAACTATTTGTCTGAAATGGCATAGGGTTTCCTTCCTGCAGAGGGTTGGACTAGAAGATCTCCAAGGTTCCTTCCAACTCCTTTATTCTCCTTTTTGTATTTTATATTCTGATGAACTAATAAACATTTTGAAAATGAATTCTGATATTTTTGAAAACAAAAATTCCAATAATAGCCAGTCCATTCAATTCTTTTATTCTAAGGAATGGATTTCTTTATTTTAAAACATAACTGAAATAGGGAAGGAATTTTACCAATTAATCACTGGAACGGCTTGCCTCCAGAAGTTGTGGGTGCTCCATCAATCGAAGCTTTTAAGATGTGATTGGACAACCGTTTGTTTGAAATGGTATAGGTCCGTGATGGTGAACCTATGGCACGGGTGCCACAGGTGGCACGTGGAGCCATATTGGTGGGCACGCGAGTGCTGCCCTAGCTCAGCTCCAGCACGCCTCCGCGTACTGGCCAACTGATTTTCAGGCCTTCCAGTCCCACCGGAAGTCAGGAAACTGGCTGTTTCCAGCCTCCGGAAGGCCTCTGAGGGGATGGGGAAGGCTGTTTTTGCCCTCCCCAGGCTCCTAGAAAGCCTCTGGAGCCTGGGGAGGGGGGAAAACGGGCCTACCGGGCCCACCGGGCCATCGTGTGCCAAAAGCAGGGGGAAGTGTGTGTGGGGTCACGTGCGCATGCGCAGGGGGGAGGGGCGCATTGAATTATGGATGTGGACACATGCACCTGTGACCCCCCCATGCTCCCCCCACTTTTGGCATGCGACGGCAAAAAAGGTTAGCCATCACTGGTATAGGGTCTCCTACTTGAACAGGGGGTTGGAGTTGACCAAAACAGCACTGCTGATGACTCAAATGTCATATGGATAATCCTGTGGATTTCAAGATTATACCTATATAATGGTATTGGGAACCAACCTCTATTCCAACTCCTGAACCGATTCTCAGTGGTGCACATCCATGCCATTTTCTTAGCAACAGTAGGAAGTGGCTCAAGTGGTAAAATCTAAATTTTTTTACTACCGGTTCTGTGAGCGTGGCGTGGTGGGCGTGGTGTGGCTTGGTGAGCGTGGCAGGGGAAGGATACTGCAAAATCTCCATTCCCACCCCACTCCAGGGGAAGGATACTGCAAAATCTCCATTCCCACCCCACTCCAGGCAAAGGATATTGCAAAATCTCCATTCCCAACCCACTCTGGGTGAAGGATATTGCAAAATCTCCATTCCCACCCCACTCCGGGGGAAGGATATTGCAAAATCTCCATTCCTACCCCACTCCAGGGGAAGGATACTGCAAAATTTCCATTCCCACCCCACTCCAGGGGAAGGATACTACAAAATCTCCATTTCCACTTCACTCTGGGGCCAGCCAGAGATGGTATTTACCAGTTCTCCAAACTACTCAAAATTTCTGCTACCGGTTCTCCAGAACCTCTCAGAACGTGCTGGATTTCACCCTCCTGAAATTGCTGCTTGCTGATTTCTATGACATTTTTCTTTAAATGTCCCTGTTTAGCCTATAGCTCTGGTAATCTTTCATTCAAGTACTAACCAAAATAAACCTGATTTAGATTTTTATTTTTTTTTAATAAGCCCAAGGCAATTGGATACTTCAATTTTAACTGGTCATAATACAGAATATAACCCTCCATAGGCATGGACATACAGTCCTATGATCCATCTCTTTCTGTCTGTGGTGTTCTATTTACTCTCTTTTTGTCTCTCTGCTAGATGCTCCTGGGACGATGCTTGCTGTCTTGTCTTTTCCATCTCCTGATGCTTTCCCACAAGTCTGCGTTGGCCCAGAAAGACCGGAAGAAAGTGGTACATGTGTCTGGTACGTGACAAGCCCCTTTGGCATCTCTTGAGGCCTGATCTGGGTGGGAATCTGATCTGAATCTGGTCATCGCTGTTCATATCTGTCAAATCCCAGATACAGGTAGTCCTTGAATTACAACCCTTCATTTAATGGCTGTTTTGCAGAGGTGGGTTTCGGCAGGTCCTGACCAGTTCTAGAGAACCGGTAGCGGAAATTCTGAGTAGTTCAGAGAACCGGTAAATACCACCTCCCATCTATTCTCTGCCTCCTGAGTCTCAGCTGATTGGGAGGAAATGGGGATTTTTTTTTTTTTAATTTGATTTATATGCCGCCCTTCTCCAGAGACTCAGGGCGGCTTACAATGCGTTAAGCAATAGCCTTCATTCTTTTGTATATTTTATACAAAGTCAGCTTATTGCCCCCACAAATTGGGTCCTCATTTCACCTACCTTAGAAAGGATGGAAGGGTGAGTCAACCTTGAGCCTTGGAGAGATTCGAACCAGCAGAAATTGCAGGCAGCTGTGTTAATAACAGGGTGCACTAAACCCCTGTACTATCAAGGCTCTTTGCAGTAACCTTTCCCTGGAGTGGGGTGGGAATGGAGATTTTACAGTATCCTTCCCCTGCCATGCCCACCAAGCCCGCAGAACCGGTAGTAAAAAAATTTGAATCCCACCACTGGACTTTGAAGTTACAATGGCACTGAAAAAAAGTGACTTACACCGTCATGTATTTATGATGGTTGCATCATCCTGGAGTCACAAGATCCCCTTTTGCTTTCTGATAAGCAAAATCAATGAGGAAATCAGATACTCTTAAAAGCTGTGTTACTAACTTAACAACGGCAGTGATTCCCTTAACCACTGTGGGACGAGAAGTCGTAAAATTAAGCCAAGCTCACTTAACAACTGTCTCATTGAGCAACAGAAATTGTGGCCATATGTCAAGGACTGCTTCTACGTCTGCACCACTTGACTTCCCGAGCTCAGACTTTCTGAGAGCCACGGTGGCACAGTGGTTAGAGTGCAGTACTGCAGGCTACTTCTGCTGCCTGCCGGCTGCCTGTAATTTGGCAGTTTAAATCTCTGCAGGCTGAAGGTTGACTCAGCCTTCCATCCTTCCAAGGTCGGTAATTATTTATTTATTTATTTATTTATTTATTTATTTATTTATTTATTTATTTATTTATTAAATTTGTATACCGCCCTTCTCCTTTCGGACTCAGAGCAGTGAACAGCCAAAATAAAAACATTTGTACACAAAAGTTAAAATAATTAATAAAACTAATTAAATGAAATTTGGCCCATAATTTAAAATATATCAATTAAAATCAATATCAAACGTTAAAACCAACATGGAATCAGGATCAGGATCAGGATCAGGATATAAGGATCGAGATTGTTGGGGGCAAATATGCTGACTCTGTAAACCACTTAGAGAGGACTGTAAAAGCACTGTGAAGTGGTATATAAGAATCAGTGCTATTGCTATTTCCCCGGTCAGATATTGCCTGCATATGATGCACCAGAGACTAGAAGGGGTTAAGTCTTTACAGACATCACATGTGACTATATCAGCCAATGAACTCTCTTATTGGACTCTTACCTAGAAACCACTTGGATATCTTCCTTTTTTTCTCTCTCTCTCATCTATCTCTCAGCGAGACAACACGTGAACTTCTCTCTCCTCTCAACATCTGAGTCATACAGTTAGGGTAAAAATGCAACAGGACACCCTGTTCATTATTGTATGCATGTATATATTTTGTAAATAAGAAAACAACCTTTTGAACCTGAAGCTGTATTGACCAAATAACTTCCTCATAGAACCAAATGAGCACGACCATCAATATATATCTGATATCCCCGTTCTAGATTTGAAATTATGTCTCTGTTCTTCTTTGCAGAGGACGACAGCGGGGCTGTTGTGGTTCAGACAGCACCTGGGAAAGTAGTCACCCACCGTGGGGGCACCATCATCTTGCCTTGCCGCTTCCACTACGATGTGTCGGCCCATGACCCCGATGAGATCCGCTTGAAGTGGACCAAGATGGTGGAGCCCATGTCCTTTGAGGACGTCTTTGTAGCCATGGGGAAGGAGCGCCGAGCCTTTGGAAACTACCGGGGTCGAACCACCCTGCAGGAGGACGGGTCCAGTGACGCCTCCCTCGTTATCCGGAATGTCACTCTTCAGGATTATGGGCGCTACGAGTGTGAGGTGACCAACGAGCTAGAAGATGATGTTGGAATGGTGAAACTGGACTTGGAAGGTTGGTGGAGGTGGATTGGGTGATGGGTATCGGGCAGGTCACCTCCCAGAGAAAGGGCCTGTGGAATGAAGAGTAGATCTGCAGGTAGTCCAAAACTTATGATCACAACTCAGCCCAACATTTCTGTTGCTAAGCAAGACAGTTGTTAAATGAGTTTTGCCCAGGGGTGAAATGCTCCCGGTTCGGACTGGATCGCCCGATCTGGTAGCGATGGAAGAGGGTGGTTCGGAGAACCGGTGGCAAAAATTCCTGCCCACCCCCTATGCCCAGCTGAGCCGCGTGATCATCAGAGACTTTTTTTCTTTTAAAAGCCTCTGACGATCTAAGCTGAGTTGCAGGATCGTCAGAGGCATTTAAAAGAAAAAAAGCCTCTGCTGATCAGGCAACTCAGCTGGGATCGTCAGAGCCTTTTGAAAGCATTTTTTTACACTTTTTCGCCGAAGAGGTTGTAGAAAAAATGGTTTTAAAAGTTAAAAAAAAAATTGGCCACGCCCACCCAGTCACATTACCCCCCACCACCACCAAGCCACGCCCACAGAACCGGTAGTAACAAATTTTAGATTTCACCACTGGTTTTGCCCCATTTTACAGCCTTTCTTGCCACAGTGGTTAGCAATAGCAATAGCACTTACTCATATACCGCTTCGCAGTGCTTTTACAGCCCTCCCTAAGCTCTTCACAGAATCAGCCTATTGCCCCGAACAGTCTGGGTCCTCATTTTACCCACTTTGGAAGGATGGAAGGCTGAGTCAACCTTGAGCCTGGTGAGATTGGATCTGCCAAATTGCAGGCAACCAGCAGTCAGCAGAAGTAGCTTGCAGTATTGCATTCTAAGTGAATGAATGCAGGTTAAGTGAGTCATTGCAGTTGTTAAAGTTAGTAAGATGGTTGTTAAGTGAATCTGGCTTCCCCATTGACGTTGCATGTCAGGAGGTCCCAAAAGGAGATTGCATGACGCTGCAACCATCATAAATATAGAGCTGTGGTGGCACAGTGATTAGAATGCAGCACTGCAGGCAATTTCTGTCCACAGGGTCAGGAGTTTGATCCTGACTGACTCAAGGTTGACTCAGCCTTCCAGCCTTCCGGGGTTTGTAAAATGAGGACCCAGTTTTTGGGGGGCAATATGCTGACACTTGTACACCGCTCAGAGAGTGCTGTAAAGCACTACGGAGTGGTATATAAGTCTATGGGCTATTACTATGGCTATATTGCTGTAAATATGAACCAGTTGCCACGTATCTGAATTTTGATCATGTTACTATAAGTTTCTTTTTCAATGCCATTGTAACTTTGAACCAGGGGTGAAATGCTACCGGTTCGGACTGGATCGCTACCGATCCGGTAGCAATGGCGGCGGGTGGTTCGGAGAACCGGTAGCAAAAATCCCTGCGCCCCACCCACCATGCCCAGCTGAGCTGCACGATCATCAGAGGCTTTTTTTTTTTTACTTTTAAAAGCATTTTTTCTACCACCTCTTCCGACGAAAAAATGCTTTTAAAAGTAAAAAAAAAAGCCTCTGATGATCGCGCGGCTCAGCTGGGATCGTCAGAGGCTTTTCAAAGCATTTTTTTCTGCAACTTCTTGGCCGAAGAGGTGGTAAAAAAAATGCTTTGAAAAGTTTCTGACGATCCCAGCTGAGTTGCCTGATCGGCAGAGGCTTTTCAAAGCATTAGAAAAAATGCTTTGAAAAATTAAAAAAAAAAAAGTTGGCCACACCCACCCAGTCACATTACCCCCCACCAAGCCACGCCCACAGAACCGGTAGTAACAAATTTTATATTTCACCCCTGCTTCGAACTAAACATACTGTTGTAAGTTGACTACCTGTATTGAGATTCAGACTAATTTACGTGAAAGCAGATGAGTTTCATTGATGTCTAAAATGGATGAAATCGTTATTAGTTTTCTTCTGAGGAAAAAAAATGGTATTATTTTTTTAATTTTTCAGTACAAAAGTGAATGTGTGGCAGATTATGCCTTTTTATTTCTTATGAAAAGGAATGGGGAACTTCCCCCCTAAGATGGCGACATTGCTTTTTTTGTGAGTGAATTTTATTTACTCTGCCTTATTGAAATCTTTTAAATGGACTATTCCAATCTTTCCTGAACAGAAGCTGTCCAGCTGCGTTGAGATTACAGGTAGAAGTTCTCGGTTTACAACCATTCGTTTAGTGACCATTCAAAGTTACAATGTCACTGAAAAAAGTGATTTATGACTGTTTTTCACACTTACGACTGTTGTAGCATCCTATGATGGTTTCAGTGTCTTGGGATCATGTGATCCAGAGGTGGGTTTCAGCAGGTTCTGACCAGTTCTGGACAACCGGTAGCGGAAATTTTGAGTAGTTCCGAGAATCGGTAGTAAAAATTCTGACTGGCCCCGCCCCCATGTATTCTTTGCCTCCCAAGTCCCAGCTGATCAGGAAGAAATGCGGATTTTGCAGTATCCTTCCCCTGCCACGCCCACCAAGCCATGCCACGCCCACCAAGCCATGCCACGCCCACCAAGCCACACCCACAGAACTGGTAGTAAAAAAATTTGAGACCCATCACTGATGTGATCCCCTTTTGCAACCTTCTGATAAGCAAAGTCAATGGGGAAGCCAGATTCTCTTAGCAACCATGTTTCTAACTTAGCAATTTAAGATTCACTTAACAACTGTGGCAAGAAAGGTTGTAAAATGGGGCAGAGCTCACTTAAGAAATGTCACACTTAGCAATGGAAATTTTGGGCTCAATTGTGATCGTAACTCGAGGACCACCTGCACAACCTCTGGAGCGCCCACATCTTGGCTGCAAATATCTGGATCACTCCGAGATGGTAGCAAGTGGATGTAGAAAATCTTTTGGCCACCAGATCCAGCAGACATCTGGATTTTGCAGCCCAGATGTAGTGGTTCTAACCATTTCCTTTTCGCTATTCTGCCTGGGAAGCCAAAGGTTTTAGCACCAAGTCAATTGAAGATGTTGGGTTAATATAACAGTGTGCAGTGTTTCTTTGGTTATTTTTCTCTGGAAACAGAAGGTCCTCGGCTCACCAGGAACCAGATAATTGAAAACATAAATTTAAGTCAATCAGAGATATGAAGTGAGAATTAAATCAATATGTCAGAGACACATGAAAATATGAATGTGCAACAGGGGAGGGGAAGAGAGGGATAAAACTCGGAGTTGCACAATGAAACTAATTCGTAAGAAAATCAGGATATTAAAAAGAAAGGAATTCTTCACCAGGAGTGAGATTATAATGGAGGCAGCTGCAATTGTTCTTTCCCAAAAAGCAGGCATTACAGAGAGTTCTTAACTTACAACATTAATAGAGCCTGGAATTGCCATTGTACATCATGACGTTTGTGTATTGAGGCACTCATGCGACTGAACCTGATTTTATTTGTGACAGTTGTTAAGTGAATACCACAGTGAGGAACCGAATCCATTTATTCCTGTGTTTGTTTTTTGAACCAAAAGAAATGCGGTCATATGATCATGAGGATGTGTGAAGCCATCGGAACTCTGGAACCAGGTCATATGTAGCTTTGGGGGGAATCTGTTGTAACGTCAAACGGTCACTAAATGACCAGTTGTTAAGTGAGGATGACTGGTAGACATCGCAAGGGTACAAAGTGAGTTTCCAGCATGAATTCAGGCATGTGGAAGAGAAATCCATTAGAAAATATCAATATACAACAGGGGTGTCAAACTGGATTTCTTCGAGGGCTGGATCAGCATGGTAGTTCTCCTCCGCAGCCCAGCAGGGTGTGGGGGAGCGGGGGAGAGACGGGATGGATGCCTCTGAAGCACTCTGCCGGCCAAAAATGAGCCACACAGGGACCTCGCTGGGCCTCCGCACAGAGTGCTGCTGGAGGCCATGGAGGCTGAAAACAGGCCATGGGGGTGGGGGGGGGAGGCATGCGGCCTTCCTGTGGTCTGTTTTGGCCGGCAGAGGCACTGTGGGCCTTTGATATTTCCAGGCCGGCCTTGCGGGCCAGATTTAAGCACCCCACGGGTCAGATCTGCCCCGTGGGCCTTGAGTTTGACACCCCTGATATAGTCTTCATGTAAAGAATAGCTGATCTTTAACAATTGGCTACTAAGGAGAAAGGAATTGCCCTGGTTCTGTGAAATCTCATTCACAAGTTTCTGGGCTTTTTATTTCTAGCTGACAAGCAGCAACTCTGTGTTGCTCTCTGGGAGACTCAGATAGCTATTTCTGAGTCTCCCAGAGAGCAACACAGAGTTGCTGCTTGTCAGCTAGAAATAAAAAGTGTAGGTAAAACCTGGTTAGAAAGAATATGCACATAAAAGCCTACGAAAAAGATATATATATATATATATATATATATATATATATATATATATATATATATATATATATATATATGTATATATATAAGTTTTTGTGTCACTGTTCACAACAAAGATCAGTTTGGGAAGACAGCAATAAGAATATTTAAACCCAAGAACTGTCAAGCCTTAAAATATAAAAAAGCAACAACCGGCGATGTCTAAGTTAAATCAGTGTCAACAAAAATTTACAACATTTATCAATGGCCAATTTAGAAAAGGGCCAGCTCATTATTTCCCGTAATAATAGATTGGACATCGTAATTTAAATGACCTTTAAAACTCATCTAAAACCAAATGAAGGCGATATCCGTAGCAAATGAACAGCGCAGAGAAACAAGGATCTATTGCTGAGTGCTACCTTTGCGCCTGAGGAACATACCTATAGGAGTGTCTGCAGAGTGTGTCCAAAAAGTCAAGATGGAGGAACTGATGATGCACCCATGTGATGCTCATGAAAAAGCAGGGGGAGCTTCAATTGCACTGTTGTGACTGCCATATTGCCTTGTTTAACCATTCCCTGTGGACACCAGTGCTTGAAACCCATGGGCCACGGTGGCAGCCCATAAATCTATGCAGATTCTCCATCATCCAGGTCATGGTTGTCCCAAAGGTGCTTTTTCAGGAGGGAACTGGACTTCCTTGATTTTTCTTTGAAGACGAATTTCGCTTCTCCATAAACTTTTAGCTATGCACTTTGGGATAAACACCCTTCGAATGCTGTGGAACAAGGATGGGATTGAAAAATGTTAGCAACCAGTTCTCTGCCCGGTTGCTGGGTGGGCGTGGCCATGGGGGTGTGGCCTAGTTGGCTTCCTGCACCACAGCGGGGGGGGGTTTGTCCTCTCCAGCCTCCAGAGGCTTTCCTCGAGCCTTGGGAGGGCGAAAACAGCCTCCCCTGGGCTCTGGAGGCCCTCTGGAGGCCGGAAACAAGCCTGTTTCCAGATTTCCGGTACTTCTGGTGGGCCCGTTTTTCGCTCTCCCAGAGCCTCCGTGCGGGCCCTGCACTTACCTGGCATCCAAAACAGGCCACGTGGAGACTCCTGTGAGGGGAGGAGCAGGGTGGGCGGGGTCAGTCAGTCCTTGCAACTACCAGTTTGGCAAACCAGATTAAAATTAACATCCGGTTCACCTGAACTGGTCCAAACCGGCTGAATCCCACCCCTGGTGTGGGAGTACGAACAGATTTCCAGAAAGATTGCAGACTACAAGAACCATTTGCACGTCAGTTGGAGATGCAGACAACACAGATTCATTCCCAACAGACTTCTTCTGTTTTCAATGTGACTTGCTGGGAGTGGACATCTGAGTTCTGCCAGGTGGGCATGGGTGGGTGGGAGTGGCCAGGTCGACGCGAAGGATTAGGTGCAGCCGGCTCGGCACGGATGACTCTCGGCAGCTGACTTGGGGCGGCTGGGTGGGTGTGGCCGGGTAGGGGGCGCTAGGTGGACATGGCCTGGTGGGTGCAGAAAAGACACCCCAGGCAACATCACCCAAAGACATGCTAGCAAACAGGAACCCTGGCTCAGGGGTGAAATCCAGCAGGTTCTGAAAGTTTCTGGAGAATCGGTAGCGGAAATTTTGAGTAGTTTGGAGAACCGGCAATTACCACCTCTGGCTGGCCCCAGTAGCGGGGAGGAAATGGGGATTTTGCAGTATCCTTCCCCTGGAGCGGTGTGGGAATGGAGATTTTGCAGTATCCTTCCCCTGCCATGCCCACCAAGCCACGCCCACAGAACCGGTAGTAAAAAAATTTGGATTTCACCCCTGCCCTGGCTGGACACCATCAAAGCTGACAGCAGCCATAGCATAGAAAAAATCAAAGAAGCAGTGCAAGATTGGAAGATGTGGAGAGGCCCCCTAGAATCACCAAGAGTCGGACATGACTGAATGGATAACCTCATCGTCATCATCGTCATTACAGACATTAGTTTATAGCAGCCAAACTTTCGGAGTCTGGCAGCACCTTTGCTGACTAATTTTATTAGAAGGCATAAGCTTTCGTGACCTATGAAATGTTTCAGACGTAACCTTAGAGCTCAGAGAATCCCTTCACCTGCCAACACTTTCTCTGACTTTTGCTGCTGCATTAAATCAATATCTCATTTCGCTGAAAATATATGTTCAGCTGAAGTCTGATGAGATTGAGTTAGGGTGGGATGATGATGGAGAAGAGAAGCGGCTTGATGCAATCAAATAGGATTCTGTTGGAAGTACGAACTTTGCTTTTAAAAAAATAGTTCAGCTAAGGCAGAATTCCTCAATCTTTTCAGCTTTACGGACTGGTCAGGGGGGGTAGAGGGGATGATTCCGTACGAGTGGCGGGCACGCCAGTGGTGGGATTCAGCCGGTTCTCTCCAGATTGCGCGAACCGGTAGCCCCGTCCACACATAATGTGTGACTACTGTACATGCACAGAAGGCCGTGTGCATGCGCAGAGGTGGCGCGAGGGAGAGAAGCGAGTGTGCGTGCCCATCCGCACTCACATTTTGGAACCAGTAGGGAAGGTAAGTGAATCCCACCTCTGCGGCACGCGTGTGTGCCCGCATTTACCTGCTGCTCATGGATGTGGGGACGCATGCATGTGCTCACCCACCACTTCTGTGGCCCGGTTTTGAATAGCTCAAGGCCAGTGGTGGGTTCCTCCTGGTTCGGCCCGGTTCGGCCCGGTTCGGCCGAGCTGGTAGTAGTGACGACATGACGTCACCGAACCGGTTCTCTTTGTTCGGGAGCTGGGCCCTCCCGCTGGCCCCCGCATTATTCTTACCTTTTATTTGGCCCCGCCCCCAATCTATTCGCTGCCTCCCGAGTCGGCTAGAAGGAAAAAAACTGTTTAAACTCTTGCCGTGGGGCTTCAAAGGGCCGCCCTACAGTTGATCAGTGTTAAAAGGCTGTGTGGTGGTAGATCAGTGCGCTCGAAAAACAAATGGGTAGACTGGTGCCTCCAAAAAACAAATGGGTAGACTGGAACGCTTCAAGAACAAATGGGTAGACCGGTACAGCTCTGCAAGCAGTTAAAAGCCTGGTAGACCAGTACCTCTGCTAAATCCTCAAACCGTGCTCACAAAATAAGCCACACCCACAGAACCAGTAGTAAAAAATTTAGAATTCACCCCTTCTCAAGGCCCAATAGTGGGCTGCAGCCTGGGGGTTGGAGACCCCTGAATTAAGAAAAGCACATCTACCAAGGAAGGTGCCTATTTAGCATTGCAATCTCAAATTAATTCTCCCCCCCCCTCCAGTTCTCGCCTTCTGCCATGGGTGCAGGTGTTTCTGAGATCTGGGTCCCCGGAGCCTAGTTGGATTGCTCAATTCATTCAGACAAGACCCCCATCAGAGAGTTTCCATTGCTTCTCGGCATCAGTTGTGGGCCCGGCCTAGCCTCACAACTGTAGCATTGCCCATCTGTTTCGTTTGATGGATTTATATCTATGTAGGATGCATCATGTATGCAAGGAGGGATTCTGCACAGGGAAGTTTCTTGGTGAAAATTAGATTTATACCTAGGAAGGGAGGGAGGAAGGAAGGAAGGAAGGAAGGAAGGAAGGAAGGAAGGGGTTTGCTGCTGAATATAAGACCATCTTGAAAACCTAACAATGTTTCTTTCTATCCCCTTTATACAGTGGTGGGATCCTGCCGGTTTAACAACCGGTTTGGTGATCGCTCGCTTTGCGCATGCACGCGCCTGATGCACGCTATGCGTATTTGCGCAGTTTTATGAAAACTTATCTTCTGCGTTACTGCTGGGGAGTAACACAGTTGAGGCACGTCAATCTGCCCTGCCACGTGAATCAGCTGAGAAGATATAGGTCAGTAAAGCGCAGGGGCCGGCATGCAGGCCCACCTGATCGTCAGAGCGAACCGGTTCGCTCCCAGCTGATCGTCGGAGCTACCTGTTCGCCTGAACCGGTCCGAACCGGTAGAATCCCACCCCTACCTTTATACCAAGGAGAATCAAGCCAGAGTTATTTTGAGATTTTTTTCTCACACTCTCCAGTTTCCCAGGATAGATTCATTGTTTTTTTCCTCTTTCAATGGCTCCTGGCCTGGTTCAAAGTTATCTCCCTATATGGGATTATTTCTCTCTCTCTCCTTCCTTCCTTCCTTCCTTCCTTCCTTCCTTCCTTCCTTCCTTCCTTCCTTCCTTCCTTCCTTCCTTCCTTCCTTCCTCCCTCCCTCCCTCCCTTCCCTTCCCTTCCCTTCCCTTCCCTTCCCTTCCTTCCTCCCTTCTCTTCCCTTCCTTCCCTTCCGTCCTTCCTTCCTCCCTCCCTCCCTTCCTTCCCTTCCTTCCTTCCTCCCTCCCTCCCTCCCTCCCTTCCTCCCTTCTTCCTTCCCTCATCTGGGAGATCTTACTATGTTTTATTTTGTTCCTTATTGTATTTTTTTTTTAATGGTTGTACTTTTGAGGTGCCCAGAGGCATTGGGAGTCAGGCAACATACAAATTGTAATGGTGGTGGTGATGATGATGATGAAGAAGATGACAACAATGATGATAGTTGGGATCTGAGGATTTATGGTCCTGTAAAATCTAGGATTGTCTGATCCTATTGACATCTTTTCAAACTTTCCAGAGTGGTTAAAATGATGTAACCCTCAATTTCCATGTGGGCATCCCTCTGTAAGGCATTAGTTTTGTCCCAATAGAATATTTGTAGCTCATAGTTGAAATGAGAAGTCCTTGGTGCTCTCTGAACCTGATTGTTCTCTTACAGACATCTTATTACCCAGCTAGGTAACATCTTCAGTGTATTTTGTCCTCTTGGAAATCCAATCCTTTGGGAAGGCATCACGTGTGGTAAGCCTGGGTAAGGTTGACCTTTGACCTGAGCTTCCTCTCCCTCTCTTTTAGGGGTGATCTTCCCCTACCACCCTCGCTTGGGGCGCTACTCGCTGAATTTCCATGAAGCGCAGAAGGCCTGCCTAGAGCAGGACGGCATCCTGGCCTCCTACGACCAGTTGCACGAAGCCTGGCTGGATGGACTGGATTGGTGCAACGCTGGGTGGCTGGAAGATGGCTCTGTCCAGTATCCCATCTCCAAGGCCCGGGATGAATGTGGACGAAAAGACACCCCCGTTGGAGTGAGGAACTACGGCTACCGGCACAAAGACCGCGAGCGTTACGATGCCTTCTGCTTTACTTCAAATCTGAACGGTAAGGCCAGCTTTTGTGCCCTGTGTGTGCCTTGTGCAAACATGCCTTTTCTTGCTTGCATTCTCTCCCACTGGAGAGCCATTTTGGTGGATATCATAGAGCAGGGGTGGGCAACTGTGGCCCTTTTACTACCTGTGGGCTTCAACTCCCAGAATTCCAGGAATTCTGGGAGATGAAGTCCACAGGTTGTAAAAGGGCCACAGTTGCCCACCCCTGTCATAGAGTCATAGGGCTAGAAGGGACCTTGGAGGTCTTCCAGTCCAGCCCCTTGTCCAAGACAGGAGTCCTTATACAATTCTGCACAAACGATTATCTAGTCTTTTCTTGAAAATCTTCAGTGATTTTCAAGAAAAGATCCCAGAGTTCCCACAACTCTGGGAAGCAAGCTGTTCCGTCGATTCATTGTTCTCCCTGTCAGGAAATTCCTCCTTACAGGCAGTTCTCGACTTACGACCACAGTTCAGCCCAACATTCCTGTCGCTAAATGAGACCATTGTTGAGGGAGTTTCGCTCCATTTTATGACCTTTCTTGCTCACAGTAGTTAAGTGAATCAGTGCAGTTGTTAAGTTAGCAACATAGTTGTAAAGTGAATCTGGCTTCTCCGTTGACTTTGCTTGTTAGAAGGTCGCAAAAGTTGATCTCACGTCCTTGGGACATTGTGACCGTCATAAATATGAGCCAGTTGCCTAGCATCTGAATTTTGATCTCGTGACCATGGGGATGCTGCAAGGGTTCTAAGTGTGAAAAACAGTATAAGTCCTTTTTTTCAGTACTGTTGTAACTTAGAACGGTCACTAAATGAAATACCTATATTTCCTGGTTGAATCTCACTCTGACGAGAATTAACAAAAGCCTCTTCTTGTTAATTTTTTGTTTTTGAAGGAAACCAAGAAGCACACACAAATGTGGATGGATAATTTGCCCAGCCAATGTAGGTTAGGCTTTGAAGCAGGGGTGAAATGCTCCCGATTCGGACCGGATTGCCCAATCCGGTAGCGATGGAGGCGGGTGGTTCGGAGAACCGGTAGTAAAAATCAATGCCCCCCCCCCATTGCCCAGCTGAGCCGCGCAATTATCAGAGGCTTTTTTTATTATTTTTAAAAGCATTTTTTCTACAACCTCTTTGGCCGAAAAATTGCTTTTAAAAGTAAAAAAAAAAAAAAGCCTCTGATGATCACGCGGCTCAGCTGGGATCATCAGAGGCTTTAAAAGCATTTTGTTTACAACCTCTTCAGCTGAAGAGGTTGTAGAAAAAATGGTTTTAAAAGTAAAAAAAAAAAGTGGGCCACACCCACTCAGTCCTATTACCCCCCCCCATCCACCAAGCCACATCCACAGAACTGGTAGTAACAAATTTTACATTTCACCACTGTTTTGAAGCTTCAGCAGATAGTGACTCACATAATTAGGAGAGGCTTTAAGAGGAAAAGCTGCAGATACACACACACACACACACACACACACACACATACAGTACATATATATATAAAATAAGTTATGCAAGGGAAGATTGTACGCTGTGCTCCCTTTGCATAATTGATACAGGTCACGAAACCCCTCTTGACTTGCCAAATGGATCATGAAGAGATGCCTCTGGCTTCTGCCACAGAGCAAAACTGCTTCGCCACATAGATAAATGCTTTCACCCTTCTGGTTTGGACGTTTATTGCTCCCTGCCCTGATCCTTGCACTGTACTGTGGGAATCTTGGATCGTTTGTGGGCAGCTGTTCTCGCCCGTGGAACCATAAGGCCGGTCCGATTTTTAGAGCAAGCAGTATTTGAGCAGCTATGAATCATGCTGTCTGAGCCATAAAAACTGTAATTAGAGGGGAGGGGGGGGGGGGGAAAGAGGGCCAGGGAATGCGTTCTTGATCTTAGCCGTGGAAAAGCAGCGAGCCACAGCTTGTCTGCACTAGTTCATAAGAAAACAGGATGTGGTCTCTGTATGCCTATAATCTATAATAGATGGGGCTGTTTTAATGATGGTTTGGTGCTTGGAGAAAGTATCTCTGTTCCTTTAAGGCAGTGTTTCTCAACTGTGGCAACTTGAAAATATCTGGACTTCAATTCCCAGAATCCCCCAGTCGGCATAGGCATGGTTGGGAATTCTGGGAGTTGAAGCCCAGAGACATCTTCAAGTTGCCAAGTTTAAGAAACACTGCTCTAAGGTGGATCATCATCTTTTTGTAGCCATGTTCTCCTACTTACCTGGGAGCTAGTGAAGGCTGGAAGACCCTCTGAAAAACATGGGAAACGGCCATTTATTTATTTCATTAAATTTATTAAAGCCATCCTCTCCAGCAGACTTCCAAAGAGATTAGGGATTGAAGTACAGTAGGTAGAACAAAGGTCCAACTGAAGATTTTGCTCTTTAGAGTTCCATTGTAGTAATTTCTTATACTGGTAAAGTGCTGCAATGAAGCACTTTTTTCCCTTGTGATTACACATATTATGTCATGCCTATTTCAGGTGTCCTGTTTTACCAGTGTTCAGGAACACAAACATTCTTCAGTCAAATATAGCACATGTGAACGGCAAAAAATCACATCATATGAGATATAGTTAGATAATGGATAGATGATAGATAGATAGATAGATAGATAGATAGATAGATAGATAGATAGATAGATGATAGATACAAAGATGATAGATGGATAGATGATAGATAGATAGAGATAGATAGATAAATAAATAGATAGATGATAGATAGATAGACTGATAGATAGATAAATAGATAGATGATAGATGGATAGATAGATGATAGATAGATGATAGATGATAGATAGATAGATAGATAGATGATAGATAGATGATAGATAGAGATAGATTGATAGATAAATAGATGATAGAGATAGATAGATGATAGATAGATAGATGATAGATAGATGATAGATAGATAGATGATAGATAGATGATAGATAGATAGATAAATGATAGATAATTAGATAGATTGATAGATAAATAGATAGATGATAGATTGATATAGATAGATGATAAATAGATTGATAAATGATAATTAGATAGATTGATAGATAGATGATAGATTGATTGATTGATTGATTGATAAATAGATAGATAGATGATAGATGATAGATGATAGATAGATAAATAAATAGATGATGATAGATAGATAGATAGATAGAGAGAGAGAGAGAGAGAGAGAGAGAGAGAGAGAGAGAGAGGTAGATAGAGAGATATAGTTATGATAGATGAAAGATAAAGAGGTGGTAGATAGAAATAGATGGGAGAGAGAGAAAGAGAGAGAGAGAGATTTCTGTGACCTGTACTAGATCGCTAATTAGCACACTAAATTAACACTAAAATAACACACTAATTAGCATACACTAAAAATAATGCAAAAAAAAAAAGAGCTCAGTGTATATTGTCGCATCAAGATTTGGTGTTAGTGTTTTGCTGATATCCAAAAGCATACGGGCCCCCTAATAAGTGCGCAGAAAGAATCTTAGTATAAACTGAAGTTATTATCTCATTGTGTGTAGGTGTGTTTAACAGATGGTAATCTTGGGCCACCTCATCCCACCCCAAATCCTGTCACAACACTGGGAAGGTTGGAAGGGAAGAGAAGACGAGGACAACCGCAGTAAAGCGGATGGACTCAGTTACAGTAGTGATGGCTGCAGCCACTCTTAGAACAGCTGAAGGACCACTTTAGGGACAGATTATCACGGAGAGAATCTATCTATGGTGGTTCTCAAAGAATCAAGATTGACTTGATGGAGATAATTAATCAATGTGCCGAAAACCACAGTTTTCTACCGTTCTGGCTGGTTTATGTTTCCCAGAGCTTTTAACGGATAGTCCATTTTTAGTGGTCCAGACGACACAGCACAGGGGAAAGTTAATTTATTAGTCAATGCAAGAAAATGAAACAGCCAGTTCCCACAAATCATAGCAACAGATTTAAGAGAAAGCTTGGGCCATTTCTGGCCGTTTATGAGCTCGCTCCTTTGGGCTTCGTGTCCCAGGAGGGACGCAAAAAAAGAAAAAAAGAGGTGATAATTATGCTTGGAGCTGGCAAGATGATGGAAGACTCTGATGGGATTTGTCCCGAAGAGTGTAAATTACTTTTTCTTAGGGGGATCTGAGCAGGGGGCAACGGAGGTTTCATTTGTGTAATCAGAGGCCGGCTAAGTAGCAGCAGATCAGCCTTGAAATAAACTGCTTTCATCAACTCAATCCATCTTTGCATGGGAGGCATTTAATCTCCTGTTGTTCGCTTTGATTATGTGAAGGAAACTCTGTGTGTGTGTGTGTGTGTGTGTGTGTGTGTGTGTGTGTGTATGCGTGTGTGTGCAGGGGTGAGATTGAAAAATTTCACCAACCGGTTCGCTGCCCAGTTGCTGGGTGGACGTGGCCATGGGGGCGTGGCCTACTCGGCCTCTTGCACCATGATGGGGGGAGGTGTTTTCATCCTCCCCAGGCTCCAGAGGCTTTCCTGGAGCCTCCAGGAGGGCAAAAATAGCCTCCCCAGGCACCGGAGGCCCTCCAGAGGCCAGAAACAGGCCTGTTTCCGGACTTCCGGTATGCCCATTTTTCGCCCTCCCAGAGCCTCCATGAATGCCCTGCACTTACCTGGCATCCAAAACGGGCCGCGTGGAGACTCCTAGGAGGGGAGGGGCGGGTTGGGTGGGATCAGCCAGTCCTTGGAACAACCGGTTTGGTAAACCAGATTAAAATTAACATCTGGTTAACATCCGGCCCAAACTGGCTGAATCCCACCCCTGTGTGTGTGTGCGTCTGTGCATGTGTGCATATGTGTGTGTGAGATTAGCAGGGGAGGAAAATACAAGTAGTCCTTGACTTACGACTAGTCGCGTAGGGGCCATTCAAAATTAAGATATTTTGGGCTACTAATGACTCTGATTTGAAGTTCTTGTGGCCAGGGCATCTCTGTGGTCCCCTGACCGAACGTCAGGCACTCGGCAAGATGGATGGATGGATGGATGGATGGACAATTGCAGCATCCCACAATTACATGACCACATGTTGTGATGGTTTTGCTAAGAACTGGTATTTATTTCTGAGTTTTGGCAAAACCATTCCACAGCAAACAATGAGTTTACTTAACAGCTATAGTGTTTGTTTAATGGCAGCCACTTTATGACCAGGATATTCACTTAATGACCACCACCAAAAATGCCATAGAATAGGCTTGGTCATTTGACCACCATGTGGCTTGATTGCAGCCATAATTCGAGGACTGTTAAGGCCAGTGCGCAGCATCTTTATATTTCAGGAACCAGTGGCCCAAGAGGGTCACAAAAGCATCCTACAATTTTTTATAATTTCCAAGCTCCTTCCATTATTAGACTATTGTTTCTCAACTTTAGCAACTTTAAGATGGGTGGACTTCACCCATGCTGGCTGGGGAATTCTGGGAGTTGAAGTTCTCCCGTCTTAAAGTTGCTAAAGTTGAGAAACAATAGTCTAATGCCGTGATGGCGGACCTATGACATGCGTGCCGGAAGTGGCACGCAGAGCCATCTCTCTGGGCACGCCAGTCATTGCCTGTTGCTCTTCTGGGCACTGGCATGCACATGCACGCCGACCAACTGGCTTTGTACCCACAGGGGCCAAGGGTGGGTTCTAAATGTTTGTACTACCGGTTCTGTGGGTGTGGCTTATTTTGTGGGCGTGGTTTGATGGTCATGTGACAATTCTTTAGGATTTAGCAGAGGTACTGGTCTACCAGGCTTTTAACTGCTTGCAGAGCCGTACCGGTCTACCCATTTGTTTTTGGAGCATTCCAGTCTACCAGCACACTGCCTTTTACCGCTGATCAGCTGTAGGGCGGCCCTTTGAAGTGAAAATGCCAATTTTCCTTCTAGCCGATCAGCTGGGACTCGGGAGGCAGTGAATAGATTGGGGGCGGGGCCAGTCAGAGGTGTTATTTACTGGTTCTCCGAACTACTCAAAATTTCCACTACTGGTTCGCAAGAACCGGGGAGAACCACTGATGGGGGTGCCGAAATTGGAAGAGCAGCTCCCTGGTGCGCATGCGCGTGCCGGCCAGCTGGTCTTCACACGCGCATGGATGTTAGAAACCGGAAGACCAGGTGGCTGGCATGCATGTGTGCGCCGGGAAGCTGAGCTTTCGGTTTTTGGTGCTCCTGCGCATGCACGCTGGGAAGCTGCTCTTCCGGTTTCCGGCACCCATGCGCACGCGTGCACATTCCCATTTTGGCACTTGGTGCCAAAAAGGTTCTCCACCATTGGTCTAATGCAGTGGTTCTCAACCTGTGGGTCACGACCCCTTTGGGAGTCGAACGACCCTTTCACAGGGGTCGCCTAAGACCATAGGAAAACACATATTTTCAATGGTCTTAGGAATAATTTTATGGTTGGGGATCACCACAACATGAGGAACTGTATTAAAGGGTCACGGCATTAGGAAGGTTGCAAACCACTGGTCTAATGGAAGCAAGGGTGGGTTCTAAATTTTTTTACTACCGGTTCTGTGGGCGTGGCTTATTTTATGGGCGTGGCTTGGTGGGGGGTAATGTGACTGGATGGGTGTGGTCAACTTTTTTTTTTTTTTTACTTTTAAAAGCACCTTAAGAGGTTGCAGAAAAAATAGTTTCAGGAGCCTCTGACAATCCCAGCTGAGCTGCGCGATCATCAGAGGCTGTTTTTTTTTTTTACTTTTAAAAGCATTTCTTTGGCCAAAGAGGTTGTAGAAAAAATGCTTTTAAAAGTAAAAAAAAAAAAAAAAAAGCCTCTGATGAGGTGGGCGGGGTAAGTGAGCGGCAACCGGGGACCAGTTCGGGGGCATGGCCAGCCAATGTTATTACCGGTTCTCCGGACTACTACAAATTTTTACTACCGGTTCTTGCAAACCGGTGTGAACCAGAAGCAACCCACCACTGAATGGAAGGAGAAACACTGCAATAGGGGTGGTGGGGTGGGAGTTTCTGAGAACCAGCTGCAGCTCTTTAAGGGTGTGGAATTCCAATTTTCACCTTTCATGCCACTCCTGATCCAGCTCACAGCTTCACGCTGGATCCCTGGAGGTGCTGCAGGCTCATATTGCAACTTGCCCATTTGGATCACGCCAGCAAGGCTTAGCGGCTGAGATCTTCCCCTGTGCGTTGGATGCATGCCCGGGCTAGGTTCACTTTCTGCCTGCTGTGTTGTTTTCGTTCGTTATTGCTGCTTTGCCAAATGTAAACTTTTCTCCAAGCAAATAGGACAGATTTTCTTCGAAAAACAAAAATTAGAACGGCTCCAAATGTGTTTGTTTCTGGTCACTGCCCCTGATAACTTTGTCCCTCAATGGCTTCTCACCTTGGACTGTTCTTTGTTTCTGGGAATCTTCACTTGACTGTCCTCCGGATAGAGGTAGTCCTCGACTTACGGCTGTAATGGAGCCTTCTTGTTATGGTTGCAAGTCATGATGGCCATAAAACGGGTCACCAACATGACCAACCTGATATTATGACCTGTTTTGAAGCCGTTGTTAAAAGGAACCCATTGTTCGCTAGTGGTATTTTTGCCAAAAATCAGGGAAAAATGCTGGGTTTAGGCAAAAGTAATAAATTGTGGTTACATGGTCGTAAATGCATGTTAGGGGATTGGAGACTAAAACATATGAAGAACAGTTACAGGAACTGGGCATGGTTAGTCCAGTGAAGAGAAGGACCAGGGGAGACATGATAGCAGTCTTCCAATATTTGAGGGGCTGCCACAGAGATGAAGGAGTCAAGCTATTTTCCAAAGCACCTGAAGGCCAGACAAGGAATAATGGATGGAAACTGATCAAGGAGAGATTCAACCTAGAAATAAGGAGAAATTTTCTGTCAGTGAGAGCAATCAACCCATGGAACAGAAGTTGCCTTCGGAAGTTGTGGGAGCTTCATCACTGGAAGCTTTCAAGAAGAGATTGGACTGCTATCTGTCAGAAATGGTGTAGGGTCTCCTGCTTGGCCGGGGGGGTTGGACTAGATGATCTACAAGGTCCCTTCCAACTCTGTTATTCTGTTAAATCTGGTTGACGAGTGCCCAAAATGCAGTCATGTGACCATGGGGGTGGGTGGGGCCATTGGAACTTCAGAATAAAGTACCTTTTAGTGGGTCCATTGTAACTTTGAGTGCTTGCTAAGTAACCGGTCAGAAATTGAGGATTACCTATAACTAGGTTGCTAACCTTGGTGATGAACACTGGGAGAACGGCAGGGGCTCAATAATGTCACCACCAAGGGTTGATTGAAATTTCCGACTCTTTTTATGGCCATTATTGAGGTTGGGTATCTTAAAGACATTTGGGTGAAGTTTTACCAACCAGAGTCCTACGTGGGGGAGGGACTTCGGGATCCAATTACAGGTAGCCCTCAATTTACGACCGCAACAGAGCCCAACATTTTCACTGCTAAGGGAGACAATGGTTAAGTGAGTTTTGCCCCATTTTATGACCTTTCTTGCCACAGTTGCTAAGTGAATCAATGCAGTTGTTAAGTTAGCAAGATGGTTAATAAATCTGGCTTCCCCCTTGACTTTGCTTATCGGAAAGGGGATCGCGTGACCCAGGGGTGGGTTCTAAATTTTTTTACTACCGGTTCTGTGGGCGTGGCTTATTTTGTGGGTGTGGCTTGGAGGTCAGGTGATTAGGTGGGCGTGGCTAGCTGGTCAGAGTCATTTCTGGAAGGTCCTCGCACTTACGACCAGTCCTCACACTTACGACCCGACTCATTTGTTTGCTTTTAACACTGATCAGCTGTAGGACGGCCCTTTGAAGCCCCGCGGCAAGAGTTTAAACAGTTTTTTTTCCCTCTAGTCATCAGCTGGGACTCAGGAGGCAGCAATAGATTGGGGGTGGGACCAAATAAAAGGTAAGAATAACGTGGGGGGTGGGGGGATGGAAGGGTGGGGGGGAGAACCAGTTTGGTGATGTCATATCGTCACCGCTACTGGCTCGGCCGAACCGGACCAAACCGGGAGGAACCCACCACTGGCGTGACCCCGAGACATTGGAAACATCATACTGTAAATATATGCCAGTTGACAAGCGTCCAAATTTTGATCATGTAACTGTGGGACACTGTAACGGTCTAAGAAATATGAAAAACGGTCATAAGTTACTTTTTCCAGAACCATCGTAACTTCGAACGGTCAGTAAACGAATGGTTGTAAATCGAGAATTACCTTAAAACAGTGGTTCTCAACCTTCCTAATGCCGCGACCCTTTAATACAGTTCCTCATGTTGTGGTGATCCCTCAACCATAAAATTATTCCTAAAACCATTGAAAATATGTGTTTTCCGATGGTTTTAGGCGACCCCTGTGAAAGGGTCGTTCGACCCCCCAAAGGGGTTGCGACCCACAGGTTGAGAACTACTGCCTTAAAAGGTCCACATATATGCTGCAGATCATAGGACAGGAAAAGCCTAACTGATTGCCCCTTTCCTGATGCTCTACCCTGCTTCTCCTCCTGATCTGCATAAACAGAGGGATAGAATCAAGATCACGTGAAGTGTTAATACCATTTTATAATGCCTTGGTAAGGCCACATTTGGAATAATGCATTCAGTTTTGGTCACCACGATGTAAAAAAGGTGTGGAGACTCTAGAAAGAGTGCAGAGAAGAGCAACAAAGATGATTAGGGGACTGGAGGCTAAAACATATGAAGAACAGTTGCAGGAACTGGGTATGTCTAGTTTAATGAAAAGAAGGACTAGGGGAGACATGATAGCAGTCTTCCAGTATCTCAGGGGCTGCCACAAAGAAGAGGGAGTCAAACTATTCTCCAAAGCACCTGAGGGCAGGACAAGAAGCAATGGGTGGAAGCTAATCAAGGAGAGAAGCAATCTAGAATTAAGGAGAAATTTCCTGACAGTTAGAACAATTAATCAGTGGAACAATTTGCCTCCAGAAGTTGTGAATGCTCCAACACTGGAAGTTTTTAAGAAGATGCTGGCTAACCATTTGTGTGAAGTGGTGTAGGGTTTTCTGCCTAAGCAGGGGGTTGGACTAGAAGACCTCCAAGGCCCCTTCCAACTCTGTTATTCTATTCTATTCTATCTCTTCCAGGCAAAGTCTTCTTCCTCAAAACCTACCGCAAACTCAGCTTCCCCGAAGCCGTCTTGGCCTGCAAGCGAAACGGAGCTATGGTGGCCAAAGTGGGCCAACTCTACGCCGCCTGGAAGATCCAACTCTTGGACAAATGCGAGGCCGGCTGGGTCGGGGACGGAAGCGTCCGCTACCCCATCGTCAACCCCAGGTCTCGCTGTGGGGGCAGGGAACCCGGTGTTCGCAACCTGGGCTTCCCCGACAAGAAATACAAACTCTTTGGGGTCTATTGCTTCAAAGAGGCTGGCGGGGAGAAGCCCCCGAAAAAGGACAAGGATGCTCCAGGAAGATGGAAAGCTTTCCATGTATAAATAGAAACGAGGGGAGCCAAAAGCTCACCGCCTCCGTTTCATTTGTTGTTCGAGCCACGGAGATTTATCTCCATCTCCTCTTTTAGGGGAATTGTTATTTGTGTCCAAAAAAAAAAGTAGGGGGTGGCAGTTTGGTTGCGTAGTCCTCCACTGAAAGGGAAGGAGTCCTCTTCCCCAGCAATTCAGCTGGAACGTCCAGAATTTTAGGAAACCTTGGAAGGTCTTGGCATGTGCTGCATCACCGCCTGGCTGGAGCTGATCCTGCTGATCCTTGCCTGCTCATCTGAATCTTCTTCAGCATCTCGGAAGAAGAAAAGCGCCGCTTTAGCCTTTTGCATTTGCTGCTACATTGCCGATGATGCTACTTTGGGGGATTGTCATGGTTGGGGTAGAGGAGGAGACCCTGGGTTCCTTGGAGCAGGGGGGGACTGGCGAAGGGCTGCATTTTGCAACTCGTCTGCCGTACCTTTAGCCACGTCTTTGGAAGAGACTGAGGATTCTCTGTTTTCTTGCACGATCTGGAGAGCTGCCAAAAGTGTCCCAAAAGTGAGTTGAAAAATCCAGAAAAGAAGGACCCCCTTCTCCTCTCCAGCAACTTCATCCTGAGCTTCATCAGGATGGAAGCTTCATCACTGGAAGCTTTCAAGAAGAGACTGGACCTGCCATCTGTCCAAAATGGTGTAGGGTCTATTTAGGCAGGGGGTTGGACAAGATCAGGGGTCAGCAACTTGCGGCTCTGGAGCCGCGTGTGACTTTTTCACCCCTCTGCTGCGGCTCCCTGTCACTCAAAATATGCATCCCAACCACCAATGTGCAACATCCGCCAGCACGCGATTTATTGAGCTTTTCAACCCCCGGTAGGCCAACCATGGATAAATCCAAAAAAAAAGAAAAGTTTCAGAAGAAAACAGAACGTTTAATTCAACTACATATGCTAGTTTTGTGGGCGCTCAAGAAATAGTCAGGCACGGGAAGGATTTTGTGGCTCCCGGTGGTTTTTTTTCTGTGGGAAATGGGTCCAAATGGCTCTTTGAGTGTTTAAGGTTGCAGAGCCCTGGACTACAAGGTCCCTTCCAACTCTGTTAAATCTATCTGTAAGTTTTCATCCTGAAGGCATTGACTACAGCAGAGAAGCCAGATCTCTCTCCTTTGCTCTCCTCCAAGTTTTCCGTTGTCTTGCTTTCTCATGTCGCAACCACCGGCTCTTGGTGGAAAGCCCTCCTCCCTGCCTGTCCTGTTTTGAGCCACAAAGCTGAAATCTCGCGGGTGAGCCAACTCTCCCATCAGCCAGTGGTTGTGGGAACTGGACAGTAAAGACTTGGTCCCGTCCATCATACCGATGTCTGCTTTGCTTGCATTGACTCTGTAAGTCATCCTGTACTCAGCTGATGCTCTGAATAAAACCTATGTGCAATATGTTGGGATGAGGATGGATTTCAGACCCAAATGGCACTCCTCACTCAGGGTTTGCAAACAGTGGCAAAAAAAAAAATTAGCTGAATGTGGTCGACAGGTAGATCCCATTACCGTTTTAAAGAGACAGAGACTAAAATAATCCTGGGACAGAGTTTTTATTTACTTTGCAAAGGGCCTTTCTCTCTCTGGAATAGAGAAAGACGGAAATAAAACAATTTACACGAGTTTTTATAGTCTTCAGGAACATCAGAATACACGTCAATAAAGTACCTTGGGAATCAGTTTCAGATCTTACATAACATCTTATATAACATATGCAGTACATAATCCACCCTGGAAATTCCCCAATTCCCAACAGAAATACCCCTCAAAAACATCAATTGCGTACTTCCTTTAATTAATGAGGGCAAGTTAACCCAAGAGCATATTTCCTGCAAGATAAACATCCTCTCAAAAACACAGGAATTACACACTTCCTTTCTCATGTTCTTAAATGTCAGCTAAATTATATAATCAGGTTATACAAGGTAAAACAAAGCCTTAACATGATTTTAAAATGGCGTAATTCAGGTTATGCTTTTACAGGAATAATTCTTATTTTTCTCACACTGAAAGATAGTAATCCAACTGGTTTGGAGCAGAGGGAGAAAACTGGGAGGGCTGAGCCAGGTTCACGGCTACCAATATGGACTGCAAAGATCCAGATCGGTGTTTCTCAGCTCTGGCAAACTTAAGATGTGGAATCCTTGATGCTCTCTGAGCTTAGCTGTTTGTGTGCAGAGTTTGAAAGCACTGTAAGCAAACCAGGTAACACCCGAGTGCAATTGTGTTAATACAGGTACTGTGTTTCCCCGAAAATAATCCCTCCTCAAAAATATTTGAATGCACGCGCAGCTGGTCTCCGCCATTTCCTCTGATTAGGATTAGGGAGACATTTAACTAAAATGAATTTTTTCCCCACTGGATTTCCACAACTGTGTGCGATGCTGGAAGAAGTTACTACACAGCCAGTTAGATCCAGTGGTTAATGCACAAGGTTAGAAACTGGGAGGCTGTGAGTTCTAGTCCCGTAAATTCTAGGAAAAACCTAGAATTTGGTGTAATGGTTAATGTACTACTCTGTTTCCCCAAAAGTAAGACATCTCCTGATAATAAGCCCAATCGGGCTTTTGAGCGCATGCGCTAAAATAAGCTCCACCTGAAAATAAGCCCCCACCAAAAATAAGCCCTCCCTGAAAATATTTAAACACATGCGCAGCTGATCCCTGCCATTTCCTGTGGTTAGGGTTAGGGAGACAGAGCTGGAAATCAGGTAAGACGGCAAGAGGAGCCCTGTCTTGCTCCACGCACCCCAAAATAATAAGACCTCCCCGAAAATAAGGCCAAGCGCTTATTTTGGGGTTCAAAAAAATATAAGATAGGGTCTTATTTTCAGGGAAACACGGTAGTCCTTGATTTATATCCACAATCAGGATCGGAAAATATCATTGTTAACCCGTTAAATGCGGCATCCTGTGATGGTACCTGATTTGTCAACCTTTGTAGCTGTGGCCATTAAGCGAATCGCCACCATGATGTCGTTAAGTGAAACATCATGTGACTGTGTCTTGTGATTTTCCCTGCTGGCTTCCCCCATTGAGTTTGTTTGTTGAAAGCCAGTTGGGAAGGTTGAAAAACATGGAATGCTGCAACTGTCATAATTGCGAGCTGGTTGGCAAGCATCTGGATTGTGGGTCGTGTCACTGCAGGGACACTGCAACAGACAGATGTGTGAGGACTGTCCGTTGTACCTTTGGATGGTTGCTAAATGAATGGTTGCAAGTTGAGGACTATCTTCCACAATGGATGACGGAAGGCACAAGAAAAACTCCCTCCTTGCTCATCTTCAGGAAACCCACAGAGAAATGGTCTTTCTTTGAAAAATGTTTATTTATTTATTTTAATTTAGGCAATCCTCGATTTGTAACAGTTCATTTAGTGACCGTTCAAAATTGCAATGGCACTGAAAAAAAGTGACTTGCGACCGTTTTACAAACTTATGACCCACTGCCACATCCCCATATCATGTGATTAAAATTCAGAAGCTTGGCAACTGATTCATATTTATGACGGTTGCAGTCACGGGATCACCTTCTGAGACCTACTGACAAGCAAAGTCAGTAGGGAAGCCAGATTCACTTAACAACTGCGGCAAGAGAAGTCATAAAAGGGGCAAAACTCACTTAACAACTGTTTTGCTTAGCAATGGAAATGTGTAGTCGTAAGTCAAGGACTACCTGTATTACGTTTATATCCCCACCTTTATTTTTATACGCATCAAGGCTGCACTTCCTATTTCCTCCACAACAACCTTGTCGATTGGACTGGCCAAAGTCTTTCATTCCTAAGGCGGGACTAGAACTCACTGTCTCCTGGTGATTGGTCCAAAGTCATCCCGTCAGCTTCCATGCCGAAGGGAGAATCAGAACTCGCGGTCTTCCTGCTTTGTATTCTAATACTTTAACCATTACACCAAACTGATTTTCTAGATTTTATTGAACATTTTTTTCTTGAGCTGATGCTACCTCAGAATCCTCTCTGGTAGTGGTAAAATTCAAATTTGTTTACTACCGGTTCTGTGGGCGTGGCTTGGTGGGCGTGGTGTGGCTTGGTGGGCATGGCAGGGTGTTGAATGACCACACACACAAAGGTTGAGGACATATGTGGTATATTATTGCTTTACAAAGTGACATTATATAGTTTGTTACTTCTAGCCACAGAGTACTTGGCAGCATATCATTGGCTCACAAAAGTCTTCCAAGTAACTAAAATCTTTGGTTAACCATTACTGCTTGCTTAAGCGCTTACAATGTTTAGCTATAGTTAAAGTATAACATATATCCCACTTCCTCTTCTCTTGCTCCTCTTATTTACGGATTTAGGGTCTTATTTTCTAATGCCATTTCCTGGTGCCTACGTGCATGTAACCTTCCTTATCTGAGGTTTGCCATCCAAGATAGGAAAATTCCTGCACGTATGCAGACTCCTACAGCAGGGGAAGGATACTGCAAAATTCCCATTCCCACCCCACTCTGGGGCCAGCCAGAGGTGGTATTTGCCGGTTCTCCGAACTACTCAAAATTTCCGCTGCCGGTTCTCCAGAATCTGTCAAAACCTGCTGGATTTCACCCCTGCTCTCTGGGCAGGAATAATCATGAATTTAGAGAACCGAATGAAAAGGAACTTTCTGAAAATTACAAGATAAATCACCCCTAATCCTTCTCTTAGTTAGAATAGACCCGTGATGGCGAACCTATGGCACGCGTGCCCGAAGTGGCACATGGAGCCATGTCGCCTAGCACACCAGCCGTCGCCCCAGCCCAACTCTACTGTGCATGCACACGTGCCTCCCGTCGGCCAGCTGGTCTTCAGGTCTCTGCCGCGCATGCATGGGAGGGCGGGGTGCATGCGCGGGGGATGCTCACATTGCATTTTGGGGGTTTGTATGTGTGCCTGCCCCCCACCCGCGTCCCATTTTGGGCCTGGAAGGCCTCCTACACCAACCTGGAAGCCAAAACGGGAGGCCAGGGTGCATGCGCGGGGAAGCTCTCACATTGCATTTTGGGGGGGGCTGGGCACACGCGTGTGCATTCGCACATGCATGCGTGTGCTTTAGGCACTCGGCACCAAAAAGGTTAACCAACACTGGACTAGACAGTCCCAGTTCCTGCAACTGCCCCCAATTTATCCTATGTTTTAGCCTCCAGTCCTCTAATCATCTTTGTTGCTTTTCTCTGCACATCCTTTTTCTGTCATGGTGACCAAAACTGGTCACCATGTGATAGTGATAGTCCAAGTGTGATCTAATGAGTGCAGTATAGAGGGGTACTAATACTTTACATGATCTTGATCTTATTCTACATTGTTTAAAAACATGTTTGTGTCAAAGCTGGCCAGGTTCTGGAACCCAGAGGTATGAGCGTGTCCAGAAAATACTGTGATATTTCTCACACTTTCTGTAATTGAAGCGAGCTTTTTGCTAATCATAGCTCAGCAAGCCAGCGATGTGTTACCGGCATTGCCTATTCATTGTCACCACTATTTCAGATTCCTGCAGATTGTACATATAGGTGTGTGTGTTTGCGTATGGTGGGAAGCAGTGGCTCAGTGGCTAAGATGCTGAGCTTGTCGATTGAAAGGTCGGCAGTTCAGCGGTTCGAATCCCTAGTGCCGCATAACAGGGTGTGCTCCAGTTACTTGTCCCAGCTTCTGCCAACCTAGCAGTTCGAAAGCACATAAAAAATGCAAGTAGAAAAATAGGGACCACCTTTGGTGGGAAGGTAACAGGGTTCCGTGCGCCTTTGGCGTTTAGTCATGCCGGCCACATGACCACGGAGACATCTTCGGACAGCCCTGGCTCTTCAGCTTTGAAACAGAGATGAGCACTGCCTCCTAGAGTCGGGAATGATAGCACATAGGTGTGAGGGAAACCTTTACCTTATATATATATATGTATATGCACACACAAACATATTCTGAAGGGGTATTTGCTTCTGTAATTACTTAATTGCTTCTAAGAACAGAAAAGGGAGTTTACAAAATGTCCATTACAAAAAGACTACCCATCATTAAGTAAAAGCTAAGAAAACTTTTAAGGTTTTTGAGGACTAGAGCCTTGGTTTTTTAAAAAAAGAAAACAGGACACATTTCAGTTGATCGATGAAGCCAGTGCCAGACTTTCGAAACTTTATCATTTTGTTTTTAGTAGTGTTTATTTTTTTTTATTTTTCTCTCTTTTCTGTGGTGGAAAAGTAGGCAGTTCACACCAAGATCTGAAACTAGTAATTGCTGAATTTCTTCAAGCTGTTCAACTGAGTTACCCTAAGATCAATTGCTTTCTGGAGCTGAAAAGTTATAAATTTCATGGAAAACAAGCAACTAAATCTTAAAGGGTAACATTTTCACTGTATTGGCTGGTCCAATCTTGGCCCTCATGCAGCAGAATTGTAATAAATATGCAACCTTCATTTAAAAAGATTGCCAAAAAAAAAAAAAGAAAAAAAAGAGTGATGGGCCAATTAATGATCTGTATTCGGGGGAAATTTTTTTTTCTTTTTGCTGGAAAAAAGGGCTAATGTCACACTCTAAGGGTTGGAAAAGATTCATCCCAGGTGCGGAGCAGCTGAGTATGTTTTATGCAGGCTGGTAGCGAGCGAGTTCATTAATGCACCAGAAAAGCTGCCTCCTGCTTGGAGGATACTGCAGCATAATGAGCAGATCGTGGTTAACGGCCATCCATACAAAACATCCAGCAACCTCTTTGACAGCTTGGCATCATTAGTCGGGCTTCGCTGAAGAAGTTCAGTGGGAAGTTCACTGAACTCTAGAAGAGGCAGGGAGCAAAAGCTGATCCTGGCCCAGGTTGGCTTGGAAGATGGCTCCCCTCTCTTTCCCCTCTCCCTCGTTCTTCTTTTTTGGTCCCTCCCTATCTCTTCAGCTCCTTCTGCATCCATCCTGCATTCTCTCCTCCCCAGGGGTGGGCTTCAAAATTTTTAGCAAGGGGTTGCTGGGTGGGCGTGGCCATGGTGGGCGTGACCTAATCGGACTCCTGCAATATGGTGGGGGGGCATTTTTGCCTTCCCTGGGCTCCGGAGGCTTTTCTTGAGCCTCCGGGAGGGTGAAAATGGCCTTCCCAGGCTCCAGAGGCCCTCTGGAGGCCGGAAATGGGCTTCCCGAACTTCCGGTAGTCCCGTTTTTCACCCTCCCTGAGCCTCTACGTGTGCCCTGCACTTATCCACATCCAAAACGGACCGCGTGGGGACTCTTGGGAGGGGTGGGGCAGGGTGGACGAGGCCAGTCAGGAGTGGAATTTGGGGGTTCTCCAAACTGCACAGAATCTTAGCTAGAGGTTCTTCTGAACCCCTGCGAACCCCCAGCAGCCCATCCCTGGTCTCCCCCTCCTTCTCTCCCCATTTCTTCCTCCTTCTCCTCTCTCCCTTTTCTTTACTCTCTCCATGTTACTCTCTCCATGTTTCCCTCCCGCTTTTCCTTTTCTTCTTTCTCCTCTCTCCCTCTTTCCTTCCCTCCGTTGGAAGAAATATCCATCTGGTTCAGTTCCAAGCGAAGTGAAAGACACTGGAAATATGGAGGCTGATTGGAAAGATGGTTTATTGATGAATAGGACCACATGGTTTTGTTTTGTTTTTTTTTAATTTGATTTATATGCCGCCCTTCTCCGGAGACTCAGGGCGGCTTACAATGCGTTAAGCAATAGCCTTCATACTTTTGTATATTTATACAAAGTCAGCTTATTGCCCCCACAATCTGGGTCCTCATTTCACCTACCTTTGAAAGGATGGAAGGCTGAGTCAACCTTGAGCCTTGGAGAGATTCGAACCAGCAGAAATTGCAAGCAGCTGTGTTAATAACAGGGTGCATTAAACCACTGTACCATCAAGGCTCTGTTTGAGGTCCTGGGCAGCTGACCACATGGAGTTGAGGGCGAGGGGTATTTATACCCTCTCTTGGGCTTTGAACTTGATCTAGCGCAGGGGCAGGCAGGCTCATCTGATCATCGGAGCTACCGGTTTTCCCAAACCGGTCTGAACCAGCTGAATCCCATCCCTGCCCATGGGGCAATGCAGGGGTCATAGCTGAGGTTGTCTGGTTGAAGTGTAGGAAGTGAGCACCCACCCATCTCCTAGAAGAATGAAATATTCTAGGAAATATTAAAAAGGCAGGATATTATATTTTCTCTAAAGGAGAAACATGTTTCTAAAGACATAAACTCAGAGCCTCAGCTCCTTGCCCACCAGCAGATATTTTGGTGCCAACCTATCCACAAGACAAAAGACCAGTCTATCTACAAAACAAAAGACCTCAGCTCCAGGATGATGGGATTATCCTTCAGGGCAAAGCCATTCAGCCACAATAGGAAATTGCCCTTCATTGAATCACCCAGCAAGATTCAACCAAGCCTAAGACACAGACAATCTCAGCTATGACTGCATATAGCCCCATGGGAGTCTGACTGCAACCAATAGGAAAAGCTCAAATTCAAAGCCCAAGAGAGGGTATAAATATCTCTCTCTCTCTCTCTCTCTCTCTCTCTCTCTCTCTCTCTCTCTCTCTCTCTCTTCCCCCCCCATGTGCTCAATTGCCCTTCAAACCATGTGGTCCTGACCACCATTAAACTACCTTTCCAAACAGCCTCCATGTTTCCAGTGTCTTTCTCCCCACTTGGAACTGAACCCAGATGGACATTTCTTCCAACAGAAGCTTGCTGGGTGGTGCAATGTCCTTAGATTTTGCAATGCAGTGAGCCCTGCTGCTAGATAATCCTATAATGTCCTGGTCGGTCATGTCTTAATCCCAACACCCTGGAGCTGAAGGTCTTTTGTCTTGTAGATGGGCTGGCCCAGTCCTCCTGGGGCTATTAGGAAAGGTGGGGGCTGCTTTCCAAGAGCATGTTTCTCCTTTAGGGAAATACAATATTCTGCCTTTTTTAAAATATTTCCCAAAATATTTCATTCTTCTAGGAGAGGGGTGGGTGCTAACTTTCTACACCTCTTTCCCTCTCTCCTTCTGGCTTCCTTTTCTTTTTCTTCTCTCCTTCCCTCTCTCTGTTGTCCTCTTCCTTTTCTTCTTTGCCTCTCCTCTTTCCCTCCCTCCTTGTTCCTTTTTTCTCCCTCCCTCTTTCCCTAGCTCTTTGTTTCCCTTTCCTTCCTCTAGCTCCTGCTTCCCTCTGTTTCCCTCCCACCAGGGGTGGAATTCAAAAATTTTAGCAACCGGTTCTCTGCCTGGTTGCTGGGTGGGCGTGGCCATGATGGGCAAGGCCTACTAGGCTTCCTGCACCAATGGGGGGGGCATGTTTTCACCCTCCCCAGGCTCCCCAGGCTTTCCTCAAGCCTCTGGGAGGGTGAAAATGGGCTCCCTCAAGCTCCAGAGGCTCTCCAGAGGCCAAAACTGGGCCCGTTTTCAGACTTCCGGTAGGCCCATTTTTCGCTCTCCCCAGGCTCCGGAGGCTTTCCTTGAGCCTCTGGAAAGGCAAAAACGGCCTCCACCAGGCTCCGGAGGCCCTCCGAAAGCCGGAAAGTTCTGGAACTTCCGGTAGGCCCATTTTTCGCCCTCCCCAGGCTCTGGAGTTGTCTCTTGAGCCTCTTGGGAGGGTGAAAATGGGCTCCCTCGGCCCACCGAAGGCTGGAAAATTCCGGAACTTCCAGGAGGCCCATTTTTCATTCTCCCAGAGCCTCCATGTGGGCCCTGCACTTACTTGGCATCCAAAACGTCCTGCGTGGAGAGTCCTGGCAGGGGTGGGGTGGGCGGGACCAGCCAGTCCTTACAACTACCGGTTTGGCAAACCAGATGTAAAATTAGCATCTGGTTCGCCCAAACTGGTCCGAACTGGCTGAATCCCACCCCTGCCTCCCACCCTCCCTTTTCTTCTTCCTCTCTCTCCCTCTTCTGGTTTCCTTCTCTCTCCCCTCCCTCCCTATCTTTCCTTTCCCTTCTTTCTGTGTCATCCTTTGGTGTCTATAAGTCTGTCTGACCACATGTTGAGCAAATGGCAACAGGTAGAGAAGGAGAGGAGTTTGTCTGTTTGTCTCACCTTCTCACTGTTGTTAGTCAATCGATCTCAGTCTTTAAGGCATGAAAGGACTAGCTTCTCTCCATCCAACCTCCTTCTGTTTTTGTTAGTTCTCCCAAATACAGTCGATTTCTAAGCACTGGCTTCTTGATTGGAGATTCCAGGAATGTTTTTAACACGTTCCACAGTTTAAAAAAAAAAAAAAAGGTTGAAACCACATGATCTCTATTATCAGACAACCCCAGAATGGGTCTGGTTGCAATTTTTCCAACTAGCACCTTTTATTACAGTTTGCAGCTCACAAAAAGCTTTTGCTTTTGAATAAAATGTGTTGGAAAAGGTGCTTGCAGCCTCTATTAACCTTCAAGCGGTACACTAAATTATTCTATTCTAGTATGCCTGTGTGAACATCTACCTGGTCAGCTCCTCCCGTGAAATGAAACGAAGCAGCTGAGAACAGCCAACAACCTGGGACCAGATATGCATCAGTTGCCCCCCCCTCCCCCAGATCTGCTATCAGAATGACTGTTTCCTCACATTTTCCTGAATTCAGTGACTTTCTTCATGGCAATAAGATGGCAAACCTGATTAGACCCAGCAACAATAATAGAATAGTAATATCATGGGGTTGGGAGGGACCTTAGAGGTCTTCTAGTCCAACCCCCTACCCTGGGAGGAATACAGACAAATGCCTGCTGAATTTATGCTCGAAAACCTCCAGTGATAAGAGGTCCCATGATTACAAGAGGCAGACTGGCCCTCTGCTCCATAGCTCATAGTCAGGAAATTCTCCCTTATAGATCAGGAGTTTAGATTATCCCTCTATCAAGCTTCCAGCTGTTTGTTCTTAAATTACCCTTGACCACTGAGAATAATTCCATTTCCCCAACATCCTTCTTGTAGTATAGTGACTAAAACTGGACTCTGTCCTAGGAGTGGTCCCATGATTTCAAGATTATACCACTGTTGATGCAGTCCAGGATCGCATTGGCCCTTCAGGCAGCTGCTGCACACTGTTGGCTCATGTTTTAATCTGTCAGGGATAATGCCTCCATTATAAAAACTGTCTTGAGAATCTAGAGCGCAGAAGATCTTCCCCATTCACTAAATCATGTCCAGTTCTTCGTGACCCCATGGATCATAGCACGCCAGGCCCCCTGTCCTCCACCGTCTCCCTGAGTTTACCCAAACTCATGCTCACAGCATCAGAGATACTAACCATTTAATCTTCTCATCCAAGAAGCTCCTTCAGCTCTGACAGGATGGTGGGGAATGGAAGGATTTATATTCCTTGCAGACAGCTGGTCATTTGCATCCTTTTAGAGGGTCTTGAAGCCCTTGGAGGTGTATCTGTGTCCTCAGGGTCTCCTGAGTGGTACTCCTGGTTCCTGTAGTTTGCAATTTAATCAGCTGTCTGTAAGGAATATAAATCCTTCCATTCCGCACTGTCCTGTCAGAGCTGGAGAGGTTTCTTGGATGGGAAGCGAAATGTCTTCAAAGAAAGGGACAGGAGAGTCCAGTAGCCTCCTGAAAAAGCACCATTGGGACAACCATGATCTGGACGATGGAAAACCTCTAAAGGCTCCCTTAAAGTGCCATTCTGATCTATTGGATAAACCCCCAATAACAGAAGGCAAGACAAGAAAGAATGGATAGAAACTAACCAAGGAGAGAAGCAACCTAGAACTAAGGAAGCATTTTGTAATAGTGAGAACAATTAACCAGTAGAATGATTTGCCTTCAGAGGTTTTGAGTGCTCCATTACTGGAGGCTTTTAAGAAGAGACTGGACAGCCATTTGTCTGGAATAGTATAGGGCAGTGATGGCGAACCTTTTTGCCATTGGGTGCCAAAAGCAGGGGGAGCATGGGGGCATACGTGCCCACACCCATGATTCATTGTGCCCCACCCCTGCGCATGCGCGCGTGACCCCCGCGCTTCCCCCGCTTTTGGCATGTGATGGCACAGTGGGCCCGATAGGCCCATTTTTCACCCTCCCCAGGCTCCAGAGTCTTTCTTGGAGTCTGGAGAGGGCAAAAATGGCCTTCCCCACCCCCCGAGGCCCTCCAGAGGCCGGAAATGGCCCGTATCTCGACTTCCGGTAGGACCAGAAGGCCAATTTTTTCCCCTCCTCAGGCTCCAGAGGCTTACTAGGAGCCTGGGGAGGGCAAAAACGGCCTTCCCCATTCTCCTGGAGGCCCTCCGGAGGCCGGAAATGGCTTGTTTCCTGAATTCCAGTGGGAATTGGGAATTTGGAAGGCCAAAAATCAGCTGGCCAGCACGCACATGTGCGCTGGAGCTGAGCTAGGACAACACTCATGTGTCCACAGATATGGCTCCGCGTGCCACCTGTGGCACACGTGTCATAGGTTCACCATCACGGGTATAGGGTTTCCTGTTTGAGCAGGGGGTTGGGCTAGAAGACCTCCAAGGTCTCTTCCAACTCTGTCATTCTGTTATATTCTGTTAAAATCTTCTGCCTTCCCCTTCTCCTTTTGCCTTCCAACTTTCCCGACATCAGGGTCTTTTCCAATGATTCCTCTCTTCTCATTGGGTGGCCAGAGCATCTGAGCTTCAGCTTCAGTGTCTGTCCTTGCAAAGAACAGTCAGGATTGGTTTCCTTTAGGATCGACTGATTTGAGCTCCTTGCAGTCTGTAGGACTCAAGTTTTCTCCAACCCCACAATTCAAGAGCATCCATTCTTTGGCATTCAGCCTTCTTTGTGATCCAGCTCTCACAGCCATACAAAACCAGTGGTGGGTTTCTGCTGGTTCAGACCGGTTCGGGTGAAACCGGTAGTTCCGACAACCAGCTGGCCCCACCTACCTGCCTATCCTGTCCCGTATTTCATTCTTTCTTGCTCAGCTGATTCGTGCGGCACAGCTGATTTCCGCACCTCCACTGTTCTACTTACCGGGGCTGCCTTAGAAGGTAAGCAGCTGAGCTTCAAATTGCTGTATTTTGAACACTGCGTGCAAGCGCATTAGGCACACGTGTGCGCAAAGCGCATGTGTGAACACGAAGCACAGAGTTAACAACGAACCAGTTGTCAAACCGGCTGCTGCTCACCACTGTACAAAATCATAGCTTTGACTTTGTCGGCAAGGTGATGTCTCTGCTTTTTAATATGCTTTTGCCATAGCTTTCCTCCCAAGGAATAAGCATCTTTTAATTTCATGACTGCAGTCTGCAGTGATCTTAAAGCCCAAGAACATAAAATCTGTCACTGCTTTCATTTCTTCCCTTTCTATTTGCCAGGAATGATGGGACCAAATGCCATGATCTTAGTTGTTTAAATGTTGAGTTTCAAGCCAACTTTTGCACTCTCCTCTTCCTATGATGGAAGACTCAAAAACTGGCTCAGGCTTGTGATACGGATCCTAGAAAGAGGGTTTGCCTAGATTTCAGATTCTCCCCCCCCCCTTCCCCCACTTTTTGAGCTCATTTTCCCAAGAGTTATTTGCTTATCCATCTTTTGCAGTTCATTTCGCTTCCCCAATCCCTGGGACTGCATTATGCCAAATAATGTTTGCATTGGTAACCCTAATCAAATCCCACGTAAAAATGATTTGCAGGCTGCATTGCTGTTTTCTCATTCTTGTCATTTATTATACTTTAAAAGGGACATTGGTGGGAAATGAGTTTCATTGCCAGCCGTGTCTTGCAGACAGATATGGTCCTATATGTTTTAAGTCCATTAAGCCCTGGCACTTTTCTGCAGGAAACGCAGCTCGTGTGCACGTTTCACACAACCGCCACTTTAACCTGGAGGCGAATCTTCTGGAAGAGATAGTGATGATGGAAGAAAGCAGACCGCGGTCTTAGGAACTGTTAAAAAAATTTATTAAAATGTCCAGCAGTACAGAAACCGCAAGGGCCTTGTTTTCTCTCCCCCACTTCCCCCCCTTTTTTGGGGGGGGAAAACCACCCAAGGGGCAGAAGGGAGGGGTTACACACAGAGGAGGACTGGACACTGCAGTTATGTTGAAACAGCAGAGGTTGGAAAGGTGCTGACTGCACACACCACACTCACACTTTTTGTGTATCCACACATCCACACATGTACATACACCCACAAGTCAAACCCAGCTTCAGATGTGACACATTTCGCTTGTGCAGGGAAAACAGTTCAAAAAAGTAATTGCATTCGCAAAGGATGTGGCTGGCACAGAAGTCTTCTGGGTTGCGCAGATGGCCTCAGGAACAAAAACACCCACCAGAAGCTTCCAGCAAGATCATTTTAAGGGAACAGGATTAGATTTCCTGCCACCCATTCCTGGGTTGTTCCTCTCTCTAGCATTGAGGGGGACCTCAAAGGTCATCTAGTCTTAACCTTCTGTCAATGCTGGAAAACAGGTCCTCCAGTATGACTGCTCAGTAATTCTATGGTCTGCTTTTTTGAAAGCCACCAACAAAGACAAGTCCACCACTTTAGGAACTCTGCTTTTTCCACTGAGTGGACTGAAAAAAAAAATTGAGACAAATAAAAAGATTTCCTCAATTGAAATCCTTCCTGTCAAGGGCATCCCTGTGGTCAGAAAAATTAAGATGGCAGCCATGGCTTCATGGCACAACTACGAGTGTGGCCACCATTTTGACCCCTTCTTCTCTGCAGCTGCCACCCGATACAATTTTGCTTCACCAGATCTTTATATTAATTCTTTAGGCCAGGGGTGGGGAACGATGGCCCATTTATCATTTGTGGACATCAACTCCCAGAATTCTTGAGCCAGCACAGGGAATTCTGGGAGTTGAAGTCCACAAGTCATAAAAGGGCCGTTGTTCCCCACCCCTGCTTTAGGCCTTGGCTTGGAAGCAAGCCCCAATTGAAATCAATATAGGTGGGTACAAGGAGTACAGGAAGACCTAGTCCTACACCTACAACCATTTAATGATTGAAAAAAGTGGAAAAAAAAGTGACTTACAACCAGTCCTCGCACTTACGACCACTGCAGCATCCCACAATCACGTGATCAAAATTTGGGAGCTTGGCAACTGCCATGTATTTACAATAGCTGCAGCATCCTGAGGCGATTTGATTGTGATTTGCAAACTTCCCAGGGGGCTTTCAACAAGTAGAGCCAATGGGGGAAGCTGGATTTGCTTAACAACTATGGTGATTCGCTTAACAACCATGGCAAAAAAATGACGTTAAAAATGGGTCTGGCTCACTGAGCGACTGCATCTCATAGCGAAGGAAGCTGCAGTCCCAGCTGCCATTGTTAAATCGAGAACTACCTCTACTCATCTTGGAAAATCTATCCTGTACGTAGTATAATTTGTGGCAAAGGAAGCCTCCCTACGGGGTGCCTATAAAACTTTGTACACTTTTTATTTTTAATAACTTCAGTTCCATATAAAATATAAGCCATCTCTGGAACACAGCAGAGGAGGAATTTTAGCATTTTTATTTGCAGGAATGTTAACTTTCAACATCTCTCCCACCCTTTTGGAGGCCAAACTTAGCACAAGTTTGACTATGGATATTCTCAGTCATCCAGGTCACAGTTGTCCCAAAGGTGCTATTTTTCAGGAGGCAACTGGACTTCCTGTTTTTTTCTTTGAAGATGTTTCACTTCTCATCCAAGAAGCTTCTTCAGCTCTGACTGGATGGTGGGGAATGGAAAGATGTATATACGTCTTCAAAGAAAAACCAGAAAGTCCAATTGCCTCTTGAAAAAAAGCACCTTTGGGACTGCACAATTTTGAGGTTCTCCAAACACGTTCTGCAGTGGTGTTTGATCACGTTGCTTAGCCTAAGTTTTGGTTCAATCCACATTTTATTGAAATCGTGAACAAATTCTTGTTATACCTTACAGAGAAGTGAGTAGAAATTGAAGCTGCCAAAAGATATCTTCCGTTTCACAGCAACCTGGGGACAGCAGAATCCAATTTCATTTTGCCCCAAAGAATTTGGCCGGATCCCAGAAGATAATTAAATCAAAAACAGCTGAAAGTGTCCTTGATGATCTGGAAGTGCCCTGAATAGCCAAGATATGGGGGAGGGGAGAAATCTCATAAAGACTGAAGAAAAAGCATTCCAATTTTTAGAAGGGGAAGGGGTTCTTTAACACTTCCGGTGATGGAGAAACTCTGGAGGTTTACCCAGAAACTTCCTCTCTTGTATTTATCTGATCTCCTGTACAAACGCTTCTTTCCTTTTTCCGATCAGAGAGATGCAAAGTATTTCAAAGAATCACAGATGTAGTGATATTGAAACCCTAGGAGGAACGATGAAAAGGCTGACTTATGTTTTGCCCGCAGGGGTATCTGATCCAAAGGACCTGTGAGAATGCTTTTCTTCCCACCCACCCAAATTAGCATTGTAGATGTTGGAGCAAAACGTGGCTGATGATTGCAGGGCCACAGATTTTAATGCTCCAAAAATGCCACGTGGACAGGGCCACCTTCCAAAAGTGGTATCCATTAAGGGAAGGGGACAAAATGGATTCCTTAGGCCTTTGCGTCACTTAAGACGTGCATTTTATCCGTTGTAATCCTCCCCAAACCCTCCAACCACCTCCCCCCCAAAATGGGGACATTTGGGGTGGGTCTATTCTAAAAGGTATTGCTGCAACCTGAGACAATAATCTTTTGCATTGTTTTGTTAGAGGAAGATTCCTAATTGCGAGTCTGTTGATGGAGGCCTACATTTTTTCTGGGGCTGGCAGAAGCTCTTTTCAGTGGAAAACAGTTAAGGCCATCTCCTTGAATTCTGCTTTGATGTTCTTGCATGGAGAAGGCCCAGGGTTGGACTAGATGACCTCTACATTCCTTTCCACTCACTGCATCAATATCAAGGTGGGTTCTCTGCTCTTATTGCTCTGCAGATCTGCTGGAAATCCACAGCAAGAGACCAGGAGTTAAATATCTTTTTTTCCTCCCCTGTTGCATCTTGTTTCCTCAACCCAAAAGTTATTTTCCAAAATGCAACTGGACTTTCTTGGTTTTTCGCCTTGAAAACATTTCGCTTTTCATCCAAGAAGTATCCAAACTGAAGAAGCTTCCTTGGATTAGAAGCAAAATGTTTTCAAAGGAAAAAAAAAAACCCCAAGAATGTCCTGTTGCCTTCTGGAAAAGTACGTTTGGGACGTTATTGTTGTGAGCTGCCCTGAATCCATTGGAGATAGGGCGGCATATAAATCGCATTAAACTAAAAACCATGACCTGGATGATTGAGAATTTCCATAAACACTTGTTCCCTCAACTACACATCCTTGCAAGTGTGTCTCAGCCAAAGATGTCCAGATTGAAACATTAAGAGCCATTTTAAAAAGATAAAAAAATGAAATGAACTTTCAATCCATCCTGACACACACATCCCCATCCCACTCACCCCCACCATCCTGTCCCTAAACTTTCCTCTTTGACTCTGAATGAGCACCGAATGGCAGTATGGGGGCTACTGATAAGAGCAATGATAACATTGAGTATCGGCATACCGTTTTTCGAGGGTTCAAAGGCTTAGCCTGACAACTGTCCTGTAAGCTAGGCCAAGACCAGAATTAATCCTGTTCTGAAATTGAGGCTGAGAGAAGATGGCTTTTTTAAGGCCACCTGGTGAATCTGGGATGAGGTTTGAAACGGGACATTGCCCTCCTGATCATTTTGCTCAGAGACATCTGCTGAGGGCAGAGAAAGAGTCAAAAAAGTCAAAATGGCATCTTCAATTAAAGCTGCCATCTTCATTCCCCACCCCCCCAGGTGTCTCAGACTTTCCTGCAACACATTTTGATCTTGATTAAGTGTCAAAGGATCATGGGTCTTGAATTAAAGCAGAGTTTCGATACCTTAGCAAGTTTAAATTGCGTGGATTTCAGCTTTCAGAATTCCCTGGCCAGCCATGCTAGCCAGGGAATTCTGGGAGTTGAAGTTCACAGGTCGGGAAATCCTGAATTAAAATGTACTTTGCAGCCAATTCAAACACATCTCTAGGGCCGTGCCCTGCTCACAAAACACCTATCGACTGAATTTTATTTAGTGGCCACCGATGATGGGAGTTGTAGTGCTCACAGATCTGGATGGCCACAGTTTCACTGTTGCGGCCTTAGGATGCAGAGCAGGGGTGAAATCTAAAATTTGTTACTACCGGTTCTGTGGGTGTGGCTTGGTGGGGCGGGGGTGTAATATGACTGGGTGGGCATGGCCAACTTTTTTTTTTTTTTTTTACTTTTAAAAGCATTTTTTCTACAACCTTAAGAGGTTGCAGAAAAAAAATGCTTTTAAAAGCCTCTGACGATCAGGCAACTCAGCTGGGATCGTCAGAGGCTTTTAAAAGTATTTTTTTTTTCTACAACCTCTTCGGCCGAAGAGGTTTCAGAAAAAAATGCTTTTAAAAGTTTTAAAAAAACCAACCTCTGATGATCGTGCGGCTCAGCTGGGCATGAAGGTGGGGGGGGGGGCGCAGGGATTTTTGCTACCGGTTCTCCGAACCACCCGCTGCCATCGCTACCGGATCGGGCGATCTGGTCCGAACCGGAAGCATTTCACCCTTGATGCAGAGGCCACTGAGAGATTTTTGTCAAGGCTGGCCTACATCTCCTTGTAGAGAAAGCCATCACGGCAAACAAGCTTCTGATTAACGTATGCAGCAACAACCACCAAGGATGTCCCCAGGGAAGGTCAAAAAAGTCAAGATGGCAGCAGCAGCTGCATGATGCGTGTAAAAAGTTATGTCTACCATTTTGAATTTTTTTTTTTTAATCCTCCCTGTGGACAGAGCCAGATGCAAAAATGGATGGAATTACAGGTACAATGAGGCAAAAAAAAAAAAAAAAAAGAACAAGGGGAAGGAGAATCAAGATCTTCTATTATAACCTATAACAACAGAGTTGAATTTTAGCATGCCTTGTGGCATCTGGTTCCTGACCTACAAGGAGTCCTCATTTAACAACTGTTCAATGTTACAACGGATTACTTATGACCCATTCTCAAAGTTATGACTATTGCACCCTTGTTGTTGTCACGTCTGACATTTGGAGAACTTAGCAATCAGCTTGCATTTACAACCTTTTACAATGTCCTGCACTGCATGACTACATTTTTTATCCTTTTTTTTTTTTTTTTTGCCATTTTCCAGCAAAAAAGATGCATTGGATATGCTGGATTCGCTTAACAACTACTTCATTTGCTTAATGAGTATGGAGACTCACTTTACAACCACTGTAAAAACTGGTTGTAAAAATCAAGTTAGATCATGTGTTAGTCCATTTAACAACCGCAATGAACAAAATCCCGGGCCCAATTGTGGTTGTTAAATGAGGACTACCTATAGTCTACCTCAAAGGGCTGATGCCGAGGAAAGTGGGCTGTGACACAGAGAAAAACTAGATATTTTGGCTCAAAAGATTCATGTTTGATTTAGAGATCTGACTTAGCAGTGTCCCCAAGGTCAAAAAAGTCAAGATGGTGGCTACACTTATGCTACTGAGCCCCTTCCTTCCATTTTATTGCCTGTAAAAAGAGCCAGGGTATTGATCACAGACTTCTCTGCAGATTGAATCCTCTGGATTGAAAGTTTCCCATTTCTGATTTAAGGTGAAAATATTTCTTTCCTTCCATTGGTTTATTCTGGGCATATTCAGTTTGCCTTTCAAAGCTGCATCCAGCCCCAGACAAATGTTACCAAATTATTATTATTATTTTTTTAACGTGACCAAAAGAGACATTAATAAATGGTTGGGGAGTTTTAGTCAGGTAATTTAAATTATGTTTGAATGAAAAATAAATTAGATCAAGGGGACTTTGCTGACAAGGGGACTTTGTGCTTACGGGGGCGAAGAGAAGCAAACAACCAGGATTAGTATTTATATGGGTTGTCACATCATTCATGGCCATCAGATGGCAGCAAACAGCAAAGCCAAGCATCTTCCTGCCATCTAGTGGGTTACTTGAGTTTAGCAACCTACATATCCTAATCCTAAAAACAAGAACAATACAGAATTGCTAATATCTGCAAAATTTAAGCAAAAGAAGAACTGAGGAGAGTTGGGAAAGCATCGCTAGATCTGACATCTTCACGACCTGTTTTAAGATCATGCTCCAGCCTCAGATTTCCTAAAGCCAGTATATGCATGTGAATGTAGCTGCTGGGCCAGGCAGCATCTGTTTTAATCTTCCACCAGTAGCCCAAGATTGTGCTATGTCAGAGCTGTGGGACATGGTGGGAAATTCATGACACCTTGGAGCAGTGCTTGTCAACCTTGGCCATTTTAAGATGTATGGACTTCAATTCCCAGAATTCCTCAGCAACCAGCCAAGCTGAAATCGATGAATCCTAAAGCTGCCAAGGTTGAGAAACATGTACTATGTTCCTTCCCCATCCTAACGATGCTTCAGAAAAGCAATAGAATAAAAATGAGATCAGAAAATGGGGGGTGGGTGGTTTCTGGGGAAGAGACCTAGTTCATGGAGAATCCCAGATCATGTTTGAAGAAGAGCTCTGTTTCCCTGGAAGTATTTGCAGCCTAAGGAACTTAGTCTCCTAGGTGGTTTATGCAACTAGCCTGTGATGATGTGTGAGAATGGCTTTGGGAGATGGGAGAGGGAGCTGCAGAAACCATTTCCCAAGGTTTCTGTCCTTCTGTGGACTGAGACATCTTTTACAACCTGGTTATCCAGTCTGTAGCTCTCCCTGCGGTCTGCCAAGGTCATTCCCACATACCAGGGGTCTCCAAACATTAGGACTTGTGGACTTCAACTCCCAGAATTCCCCAGCCAACCATATCTCAGGGCACCTATTTCCTTAAAAGTGGGAATGACAAATATCATCCAGCCCTGGAACAGATGCCAATCAAATAGAATCAGCCTCCCCCTTTCCCCTTGGATAAATCCTTTCAGAAGCTGGCTAAAGTAGTAGCAACAAGAGAGAACTGGCAGCAAAGAAAATGTCTTAAACCAGTTATGCTCAATTCAGCTGCCTCCAGGTAGTTTGCACTACAATTCCCATCACCTGATCAGGTCCATGCTGGTGGGACACCAAAACCTTCGGCAGAGGCAAGATAGGCTACCTGAATCTTGTGCTGAGAAAAAATGTCTTCCTTTCTCTCTTCTAAAATTACGCAAAAATTTTGCAAAGCATTGTTCTTCTTTTGTTAATTTTTAGAAGGTTCTAATGTGGGGAAGGGGGAGAGACTCAGGGTGAGGGGGGGGAGGCTGAGAAGACCAAAGCAGAACCAGTCAACTCTCCTCCAATCACTGGGCAATTTGATTGCCCCTCTGAATTTTAAGCTCCAGTGGTGGGATTCAGCCGGTTCTCTCCAAATTGGACGAACCGGTAGCGGCGACTGTGGGAGGCTCCGCTACCCACCCTGACATAATGTGCACCTACTGCACATGCGCAGAAGGCCACACGCATGTGTAGATGAGGCACGTGCGCATGTGCGCTCACATTTGCGAACCGGTAAGGAAGATAAGTGAATCCCACCGCTCTTAAGCCCCCATTTTCCAGAAGATCTTTGTAACCAAGAAGAGCTTTTGCAACTTCTCTTTTAAAAATGAGAGTTACTTCTCAGAAATCTGGGCTTTGCGCCCCAATTTTGCTAGGGTGGGGTGGGGGGGTGAGGCGGGAGGAACATGTCGACCTGACTGGAATCAATTTATTTTTTTTTAAGTGCCAGGTTTTCAACATATCTGCATGAATGCCTAGTGGGTATGCGCTGCACGCAACTGTGCCATCCTGCAGTGGGCCCTGGGAAGAGATACGAGAGGGGAAGAAAAGGCGATCAGCCATTCCCATCACACATGGAAACCCCGTCACATCCTGGATGGTCGGGAGGAAGATGGGGGAGGAAGGGACTGGAGATACAGGAAGGGGGAGGGGTCAAAGCTTGTGCTTCCATTGGGGTCAGAGGTTAAAAGTAGTTGCTGCCATCCTCTGCCCAGTCCAGCTTTGGACGCTGCTTCTGGTGTTTCCTCCGGTCCTTGCGGGATTTGCGATGGTGGTGCTGCCGGCGTTGGCGGTGGTGACGATGGTGCCGCCGGGTTCTGTGGGACCGTCTGGCTACAAGGAATCAACAGCCAGGAAAGATGGAGGCATTAGTCACTCAGCCCAGACTAGGGGGTAAATGCAACAAGGACTAGTTCTACATGCAGGGAGTCCTTGTTTAACAATTGTCTCGTTTAGTGACCACTTGCAGTTACGGAGGTGATGAAATAAGTAACTTTGCAACCAGTCTTTTCCTTTATGACCTTGGCAGGTCTGTAAAGCCACAGAAAGCTGAACTATGATTATAAACATAATTGCGGTTTCACTTAGCAACCATTTCATTTAATGACTGAGCTGTAGGTGCCAATCGGGGTTGCTAAACGAGGACTGCCTGTACTCAACTTTTATAAAAGGCATTGCCTGCACAAACATTACCCGTCCAGAGCCAGTTTGACAGAAAGGCAAAAAACTGCTGGACTAGCAACCAGGAGATTCTGAGTTCTAGTCTCTCCTTTGGCAGGAAAGTCAGCTGGGTGACTTTGGGCCAGTCCCTCTCTCCTAGCCCGTCCTACCCCACAAAACTGTTGTAGTGGGAAGAAGAGGCAGAAGCCATTTGCAGCTGTACAAGCAAAAGTGGAATATAAATCAAATAAATAAGAAACTCACTGATCCGTACCACATATTCATTTATCCTCCTATATTTCTCCCAATGCCCTCTCCCTTCCAATATGTTCCTTCCTGACCTAGGTGTGAGTACCCAGCTGCCTTTGGCTAATCTTGAAGGCAAGTCAGACTTGGTCACACCTTGAGAATGGGAGACCACTAGGAAATCCCATAATTATTGCAGCAGAAGTGGAGAGAAGGACGGGGCAAGGCAGCGAAGGGCAGGGAGGGAGGGAGCAGTGGCGGGATTCAGCCGGTTCGGGCGTGTTCGAGCGAACCGGTTGTTAAATTGCTGGCTGGCCCTGCCCTGCCCCTTCCAGTAGTCCTCACGCGCCCCATTTTGGCTCCCAGGTAAGTGCAGGGAGGCCTACTAGGCCCAAAATGGGGCACGGGGAAGGGTGCAGCATGCCCCCCCCAGCCTGTTTTTGCTCCCAGGAGGCTGCAGGGAGGCCTACTAGGCCCAACATGAATCCTACCACTAGGAGGGAGGGAGGAAAGAAGGATAAAAAGAAGAAAGAGGGAGGGACAAAGGATAAAATAGAAGAAAGGGAGGGAGGAAGGAAGGAAGAGATAAAAAAGAAAAAAGAGGGGAAGTGAGGAAGGAACATGTTCATTTTTTAAACAAGAATTGAGCTGGTTTATCTGGAGGATATACTTTTCAAGAACTTTTCTCCCTGTATCGACATACTCTGGTGCTCTTCTCCCATTCGTTCCCCCCCGTCCTCCCCGAATCTCACCTACCCAATTCTTTTTTCAACCCAAGGAGCAAAAGAGCCCTCCCAGTCCGACCCTGGGAGGTGCTGGTTCTTAGCGCAATGCAAAAGGCACCGTGAGCCCTTTCCCAGGTTTCCTTCCCCAGACTACCTGAAGTCCTGCCCAGCCAAGAGGGCAAGCGGGAAAGGGGAAGAGAAAGGGAGAGATTTCCTAGCCTCCTAGCCATCCGTTTCCACCCTCGTCCCTAAAAGTGACTCACGTTTTGTGCAGAGGACTTTGGGGTTCTCCCACAGGCCGTTGACGTGACATTTGATGGTGGGCATATGTCTTTGGAGGAAGCCTTCTGCGCACTGGTATCGGACGGTCGAGTGCACGCTGTACCTCTCCTTCTTCTTTCCGATGGGGGAAGCATTTTCCACCAGAGGGGGTGGCCCACACAGCACTACAAAGACCATACAAGTTGTAGACGGGGAACAGAGGTAGGTTTCAGCAGGTTCTGACCAGTTCTGGAGAACCGGTAGCGGAAATTTTGAGTAGTTCTGAGAACCGATAGTAAAAATTCTGACTGCCCCTCCCCTCCAATCTATTCTCTGCCTCCCAAGTTCCAGTTGATTGGGAGGAAATAGGGATTTTGCAGTAACCTTCCCCTGGAGTGGGGAGGGAATGGAGATTTAACAGTATCCTTCCCCTGGAGTGGGGAGGGAATGGAGATTTAACAGTATCCTTCCCCTGCCATGCCCACCAAGGCATGCCACGCCCACCAAGCCACACCCACAGAACCGGTAGTAAAAAATATTGAAACCCACCACTGACAGGGAAGGCACAGAAAAGCCCCCCCTTACAACATCCGGGAGGATTGATTTCGTTAGGCATTTCAAAAAGGCGGCCTTCTTGTTACTGTTTTTTTTTCCCCTTTCAATTTTTCAGTTTTTAGGCTTATGGTTTCCAGCCCAGGACAATTTATTTTTTTCCCTTGGACATTTTCACCCGATTTACTAGGAATCACAATTTAAATCATCTCAGCATCCGTGGGTGCCATAAGGCAACAATTCTGCAAAGCTCTATTTAACCCTGGAGCAAGCGTTGTGGGGCGCCGAGTGAGCTATTGCCGCTTATAACTTCAATAAGCTGATAGTCACGCAACTCGCTCGCTCATTACCTCCCTGATAGACCTTTGTTCACTCCGGTAACATGATCAGTTTCCTGAAGTCCCCGGCTGTAATAATAATTCCTTTTTAGTGACTCGCAAGGTCTGATTGTTCACTGCTCAACTGACTTTTGTGGAGATGATGTTCTTGAAAGGCGTAGAAAGAAAACGTTCTACAGCAACGAGCAGACATGATCAGATTTTATACTCATCGTGTATTTTGAAAGTCTTTTCAAACTGATGCACGACCCTCTCCTTTGAGGCTGAGGGGAGCACTGTGTCCCCCCCTGAGAATTCAGTTTAATTATTTAAAATAATTAATAGATTATTTTAATTTTTGTCATTCACATTTCGTATTGTCCTTCCTTTGGCACTTTTTCTTTAACAATTCTATTCCACCATTTTTTTTTGATATTAGTATAACTCTTGTCCCACCATGAGTTGTCCTGTGGCGAGTTGGCCATGGCAAGTTGGCCGCAGCAAGTTGGCTGTGGCGCGTTGTCATAGACCCCCTATAGATAGTCCTCGGCTTACGAGCACAATAGAGCCTGGAATTTGGCTGTAAGTCATTCTGGTCATTAAGTGGATCACCCTGTGACCAGGGGTGCTATTCAGCAGGTTCTGACAGGTTCTGGAGAACCGGTAGCGGAAATTTTGAGTAGTTCAGAGAACCGGCAAATACCACCTCTGGCTGGCCCCAAAGTGGGGTGGGAATGGAGATTTTGCAATATCCTTCCCCTGAAGTGGAGAGGGAATGGGGATTTTGCAATAGCCTTCTCCCAGGAGTGGGGTGGGAATGGAGATTTTGCAGTATCCTTCCCCTGCCATACCCACCAAGCCACGCCCATCAAGTCACACCACACCCACCAAGCCACACCCACAGAACCGGTAGTAAAAAAATTTGAATTCCACCACTGAATGTGACTGTTCTTACAGTGAGTCACTGCAGTTGTTAAGCAAATCACATGGTTGTTAAATGAGTCCAGAATAGCCAATGAGCGATTTTTGTCATCTTCTGCCAGGAAACAGCAAAAAGAGACTGGAAAACGTGGTCAAATGACTTCAAGATGCTACAACCGATCATAAATGCGAGCTGGTTACCAAGCACCTGAAATGAGATCACATGACCAGGGAGGAGGGATGTGGCAGTTGTAACTTCGAGGATGAGACGTTAAGTACAAATCGTCAACTTACCACAGTTCATTTAGTGACTGTTCAAAGTTACCACGGCATTGTAAAAAGTAACTTATGACCGTTTTTCACACTTACGACTGTTGCAGCATCCCCATGCTCACTTGATCAAAATTCAGTCACTTGGGACCTGACTCATAGTTATGACGGTTGCAGTGTCCTGGGGTCATGTGATCCCCTTTTACAACCTTCTGACAAGTAAAAGCCAATGGGGAAGCCAGATTCACTTAACAACCATGTTACTAACTTAACAACTTCAGTGATTCACTTAACAACTGTGGCAAGGTAGGTCTTAAATTGGGGGGGGAAATCACTTAACAAATGTTTCACTTAGCAACAGGAATTTTGGACTCAATTGAGGTCATAGTCAAGGATTACCTTTAACATTTGTTGAGTCTGTCATAATTTTGAACGGTTGTTAAGCCACCAGTTGTTAAATGAGGACGACCTGCTATCACTGATGAAATAACCTAGTTGGGTAATGAAATGTCTGCCAAAAAAACAGCCAAGCTCAGAGAGCACCAAGAGACCCCACATATTCATGCTGTTGCCCCCCAAAAATGACATTGAAGTGTCCCTGTAAGACACCAGAGATGCTGGATTTGATGTTCCCATCACTATTTTCCTCCTGAATTTAATCAGACTCTCTGTGGATATTTCCGCGTTCAATGACGCTGATTCAAATCTGAGATTGCTCGGCTTTTACAAATACAATAAGGGAACAAATTGAATCTCCTCAGAAGGTTTACAATCTGTGCTTTATCACTGTAAGAGATGCAAGGAGAGGGAACTGCATCCTTTACAAATCTGGCATTAAAGGAAGCAACAATCTGAATTCTGAAGATACACTCAAGGGACTTTTTTTCTGCTGAAGCAATTTATTTATATCTTCAGATGTTCTAGGAGGACCTTTTATAAATCCAACCGATGCTAAAGGGCCCATTTGGGGATGAAGTTATACTCCAGTACTTGGGGTACATGAGAAAGTGAGATTTCTATATTTAATTAACAACTTTTATCAGAGCTAATATATTGTTAGGATATGGTTTGAGCCTAACAAGTTGTCCAGGCAATATATGTGTACTGTAACTTTAATCTGTAAATGTATTATGTTACTTTAAAGGTTTTCTTGTTGATTTATTGTAATGCTGAGTCATGCTGTAATTAGATAATGACTGGTTGTGAGAGTATTTAAGCAAGGTATTGTAACGTATTCAGTTTGATGATGAAGCTGAGGTGATATGCTACCATTGTGTATGGAGCTGAGATGATATGCTACCATTGAGAGGAGTTGATATCTGCTAATCATCGTTGGATGGATCTGCTACCATTGTGGTTTGTGAACCAGAGTGAGTTTGTTATTCTAACCAACTACTGTTTGTGTGGTAAGAAGCTTTTTGTATCACTGGACTGATTTAACTGGCAAAGACTTGGAATTTGTTTAAAGACTATGAGACTGTTTTTCTACTATAAAGTAAGCTTTTGATAAAGCAGTTTGCATATCTCTTATTCATTGCTCTCAGCAACGTTTCCTTGTGCATTTACTCTGCTGGTTGGTAACACAACACCAATATCCTTAACATATATCATTAGCCCTGGAAAAGGAAGACCCATTTCTCGAGCCTGTCACAAACAGCTGGAGGTTAATGCGACTTTTCCAACAAGCAACTTGGAGGGTCTTAATAGTTTTAATGGGAGAATTTCAAAGGCAAATTAACAAAAGTGGGAGAAAAAAATGGCCCCAAAGGGACTAATTTCGTTCCTGCCTCCACCAGCTGGAAAACAGAGAAATTAGGATCCCTGAGTAAGAACACTGTGGTTTTTTTTTTTTAAAAAAATCTCTGATGTGGGGAAAGCCACAGCTTTAGTTACCTTGTCTTTCTTTCTTTCTTTCTTTCTTTTTTAAAGAAGCTGTTAAGCATGGATTAAGTACAGTATTAAAAAAAATCTCATTTCAACTAATCCAAGTTGGGGTTTTGTTTTATATTTCCTTCCTTCTAGAGCAGCGGTGAGTGACAATGACCACTTTACAACCTGTGGACTTCAACTCCCAGAATTCCTGAGCCGGCTGGCTCAGGAATTCTGGGAGTTGAAGTCCACAGGTTGTAAAGGGTCCATAGTTGCCTACCCCTCTTCCAGAGACTCTTTTCAACAATCTGAAACAGTGGCCTCTTGAATTCACACACACACAACTTTCCACAAGCACAAGTTGAATAGAAATTAGAAGGCAAGACAGGCAAGCTCAGAGACTGACAATATTTGCTTCTAATACGGATAGTCCTCGAATTTACAACCGGTCGAATTCGGCCTCGACTTATGACCTGTGAGTTTGAAGTTACAATGGACGTCCCTGGGGGATATTTACGATCTGGATTCAAAGTTACGACAGTTCCCCATCCCCTGCCCCCACCCCCCACCCCAGTGTGCTCACTTCGGACAGTCAGCAACTGGCCTGCATTTATGGACATTTGCAGCATCCCACAATCATGTGACAGTGTTTTATGAGGGTTTGAACTACCGGTTCTGTGGGCGTGGCTTGGTGGGCGTGGCAGGGGAAGGATATTACAAAATCCCCATTCCCTCCGCACTCCAGGGGAAGGATACTGCAAAATCTCCAATCCACCCCACTCTGGGGCCAGCCAGAGGTGGTATTTGCCGGTTCTCCGAACTACTCAAAATTTCCGCTACCGGTTCTCCAGAACCTGTCAGAACCTGCTGGATTTCACCCCTGATCGATTCGCTTAATGACTGCAGCATTCACTTAATAATCATGGGTTTGTTTAACAATTGCTGTAAAAGAAAATCGTGTTTAATCATGTTGGTCATAAGGGAGACCTGATTTACGACCATCATGAGTTATGAGCACGATGGGCAAGCTCTATTACGGTCATAACTTGAAAACTCCCTCTATTTGGATCCAGGCTTCTTTTTCGCCCAATAGCTGATTGGAATGTAGGATAGGGTTGTAGAACATGGGGGTAAGATTGAAGAAAATAGGTGATAATATCTGAAACGTAGCCCAGGAAAACAGGAAGTTGTGAAAAAGAAACTCCGCTTTGAGTTGTTTTGATACAGGTAGTCCTAAATGTACGACTGTAATGGAGCTTCCCGATTCAGATTATAAATTGTGGACAGTCGTAAAATAAGTCACCACATGACAGGACCTATTTTTAACAAAATTTTTAGGGACAATTGTTAAACGGACGCTACAGTTAAGTGAATCCATTGTTCACTGTGAGCTATTTTTGCTGGAAAGTAAGGAATTGAAAGACGCTTGCTCCTGGGGAGGAAAGCCATGGCAAATCTGGCAAATAAAAAGAGCCGAGGTGGTGCAGTGGTTAGAGTGCAGTACTGCAGCTACTTCAGCTGACTGCTAGTTCAGCAGATCAGCGGATCAAATCTCACTGGCTCAAGGTTGACTCAGCCTTCCATCCTTCCGAGGTGGGTAAAATGAGGACCCAGATTGTTAGGGGGCAATATGCTATTTAGTACACTGTCTTTGGTGTAAGCCGCCCAGAGTCCTCGGAGAGTGGGTGGCATAGAAATATGAATAATAAATAAAAATAAATAAATAAATCTAAACAGCATACTAAAAAGCAGAGACATCACCCTGCCAACAAAAGTGCGTATAGTCAAGGCTATGGTTTTCCCAGTTGCAATGTATGGCTGTAAAAGTTGGACCATAAGAAAGGCTGAGCGACAAAGAATTGAGGCCTTTGAACTCTGGTGCTGGAGAAGACTCCTGCGAGTCCCTTGGCCTGCAAGGCGATCCAACCGGTCAGTCCTAGAGGAGATCAACCCTGACTGCTCTTTAGAAGGCCAGATCCTGAAGATGAAACTCAAATACTGTGGCCACCTACTGAGAAGGAAGGACTCACTGGAGAGGAGCCTAATGCTGGGAAAGATTGAGGGCAAAAGAAGAAGGGGACGACAGAGAACAAGGTGGCTGGATGGAGTCACTGAAGCAGTCAGCGTGAGCTTAAATGGACTCCAGAGGATGGTAGAGGACAGGAAGGCCTGGAGGAACATTGTCCATAGAGTCGTGATGGGTCAGACACGACTTCACAACTAACAACAACAACAACAAAAGTAGAAGAAGTAAATGCTGTTTTGGGACAAAAATATTGTAAATTGCAGTTACGTGACTGTGGGACACTAGAAACAGTAAATGCGGGTTGGTCACTGAATACCCAAAATGCAGTTATGTGACCACAGGGAGGAGGACCACAGGGACTCTAACAGAATTGGGTCACAAGAACCTTTTGGGTGGTACGTCATAACTTCAAACAGTCTTTAAGTGACCGGTCATAAATGGAGGACTAACTGTTTAAGGAGGGAAAAAGAAATGAAGGGCTGACAAAAAACACGAACATGATCCTGTGAGCAATAGCCAATGGGGTTTCTTCAAGCTGGCCTTGAGGAAAGAATTTTAAAAAAAACGCAGAATGGATGCATATCTGTATCTTTTTTTGCGGACGTAGAAGGTATTTTACCTGTATCTTTTTTGCAGACGTAAGGAAGTTTGTAGTTACATGGGACATCGTTCCATTTCCCAGTCTCGTGGGATACCAACACCACGCAATCCTCGCCGCCGGCAAAGAAATTATCTGGCTGGTTTTCACGCCAATTCTCGTATTGCTAGCAAACAACAAAGAACGACACGGAAATTTTAAAAAATAGTTTCCAAGATTGCACGTTTGTTGCCTCTTCCTTTTAATTTATTTGTTTTTATTTTTGGATCAGGGAAGTCCAATCTTGCCACCTTTAAGACTTGTGGACTTCAACTCCCAGAATTCCCCAGCCAGCCATGGCTGTTAGTTGAAGTCCACAAGTCTTAAAGGAGCCAAGATTGGACGTTCCTGATTTAGATCATGCATGCACAAAAGGAGTGGAGCTGGCATTGCATTGGCACAATGCTGCTTTTATCATTTGCGGCTTGGGTTGTGTACCTCCTCGGACACCAGGGGTGGGTTCTAAAAATTTTTACTACCGGTTCTGTGGGGGTGGCTTATTTTGTGGGCGTGGCTTGGTGTGGGGGGATAATGTGACTGGGTGGGCATGGCCAACTTTTTTTTTTTACTTTTTACTTTTAAAAGCATTTTTTCTACAACCTCAAGAGGTTGCAGAAAAAATGCTTTTAAAAGCCTCTGACAATCCCAGCTGAGCCGCGCGATCATCAGAGGCTTTTTTTTTTACTTTTAAAAGCATTTTTTCGGCTGAAGAGGTTGTAGAAAAAATGCTCTTAAAAGTAAAAAAAAAAAGCCTCTGATAAGGTGGGCAGGATAAGCGAGTGGCGACCGGGCCGGGGACCGGTTCAGGGACGTGGCCAGCCAATGTTATTACCGGTTCTCCGAACTACTAGAAATTTTTACCACTGGTTCTTACAAACCGGTGCAAACCGGGAGCAACCCACCACTGCCGGACACCACTATACTAGTGGGAAAATGCCTTGTGTCATTTCCACCACTTAGTGGTTTCTACAGGGTTTCAGCAAAAAAGTCAAGCTGGCAACTCGAAGAGTAGGATCGAAGCTTTGCCTGTTTTTTTGAATGTGCATTGCACATAAAACATGCAACGCACATAAAAACCGGCAGATCATACCATTGTGTCCACCACCTGGACTGTTTCACTGCACACCTGGCTTCATTGCGGTTTCCATCTTTTATTTGGATTGATTTTATTGTAGTATCTTTGACTGTTGCGAGCCACTCAGAATGGTTGACAGTGGAAAAATCAATTTTTGCCATGCATTCCAGTATTCTGTCCATTGATTGCAGCTTGCTATTGATTCAGGTAGAGAAGAGCTTTTTCGTGGCCCTTTTCAAAGCTTAAATCTAGGGACAGTTATCTGAAAGGGAGGGGTCTAGCTTGGTGTGATCTGTTGCCTGCTGCAATAGATGTCAGGCACACATATTATTTTGATTTATTGATTTATAAAATGTATATGGCTGCCCACTCACCTTCAGTGACCCTAGGCAGCTTACAAACAATAAAACCCGAATATGCAAAGAGTAAAAACAATACACCCCCCCCACACACACACACCCTCCTTTGAAAGGAGCTCTTTGGGATAAGATTGAAAATTACCAGGAGTTTATTTCATGCTACCCATGCATAAGAATCTGAACTACTAACAGTTAAGGTGAATTGGCACCAGATTAGAGTCATTGCAGAATATCAGAGTTGGAAGGGACCTTGGAGGTCTTCTAGTCCAACCACCTGCTCAAACAGGAGATCCTATGCCATTCCAGGCAAGTGACAGTCAAGTATCTTCTTGAAAACCTCCAGTGTTGGAGCATCCACAACTTATGGATGCAAGTCGTTCCACTGATTAATTGTTTTCACTATTGGGAAATTTCTCCCTATTTCTAGGTTGTTTCTCTCCTTGATTAGTTTCCATCCATTGCTTCTTATCCTGCCTTCAGGTGCTTTGGAGAATAGGTTGAACCTCTCTTCTTTGTGGCAGCCCCTTAGATTTTGGAAAACTGCTATCAAGTCATCCCTGGCAATCAACAGACTTCAAGGGGGTCTGGATTTAGGTTTCTTACAGGGGTGTAGAGATTCCAAAGTCATGATGTGTTTGATCCTGCCCTTGGGCTCAGCCTGGTCATCTCCTATTAGGAAGAACTGGGAGAATTTCCCAGCTCTAGTCTTGGCTGCTTGAATTGGCAAGAGTCAACCCAGAGACCTTTGGCACTCAAAAAAGGATGCACTGACTCAGACCGAATCTCCTCTTCCACAGACTCACCAATCCGGTGTTGTCCGTCCACTGGAAATCCTGTTCCACGATGCGATCGTTGAGGCCTATCCAAGTGTTCTCGTGGCCAAAACCTGAGGGGGAGAAGAGCTTGGCGTTAGAAAAATGCATTTCTTAGAGAGGCTTCTTGGATTATTGATTTCCTTCATTGATCAGCAGCTGTCTATAGGTCGTTCCAATATTGCAAATGGGGTATGGTGGATTGGGTGGGATTTTGCAAGAAAATGGCCTTGTGGGATTGGGGGGTGGGTGGGATGGACAACCTGCACAATTGCTAGGACTGCATATCAGGATTGCAAAACAAGACAAGTACTAGATGGCAGTAAAGAGATACAGAACCTCCTAACTCTTTGCTGCCATCTGGAGGCGATTGGCCTCATCACTCAGTACTGCTCTACAAAAACTTTTCTCCCTCCCTCCCCTCTAAGGTGTGGTAGCATGTGGGAAAGACCCTGGGACACAGAGTGGAGAGGCCACTTCCAAGGGAAGAGTAAGATTATAATGAGCCTTGGTGGCGCAGCAGACTAAAGTGCTGTTAAGTAGCACCAGCTGCCTGCAATTACTGCAAGTTCAAATCTCACCAGGCTCAAGATTGACTCAGCCTTCCATCCTTTCGAGGTAGGTAAAATGAGGACCCGGATTGTGGGGGCAATAAGATGACTTTGTATAAAAAAAGAACACCGCTTTGGGGGCGGGGGCCGAAAGCCCTACTAAGCAGGTATATACAAAAGTATGAAAGGCTATTGCTTAACGCATTGTAAGCCGCCCTGAGTCTCCGGAAAAGGGCGGCATATAAATCGAACCAATAAATAAACAAATAAATAAATAAATAAGATTAGTTATGGGGGGGGGGGTGCATTTTTTTTCTATTCCTCTAAAATGAGGGTCCTTTCTTTCTGTTTGTTGGCAAAATGGGGTTATCAACCCACACATTACTTCCCGGTGTTCAATTCACATGAAACTTCAACCAGCTGTAGGACGGCCCTTTGAAGCCCCGCGGCAAGAGTTTAAACAGTTTTTTTCCCTCTAGTCATCAGCTGGGACTCAGGAGGCAGCAATAGATTGGGGGTGGGGCCAAATAAAAGGTAAGAATAACGTGGGTGGGCGGGTGGGGGGGGGAGAACTGGTTCGGTGATGTCATATCGTCACCGCTACCGGCTCGGCCAAACCAGACCGAACCGGGAGAAACCCACCACTGGGTGGGAGGGATCTTCACATAGCTTCAAAGTTTTTTTTCCGCTGTGAAAGCCTTAGACTTTTGAGTCCCATCCCAGAGTCATGTGCCACTCAATCTTGCAGCCTCCTGACCAGTGGTGGGATTCAAAATTTTTTTTACTACTGGTTCTGTGGGTGTGGCTTGGTGGGCGTGGCTTGGTGGGCATGGCAGGGGAAGGATATTGCAAAATTTCCATTTCCTCCCCACTCCAGGGGAAGGATACTGTAAAATCTCCATTCCCTCCCCACCCCACTAATCTGCTTTCCAGCTCCGTTCTCCTGTGCAGGGCAACAAAAGAAGACCCAGCCGATCAGCCGGGACTCAGGAAGCAGCAAATAGATTGGGGGCAGGGCCAGCCAGAGGTGGTATTTGCCAGTTCTCTGAACTACTCAAAATTTCCGCTACCGGTTCGCTAGAACCGGTCAGAACCAGCTGAATAACACCTCTGCTCCTGACCATAGCAAAGCCACGGTGCCAGTGTTTTTAGATAAAAACCTTCGAATGGTTGTTGCTCATTGGAAGCTTCTGCACAGAACCTGCTAGCATTAAGTATGGTGGAAACTGCCCACCCATTGGGGTATCTCTGCTATCATTATTAAGGCGTTCCTGGGCAGCTTGCAAGAGGTTTGGGCTTAAAATCCTTTCATTCACTGGAGTGTTAATTGTTTCTGGATCCAAAATAACCAGTTGCCTGGGCATTAGATTATCGCCCGGACATCTGGCAAAACTCCCCAAAAATTACTTTTATACAGACTTAATGCAGACCTTTAGCTATATACAATAATTTGGGATGAACACCCTTGGAATGGTATGGGAGTAGGAATGGATTTCCAGAGGAAAAATTGCAGACTACAGGAACCAGGAGCACCACTCAGGTAACCCTGAGGACACTGATAAACCTGCAAGTGCTTCAATGACTCTCTAAAACAGAGGTCTTCAAACTTGGCAGCTTTAAGACTTGTGGACTTTAACTCCCAGAATTCTCCAGCCAGCATAGCATAGCATAGCTGGCTGGAGAATTCTGGGAGTTGAAGTCCACAAGTCTTAAAGCTGCCAAGTTTGAAGACCTCTGCTCTAAAAGGATGCAAATGACCAACTGTCTGCAAGGAATATAAATCCTCCCATTCCCCACTGTCCTGTCAGAGCTGAAGAAACTTCTTGGATGAGAAGCGAAACATCTTTCAAAGAAAAAACAAGACAGTCCAGTTGCCTCCTGAAAAGCACCTTTGGGGGGTCCCCGGAAATGGGCGATGCAATGACCACATTCTAGGTTCATACATCACAAGAGCCGTGGTGGTGCAGTGGTTAGAATGCAGTACTGCAGGCTACTTCTGCTGACTGCCAGCAAGTTTGGCAGTTCGATTCTCACCGGCTCTCCTCTGATTCTCACTTTCCATCCTTCCAAGGTCGGTAAAATGATGACCCAGATTGTTGGGGGCAGTATGCTAACTCTGCAAAACTGCTTAGAGAGGGCTGTAAAGCATTGTGAGGCAGTATTTAAGTCTAAGTGCTACTGCTATTGCTAACTCATTGTTCACTGCCAGGAGTTCGATCCTGACCGTCTCAAGGTTGACTCAGCCTATGCTAACTCTGTAAACTTGTGTAAAGAGGGCTGTGAAGCATTGAAGCGCTATATAAGTCTAAGTGCTATTGCTATTTTGCACTGTCACGTGGCCTTCCTCTCTTGCCGTGGCTCCCTTCTTCCCTTCTTCTCCCAGAGTTCCAACTTACTGCTAATGAAATTATGTTCTTCCCAGGAATGGATGCTGGTGAGGTGTCCTGACCGACGTCGGCAATCCCTCTCCGCGTCTTCCCATGCGCGCCGATGGGCGAAGTAGCGATAGCAGTGACCCTGGAATTTACGCCACATGTGGTCGCAGCCTTCTGTGTCTGAAGGGAGGAAAAAGCATCTAATGGGGCGCAACCAAAAGGTCAGCTTTATCTTCTTTTTAACGAGCATGCCAATTTACTTATTATTATTATTATGTTATTGCTTATTATTATTATTATTATTATTAATAATAATATTATTGGTTAATTTTTAGTGAGATTCACAGCCTTTGAGGCTGGTTAATAGCTCAGCAGCTCGAGTCCTAACCAAGGACCTAGGAACTGTTAATTATTATTATTATTATGTTATTAGCGGCCTCCAAAGGCTGCTTGGGCGGGAAGGAAATAGGCCCGTGATGGCGAACCTATGGCACGCGTGCCACAGGTGGCACGCGGAGCCATATTAGTGGGCACGCCAGCTCAGCTCTGGGGCACATGTGCGCACCGGACAGCTGATTTTCGGGCCTTCTGGGCCCACCAGAAGTAGGGAAACAGGCTGTTTCCTGCCTCTGGAGGGCCTGGTGGGGGGTGGGGAAGGCCCGTTTTCTTTCTTACCTGGCTCCAGATCCTTTCTATGGATCTGGGAAGGGCGAAAACAGCCTTTCCCACTCCCTCGGAGGCCCTACGGAGGCTGAAAGGGCCCATTTCCCGACTCCCTGTGGGACAGGAAGTGATGTTTTTTCCTGTCCCCAGCCTCCAGAGACTCCTAGAGAGGCTCCTACAGGCTCCTAGAGAGGCTCCTACAGACTCCTAGAGAGGTTCTGGAGGCTGGGGACAGCAAAAAAACATCACTTCCTGTCCCACCGAGAGTTGGGAAATGGGCCCTTTCAGCCTCCGTAGGGCCTCCAAGGGAGTGGGAAAGGCTGTTTTCGACCTTCCCAGATGCATAGAAAGGATCTGGAGCCAGGTAAGAAAGAAAAATGGGCCTACCAGGCCATCATGTGCCAGGAGCGGGGGTGGGTGGGGTTGGGCACGTGCATGCGCGACCCTCCCCCCGCCCCCCTCTCCTGGCACGCGATGGCAAAAAGGTTAGCTATCACTGAACTAGGCTGTCAAGGGCCATGTTGGATTAATGGCATTCTTTCTCTCCGGCTGCTGAGCCGGTAGTTTCCCACACAAAGGGAATTTCTCAGCTGGAAAGCAGAGCAGGAAAAAAATATGGAGGCTCCCATCCTTCACTCTCAACATCCCTCTGAGTTTGGAAGGAGTGTACGTGTGTGCTAGGCACACTTGAGTGTTCTCACAAAAAAGCCATGTTTTCTTTTTATAAAAAAAAAAAAAACGGATTCCGGGTTCAATAGGCAGCTTCTGTCAGGAGAAATGGATGCAATATTCACAATGTTTGATGTCTGTTTGGATTCCTACAGCTGACTTAAACCATGTTGGTTCAAGAGGCAGTGGCTGCCTTTGCGCAGAGGGCGAAGTTTGGCTGATGGTCAATATGGTGTAGTAGTGTGATGTGCCTGCTTGATTAATTTAAGATTCAGTGAACACAGAAGGTGGACTAATTAATTGACCAAGGTAGTAGTGTGGGGTGAATTCAGCCATTTAGCATCCTTGCCAAACCTATTAAATGCAGAGTGCAGTTAAGAAAATAAGATTCACCCAGACCTTCTTGAATGAATTTTAATGCTAAGAATTAAGAGTTAGAGTACAGAATCTGGAGAATCCGTGATAGTTCAGAACCTCTCCTGTCCTCTAATAGTGAGTTCAGTAAGGTGAAGCTTTCAAAACTTTTCAATCTTTTTTCCCTCTGGGATGATTGATTGATGGACTAAAGAATAGAAACGAAACGAAACAGAAACAGAAACAGAAAGAATAGAATAGAATAGAATAGAATAGAATAGAATAGAATAGAATAGAATAGAATAGAAAAGGAAAAGAATAGAAAAGGAAAAGAATAGAACAGAACAGAACAGAACAGAACAGAACAGAACAGAACAGAACAGAACAGAACAGAATAGAGAAAGAATGGAATGGAATGGAATGGAATGGAATGGAATGGAATGGAATAGAATAGAATAGAATAGAATAGAATAGAATAGAATAGAATAGAATAGAATAGAATAGAATAGAATAAAGAATGGAATGGAATGAAATAGAATAGAGAAAGAATGGAATGGAATGGAATGGAATGGAATGGAATGGAATGGAATAGAATAGAATAGAATAGAATAGAATAGAATAGAATAGAATAGAATAGAATAGAATAGAATAGAATAGAATAGAATAGAATAGAATAGAATAACAGAGTTGGAAGGAACCTTGGAGGTCTTCTAGTCCAACCCCCTGCTTAGGCAGGAAACAATTAGTTTACGTCAGCCTTCCATCCTTCCGAGGTGGGTAAAATGAGGACCCAGATTGTTGGGGGGGGGGGGCATATGCTGACTCTGTAAACCACTTAGAGAGGGCTGTAAAAGCACTACGAAGCGGTATATACTGTAAGTCTAAGTTCTAGTGCTATTACTATTACAGTCAGTCCTCAAGTTACAACCACAGTGGGGACCACAATCTGTACAGGTAGTTGACTGATGATGGTTCACTTAGTGACAGTTTGACTGTTTGACACAACAGCACTGAAAAAAAATGACTTATGACTGTTTTTCGCACGTTCAGTATGAATATTGCAGCATTCCCATGGTCACGTGATTTACATTCAAATGCTTGACAACTGATTCACATTTATGACGGCTGCCATGTCTGGGGGGTCATGTGATCACTTTTTGCCCCTTCTGACAAGCAAAATCAATGGGGAATCCAGCTTCACTTAACAACCGTGTTACTAATATAACAACTGCAGTGAATCCACTGAACAAACGTTGCTAAGCAATACTGAGTAATGCCTGATTTTATGGTCTCTTCTGCCATGACTGTTAAGTGAGTCACATGGATGTTAAGCAAATCTGGCTTCTCCTATTGACTTTCTTTGTCAAAAGCCGGCAGGGAAGGTGGCAATTGGAGATCACACGACCCCAGGATGCTACATGCCGGTTGCCAAGCAACTGAATTTAATCATATGGAACAGGGATGCTGCAGCGGTTGCAATTTTGAGGACTTTTCAGTGGTCTTGTAACTTTGAAAGATTGCTAAGTGAATGATTGCAACTTGAAGACTCGGTGTGTGTATGTATATACACATGTACACACACATACACATACAATTGTGTGTGTGTGTGTGTGTGTATCAAATTTATATTTCGCTGATAAAGAAATAAAGGGAGACTAGTATAGATCTATTTCAAGCTATTTAGCTCTCATCAACTAGCCATACCCTTACTCCGATTCGAGTATGGCTAGCTGATGAGAGCTAAATAGCTTGAAATAGATTTATACTAGTCTCCCTTTATTTCTTTATCAGCGAAATATAAATTTGATATAAAATGGTTTGTTGTGAATGCGACTGCTTGAGGGCTCCTGGATTGGAGCTGAAAGGCGAAAGGGAAGCAGGATGCTCCCTGCCACATATTGGGATAGACCAGGTGCTTCAATAGAAAAACACTTTATATATATGTGTGTATATATATATATATATATATGTAGGTCTTTGGTTATTCGGGTCTTCTCCCACGTAAAATTGGAAGTGTCTTGGCGACGTTTCGACGAAGTCTCATTCGTCATCTTCAGGCTGGTGTTCTCGGCTTCGTGCTTCCAGGAGCAATATATATATATATATATATATATATATATATATATATATATATATATATATATATATCAATTTTCTTACTTCTTCGTAGGGTCTATGTGTGTTTTTCTTCTAGCCAGGTTTTCCCTACGTAGCCAAGGTTTTTTTTTTGTAGCTCCAGCTCAGTAGAATCTCATCTACTCGGTTCTGGGCTTTTTTCTTTTCTAACACCTAGCAAGCTCTCACTGCTAGGTGGGAGACCTAAATAGATCCATTTCTAGCTCGTTAGCTTTCATCAGTAGGCCACACCCATCTCCTCCCTGTAAAGGCATAGTATCAATTTTCTTACTTCTTCGTAGGGTCTATGAAGGGTCTCCCAGAACCGAGTAGATGAGATTCTACTGAGCTGGAGCTACAAAAAAAAAAAAACCTTGGCTACGTAGGGAAAACCTGGCTAGAAGAAAAACACACATAGACCCTACGAAGAAGTAAGAAAATTGATACTATGCCTTTACAGGGAGGAGATGGGTGTGGCCTACTGATGAAAGCTAACGAGCTAGAAATGGATCTATTTAGGTCTCCCACCTAGCAGTGAGAGCTTGCTAGGTGTTAGAAAAGAAAAAAGCCCAGAACCGAGTAGATGAGATTCTACTGAGCTGGAGCTACAAAAAAAAAAAAAAACCTTGGCTACGTAGGGAAAACCTGGCTAGAAGAAAAACACACATAGACCCTACGAAGAAGTAAGAAAATTGATACTATGCCTTTACAGGGAGGAGATGGGTGTGGCCTACTGATGAAAGCTAACGAGCTAGAAATGGATCTATTTAGGTCTCCCACCTAGCAGTGAGAGCTTGCTAGGTGTTAGAAAAGAAAAAAGCCCAGAACCGAGTAGATGAGATTCTACTGAGCTGGAGCTACAAAAAAAAAACCTTGGCTACGTAGGGAAAACCTGGCTAGAAGAAAAACATATATATATATATATATACACACACACACACACACACACACACACACACATACAGTATGTCACAGAAGTGAGTATACCCCCTCACGTTTTGTAAATATTTACTGTACGTATATCTTTTCATGTGACAACACTGAAGAAATGACATTTGGCTACAATGTAAAGTAGTGAGTATACATAAGCGCTTGGTCTTATTTTTGGGGAGGTCTTATTATTTTGGGGCGCGTGGAGCAAGATGGGGCTCCTCTTGGCATCTTACCTGATTTCCAGCTCTGTCTCCCTAACCCTAACCAGACCAGCTGCAGATGCCTTTAAATATTTTCGGGAAGGGCTTATTTTCAGGGGAGGGCTTATTTTCGGGGAAACACAGTACACACACACACACACACACACACACACACACACACACACACACAAAGGTACTGTCCTTGCCCACCTTCTCTGAGCTTGAAAAACAAAATAGGACCCCATTTGACGAGCGGTTGGATGGGAGACCACCAAGAGATCCTCTTAGTTGTGGACTACACTGGGAAGTTAAAAAAAAGCCATCCAGGTAGATGGTGGCCTTCTCCTCCTTCACTATTACATCTCCACGGAGGCATCAGGATGGAGCTCCACTTTATTTCAATGGTCACAAGTATCTACGGGATTGGGGAATGCGACAACCTGCGTGTCCTTGCATCGGTAGCGCAAGTTCTGCATCTCTGTCATTTCACCTCACGCCGCAGTCGACTCACTGCATAACCGCTGATTTGCACAGTGAGGCCACGACATGCATGACATCGTTTTGACATGGCTGTGGTTTTCAGCCAGACACATCTAGAGAAGCTGAACCTGCTCTGGGATGCTTTATTCCTCCGTGGGAATGATTTTTGGAAAAAGTTGTAGAGGGCCCTTCTCACCTCGGCTGCATAAGCTCCCTCCGTAGCTGGGCAAGCACAGGCAGACAAAGGCGTTGATCTCGTCAATGCAGGTCCCGCCATTTTGACAAGGGTTGGATAAGCAGTCATCGATATCTGTGGGGACAAGAGCATGCGTGAAGGTGGGGACTCCGTCACATTATGGCTGCTGGAATTCCCTCTTCTGATTGTCTGGGTTCTGTTTATCAGGAAACCCCAATACACTTTTTATTTATTTTAATTTATATCCCGCCTTTACAAGTAGTCCTCGACTTACAACAGTTCATTTAGTGACCGTTCAAAGTTACAATGGCACTGAAAAAAAGGTTGTAAAATGGAGCAAAACTCACTTAACAAATGTCTCACTTAACAACAGACATTTTGGGCTCATTTGTGGCCTTGAGTCAAGGACTACCTGTATTATCTTTATAAATAAATCTAGGCAGTGAACATATCCAACACACTTCCCTCTTCCTATTTTTCCACTACAACAACAACCCTGTCAGGTGGGTTGGGCTGAGTGAGAGGGACTGGCCCACCCAGCTGGCTTTCATGCTTAAGGCAGGACTAGAACTCTCAGTCTCCTTATGATTGGCCCAATATCACCCAGTTGGCTTTCATGGCTAAGGCAGGACTAGAACTCCCAGTCTCCTTATGATTGGCCCAATATGATCCAGTTGGCTTTCACGGCTAGGGCAGGATTAGAACTCTCAGCCTCCTTATGATTGGCCCAATATCACCCAGTTGGCTTTCATGGCTAGGGCGGGATTAGAACTCTCAGCCTCCTTATGATTGGCCCAATATGATCCAGTTGGCTTTCATGGCTAAGGCGGGACTAGAACTCCTAGTCTCCTTATGATTGGCCCAATATGTCCCAGTTGGCTTTCATGGCTGAGGCAGGACTAGAACTCTCAGCCTCCTTATGATTGGCCCAATATCACCCAGTTGGCTTTCATGGCTAAGGCAGGACTAGAACTCACCTCTCCTGCTTTTTAGCTGGGTGCTTTAATCATTAGATGAAATTGGCTTTTTGCATATACAGTAGCAGGCAAAAAATGAACTTACGATTTATGGTTTTGTTGATTAGAAAAACAAAATATTATAAAAAGGGTGGATTTTTTAAAAAATAACCATAGTATAAGAGGTAACTTTGTGTTTGTACTTATAATTGCTGTAAAGAAAATCAGAAACTATTTTTTCTATTTCATGGCTGGCTGGGGAATTCTGAGAGTTGAAATCCACACATCTTCGAATTGCCAAGGCTGAGCTACACTGCCCTAGAGAAATAATACCAATGGATGCACTGAACTCTCGCGGGAAATATAGTCTGTGCATATGAGTTGGCTCGAAACACAGACAAGCTCAGGGCTGGGGATGAATCCTCAGGGCTTATCTGGGTTGGAGGAACAGCAGCCAGCTGCATCTGAAGCAAAGATTAAAACATAGCAATCCAGCAGATAAATGCAGCTACATCCATCTGGGAGCCCGACAGCCGAGCATGTGCATAAAATTAGTGTGAAACTTCATGTCTCGCTCCTTTGGTAGCCATTCTGGTTCTTTCTCAGAACCTAGATTGAAGGGAGGATTGTATCAAAAAATATCTGCAAAAACAATACCTTCCAAAGTATTTGCCAACAATTTATTGTTAGTTGTGAAGTTGTGTCCGACCCATTGCGACCCCATGGACAATGTTCCTCCAGGGCTTCCTGTCCTCTACCATCCTCTGGAGTCCATTTAAGCTCACGCAAACTGCTTCAGTGTGTCAAGTTTCGAGGTCGTCTCAAATAAATTGCATTTCAAACAAAGTCTTTGAAGGAAAAACTCCTATTTATTAAGCACGGCATTCTAAACCCGACTCCATCGAAGCCAACACTGACTTCCAGCCCCAAAACCCTCCCTTTCCGTTCCCCACTCCCCTGCACTCATTGGCCATCTTCCAAGTCATTCTACCCCTAATCTACTCCAGCTCAAAGGAATTTCCCCCCTCCCCTCCCATCTCCTAGGGGATATTATCTCCAGGGAAAATAAGAAGGTGAAAAGTCAAACGTCCCTTTCCAGACACCTTCGCTTCTCCTTCTTATGTCAGCACTAGAGTAAATGCAGCTTGAAGTGCTGACACAGTGACTCCATCCAGCCACCTCGTTCTCTGCCGTCCTCTTCTTCTTTTGCCCTCCATTGTTCCCAGCATTAGGCTCTTCTCCAGTGAGTCCTTCCTTCTCATTAGGTGGCCAAAGTATTTGAGTTTCATCTTCAGGATCTGGCCTTCTAAAGAGCAGTCAGGGTTGATCTCCTCTAGAACTGACCGGTTTGATCGCCTTGCAGTCCAAGGGACTCGCAGGAGTCTTCTCCAGCACCATCCTTCAAAGGCCTCAATTCTTTGGCACTCAGCCTTCCTTATGGTCCAACTTTCACAGCCATACATTGCAACTGGAAAACCATAGCCTTGACTACATGCACTTTTGTTGGCAGGGTGATGTATGCTGTCTAGCTTTGCCATGGCTTTCCTCCCCAGGAGCAAGCGTCTTTTTTTTTTTTTAAATTTGATTTATATGCCGCCCTTCTCCGGAGACTCAGGGCGGCTTACAATGCGTTAAGCAATATTTTAATTTCTTGGCTGCAGTCCCCATCTGCAGTGATCTTGGAGCCCAGGAAAATAAAATCTGTCACTACCTCCATTTCTTCCCCATCTATTTGCCAGGAATTGAGAGAGCCGGATGCCATGATCTTACTTTTCTTAATGTTTTGCCAACAATAGCAATAGCATCTAGACTTAATGCAAGTAGTCCTCGACTTACAACAGTTTGTTAAAAAAAAGTCTATAAAGATTCTCAATCATCCAGCTCATGGATATCCGAAAAGTGCTTTTTCAGGAGGCCAACTGGGCTTCCTTGTTTTTTTCCTTTTGAAGACGTTTTGCTTCTCATTCAAGAAGCTTCTTCCGTCTTCCGCTATCCTGTCAGAGCTGAAGAAGCTTCTTGGATGAGAAGCAAAATGTCTTCAAAAGGAAAAAAACAAGAAAGCCCAACTGCCTCTTGGAAAAAAAAAACACCTTTGGGACAACAGTTCGTTTAGTGACCGTTCAAAGTTTAAAAAAGCGACTTATGGCCGTTTTTCACAGTTACGACCTTCGCAGCATCCCCTTCTTGATCGTGGGATCAAGATTCAGGTGCTTGGCAACCGTTTCACATTTATGACCATTGCTGTGTCCCAGGGTCATGTGATCCCCTTTCGCGAACTTTTTGATGAGCAAAGTCGACGGGGAAGCCGAATTCACTCCACAACCGGGTTACTAATTTATTGACTGCAGTGCTTCATTTAAGAACTGAGGCAAGAAAGGTCATAAAATGGGGCAAAACTCACTTAACAAATGGAGGAAGGAAGAGAAGGGGAGGAGAAGAGGAAAGGTTGTGGTAAAATAAATAATAATAATAATAATAATAATAATAATAATAATAATAATAATAATAATAATAATTTTATTTCTATACCGCCCTTCTCCCGAAGGACTCAGGGCGGTATACAGCCAATTTAAAAACACAAGACACAACAATGATTAAAAATTAAAATAATAATTAAATAGATAAATTAAAAAATAAAGGAGGGTAAATGGTAAAAGAGCATCCCCGAACAACTAAAAATGAAAGTTAAAAGATAAGATGAATGGAAAATGATGGATAAAAGATTGTACATTTAAATATGTTTATGAGAAATAAAAATAAAAACTCTTTGAAAAAGAAAAACTCATTTAATAACAGAAATTTGGGGCTCCGTTGTCGTTGTAAGTCAAGGACTACCTGTATACCGCTTCACAGTGCTTTGTAGCCCTCTCTAAGCGGTTTACAGAGACAGAATATTGCCCCCAACCATTTGGGTCTTCATTTTACCCACCTCGAAAGAATGGAAGGCTGAATCAACCTTGAGCCGGTGAGGATCGAACCGCTGGCAGTCAGCAGAATTACGGAGGCTCCCCACCCCATCTCCTCACCTATTTCACAGTTTTCGCCTGTGAATCCTGGCAGACAGTGGCAGCTGGTAAGGTTTCCACTCGACTGGCAGGTGCCCCCATGCAAACACGGATCGTTATCGCAAGGGTCAGTTTCGGCTGCAAAAAAGAAACAAGGAGGAGATGAGGAGAGAGGGACATGTGTTTCATGCCCACGGCATGAAATCTACGACATGTGTTTCATGCCCACCGCAGGACTATAATTCAGTCTCCTGATGACTGGCCAAAAGTCACCCAGCTGGTTTTCATTTTATTATTTACTAGCTGGATACCTGTGCTTCGCTACGAAACTATGTGATCGGGCTTGATAAATCGACACTTATAGCTTGAAAATTAATGAGTAGTTATGATCGGCCTTTCTTCTCCCTTTCTCTCCCTCAGCCTTGCCCCACAGAAACGTCTCCTATCCTATCTTCTTCTCTCCCTCAGGCTTGCCGTACAGAGGCCTCTCCTATCCTATCCCCTTCTCTCCCTCAGCCTTGCCCCACAGAAGCCTCTCCTATCCTATCCCCTGGTTGCTGCTGTGAAAGTAAAACTGAAAGTGAAACTCCTCTCCTCTGCTTGTGTTTTGCATTTAGAACAGATTTCTTTTCAGGTGGGGAGGGGCATAGAACTCCTTAGCATCACAGCGTGGAACAGATTTCTTTTCAGGTGGAGAGAGGAAGTAGAACTCCTTAGCATCAGAGGGCTGTTTGTAAAGTGAAACAATATTTGCTGTGTGAGCAAGAAGGAGACAGGAAGGAGCCTGGCCGTAGCTTAGCTCAAGTGTTCTGTATTAAAGCTGCTTCCTGCTGTGAAAGTAAAACTGAAGGTGAAACTCCTCTCCTCTGCATCATCCCTGTGAGGTGGGTTGGATGGAGAGAGGGTGATTGGCCCAAAAGCTGGCTATCATAGCTAAAGCTGGGCTTGAACTCACTTCATGTCCATGGCGGGACTAGAACCCACACTCTCCTGGTTTCTAACCTGATGCCTTAACCTCTAGACCAGACTGGCTCTCTGTGTTTACTGATTTTCATTGTACAGGTAATCCTCGACTTACAACCACAATTGAGCCCAAAATTTCTGTAAAGTGAGACATTTATTAAGTGAGCTTTGCCCCATCTTACGATCTCTCTTTACACCATTGTTAAGTGAATCACTGCAGTTGATAAGTTGGTAACCCGGTTGTTAAGGAATCTGGCTTGCCCCATTGGCTTTGCTCATCAGAAGGTCACAAAAGGGGATCACGTGACCTTGGGACACAGCAATGGTCATAAATATGAATCAGTTGCCAAGCATCTGAATCTTGATCACATGATCATGGGGATGCTGCGAAGGTCATAACTGTGAAAAATAGTCCTACGTCCCTTTTTTCAGTGCAGTTGTAACTTTGAACAGTCACTAAACGAACTGTTGTAAATTGAGGACTACCTGTATTCTTTAATTTGGCTAGTGAATTCTAGGGAGCAGCCAGGGGTGATATTCAGCCAGGTCGGACCGGTTTGGGCAAACTGGATGCTAATTTTACATCTGGTTCGCCGAACCGGTAGTTGCAAAGACTGGCTGGCCTCGTCCACCCCACCCCTCCCCTCCTGGGAGTCTCCATGCGGCCGTTTTGGATGCCAGGTAAGTGCAGCGCCCACGTGGAGGCTCTGGGAGGGTGAAAAACAGGCCTTCCAGAAGTTCCAGAAGTCCGAAAATGGGTTGTTTCCGGCCTCCAGTGCCCGGGGAAGGCCGTTTTTGCTCAAGGAAAGCCTCCGGAGCCTGGGGAGGACGAAAACGCTCCCCTCTCCCCCCTGCCATGGTACAGGAGGCCGAGTAGGCCACGCCCCCATGGCCACGCCCACCCAGCAACCAGGCAGAGAACCGGTTGCAAAAAATGTTCAATCCCACCCCTGGGAGCAGCTATGCTAGGAGGCCAAATGAAGGAGGACCCAGTTGTGGGGGCAATAAGCTGACTTTGTATAAATATACAAAAGGATGAAGGCTATTGCTTAGCACATTGTAAGTCGCCCTGAGTCTCCGGAGAAGGGCGGCATATAAATCAAATTAAAAAAAAAAAAAAAAAAAGGAGATGCTTCAGGGGCTGGGCCGAGGCTGGCGTTGAATTGCACTCAATTGCTTGTTTCCCTCTTGCCTACTTGACATAGAATAACTGTTCCAGCCCTCTGACCCAGATTGGCACCTCTCTGCCCCCCTACCTCTACTGGATTCCCATTATATCTAGGCAAGCACTTTGCTCTGATGAGTGACATTGCGGCTGAGTGGGTTGCTTTGCCCTGCCTCAATTGGCCCTCTCTTGCTCAAAGGCCTTTTTTGATTTTTTTGCAAATGCTGGTGGAGCAAACAACGTGAGCTCAAGTGCTCTGCTGTATGTGCCAGTGTGTCCCCTCTTTGCCTCAATGAAAAGCACAACATTGCTTCCACCGTGTCAAGTGGTCTTTCACAAGCCCAATTTCCACCGCAATGCACTGTGAAACGGCCATGGCATCGGTTTGGAGAGTCAATTCCAGGTGGTCACCCTGGAATTCGTTACAGATTGTCCTCAATTTACCACTACAGATTATCTGATTAACAGAATTAGAAGGGTTCTTGTAGGTCATCTAGTCCACCCCCCACCCCCGGCCAAACCGTCCCGACAAATTGCAGTCCAATCTCCCCTTGAAAGCCTCCAGTGATGAAGCTCCCACAACTTCCGAAGGCAACTTCTGTTCCATGGGTTGATTGTTCTCACTGTCAGGAAATTTCTCCTTATTTCTAGGTTGAATCTCTCCTTGATACGATTCCATCCATTATTCCTTGTCTGGCCTTTGGGTGCCTTGGAAAATAGGTTGACCCCCTTCCTCTCTGTGGTAGCCCGTCAAATATTGGAACACTGCTATCCTGTCTCCCCTGGTCCTTCTCTTCACTAGACTAGCCATGCCCAGTTACTGCAACCGTTCATCGTATGTTTTAGCCTCCAGTCCCCTCATCATCCTGGTTGCTCTTCTCTGCACTTTTTCTAGAGTCTCAACATCTTTTTTATAGTGTGGTGACCAAAACTGGATGCAGTACTCTAGGTGTGGTCTTACTAAGGCTTTATAGAGTGGTATTAGTGCCTCAGTTGATCTTGATTGTATCCCTCTTTTAATGCAATTTAGGATTGCATTGGCTTTTTTGGATGCTGTTGGCTCATATTTAATTGGTTGTCCACTAAGACTCCAAGATCCGTCTCACAGTTATTACAATGGAGACCAGAATTGCCGTTGCTAAGCAAGGCAGTTACGTGAGTTGCAAGCCCGATCTTTATTACTTTTTTGTCTTGGTTTTGTTAATTGTTAATTGTTAAGAAAATCATAGGTCTCTATGGAGATTCCCAGTCATCCAGTTCATAGTTGTCCCAAAGGTGCTTTTTCTAGAGGCAACTGGACTTTCTGGTTTTTCTTTGAAGACGTTTTGCTTCTCATCCAAGAAGCTTCTTCAGCTCTGTGAATCCAAGAACTGAAGAAGCTTCTTGGATGAGAAACGAAACGTCTTCAAAGAAAAAACAGAAAGTCCAGTTGCCTCTAGAAAAAGCACCTTTGGGACAAAATCACAGTTCACTAAGTGAATCTGGCTTCTCTTAATGATTTTGGAAGCTGGCTGGGAAGTCCCAAATGGCAGTCAGATGAACATGGGATGGTGCAATTGTCATAAATACATACTGATTGCCAAGAGCCCAAATTCTAATCACATGACTGCGGAATGCCACTATGGTTGAAAGTTGAGGTCACTTTTTTCAGTGCCATTGTATCTCCGAGCAGTCACTAAAGAAATGATAGTAAATTGAGGATTACCTGTACTGGGATCTTTTAAAGCAATTGCAGTTGTGTGACCAGAGAGTGAATTATGGCACTGTGTTTGCCAGAGAAAGGATAGAAGGGAGGAATCTCATGGAAATAGATCTCCCTGTTTCAAGTAACAGGTCATAAGAACATAAGAAGGAATCTGGAACTACCGTGTTTTCCCGAAAATAAGACCCTGTCTTATATTTTTTTGAACCCCGAAATAAGAGCTTGGTCTTATTTTTGGGGAGGTCTTATTATTTTGGGGCACATGGAGCAAGATGGGGCTCCTCTTGCCATCTTACCTGATTTCTAGCTCTGCGTTTGAATATTTTTGGGGAGGGCTTATTTTCGGGGGGAGGCTTATTTTAGCGCATGCGCTCAAAAGCCCAATTGGGCTTATTATCAGGGTTGTCTTATTTTCGGGGAAACAGAGTAGATCAGACCAAGGATCCACCCACTTTGGCATTTGGCATCTCATAAGGATCACCAGATGTATCTCAAGTACAGGTAGTCCTCAACTTACAACAGTTTGTTTTGTGACTTTTCAATAGCAATAGCACTTAGACTTATATACCGCTTCACAGTGCTGTTACAGCCCTCTGCAAGTGGTTTACAAAGTCAGCCTATTGCCCCCAACAATTTGGGTCCTCATTTTACCCACCATGGAAGGCTGAGTCAACCAGTTACAACATCACTGAAAAAAGTGACTTATGACTGTTTTTTACACTTACAACTGTGGCAGCATCTCCATGGTCATGTGATCAAAAATCAGATGCTTGGCGACTGATGGGCTCACCCGCTGTTTTAGGCGGCCCGGATTTGAACAGCTCACAACCCGGTAGTGGCCCATGGCCTGGGGACCTCTGCTCTACCATGTTTCTCAAAAAATAAGACCCTGTCTTATATTTTTTTGAACCTCAAAATAAGCGCTTGGCCTTATTTTCGGAGAGGTCTTATTATTTTGGGGCGCGTGGAGCAAGATGGGGCTCCTCTTGCTGTCTTACCTGATTTTCAGCACTGTCTCCCTAACTCTAACCAGAAGAAATTTATTTATTTAATTTTATTTTATTATTCATATTTCTATGCCGCCCACTCTCTGAGGACTCTGGGCAGCTTACATCAAAGACAGTATACTAAATAGCATATTGCCCCCAACAATCTGGGTCCTCATTTTACCCACCTTGGAAGGATGGAAGGCTGAGTCAACCTTGATTTGATCCACTGATCTGCTGAACTCGTAGTCAGCTGAAGTAGCTGCAATACTGCACTCTAACCACTGTGCCACCTCGCAGTGGCGCAGTGGTTAGAATGCAGGGGACTGGCGGGGACTGGCTGTGCATGCATTTAAATATTTTTTGGGAGGGCTTATTTTTTGGGGGGGGCTTACTTTCAGGGGGGCTTATTTGAGCGCATCAAAAGCCCGATTGGGCTTATTATCAGGGGAGGTCTTATTTTCGGGGAAACAGGATAGTACTTTAACCATTGCACCAAATTCTAGGTTTTTCCTAGAATTTGCAGGACTAGAACTCACAGCCTCCCAGTTTCTAGCCTTGTGCCTTAGCCACTGGATCCAACTGGCTGTGCAGTATCTTCTTTCAGCATCGCACACAGTTGTGGAAATCCAGTGGAAAAAAAAATTCCTTTTAGTTAAAGTCTTCCAGGCAGGGGCTCGATGGGGCTACGTCTGCCCTGATTCACATTTTGCCCTTCCAGTCTTAATCCCTCCAGAGTCGTACAACTTCTGGGCAGAAGCTGTGTCGTAATTCCTGATGCACCAGCAAGAGGCAGGTTATTCAGGGCTGGGGAGATCATTTTATGCAGATTCAAAGGTGCTTTACTATTTCCCTGAAGCAGGTCATTCCATCCTAACAATCTAGGGCAGACAGGGGCATTTTACAGATCGTGGGCCACAACCCACAGGCTGTTCCTATCGCTGCCTGTGGCAGCGTCGGTGTCGGCAGAATGGCAGAGTTGGCAGGCGGCGGAGTGGTGTCATCAAGGGTGGGGGGTAGCTCTCCACAACACTCCCAGTTTCTCATGTGGCCCATTGAGGATATTAATTGCTCACCCCCGATCTAGGGAGTAAAGCATAAATTCTTACTTTTGCAATGCAGTCTTAACGTTCCTATCGAAGTTAAGTATGTAATCATTGCTCTCATGACACATGGATTTTGCAATACAGGTAGTCCTCGACTTACAACAGTTTTTTTAGTGACCATTCGACAGCACTGAAAAAAATGGACCGATGGCCATGATGACTTATGACCGTTTTCCACACTTACGACCACTGCAGCGTCCCCATAGTCACGTGATCAAAATCCAGACGCTCGGCAACTGACCCGTATTTATAACGACTGGGGTGATCCCCTTTTGCGACCTTCCTACAAGCCAAGTCAAGGGGGAAGCCAGATTCGCTTTACAAAACAGGTTACTAACCTAACAACTGGTGTGATTCACTTAACCACCGTGGCAAGAAAGATGGTAAAATGGGACAAAACTCACTTCATAAATGCCTCACATAGCAATAGAAATCTTGGACTCAATTGTGGTCGTAAGTCAAGGACTACCAGGACTCCCAGCTCTGTGGTCCAAAGGAAGAAATACAGGGGAATTTTGGGGTCTCTGGGGGGGGGTAAGGAAACTGTGGGGAAGCATTTTGTATATTTAGCTGGGGGTGGGGCAGCGGTGAAACGCAGCCGGATCTATCTGGCTCGCGTGAGGCGGTAGAGCTGGCAGTGGAAGGCTCCGCCCACCCGCCGGGACATCATCACCAGTGGTGGGTTGCCCCCGATTCAGACCGGTTCACAAGAACCGGTAATAAAACTGGCGGGAGGCTTCGCCCACCGACCCGGACGTCATCAGGAAATTTCTGCGCATGCACAGAAGTGCGTGCGTGAGCAAAATGAGCGAACGTGTGCAGTCCCATTGCAAACTGGTAGTAAAGATAAATAGAATCCACCCCTGGTCATCACGACCCGTTTTTGACCCTCTGCGCATGTGCAGAAGAGGCACGCGCACTCACATTTCCGATCCAGTAGCGAAGGTAAGTGCATTTTACCCCTGGGGTGGGGGAATCTATGGAACCGTGTTAGGCATCTGGGCTGCGTGAGGAGGACATGCTCTGCTTTGTAACCACATTAGGAACAAGAGAACAAATCCAGTTAATCAATACCCCGAATGTATTTTCCGCGAAAGTGCATTACAACGAGCTTTGCAAAATACAAGTTAGTGCCTTTAGGATGGTTGTGTCAAAAGCCCCGTTTCGAATCGTCATGAGTGACAGTCCCAAGGGTTTAGCTGTTCGAAGCCTTTGTAGTTAGAGGGGGGAAAAAAAGTGACATCCAAAAAATGCTTTTGGGGGAACAGGATTCAGTTAGCTGCAATTGTTGCTTGACACAGTGGGGAGCCTTGAATAGCGCAGCCCTTCCAAGCGAAGCACACATTATGCCAACTGCCAATTTTTTCTCCCCTCTCCGGCTCTGGAAAGGAAGGGAAGTCCCCCTGTTCCTTCCTGCAGCTGGAGAAGACGTTGCAACTCAACTTGCAACCATTCGTTTGGTCACTGTTCAGGGTTACAACAGCACCGAAAAAAGTGATTTATGACCTCTACTCATAGTTACTACCATTGCAGCAACTCCATGGTCACATGTTCAAAATTGAGGACTCTTAGCAACCATGCGGTTGCTCAGTGGCAAAGTCGCTGAGCTTGTTGATCGAAAGGTCAGCAGTTTAGCGGTTCGAATCCCGAGTGCCGCGTAACGGGGTGAGCTCCCGTTACTTGTCCCAGCTTCTGCCAACCTAGCAGTTTGAAAGCAGGTAAAAAATGCAAGTAGAAAAATAGGGGCCACCTTTGGTGGGAAGGTAACAGCGTTCTGTGCGCCTTTGGCATTTAGTCATGCCGGCCACATGACCACGGAGACGTCTTCGGACAGCGCTGGCTCTTTGGCTTTGAAACGGAGATAAGCACCGCCCCCTAGAGTCAGGAACGACCAGCACATAGGTGCGAGGGGAGCCTTTACCTTTACCTTTACCTAGCAACCATGTATTTTCGATAATTGCAGCATCCTGGGGTCACATGATCACATTTTACAATGGTTTTGCCAAAAACTGGCGTTTACTTCCATTTTTTTGGCAGAACTGTACTCATAGCGAATCATTGGTTCACTTAACAATCGCAGTGTTCACTTAACAACAACAGCTGCTTTACTATCGTAGTGGCTGCTTAATAACTGCTGTGAAAACGGTTGTAAATTTTACAACCATCAGGACTTACGGCTGTGATGGACAGGCTCCGTTACAGTCGACAGCCGAGGAATTTAGTCTTTGGAATTCTTGTTCAAAAGGATCACATAACAGGGATCAGAAAAGACCCCTGCTTGCCTAAGATCAGAGCGTGGTAAGTTGTATCTGTGATCTATCTACTAGGATCACCAGGTATCTCAAGGGCTTAGTGGCAGGACATTAGCTTTGCATGCTAATCAGTCCCATCCTGAACTTCACCAATTTAAAATAACAGAAACAATCCAAGACCATTCTTGTAAAAGTACCTCCGTTCCTGAATTCAGGTATTCTCCTGACCTTGGGTGGGCCTTCAACCTCCAGAATCTCAGTAGCTAGCTAGCATGGCTGTGGCTGGGATTTTTGTGAGTTGAAGTCTATTCATTTTTTTCTCACCTCAAGCACAAAGTCCAGAAGTGGTTTCCAAGTGAAGTAAAAACAAAGTTACTGTATTTTTCGGACTATAAAATGTACCTGACTACAAGACACATCTAAATTTAGAAGAGGAAAACAACAAAAAAAGATTTTGGCTTTCCTTTTTTTGGCCCTTTTCCAGCCCTTTTCCGGCCTGTTTTCGGGGCTTTTTTCAGCCCATTTTTTCCAAAAAAAAAAAAAAAAAAAAAAGGGCTGAAAAAAGTCCCAAAACAGGCCAAAAAAAAGCCTCAAAAATAGGCCAAAAAGCCTCAAAATTGGGCTGAAAAAAGCCCCGAAAACGGGCCAAAAAGCCTAAAAAATGGGCCAAAAAGCCTAGAAAACAGCCCCCCAAAAACCTCAAAAATGGGCCAAAAACAGGCCTAAAAAGGCCCAAAAATGGGCATGTGGAGGCCAAAAAATGGCCGGCAGATAGGCAGGGATTTGGCAATATTCTGCCTATAAGATGCACAGACATTTTCACCCCCTTTTGGGAGACAAAAAAGTGTGTCTTATAGTCCAAAAAATACAGTAACTATACTCTTTTCTTTGATTAGGGCAGTCAATTTAGTCATCTCTGTTAATTCAAAAAATGAAACTTTGATTTTGAATGAAACCCTTCCTATGGCTATGTAAGGATGGGGGGATCTCCTAAGAACTTGTATACCCGAAGGAGCAGAGCTGATGTATGTCTGGTGGCCTATCTGTCTTCACATCACATCTTCTTCCCACCCCACAAAGAGACTGTACAAAGGGGGTGGGATTCTTACCAAGCAAGGTGTCATTCATCTCCTGGGCCCACACCAGACGGGGGATTCCTTTGAGTGCTGGTGCATCTTCTTTCTCTTCTCCGCTCCCACTGTCGCTCTCCATTGGGAGAAAGTCTCCAGGGACAGAGGGGATGTACCCTTCCTGGTCCATCTTGGCTTCCACCTCTCTCTCGGTGGGATAGATGGAAGGTTGTGAGCTTGGAACCACAAGCGAGTTATCAAAGGCAGCTGGCTGCGGTATGTGTATAAACTCTGAGGTGCCGTGGAGTATGAATGGAGTCCTCATCTCAGGCAAACTCACGGCTGTGGTCTCCTCTCCATCCTTGGCCTCATCTGGAAGGGATTGAGCAGAAGAAAAGAAGACGGTGTGATTGTGAGCAGGAGGTCCTGCAGTGGCACCATCTGGCCAATGGTAGTCACCATTGTCTTCCTCCGAGCTTTCGTGGTGACTTTGCTCGATCGTGCTGGATTCAAGGTGGTTCTCCCTGCTTTGAGTAGCCTGTTCCCAGCTACCTTGTGCCTCAGAAAGATCTAGGACTTCAGTGAAAGTGGAACCATCTGGAGGCCCCAGGATTGCTTTGTTTGTTCTGGTGGTCTCCATACTATCTTGATTGTCGTGGTCCACCAACCATGCCTCAGTTTTCTCAGGGAGGAATTGAGCTTCCTGCAAATACACAGTTCCTGGTGTTGGGGTGATGATGTCTTTTGGGGAGAGTGTCACAGCTTCTTGTCCCCTCAGTTCAGATGCTTCTTCTGAATGTTGGCTGCCCTGTTTCAAGACGGGGTCTTTTCCCGCAATATTGAGGAGGCTCATTGTTTCCTCTTGGTTAACAAAATGCAGAGTTTCTGGCTCCGTTTCTCCTTCGGCATCCTCTGGAAAGTTTTGGTGGCCCTCAAAAACAGGTCCTGGAAGCTCTTCGCCAAACCTCATGGTTTTGACGTGGCTTTCTCGGGAGCTGTAATCGTATTCTCCACTTGACTCATCAATGTGTGGCTTGTTCCTCCGGTGGTCAGAGGACAGAAGGGATTCTGCTGGAGTAACCACCTGTCCATGGCCAGAAAAGTCATCTTCACGGTCTCCAGCTTGGGTCACCCCTTGAAGATAGTCGCTTCGCATGCTGGTCCCCACAGAAGCAACTTCAGGATCGTATCCTGTAGTCACAGCAATTTTCTGCAGATCAAGTAGAACATTAGCCGAGACCGGCAATGATATGGGAACGTACTCATTGTATACATCCTTCTCCTGGTTTCTTGGCCCAGAAATGGTCCAATATCCTTGCTTGGTTCTTTCAGAGCTTGCGTTTTCCAAAGAATGAGGTGTTGATGCAGGAGAAAATGTGGTTTCCTTGGCGCCTCGATTCTCAAGTAACGGTAACCCTGGGGAGATATGCACAAGATTAAAACATATGCATATATTAGGAGTGTACAGTGCTTCCAATTTAATTCTCAAAAATTGTTTCAGAACATGCAGGGGTGTGAATACAGCATCTGTCACTAACTTCTTAAAGTAGCCCTGTCTTTTCCTGGAATCACACACCCAGGACAGCTTCAAATCTTAGGACAAGATGCAGCTGCTTTAAAGAGTTGCAGACAGATGTTGGGTTCATATCCCCATTTATAGACCCTTCGCATCCTGGACATAAATTGTTTCAACTCCTACCCTCAAAACGACGCTATAGAGCATTGCACACCAAAACAACTAGACACAAAAACAGTTTTTTCACGAACGCCATCGCTCTGTTAAACAAATAATTCCCTCAACACTGTCAAACTATTCACTAAGGCTGCATTACTATTACTATTTGTCTTCTCATCGTTCCTATCACCCATCTCCTCCCACTTATGACTGCAACTTTGTTGCTTGTATCCTTATGATTTATATTGATTGTTTCCTAGTATGATTTGATTGCTTATTTGTATTCTATGACTATCATTAAGTGTTGTACCTTATGATTCTTGATGAATGTATCTTGTCTTTTTATGTACACTGAGAGCATATGCACCAAGACAAATCCCTTGTGTGTCCAATCACACTTGGCCAATAAAGAATCATGTTCTGTTCTGTTCTATTCTACTGTGTTTCCCTGAAAATATAGACCCTGTCTTATATTTTTTTGAACCCTGAAATAAGTGCTTGGCCTTATTGCCATGCGCTCAAAAGCCCGATTGGGCTTATTATTAGGGGATGTCTTATTTTGAGGGAAACAGTATTCTCTTCTCTTCTCTTCTCTTCTCTTCTCTTCTCTTCTCTTCTCTTCTCTTCTCTTCTCTTCTCTTCTCTTCTCTCCTATCCTATCCTATCCTAAAGCACAGTTTGAAACAGAATCCAAAGTATTGCATATCCGTGATACACACAAGTGGGCTCCTATCCAGTAAAAAAAACACAGTGAAACCTCATTTTAATGTACAGGTAATCCTCGTTTAGTGACCATAATTGGGATTAGCAAAACTGGCCATTAAACAAAACGGCTGCAACTGTGCTTATCATCTTACTTCAGCCTTGCTTTGCTCTGTAAACCTGCAAAGATCATTAAATGTATGGATTGGTCATAAAGTTACTGTCAACCCTGAAGCAAACCTGGCTAGAGCGATCTTTTGCTGCTTCATAGTTGCCACAAGGCAGAAGGGAGAAAGGGAGGGGTGGGGGAAGTAGATAGCCTGGCTTGGCAGTCAAAACAAAAAGTTTCCTGTGGGAACCAAGGTCATTTCAACAGGTGGCTGACAGAGGAGGAGTGGTGGAGTAACCAAGTGACCAGCCAGCACCTCATTGGACCATGTGACTGATGACCTTGGGAAGGGGGGGAACTTTCACTTTTTAATTAGGTGCAAAACCGCGGGAACTTTTAGAGTCGGTTTTCACCAGTTGTGCTGATATGATGTATCCAATGAACCTGTTCTTTGAGGAATCTACCTGCCTCGGAGTTCTACTTTCAATGGGTGCATTACTCGGAACGCTGACAGTTACATTTTCATCACCATCATAACTGTCAATGGTCAGTAAGTGAGGCAGTTATAAAATGAGGACTATGGGTACAGTAAGGGTGAGGGGATATGATATTTCTAACTTGTAGGGCATGGTGGCCTAGCGGTTAAGATGCTGTTTTTGTCAACCGGAAGGTTGGCAGTTCGAGACCCAAGTACCGCGTGATGGAGTGAGCTTCCGTTATTTGCCCCAGCTCCTACCATCCTAGCAAAAGCATGTAAACGCAAGTAGATAAATGGGTACCATTTCAGTAGAAAGATAACAGTGTTATGTATGCACCTGTTGGCCACATGACCACAGACGCATCTTCGGACAATGCTGATTCTTCGGTTGTGAATCAGAGTTGAGCACAAACACACACACACACACACACACACACACACACAGAGTCGGACACAACTGGGCAGGGGAAACCTTTATCTTTTTATCGCTTAGAAAGGTCCATGAAATTGAAGCGAAGGGCACCATATAACATCATATAACAGTGCTCTCATCATGCAAATATAATATACCACATAGAAATTTACTCCATAGCATGCAAAGTTCATTGCTGGCTCAGGAATTCTGGGAGCTGAAGTCCACACGTCATAAATTTGCCATAGTTACCCACTATGATTGTGATGAACTTGACTTAAAGTCTGTTGAATCAAGATTTCAGACTCTATGCCACCTTCTATTAAAGTTTCTTCCCTTCCCCTCTTGCTCACTCTCCCATGGCCAGCCCATCTGTCTGGGTGTTAATAACTACAGGAAATTGGCACCTCTCCATCTGGGCCTCCGAAAGTGCCTGCGTGGAAGGGCTGCATATCATAGGCATTTGGCAACGGTTACAATGCCAAGGAGCATGTGGGAATGGTTTCTGTGGCAACTGCCTCCTTATTAGCTGCATCGCCTAGCAGCTATGGTCCTTTGAGCTAATGGGGTTCAGCAGGGGGATTCCTAAATTTCTAAGGTTCTTAATCTCCCTGGGAGGGTTAGAGTCTGGGGTTGAGAGTGGGGGGAGAGAAGGAGGGCCAGGATAAGCAGAGCAAGATGAAGAGTCTGTAGGAACACCCTTGAATGTTGTGGAGTTTGTAGCGATGAGAGAGAGAGAGAGAGAGAAAGAGAAAGAAAGAAAAGAAAGAAAGAGAGAGAGAGGAAGGAAGGAAGGAAGGAAGGAAGGAAGGAAGGAAGGAAGGGAGGGAGGACAGATTCTATAGCAATTAAAGAATTGGCTTTCAGTATTTATATATCTACCTATTAATTGCTCTCTAATTTCTTCTCTGTACGTGTCTGTGTCTATGTCTATGATAGGTTTGCCTAGCTATTTACTTCTCTATGGTTGTCTACCTCTCATGCTTCTTTCCTTTCCTTTCCTTTCCTTTCCTTTCCTTTCCTTTCCTTTCCTTTCCTTTCCTTTCCTTTCCTTTCCTTTCCTTTTTCTCTTTTCTTTTCCTCTCCTCTACATCCTTCCTTCCTTCCTTCCTTCCTTCCTTCCTTCCTTCCTTCCTTCCTTCCTTCCTTCCTTCCTCTCCCTTTTCCTCCCTTTCTCTCACTCCCATGAACAATGTATTCCCCTCAGTCCAGAATACTTAGTCAGTTTCAGCACATGCTTTTTGTTTAAAATTCAGAAAGATTCTGGTCAAGACTCTGTCTGTCTACAAGACAAAACAGCCCGACTTTTTTTTGGCAGGATTACTGGATGGGTCTTTTGTTAAGAGAAGCCCATGTCAGAGCACAGCGAGGAGGGCTTTTTCTACAGAAGGATCGTGACTCTGAAATGCCTTCCAAATGTGTCAAGATATCAAAGCTGTGCCTTTTTATACACCAGCATGAAAAGCATCTGTGCGCGTTATCGTTGGCTTTTCCTACGTTCCAGCAAGCAAAAATTTGTCTTTATCCTTTTCATTTAGGGATTTATACTTTATTATTTCATACCGTTCATGGCACCTGATCCCTGTACACTATTTTGAGCTCCCACTGGAATGAGGGATGAAGCATTAATGGCCATAAATACATCACTTTTTCCAGGGGCCGTAAGAATGCAAAAAAATATAGCCAGATTAATAAAAAAAACAACAACAACAAAAAAGAAACAATAATCATTCCATCTGGTTCTTTTTCCAAAATGCCCACAACAGGGCATGGTTGTCTGCCCAAGTTCCTGAACGGGATGACTCAAAATATTTGGACATTCACACTGTCAGTGTTTATTTAAAAAAATAACAACAACAGAAATCTCCCCAAGGACACTATTAACAGGATCAAGAGAACTCAAAAGATTTGCAGAGAGATAAATATCTTAGGATGGTTAAACCGCCTTCTAGGTTTTTTACAGATAAAACCTCGATTGAAAACCATTCGTTTAGTGACCAAAGTTACAACGGCATTGAAAAAAGTGACATGACTGTTTTCCCACACTTACGACCGTTACAGCATCTCTGTGGGTCACATGATCAAAATTGGGATGCTTGGCAACTGACTCGAATTTATGATGGTTGTTCCTGGGGTCATGTCAGTGATGGATTGCTACCGGTTCTCCCCGGTTCTTGCGAACCGGTAGTGGAAATTTTGAGTCGTTCGGAGAACTGGTAAATACCACCTCTGCCTGGCCCCGCCCCCAATCTATTCGCTGCCTCCCGAGTCCCAGCTGATCAGCTAGAAGGAAAAAATCAGGGCTCACTTGACAAAGAAGAGGAAAAAAAAAAAACAAGTCACCGTAGCTTTAAATTGAGAAGCCAAGAAGCCTCCCAACTGATTGGCTAGAACCGATCCACTCCTTGTAAACCGCTCGGTGGTGGTAGATTGGCAATTGAGGCTAAGCTGCCTGAAAGCAGTTTCCGATGCTCTCGGTGGTGGCAGAGCGGCAAAAAACTGTTCAAACTCTTGCCGCAGCGCTTCCAAGGGCCGCCCTACAGCTGATCAGCGGTAAAAGGCAGTGTGGTGGTAGACCAGTACGCTCCAGAAACAAATGGGTAGACTGGAATGCTCCAAAAACAAATGGGTGGACCGGTACAGCTCTGCAAGCAGTTAAAAGCCTGGTAGACCAGTACCTCTGCTAAATCCTAAAGAATTGTTTGTCACATGACCATCAAACCACACCCACAAAATAAGCCACGCCCACAGAACCGGTAGTAAAAAAATTTAGAACCCACCCCTGGGTCATGTGGTTATCTTTTGAAACCTTCTGACAAAGATGGGGAAGCCAGGTTCCATGGGGAAGCCAGGTTCACTTAACTGTGTTACTAATTTAACAATTGCAGTGGTTCACTTAACAACTGTGGCAGGGAACGTCGTAAAATGGAGCAAAACTCACAACCATGGTCCCACTTAGAAACAGAAATTTTTGGGCTCCATTGTGGTCGTAAATCAAGGACTCCATGTAGAGGAGAAGTTTGGCTGAAGGGAAGGCTCCCTGGACCCTTTTCCAAGAATCCAACTTAAAGTCATCCATCTTGACGTGCGTGTGATAAACCTAATATTCTTATTGGGGTTATCAAGATATCAGCTCCAGGTTTTGATGGAAGGGAATCGAAAGCGAGAAAGCTGAAGAGTAGCACAAGTAGTTCTCAACTCACAACCTTAATGGAGCCCACCCATTACAGTTATAAAGTCGTACAGGTCGTAAAACAGATCAGTCATGTAATCAGCTCAATTTCATCTGTTTTGCAGCGGTCGTTAAGCGAATGCCACGGTTTGCTACAACAGGGATTTGTTGAAAACTCGTAGATGTTTTCAACATGTAGATGTTCAGCAAAAACATCGTAAATCATGATCATGTGAACATAGGATGCTGCAAATGGACGTAAATGCAGCCGAGGGCCATAATGCGGCCACATGACTGGGGGAGGACCATTGGTACTTTGGCTCCAGGTCATAAGTCCTCTTTCTAAGGTAGGTCATAATTTCGAATAGTTGCTAAGTGACTGATCCTAAGGGGAGGACTACATGTATACCAAAGCAGGTTAACTTTCCAGAATTCAGTTTTTTCTACCCTGATTTCTGGTCCTTTTCTCCCTCCCTTCCCCTGCCAGCTCTGGCAGCTGCCATCCCACAGCTCAGCGTTGTACCAGATGCTTATTCTTAATTTGAGCATCGGCAAACGATTCACCCAACCCTCTGTGCAGCCGTAAGTGTCAAAATTATGCACACTTGCAAAATAACTCTGTCTTCAGAGACTCCGCTCTCTCTCCTCCCTCTCTTAATTGGTGCTAACACTTTTCAGCCGAAAATTATGCCTGAGTGCATTACATCAGGTTGCAAACATGTGCTAATTGGCACCAAAGGCTACTTAAAGCTCTTTCAGGAGACACAGTTTTAAAGCCAGATTTTTGGAGCAGAGGGAAAGAGAGTTTTAAAAAATCCACACAAAATCAGCAGCCCAAAGGCAGAGTGGGCCTGAAATTGGAAGGCTAAGAGAATTCCATCTGATCCCTCAAACATAAACACAGGGATCTTCCTAATATATATATATATCTCCCATAATATATATTATAGATGCTATTAATTACATTAATAGGATTAATAGGAGTGATTCTGGGTAACTTGATATAGGAAATAGGACAGCAGAATCCTATTTCCTATATCAAGTTACCCAGAATTGCTCAATAGTGAGATGGGCGGCATACAAATTTAATAAATAAATAGCAATAGCACTTAATCTTCTCTCAAAGGTGCTTTTTCAAAAGGCAACTGGACCATCTTTCCTTGATGAAGAAGAAGACATTTCGCTTCTCATCCAGGAGGCTTCATCAGTTCATGGATGAGAAGCGAAACATCTTGCTCAAGGAAAAACATAGTCCAGTTCCCTTTTGAAAAAGCACCTTTGAGAGAATCATGACATGGATGGATGACTGAGAATCTCCACAGACACTTTAGCAATTTATATATCGCTTCACAGCCCTCTCTAAGCGGTTTACAGAGTGAGCATATTGCCCCCCCCCACAACAATCTGGGTCCTCATTTTACCGACCTCGGAAGGATGGAAGGTGGAGTCAACCTTGAGCCAGTCAGCATCGAGCTTCTGACAGTGGGCAGAGTCAGCCTGCAATACTGCATTCTAACCACTGTGCCACCACAGCTTATGTTTAATCAGGGGTGTCAAACTCAATTTCATTGCGGGTCGCATCAGGGCTGTGGTTGACCTTGGGGGGCCGGGCGGGCACAGCCAACTGGGTGGGTGTGGCCAGCTTGATACCACTCCCCAAACGGCTGACATGTTTCCTCTTTGCATCGGGTAGACCAGGCCGAAGCCACAGTGACCTAATGTTTCCTCTTCACATTGGGTAGACCGGGCCGAAGCGATGCGGGCTGGCCTCTTCCATTTTTTAGGATGGCCCCACAGGGACCCCTGAGCCTTGTGTTTGGCATCCCCGTGTTAAATATTAAGGCTGCACAACTGATAGAGGAGATTGCTTGAAAATCTTCTCGACAACCTCGTGAGGTAGAGCAGGCGAGAGATAAGATTTGCGCAGAGCTTCAGGGCCAAATGGGGATTTGAACCCAGCCAAATCAGGAAAGCAGTGATTATTTCAGAGAGGACTCTGTGGGGTAAAACTCTGAACACGGCTATCCCAGATTGCGTCAGAGTTTTCTGCAACAGGGACTAATGTAAGCAATTCATTAGCATATGGAGAGTGAGTCAATTCTTCCACACCTACCCTGGCACTCCCCATGTGTTCTCTTAACTTTAGCAATTAATGTATGTGAAAAATGTTATAAAGAAAAGAAAATTCTGCTCCTTTTATTCCCTCTCTTTTTAAATTAGATTTGGTGGCCACGGGCAATGAATGCTACAAAGCAGTAAACAAGCTGCCATTCCCTTATTATCTGGAGATGAGGTAAGACATAAAACTGAAATGCAGTGTTTGATCGAAATGCATGCACGTAGTCCTCACCTTACGACCACAAGGGAGCCCAAAATTTGTCGTTAAGTGAGAAATTTGTTAAGCGAGTTCGCTCCATTTTGCAACTTTTCCTGCCAGGTTTGTTAAGTGAATTACTGCAGTTCTTAAATTAGTAATGCAGTTATTTAAGTGAGTCTGGTTTCCTTCACTGACTTTGCTTGTCAGAAGGTTGCCAAAGGGGATCACATGACTCTAGGACACTGTGACCGTCATAAATGTGAGTCTGTTGTCAAGCATCCGAATGTAAATCATGTGACCATGGGGATGCTGCAACGGTCATAAGTGTGAAAACTATATGTCACTTTTTTCAGTGCCGTTGTAACTTTGAACAGTCACTAAATGAACTGTTGTAAGTTGAGGACTACCTGTACTTAACCAATATACTGTACCCCTTCTGTGCTACAACCAGTATTATAGGTAATCCTTGACTTATAGTCCATTCATTTAGTGAGCATTTGAAGTTACAACGGCACTGGAAAAAAATGATTTATGACCAGTCCTCACACTTAAGACTTTACAGGATACCCATAGCCACGTGATTGTGATTTGGGCACTTGGCATGCAACTCACACTTACAATCGTTGCAGCATTCTGCAATCATGTGATCACCATGACCACACTGAGTGTTTCAGTACCGGAGACAAATTCCTCGTATGTCCAGTGTTGGAATTCAGCCGGTTCGCACCTATTCGGGAGAACTGGTTGTTAACTTTCTAAGCAGTTCAGAGAACCGGTTGTTGGAAGAAATCTTATTTTGTTTTTTTCCACTCTACAGGGCTAATCCTGTAAGGAAGGCAGGAAGGAAACATTCTGGTGTTGTTTCTAGCCTAATCTTTATTGACCTGCTTACAGAAACTGCCTCCCTGGTTAACCCTTGTTACATTGTAACAGCTAAGGCGTGCGCCCATCAACGTAAGTGATGTTGAGTTGGCCACACCTACACCGTCACATGACCACCGAGCCATGCCTACCCAGCTGGTCATTAGGGCAGAGAACCGGTTGTTAAATTATTTGAATTCTACCACTGCGTATGTCTAATTGCACTCGGTCAAATAAAGTATTCAATTCCATTCAAGTTCTCCATTTGTGACCTCCTCAACAGGCTTCTGACAGGCAAAGTCAATAGGGAAGCTAGCAGGGAAGGTCACAAGTTATGGTCAGGTGATGACCATGGCAAAAAAGGTTCATAAAATGAGGTTCGTTTACATGATACCTCACTTAACATCCACACCACTTAATGATGAATGTTCCGATCCTAATTGGGGTTATAAGTCGAGGACTTCTTGTCGTGTACCAAGTCTAGCTATTGTAATACTGTCCCGCAATAATCCTGATTTGGTATCCCTTCACAGTACTGTGGGATATGAACAGCAATAGCAATAGCACTCAGACTTATATACCGCTTCACAGTATAGTATACAGTATTGTACACAGTACAGCTCTCTCTAAGCGGTTTACAGAGTCAGCCTATTGCCCTCAACAATTTGGATCCTCATTTTACCCATCTCGGAAGGATGGAAGGCTGAGTCAACCTTGAACTGGTGAGAATCGAACTCCTGGCACTAGGCAGTGACTCAGTCCGCAATACCGCATTCTAACTGCTGCGCCACCACAGCTCTGGAAATGGGATCTAAGCCCAGCCACTCCCATTAGAAAAGATCCTTCTTCTTAAGGTGCTTCCACAATTTACAGGCTCCCTACGCTCAATGGAAGGATGTTTCCAGCAGAAACCAAATTCCAAATCAACTTACTGTTTCCGTCAACTTCGTTGGACAGCGAGTAGCTTATATCTCCCTCAAGAGGAGAGGCAGGGCTTGGGACCATACCAGCTGAAGTCTCAATGGCATTGTCTACCATTTCGTGCCCTGCCAAGGCCAAGACGGTCAATGTAGTGGGTAGCATCGTGCTACCCTCTGGGTTCCCATCGACAGCCAGCTCGTCTTTCCACTGTTCCTGGAAGTACTGTCCATTCAGTCCCGTGTAAAGGCTCTGATTCGATTCAGGGATGCCAGCCAAAGCTGGTGTTGCCCCAGTGGCAGCGAGGTGGCCTTTTGGAGAAGTGGGGGAAGGAATTAGGAAAGGAATTTTTGGATCCTCCTTTCGGATTTGAACTTGAGATGGTTGTGGAGAAGCAGTATCCTGCGGGAATAAACCCTCCGTGTTTCCCTGCAACCAGGTCGGAGTGACCAGATGAGGAACTGCTTCTGGTGAGATGCCATCTTCAGCGTCTCCCTCCAAAGACATCTTGTCCAACATTGAAACCACACTCAGTGACTCTTCAGTGACGTTCACCTTATCAGCATCATCAACTACAGTGAAGAGTTTGCCGTCGTGAAGAACATCTACAGAGGGTTCTGTGGAAGCCCCTCGAACTTCTCCATTTAGAAAAGAGACATTGGGTACCATGGACCTCTCTTCCACGCTTTCTCTTCCAACTGGGAAAGCCGTTACCATCTGGAGCTGCTCGTCTTCTTCCAGTAATGGCACTGCCATTTTGTGTAAGGGACCATAAAGATCCTTGGCTGATTCTTTGGAATCTGCTGACATGATCGCTTCCTCGTTTTCCCTGGGGAATAGCTCATTCTGGCTCAAATAGGACAGGTCAGAATCGTGCTCCACCAAGATGTTCTCCATTCCTGATTCGTGGCTTCCCTCTGAATATTGGTCCATGGGATGGACAGTTTCTTCTACAAAGGGTGCCCTGTCTGGTATCTTGGCCAACTGATGCCCTGCAAAGGGATACAAAAGAGAATTGTGGATTCAGGAAAAACTCAATCCCTAGGGGAAAGCCTTTTCTGAACAGATGCTTTCCAAATTGACAGAAAAACTCTAGAAAAAGTGCAGAGAAGAGCCACAAAGGTGATTAGGGGACTGGAGGCTAAAACAACATATGAGGAACAGTTGCTGGAATTGGGCATGTCTAGTTTAATTAAAAGAAGGACTAGGGGTGACATAGAGTAGAGTAGAGTAGAGTAGAGTAGAGTAGAGTAGAGTAGAGTAGAATAGAATAGAATAGAATAGAATAGAATAGAATAACAGGGTTGGAAGGGACCTTGGAGGTCTTCTAGTCCAACCCCCTGCTTAGGCAGGAGACCCTACACCACTTCAGACAAATGGTTATCCAACATCTTCTTAAAAACTTCCACTGTTGGAGCATTCACAACTTCTGCAGGCAAGTTGTTCCACTTATTAATTGTTCTAACTGTCAGGAAATTTCTCCTTAGTTCTTTTTTTTTTCATTAAAAAACCCACATTTGAAATTTAATTCTCTGAACCAAACCAAGCACAGATGTATCTGCACACAAACACACACACAGACACACATAGACCCACAACTGGCACATGGGGAGGTCTCTGCCGTTGCCTCCGCTCTGCCTGGCTGTCCTTAGTTCTAAGTTGCTTCTCTCCTTGATTACTTTCCACCCATTGCTTCTTGTCCTGCCCTCAGGTGCTTTGGAGAATAGCTTGACTCCCTCTTCTTTGTGGCAGCCCCTGAGATATTGGAACACTGCTGTCATGTCTCCCCTAGTCCTTCTCTTCATCAAACTAGACATACCCAGTTCCTGCAACCGTTCTTCATATGTTTTAGCCTCCAGTCCCCAAATCATCTTTGATACACATGATAAGAGTGTTCCAGTTGCCACAAAGAAGAGGGAGTCAAGCTATTCTCTAAAGCCCCTGAAGGCAGAACAAGAAGCAATGGGTGGAAACTAATCAAGGAGAGAACCAGCCTAGAACTGAGGAGAAATTCCTTGTCAGTGAGAACAATTAACCAGTAGAATGGCTTGCCTCCATAAATTGTGGGTGCTCCACCACCAGAGGTTTTCAAGAAGACATTGGACAATCATTTGTTTGAAATAGTACAGTGATTCCTGCTTGAGGAGGGGGTTGGACTAGAAGACCTCTAAGTTCCCTTCCAACTCTGTTATTCTGTTCACTGTGCCGGATTTCAACTCCCAGAACCTTTAGTCATGGCCGCCCTGATTGAGGTATTCTGGGGATTGAAGACCAGCCCACCTGAGGTAGAGAATTGGCAAGGGCTGTTCTAGAAAAATTAAAAGAGAGAAAAGATAGATTAAAAAAACAAATCAGCCAGCGAGGCATGCAAAGATTGGATAGAAAGCATTTATATTCAAAATAGGAAAGGGGGAGAAGGGAGGGGAGAAACATTCACTCGTGCAGCTCAGACAGATGCGTCCAGGCAATGCCTCCGGCATACTAATAGGCATTCCCTGGAGCACAGAGTGTGGGTGTGCATGTGTGAGCATTAAGAGTGAGCACAGAGAAGGCTGGCGTGGAAATATAATTAACTTAGAAACGATCTTCATCATTATTCCAGTCTATCTTGGACAAGCTGTCCCAGGAATCTTGGTCCCTTATATGTCGAAAGCACAACTTTGAACTTGAATCAGGACAGGTGGTCCTCGACTTATGATGGTCACTTAGCTACGGCTTCAACTTATGGCAGAGCTTCCCAGGGCTTCTTACAACCCAGATTCAACATTTTGAGCTCTTGGCAACCAACCTGCATTTATGGCGGTTTGCAGTGCCCCACGTTCATGTGATTGATTTATGTTTTTCGCCAGAAAATTGGCATTCTGGTTTCTGCTCCCCACCCCACCCCCCAAAAAAGAGAAAACTCATCATTTAGTGACCATTCGAAATTACAACAATACAAAAAAATAGTGAATTATGACCATTTTTCACAGTTTAGAAAAATGGTCATGTGATCAAAATTCAGGCACTTGGCAACTGACTCATATTTATGACTGTTTGCAGGTGCATCATATGATCCACCTGTTATGACTTTTTCTTCAAGCAAAGTCAATGGGGAAACCGGATTCACTTAACAACCATGTTACTAATATAACAACTGCAGTGATTCACTCAGCAACTGTGGCAAGAAAAGTCGTAAAGTGGGACAAAACTCTCTTAACAACTATATTGCCTAGTGGCAGAAATTTTGGGCTCAGTTTTGGTTGTAAGTCAGGAACTGTCTTTATAGCCCTTAAAGAGGTAGTCCTCAACCTTATGACCACAACTGAGCCCAAAATGTATGTTGTTAAGTGAGACATTTGTTAAGTGAGTTTTGCCCCATTTTACGACATTTCTTGCCCAAGTTGTTAAGTGAATCACTGCAGTTGATAAATTAGTAACCAGGTTGTTAAGTGAATTTGGTTTCCCCATTGACTTTGCTTATCAGAAGGTCGCAAAAGAGGGAATCACATGATCCTGGATCGCTGCAGCCGTCGTAAGTATGAACCAGTTGGCAAGCATCTGAATTTTGATCATATGACGATGAGGATGCTTCAAAGGTCGTAACTGTGAAAAATGATCGCAAGCCAATTTTTTTCAGTGCCATTGTAACTTCGAACGGTCACTAAATGAACTGTTGTAAGTCGAGGACTCCCTGTATTCTTCTCCCACCATTATTTTACCATCTTTTTGAGCTCAGAGAGATGGGGAAGGGAATGGTTAAGTGTACTCTAATAGGTGAACTCAGGGGTGGGCTTCAAAAATTTTAGCAAGAGGTTCTCTGCCCGGTTGCTGGGTGCGTGGCCATGGTGGGCATGGCCTAGTCTGCCTCCTGCACCTTGGCAGGGGAGTGTTTTTGCCCTCCCCAGGCTCCGGAGGCTTTTGTCAAGCCTCCGGGAGGGCGAAAACGGCCTTCCCAGGCTCCGGAGGCCCTCTGGAGGCCAGAAACGGGCCCGTTTCCAGCCTTCCCGAACTTCCACTAGGCCCGTTTTTCACTCTCCCTGAGCCTCCACGCCAGTGGTGAGTTGTCCCCGGTTCAGACAGTAGTAAAACCGGCGGGAGGCTCCGCCCACTGACCCGGACATCATCATAGGTGATCTGCGCATGCGTGCGATGCAAACCGGTAGTAAAGGTAGGTAGAACCCACCCCTGCTCTGCGTGCATCCTGCACTTACCTGCATCCAAAACAGGCTGTGTAGGGACTCCTGGGAGGGGAGAGGTAGGGTGGGCGTGGCCAGCCAGGAATGGGATTTTGGGGTTCTCCGAACTGCACAGAATCTTAGCTAGAGGTTCTCCCGAACCATGGGTGAAATGCTCCCAATTCAGACTGGATCACCCGATCCGGTAGCGATGGTGGCGGGTGGTTCGGAGAACCAGTAGCAAAAATCCCTGCCCTCCCCATGCTCAGCTGAGCCGTGCGATCATCAGAGGCTTTTTTTTTTTTTTTAAAGCCTCTGATGATCGTGCGGCTCAGCTGGGATTGTCAGAGCCCTTTAAAAGCATTTTTTAGAATGCTTTTTGTAGAAAAAATGCTTTTAAAAGTTAAAAAAAAAAAAGTTGGCCACGCCCACCCAGTCACATTACCCCCCCCAAGCCACCCCCACAGAACCGGTAGTAACAAATTTTACATATCACCACTGTCCCAAACCCCTGCGAACCCCCAGCAGCCCACCCCTTTGTGAACTCCACAATGCCTCGGTTTGTATGACATATTAAGCAGGCGTGTTAAACAACCCCATCTGGACCAACATGCTAAGCTTGATGAGTTTCAACAGAGCCTGCTGGTTAGTTTATGCTTCAATGTATACATGAGCCGAGAAAATGAGAATGCAGTAACTAACTTAAACATATTCAGTGAGCACAGTTGGGGATAGAAAACAGTCCAAAGTGGATGACACACTTCAATGGGTCTTTATCGGGAGGATTAGCATATTGGGGTTCTGCGGGGGGTTGATTTAGCTTCAAACAGACCCTGGGATGCTGCAATCGTCATAAATACATGCATGTTTTTTTTTTTACCAAGAGTCCAAAATTATCATGTGGCCTTAGGGATGCTGCGATGTTGTAAATGCAAGAGCCGGTTATAAGTCACTTTTTTCAGGGCCATTGGAACTTAGAATGGTCACAAAATAAAAAGTTGTTAGTCAAGAACTATCTGTATTATTTCTATGGCTGTGGGCTTTTTGCAGAACACAGAATAACAGAGTTGGAAGGGACCTTAGAGGTCTTCTAGTCCAACCCTCTTCTCAAGCAAGAAACTCTATACCGTTTCAGGCAAACGAGTATCCAATCTCTTTTTAAAAACCTCCAGTGATGGAGCACACACAACGTCTGGAGGCATGTTGTTCCACTGGTTAATTGTTCTGTCAGGAAATTTCTCCTTAGTTCTAGGTTGCTTCTCTCCTGGATTAGTTTCCATCCATTGCTTCTTGTCCTGCCCTCAGGTGCTTTGGAGAATAGTTTGACTCCCTCTTCTTTGTGGCAGCCCCTGAGATATTGGAACACTGCTGTCATGTCTCCCCTAGTCCTTCTTTTCATTAAACTAGACATACCCAGTTCCTGCAACCGTTCTTCATATGTTTTAGCCTCCAGTCCCCTAATCATCTTTGATACACATGATAAGAGTGTTCCAGTTGCCACAAAGAAGAGTGTTAATGGTTGCCACAAAGAAGAGGGAGTCAAGCTATTCTTCAAAGCACCTGAAGGTAGAACAAGAAGCAATGGGTGGAAACTAATCAAGGAGAGAAGCAAATTAGAACTAAGGAGAAATTTCCTGACAACAATTAATCAGTGGAAGAACTTGCCTCCAGAAGTTGTGAATGCTCCAACACTGGAAGTTTTTAGGAAGATGTTGGATAACCATTTGTCTGAAGTGGTGTAGGGTTTCTGCCTAGGCAGGGGGTTGGACTAGAAGACCTCCAAGGTCCCTTCCAACTATTCTATTCTATTCTATTCTATTCTATTCTATTCTATTCTATTCTATTCTATTCTATTCTATTCTATTCTATTCTATTCTATTCTATTCTATTCTATTCTATTCTATTCTATTCTATTCTAGACATACCCAATTCCAGCAAGTGTTCTTCATATATTTTAGCTTCCAGTCTCCTAATCAATTTTGGGGTGTTTTGATTTTTATTTTAATTTTTATGGAGCTGCAATTGAAGGCCAATTCTCTTAAAAAACACTCCTAAAACAGAAGGCTAGGAGAGGGGAGGCACCCCATTTTCTCTGGGTGAAACCCACATTCTGCTTCCCCCAGCCAACTCCTCTTCCCTCTCCGCCTCCCTGATTGAGAAGGCAGGATTTAAGGGGCAATTATTGCAAAAGCTCTGAGCTGCAAGCTGGTTGGGGGTCCCAGGGACTCAATTTTCCTTTTGTCAGCCAAAGCGGCTAACGTACTCCCTGGCCAGGCGGGCTGATTTATGAAGGGGTTGCTGGAAAGAGGACGGAGACACGGCAGGCCGCCTCTTTCAAGTCCTTTAAATAAAACAAAATGCCTGTCCTTGTTTACTACTGGTATCTCAGGCTGGGCTATAAATCCTGGCATGTCCCTTTTCTCCTCCCTGGTTGTTATCCCAAGAAATTGTTTAAGGGGTGGGGGTGGGGTAGATGCCATGCAGCTGCAAATAAGCAATTCACAACTTCCGGGGAAAGTCTTCTGCTCCCCAGAAAGGCACTGGGGAAGCAGCACAAAAACTCCAGCTAATTAAGGAAGATGGGTGAGCAGCAGGAAATCCCAGGCTGAAATAGTAGCAGTTGTGCAGACCCCACAAAGAAGAAACAACCGATGTAAGTGGATTTCATCCCTGGATGTTTTGAAGATTGGAGGCCAGGGGTGTTTGCGGCTGCAAGCCACACCGGCGCCACGTGTGCATTACGGCATTGTCATGCAAATGCAGGTTGTTCTCGACTTGCCATCATGAATAGAATAGAATAGAATAGAATAGAATAGAATAGAATAGAATAGAATAGAATAGAATAGAATAGAATAGAATAGTTTTTCTATGTTGTGCCGTCCTATGTTTGTGAAGTGGTTGTTTTGTTTCTCCAAAGTACAGATCTGCACAAGCCTCACTGCACTGTTCTGCATAGATCACATTGCTCAGTTTGTGTCTGGGTGCTTTATCCTTGGGGTGGACAAGCTTCTGCCTTTGTGTTTTCTTGAGTTTGAAGTTTGTCTGTATGCTGTGTGGGTTGAAAATCCTCCTGAGCTTTTTTAGATAGTCCTGTAACGTATGGAATGACAACTTTTGCTTCGATTATTGCTTTCTTCTTTGTTATGGAGTCCAATTGCATTTTGAAAAAGCACCTTTGGGACAACCATGACCTGGATGACTGAGAATGTTCATAGACATTTAGACTGGTTGCCACTTATTTTCCAAATACAATTCAATATATTGGCTTCCCTCTTCAAAGTGCTCACTAATTTTAAAGCCTAAGTACCTTAGCAACCTCTCCAGACACTAAGATTGAAAATAGAACCCCTGGATATAAATTGTTTCAACTTCTACCCTCAAAACGATGTTATAGAGCATTGCACACCAGAACAACTAGACACAAGGGCATTTTTTCTCCCATGCCATCACTCTGCTAAACAACTAATTCTCACAACACTGTCAAACTTTTAGACCACTTTTAACAGTGGTCTAAAGCACCCTGTTATTAAGACCAGCTGCCTGCAATTACTGCAGGTTCGAATCTCGCCAAGGCTCAAGGTTGACTCAGCCTTCCATCCTTTCTAAGGTAGGTTAAATGAGGACCCAGTTTGTGGGGGCAATAAACTGACTTTGTATAAATATACAAAAGAATGAAGGCTATTGCTTAGCCGCCCTGAGTCTCCGGAGAAGGGTGGCATATAAATCAAATTAAAAAAAAAAAACTATTTACTAAGAATGTATTACTATTATTATTCTCATCATTCCTATTACCTATCTCCTTTCTACTTATGACTATAACCTAGTTCCAGTTTATACTGTTTTATTTAGTTTCCTAGTATGATTTTGATTGCTTATTTAGTAACCTATGACTATCACTAAGTGTTGTATCTTAAGATTTATGATGAATGTATTTTTATGTACACTGAGAGCTTATGCACCGAAGACAAATTCCTTGTGTGTCCAATCACACTTGGCCAATAAAGAATTCTCTTCTATTCTGTCTATTTTACAAGCTCTGTTTGTCAGCAAGCAGGAGAAAGCTTCATCCTGAATTGTTTCTAAACTTGAAAATCTGTTTTCACTGCATTCAAATAAGTCAAATCCATATCATTTGGACACCTTCTGGACCAAATCTTATTCTTAAAGAAGGTTTTGAGCTTCGTCTTCTACTTTTCTCGATTTATTGGTTGATTAATTGGATTTATATCCCTCTTTCCCCCAGCAGGTCTATGGAACTCTGTAGGATTCTGCCTTCCAATTATATATCCATAAAAAAAAAGAAAAGAAAGAAACTTCAGAGGTAGGCTGGGCTGAGAAACACTGACTGGCATTAGATCATTCTTTTCTATTTTGTGCGCCGTCTCTTTGCTTCTATTTGTGTCACTGCAACTTTGATGGTTTTGCCAAGCTGGAAAGCAGGGTATAAATTAAATCAATCCATCAATAATAGGGATGCTTTTGAGAGATGCTGACAGAGAATTGCTCACATTAACAATGCTCTTTTTCCCAGAGACTTGAAAGCCCAGGCACCAACAGGCCAATTGTGCTTTTTTGCAATGCAGACACAGGAACCAGAGAGGGGCCATTTAGGCTGGCTTTTGCGGAGAAAATAATTGCAACCATTACTCAGGGTGAAAACCAGCTTCTTAGATAAAAAGTTCCTAGTTCACGGTTGTGAATAATAGAGGGTAGCTGAAAACAATTTCTGCCTTCAGACTGGAGAAATCTCTTAGCCTACGCTGACCTCATGGATTTTGATTGCATTCGCCGTTTCTTCAGAAACTTATGGACTAGAATCTTTGCACTTAAGGTGGGGGGGGGGTGTCTGTGGTTCAGGAAAGAGAATCTCTGCCTGCAGATCTTCACTAGTTCAAATGAAGATACCTCCCGTTGAAAGAATTAGTTATAGCACGTAATGTTCAGCAGGTGAGCAGGGCTGGCCAGTATTTGGATAGGAGAAGGCTGGGAAGCCCATATATAGAGAGTATCCTGGAAAATTGATAAACCTTCTAGAGATAGATAGGTAGGTAGGTAGGTAGGTAGATATGATAGATGGATGGATAAAGATAGATATGATGGATGAATGGATAAAGATAGATATGATGGATGAATGGATGGATGGAAGGATGGATAGAAATGATATTTATTTATTTGTTTGTTTGTTTGTTTGTTTATTGATTGATCGAATTTATATTGCCACCTATTCACCCATGGCGACTCAAGGCAGCTTACAGAATAAAAACCACATTTATTGCTTAACACATTGTAAGCCGCCCTGAGTCTCCGGAGAAGGGCGGCATATAAATAAATAAAAAAAACAAACAAACAATAAAAACTAACAAAAAGAATCGAATAAATTAATATAGTACAATATAAAGATCACCCCACACCCCGGCGACAGCAGATCACACAAGCCATTTAATGGGCTCCATCCTGCTCTGTGTTCCCCAGGCCCGCTGGCAGAACCAGGTCTTCAGCGCCTTCTGGAAGAGTGATAGACTGGGGTCCATTCTAATCTCTGGGGGAATGATGTTCCAGAGAGAGGGAGCCACCACGGAGAAGGCCCTTCTTCTGGGTCCTACCAGGTGTATCTCCTTCGGGGCCTGCAACATTCCCTGCCTCTCCGCTCTGATGGGTCAGGTATATATGTGACCGGCAAGAGACGGTCCCTCAGATAACTTGGTCTCAAGCCATGAAGGGATTTAAAGGTGACAACCAGCACCTTGAATTGCACCCGGAAGCAAATTGGCAACCAATGCAGCTCCCACAGGAGAGGTGATACATTTGCACACCATATAATAGATGATATATAGATGGTAGACGAGATAGATAGATGACAGAGAGAGAGATGATAGATAGATAGATAGATAGATAGATAGATAGATAGATAGATAGATAGGATGGATGGAGATAGATAGATAGATAGATAGATAGATAGATAGATAGATAGATAGATATGATGGATGGATGGATAGAGATAGATAGACAGACAGATAATAGATGATAGATAGATGGTAGATGATAGAGATAGATAGATAGATAGATAGATAGATAGATAGATATGATGGATGGATGGATAGAGATAGATAGACAGACAGATAATAGATGATAGATAGATGGTAGATGATAGAGATAGATAGATAGATAGATAGATAGATAGATAGATAGATAGATAGATATGATGGATGGATGGATAGAGATAGATAGACAGACAGATAATAGATGATAGATAGATGGTAGATGAGATAGATAGATAGATAGATAGATAGATAGATAGATAGATAGATAGATAGATAGATAGACGGACAGAGATAATAGATGATCGATGATCGATGATCGATAGACAGACAGATGGCAGAGAGAGAGAGATGATAGAGATAGATAGATGGATGGGTGGGTGGGTGGATGGATGGATGGATGGGTAGGTAGGTAGGTAGATAGATAGATAGATAGATAGATAGATAGATAGATAGATAGATAGATAGATAACACATATTCTGGAAGTATCTATAAAATCTGTGCAGCCCCTCTGTGCTTTTAAACTCTTTTGAAAAAGGAGATTGCATCCTGCCCAGGACATTTCAAGCAAGCAGAATCCAAATGAAGTAGAAGAAACAAAAATTGAGATGTAATTTTAAAAAAACCACCAAATCCTACAAACCTTTGTAGCAGTAAGCATCGAATTTGGATGCCGGATCCGGGAAGCCAGTCCGGTTTGAGAATTGGTAGGTTGTCCTTACACCAGGTTCATCTCCGCCACATTTCTTCCGTGGGGTTCGGATTGGATAGCGCACACTTCCATCAGCCAGCCACCCTGGGTCACACTGGTCCAGCCCTTCCTGCCAGGCGAGGTATAACTGCCCCGTGGTTGCTAGATGAGCCCCTCGACTCAGGCAATGTTTCTGGGCCATCTGAAATGTCAGCCGACCGGGGCTGGTTGCATAAAACACTTTTCCTGAAATCACGGGAAAAACATCACTCTGTTAAACAAATAATTCCCTCAACACTGTCAAACTAGTTACTAAGTCTGCATTACTATTAATCTTCTCATCATTCCTATCACCCATCTCCTCCCACTTATGACTGCATGACTGTAATTTGTTGCTATATCCTTACGATTTATATTGATTGTTTCCTAGTATGATTTGATTGCTTATTTGTACCCCATGACTATAATTGAGTGCTGAACCTTATGATTCTTGACTAATGCATCTTCTCTTTTTATGTACACTGACAGCGTATGCACCGAAGACAAATTCCTTGTGTATCCAATCACACTTGGCCAATAAAGTATTCTAATCTAATCAATTGTGGTCGTAAATCGAAGACTTCCTGTAAAGCAAGTTCAACTTGTTGCCGGACAGAAAAAAGTACTTTTTCAAGTACTTTTCAAAGAGGTTCCCTCGGCTCTGGTTGTTTAGGTTAAATCTGTCTTTATTCTTGGTCTGTTCAGCTTCAAAGAGGCATCTGGGTGTTAAGGGATGGGGAAAAAACTTCATTACTTAAGGAACAAAGCCCAGTGAAGATAAGTTGCCCAGCCTTCTTCTCTCCAGAAACAGACGAGAGAAAAGTAGCTAAGCGGCAGGCCGATTTATCAAAGCAATCCTGTCTTTCTGAACTTCCCCTCAAGGCTCTCGGGAGACAGAACAACAGTTTTGATGGCCTCCTCTTTCATTTCATGAGGAACATTTTCCGCCCAAATTGGCCGCGTCTGTTCCTTTGGATGGAAGAAGCAAGAGAGGTTGATGCAACAACAATCCTTCAGGATTCACTGTTGGTCAATGTGTGGGTTTGCGTGTCAGTGTCACCTGTTTTCAAACAAAGCTCGAGCACCATTTATCAGCCCGCCACAGACATTTTGGGGATTGTAAATTTGCCTGCTGGCATCTCGGGATCCCGAACAATAGTGAGAAGATCCAATTTCAGGTTTGAAAACGTGATTGATCGGTGGTAAATAAAGAAAGGCTCAATGGCAAATCAATCCACTAATGTTGCATTAATTAGGGAGAACAAATGATAATTGCCAGGGAAGTGGATTAAGGACATCTTGCACCGAGTTTGAAAATTTTCTTTTTTTTACAGCTTTTCTTTTCAAATGTGTTCCTGAATCCTGTTATCATTATATTTCACAAACAACTTTTGTTTGCTGATTTCATTCCCCCTGGAGCATATTTTTTTTCAGGATTTGAAGTTTTGGTGACATGTACAAGAATCAACATTTAAATCAGGGGGTTACATGAAAGAGCAGCTGATGATTCTGGAGCTTCAACTTCATTTTATTTCCAGACCTTATTTGTTTTTTGTTTTTTAAGTTTTGATTCCAAGGATTTTGTTTTTAGTTTTAAAGCTCACATTTTTGGTTTTCAAGCTGCCTCTCTGTTTTCCCCATCAACTTCTTCCCATTTCATCCTAAGGACATTCTCTTCTTCCTCCTCTTTTCCCCTCCTTCATGTCCTCTCTCTACTTTTCTTCTTTTCTCTCTTCGCTTCCCTCTCATCTTCATTCCCTTCTATGTCTGCTTCTCTCTCTCCATCTTCCTGTCTTTCTTCTTCCTCTTCCTCATTTCCTCCCCCCCCCAATTCTCTGTTCTCCATCAACTGCTTCCTGCTTTTCTTTCTCTTTCTGGTCTTCTTTTCTTCCCTCTCTATATCCCAGCTTCTGTTCAGCTTCTCTCTCTCTCGTCTTTTAACCAACCCTCCTTCCCTATTCATTGCTTGTTGGACAAAGGGTACTTGGCTACAACTACTACCCGTGTTTCCCCGAAAATAAGACAGGGTCTTATTTTCTTTTGACCCCCGAAATAAGCACTTGGCCTTATTTTCGGGGAGGTCTTATTATTTTTGAGGTGCAGGAGGCAGCGAGCGTGGTCACCTCATGGCTGCTGTTGTGTTGTACCGCTCGTCAGCTGTTCGCTCCTGCAGCGGTAGGTGAGGAGTGAGGCACGAGGTGCCTCACTGGGCCTGCTGCTATTTTTGCAGCGGCCATTAGTGTGACAGAAGGAGTGCAGTAGCTAGGATTGAAGGAGTGGCCATTACCGGTAGGTAAGGGCGTGTGGGGTAAACAACAAGGAGATCCAGCAACGGGTGGGGCACATCGCTGGACCTCCTGCCGCTTTTGCAGCTGCAAAAGCAGTCACGGTTGCTGCAGGTGGCAATAGGTGAGGAGTGGGGTGTGAGGCGTGACAGAAGGGGCATGGTGACTAGGATTGCGGGAGCGGCCATTAGGTAAGGGCGTGTGGGGTGCATGGGGCATGTTCCCCCTCCCTTCTCCCCCCCCGGCCTCGCCTCCTCACCTCGTTTTGTTTATGCGACAAGCAGCCAGAGGAAACGGCGGGGACCGGCTGCGCATGCGTTTAAATATTGGGGGGTGATTATTTTTGGGGGGGATTATTTTAAGCACATGCGCTCAAAAGCCCAATTGGGCTTATTATCCAGGGAGGTCTTATTTTCGGAGAAACATGGAATTTCTCATCTCTGAAGCACCAGCCAAACCAGGGTTTCTTCTACACCATCAGAGTTAATGGCTGGTTCTTCTAGAAGAAAATGCGGTAGCCACCTGGCCAGAAACCTAGTCCATTTTAGGTCTATTTCTATTGCTGAAGCAACATTCGAATCTCTGTCAAAATGGCCAGACAGATCTTTGTATTAAGCTAGCCAGGATAGGCACCCTGCGGGAAGCCAAATACTTGCTTGGGGCCAGCAACAAACCCAGTTTTGAATGGAACTTCATTCCTTGTCTCCTTCTAAGTTTTAATTAACTGTAATTTCCCAAGGATCTGGGATTTCTCATTTGTTTATGTTCCTCTGTAAACACAAACAAGGGATGTACACAAGATATGTGAGGAATGGATTCAGCAACTTGATTAAGCCAACACATTTTGAGTTTAGGCAGGACTGGGACAGAAGGAACTCCATTTTGTAACACAAGTGATGCTCAATTGGGTTATTCAAGATCAAGCCAAGATCTTTCCTAACAATCACCAACAAGAGTTTCTAAGGAGCCTCTAAGAGAGTGGCATTTCATTTGCTTCTGGCAGGTATCATTCAATCAACAGCCATCTGCTCCAAATAGGTCCTTGAAGTCCATTTCACTGCTTCCCAGAATGACCAATAAAATGTCTCCAAGACGCCTCAATAGCCTGTCCTACTAGAGCTGCTAGAAAATGGCTTTTAGAGGCAGATTAATAAATAGGGAGCAAAATGTATGATAAAACCCCTTTCCAGTTTTGGAAAAACAGCACGGGGTCATTTCCATGAAAAATATTTGAGGTTTATTCAACTCTGTGTTTTAGCTTATCTTAGAACGTGCAGAAGGGACGCGGTGGCTCAGTGGGTAAGATGCTGGGCTTGTCGATCGAAAGGTCAGCAGTTCAGCAGTTCGAATCCCGAGCGCCGCATAACGGGGTGAGCTCCCATTACTTGTCCCAGCTTCTGCCAACCTAGCAGTTCGAAAGCACGTAAAAAATGCAAGTAGAAAAATAGGGACCACTTTGGTGGGAAGGTAACAGCATTCCATGTGCCTTTGGCATTGAGTCATGCCGGCCACATGACCACGGAGACGTCTTTGGACAGCGCTGGCTCTTCGGCTTTGAAACGGAGATGAACACCGCCCCCTAGAGTCGGGAACGAGTAGCACATATGTGCGAGGGGAACCTTTACCTTTACCTTAGAACGTGCAAATTCAAACAGTATAGGTAGTCCTCAATTTATGTCCTGTTATGACAGACTTCCCTGGGGATAGTTATAAGCCAGTCAGATAACCACATGTTGGGTGCTCAGCAAACGGCCCACATTGATGGCTGTTTGCAGTGAGGAGTCATGTGTGACATGTTACAACATTGTTGCCAAAAAACCAGCATTAACTTCTGCTTTTCAGCAAAAAAAACCATTGGCTTGCTTAACGACTGCTGCAAAAAAGGTCATAAGATTGGATCAGCCACCCAGGTGACCTGATTTATCACCATTACAACTTATAACCGTGATGAGCTGGCTCCAATATGGTCATAATTTAAGGACTAATTGTAGGGCTAAAGAGATAAACCAAAAGAGGCAACTGGATTTTAAAAGCTGTAAGCATTTGCATTTACATTTGCATTCCTGCAATCTTCAAAGCGTTCCTTTTGGATGGAAACCTCAAAACTCCCCAACCCTAATAATTAAATCAAAAATATTTAATGAATTTAATGGAAATGAAACTCAGTTAATTCAATTGGGGTTTTTTCCCCCTCCTAGTTCCACTCACTTTTTAGTCTCTCCCTTCCTACCTTTTAGCAGACAGCCTGTGGCCTCCTAATTTGGGGAATTAGCTTTAGATGTTTTATGCATTTTCTGCCTAAATTCCATCCATTGGAGTTCAGGGACTACGAAGTCAGAAATACGGAAAACATTCCAAATTCAAAATATTTCAAGCTTGAAATGCCCTATTTCACAGTCAAAAAGAATGATTGAGAATTTAAAATACTGATTTCAATTGTGCTGGAAGTGATCTGATACCATTCCAACCATACCAGAAAAATCAACGGGAAAGCCAGATTCATTTAACAACGGGGTTACTAACTTATCAACTGCAGCGATTCACTTAACAACTATGGCAAGAAGGGTCGTAAAATGAGGCAAAATTCACATTACAAATGTCTAACTTAACAACAGAAATGTTGGGCTCAATTATGGTCATAAGTCGAGGACTATCTGTACTGATTCCAGTTGTGCAGGAATTGGTCTAATACCATTCCAAACATGCCAGAAAAGTCCTGAACTTGAAAATGGACCATTTAGAACCTTGTAGCTGTTCTCAAAAGAGTATGTGTGGTCCTCGACTTACAACCATTCATTTACTGACTGTTCAAAGTTACAACAGCACTGAAAAAAGGGACGACCGTTTTGCACACGTACAAATGTTGCAGCATCCCCATCATCACGTGATCAAAATTCAGATGCTTGGCAACTGGTTCACATGTATGACCATTGCTGTGTCCCAAGGTCATGTGTTCCCCTTTCGCGACCTTCTGACAAGCAAAATCCATGGGGAAGCCAAATTCACTTAACAACTGTGTTACTCACTTAACAACTGCAGTGCTTCACTTAACAACTGGGGCAAGAAAGGCCGTAACCTGAAGCAAAAAAACACTTAACAATTGTTTTGCTTCGCAACTGAAAATTTTGGGCTCGATTGTGGTCATAAGTTGAGGAACACCTGTAGTGGAATATTTGCAGGAAGATCAGAATCCCTGTTTTTAATCCCGAACAGGGGATTCCAAGTGAGAGATCTTTTCAGCTCTGTTACACAATCCTACACCAGTGGTGTGTTCTGCCCGGTTCGGCCGAGCCGGTAGCGGTGACGATATGATGTCACCGAATTGGTTCTCTTCATTTGGGAGCTGGGCCCTCCCGCCGCCCCCGTGTTATTCTTATCTTTTATTTGGCCCCACCCCCAATCTATTGCTGCCTCCCGAGTCCCAGCTGATTGGCTAGAAGGAAAAAAACTCTTGCCCTTCAAAGGGCCGCCCTACAGCTGATCAGTGTTAAAAGGCAGTGTGGTGGTAGACCAGGGCCTCCAAAAACGAATGAATAGATTGGGGCCTCCAAAAACAAATGGGTAGACGGTACAGCTCTGCAAGCAGTTACAAGCCTGGTAGACCAGTACCTCTGCTAAATCCTAAAGAATTGTCACATGACCATCAAGCCACGCCCACAAAATAAGCCACGCCCACAGAACCGGTAGTAAAAAAAATTAGAACCCACCCCTGTCCTACATAGATTCCAAATCCATTGGTGCACCAAGCACAACATTCTCTTTCCCCCCCCCAAAAAAACCAACCATGCACTTTGCCCGTGGAAAGAGTTCAACAAATACAGTATATTCTGCTCATAACTTGCCTTGGAGTTCTCTGGAGTAGCAGTAGACATCGTATGCTTCGCTGACATCTCTCTTGCCATAGCTGCGGACTCCTGGGAGGCTGTTGCGATCTCCATAGCAACCAGGTCTTGACAGGGTGATGGGATACCTGTATGAAAACGGGGGGGGGGGGAGATGCAGCTGCTTTAAACTCCATCACTAAAGGCTTCTTTCAAGCATGAAGGAAAGCCATACCGTAAACACTTCAGGAAAAGCATGGAAGGGTTTAAAGGATAATAATAATAATAATAATAATAATAATAATAATAATAATAATAATAATAATAATACATATCAAGAAGTTGCAGCTTCCTGCAATAACACCAGCGGAACTGCAAAAAACTGCGCACAACTGCGCTGTGTTGTCCCGATTGTAATTGGAGCCCTTGGAGCAATACCCAAAGGGCTACCCCGCTATTTAGAAATTCTAAATTTGCCGGACTTGAACATTTTGACTCTACAAAAAACCACCTTACTCGGAACAGCTTACATCCTCCGACGATACCTTAACAGTTCCTAGGTCCTTGATTAGGACTCGAGCTGCTGAGCTATTAACCAGCCTCAAAGGCTGTGAATCTCACTAAAGATTAAATAATAATAATAATAATAATAATAATAATAATAATAATAATACACATCAAGAAGTTGCAGTTTCCTGCAATAACACCAGCGGAACTGCAAAAAACTGCGCTACTCGGAACATTATATATTTTAAGAAGATACTTGGTTGATACCTAGGATGTTGGCAGCAACCCATATCAATCATTAGCATCAGTCAATGGTATTTGTGATGCATTTTTAAATATTCAGTTGACTGAGTTTCATATTTAATGGATAAAAGAGATAACAATAATAACAACAACAACCTTTATTGTCATTGTACATATATACAACGAAATTGATTTAGCCTCTACTGGTGCAATCCATAACAAAATACAAAGCAACATGAATAATATAGAAAATGGTCCTTATATAAGTAATTAGGGAGAAACCAGTCATATGTTTCCAGGTATGTGTCAATCCTTGAAGTTCTGGAAAGAGTGCAGAGAAGAGCAACAAAAATGATTAGGGGGCTGGAGGCTAAAACATATGAACGGTTGCAGGAATTGGGTATTTCTACTAGTCTAGGGAAAAGAAGATTTAGGGGGTGACGTGATAGCAATGTTCCAATATTTGAGGGGCTGCCACAAAGATGAAGGGGTCAAACTGTTTTCCAAAGTACCTGAAGGCAAGACAAAAAACAATGGATGGAAACTAATCAAGGATACAAATGACCTAAAACTAAGGAGAAATTTCCTGACAGTGAGAACAATCAACCCATGGAATGGATTGCCTTCAGAGGTTGTGGGTGCCCCAATACTGGAGACTTTCAAGAAGAGACTGGAAAACCATTTGTCTGAAATGATATAGGGAGTCCTGCTTGAAGAGGGGGTTGAACTAGATGATTTCCAAGGTTGCTTCCCATTCTATTCTATTCTATTCTATTCTATTCTATTCTATTCTATTCTATTCTATTCTATATCCTATCCTATCCTATCCTATTCTCTGCTCTGCCCTATTCTATTCTATTTTATTCTATTCTATTCTCCCTTCTCTTCTCTTTCCTATTCTATTCTATTCTCCATTCTATTCTATTTTCTGTATACTATTCTATTCTATTCTATTCTATTCTATTCTATTCTATTCTATTCTATTCTATTCTATTCTATTCTCCATTCTATTCTATTTTCTATTTTCTATTCTATTCTATATTCTATATTCTATTCTACTCTATTCTTCAATCTATTCTATTTTCTATATTCTATTCTATATTCTATATTCTATTCTATTCTCCATTCTATTCTATTTTCTGTATACTATTCTATTCTATTTTCTATATTCTATTCTATTCTACTCTATTCTATTCTCCATTCTATTCTATTTTCTATTCTATTCTATTCTATTCTATTCTATTCTATTCTATTCTATTCTATTTTCTATATACTATTCTATTATCTATATTCTATTTTCTATTCTATGCTATGCTATTTTCTATATACTATTCTATTCTATTTTCTCTATTCTATTCTCCATTCTATTCTATTTTCTATTCTACTCTACTCCACTCTATTCTATTCTCCATTCTATTCTATTTTCTCTATACTATTTTATTCTATTCTATTCTATTTTCTATATTCTATTCTATTCTATTCTATTTTCTATATGCTATGCTATGCTATGCTATGCTATTTTACTCTACTCTATTCTACTCTACTCTACTCTAGTCTTCAAGGTAATGTAATGGCAATGAGGAAGACCATTGCTATTTCGAAGAGTTTAGTGACATGTGTTGATTTCTCCTAGTAACAAAAGTCTAGGAGTTTAGAGCTTATTCTGAGCTAGCCTGCTTGTTTGTTTTTTCTAACACTGGCTTACTGACTAAAGGAGACGGTGCGTGGGTGGGATCTTCACATAGCTTCAAAGCGTTTCCCGTTCTGAAAGTTTCAGACTTTCAATCCCCATCCCAGAGTCATGTGCCATCCAGTCAAGGTCAGGTCTTGGAGGCTCCTGACCATAGCAGGGTGACAAAGGCATGGCGCCATGTTTTAGAAAAAAACCATGGGGTAGTTGATGTATGTCAGGAGTTTCTGCACAGAACCTACAAGCATTAGGTAATGTGGAAACTGGCCAACCATAGGGTACCTCTGCTGTTGTTATTAAGGAGCTTCTGGCAGCTTGTAAGAGATTTGGGTATCATATTGTTTGGTATGTATGCTTTTTTATTTTATGCTATGCTTGCTTGACCTAACCCAGGTAGTCCTTGACTTACAAGCATTTAGTGGCCGTTCAAAGTTACAACGGCACTGGAAAAAGTGATTTATGATTGTTTTTCACACTTATGACCCTTTGCGGCATCCCCATGGTCATGTGATCAAAATTCAGACACTTGGCAACTGTCTCATGTTTATGACCGTTGCCACGTCCCGGGGTCATGCGATCCGTCTTTTTATTGCAACCTTCCGACAAGCAAAGTCAATGGGGAAGCCAGATCCTCTTAACAAGCACGTCACTAACTTAACAACTGCAGTGATTCACTTCAGAATCATGAAAAGAAAGGTCATAAAATGGGTCGAAATCACTTAACAAACGCTCAGTTAGCTGCATAAATTTTGGGCACAATTGTAGTCATAATTCAAAGTATAATAAAATTTAAAGTCCTTTCATTTGCCGGAGCAGTCATTGTTTCTGGATATAAAAGAACCAACTGGGCACCCAAACAGTAGATTAACATCTGGCAAAACAGGCAGGCTAAGTTAAGAAACAAACATAGCCAGGATTTTGCTATTTTATTTGTGCAAGGCAGGGGTGGGTTCTAATTTTTTTTACTACCGGTTCTGTGGGCGTGGCTTATTTTGTGGGCGTGGTTTGATGGTCATGTGACAAGCAATTCTTTAGGATTTAGCAGAGGTACTGGTCTACCAGACTTTTAACTGCTTGCAGAGCCATACCAGTCTACCCCTTTGTTTTTGGAGCATTTTGATCTACCCATTTGTTTTTGGACCATTTCAGTCTACCCATTTGTTTCTGGAGCGCACGGGTCTACCACCACACTGCCTTTTACTGCTGATCAGCTGTAGGGCGGCCCTTTGAAGCACCGCGGCAAGAGTTTAAACAGTTTTTTGCTGCTCTGCCACCACCGAGAGCATCGGAAACCGCTTTCAGGCAGCTTGGCCTCAATTGCCAATCTACCACCACCGAGCGGTTTACAAGGAGCGGATCGGTTCCAGCCGATCAGTTGGGAGGCTTCTTGGCTTCCCAATTTAAAGCTACGGTGTCTTGTTTTTTTTCCCCCTCTTCTTTCTCAAGTAAGCCCTGATTTTTTCCTTCTAGCCAATCAGCTGGGAGGCAGCGAATAAATTGGGGGCGGGGCCAGGCAGAGGTGGTATTTACCGGTTCTCTGAACGACTCAAAATTTCCACTACCGGTTCGCAAGAACCGGGGAGAACCGGTAGCAACCCACCACTGGATGGGGGGCAATTAATTTTCCCAAGGGGCAACATGAGAAACTGGGAACGTTGTGGAGGACCGAGTTAATAAGGCTGTGAAAGTGTGTAAGCGTGCACACATGCACATACGTACATTGAAAAAACAATAGTCACCTTCAGAAGAAAAGCCATGCAATTGTACTGAGAGTTCTCGATTTACAACAGTTCATTTAGTGACCGTTCAAAGTTACAACAACACTGAAAAAAGTGACTTATGACTGTTTTTCACACATAAGACTGTTACAGCCTCTCCATGGTCACATGATCAAAATTCAGATGCTTGGAAATCAATTCATCTTTATGATGGTTACACTGTCCCAGGGTCATGTGATCACCTTTTGCGACCTTCTAACAAGCAAAGTCAATGGGGAAACCGGATTCATTTAACAACCGTGTTACTAACTTAACAACTGCAGTGATTCACTTAACAACTGTGGCAAGAAAGGTTGCAAAATGGGGCCAAATTCACTTGACCGTCTCGTTTAGCAATGGAAATTTTGGGCTCCATTGTGGTCGTAAACCAAGGACTACCTGTATTGCTTGTGTGACATACATTTATTTACATTTGATTTCTAATTTCTGATTGAGCTCACGAGAGCCCGGACAAGGACAGCCAAAGGACCAGATGTTGGCTGGGGACCGTAAAATGCCTCTGACCTCACTTAATTCGCGCCTTGACTCTGATCCTGTTTCCCCCTCCCCCCAAGGTGTGTCATCAGTCACATTCCCCAACGAAGCAATTTCGCGGGTTGTAGAAGTCACTCCCTCCGGTCACTGTTGGTCACTCTGGAGATGACCATGATGTTGCTGGCTGGAATGTGCTTTGTTTTGACTGAAATGCAAGTTCCTTGATGCAGCTGCGAGGTTTGATTCCCCATCCCGCTGCCTATGGCAACTCAAGAGCAAATCAGGATTGCTTCGCGATTTGACACTTGCTTCTGTGTCTTTTTCCCCCACACTTCCTCCTTTTCCAGAGCTGATTTTTTCTTCTCCCACCTTTGTCTCAAGACCAGACCTGAATTCTTCTGCAAAAGGACCCCAGTGGCAAACTGCCCTTCTCGCCTTCAACACGCCTTATCACGAATTGTCAAGTGTCTTTCTACTAATCTGCATCTTCAAAATAGCAACCCCCGAATCGGGGCTCTTGCAGTGAGCAACGAGCGATTTTCCCCCGGTTCAGTTCTTTTATTGCTCTTTTGTGCTGTTCTGCTCAATTCACTTCTCTTCCCTAATTCCAATTTAACTAGGAGAATTTATAAAATTAATTCCAGTATTGGGTGTTCTATATGGTCTTTTTTGCCGCTTAGTTACTCCTATTCAGTAGCAACTTCCAGGGATTCCCTCTCTCCATTACAGATGATTGCAGGCGCGTTGATAAAATAATACAGGATACCAGGAGGAGAGAGGAGAAGCAAAGTTCCTGTGTTCGTGCAGACAATTGCAACAAGATTTTTTTGCGTGCAGCGAATGTCGTTGCACAATGGGAAAGGGACGCATCAAAAGAACTGATAATCCAACTCAGTGGTCCCCAACCCCCGGTTCGCGGACCGGTGCCGGGCCGTGGAGTACCTGGCACCGGGCCGCGCAGTGGCCGGGGGACCTAAATGCTGCAGCGCAAAGGCTCCTGGGCCATGCGCAAAAGCTCCTGGGCCGTGCGCAATGGGCCGTGTGCAAAAGCTCCTGGGCCGTGCGCAATGGGCCGTGCGCAAAAGCTCCTGGGCCGTGCCCCCACCCCTGCGCGCGCTCAGCGGGCCGCGGCGATAAAAAGGTTGGGGACCACTGATCCAACTGATATATCTGAAGGATGTAGACCAGGGGTGTCAAACTCGATTTCACTGAGGACCGCATCAGGGTTGTGTTTGACCTCAGGGGGCCCGGGTGGGCGTGGCCAGGGTGGGCACGACCAGCTTGACGTCATTCGTGTTGGGGGCGCCTGTGGTGGCCGAGCACTCTGCCAGCGAAAATGGGCTCCCGAGCTCCGTTTTTGGCTGCAACAGCCTCCTGCAACCCTCTGCCAGTGAAAACAAAGCTTGGGAGAGCCATGCGTGGCCCTCCCGAGCTTCATTTTCGCTGACAGAGACACCGTGGGCCGATCCTTCGCTGTTTCCAGGATGGCCCCGTGGGCCAGATCTAAGCACCCTGAGGGCCGGATTCAGCCCGCGGGCCTTGTGTTTGACACCCCTGATGTAGACAGTAGAATAACTGCCATTCTTTTTTTGTTTTTAATTTTTTATTGTGAAAGTATTATAATACAATTCCAACATTTCCGGTTTCATGGTGTTAATACATATATACATATTATTTACTTGTTATTTACATAATATTACCTCGTTACATTATCTTAATTTGAAGGGTATTACCCATAGTAATGCATAATTCTTTGTAGACATATATCCATATTATTCACATGTAATTTACATATTCTTACATCTATACTCAATTGCAGTTGGTACTACAGGTAGTACTGCTCATTTCTATATAACCATTATAAATTAATTATTGAATTAAACTTTAAGCTCTCTTGAGCTTCACTTTTGTTTTCTTTTCTCTAATCACTCAACCACATATCCCACACGCTATAATAATCCGTATCCTCTCTATCATTGATTTCTAATGTTAGGAATAACTGCCATTCTAATGCACTGCTAACATTTATAGTCTGGTTGTTGCTGAACTATAATTCCCAGCACGCCTCCCGTTTGGCCCTGCAGGTAAGTGTTGCGGGGACCCTGAAGTTCATTGACATTTGGAAGGCCACGGATTACCTGCTAGGGGGATATATAGGGATTGTGGTTGGACTGAAAGTAGTGTCTTGCTTTGGGTCCATATGTGTGAAATTGCAAATTCAAAAGTTGAAGTTCATAGCATGCTGTACAGGTAGTCCTTGACTTACAACTAGAATGAAGCCCAAAATTTTTGTTGCTAAGCGAGTCATTTGTTATGTGAATTTTACAGCTTAGTTATTACTCAAAGTTCTGAAAGACCTCCCCGGGGGGAGGGGGGGCACTTGCAACCCAGTTCTAAAGTTCCAATACCATCACATGACTGCATTTCAGGTGCTCAAAAACTGGCCTGCATTTATGGCCATTTGCAATGTCACATCCTTGCCAAAAATTGGCATTGACATTTACTTCCAATTTTCAGCAAGACTGACCTGTAATAAATAATTGGTTGCCTTAAAAACTGTGGCGTTTCCTTAAAATCCACCAGAAAAAAAGATAATAAATTCAGGTTAGTCACAATGATGTCCCATTTTACCATTGTTATGACTTACGACTGTAATGGCGGGTTCCGTTATGGTCATAAGTGGAGGTTTACCTGTAGGTTTAGGTCAAGGCAACCTAAAGTCCTATTAGTTTAGCCTGCAGTTATATTTCGCTGCAATAAAGTCATCAAAATACACCTGAGCACAACTTTAGCAGTGTAACATTTGGAAATTCACCAAATTTGCTGTACGGAAGTCATCTCCTCTTTTTTCTTGAAAGGAAAAAAAAAATCCAGAATGAAAGCAGATTTCATCTGGTATTACCGTAATTCAGAGCAGAAAAGTTGGATCAGCCCCTCCTGAAACAAGCGAGTTAGACTGTACATTCTTCCACATACCTAACAGTGTGGTCGGAGAGCCATCCAGCATCACAGTTGTCGTAGCCATCCTCAAAGGCCACCTCAAGGTGAGCAGGAGAAGCAACCACAGCCGAGTTCTCCTCGCAGGCCTTCTGCGCCTCTGAGAAAGTCAAAGCGTAGCGGTTGCTAGCCGCTCGGTAGTGAAAAACCACACCTAAGTAGGGTTGAAAAGTGAGAAGACAAGGAGATGTGAATTAGAATAGAATAGAATAGAATAGAATAGAATAGAATAGAATAGAATAGAATAGAATAGAATAGAATAGAATAGAATAGAATAGGAAGGGACCTTTGAGGTCTTCTAGTCCAGCCCCCTGCTTAAGCAGGAGACCCTATACCAGTGATGGCTAACCTTTTTGCCATCGCATGCCAGGAGGGTGTGGGGGAGCCGCGTGCGCACGTGCCCACACCCATAATTCTATGCGCCCCGCCCCCACGCATGCATGTGCAACCTCCCCACACTCCCCACGCTCCTGGCACGTGATGGCCCAGTGGGCCCGTTTTTCTCTCTCACCAGGCTCCAGGGCCTTTCTAGGAGTCTGGGGAGGGCAAAAACAGCCCCGCCCCCGAAGGCCAGAAATGGCCCATTTGCCAACTTCCAGTGGGACTGGAAGGCCTGTTTTTTGTTGTCCCCAGCCTCCAGAGCCTTTCTAGGAGTCTGGGGAGGGCGAAAACAGCCCGCTGCCGGTCCACTTCTTCTGCAACCGCTTGTTGAGGTTTGTGAACTTTGCCCCCAGCCTCTGTTTCACTGTCAGAGGCCTTAAGGAAAGGCCTCTGACAGTGAAATGAGGCCATGGGGCGCAGTGTGCGTCAATCCGGAGCCCGTTTCTTGGCTGTAGAGGCCTTTCGTGAAGGCCTCTGACAGCAAAACGGAGGCCAGGGGTGACGCGCGCAAGCGGCGGCAAGAAGCCGCCGAAGAAGTGGGCCAGCAAGGCAAGGAAGGTGTCGGGGCATGCGAGGCCTGGCTGCAACTGTCCGAAGGTAAGTAGGGCAGCTCTACCACCACCCGTCCCCACCCTAGCTTGATTTTTACCCAAGTGTCTTGCCTCACCCCATGCACCCTGGAGTGGGCGGGGTCTTAACTAGGGCTTATTTTGGGTGCAGGGATTATATTGGACACACATGTAAAAATCAAGTTAGGGCTTATTTTTGGATAGGTCTTATTTCCGGGGACACATGGTAGTTTCCAGATTCTAGACTGAGGATAGGGGCATATAGACAGTCATTAACAGGTAGCGCCAGTTTGGTAGGATGGTTAAAGGCACCAGACTAGAAACTGGGAGACTGGGAGTTCTAGCCTAGACTTGGAAACAACACCTGCTGGGTGAATTTGGACTCATGACTTTCAGCTCAGCTTGCCAAGAAAAATGCAGGGACTTTCCAAGCAGTTGTCAGGAGTAAAAGAAAAAAGAAAATGACTTTCTAGTGCGAAAAAAACAAACAGATAGAGCAGCACTTAATCAATCTTGGCTGACAAAAACAGATAGAGGGTGTCTAACTGTCCTTGGTTGATCTCTAAAGCTAAGCAGGGTCAACCATGGTAAGTTCTTGGATGGGAGAACGCCTGCCTCAATGGGAAATTAAACTCTTGGAAAAAGGCTAGGTCAAACCACTTCTGGGCTGCAATGTCGCTAGGATATTTGCGATGGAGGCAATCGCGCAACTCAAGGGCATCTTCTCCTCTCCTTTTAATAAAAAGTATTGTGAAATACAGCCTTTGATGATTGCTGTTTGAATTCTTTCCGAAGGAGCTCTTGCACACTGATTGAGTGCAGCACAACCTTCTCCCTCCTTCCTTTTTTTTTTTCCTTTTGTGTCATGTCTCTTACTTAGAAAGCTCCGTGACAGAGGTTGTCAAATTATTGAACTTCGTAAACCACCATGATGTCCTTTAATTAGCATACAAGGGAGGCTCAAAGTCTACGTGCAATCACAACCGGATTGGGTTTTTTTGTAGTCTTTCATTAACGCACACCTACACACCCCTTTGATATAAAAGCAAGGGAGGAATACGATTAAACCAATGGGAACGAAAGCTAAGGTTGAATTGTTTCTCACAATGCCCTGTATCAAAATCAAATCGAGGTTCTGTTTTTCGCTGTGACGGCCTCTGTTTTCACTGGCAGAGAGCTGCAGGAGGCCCTCATGGCCGAAAACAGAGCCCAGAAGAGTGCGAGCAGCCCTCCCGAGCTCCGTTTTCACTGGCAGAGGGCTGCAGGAGGCTCTCACAGCTGAAAACAGAGCCCGGAAGAGCTGGGAGCAGCCCTCCCGAGTTCTGTTTTCACTGGCAGAGGGCTGCAGGAGGCCCTCACAGCTGAAAACAGAGCCCGGAAGAGCTGTGAGCAGCCCTCCCGAGCTCCGTTTTCACTGGCAGAGGGCTGCAGGAGGCTCTCACAGCTGAAAACAGAGCCCAGAAGAGCTGGGAGCAGCCCTCCCGAGCTCCGTTTTCACTGGCAGAGTGCTGCAGGAGGCCCTCACAGCCGAAAACAGAGCCCGGAAGAGCTGCGAGCAGCCCTCCCGAGCTCCGTTTTCACTGGCAGAGGGCTGCAGGAGGCTCTCAAGCCGAAAACAGAGCCCGGAAGAGCTGGGAGCAGCCCTCCTGAGCTCTGTTTTCACTGGCAGAGGGCTGCAGGAGGCCGTCATGGCCGAAAACAGAGTCCAGGAGGGCCATGTGCATCCCTCACAGGCTCCCTTTTCACTGGCAGAGGGCTGCAGGAGACCCTCACAGCCGAAAACAGAGCCTAGGAGGGCCGCATGTGGCCTTCCCGAGCTCCATTTTCGCTGGCAGAGACACTGCAGGCCGGTCCTTCGCTGTTTCGAGGGCGGGCCCGCGGGCCAGATCTAAGTACCCTGAGGGCCGGATCCGGCCCACAAACCTTGAGTCTGACACCACTGAACAAACTGCTTCGGCCTGCCAACTCCATAAATGTATGCTGAAGGAACCGGCATTAAATCAGGAAGAATTTCATAGCATCTTTTAAGAGCCAGAAATATTTCTCAAAAGACAAAAGGCATTTCGGATGAAATGAGTTGTGGCTCTCGAAAGCTTCTGCCTTTTGGGGGAAAAAAAAAACGTTTAGTTGAAAAAGTGCTCCCATACAGGCGGTCCTCGACTCACAACCATTCATGCAGTGACTGTTCACAGTTACAACGGCACTGGAAAAAGTGACGTGCAATCATTTTTCTCACTTACGATGGTTGCACCATCCCCAATCATCGCATGATTAAAATTCAAACGCTTGACATCTGGCTCATATTTATGGACGGTTGCAGTATATTGGGATCCCTTTTGCGACCTTCTGACAAACCAAGTCAATGGGGAAAGCCAGATTCACTTAACTGTGCCACTTCAACCGTGGCAAGAAAGGTCGTAAAATGGAGCAAAACTCACTTAACAAATGTCTCGCTTAGAAACATAAATTTTGGTCTCGATTGTGGTCGTAAATCGAGGACTATCTGTATATGGCATTAATGCAATGCTTCCCAATTTTTTCCCTTTATTATCCAAAATTGCTTATCAGAAAGTTTTAAACTTCAAGGACCGATTTCAAGGCCTTTCCTTCAGCACCTCTGTAGCTTTGACCGGTTGCTGAATGAATGTTCGTAACTTGAGGACTACCTGTATTATAAAAACCCTATCACTGAATGATAGGGTTATGTTATTTCAACAAATTATCATTGGTAATTTCATCGGTTTTCATCTTCGTGGGAATCCTTTGGGGGGGATTTTTGAATGTATTTTAGTACATGTGGCAAAATTAAATCAGTTTAAATCAATTAAAAACACCTGTTCTGCTTGGGTAATGGGCTCCTGTGTTATTATCCAAAGAAAAAACAATTTTACCCAATTTTAGGTAATTTACCCAGGCATGGCAAGCAATGCATAATAGCATCTTGTCACATAATCTTTGGTGATTATTTTGCAGTTTTGATCAGAGTTTAGAAGCAGTTTTGCCTCCCTTCCATCAGTCACCAAATATTTCTCATCTCTTTCTGAGACATAAAAGCAGAGCCCTGCAACTGTCTTCCCCCCGCCCCTTTACTCTCGCCTGACAATCAGGAGACTGTGAATTCGATCCTGGGTAGAAGCAGATATTACTCTCTCTGGGCACACTGAGAAGATATCTGCTGAACAAAACTCTGCACTGGCAACAGGAAGGGCATCCGGCCAATAAAACACTCTGCTAGCTCCATTCAGTTGCCCAGATTCCACCCCACAAGGGATTATGGGGTTGTTACATGATGATGATGATGATATAATCAGAGGTGGGTTTCACATAATTTTACCTCTGGTTTGCCGCGCACCAAAAATGTGAGTGCACAGCTTCTGCGTATGCACTTTGACCATGCAAGTGGCTTGCACGCATGCCCACGGCTTGGAAAACGTGGTTAAATAGGACGGCATAGCACCAGGGCGGGTGGGTAGGGGTGGGCCCAGGGCAGGCCCACCCGCAGATCGCCACTACTGGTTTGCCCGAACTGGTCCGAACCGGCTGAATACCACCACTGGATAGAATGTAATATTATGGTGTCGTTAAGATAGATAGATAGATAGATAGATAGATAGATAGATAGATAGATAGATAGATAGATAGGGAGGGAGGGAAGGAAGGAGGGAGGGAGGGGCCAATCACCTCCAAGGTGTGGCTTTACTCCTAAATCGACCCTGCTTTCTTAGTTGTTCTTGTCTTCTGGCAGCTCTGTGCATGCGCACACTGGGAACAGGCTCCAGCTGTTCCTCTGCCTCACTGCTGTCTAGCTCCCTCTCTGCCTCCGATGCAGAGCCCTCGTCCGAGCTTTCCCCAGCTCCCAGGACTGGCCCATATTTCTCCCCAAACTCCCCACTGTCTGACTCTGCTGCCAGCTCTGCTGGCTGCCGGTGGGCCACAACAGATAGATAGATAGATAGATAGATAGATAGATAGATAGATAGATAGATAGATAGATAGGTAGATAGGTAGATAGATAGATAGATAGGGAGGGAGGGAGACAGACAGACAGACAGACAGACAGACAGACAGACAGACAGACAGACAGATAAATAATCTGGATGTCCTGCTTCAGAGATAGATAGATAGATAGATAGATAGATAGATAGATAGATAGATAGATAGATAGATAGATAGATAGATAGATAGATAAAGAGAGAGAGAGAGAGAGAGAGAGAGAGAGAGAGAGAGACAGACAGACAGACAGACAGATAAATAATCTGGATGTCCTGCTTCAGAGATAGATAGATAGATAGATAGATAGATAGATAGATAGATAGATAGATAGACAGACAGACAGACAGACAGACAGACATAGTGATATAGATATAGATATAGATATAGATATAGATATAGATATAGATATAGATATAGATATAGATATAGATATAGATACAGATCAGTGGTGGGTTTCAAAAATGTTTACTACCAGTTCTGTGGGTGTGACTTGGTGGGCATGGCATGGCTTGGTGGGCGTGGCTTGGTGGGCGTGGCAGGGGAGGGATACTGTAAAATCTCCATTACCAACCCACTCCAGGGAAAGGTTACTGCAAAATCCCCATTTCCTCCTGATCAGCTGGGACTCGGGAGGCAGAGAATAGATGGGGGCGGGGCCAGTCAGAATTTTTACTACCGGTTCTCTGAACTACTCAAAATTTCCACTACCGGTTCTCCAGAACTGGTCAGAACCTGCTGAAACCCATCTCTGATATAGATAGAGATAGAGATAGAGATAGAGATAGAGATGAGATAGAGAGATATAGATAGAGAGATATAGAGATAGAGAAATAGAGATAGAGATAGAGATAGAGATAGATATACTGAGTTCTTTTCTTACCTGTGACTTCCAGAGGCACCAAGTCTTGCTCATCATGAATCCCAGTGACAATCTCACATCGATAAAGTCCCGCATCGCTAGCCCGAGCTGACAGAAACAAGAGGGTGGCATTTTCTCGGTGGTGGGGGTATCCGGGCAAGGCGATTCTACCCTCGTAATTTTTGGAGATCTTTACCACGTTATCCTTGGCTACCAGCACAGAGAGATCTTCTGGCTGTCCCGTGGCAGACTGTACTTTGCTCCACTTGATACGGGGGGGATCAGACAGTTCACTAGGGTTGGGGGCGATGGAGCCTTGCAAGAGAAACAGGCAAGGCAGGGACACCGGTTCCGCCAGCCCGACCCTCACTGGCTGGTGGCTGACTTTGTTGATATGGATCACTTTCCCAGGATCCTGGGAACCTAGAACAAAAGATGGCCATGAATTAGAGGAGATGCATGCCCAGATCAAGGATAATTTCTTCTTGCAAGACTAACTTTCCACCCTGGTTAACACACAGCCCTGGCTATTTTCACATATAAGTAATCTATTCAACGTTACAACAGCCCTGAGAAATGTGATTTATGACCAGCCCTCAAACTTATGATTATTATTATTATTTTTTTAATTTGATTCATATGCCGCCCTTCTCCGGAGACTCAGGGCGGCTTACAATGCGTTAAGCAATAGCCTTCATCCTTTTGTATATTTATACAAAGTCAGCTTATTGCCCCCACAAACTGGGTCCTCATTTTACCCACCTTAGAAAGGATGGAAGGCTGAGTCAACCTTGAGCCTGGTGAGATTCGAACTTGCAATAATTTCAGACAGCTGGTGTTAATCACAATGCTTTTTGTCTGCTGAGCCACCAGGCCCTTATTTGATTATTTCAGGTAGTCCTTGACTTAGAACCATTCATTTAGTGACCATTCGAAGATACAATAGTGACTTATGAACATTTTTCATCACTTATAACATCCCCGTGGTTAAATGGACAAAATTCAGATGCTTGGCTACTGGATCATATTTATAATGGTTGCAGTCCTGGGGATATGTCATCACCTTTTGCAATCTTCTGACAAGCAAAGTCAATGGCGGCCAGATTCATTTTATAACTGTGTTATTAATTTAGCAGCTGCAGTGATCCACTTTAACAACAGTGGCAAGAATAGAATAGAATAGAATAGAATAGAATAGAATAGAATAGAATAGAATAGAATAGAATAGAACAGAATAGAATAGAATACAGAGTTGGAAGGGACCTTGGAGATCTTCTAGTCCAACCCCCTGCTCAGGCAGGAAATCCTATACCCATGATGGCAAATCTATGGCACGTGTGCCAGAAGTGGCACACAGCTCAGCTGCACATGTGTGTGCGCCTGCCACTGGCCAGTTTTTCTTCGGATCTCTGCTGCTCATGCGTGGAGGCTGGAACATGTGCAGGGAGGACATGCATTGCATTTTGGGGGTGCACACGCTTGCGCTTTGGGTACTTGGTCCAGAAAAAGTTAGCCATCACTGCCCTATACCATTTCAGACAAATGGTTGTCCAATCTCTTCTTAAAAACTTCCAGTGTTGGAGCATTCATAACTTTTGGAGGCAAGTTATTCCACTGATTAGTTCTGTTAGGAAATTTCTCCTTAGTTCTAGGGTTGCATAATGGGGCAAAACTCACTTAACAGCTGTTTTACAGAAATGTTGAGCTCACCTGTGGTCTAGAACTACCTGTACAGCATCCCAGCAGTCATGTGATCAAAATTTGGCTGCTGGGCAACCAGCCAGATTTGCTTAACAACGTTGTGATTCGCTTAACGATCACCCCAGAAAAGATTGTAAAATCAGGCATGATGAGTCCCTTAAGGATCGCATCACTTAGTCTTTGATGTTTGTTTGTTTGTTTGTTTGTTTGTTTGTTTGTTTATTTATTTATTTATTTATTTATTTATTTATTTATTCAGATTTCTATACCGCCCTTCTCCTTTCGGACTCAGGGCGGTGAACAGCCAAAGTAAAACACTTTAATACACAAAAGTTAAAATAGATTTAAAATAATTAAATAAATTTGGCCATAATTTAAAACATTTCAATTTAAAACCAATTTCAAATTTTAAAAACCCATGTTCTGGTCCCAAGTGTGATTGTTGAGTCAAGAACTACCCATAACTTGTTACTCCCTCCATAAACAAACCACTTTTATCAGATTGTACAACACGCAAAGACAATGTGCTGAACCACAGAGGAGAGAATCCCCTTTTATCTTAGCCTAGCATGTTGTAAGGGATGTGGTGGCTCAGTGGCTAAGACACTGAGCTTGTCGATCGAAAGGTTGGCAGTTCAGCAGTTCGAATCCCTAGCGCCGCATAACGGGGTGAGCTCCCGTTACTTGTCCCAGCTTCTGCCAACCTAGCAGTTCGAAAGCACATAAAAAATGCAAGTAGAAAAATAGGGTCATTTTTACTATTTTATAATAGCAGCTCTCCGTGCCATATCGGCATTTAATCATGCTGGCCACATGACCACAGAGACATCTTCGGACAGCGCTGGCATGGAGATGAGCACTGCCCCCTAGAGTCAGGAACGACTAGCACATATGTGTGAGGGGAACCTTTACCTTTACCTTTAGCATGTTGTATGAAACTAGGGGAAAATTTCCTGCCTTGAAATTCGACTCAGGACCAGGCAGAAGTTTGAACAAGATCTTTTTGCGCTTTCTACGGTAGTAGTTTTCAATTGGCTTCACTCCTCAGAGTTTAATATATCAGTATTTCTTTTTTCCACCCTAAATTTAGTTAAACACTTGAAATATGTACACATCAGATCTCTCAGCCTCCTCCCCTGCACAGATTATGGGTCAACTTCTTCACCCTGATGAAAAAAAACTGTTTTCCTCTCTCCAGATTGGTCTATGCTGAAATCAATCATCACTGCGCAGAGGCAGTTACTTGCTCATCCTTCTGATTGATTTTTCTCTGCAGACAACTGGAACCAATTATAGCAAAAGGAGACGAATGGGGAGGAAAGAGGAAGGGAAGGGAAACAGCTATTCTCAGGGACCCAACTAATGTGTGTGTCAGCACTTCAAGCTGCATTTACTCTAGTGCTGACATAAGAAGGAGAAGTGGAGGCGTCTGGAATGGACGTTGTCTTACCTGAACGTCCCTTTTCTGGGCGCTGCGTACACTATCCATTAATGGGTTAACTTCTTCAGCCTTTGGCAATAACTGAGTGAGAGCTCAATTTCCCTTTCCTGTTGCCCTGCCACGCCCCTTAATCCCATGATCCCCAGTCTGAACGAAGTTATGGTAGACCACACCGTGATAGGTAATCAACATAACTTTAATGAAAAAAACCAACTGTAAACAACAACAACACTACTGGCCAAGGCCAATGAGAAAAAGGGGGAGGGTATGGATAGTGTACGCAGCACCCAGAAAAGGGACGTTCAGGTAAGACAACGTCCATTTTCCTGTGCGCTGCTCCCACTATCCATTAATGGGATATACCCAAGTTTAAACCCCATGGGTGGGAAGTCGCGTGTCCCCAGAGTCCTCCTCTGACACCACCGTCTGCAATACTCTACGGCCGAAGGACGCCTCAGCGGAGCTGTAGGCGTCTATCTTGTAGTGACGGATGAAAGGCGTCATCGATGACCAGGTCGCTGCTCTGCAGATATCTGCCACCGACGCCTGCGTTGCCCAGGCCGCCGATGTGGCCGCGCTGCGTGTGGAGTGTGGGAGAATCTTTCCGGGAGGAGTTTTAGAGTTCAGTTCGTACGCCAACGCAATACAGGCCTTAATCCATCTGCTCACCGTGGATGCTGAGATCTTCAGTCCCATGGAGGCCGGGTTGAAAGACACTAAGAGCGCCTCCGTGTGTCGGAAGGCCGCTGTCCTGTTAATGTAGATGCGCAGGGCGCGGCGAACATCGAGGGAATGCCATTGCTTCTCTCTGCTGTTGCGCGGGCAGGGGCAGAAGTCCGGTAGGATGAGCTCCTGGGCGCGGTGGAACCAGGAGTTCACCTTGGGGATGAAGGCCGGATCCATCCGCAGGACCACCGTCGTGTCTCTGAAGATACAAAGATCCTTTCTGATTGAAAGTGCTGCTAACTCCGAGACTCTTCTGGCTGAGGTGATGGCCAGCAGGAATGTCACCTTGAATGATAAGTGTTTGATGGCAGCTGAGCCCAAGGGCTCGAATGGGGGGCCTGTTAGGGCCCGAAGCACCAGCGAGAGGTCCCAGGTCGGGTACCTGTGCACTGTAGGGGGGCGCAAGTTCTTGGCGCCGTGAAGGAACCCTTTGATGCGCGGGTGATGGGATAGCGCTTGGTATGGAGGGCAAACGATGACTGTGGACAGAGCCGCTGTTTGGCGTCTTAGTGTCGCTGGCGCCAGCCCTTTTTCCAGACCTGACTGCAGGAATTCGAGGATGTTCTGGACCGTTGCTGATGTTGGGTCCTCATGGTGCTGAGAGCACCAGTGGCAGAACGCCCGCCACGAGGCCTCATAAATGCGAGTCGTGGAGGGCCGCCTGGCAGCTTGGATAGTATTTACTACCCCATCTGATAGTTTGTCTCTTTTCAGGATGACCCTCTCAAATGCCAGACGGTCAATTGTAGCCACTGAGGCTCTGGATGACTGACCGCCCCTTGGCAGAGTTCCACCTGGTGGGGGGGGATGTGCCAGGGATGCCCCACGGATAGAGCCATGAGGTCGGCGTACCACGGTCGTCGAGGCCAATTGGGGGCCACTAAGAGAAGGTCTGCCCTCTCGGCCAGCAGTTTCCGGATGAGGCGAGGAAGAAGAGGAATAGGTGGAAAGGCGTAGAGTAGGCCCCCGGGCCACCTGCATCGTAGGGCATCGTGGTCCTCCGCCTGTGCTGATGGGTAGCGGGATATGAAGCGGGTCAGCTGAGCGTTTTCCGGGGTCGCGAAGAGGTCCACCTCCGGCATCCCGAAGCGGGCGCTGAGCTCCCGAAATAGGCGCGGGTGTAGTTGCCACTCCGCTGGGTCTATCAGTTCGCGGCTGAGCCAGTCCGCCCTGACGTTGGTTGCTCCCGAAATGTGCTCCGCCCTGATCGACAGTAGGTGAGACTCCGCCCAGGCGAATAGGGCCTCGGACTCGAACATCAGCGCACGGGACCTCGTGCCCCCCTCCCTGTTGACGTGTGCTTTTGCCGCAATGTTGTCTGTGCGGATCAGAACGTGCTGGCCCTGGAGTGCTGTCTGGAACTGACGTAGCGCCAGCCTGATTGCTCGGAGTTCCAGGAGGTTGATGCTGCTGAGTCTTTCGCTCCTGGACCATTGGCCTTGGGCTACCAAATGGTGCAGGTGGGCACCCCAGCCCCGCAGACTTGCATCTGTGGTTAGTGTGAGTCTGTCCGGGTCCAGGAAGTCGCTGCCCTTGAGGAGTGCGGGGGACTTCCACCATCCGAGGGAGAGACGGACCTGAGATGGTATGGTTACCTTGCGCTTCAGGTTGGTCTTGCCTGCTCTCTGGAATGGCAGCAGGAACCATTGGAGGGCCCGCGAGTGTCTGCGTGCCCACGGAACAATGCCGAAGCAGGATACCATCTTCCCGAGGAGTGATGCTAGTTGAACCAGGGGGACTCTCCCCCCTTCTGAGACCTGCTGGATTAGGTCTCGAATGCTCCGGATCCTCTCCTGAGAGAGGAACACCTGGCCCCTGACCGTGTCTATCTCCGCCCCCAGGTGCTGGAGTCGAGCTGACGGTTGTAGCTGGCTTTTCTCGAAGTTGATGGAGAAGCCATGGTCTTGGAAAGCCCGCAGGACTCTTGCCATATCCGAGGTCGCCTGGCCGAGCGACGACGAGAGGATCAGAATGTCGTCGAGGTAGCAAAGGAGGCGCACTGGAATGGAGTGGAGTGTGGCCGCCACCACCGCTACTAACTTGGTGAATGTGCGGGGCGCCGACGAGAGTCCGAATGGCATAGCGCGGTACTGGAAGTGCTGGCCTGCAAACTCGAATCTCAGGAAGCGCCGGTGACTGGGATGGATCGGCACATGAAGGTAGGCCTCCCGCAGGTCGACAGACTGGAGCAGATCTCCTCTCCTTACGCCCGCTAGTATCGACTTGAGGGAGTGCATTTTGAATCTGCGATACTTTACCGACTAGTTTAGTCGTTTGAGATTCAGAATGGCTCTCCAGCCTCCCGAGCTTTTGGGTACCAGGAAGAGGGTCGAGTAGAAACCGGAGCCCTGCTGATTTTGGGGCACCGGTTCTATAGCTCTTATCTCCAGCAGGTGGGCGATCTCCTGCGCCAGAAGGTCTCTGAGTTCCCTGGACTGTGGGACCGGGCAACGTACAAAGCGGCTGGGTGTAGGGCCGGAGAATTCGATGGAGAGCCCTGAGGAGATCGTGCGCTGAATCCACGAGTCTTCCGTTGATCGGGCCCATTGCTGGTGGAAGAGCTGAAGTCTCCCGCCGATGGGCCCCACTGCCCGGGCGTCACTTCCCCCTCCTGGCAGTCTTGAAGCCGGCCCCGCGAAAAGGTCGTTTAGCTTGCTGGGGTCGGCCACGGTCTCGGTACTGAGATCTGTCTTGGTGTCTGCCAGTGCTCTGGAAGTGGGAGCGCTGTGGTGGGGGGCCTCTTGGCCCTGCGCTGGGCCGAAAGGGCTGCTGGTAAGAGTACGGTGTGTATCTGCGGTCCTGCCGTCGGTACGCAGATGGGAGCACCTTCCTCTTATCTTTGTCTTCGACCAAAACTGGTTCCAAGGCCGCCCCAAATAAGTCTGGGCCTTGTACGGGGCTGCGGCCAGCCTCCATTTGGCCTTAAGGTCTGCCTTCCAGGGGCGAAGCCAGAACAGCCTTCTTGCTGTAACGTTCGCTGCCAGAGATCTAGAGGCAAATTTGGCGGAGTTCAGGGATGCATCCGCGGCATATTCGGTGGCGGCTAGGATCTTGTTTAAGTCCTGGTGCAGCCTAGCATCTTCCGGGGGCAGCTTTTCCTGTAATTGGCGTAGCCAGATGAGGGTGGCTCTGTTGAAAAAGGAAGTTGCCGTCGCCGTCCTGATTGCCCACGCCGCGGCCTGATGAGATTTATGGAGGGCCCACTCCGTCCTTTTGTCTTCAGCTTTCAGCCCGTCAACGGCATCCGTGGACCCCATCGATGAGGATGACAGGGAGGCGACCGGCTGGTCCACTGATGGAAGAGTTAAAAGGTCCTCCAGCTCCTGGGCCGAACAGTAGAGCTTCTTGTCCAGGCTGCTCGGGGTTGTTAGCGAGCCTGGCTGCCCCCAGGGGTTCTGGATCACGTCCGAGAAGAGCTGGGGGCAGGGAATACAGTCCTTTTCCTGCTTGGCGGACTTGAAGAGTGCGTCATGGGGTCCCTCAGCTGCGGTACTGGGCGCGGCTGTGTCCCCAGGCACGCCCAAATTGGTTGTGAGGCGCGCCTTGTGCAGTAGAGATTTGAATAAAGCTGGGCAAAACAGGCCTGTGAAAGCCGGAGCATCTGGCGTCAGGCCCTCATCCTCTGACAACTCAAAGGTCTCTGGGCCTTCCTCCGCTTGGTCTGAATCCTCAGACGAGGATGACTGGGTATGCGCCTGTTGGTGCTGGGCCAGTCGGTGCTGGGGCGCCCCCTGTGCTTGTGGTTGGCGAGGGGGGCCCCCTGCAGCCTGTTGCCAGCCTGCAGCCAAGAAAGAGGACATAGCTGAGAACATGGTTTGAAAGTCTAGCTGGCTGGGTGGTAAGGGCCCTTCTGGAGCGCGCAGGCCAGCTGCCGTTGGCGTGAATGTTGCCTCAGCCCCACGGTGGCGCCAGTGAGGTGGGTCCGATAGTGGTATGTCTGGCAAAGAGCGGGATGCTCCTCTGGGTCGAGGAAATCCCTGGTTGAGGTCGGTTGCGTTCGGGGTTGCCGGTGTTAGGGCCAATTCCGCCAGACTCGTGATGCCAGGGCCCGCCTCCGCGCGTGCCTGGGGTGAGGAGCTAGGAAACCCCGGCCCTTGGATAGGTGTTGCTGCTCTCTCCTTCTGTGCTTTGGCACAGAGGCGCTCTAAGGTTTTATGGCGTCTTGCAGCATCCCTATCTTTGATCTGGGGCGTCTCTTCCCCCCGGTCTTTATGATGAGAGGACCTCTTTTTGGAATGCTTCTTGGATTTGGTCTCCTTGGGAGGAGGGCTTGTCTCCAGCTCTGGGTCAGATGAGAAGGGTGAGTCTGACAAGGCCATGGTTGCCATCTGTCCCTCTTAGCCTGCTTCCTGTTTGGTGCTTTAAGAGGGGCCCCTGTGCCACCGCAGAAATGGGGCTTGTAGCAGCTAACCCCTGGGGAAGGGCCTGCAGATGATGAGGGCCTCTGAGAACCAATGAGGGCGGGGCTAGCCCTATTTGAATGAGGCCAAGATGGCGGCCCGGGGATCCTCCTCTAGGCTGGAGCACGTGGCTATGGAGTATGAGGGCTGGGGAAGCTGCGGTCTCACAGCGGCGGCCCGAGGGTCCTACCGCCTGCCGCGCTCAGCCGATGCAGCCCTGAGGGCTCTGGCAGCAAGTAGGAGGAGGGGGGGGCTTTTGCCTCACCGCGCTGCTCTCCTCTGCTCCACGTGCGTTGCGCCGGGATTGGGAGGCTGCGGACTCACAGCGGCGGCCCGAAGGTCCTACCGCCTGCCGCGCTATCCCCGCTGGGCTCCTGATAGCGAGGGGAAGGAGGGGGGGTGGCTAGCCTCACCGCTCTCCGCTCTCTCTCTCCCTCGCCTCCGACGGGCGGCTGCTCCTATCGCTGCTGCGTTGCCGCCGAGGCTCGCTCTCCCCCTCCTCTGTTAAGGGGGAGGCCGGCTCTCTCTCTCTCTCTCTGCAAGTTGAAGCTGGCGTGGATCGGGAGCCTCCGGCGATGCGAAGCGTGGGCGGCCGAAGCAATCACCGCCGCCCAGCTGATGAGCCGATTCTTCGCTTCGGCTTGAAGCAGGGAGCCGAAGTACAAAAATAAGCTACTCAAAAATAAAGAAATAAAATCCTAGGAAAGGGAAGGAAATGGGCTTGGAAGCCTGAGCTCAAAAACACACTTCAGTCTTTGCCAATAACTGAGTGAAGACTGGGGATCATGGGATTAAGGGGCGTGGCAGGGCAACAGGAAAGGGAAATTGAGCTCTCACTCAGTTATTGCCAAAGGCTGAAGAAGTTAACCCATTAATGGATAGTGGGAGCAGCGCACAGGAAAAAGGGACGTTTGACTTTTCACCTACTTATTTTCCCTGGAGATAATATCCCCTAGGACCGTGATGGCGAACCTATGGCACGTGTGCCACAGGTGGCACGCGAAGCCATATCGGTGGGCACGCGGGCATTGTCCTAGCTCAGCTACAGCTTGCATGCGCGCACCAACCAGTTGATTTTCGGGCCGTGAAACAGGCTGTTTCCGGCCTCCAGAGGGCCTCCAGGGGTGTGTGGGGAAGGCCGTTTTCGCCCTCCCCAGGCTCCTAGAAAGCCCATGGAGCCTGGGGAGGGCGAAAAACGGCCTACCGGGCCCAGTGTGCCATTGTGTGCCAAAAGCGTGGGGAGCGTGGGGGGTGCATTGAATTATGGGTGTGGGCACGCACTCGCGCAACTCCCCCACACTCTCCATGCTTTTGGCACGTGACGGCAAAAAGGTTAGCCGTCACTGCCCTAGGAGATGGAATGGGAGGGGGGAAATTCCTTTGAGCTGGAGCGGTAGATTAGGGGTAGAATGACTTGGAAGATGGCCAATGAGTGCAGGAGAGTGGGGAATGGAAAGGGAGGGTTTTGGGTCTGGAAGTCAGTGTTGGCTTCGATGGAGTCGGGTTTTAGAATGTCGTGCTTAATAAATAGGAGTTTTTCTTCAAAGACTTTGTTTGAAATGCAATTTATTTGAGACGACTTCAAAACTTGAAAGTGTGTCTATGGAGATTTTCAGTCATTCAGGTCATGGTTGTCCCAAAGGTGCTTTTTTCAAGCGGCAACTGGACTTTCTGGGTTTTCTTTGAAGAAGTTTCGTTTCTTATCCAAGAAGCTTCTTCAGCTCTGACTGGATGGTAGAGAATGGAAGGATTTACATTCCTTGCAGACAGCTGGTCATTTGCATCCTTTTAGAGAGTTGTCGAGGCCACTTGGAGGTTTATCTGTGTCCTCAGGGTCTGTTCAATAAATGTATGTCAAAATTGTATGGCACAGCCTTCTTTCAACAGAGGGGGAGGGGGAGGGGTATCTACAATATAGTCCTTTCAGCAGTTCCAAAAAGGTTTCACACCAATTTGCACCACTCAAGTGACCCTGAGGACCCAGATAAACCTCCGGGTGGCCTCAAGGGCTCTTTAAAAGGATGCAAATGACCAGCTGTCTGCAAGGAATATAAATCCTTCCATTCCCCACCATCAGTCAGAGCTGAAGAAACTCCTTGGATGAGAAGTGAAACATCTTCAAAGGAAAAAACAGGAAGTCCAGTTGCCTCTTGAAAAAGCACATTTGGAACTAACTGAAGGGTCTTGTTGTCTCTGCAACCCTGTTGAAGGTAATGAGCAAAAATAATTCACTTTCAAAGTCCAGGTTCACTGACGTTAGAAACCAAGCTCGATAAATTGATCAGGAAGTAAGTAATAAGTAATAATAATTACTACTACTACTACTACTACTAATAATAATAATAATAATAAGTAAGTAAGTAATAAGTAAGCACTTATTCTTCTAGAGAAACTCTACCCAGAAAGACAGTGCGGAGCAGTGGTTAAAGCAAGTGGTTGTCTCCGACCACAAACTGAATCCCGAAAGTTTCCTAAAAGTGATCTCTGACCAGAGATCTTCCCCCTAGAAACCTGCTGAGCAGAATGGAAAAACGATGAGACTTTCTTTTAGTCCCACCCACCACTGATTTTGGCTCCATCCATCTCATGGTTCCTGAGAATTTAACTCCAAGAGATTGTGATTCTCCATTAGAGCTACTAGACATCCGGCAAAAGGAACATAGAACATAAAATCATAGGGTTGGAAGAGCCCTTCTAGTCCAACTCCCTGCTCAAGCAGAAGACCCCCTACCATACTGGACAAACGGCTGTCTAGACTCTTCTTGAAAACCTCCAATGATGGAGCACCCACATCCCAGGCCACCCCAGCGATGCCCTTGAAGTGATGGCCCAGTGCCTGGAGGCTGTACGGATCTGGATGGGGAGGAACAAGCTCAAGCTCAACCCTTCCAAGACTGAGTGGCTGTGGTTCCCGGCATCCCGATATAGTCAGCTGACTCCATCACTGACTATCGGGGGCGAGTCTTTGGCCCCCGTTGAGAGGGCGCGCAATCTGGGAGTCCTCCTGGATACGCAGCTGTCTTTGGAGGAACATCTGACGGCTGTTGCCAGGGGGACCTTTTGTCAGGTTTGCCTGATTCGCCAGTTGCGCCTCTTTCTTGATCGGGATTCCGTGTGCACCGTCACTCATGCCCTCGTCACCTCTCGCCTGGACTACTGCAACGCTCTCTACATGGGGCTCCCCTTGAGGAGCACCCGGAGGCTCCAACTGGTCCAGAATGCAGCCGCGCGGGTAATTACAGGAGCTGCTTGGCGCTCCCACATAACACCGCTCCTGCGCGAGCTGCACTGGCTCCCAGTGGTCTTCCGAGTGCGCTTCAAGGTGTTGGTTACCACCTTTAAAGCGCTCCATGGCATAGGACCTAGTTATCTCCGAGACCGCCTTCTGCCACCGACGACCTCCCATCGACCCGTGCGCTCCCACAGAGAGGGCCTCCTCGGGGTGCCATCAGCCAAGCAATGTAGGCTGGTGACCCCCAGGGGGAGGCCTTCTCTGTGGGGGCACCTACCCTCTGGAATCAGCTGCCCCCAGAGATAAGGAGAATCCAAGACCTCCGTGCCTTCCGCCGTGCCCTTAAAGCTTTCCTTTTCCAACAAGCCGGGCTGGCCTAACAAATCCTTTTAAATGATTTTAAATTTGTATGTTTTTTAAATTTTTGGCCAATTTGAGATATTCCCTTTTAATCTGTTCTTAATGTTTATATTATGTGTTTTTATCTGGCTGTACACCGCCCTGAGTTCCCAGGAAGAAAGGCGGTATATAAATTCGAAGTAAAATAAAAAAATAAATAAAACTTCTGGAGGCAAGCTGTTCCACTGAATAATTGTTCTCGCTGTCAAGAAATGTCTCCTTAATTCTAGGTTGGCTCTTTCTTTAATGATCTTCTACTCGTTACTTCTTCTCCAGCCCTTGGGTACTTTGGAGAATACCCTGTTTCCCCCAAAATAAGTCATCCTCTGATAATAAGCCCAATTGGGCTTTTAAGCGCATGGCAATAAGGCCAAGCACTTAATTCAGGGTTCAAAAAAATATAAGACAGGGTCTTATTTTCGGGGAAACACGATAGGTCAATCCCCTCTTCTCTGTGACAGCCATTTAAGTACCCCTTTTTGTTTTCATCTCCTTTGTCCAACAGGCATACAGCAGCCTTGCAATCAAATACTGTCCATTTTCTGAGTGACTTTAATTTATTTACTTATTTGCACTGTTTCCCCAACAGTAGTCATTTATAATTGTCTGCTTCTTTCTTCCCCTTTCCCATGTCCAGCGACAGACCCGACAGCCTAGATTTATGTTATTCAACTGATTTCCTGATTCCAGTAATTGGCTTCAATCCAGCCCTTTCAAATCTATGATCACTGTAATCTGTAGATCACATGACACGTCGTACGATTTTTTTGGTGAAGTTTGAAAAGCACTTTGTTGTCAACCTTATATTACTGCTAGCATAGGTTTTTGAAGATAAAGATTTGTTGGAAAAACATGGGGATTGGAAAAAACCAGTTTTTTTTGGTGCTGGAAAAAGGTAATTTAATATATAGTGTGGTGGAATGTAGTCTGGATTTCCAGGAAGGAGGGGCTGCATTCAACAGGGACAAAGAGACAGTGAAGTTTAGATAGGTTGGTCAGAAATTCTCAGATTATAACTTTAATGATGCAAGTCGGGGTGGGTTCTAAATTTTTTTACTACCGGTTCTGCGGGCATGGCTTATTTTGTGGGCGTGGCTTGATGGTCATGTGACAATTCTTTAGGATTTAGCAGAGGTACTGGTCTACTAGGCTTTTAACTGCTTGCAGAGCTGTACCGGTCTACCCATTTGTTTTTGCAGGCACTGATCTACTCATGTATTTTTGCAGGCACTGCTCTACCCATTTATTTTTGCAGGCACTGATCTATTCATGTATTTTTGCAGGCACTGGTCTACTCATTTGTTTGCTTTTAACACTGATCAGCTGTAGGGCGGCCCTTTGAAGCCCCACAGCAAGAGTTTAAACAGTTTTTTTCCCTCTAGCCATCAGCTGGGACTCAGGAGGCAGCAATAGATTGGGGGTGGGGCCAAATAAAAGGTAAGAATAACGCGGGGGGGGGGGGGCGGGGAGGGAGTGGGGGGGGCAGAACCAGTTCGGTGACGTCATATCGTCACTGCTACTGGCTCGGGAGAACCAGGCCGAACCGGGAGGAACCCACCACTGATGCAGGTACAGGAAGTCCTCGACTTACAACAGTTCATTTAGTGACTGTTTAAAGTTACAACACCACTGAAAAAAGTGACTTTTGACCATTTTTCATACTTACAACCGTTGCAGCATCCCCTTGGTCACATGATTTACATTTAAATGCTTGGCAACTGACTCACATTTATGACAGATGCAGTGTCCAGGAGTCATGTAATTGCCATTTGTGACCTTCTGACAAGCAAAGTCAATGGGGAAACCAGATTCATTAACAACCATGTTATTAATTTAACGACTGCAGTGATTCACTTAACAAATGTGGCAAGAAAAGTCGTAAAATGGGGGCAAAACTCGCTTAACCAATTGGTCACTTAACAACATAACTTTGGGGCTCAATTATGGTTATAAGTTGAGGAGTATTTGTAGTTTCTTAAATTTGGCAAGATTCTGTCTATAGGAGACGAGCAACTCTGTTTGGAAGTAACTCTGGAAGTCTTTTTTGATTTTGGAACCTGACAACAGTACACATTTGCCTAAGTACCGTATTTTTCGGAGTATAAGATCCACTTTCCCCCCCCCCCAAAAGGGGGTGAAAATTTAGGTGCGTCTTATACACCGAATGTAGCCCCACCCATTCATTGCTCCTCACCCTTTGGACTCTGCCTCCCAGCAGTTTACCTCCTTGCAGCAAGCAGCAAGAAGAAACAGCTCCTTTCAGCTTCAGCACAGCCTAATTAGCACAAGTTGATTGGCTCAGCCTCCTGACTCTCAGCTGTTTTGCTCTCAGCTGTTTTGCGCCGGCCTCTGCTGCTTGCTGCAAGGAGGTAAATTGCTGGAGCAGATTTTTTTTTCTTGTGCTAATCAAGCTATGCTGAAAGCGAAAACAAAAGTAAAGCAGGCTATTTTGCTGTTTGTTGCAACGAGGCAAAATTGCTGGGAGGCAGAGGCAGGTTTCTTTTTCTTGTTTTCCTCACCAAAAAAGGTAGGTGCGTCTTATACTCCGATAAATACGGTACTTTTTTTTTCCACTGTTCAACAGTTAGTATGTCCTCCTTTCTCCCCAATCCATGCCCTTCTTTGCCTGCTCAGATATCTGGTTCACCATAACCTTCATCAACCAAAATTAGTGTTCTGTTTATAGAATCATAAACGAAGCAAGTTGGTTGGGTTTGTCCAACATGCCAAGCCTTCAAAACACATGCATGCACACAATCCTAACTAGGAGTAAAAGCAATCTTTGCATCTGTGAAGGTCTCTACAAGTGTTAAGAAACAGTGGTCTCTAAGCCCAACCTGTTTTGGAGTGGTGCTATGAGAATAAAGCCAGAAGAGAATTTACGTGGAACCAACTTCCAGCTGAGGTAGTGGGCCAGTTATTAGTAAAGGTAAAGGTTCACCTCGCACTTATGTGCTAGACGTTCCTGACTCTAGGGGGCGGTGTTCATCTCCGTTTCAAAGCTGAAGAGCCAGCGCTGTCCGAAGACGTTTCCATGGTCATGTGGCCGGCATGACTAAACACCAAAGGCGCACGGAACGCTGTTACCTTCCCACCAAAGGTGGTCCCTATTTATCTACTTGCATTTTTTTTTAACGTGCTTTCGAACTGCTAGATCGGCAGAAGCTGGGACAAGTAACGGGAGCTCACCCCATTACGCGGCACTAGGGATTCGAACCGCTGAACTGCCGACCTTTCGATCGACAAGCTCAACGTCTTAGCCACTGAGCTACCGCGTCCCTTATTAGTAACTGCGTCCCTTATTAGTTTAAATATGCTTGGGATAAACACATGTCGATCATCTGGCAAAAATTTTTAAAAAATCAAAGGGCAGACTTGATGGATCACTCGGTCTTTTTCTGCTATGACTTTTCTTTGCTTCTATGTCATCTTGAGCATCGTGAAATGAAGCGTTGGCTACAAGACAGAGAGACCCCAGTTGCAAATGAAGCAAATTTTTTCCCCAGCATTTCAGTGCTTTAGTGTCTGAAAAGATGCCTCAAAATAGGTAAGGCGTGTGAATGCAGCACCTGTTGGTTGAGTTTAGAAAAAGACACAGCTGCTTAATGAGTTGCTTTATTGTTGCTTTAATGAATGCCAAGAGTTGCTGGAAGTTGGCAGAATTTAATATGTTAAATTCTTTTCTGTTCACAGCAACGTGAAGACACAGCTGCTGCCAGTTCATTAGCTGGCATTGGCCTTCGTACACATCGATTTCTTCCCAAGAACTTGGGATGTTGTAATGTATTGGTGGAGCACATGTGAAGATCTAAGCAGTATGGCCTTTTGTGATTGACACATGGAAATATTGTCAATGCATAGATTTTTTTAAAAATTTCTATTTAAAATTTTGAGGTATAGTACCCATTGTGCCAATAACCACCAGGACCACCGTGTCTCGGTTATGCCATAATCTTTCAATTTTGGTCTTCAGATCTTAAATACTTTGTGATCTTTTCCAATCCTTTTGTCTTCTATTCTACCATCTCCTGGTATCTCCACATCAGTTACCTACACACATTATCCACGCATTTTAGTTTGGTGTATTATGAGCCAAGACTTTTATCAGTTTGCATTTGGAAATGCCACAATATTTTGCTCTGCTCATTTTCAACTACTTTTTCAACTCTTTTATGTTCTCACTAACTTTTTATTACCAACACATGATAATTTTTACAGATGTTCCAGGGAATCATTTGGGCAACTGTGCTATGTTGTTGTTTATCATCAGTTTCTTCTTGCACAAGCTGAGTATCGGAATCTATTGTTCCTTCTGCTTCTTTGTGCAATCTGCACTTTGAATCATTTGATGATTTTTTTTTCCAGTTCTGGTCTTGGTTGTATTAGTTCGAATAGATTGCTCTTGCACAGCCAAAATCAAGCCTTCAGTTTCTTTTTCTTTTAAAGTCCCAGTTGCAAAACATTGCCAAGTTTTATCTTCATCCACTTTCCCCTTGATCTTTTATAGAAATTGACTCTGTACTGCATTCCTCCAAGCAGCCTGGTTTATTGCCTTCCTTCAGACTCTAATTCCCTAATCTTTGCCAGCTTCTCTGCAGCATCTCTTTTTACATTAAGGATGAGGATGGGGAAGTGAGGGGCATTTATTGCTAGAAGAAGTGATTGTGAATAATAGAATAGAATAGAATTCTTTATTGGCCAAGTGTGATTGGACACACAAGGAATTTGTCTTGGTGCATATGTTCTCGGAGTACATGAAAGAAAAGATACATTCGTCAAGAACTTTGGTGGCGCAGCAGACTAAAGTGCTGTTAAGTAGCACCAGCTGCCTGCAATTACTGCAAGTTCGAATCTCACCAGGCTCAAGTTTGACTCAGCCTTCCATCCTTTCAAGGTAGGTAAAATGAGGACCCGGATTGTGGGGGCACTAAGCTGACTTTGTATAAAAAAGAACACTGCTTGGGGGGGGGGCGAAAGCCCTACTAAGCAGGTATATACAAAAGTATGAAGGCTATTGCTTAATGCATTGTAAGCCGCCCTGAGTCTCCGGAGAAGGGCGGCACATAAATTGAAATAATAATAATAATAATAATAATAATAATAATAATAATAATAATATACAACACTTAATGATAGTCATAGGGAACCAGTCAATATAAATCTTAAGGATACCAGCAACAAGGTTACAGTCATACAGTCATAAGTGGGAGGAGATGGGTGATAGGAACGATGAGAAGATTAATAGTAATGCAGACTTAATAACTAGTTTGACAGTGTTGAGGGAATTATTTGTTTAGCAGAGTGATGGCGTTCGGGGAAAAAACGGTTCTTGTGTCTAGTTGTTCTGTTGTGCAGTGCTCTATAGTGTCGTTTCGAGGGTAGGAGTTGAAACAGTTTATGTCCAGGATGCGAGGGATCTGTGGATATTTTCACAGCCCTCTTTTTGACTCGTGCAGTATACAGGACCTCCATGGAAGGCAGGTTGGTAGCAATTGTTTTTTTTCTGCAGTTCTAATTATCCTTTGAAGTCTGTGTCTGTCTTGTTGGGTTGCAGAGCCAAACCAGACAGTTATAGAGGTGCAGATGACAGACTCAATAATTCCTCTGTAGAACTGGATCAGCAGCTTCTTGGACAGTTTGAGCTTCCTGAGTTGGTGCAGAAAGAACTTTCTTTGTTGTGCTTTTTTGATGACATTTTTGATGTTGGGTGTCCATTTTGGTTATGAGATATGGTAGAACCTAGAAATTTGAAGGTCTCTACTGTTGATACTGTGTTGTCTAGTATTGTAAGAGGTGGTAGTATGGGAAGGTTTCTCCTAAAGTCCACCATCACATCTAATTGTGAAAAGTTTTAAAAGAGCTAATACTTTTGCCCCCTTTAACACCAGGCTTTAAGCTTCAAGAGGAACTAGCCAGGACCATCCATGGGAGAGGAATTGTCCAAAAAGTCAAATTGGCAGTTATGATTGGGTGATTTAAGCCCTGCCCCATTTGCATGTGCGTCACATTTAATCTAACCTTAATTTAATTTAAGTTTCATTTCATTTCAATTTAATTTAATTTAATTTTAATTGGGGTTTAAATTAATTTGAGTTTAATTTAAGTTTAATGTGCTAATTTTAATTTATGAAGCTTTTTATGGCTTGGCACTCGGTTACCAATAGAGCCACATTTCCCCAATAAAGTTGCCCCAACTACTGCATTTGGGCAAAAGTGGTATTCAGCTGATTCATACCGGTTCGCCCGAACTGGTAGCAGAGATCATGGGTGGGCCTGCCCACCCGCCCAACCGCCCCGGCTCTATGACGTCCTATTTAGGCACGTTTTTGAGGCCGGGCGCATGCACGGAAGGCGCATGAGCGAGCAAAGCGCATGCACGGAAGGTGGGCATGTGAAGCGAGCTTGCGTGCGCGGGACAAACCGGTGGTAAGAATATTGGAAACCCACCGCTGCATTTGGGCCAGGAGAAGCATCCAACTTCAGCAGTCAGGAAGATTGAAATCCAGAAGCCTTATTTTATTTCATTCGTTCGTTCATTCATTCATTCATTCATTCATTCATTTACTTATTTATTTATTGGTTCGATTTATATGCCGCCCTTCTCCGGAGACTCAGGGCGGCTTACAATGCGTTAAGCAATAGCCTTCATACTTTTGTATATACCTGCTTAGTAGGGCTTTCGCCCCCCCCCAAAGCGGTGTTCTTTTTTATACAAAGTCAGCTTATTGCCCCCACAAACCGGGTCCTCATTTTACCTACCTCGAAAGGATGGAAGGCTGAGTCAACCTTGAGCCTGGTGAGATTTGAACTCGCAGTAATTGCAGGCAGCTGGCAGCTAAGTGCTACTTAACAGCACTTTAGTCCGCTGCTCCACCAAGGCTCATTCATTCATTCGATGTATATGCTGCCTATCTCACTATCATGAATGCGGCCGCGCAGGTGGTTATGGGCGCAACTCGTTGTGCCCATGTGACACTCCCTCCTGTGTGAGCTGCACTGGCTCCCAGTGGTCTTCCGGGTGCGATTCAAGGTGCTGGTTACCATCTTTAAAGCGCTCCATGGCATAGGACCAGGGTACCTTCGAGACCGACTTCTGCCACCAATAGCCTCCCACCGGCCAGTTCACTCCCACAGAGAGGGTCTCCTCAGGGTGCCATCGGCCACGTTATGTCGGCTGGCGACACCCAGGGGGAGGGCCTTCTCTGTGGGAGCCCCAGCCCTGTGGAATGAACTGCCCCCGGAAATACGTAAGATTCCCCGACCTCCGGGTATTTCGCTGTGCACTGAAGACCCTGTTGTTCTGCCAGGCCGGGCTATCGACATGATAATTTTAAATTGGGGTATTTTAAATTTCTGGGGTTTTAAATGGAGCCAAATTTATTTAATAATTTTAAATTTTAAATTGATGTTTGTCTTGTGTTTTAAATAGGCTGTACACCGCCCTGAGTCCTTCGGGAGAAGGGTGGTATAGAAATAAAATTATTATTATTATTATTATTATTATTATTATTATTATTATTATTATTATTATTATTATTATATAATAAACATGATAAAAACAGTATGATTTTCAGTGATGGGGACAGCCCACTGGAATCACCTTGTTAGAAGTATATCTGTGGAGATTTTCAGTCATCTAGATCATAGTTGCCTCAAAGATGTTTTTTTTAAAAAGCAACAGTCCAGTTGCCTTTTGAAAAAGCACCTTTGAGACTTTCTGTTGGATGTTCTTTGGTTTCCAACAGCCTCTGTGTTCTGGATAACACTGACGACAGCTTTGGAGGACATGGGAGGCCAATGGAACGTACTGTGGAGGTTATAATTGTACTGCGTTTTTAAGCTTAAATTCCAGGGACGCGGTGGCTCAGTGGTTAAAATTCTGAGCTTGTCGATTGAAAGGTCGGCAGTTCAGCGGTTCGAATCCCTAGTGCTGCGTAACGGGGTGAGCTCCCGTGACTTGTCCCAGCTTCTGCCAACCTAGCAGTTCGAAAGCATGTAAAAAATGCAAGTAGAAAAATAGGGACCACCTTTGGTGGGAAGGTAACACTGTTCCGTGCGCCTTTGGCGTTGAGTCATGCTGGCCACATGACTATGGAGACATCTTTGGACAGCGCTGGCTCTTCAGCTTTGAAACGGAGATAAACACCGCCCCCTAGAGTCGGGAACAACTAGCACATACGTGCGAGGGGAACCTTTGCCTTTACCTTTCACCTTTTATGCTCTTATTGATATTGTGTTTGTTTGTTTTTGTGAGCCCCCTGAGAATCGCTGAGACTGCAGCAGGCTATCAATCTGATTAATAAATAAAATTAATCAAACAATTGTTGAGACTGGACTTTTGGGATACTCTCCCCAACGAGGATGCCCCTATCACCCATATAGTAGCTACCAAGGAAGGAATTGGAATAGAATAACAAAGTTGGAAGGGACCTTGGAGGTCTTCTAGTCCAACCCCCTGCATAGGGAGGAAACCCTAAACCATTTCAGACAAATGGTTATCCAATCTCTTCTTAAAAACTTCCAGTATTGGAGCATTGACAAGTTCTGGAGGCAAGTTGTTCCACTGATTCTGTCAGGAAATTTCTCCTTTGTTCTAGGTTGTTTCTCTCCTTGATTAGTTTCCACCCACTGCTTCTTGTCCTAACCTCAGGTGCTTTGGAGAATAGCTTGGCTCCCTCTTCTTTGTGGCAGCCCCTGAGATATCGGAAGACTGCTATCATGTCACCCCTCGTCCTTGTTTTCACTGGTGCAGTTCCTTTTGCTGTCCCAGGATCCCCCTCCCCAAAATTGGAGGTCTGATTGATGAAATAATGGAAAGCATCTGGGTATGTCAAGAAAGTGTCTATGATAAATGGCCACAGCCAACTTGCCATTACCAACTCGTCGCGAGACAACTTACTGTGGAACAAGAGTTACACTAATATCAAAGAAACGGGGGAATAGAATCATTAAAGAAAGGATGCCAATGGAGGGATAGAATCAGGGGTGAAATCCAGCAGGTTCTGGAGAACCGGTAGCGGAAATTTTGAATAGTTCAGAGAACCAGCAAATACCACCTCTGGCTGGCCCCAGAGTGGGGTGGGAATGGAGATTTTGCAATATCCTTCCCCTGGAATGGGGTGGAAATGGAGATTTTGCAGTATTCTTCACCTGCCACGCCCACCAAGCCATGCCCGCCATGCCACGCCCACCAGGCCATGCCCACAGAACCGGTAGTAAAAAAATTTGGATTTCACCACTGGATAGAATGAAATGTAGATGACAAAAATTAAAATGCATTTTTATTTATTTTAAATAAATAGTCTGCTGGTGGCTCAGCAGACTAAAAGCATTGTGATTAACACCAGCTGTCTGCAATTACTGTAAGTTCGAATCTCACCAGGCTCAAGGTTGACTCAACCTTCCATCCTTTCTAAGGTAGGTAAAATGAGGACCCAGTTTGTGGGCGCAATAAGCTGACTTTGTATAAATATACAAAAAGATGAAGGCTATTGCTTAACGCATTGTAAGCCGCCCTGAGTCTCAGGAGAAGGGTGGCATATAAATCAAATTTAAAAAAAAAATGAAACTGAATTGTTAAATTGTCCTGGGGGGAGTTGTCCTGGAGCAAGGTGACTGCGGCGAGTTCGCCACAGGGAGTTGGCCGCAGCGAGTTGTCCCATTCTGTGCAAGAAAGGTTTAACACTATTTATATAATGCAGCTGGTGTGCCTACTATGACCTTGGCTGAGATGTGTCCTGATATTTTCTTTTCCCTGCTGGGCAGGAAGACCAGACAGGAAACACGACCGGAGGAGCTGAATGTCTATGGAGATTCTCAGTCATCCAGTCATGTTTGCCCATAAAGGTGATATAACATCAACTATCTCCAGTCTACAACACAGTCCTTTCAACAGTCCCAAAAAGGCTCCACACCCATTTGCACCACCCAGGTGACCCTGAGGACATAGACAAACCTTCAAGTGGCCTCAAGGGCTCTCTAAAAGGATGCAAATGACCAGCTGTCTGGTCAAGGAATATAAATCCTTGTCAGGGTTCCAAGTAACACCCCCAGTGAAAGAAAACTCCGAGGCTTGAGTTTCCTCAAAGTTCCATTTTATTACAGATGTCATATTGGCACATCTGGGAAAACCCGAATCTGAAAGCTTCCAGGTTTTCTCCACCCAAAGGAAAGTTCAAGTCCCTGCCCAGCACCCACATGTCCATCACGTGGCCCAATCAATGCACCGTCCCAACTGGAGATGTCTCCCAGTTTCATCCGTCCAGGTGAAGGGCAAGATGTCCTTGACTTTCTGAGAAAGGAATGTTATTACGACTATATATCACCCCGGCTCCATACAATCCCCCCTCCCAGTTTCCCATGAATGTGGCAGGCCTGAAAATCCAACTAAAAAGATGGCTTCCAGGCCTGATAATCCTTCCATTCCCCACCATCCAGTCAGAGCTGAAGAAACTTCTTGGATGAGAAGCGAAACGTCTTCAAAGAGAAACCAGAAAGTCCAGTTGCCTCTTGAAAAAGCACCTTTGGGACCAGAAGAGCTAATTCTACCTCATTGTAAAGCTACATTAACAAAATCGTGGAAGTCTGAATGTTCAAATCTCCAGCTGACTCCTTTACAGCCCTTGAACTGCCCCGTGCATCCCTTTTTAGCTTTCCTTCCACCCATTATGCAGCTGCGGGCTATGCCGTCTCTTTTCTGACTGTTCCCTAGACAGCAGTTTCTTCATCCCGATTCTCAAGGTCTTTCTCATATATCACTGCAGGTTGTCATGAGGCTGTCTTATATCTTGTCCCCCCCCCCACGCTCGAGGGAGAGAGAACGGTTTAAATTATCCCTAGCTGTACAATGATAAAGTTGTCTTTTTTTTTTCCCTGACACTCTCCAATGACAGTCTCCAGAGAATAAAATCTGTTTGGCTTTGACATCCATTACCCTGAGGGAAGTCACGGGTTGCCTTCAAACACCACCGGTCTGGAATGCGAAGACACAAGAACAGGTAGTCCTCCACTTACGACCACAGCTGAGCCCAGAATTTCCGTTGCTAAGCAAGACGGTTGTTAAGTGAGTTTTGTCCCATTTTATTTATTTATTTATTGGTTCAATTTATATGCCGCCCTTTCTCCGGAGACTCAGGGCGGCTTACAATGGATTAAGCAATAGCCTTCATACTTTTGTATATACCTGCTTAGTAGGGCTTTCGGCCCCCCCTAAGCGGTGTTCTTTTTTATACAAAGTCAGCTTATTGCCCCCACAATCTGGGTCCTCATTTTACCTCCCTCGAAAGGATGGAAGGCTGAGTCAACCTTGAGCCTGGTGAGATTTGAACTTGCAGTAATTGCAGGCAGCTGGTGCTAATTAACAGCACTTTAGTCTGCTGCGCCACCAAGGCTCATACAACCTTTCTTGCCACAGTGGTTTAGGGAATGGCTGCAATTCTTCAGTCATTAACACGGTTGTTACGGGAATCTGGCTTCCCCCTTCTTTGCTTGTCAGAAGGTCACAAAAGGTGATTGCATGACTCTGGAACACTGCAACCGTCATAAGTACATGCCAGTTGCCAAGCATTCAAATTTTGATCACATGACAATGGGGATGCTGCAAAGGTCTTAAGCGTGAAAAATGGTCATAAGTCACTTTTTTCAGCGCCGCTGTAACTTTGAATGGTCAGTAATGATCATAAATCAAGGACTACCTATAGTTATGGGTGCACTTCAATATACCCATATAATGCTTCTACTCGGTGAGCTGTACTGGTTGCCTTCAGGTTGCAATTGATGGACATCTCTAAAGCCGTTCATGGTTTAGGACCGTGATGGTGAACCTATGGCACGTGTGACACAAGTGGCACGCAGAGCCCTCTCTGCGGGGACGCTAGCCGTCGCCCCAACCCAGGTCCACCTTGCATGTGCGCACGCCTCCTGCCGGCCAGCTGGTCTTTCGGTCTCTGCCACGCATGCACGGGGTGAGACGCCTGCAGGGGACATGCGCATGCATGCACAGGGGGTCGGGCACTGAGGTTTTCATTCCCCCCCACACACACTTTGCCTTAGAATCTTCCTAGGAATCTTTGGGCCAATCTATCCTTCTCAGCTTTAGAACAGGAAATCGAAAGGTGGCCCAGAAGTGGATAGGGGTTAACCACTTCTGAAGATTTAATTGAAATTAAAGTAATTCAATTTAGGTATCAACTTCAGGCGGTGTTTATATCAAGTAAATTAAATTAAAATGTTGTCAAGACAACTGCCTGCACCTGTTGACACAGTCACCAGAAAGCAAGACGGCCTCAGAAGACCACAACAAGACACAGGAGTTGTAAAAAAAAAAAAAAAAAAACAAGTGTGGAAACTGGTTATGACCAAGAACAGAGGCCACCGAGGCAAGAAGGACCCATTTAGTTATTTGTAAAGGCAAAGATGGCATGTGTGTGTGCAAACACTTCAGCCACTTAGAAAAACCCAAAGGTTAAGTAGATAGATAGATAGATAGATAGATAGAGAACCAGATGCTAATTTTACATCTGGTTTGCCAAACCGATAGTTGCAAGGACTGGCTGCCCCCCCGCCCTCCCACCCACCTACCCACCCACGTTATTCTTACCTTTTATTTGGTCCCACCCCCAATCTATTGCTGCCTCCTGAGTCCCAGCTGATGGCTAGAGGGAAAAAATCTGTTTAAACTCTTGCCGCGGGGCTTCAAAGGGCCGTCCTACAGCTGATCAGTGTTAAAAGCAAACAAATGAGTCGGGTCGTAAGTGTGAGGACTGGTCGTAAGTGCGAGGACCTTCCAGAAATGACTCTGACTAGCTAGCCACGCCCACCTAGTCACATGACCTCCAAGCCACACACACAAAATAAGCCACGCCCACAGAACCAGTAGTAAAAAAAATTAGAACCCACCCCTGCTCCACACGGCCTGTTTTGGATGCCAGGTAAGTGCAGGGCCAGGTATGCAGGGCCAAGTTTGGATGGCAGGTAAGTGCAGGGCTCTGGGAGGCCGAAAAACGGGCCTCCCAGAAGTTCCAGAAGTCCGAAAATGGGCCTGTTTCTGGCTTCCGGTGGGCCTCCGTAGCCCGGGGGAGGCCGTTTTCACCCTCCTGGAGGCTCAAGAAAAACCTCCGGAGCCTGGGGAGGGTGAAAAACTGGCTTACCAGAAGTACTGGAAGTTCAAAAACGGGCCCATTTCTGGCCTCTGGAGCCCAGAGGAAGCCATTTTCGCCCTCCCAGAGGATCAAGAAAAGCCTCCGGAGCCTGGGGAGGGTGAAAACACCCAACGCCCCTCCCCCCCACCGTGGTGCAGGAGGCCAAGTAGACCACACCCCCATGGCCATGGACACGCAGCAACCAGGCAGAGAACTGGTTGCTAAAATTGTTCAATTCCACCCTGATTATATCCGACCTTCTGAACATTTGGGGGGGGGGAGGACATTCCTCTCTACGTGTGTGATATGACACCCCCACTTTGGATTTTTTGACTCAAAAGATTTGCTGTGGGACTGTGAATACCGCATGCTTTTCTTTTGAAGAAACAAAACGTAGCCAAGGACAGTTACCAAGTGGTATGATCTGCTTGCAAATATGGTTATTAAGGAACATAAAATGCAAAAAGGCCTATTTGGTTGGTAGGTATATTCATTCCGTTAGTTATTAACTTGATACATGGCCTCTTCCTCTTTTAGCAGGCAATTGGGGCTACATTCAATAAAATGTTGATTAAATTTTACCTCCATGCAACCAAGGAGGGCAAAGAATTCAAAAAGGAAGTTTAGGCCACCTTAGTACAATTAAAGGGTGATCCTGAAACATCATGCAGCATTTTTTAAAAGCTAAGGGGTCAAGGAGAGTTTTTATTACCTATTTAAAGCAGAGCAAGGAGGGGAGGAAACATGTAGTCCTATTCGTTTAGTGACCTTTCAAAGTTACGACAGCACTGGAAAAAGTGACGTATGACCCAGGGGTGGGTTCTAATTTTTTTTACTACCGGTTCTGTGGGCGTGGCTTATTTTGTGGGTGTGGCTTGGAGATCGTGTGACTAGGTGGGCGTGGCTAGCTGGTCAGAGTCATTTCTGGAAGGTCCTCGCACTTATGACCAGTCCTCGCACTTACGACCCAACTCATTTGTTTGCTTTTAACACTGATCAGCTGTAGGAAGGCCCTTTGAAGCCCCGCGGCAAGAGTTTAAACAGTTTTTTTCCCTCTAGTCATCAGCTGGGACTCAGGAGGCAGCAATAGATTGGGGGTGGGACCAAATAAAAGGTAAGAATAACGTGGGTGTGGGGGGGGGAGAACCGGTTCGGTGACGTCATATCGTCACCGCTACCGGCTCGGCCGAATCGGACCGAACCGGGAGGAACCCACCACTGGTATGACCGGTCCTTGCACTAATGACTGCAGTAGCATCCCCCACAGTCATGTGATTAGTATTCGGGTGGTATGATGATCCGAGGCATGGCACAAAAGCAACACAGCCAGAGAACAGGTCTAACTCCCCTTTATTGCTCCAACTTTGCCCCCAAATGTCCCCACGTTTACTACAAGTTCTAGACCAAAGCTCTCACACGCACCTTCAGCAGCCTCTGGCTGTGAGTAGTCCAGTAAGCCAAGTTATCCAAACAGTAACCAGGGCCCAGCAGTCCAGTAAGACAGGTTAGCCAAACAGTAACCAGAGCAAGAAGTTCAGCGAAGCAGGCAAACGGGGCAAGCCTCACAGGCGTTGGCAAGTGCACACGTGGCTCCACAGATTCAACGCTTGATCCCGACAAATGCCCCTCCCACCAGCAACTCCTTACATGTCAGTCACCAGATGTGCCTTGTGAAGGGAGGGGGCAGGGCACTTTCCTCTCTGGTAGCTGGCTGAGTCTGCATTGTTCTCACCTTCTCTCTTCTCTCCATGCTCTAGGATCAGGAGGGGGTGGTCCTTGCTCTTTGCCTGAGCTCTGTCTCTCCTGCTCCTCCATGTCTACAAGCCTTTCTAAACCTGAAAGGCCTTGCCCGCACTGACTCTGCCCTTCCCCAGTTTCCTCCAAGGCCAACGGAGCCACCCTCTCGATCTCTTGTCAGCTCTTGTTCCAGCTCATCTTCCCCCGTAGATTCATACTCCGATGGGGGCATGACAGGTGGTGGGCAACCAGCATATATTTACAACAATTCCAAAATCTCAGGATCACATAAATCACCATTTGTGACCTTCCTAGCCAGCTTCCAATAAGCAAAGTCAATGGGGGAAAGCTGAAATTGCGTAACAACCATGTCATTCATTTAACAATAGCAGTGATTTGCCTAACAAGCATGACCATGGAGATGCAGCAATGGTTGTAAGTGTGAAAAATGGTCATACGTCCAGGGGTGGGTTCTAAATTTTTTTACTACCGGTTCTGTGGGCGTGGCTTATTTTGTGGGTGTGGCTTGGAGGTCATGTGACTAGGTGGGCGTGGCTAGCTGGTCAGAATCATTTCTGGAAGGTCCTCGCACTTACGACCAGTCCTCACACTTACAACCCGACTCATTTGTTTGCTTTTAACACTGATCAGCTGTAGGACGGCCCTTTGAAGCCCCGCGGCAAGAGTTTAAACAGTTTTTTTCCCTCTAGTCATCAGCTGGGACTCAGGAGGCAGCAATAGATTGGGAGTGGGGCCAAATAAAAGGTAAGAATAACGTGGGGGGGTGGGGGGGGTGGGAGGGCGGCGGGGGGGGAGAACCGGTTTGGTAACATCATATCGTCACCGCTACCGGCTCGGCCGAACCGGACCGAACCGGGAGGAACCCACCACTGCATACGTCACTATTTTCTGTGCCGTTGTAACTTTGAACAGTCATTAAACTAACTGTTGTAAGTTGAGGACTACCTTTTATTTAAAGCAAGCTGGAGTCTATGGGATTTTCCCAGAGCATGAAAACACAGAGGTTTTTTTCCCCTCTACAAAAACCATAATCTCTCATGGAATATGACAGCTGTGTTTGACAGTGGGGCAGAGATCAAGATGGACAAGACCATCTCATTTCTCCTTTCTCCTCCCCATGTCTTTCCTCCCCACTTTCCCCACTCAGAAGGCTTTTGATAGAGGGTACTGACTCATAGCACTTAGCAATAGCACATAGATAGATAGATAGATAGATAGATAGATAGATAGATAGATAGATGGATGGATGGATGGATGGATGGATGGATGGATGGATGGATGGATGGATGGATGGATGGATGGGTGAGTCGGTGGGTGGGTGGGTGGATGGATGGATGGATAGATGGATGGATAGATAGATGGATGGATGGATGGATGGATGGGTGAGTGGGTGGGTGGGTGGGTGGGTGGGTGGATGGATGGATGGATAGATAGATAGATAGATAGATAGATAGATAGATAGATAGATAGATAGATAGATGATAGTTAGGTAGGTAGGTAGGTAGGTAGGTAGATGATAGATAGATAGATAGATAGATAGATAGATAGATAGATAGATAGATAGACAGACAGACAGACAGATAGATAGATAGATAGAATTCCTTATTGGCCAAGTGTGATTGGACACATAAGGAATTTGTCTTTGGTGCATATGCTCTCAGTGTACATAAAAAGAAAAGATACATTCATCAAGAATCATAAGGTACAACACTTAAAGATAGTCATAGGGTACAAATAAGCAATCGAATCATACTAGGAAACAATCAGTATAAATCGTAAGGATAGAGCAACAAGTTACAGTCATACAGTCATGAGTGGGAGGAGATGAATGATAGGAACGATGAGAAGATTAATAGTAATGCAGACTTAGTGAATAATTTGACAGTGTTGAGGGAATTATTTGTTTAGCAGAGTGATGGCGATCGGAAAAAACTCTTCTTGTGTCTAGTTGTTCTGGTGTGCGTCATTTTGAGGGTAGACTTATATAGAGCTTTACAGTGCCTTACAGCCCTGTCTAAGCCGTTTTTACAGAGTCAGCCTCTTGCCCCCAACAATCTGAGTCCTCATTTTACCCACCTCGGAAGGACGGGAGGCTGAGTCAACCTTGAGCCTGGTGAGATTTGAACTCACAGTAATTGCAGGCAGCCGGCAGGCAGCAGAAGTAGCCTGCAGTACTGCACTCTAACCACTGCGCCACCGAGGCTCATCCTGGAGATTTGAAATGAACTTTGGCAGGGAGAGACTGTTGGAATCAGACCAAGATCTACAAAGTACACTATAAATAGAAGCCACATGTTGCTAATTTATCCTATTAATATAATAATCCTCTTTCTAAGAAAAAGGCAGGTGAAAGTGGTGGGTGTGTGACTGTGTGTAGTCAGCGTAGAATTGTGCAAAATTAGGAACCTAATATTTTGAGCCAGAGAGAGGTTTGTCAGGTATTGAATGGTAACAAGAAAAGGACGTCCAGTGGTGAGTATTTTGAAGCTGTGTTTCCTTTCTTTTACCTTCATTCTTTATTTATGCTTTCTTACACTTACCATTAATAATTAATTGCCTGTATATTATTTGCAACTTGGAGTTTACTCCTTGTGTATGGCTTGTTTCCTCTGAGTGGCTTCAGAAGGAGAGAGCTTTGGTCATATGTAGCAGGCAGCTCTTGGCCCATGGGGATGAAAAGGAGATGCTGGTTGTTGAAGGAATCAGGGCAACCCTGTAGATCAGGGTTGGGTTCTAAAATTTTTTACTACCGGTTCTGTGGTCGCAGCTTATTTTGTGGTCGTGGCTTGATGGTCACGTGACAATTCTTTAGGATTTAGCAGAGGTACTGGTCTACCAGGCTTTTAACTGCTTGCAGAGCTGTACCGGTCTATTCATTTGTTTTTGGAGGCACCGGTCTACTCATTTGTTTTTGGAGGCACCTGTCTACTCATTTGTTTTTGGAGGCACCAGTCTACTCATTTGTTTTTGGAGGCACCGGTCTACTCATTTGTTTTTGGAGGCACCGGTCTACTCATTCGTTTTTGGAGGCACTGGTCTACTAATTTGTTTTTGGAGGCACCAATCTACTCATTTGTTTTTGGAGGCACCGGTCTACTCATTTGTTTTTGGAGGCACCGGTCTACTCATTTGTTTTTGGAGGCACCAGTCTACTCATTTGTTTTTTGAGGCACCGGTCTACTCATTTGTTTTTGGAGGCACTGATCTACTCATTTGTTTTTGGAGGCACCGGTCTACTCATTTGTTTTTGGAGGCACCAGTCTACCACCACACTGCCTTTTAACACTGATCAGCTGTAAGGCGGCCCTTTGAAGCCCCACTGCAAGAGTTTAAACAGTTTTTTTCCTTCTAGCCGATCAGCTAGGATTCGGGAGGCAGCAATAGATTGCGGGTGGGGCCAAATAAAAGGTAAGAATAACTTGGGGGGGCAGGGGTGGGGGGCAGGGGGGGCCAGCTCCTGAACAAAGAGAACCGGTTCGGTGATGTCATATTGTCACGGCTACCGGCTCGGCCGAACCGGGAGGAACCCACCACTGCTGTAGATCTTCCCATTGCTAAAGCAATCTAATTTGGGGACCAGGTAGAGGATTGGGGGCAATCTATACAAAGGGTTGAGAACAAAGAAGAAGAGGGTCAATCTATTTTCCAAAGCACCAGAAGATGGGAGAAGAAACAATGGACGGAAACGGATCAAGGAGAGAAGCAACTTAGAACTAAGGAAAAATTTCCTGACAGTGAGAACGATTAAGCAGTGGAACGACTTGCCTCCAAAAGTTGTGGGCGCTCCAACACTGGAAATTTTTAAGAAGAGATTAGACAAACATTTGTCCGGAATGGTTTAGGGCAGGGGTCGGCAACCTTAAACACTCAGGAGAGCCATTTGGACCCATTCCCACAGAAAAGAAAACACCGGGAGCCACAAAACCCTTCCCGTGCTTGACTATTTCTTGAGTGGCCACAAAACTAGCACATGTAGTTGAATTAAAGATTCTGTTTTCTTCTGGAACTTTTCTTTTCTTGGATTTATCTATGGTTGGCCTACCGGGGGTTGAAAAGCTTAATAAATTGTGCATCGGTGGGTATCGCACATTGGCAGTTGTGACGCATATTTTGAGCGACAGGGAGCCGCAGCAGAGGGACGAAAGAGCCACATGTGGCTCCAGAGCCACGGGTTGCCGAAACCCTTGATCTAGGGTTTCCTGCTTGAGCAGGGGGTTGGACTAGGAAGACCTCCAAGGTCCCTTCCAACACTGTTATTCTGAGAATATTCTTCTTAAATTCAAATTGAGATGAGCATTGAAGCAATTGGACTTAGAAAAAGCAGGACAGAAAAATGATGTCTGTATTCTGGTGTTGGAGAAGATTTCTCACCGTACAAATGGACCGCCAACAAATAGAACATAGAGCAAATCAACTCAGATTCTCATTTAAGGCACAAATGATCAGGCTCAATTTATCGTGTTTTGGATACATGATGCCAAGACCTACCTTTCTGAGGGGTCCATAATGCTGGGAAAGATGGAAGGGAAGAGAAGAAGAGGGCAACCAGCAAGGAAGTGGATGGACTTAACAGTGATGAATGGCGGAAGGAGCAGTTTTAAGGCAGATCACCACATGGGGAAAATCTCTCCATGTGGTTGCTAACAGTTGGCACCACTTGATGGCATGTGATAAAAAAAATTAAGCAATGCTTCATTCCTTTCAGCTTGTTGGAACCTCTCCTTCTTTATGTACTTTAGTCAAAATGTTTCCTTGTGGCAACCATAGTCCCACTTGAGTGTTAAAGGATGAGGAGGATAATGAGACATTTACACAAGTGTCCATCTGCTTCACTGTGGCTCTCGTCTGTCTCGCTAGAGCCATACATTAGCAGTAAAGGTGGATAGCGGAGGTGACATTATACATGTATATGTATGTATGTATATATATATATATTAAAAACTACCACAAATTTCCTTGGAAATAAATCTGGGCATACCAGTCATCTGCACTTCACAACAGGTAAAATGCTTGTCTTAATCAAACACTGCTACAAAGAATAGAATAGAATGGAATGGAATGGGATGGGATGGGATGGGATGGGATGGGATGGGATGGGATGGAATAGAATAGAATAGAATAGAATAGAATAGAATAGAATAGAATAGAATAGAATAGAATAGAATAGAATAGAATAGAATAACAGAGTTGGAAGGGACCTTGGAGGTTTCTAGTCCAATCCTCTGCTCAGGCAGGAAACCCTATACCCGTGATGGTGAACCTATGGCACGTGTGCCACAGGTGGTACGCAAAGCCATATCAGTGGGCATGCAAGTTCAGCTCCGGCATGCATACACGCGCCAGCCAGCTGATTTTCAGGCCTTTTGGGCCCACCGGAAGTCAGGAAAAAGGCTGTTTCCGGCCTCCGGGGGAGTGGAGAAGGCCATTTTTGCCCTCTCCAGCCTCCTAGAAAGGCTCTGGAGCCTGGGGAGAGCGAAAAACGGGCCTACCTTGCCATGGCATGCCAAAAGTGGGAGGAGCATGGGGGGGTTGCACACACATGCGTGGTGGCGGGGCGCATAGAATTATGGGTGTGGGCACATGCGCGAGCAACCCCACACACACACTCCCCCCCACTTTTGGCACGCAATGGCAAAAAGGTTAGCCGTCACTGCCCTATACCATTTCAGACAAATGGTGGTCCGATCTCTTCTTAAAAACTTCCAGTGTTGGAGCATTCACAACTTCTGCAAGCAAGTCGTTCCACTGGTTAATTGTTCTCACTGTCAGGAAATTTCTCCTTAGTTCTAGTTTGCTTCTCTCCTTGATTAGTTTCCACCCATTGCTTCTTGTCCTGCCTTAAGGTGCTTTGGAGAATAGCTTGACTCCCTCTTCTTTGTGGCAGCCCCTGAGATATTGGTAGACTGCTATCATGTCTCCCCTAGTCCTTCTTTTCATTAAACTAGACATTCCCAGTTCCTGCAATCGTTCTTCATATGTTTTATCCTCCAGTCCCCTAATCATCTTTGTTGCTCTTCTCTGCACTCTTTCTGGAGTCTCCACATCTTTTTTACATCATGGCAACCAAAACTGGATGCAGGATTCCAAGTGTGGCCTTACCAAGGCATTATAAAGTGGTATTAACACTTCACATGATTCTATCCCTCTGTTTATGCAGCCTAGAACTGTGTTGGCTTTTTTTTTGGCAGCTGCTGCACACGGCTTTTATTTTTCTCTATTCAAAATAATCCATGACAAAGTCATAACCTCAATCTTGCTGAGATGTTCCAGAATGCTATAGACTTCAAAAGCGCTACAGGTAGTGTTCAATTTACGACCAAAGTTGAGTCCAAAATTTATGTTGCTAAGTGAGAAATTTGTTAAGTGAGTTTTGGCCCGTTTTATGATGTTTCTTGCCACAGTTGTTAAGTGAATCCCTGCAGTTGTTAAATTAGTAATAGGGTTGTTAAGTGAATCTGGCTTCCCCATTGACTTTGCTTGTCAGAAGGGCGCCAATGGAGATTACGAGACTCTGGGACACTGCAACAGTCATAAATATGAGTCAGTTGTCAAGCATCTGAATTTCGATCACATGGCCATGGGGATGCTACAACAGTTGCAAGTGTGAGAAACAGTCATAAGTCACTTTTTTCAGTGCCGTTGTAACTTCGAACAGTCACTAAACAAACTGTTGTAAGTCGAGGACTATCTGTACTTGTTCAACGAGTGTCATAAAAGAATTCCCAACAGATCAAAGAAAGATCCATCAAAAAAGAAAAATTTTCAGAAGCAGAGAGCCCAGCACACAGGTTCAAATAACATCCAAACAGATTTTTCTAGGAACCTAGAAGCACCTGGGAAGAGCAGAAAGTCAATAGAATCCTCCCCCCAATATTCCATCATTGGGGGTTCAGCATTACAGGCAGACAAATAAATTCTGTCCAGATAAATCAAGCTATTGACAGACCCCTATCATTTCACACAATTATTTCACTCACCCAGAACTGAGAGAGGGAGGAGATAGGCAAGCAGGAACCAGCAGCCAACATCTTGCATTAGATGGACCATCCTTAATCTGGAAGAATAAAAGGAGTGGGAGAGAAATATGAGCCTCCAGTAGCATAAATTGTTCCCTTTGTACGTATTTTTCCTTCCCTAAATACCCCCCTTTCCTTCTACCCCCCTTTTCTACCCTGCATTGCATTTTCTTCCTTCTTTCTTGCATTGCACATCTTTCTTTTTTTCCTTCTTTACCTTCAAAATGTTCTTTTATTTCCTCCCTTGTTTCCTTTTTTCCTTCTTCCTTCTTTCCTTCTCATTCCCATCTTCCCCTTTCCTTTCCTTTCCCTTTCTTTCCTCTTTCCTTTCCTTTTTCCTTTCCTTTCCTCTTTTCTTTTCTTTCCTTTCCCTTTTTTCCTTTCCTTTCCTTTTCCTTTCCTTCCTTCCTCCCCTTCCTCTTTTCATCTCCACCCTTTTTCTTTCTTTCTTTCTTTCTTTCTTTCTTTCTTTCTTTCTTTCTTTCTTTCTTTCTTTCTTTCTTTCTTTCTCTTTCTTTCCTTCCTTCCTTCCTTCCTTCCTTCCTTCCTCCTTCCTTCCCTCCCTCCCTATTTGCTTTCCTTTTAATCTCCCTTTACCCACTCATTACTTTCTTCCATACTGCTCCTCCTCTTCCTCCTTTATTTTCTCCAGCAACCCCCTTTCCCACCCATTTCCTTATCCTACCTCCCATAGATGCCCAGGCTGGGCTCTGTCTGTTGCAATCCCATTTGCCCTCAGAAGGAGCCATGGATGCAAATGGATTTCTTAAAACGAGCCAACCCATTCCCCCAAACAGTCTTAAAGGACTGAAAGGCCTGGATATCATTCCTGCCTCTAGTTTTCAGCAGTTCTTTTACCCTGGAGGGGGTAAAATGAATAACAACAACAATAACAACAATAATACAACAACAACAACAACAAAATCTGTGTCACTTTTCACACCAGGGTAAGTATTTCCCTCCCAGCTTGATCTCTACCTGGAGATTGTTTCAACCCTCCAAATGTCAGTCACGAAAACATCTGAATAATAAGTTTCTCCATGGAGCCCTTGGCGCTCTCTGAGCTTGCAGGCTGCTTGCAGGCATTTCATTACCTGACTAGATAAATATCATCAGTGCTTGTGAAGTGTCAGGCTCGCTCCCTGTTTATATATAGTAGTTTGCCCTGCCAATGATGGTGGAGGTGGTTTTCTCCTTGGTAGTTCCCTGATTAGAGTAGTTTTCTGCTTGATTGTTTGTCTGGTGTTAATCCTTGCTTATCTGGGTATTGGTTGCTGGAAGGGATATGTTCTGGTCTTTCTGTTTCCTTCCTAAATTCTTATTGGCTCTTTTAAATAGTATATAAGTGTGGTTTATCTCTATAGAAATCAAGGAACTACCAAGAAGAACTAGTTGGGTAATGAAACACCTGCAAGAAATCACCCAAGAGAGCACTAAGGACTTCACAGTTCAACCATGAGCTACAGAAATCCTCTTTTATCGGAATACATTTCTCTGTGTGTGAGCTGATCGGGTGGGTTGTTAGTTGTTTGAATAGATCAGGGATGAACTCAATTTCATTGATGGCTGCATCAGGGTTGTATTTGACCTCGGAGGGCCGGGGGAGCATGGCTGGGAGTGGGAGTGGCCATCATAGGCATGGCCGGGACATGGGACTCGTGTCAGAGGCACCTGTGGTGGCCAACTGCTAAGTCAGGATTTACCTGAGACCATGGTGGGTTGCTACCGGTTCTCCCCGGTTCGGGAGAGCCGGTAGTGGAAATCTTGATAGGAGAGCGAACTGGTTCACTCCGAACATCAGTTGGGCCCTCCTCCCCGCCCCCGCGCTATACCTACCTTTATTTCTTTTGTTTTTAGGTCAGCTGTAAGGCGCAGCAGAGTGGATTGCCATGCCTCAGCTGTTTTTTTTACCCAATGCGCTTGCGCAAAGCGCAAGTTCAGCAATCGTGCGCAAAGTGTGTGCACGATGCGAACTGGTGGTAAAACTGATTAGAACCCATCACTGCCTGAGACCCTCTCTCACTCTCATTATAACCTACCTTCCTTCCTTCCTTCCTTCCTTCCTTCCTTCCTTCCTTCCTTCCTTCCTTCGTTTGTTCGTTCCTTCCTTCGTTCCTTTTCTTTTTCCTTCCTTCTTCCTTCTCATTTCTTCTTCCTTCCCCTCTTTCCTTATTTTTCCTTTCTTGCTCTCTTCCCATCTTTTTCTTTTTCTTTGTCTTTCCTCTTTCCCTTTCTCCTTTCCTGTCACTTCTTGCATGCTCAAATGCAAAAGGGGAAACTTTTATCTTTTTGTTTTGTTTTTAGTTTATTTTGATAGCCCTCTGCCAGCAAAAATGGAGCCCGGGGGGGGCACATGCCTCCCCCCTCCCCCTCAGCTCCATTTTTGCTGGCAGAGGCACTGTGGGCCAGTCCTTTCCTGTTTCCAGGCCGGCCCCGTGGGCCAGATCTATGCACCCCACATGTGGTCCGCGTGCCTTGAGTTTGACACCTCTGGAATAGGTGGTCTTTCATAAATGTAGACACCTTGCCAAAACGAGCTTTATAGGTTTAAACCACCACCTTAAACTTTCCAGAAACGCACTGGTGACCAATGTAGAGTTTAAAAAAACGGTGTTATATGCTCCCAACAGTAAAATGCTAAAAAAAAAAAAAAAAAAAAAAAATAGGCTGCTGCATTTTGGACTAATTGAAATTTCTTCAAGGGCAGCCCCAAGTAGAGTGTTCTCTAGTAGTCCAACCAGATGGTGACCGAAGCATGAAATTACTGTTACTATCGCCATCGCTGACTATTGGGGGTGAATCTTTGCCCCCCACAGAGAGGGCTCGCAATCTGGGTGTCCTCCTGGACGCACGGCTGTCTTTAGAAGAGCATATGACGGCCGTGGCCAGGGGGGCCTTTTATCAGGTCCGCCTGATTCGCCAGTTGCACCCCTTTCTGGACCGGGACGCCCTGCGCACGATCACTCACGCCCTTGTCACCTCCCGGTTGGACTATTGTAATGCTCTCTACATGGGGCTCCCCTTGAAGAGCACTCGGAGGCTCCAACTGGTCCAGAATGCGGCCGCGCGGGTGGTTATGGACGCAACTCGTTGTGCCCACGTGACACCCCTCCTGCGCAAGCTGCACTGGCTCCCAGTGGTCTTCCGGGTGCGATTCAAGGTGGTGGTCACCACCTTTAAAGCGCTCCATGGCATAGGACCCGGTACCTTCGAGACCGTCTTCTGCCACCAATAGCCTCCCACCAGCCAGTCCGCTCCCACAGAGAGGGTCTCCTCAGGGTGCCATCGGCCACGTTGTGTCGGCTGGCGACACCTAGGGGGAGGGCCTTCTCTGTGGGAGCCCCAGCCCTGTGGAATGAACTGCCCCCGGAAATACGTAAGATCTCCGACCTCCGGGTGTTTCGCTGCGCACTGAAGACCCTGTTGTTCCGCCAGGCCGGGCTATCAACATAATAGTTTTAAATTGGGGTATTTTAAATTTCTGGGGTTTTAAATTGAGCCAAATCTATTTAATCATTTTAAATTTTTAATTGTTGTTTTTGTCTTGTGTTTTTAAATAGGCTGTACACCGCCCCGAGTCCTTCGGGAGAAGGACGGTATAGAAATAAAATAATAATAATAATAATAATAATAATAATAATAATAATAATAATAATAATAATAATAATAATAATAAATTATTATTAATAATAATAATTATTAATATATTATTATTATTAATTATTAATAAATTATTATTATTATTATTATTAATATTAATATTATTATTAATATTAATATTATTATTATTAGGTCCTCCTTCTCCTCCCAGAAAAGAACAGAGGCTGAATGTGCCAAAAATTGTGCTAAACCTGAATGATGGCCCTTCCTTCTATCCCTGCATCTGGGTTTTCCAAAATCAATTATGAGCGTAACTGAGAAATGTTTACTTTAGAGGGAATTAAATGAACCGCAGCCTTTTTCATTAGATAAGCCTATATGTTGGAATTTGAAAGCAGGAGAGAATGTATCTTTTCTCTTCGTTCATCAAATTTGTGAATCCCTGACTGGGCTCAGGTGTGCAGGCACTATTTCTCTTCCAGGAAACAACTTCCCTCCGGAAATTTAAATGGCCCCAGCCCTGCTGGGTTTCCAGAGAGTGTTAAAGACCCTTTTCTCATTTATTGGGGGCCAGAATGTTAATTGGGTCTGGTATATATGGTTTATGATGTGCTTTGGGTGAGGTTTCCAGCCACAGTTACATTGAATTATACTGTATTACATTGTATTATATTGTATTGTATTGTATTATATTGTACAATATAATAAGATAACAGATAACCAGATCCAGAGGTGTAGAGTTCAAATGGGTTACTTTATTTTTCTCAGCCTGTAATATAGGAATCTCCCCATATTGGCAGTTCTCACCTGGGAAAGGCCAGGTAAGGCTCAAAGCAGGGGTGAAATCCAGCAGGTTCTGACAGGTTCTGGAGAACTGGTAGCGGAAATTTTGAGTAGTTTGGAGAACCAGCAAATGCCACCTCTGGCTGGCCCCAGAGTGGGGTGGGAATGGAGATTTTGCAGTATCCTTCCCCCAGGAGTGGGGAGGGAATGGGGATTTTGCAGTATCCTTCCCCTGGAGTGGGGTGGGAATGGAGATTTTGCAGTATCCTTCCCCTGCCACACCCACCAAGCCACACCATGACCATCAAGCCATGCCCACAGAACTGGTAGTAAAAAAATTTGGATTTCACCACTGGGTCAAAGGTATTCGGTGGGAGGTCAGACCGTGCCCTCTTATGTTTGTGTGGTGAGTCTATCTAGGCTAATTCCCTGTTTGACACCCCCCCCCGCCCTCCTCCCATCTAGGATGCTTGTTCTCCAACATCTAGATTGCATTTTTTTTTAATTTGATTTATATGCCGCCCTTCTCCGGAGACTCAGGGCGGCTTACAATGCGTTAAGCAATAGCCTTCATACTTTTGTATATTTATACAAAGTCAGCTTATTGCCCCCACAAACTGGGTTCTCAATTTACCTACCTTAGAAAGGATGGAAGGCTGAGTCAACCTTGAGCCTGGTGAGATTCGAACTTACAGTAATTGCAGACAGCTGGTGTTAATCACAATGCTATCAGTCTGCTGAGCCACCAAGCCCCTTATTTATTTTATCTTCATCTGTTTTATGTTTTTATATTTTGTTAGCCACTTAGAAGCACTAGACTAGGGCACAACGGACAGTTTAATACAGGTAGTATAAGTATATTAGAGCCGTGGTGGCGCAGTGGTTAGAATGCAGCATTGCAGGCTAATTCTGCTGACTGCCAGCGGTTCAATCCTCATCGGCTCAAGGTTGACTCAGCCTTCGATCCTTCTGAGGTCAGTAAAATGAGGACCCAGATTGTTGGGGGCAGCAGGCTGGCTCTGTAAACTGCTCAGAGAGGGCTGTAAAACACTGTGAAGTGGTATATAAGTCTAAATGCCATTGCTATTGCTAGTCTTCAACTTATGACCGATTGCTTAGGGAACCATTGAAAGTTCAACAGATCTCCCTGGGGGTACTTATGACCCAGTTCCAAAATTCAGACAACTGTCTCCCACCCACCCCCCACCCCCTCAGCATTTACTTCCAGTTTTCAGCAAAACCGGCCTTAACAAACAATGAATTTGCTTAATGACCATGGCATGCATTTAAAGACCACCACAAAAAGGTTGTAAAATAGGATCAGTCAGACTATCACAGCATACAACCATAATGAGCAGGATTCATTATTGTCATAAATCAAAGACTACCTGTAAACAAAATAAATAAAATCCCTCGAGTCAAATTCAGCTGTTGGTGTCTTAAGGGCTAGCACTACCTAATTTTTGGGCCACAAGACAGAAATTGTTTGCAGATTTTATTTACTGATTGCCCATCTTTGATGGAGCGGGCCTGGTGGCTCAGCAGACTGATAGCATTGTGATTAATACTAGCTGTCTGCAATTACTGTAAGTTCGAATCTCACCAGGCTCAAGGTTGACTCAGCCTTCCATCCTTGCTAAGGTAGGTTAAATGAGGCCCCAGTTTGTGGGGGCAATAAGCTGACTTTGTATAAATATACAAAAGTATGAAGGCTATTGCTTAACGCCTTGTAAGCCGCCCTGAGTCTCCGGAGAAGGGCGGCATATAAATCAAATTAAAAAAAAAAAAAGCTTGCTGGGTGGGGAATTCTGGGAGTTGAAGTCCACACCTCATAGAGTTGCTACGGTTGAGAAACACTGCACTAGGAATAAAAAAGGACCCCATATTTTAAGATTTGATAAGATTTTAAAAGTAATCATAGAGTACCACCTGATAAAATGGTCAGTACAAGCCAAAATACATCCCTCTTATTTTTGGGTCGACTTAAAGAGGTACACACTTCAAATATACCTTCCACCAACACAATCAGGTGACGATTACAAGTAGGCCTTGATGTACGAGCACAACTGAGCCCAAAATCTCCATGGCTAAGCAATAGTTGTTAAGTGAGTTGCGCCCCATTTTACAACCTTTCTTGCTACAGCTGTTAAGTGGATCACTGTTAAGTCAGTAACATGGTAGTTAAGTGAATCTTACTTTCCTCGTTGACTTTGCTGGTCAATTATCCTATTTTACGACTTTTCTTGCCACAGTTATTAAGTGTATCACTGCAGTTGATAAGTTAGTAACCCAGTCGTTAAGTGAATCTGGCTTTGCTGGTCAGAAGGTCATAAAAGGGGATCACATGAACTTGGGACATAGCAACCATCATAAATATGAACAAGTTGCCAAATATATGAATTTTGATCACATGACTATGGGGATGCTGCAAAGGTTGCAGTTCTGAAAAGTGGTCATAAGTCACATTTTTCAAAGTGCTGTTGTAACTTTGAACGGTCACTAAATGAACTGTCGTAAGTCGAGGACTACCTCTACAGGCCAAATGCCAAGCGTCTGAATTTGGATCACGTGAACCTGGGGAATGCTGTGATTGGTCGTAAGTATGAAAGCGGTCCTAAGTCACTTTTTTCAGTGCCGTTGTAACTTCAAATGGTCACTAAACAAATGGTTGTAAGTCGAGGACTACTACCTGTATAGAACTATGAAACTGTCAGGGTTCCAAGTAATACGCCCATAGCAAACAGAACTTCGAGGCAGGTGGGTTCCTCAAAGAATAGTTTTATTGGACTTATAATATTGGCACAAGCTAGTGAAAACCGACTCTGATTGTTCCTGCGGTTTTCACCTACTTACAAGTAAAAGTTTTTCTCCTTTCCCAAACAATCAGTCACATGGTCCAATCAAGGCACCCTCTGGTTGCCTAGTAACTTCACTCCTCCTCTCTCTGACCACCTGTCCTTGGTTCCCAGGAGGAAGTATTTTGTTTTGGCTACAAATCCCTCTAGCTCTCTCTAGTCTCCCCTCCTTATCCCTCAACTCCAATGTGGCAACACTGAAGCCTCAAAATGGCCGCTGCCAGGTCAGCTTCAGGGTTGACAGTAACCTGGAGAAGTAGGCAGAAGCCCAGGAAGGAATGAAGCCCCATGGCCTCTTAGCAATGGTATTTCCTCCTTCCCATCACAGCTAATTATTTCTGATGGCAAAGCCAAGATGTCTCCCTGTCTGGGAGAAAGTCAGAATTTGCATTTCAATGGAATGGATCCAGGCATTCAAGTGTGCAATAATGTCACACTGATTTTCCCTTGGGGAGGAAAGGGAGGGGGGGGGCTCACCGAGAAAAGATTTCTCTGTATTCAGCTTGTCCTTCCCCTCCCTGTCAAGAGAACTGTCTGGTTCAATAACAAATCCATAACCCAGCCATCAACAATAAATGGCAGAGGAGGAATTATAAGCACCCACAAGGGTCCTTGAGCAGCAAATGGGCTCAGACTCAAATATCTGGGTTGGAATTCGTCAAACATAGTATCTCTTGGCTTCGAACTCCCTCACAGGGTTGTTGGGAGTATAAATTGCAGGCAGTGGTGGGTTCCTCCCGGTTCAGCCTGGTTCGGCCAAGCCTGTAGCGGTGACGATATGACGTCACCAAACCGGTTCTCTTTGTTCAGGAGCTGGGCCCTCCCGCCCCCCCTGCATTATTCTTACCTTTTATTTGGCCCTGCCCTCAATCTATTCACTGCCTCCCGAGTCCCAGCTGATCGTCTAGAAGGAAAAAAACTGTTTAAACTCTTGTCGCGGGGCTTCAAAGGGCCGCCTTACAGCTGATCAGTGTTAAAAGGCAGTGTGGTGGTAGACCGGTGCCTCCAAAAACAAATGAGTAGACCGATGCCTGCAAAAATAAATGAGTAGACCAGTGCCTGCAAAAATAAATGGATAGACCGGTACAGCTCTGCAAGCAATTAAAAGCCTGGTAGACCAGTACCTCTGCTAAATCCTAAAGAATTGTCACGTGACCATCAAACCACGCCCACAAAATAAGCCACGCCCACAGAACCGGTAGTAAAAAAAATTAGAACCCACCCCTGAATACAGGTATTCCTCAACTTACAACAGTTCGCCCCAAAAGTGCTTTTTTCAAGAGGCAACTGGACTTTCTTGTTTTTCCTTTTCTTTGAAGATGTTTCGCTTCTCATCCAAGAAGCTTCTTCAGCTCTGACTGGATGGTGGGGAATGGAAGGATTTATATTCCTTGCAGACAGCTATGTACCAGTCAAAGTATAGTTGAAGTCCACAAATCTTAAAAGTTGCCAAGGTTGGAGAACCCTGGATTAGACAATGCAGATAGTCCTCAACTTATGATCACAATTGGGACCGGTGCTTCAGTCGCTAAGCGATGCCATCATTAAGTGAGTCATTGTATGACTGTGCCTGTTTTTATGACCGTTTTTGGTCACAGTCGTTAAGTGAACCCAGTTTCCTCCATTGACTTTGCTTGTAAGAAGGCAGCAGGAAAAGTCACAAATGGCGATCATATGACCCATATGCAACAGGCAGTCCTCGACATACAACCATTTGTTTAATGGCAGTCCAAAGTTACAATGGCACTGGAAAAAGTGATGTATGGCTGTTTTTCATACTTATGACTATTGCAGTATACCCCATGGTCAAGTGATCACAATTCGGACACTGGGCAACTGACTCATATTCATGACAGGTACAGTGTCCAGGGGGGTCACACGATCCTTTTTTGCGTCCTTCTGACAAGCAAAATCAACGGGGAAGCCACTTAACAACCCTGTCAGTGATTCACTTAGCATCTGTAGCAAGAAAGGTCATAAAATGGAGCAAAATTCACTTAACAACTGCCTTGCTTAGCAATGGAAATTTGGGGCTCAGTGGCGGTCCTAAGTCAAGGATTGCCTGCCCTTGTGCCCTGATAAGAGTAGATCTCCTCCACAAAATGGAGTCAGTCTAGATCAGGGGTGTCAAACTCAAACCCAGACCGGGGGCCAGGTCTGGCCTGTGGGGTGTTTAGATCTGGCCCGCAGGGCTGCCCTGGAAACAGTGAAGGACCCGCCTTCGGTGTCTCTGCCAGCAAAAATGGAGCTTGGGAGGACCGCATGCAACCCTCCCGAGCTCCATTTTTTGCTGGCAGAGGGTTGCAGGAGGCCGTCGTAGCCGAAAACAGAGCTTGGGAGCCCATTTTTGCTGGCACAGTACTCAGGCCACCATAGGCGCCCCTGACATGAGTGACATCAAACTGGCCACACCCACCCTGGCCACACCCACTCCAGCCCTCAAGGTCAAACACAACCTTGATATGGCCCTCAATCAGGGGTGAAATGCTCCCGATTCGGACTGGATCGCCCGATCCGGTAGCGATGGCGGTGGGTGGTTCGGAGAACCGGTAGCAAAAATCCCTGCGCCCCCCCCCTGCCCAGCTGAGCCGCGTGATCATCAGAGGCTGTTTTTTTTTTAACTTTTAAAAGCATTTTTTATACAACCTCTTCGGCCGAAAAAATGCTTTTAAAAGTAAAAAAAAAAAAAAAAAGCCTCTGATGATCGCGCGGCTCAGCTGGGATCATCGGAGGCTTCTAAAAGCATTTTTTTCTGCAACCTCTTAAGGTTGTAGAAAAAATGCTTTTAAAACTTTAAAAAACAAGTTGGCCACGCCCACCCAGTCACATTACCCCCACTACCAAGCCACGCCCACAGAACTGGTAGTAACAAATTTTAGATTTCACCCCTGCCCTCAATGAAATTGAGTTTGACACCCCTGGTCTAAATGGCCTTCAAGGCCCCTTCCAATCCTGGGATTCTAGGTGACTGGCCATCCCTGGCACGACCCAGAGCACAAAAGCCACAAGATGGACTTATTTTATCGCACCTTTGAAAGAACCAGAGGGAAAAAAAATCTTCCCTAGCACAGCTGTGCCAGCTGGTGTTTGACTTCTGTTTGCTCAGCTAGGAGGCCCCGGGTGCCAATACGGATGAGTAAATAGCCCATATTTTATTTAAATGACAAACATTAGCCTCTGCTTTTTCAGTTCTTAAAATGGAGGCCATGGAGTAGATTAGGAGTAGCATCAATTCAAACCATCCACTAGGCTTACAAATTTGAGTTTGTTTTTTTTTTCCCCCCCACTGCAATATTGTCTTTCGAACTTCCCCGAGGCCACTCATGGAACCGGAGTTTAACTTAATTTTTCTTCTCTTCTCTTCCTTTCCTTTATCACTAAGCCTACATCTTATCCAGACATCGCAATATGCTTGGCGAAGAAGTGATGTTGTTTGTGTGTCAATGTGCACTGGTGCGTATCTCTGCATTGTTATATTCGTCAGAAATGGCAAATAAAAAAAGAAGCCCCGAGGAACAAGGCAGCCACAAACAAGAATGAGTCAGAAAACAAAACGGGGGGGGGGGGGGGGGACAAAACGATCAAAGCAACTTCTTCAAGCATTTTGTGTTTTTTTCTAATTAATTTTACTTTGCCAGGAAAATCCATACTTGTTCTGCTGAGCTAATAGAAGATTCAGGAGGAGCAGGAATTGTCTACCAAGGGATGCAAGTCAACTTTTACTTGAGCGTTGATTAAATTTCAATGGAGTGATTTTTCGAGTTGGAGAATTGGCCCAGAGTGAGCAAGAAATGGTCCAAAGCCTTTAAGGCAGTGTTTCTCAACCTTGGAAGCTTGAAGATGGGTGGACTTCAACTCCCAGAATCCCCTAGCCAGCAGCGCTGGCTGGGGGATTCTGGGAGTTGAAGTCCACCCATCTTCAAGCTACCAAGGTTGAGAAATACTGCTTTAAGGCATTTGTGATGAGTACAACACTTTAAATTGTGTTTGGCAGGCAACTGGCAGCCAGTGGAGGATACAACACTAATCCCGGCACCTTGTTCGGACTTTAGCTGCTGCATTTGGGCTAGTCCTTGAGTTACAACCATCATGGAACCTGCCCATCATGGTCATACTTGTGACCGTCGTAATTCGGGTCACCCACATGACCGACTGATTTTACGATTTTTGTTGTGTTGGTTATTAAGTGAGCACTGCAGCCGTACTCATGGTTCACTATGGGCTAGTTTTGCTGAAAACTGGAAATAATATTTTTGGGGGAGGGGGCAAAAATGTCATAAAATGCAGTTATGTGATCATAGGACGCTGCAAATGGCCGTATATGTGGTCATGTGACATCAGGTGAGGGAGAACAAGCTTTGGAACTTTGAATCCAGGTCCTGTGTACTGGTCATAAGTCAAGGACTACCTATACATGATTTTACCCAATGAGAAGTCTCTACAAGATAGGATCAAGGGATGGCAAATTATGACAGCAGCATCACCCCAATGCAACAAAAATAGCAATAGAACTTAAGACTTATATACCGCTTCACAGTGCTTTTACAGCCCTCTCTAAGCGGTTCACAGAGTCAGCCTTTTTGCCCCTAACAATCTGGGTTCTCATTTTACCGACTTCGGAAGGGCGGGCGGCTGAGTCAACCTTGAGCCCGCTGAGATTCGAACTGACAAATTGCAGGCAGCTGGCAGTTAGCAGTTAGCAGAAGTAGCCTGCAGTACTGCACTCTAACCACTGTAACCACCGAGGCTCATATTCTACCCCTTTAGTATGTATAATGTCACATGCACACATGAAAGGAACGGAGTTTGTATATTGCAATGATGCAACCTTAATTTTGTCATTTGGCTAGGGGGAAAAAAATGTCATTTTTCTCTTTGAAAAAGCTTCCACGCCCATTTACACTCTGTTTCAGGTTACTCTGAGAATACAGATAAACCCCCAAGTAGCCTCAACGACTCTCACAGAGCTAATGGCCAGATGTCTGCAAAGAATATATAAATCTTTCCATTCCCTACCAGTCGGTTAAAACTGAAGAAGCTTCTTGGATGAAAAGTGAAAAGGGGAAAGAAAAAAAATCAAGGAAGTCCAGTTGCCTTTTGGAAAAAGGATATTTGGGACTTTGGTGCCATCATATGACCTTGATCCATGGCTCTGGAGCTTTCAACGCCACACAAATCTCACACAAAATCACCGGGGTCTCATAAGATCTTCCACAAGGGATCAGCTGCATATTACAAGGTGGCTGTAATGTCAGCATTTCTACAAGAATAGTCCAGCAACGTTGCAAAAAAATTATACGAATATACTGGTATAGGCTTCCCTGGCTGGTACCTGTCGGGCAGTGTTGGGCTTCAAAATTTGGTAACTATGGTCTAGAGCAGGGGTCTCCAACCTTGGGAACTTTAAGCCTGGAGGACTTCAACTCCCAGGAATTCCTGGGAGTTGAAGTCCGCCAGGCTTAAAGTTGCCAAGGTTGGAGACCCCTGATCTAAGGGATGCAGACAGCACACGAAACTCTTCAGTCTATATCTATCTATCTATGTATCTATCTCTATCTATCTATCTATCTATCTATCTATCTATCTATCTATCTATCTATCTATCTATCGTCTGTCTGTCTGTCTGTCTGTGATGTTTTGTTCTGGATTTTCAACATTTAAACCCTCCTGTTCCTTAACCAAAGCTGAAAAGAGAGAAGTTATTCTCACCGCTGCTGAGCCAACCTGTGTAGGTGTAAGTGACCTCCAACACAAGCGTTTTTAAGTTTCCTCCAGATAAGCTTTCCCTCTATTCTTCTTTTCTCCTCCCACCTCCAAGCTGATGACGATGGGGGCATTTGGTTTTCTTTTAATTTAATTTTATCTATCGTATGTATTCCACGGGAGAAATCACGTGGGGCTCAGATGCCCGCTGGGTTCAGGGCTGATGAAATCTTTCTCCCCCACTCCCAAAAAAACTTTGGTAGTCCAGAGAATGGTGTTACTTGTGCAGTTTTTTTTTCTGGCACTCAGGCAAAAGAAAAAAAAGTGGGGGGAATGCTAGGTTGCACCTTATTAATCACAGGCTTGGCTGCAGAGTCTTTAAACTGTGGAGTGGGCCACAGGGAGGGAGGGAAAGATGGTCTTTCATGTTGATAAATGAAGTGAAGGCTTCCTTGCGTTTTCCACCAGAAAGGTGGCAATATCAATGTTTTCCAGTTGGCAGGGCTGAGAAAGTGCCTGCACATATATTCATATTTTCTATTGTTTAGATTCATAGCAGCTTACGCTCTGGTTTAAAACGCCGTTAGCAACGCAGCCGTCCTGAACACCACAAATCGTTCATCAAAAGACCGCCGTTACCTTGCTAGGATACCTGGCTGCAACCCGGCACAGAGGGAGAAGCTCTCCTGAATTCAGGGGTGATTGCTTTAAAAGACATGCCAATCAGGCCGATCAGGAGTCAGAACACTTGGCTATAAAGACATAACCCCGGTCAGTCCTTGCTCAGTTTTGCCTGTGGTTTGGATTCTAGGCCAGTGATGGCTAACCCTTTTTCTCATCGTGTGCCGAAAGCACGACCCCCTGCCCAAGCCACACAACTCCCCCCATGTTCCTCCACACACACACCCCGCACATGTGCACACAACCCCCTGCCCCCCCCCCTTTTTGGCCTAGCAGGCCTCCCTGTAGCCTCCTAGGCCGAAAAATATGCTGGGGGGGATTGGCCACACACACCGCCCCCCATTTTTCGGCCTAACAGCCTCCCTGCAGCCTCCTGGGCTGGCTGGGGAATTCTAGGAATTGAAGTCCGCCAGGCTTAAAGTTGCCAAGGTTGGAGACCCCTGCCTTAGATGGGGTTTCGCTTATTTGTGCAGCCCAGTTTCTGGCATGCCGCGGACCAGTGCCAGCCCGCAGACCAGGTGTTTTGGACACCTGTGGTATGATACAAGTAGTCCTCAACTTACAATCATTTGTTTAGTGACTGTTCGAAGTTACTACAGCACTGAAAAAAGTGACTTACGACCGTTTTACAAATGACCATTACAGCATCTCCATGGTCACATGATCAAAATTCAGACCCTTGGCAAAGAACTTATATTTATGACGGTTGCAGGATCCTAGGGTCATGTGATCCTCTTTTAGCGACCTTCTTACAAACCAAGTCAATGAAGAAGCCAGATTCATTTAACAACCGTGTTACTAACTTAACAACCGCAGTGGTTCACTTAACAACTGTGACAACAGTTGTGTTCTGACCCAGCTACAGACCCCAAAGAACGCAGCACACACAAAGTCCGTTCAAACCTTAGTTTACTGAATAAACCAGTCTTTTACAACAACAGCTGTTAATTTATTGCATTAAAAGCCACCAAGAATTCAAAGAATAATAACTGAAAGCTTACTATGGTTGGCAGAATGCCCAGAAGCAATTTGCAGGAAGCTGATAAGATAAGCAAGACAAGACACGAAGGTATGTGAACGAAGTTCTTCCCTGCAAATTGCTTCAGTCGGCGTTCCTCCTTAAATAGGCTAAGGCAGTGGTCCCCAACCTTTTTATCGCCGCGGCCCGCTGAGCGCGCGCAGGGGTGGGGCCACGGCCCAGGAGCCTTTGCGCAGGCCCATTGCGCACGGCCCAGGAGCCTTTGCGCAGGCCCATTGCGCACGGCCCAGGAGCCTTTGCGCAGGCCCATTGCGCACGGCCCAGGAGCCTTTGCGCAGGCCCATTGCGCACGGCCCAGGAGCCTTTGCGCTGCAGCGTTCCTGTCCCCCGGCTGCTGCGCGGCCCGGTGCCAGGTACTCCACGGCCCGGCACCGGTCCGCGGACCGGGGGTTGGGGACCACTGGGCTAAGGGAGTGGCCAATTAGCCCCAAGCCTTACTCTCGAGGAGACCTCCTCCTGAGGAGTCACTCCTGCCTTTTGGCAGTTCTGCGCGCCCGTGCATCGAGAAGAGGCTCCTCCTCTTCGTCCTCTTCACTTAAGGGAGTTTCTGGAGGTTCTGAAGGCCCTGGCTGAATCCCTGCCTCTGGCACCACATCTTTTCCATCCTCCTCATTGTCCGACTTGAGTGCCAGCTGCACAGGCTGCTGGCGCAGCACCACACCAGCCTCCTCGCACGGCCTCCTTGTACGGGCTACAACAAGTTGTCTGAAGTGGTGTAGGGTTTCCGGCCTAAGCAGGGGGTTGGACTAAAAGACCTCCAAGGTCCCTTCCAACTCTGTTATTCTGTTCTGTTCTGTTCTGTTCTGTTCTGTTCTAGTCTAGTCTAGTCTAGTCTAGTCTAGTCTAGTCTAGTCTAGTCTAGTCTAAGAAAGGCCATAAAATGGGGCAAACTCACTTAACAACTGACTCATTTAGCAATGGAAATGTTGGGCTCAGTTGTGGTTGTAAATCAAGGACTAGCTGTATTTTATGTAATTTTTACCCCACATCCACTTGGTAGCTAGTTCTACTTATTATTTCTAGCCCTGCCTTTGATAAGAAAAGAAGAAAAAAAAAAAAACAGTCATCAGCCCTTCAGATATTTGGAAACTCTTAACTGCAGTCATTTTCTTCTGCTCTTGAGGTTAAACAGGTCTTTCAATTGTTCCCTTAAGAATTGGAGTTCAGAACCTCCCTTTTTTCTTCTTCTCCAGTGCTATGCTAACACACCAATCTCAAAAAAATATATGACTTGAAGCCTCTTTAGACTGAGGCAGTCTATACATTCTTTTTCTCTATCCATCCATTCATCCAGCCACCCATCCATCCATGCATATAACACTGTCAAATAATTTACTAAGACTGTATTACTATTATTCTTCTCTTCCTCACTAGTATCTATCTCTTCCCACTTATTACTATAATCGTGTTGCTTGTATCTTTCAATTTATATTGTTTTTATTTGTTTCCTAGTACGATTTGATAGCTCATTAGTAACCTTAACCATCACTAAGTGTTGTATCTTTTATTCTTGATGAATGTATTTTATTCTCCTTATGTACACTGAGAGCATATGCACCTAAGACAAATTCCTTGTGTGTCCAATCACACTTGGCCAATAAAGAATTCTATACTATTATTATTATTATTATTATTATTATTATTATTATTATTATTATTATTATTATTTGGACTTATATGCCACCCTATCTCCGAAAGGACTCAGGGCGGCTCACAACAATAAAACACACAAAGTTCAATTTTTAAAAAATACCCAATAAAACTATAAAAACCATTAAAATCCCCTCTAAAATGCCTTCAGTCCAAGCCGGTCAGGCGAAATAGCCATGTTTTAAGGCCACGGCGGAAAGAGCGAAGGTCGGGGGCCACCCAGAGCCCCAGGGGGAGCTGATTCCACAGGGTAGGTGCGCCCACATAGAACGCCCGCTCCCTAGAGGTCGCCAGCCGACATTGTTTGGCCGACGGCACCCCAAGGAGGCCCACCCTGTGGGAATGCACCGGGCGATGGGGAGCAGTCGCTGGCCGCAGATGGTCCGCCAAATACCCCGGGCCTAAGCCATGTAGGGCTTTATAGGTGATTACCAGCACCTTGAATCTCATACATACTCATATTCATACATACACATTCACTCAACCATCTGTCTGTCTACCTATCCATTCATTCACTCAGTGCTCTCTCTCTCTCTCTCTCTCTCTCTCTCTCTCTCTCTCTCCTATCCATCCATCCATCCATCAATCTCGCTCTTGGTTGACGTCACTGACTGCACCCCCATGGATCTCAGTCCCTCCCCTCCCAATTCTTTGAAAAGGGACATTCTCCAACCAGAACAAAATTTCTCCGTCCTGTTATAAACTTTGGCTATAGACAAAAGATTGAATGTGCACTTATCATCATTTAAAATCAATGTTCCTTACCCCAAGTGCTTTCCAGCTGAATGGACTTCAGTTCCCAGAATTCTCTAACCCGCAATACCATTTGCTGGGAATTCTAGGAATTGAAGCCTAGATATCTGGAGGTCACGACCGATGGAGAAGATGACACTAAGCTCTAAACCAGAGGTCTTCAAACTTGGCAGCTGGCTGGAGAATTCTGGGAGTTGAAGTCCACAAGTCTTAAAGCTGCCAAGTTTGAAGACCTCTGCTCAAACCGTGGTTTGCCAGTGACAAGAGCTCAGTTCACTCAGCATGCTGTAATGATATTTTGGCTATGAGTCCAAAAGAGTTCAATCCATTTTCTCACACGTGGAGATGTTATGGGTGGATTAGGAGATGAAATTCACCAGCAGACTACTCTCCTTCCTACCTTTAACTCCTCTCCTCAATTCAGGGATGATGTCAACTTTTTGTGGTAAACCAGACCAGGAAACCAAAGTTATAAATACAAGGGGGGGCGGGGGTGGGGAAACCTTAATGTTCTCTGAGCTTGGTTGTTTTCTTGCAGATGTTTCATTACCCAACTAGATAATATTATCAGTGCTTGTGGGTGCCGGTCCACTCCCTGTTTATATACAGTAGTTAGTCCTGCCGATGTTGATGGGGGTGGTTTTTTTCCTTGATAGTTCCCTGATGAGAGTAATTTTCTGCTTGATTGTTTGTCTGGTGTTAATCCCTGCTTATCTGAGTGTTGGTTGCTGGAGAGGATATGTTCTGGTCTTTCTGTTATCTTCTTAACTACAGGTAGTCCTCGACTTAACAACAGTTCTTTTAGCGACCGTTCAAAGTTACAACGGCACTGAAAAAACTTTTGACTTATGACCATTTTTCACACTTACAACCATGGCAGCTTCCCCAGGGTCGCATAATTTACATTCGGATGCTTGGCAACTGGTTCATTTTTACGAGGGTTGCAGTGTCCCGTGATCACGTGGTGGTCCCCTTCTGCGACCTTCTGACAGGCAAAGTCAGTGGGGAAGCCAGATTCACTTAACAACCGTGTTACTAACTTAACAACTGCAGTGCATTCACTTAAAAATGGGGCAAGAAAAATGTGGCAAAACTCACTTTAACAAATTTCTCACCTAGCAACATAAATTTGGGCTCAATTCTGGTTGCAAGTCAAGGACTGCCTGTACTACTTTTATTATAGAGAATAACCAAGCCCAAGGATGCTTCCCTCCTCCCTGCCTTTAAATACAAAAGAACTCGAAGAGGTCAAATCTACAACGCTTTCTCAGATTACATCTCTGCCCTGGACCCGGGTTTCTCTTATCTGCCCATTGTCTTGGGTTGTGGCTTTTCCTCCTGCTCCTCAAAGCTGTTCTTATGATAGCCCATTACATCGTCTTCAGCTCCCAAATGAGAGAATTTCAAGGGTACAATAGGTCTGGATATATATATATTTTTCCAGGGTTTCTGGGGAAGTGAAAGGTTGACAATGGAAGCAGGGCCTTTTGTTCTGATTGCTACCTTTAGATGAGAGGAAGAGAAAGGAAACAAAATGCTATCACTGAACCTTAATGATTTTGCCACTGAATGGGGGCAGCTCTTTCTCCCCCTTGCTTCACACAGTGCTTTGCGCCTGCTGTGCCAATGTCTTTTGGCAAAGGCCTCCCACTTTTGGCCCAGCTCCAGGCTGTTATCAGCTCCTCCAAAATGGAAATCCTCTGCTTTTGCTTCAGCCTCAAGGTTTGGAGGTCGCCGGAACCCTTTCATTAGCCTGGAAGCTCAACAATCCTCCCAGGTCAGGAATGAGCCAGGGAGAGAAAGAGAGAGAAAGAAAGAGAGGGGGGAGGGAGGGAGGGAGGGAGGAAAGAAGGAGACAGAGAGAAACAAAGAAAGAGAGAGAAGGATGGAAGGAAGGAGAAAGAAAGAAAGGAAGGAAGGAAGGAAGGAAGGAAGGAAGGAAGGAGGGAGAGAGGGAGGAGAGAGAGAGAAACAAAGAAAGAGGGAAGGACGGAAGGAAGGAGAAAGAAAGAAAGAAAGAAAGAAAGAAAGAAAGAAAGAAAGAAAGAAAGAAAGAAAGAAAGAAAGAAAGAAGGGTGGGAGAGGGAGGGAGGAAGGAGAGAGAGAGGGAAAAACAAAGAAAGAGGGAAGGAAGGAAGGAAGGAAGGAAGGAGGGAGGGAGGGAGGAGAGAGAGAGAAAAGCAAAGAAAGAGGGAAGGATGGAAGAAAGAAAGAAAGAAAGAAGGGAGAGAGGGAGGAGAGAGAGAGAAACAGAAAGAGGGAAGGACGGAAGGAAGGAGAAAGAAAGAAAGAAAGAAAGAAAGAAAGAAAGAAAGAAAGAAAGAAAGAAAGAAAGGAGGGTGGGAGAGGGAGGGAGGAAGGAGAGAGAGGGAAAAACAAAGAAAGAGGGAAGGATGGAAGGAAGGAGAAAGAAAGAAAGAAAGGAAGGAAGGAAGGAAGGAAGGAGGGAGGAGAGAGAGAAAAGCAAAGAAAGAGGGAAGGATGGAAGAAAGAAAGAAAGAAAGAAAGAAAGAAAGAAGGGAGAGAGGGAGGAGAGAGAGAGAAATAGAAAGAGGGAAGGATGGAAGGAAGGAGAAAGAAAGAAAGAAAAAAGAAAGAAAGAAAGAAAGAAAGAAAGGAGGGAGGGAGGAAGGGAGGAAGGAGAAAGAGAGGGAAAAACAAAGAAAGAGGGAAGGATGGAAGGAGAAAGAAAGTAAGAAAGGAGAGAGAGAGAGACAAAGAAAGAGAGGGAAGGATGGAAAGAAAGAAAGAAAGAAAGAAAGAAAGAAAGAAAGAAAGAAAGAAAGAAAGAAAGAAAGAAAGAAAGAAAGAAGCAAGCAGGGAGGGGGGGGAGTAAGGAAAGAAGGAAGTAGGCAGGGAGGGAGGGAGGGAGGAAAGAAGTCTTGAAGTAGAAGCCAACCTTAAGATGGAACATGAGAGGAGGGAAGTGGAGCTTGCAACAAAAACGGGATCCCACTTTTCAGTTCAAGCGGCCCCACTCCGTTCTTCTCCCCACGCATCATCTGTTATCTTCCCTTCATCCACGTCACGGACAGTGAAAATGCAAAGCCCCTGGCAGAACTCTTTCAGAGCTGCAGCTTTGCTAAAGATTTTTGCAGCTTTTGCCGTTCTTTCCATTCTTGTTAAGGGTGGCTCCATCCTTAACGAAACAATTGCTTCAAGCGGCAGGCAAGGCTGGAGAAGACTGAACCCCAATGGCAACTCTTCCAAGGGGCAAGGGGGACGGGGAGGGGAGGGGAGGGTGGCAGTTGAGATCCTGGAGGTGGTTTTGGTTGTTATATTTGGTTCTCTGTTATGGATTCATCTGATTTGAGGGGAGGGGAAAGGGGAAAGAAGGAAGGAAGGAAGGAAGGAAGGAAGGAAGGAAGGAAGGAAGGAAGGAAGGAAGGAAGGATAAAAAGAAGGGAGAGGGAGGGAGAGGAAGGAATGGTAAAAAGAAAAAAGAGGGAGGAAGGAAGGAAGAAAGGAAGGAAGGAAGGATAAAAAAGAAGAGGAAGGGAGTAAGAAGAGGGGAGAGGAGGGGAGGAAAGAATAACCTTGGTGAACGAGAAAAAAAGATGCTGCCTAGGAAACAACCAGACAAGAGAGGCAGGACCCACAGTCATTGAATGGTCAGAGAAAGAACCTTAGGAAGGATCCACTCTAAGGGATCAACCAGTTAAAACTGGTGGCAGGAGATGTTAATGTCTTCAGACTTTCGAGAGTCTGCTAATGTAGCCTCCCAATCAAGAAGAATTAGTTCACCTAATCCTCTTTCCTTCTCTGCTTCACCTGGAAGGGCTGACATCAATCTTGCAAGTCTGAAGGCGCAAACGTCCCATCGCCGCTTTTAACTGCTTTATTTATGTATTAAATTTAGATGTCGCCCATCTCACGCTTCGAGGTGAGACTCTGAATGGCTGACAATCCTTTAGAGGGCAGGCTGTTCCTAAGTTTCTTGCTCTGACCATTAAGCTCCTGCCTCTCTTGTTGGGGGGGTAGGAAAGATTGGGGGGGAGGGAGAGGGACATGGCTAACTTGGTTTTCGGCATGTTATTACTCAAGGTTCAAGAGTGATACGGTGGCCTAAAGGTGGAGCTCTCGCTTCACAATCAGGAGGCTGCGAGTTCGATCCTAGCTAGAGCCAGATATTTTTCTCTCTGGGCACGATGACAATATATCTGCTGAATATAACTCCACATTGGTGACAGGAAGGGCATCCGGCCAGTAAACACTCTCCATTCAGTTGCTCAGACTCCACCCCGCAAGGGATTATGGGTCGTTAAAAGATGGATTTAGTAAGGAGATCTTTCAATCGCTGATAGGGAGTCTATCGTATTTTAGCAATTGGTCAAGACCTGATATTTCATATAGCGTAAACCAATTAGCAAGGTATAATGCAGAGCCAATAGATAGGCATTGGCAAGCCGCAAAGCGGATATTGAGATATTTAAAGATGACAATGCATTATGCATTATATTTAGAACCTAACCGCGATCTTACACTGAGCGCATATGCTGATGCTAGTTTCGCTACTGATTTGACTACCAGAAAGTCTACATCAGGTATTGCGATAATGTTAGGTAATTGTTTAATAGTATGGAAGTCAATAAGGCAGAAACATATTAGTCTATCCGCTATGGAAGCAGAATTTTCCTGTTTGTCACTGATCACTGTACTGATTTAAATCACTGTACTGATTTAATTTACTATAAACAATTAATGATTGATGTAGGATTAAAGGTAGATTATCCTATTGTAATTTATGAGGATAACCAAGCTGCTATAAAAATGGCAACAAATTTAGTAGTTAAGACAAGGTCAAAATATATTCATATTCGTTATTTGAATGTTCGTCAGAGTATTCAAAGTAATATGGTTAAATTGGAATATTGTATGTCTGAAAACTATGTTGCTGATAATTTCACCAAAGCACAGGGTGCAATTAAACATAAAATGTGTTGCGAAAGCTATGGCTTGAGAATTTGAACAAGTATATATTAGCCTGTTAGGATATGGTGTAAGCCTAACAGGTTGTTCTGGCAATATATGTGTTCTAAAACTTTAAATGTATTCTGTAACTTTAAGATGTAATGCTGAGTAATTGTACTGATAAGTCATTGTAACTACTGACTGCAATTATCCTAATTGTACTGTTGAGACATTGCACTGCTGACTTCACTTATCTTAAATGGATAATTACTAATGTAAACTGTATATAAGGAGAGAGCCAAGCTATAGTCATTCTTGCTTGACTTGTTGGTTGGAACTGTTACTGTCGTGTGTGAAGAAGTGGATGGATCTGCTACCATCGTGATTTGTTACCAGCGTTGTACTGCTGTTTGTATGGTAAGAAGATATCTGTAACTTCGGACTGATTTGAATGGCTAAAGACTTGGATTGACTAAAAGACTATGCAATTGTTTTTCACTACAAAGTAAAAGTTTTGTTAAACCAGTTTGTATGTATTGTATTCATTGCTCTCAGTGCCGTTTCTCTGTGCATTTGCTCTGCTGGTTGGTTAACACAACAATATCCTTAACAATGATGATTACTCAAGGTTCAATTCAAACCATCGGAGATGCATTTGGAATTGTGAGTTCTTGTGATAGGCATTTTGCCACTCAAATAGCATCCAGGATAGGTGTGGCCTTCACAAAAGCTACCTTTAAAGATAAAGGTTCCCCTTGCACAGGGGTGAAATGCTCCCGGTTTGGACTGGATCAACCGATCCGGTAGCGATGGCGGCGAGTGGTTCGGAGAACCGGTAGCAAAAATCCCTGTGCCCCCCCCCACCATGCCCAGCTGAGCCACAGGATCATCAGAGGCTTTTTTTTTCTTTTAAAAGCATTTTTTCTACAACCTCTTCCGATGAAAAAATTCTTTTAAAAGTAAAAAAAAAAAAAAAAAGCCATTGCGCGGCTCAACTGGGATAGTCAGAAGTGTTTCAAAGCATTTTTTTCTGCAACCTCTTAGCCGAAGAGGTGGTAAAAAAAATGCTTTGAAAAGTCTCTGACAATCCCACCTGAGTTTCCTGATCGGCACAGGCTTTTCAAAGCATTAGAAAAAATGCTTTGAAAAGTTAAAAAACAAAAAAAGTTGGCCACGCCCACCCAGTCACATTACCCCCACACACACACCAAGCCAAGCCCACAAAACTGGTAGTAACAAATTTTACATTTCACCACTGCCCTCGCACATACGTGCTAGTCGTTCCCGACTCTAGGGGGCAGTGCTCATCTCTGTTTCAAAGCCAAAGAGCCAGTGCTGTCCGAAGACATCTCCGTGGTCATGTGGCCGGCATGATTAAACGCCAAAGGTGCACAGAACGCTGTTACCTTCCCACCAAGGTGGTCCCTATTTTTCTACTTGCATTTTCTACGTGCTTTCAAACTGCTAGGTTGGCAGAAGCTGGGACAAGTAACGGGAGCTCATTAGAGATTTGAACTGCTGAACTGCCGACCTTTCGATCGACAAGCTCAGCGTCTTAGCCACTGAGCCACTGCATCCATCCTAAACTGCCTTTAGCCACATGAAATAGCCAAGGCGGTTTCTTTCCTCTCTTCCTGCCCAGAATGTTCTCAATCCTCAGGGCTCCTCTTGCCTTCTATCTGGGCACTTCCAGGGCAGACCCTGGACTGCTGCTCCTCTCATTTCCATCTCTTAAATCTCCCATGTGTGTCTCTGAGCCACTTGGAGGCAATGCTGGAAACCCCGATTACGCTGGTACTTTGCAATATGCCAGCATCTTTTTCATTTTTTAAAAAGTTAAAAATTAAATACAGGTGGTGCTTGACATACGGCCGCAACTGAGGCCAAAATTTCCGTGGCTAAGCGAGACATGTGTTAAGTGAATTTTGCCCGCTTTTCACGGCCTTTCTTGCCACCGTTGTTAAGTGACTCGCTGTGGTTGTTAAGTTAGTAATGTGGCTGTTAAGTGAATCCGGCTTCCCTGTTGACTTCGCTCATCAGAAGGTCCCAAAAGGGGGATCATATGATCCGGGGACGCTGCAAATTTCATCAATGTGCATCACTTGCCCGGTGTCCAAATTGTAAAATAAAATAAAAATAAAACTTTATTGTCATTGTATGTATGGGTATGTATACACAGTATACCCATAAAACGAAATTCACTTGACACCCAAAGACCAGGTCCAACACACATAGCAATCCCCAAACACACTCCCACCCATCACAAATTCCCCACCCGTAAACCACCCAAACATCCACACAACAGACCAAGTAATGCTGTCCAACAGCTCACTGATGAACTAAAGCTCACCCTTTAGTTCATTGTTGACTGCAATTATAGCTCTGGGATAAAAACTATTCAGAAAACGTGTGGTCTGAGTTTTAATTGTTCTGTATCTTCTGCCAGAAGGCAACAGTCCAAAAAGATGATAAGCAGGATGGGAAGAGTCTCCGAGAATGTTATGCAACTTTCTCAAACAGTGAGATTCGAAGATGTCATCCAGGGCTGGTAGCTGGAGCTCGATGATATTCTGGGCAGTTTTAATGATTCTCTGTAGAGTTTTTTTGTCCGCTACAGAGCTGCTCCCATACCATGCAAGAATGCCGTATGTCAGGACACTCTCAATGGTGCTGCGATAGTAGGACAGAAGTAGATGCTGAGATAGATTAATCTTCCTAAGCATTGTGATCACGGGGATGCTGCAACAGTTGTAAGTGTGAAAAACGATTGTAAATCACTTTTTCCCATGCCGCGTTGTAACTTGGAATGGTACGTCGAGGACTATCTATATTCAAAGGTGCTTTTTTTCAAGAGGCAACTGGACTTTCTGGTTTTTTCTTTGAAAACATTTCATTTCTTATCCAAGAAGCTTCTTCAGCTCAGAGCCATTTTTCAGTGCCATTGTAACTTTGATCGGTCACTAAAATGAACTGCTGTAAGTCAAGGATGACCTGCAGAGTCAAGAGCATTGGGTGAGTGTCTGTGATGGCACGCGTGCCAGAGGTGGCACACAGGCGCCCTCTATGTGGGCACATGAGCCATCGCCCCAGTTCAGCTCCGCCACGCAGGCACACACGCCAGGGGTGGGTTTTAAATTTTTTTACTACCAGTTCTGTGGGCGTGGCTTATTTTGTGGGCATGGCTTGGTGGTCATGTGACAATTATTTAGGATTTAACAGAGGTACTGGTCTACCAGGCTTTTAACTGTTGCAGAGCTATACTGATCTACTCGTGTATTTTTGCAGGCACTGATCTACTCATGTATTTTTGCAGGTGCTGGTCTACCCATTTATTTTTGCAGGCGCTGATCTACTCATGTATTTTTGCAGGCACCGGTCTACTCATTTGTTTTCTTTTAATACTGATCAGCTATAGGGCGGCCCTTTGAAGCTCTGCGGCAAGAGTTTAAACAGTTTTTTTCCCTCTAGCCATCAGCTGGGACTCAGGAGGCAGCAATAGATTGGGGGTGGGGCCAAATAAAAGGTAAGAATAATGCGGGGGGGGGGCGGGGGGGGAGAACTGGTTCGGTGATGTCATATCGTCACTGCTACCTGCTCGGGAGAACCGGGCCGAACCAGGAGGAACCCACCACTGACGCACGACGCCTCCCGCCAGCCAGCTGGTCTTCAGGTCTCTGCCATGCATGCATGGGAGGCATGCGGGGAGGCCGCGTGTGCATGCAGGGGATGGGACGCATGCAGGGGGCCCGTGCGTGGGGGGCCTTTTGGGGGTTCGGGCGTGCGCTTGCGCATTAGGCCACGCATGCACACACTTTGGGCATTCAGTCTAGAAAAGGTTAGCCATCACTGCACTAAGGTATTTGTACCCCTTATCCTGGCCAAAGAGCTACTCCTTTGCTCTGACCTCTGCCACAGCCTGCCACCTCTGGAGAGCCCCAAATGGAGATGCAGCTGCTAAACGGCCTGAAAACTGTTGTTCGAGATGACGTGAATATTTCACTGGCTTCTCTCTGCCGTGGATTTAAAGAAAAGGTATGGAAAGAACAATAAAACGAGAGAAAGGCACACATGCTTGTTTCCTTGACTGCAATTTTTCAGCAGCTTCTCAGAAATTGTCACTTGTGGGGGAAGGAGAGGTGGAACATCAGAAAGGAATCTTTGAAGCTCAACTGCCCGAGTCTTTCCTATGGCCGGAGAATATGACAACGAGTCCTGCAGATTTTTCACAACGAGAAGGAACTGGGTTTCCAATCCAAGGCTTGCAACCGTCTTCGTCAACACAGACCTTTCCGAGGATGGGACATAGTAAGCCCCCTCCTCAAAGTGGGGTGGGAAAGAAGCTTTGCCTAGCTCCAAAACAAAGAAATTTGCTTTCTGGAGAGAGAAGAATGCATTTTGTGGCAGATAAAATTCCAAGTTACCCAGTGGGATTTTAGCTGCAAGGGGATAGATAGATTTCACAGGCAAGGCCTCCCCCCACCCCGGTCTCCATTCTCATCCCCCTCCCCATCTGTTATCTTTTGAATAATTCATAAGCCACATGAATATGTCAATCTAATGAGGGGGGATTAGCATCACATAAAATGCAATTTAAATCTTGGCAAGATATTAAAATCTCCCGCCCACACCAAACATCTATTGCATCTTTCCTCTTGATGTCGGCAGGAACAATTTGTGCCCGAGAGCCATGCCAGGGTCTAAAGGGAAGACGGTGGCTTAGCCCAGATTTTGTTTTTTCTGTCTGGGATCTTGAGATTGGTGTCCTTAAGGCCCTCCCCACCCAGTCTGTCAGCATGGTGATGAGATCTGGAGTTCAATCCAAGCCAGTTTGGTCTAGGGGTTAAGACACCAGCCTAGAAAGCAGGAAATGGTGAGGTCTAGTCCCGCCTTAGCCACGAAAGCCAGCTGACTAATTTTGGGCCAATCACCAGGAGATAGTGAGTTCTAGTCTTGCCTTAGCCACGAAAGCCAGCTGGGTGACTTTGGGCCAATCACCAGGAGACAGTGAGTTCTAGTCTTGCCTTAGCCACGAAAGCCAGCTGGGTGACTTTGGGCCAATCACCAGGAGACAGTGAGTTCTAGTCTTGCCTTAGCCACGAAAGCCAGCTGGGTGACTTTATTTATTTATTATTTATTTTATTAGTCATATTTCTATGCCGCCCACTCTCCGAGGACTCTGGGCGGCTTACATCAAAGACAGTATACTAAATAGCATATTGCCCCCAACAATCTGGGCCCTCATTTTACCCACCTCAGAAGGATGGAAGGCTGAGTCAGCCTTGAGCCGGTGAGATTTGATCCGCTGATCTGCTGAACTAGCAGTCAGCTGAAGTAGCTGCAGTACTGCACTCTAACCACTGCGCCACCTCGGCTCTGGGTTGACTGGGTGACTTTGGGCCAATCACCAGGAGACAGTGAGTTCTAGTCCCGCCTTAGCTATGAAAGCCAGCTGGGTGACTTTGGGCCAATCACCAGGAGACAGTGAGTTCTAGTCTTGCCTTAGCCACAAAAGCCAGCTGGGTGACTTTGGGCCAATCACCAGGAGACAGTGAGTTCTAGTCCCGCCTTAGCTATGAAAGCCAGCTGGGTGACTTTGGGCCAATCACCAGGAGACAGTGAGTTCTAGTCTTGCCTTAGCCACAAAAGCCAGCTGGGTGACTTTGGGCCAATCACCAGGAGACAGTGAGTTCTAGTCCCGCCTTAGCCACAAAAGTCAGCTGGGTGACTTTGGGCCAATCACCAGGAGACTGTGAGTTCTAGTCCTGTTTTAGGCATAAAATCCAGCTGAGTGACTTTGGGCTAGTCCCTCTCCCTTAGCCCAACTCACCTCATAGAGTTGTTGTTGAGGGGAAAATAGGAGGAGGAAAGTGTGTTGGTTATGTTTACTGCCTTGAGTTATTTGGAAAAAAATAATAAAGGTGGGATATAAACAAATAAGTAAAGGTGTAAAAAATAGCAGTCCTCATTCACCTCCCAGCTGGACTACTGTAACGCTCTCTACATGGGGCTCCCCTTGAAGAGCACTCAGAGGCTCCAACTGGTCCAGAATGTGGCCGCGTGGGTGGTTGCCCTCAAGACCCTGCTGTTCCGCCAAGCCGAGCTATCAATGTAATGATTTTTAAATTGGGTGTTTTAAATTTGGGGTTTTAAATCTGAGCCGAAATTATTTAATAATTTTAATTATTTTTAAATTGATGTCTGTCTTTGTGCTTTTAATAGGCTGTACACTGCCCTGAGTCCTTCAGGAGAAAGGCGGTATAGAAATAAAATTATTACTATTACTATTACTACTACTACTACTACTACTACTACTACTACTACTACTATTATTATTATTATTATTATTATTATTATTATTATTATTATTATTATTATTATTATTCAGTCTGTGCAGGGAGAGTTTCCCTCCCTCTCTCTGGTCCCTAAACCCAGGGCCATGAACTGGAGATGACTGGAAGGAAATGGAGAACATGCGGAAGGCATGCTTCAGGCACTTAGCAACAGAAATATTGGGCTCAATTGTGGTCGTAAATTGAGGACTACCTGTAGGAAAAGGCATATTAATGGGCATAAGCGTTTATGCCTTTTAATAAAATTGCAAGTCGGAAGAGATGCTACCAGATTATTCACATCCACAACCACCTAGACTAACATGGTTTCCTCCTACAATGTCTGGTTCTCCCCGTGGCTTTTCGAAAATATTTTGCATCTGTGGGGTGGGTGGCTATTTCCCCCTCCCTTTTCACCACAATTCCTCTCAATATGGTGTGAACGTGAACAATCTGCCTCTTTTGGATGAGACCGGCATTTCTAAACCAAATTGCAAAAAGGTAGCACATTGTAGCCGTCCGTGCTGAAAAGTAAACATCATCAAATGAAGCAGCAGATCCAACAAAAATTCGCAATTGGCGGTAAATAGATGGCTACAAATTTTGAGAAGCCACAAATTTTGAGAAGTAAAAGGTGCAGGGTTAATTGGAAGAGATGTTGCTTTTCTGAGCCTAGGCAATCTGCAAGGGCC